>NC_044573.1:40526920-41887634 GCF_901933205.1 Camarhynchus parvulus
CAAGGAGTCAGGGCTGGCTGGAGATGCCAGTGATGTGTGTACTTTGGAAGCTTTTACCCAGAAAACCTCAAAGGTACATTCCAAATAGAGCTATAATGTTGTCATGAGGCAGGAAGAAAAGTTTGAGCATCTATTCCCCAGCTGGATTTTCCAGTCTATAACTCAGCCAAAGAAAGAAAGCAGGGCCTCCTGCTGGTTGTAAAATAAGATGAGTTGGTAGCATGAAAAAGGAAACAGACTTAAATCCTTCAGTATGTTCTGTGGTGATTTTTTCAGTCAAAATGACACCATAAAATAAGGAAATTAATTACTAATTTCATCAACACTTTAGCCCTTGTTTTTAAATCTGGATGGCTGCTTAAAAAGTTGGCTACCTAAACATTGATGTCTAAAAGTTGATTAGTTAGGTAAAACCTCCTATATGTTGATTGTGTTAGTGACAGTAACAAAGTTTCAACTCTTGCTTGCATCTTGTATGAACCACTCCATTATCTGGCACCAGGTTATCCAATTTAGATTTTTAATGTAGAAATAATGAAGAATAATGAAGAATTTCATAATGTAATGAAATTCTTTCCCAATTCATCACAGCATCACCTGTGCATCAAGATTATTTTATAAAAGTCATGGTGAATGATCTTGGGTCCCTCCTTTGACAACCCTTGAATCTATCTGGGCTTCTTACTGTAGTATCTATTGCTGAATAGCTTTCATAATCACCTTTGAAACAGAAAACAGTTCTGGTTTAGACTTTCATATATCATCTGACTTTTTTGCCAAAGTAATCCACTTTTTATTAATATAAGACAATGAAAAATGTTGCAATTAAGGTTCTAAATTTTTACAAGGGGCCTTCTCAATTGCTTGGATCACAAAGGAGAAAATACTTTTTCACTAGCTAGAGAAGCAGATACCTTCTTAATATTAAAAAACATTCATTTCCTCACATTTGCACCAAATTATTTCTGGTGCTTTTTCATTTGTAAAACAAATATCACTTTTCAAATGAAGCAACACCATAAGTAGTGGGTGTGGACAGTTGCTGGGGATGCTGTGGAAGCTGATTCTGAGATGGAGAACTGAAGCACTTGTGAGCACCTACATCCTACACCTCAAGCCCCCACTGCTACTCACTGGGGACACTCAGGTCTTACGGCCCCCATGTTAACCTTGCCTTTCAAGGGTATTTTTTGCATGGTCCCATGGTGATCATCAGTTTTCATTCACCTTTTGTGATCCATTTAAAAATGTGGTTCCATCCCACTTTCTTTGACTGTACCTACATGCATTTCACTAATTTTAAACTCTTTTGTTAACCTGAAATCTATTCTGTGGAATTGAACACAATTGGGATGTTGGAGCACAAGGATCCATCAGTGCTGCTGGAGTCTCTGTCAGTCTCTGATTGGGTATTCCCATAATTCTGCCATATTGATTTTGTGGGATGATATCTGTGCAATGCAAGGTCGGCTAGATCAGAAATAACCCTTTCTTAGGCATTTGTTTTTATGCCAAATGAAGTTTACCTTTCCTCAAGTCCATTTCTTTTGGGTCCGTTTTCAGAAGGTGGTTGTCCTTGGCTGGTAGCTGTTATGACCTCACTGTTCACTGCTCAAAGCCATCTCCTTCCTCTGCTGATCTTGCCAGTCATTTTGGTAGCCTTGATTTTGCATGCCAGATCTATCATTGGTGTCCATATCTAAACTATGGGGGGATTCATAAACACTGCCTTGGTCACTGTGGAGCAGGATAAGACCCAAATGCCAACCTCAAATCCCAGTTTCATCAGAAAGTGGCTTGCTAAGGGTTGTGAAGTGCTCAGAACCCTAAAGTAAGCCATAGCAGAACATTACAATTTAGTTCAGATGCAACTGGTGTGATCTTTCTTCTGCTTTCTGTGAGGAAATTGTTGTTTCTGACACAGAGGAAGCCTGCTTTCCCCTCAGTAGTGGATAACTTTGCTCTGTTTTTGTATAGTGAAATAGAAAGTATAATGGGAGTGCTGATCATAATAAAGCAAGAAAAGTAACTCCTCTGTGCTGAAGGCCTCAGCTGGAGTGCTGTATCCAGGCTGAGGCACCACACTTTAAAAGGGATGTGGACAAACTGGAATCAATCCAGGAACAGTGATGAGAGAGCTTAAAAACATAACCTATGAAAGAAGGCTGAAGGAACTGAGGTTGTTTAGAATAAAAACTAGACTAAGAGGAGATGCAACAACATAAATGCAGTTATGTAAGTGGTTGCTGCAAAGAGGGAAATAAACTCTCTTCTCTCGACTGTGGACTGGAAAAGAAAAAGGGGCTGCAGTTGAGAACTGTAGATGCATATAAATTTCACTTTCTGGTGGAGCACTGGGCTGAATTTGTGGAAGACTGTCTGAGCAGTGGGGAAAGGGAAAATCCATGGCTCGGATTGTCCCTCACCAGTGTAGTCCACACCTGTGAATGTAACATGTTTGACCAAGAGCAGAGAGGGAGCCTGAGGCTGGAACGAATGATGACAATCAGGCCAGCTGTGGGGAGAAACAAAATGTTTGTTTGGACAATTTGCATCTGTTGCTTTTTTTAACCGGATAAGAGAGTACACTATGTAATATACACACACCAGCCTCACTTACCGACAGAGACTTAAAATATTTATATCACGGACAAACAATGCCAAGGAACTCCCCTACAAATGCAGTGATTTAATAAACACAGTACTGTAATGTAGCATTTATCTTTATTATACATAATCAGCTGTTGCTTTTACTTGGGTAGAAATAACATCAAACTGAGTCAAGGTAAGACGGGAAGGTTGGAAGGTTTCCACTTCCCCAGACCCAGACATACACACCTTTTTGGATTTTGCAAGTACAAATGGGCTTTAAGAATGTGAGAGGCACAGCAAAGAACTTCCTACTGTGACCCCACAAAGGACTGTGCATCTCACAGACTTCTTGAGGTCTCACATAGCAGATAGCTCCTCTCCTCAGTCTCCATCAATCTCATGGAATACATATATACCACAACACTATTGAATAAATGTGTATGTATGTATCTAGGCAAAAGATGTGCATTGCTTCCCAAGCAAAGGCCAGCAAGATATCTATCTGACAACACAGATTACATTCTACATGAAGATTTTTATACTGGACAACTGGTACCAAATCCTCAGACAAACCCAACCCAGTGCTCAGGGTTCACTGCCACGCTCAATACAACATTAAAAAAAAAAAAAAGTGAAAGTGATATGCTGTGACATTATTGACAGTTCCTAATATCATGGTAATCCTAATCCCATGCTAATATGATGTAAATCATTGATAGAATGATTGGCTGAGTGAACTGTCTATCACAGGTGCTTTTTCTCCCTGATATCTGCTAATATGAAATTAGTACTTGTACACAAGGAAAAACCCAAATGTAAGAGTTGGAGAGGTGGCCATTTTTCAAGGGTATTTACATTCTTCTTAATGGAGGCATTTTTTCATGTGCTCATGAATGTGATCGAGCCTGAAACTTTGTCTTTTTTCTGTAGCAATATTTCTGTGTTCTTCCACCTTCATGTAAAATAGGGAATTGCCCCAAAGAGCATTTAATCAAGAAACCACAGTTTTAAGTGAAGCTTTGCTTCTGAAGAAAGAACTTCACAAATTGCTTGAAGGTCAGAGTAGGAGTTGGCCCATACTTTGCAAACTTGTGAAAACACGATGCCAGCAGGTTCTGAGAGCAATGTGAACAGTGGTTGTGCAGTTTGGAGATGCAAATGGATGTAAACACACAAACATTACACATATGGAAAACTTTTTCCTTGGGCAAAATAATGCCAGAGCTGGGGTCATTAGCAGATGTTGTTCCCTGTGACTTTATCCAAGCTCACAGTCACCACAGCGAGGCCTCATCACCAAATCCCTGTCACCACCATACCCAATTGAGCCCCATATTAATACACCCGAATCAGACTGCCCTGCATGATCTTTAATTCTTTAAAAGACAGGGTTGGGTTTTTCACTTCCCTTCTCAGTGAATGCGCACCTAGACAGCAACTATTTTCATGTCAAAGCAAGGATACAGTTGCCAAAATGGACATCACCAAGGATGGCATCTGCTAAATAAGACTGAATACTTCATAATCATAGGTGGCAGTGTAATTTCATCACAAATTTTCTTAATTGAAAGCAGAATAGCCTCGTCCTGAAGAGTCAATTACTTGCTCTTACCTGATCTGTTGGGAAAGTACCTGGCTGTGGTGTCTCCCAGTGTTGGGACAAAGAGATCTCTTTGATCCAAAGAGAGAAGGAAGGGATATTTTGGGCAGTACATGGGTTATCTGAATTTACAAATCATTCAGGAATAAGTGAGCTTCTTGAGGAGAGCACTAATAAGCACTGTCATGGTTCCCAGACAAAGGTCGTAAGTGGTCTTTCCACTAGTCTTTGCTGAGCTCCCATAACAATGTCTGTATGTCACCTGGGTCTGGAAGACATATGACCATGAGGTGTGAAACCTGTCCAAAGTAACACCTTTGGAGAAGTCTTGGAGTAGCTTTTCCAGGCTGTATTGACAGCGCAGGACTAATGGGCTTTTTGGAGCATAGCACGGGAGTGGTGCCTCAGATGTCAGGCAGAGGGGAGCACAGACCTAGGCTTCCTTACAGAGTAGATAAGGACATGCAGGCTTAGGGTTGAGAGAACATTGCATGTGGAACCCCGGGGGGGACTGCAGAGTAACCTGCACCCTCTGTAGACACAGGTCTCCACTGCTCAGGACACATCCACAATGCTCCTCAGTGGAGCTTCTGGCAGAAATGTCAAAGTGTTATCAGGGAGCTTAAGGAAAATAACATTCTGTCAAAACTACAGTGCCAAGCCTTCTGCAAAGCCCAGGTGCTGTTCAGCAATGGAGGAGCTACAAGACAGCCTGTTTAAGGGTTTATTTTCTTCTTTCCCAATGTCCTGGATAGCTGAAAAATCCCTCCTTACTCCTGGCTTTTCCTGGAGGAGCCTTGGAATATCCCATATGGCAACAGGGAAGCCAGCAAGGGGTGTCTTTCTCTACGGAGTCTGAGACCAGAGCTGGACATCTCACCCACAGCAAAGCAAGGGCCACTGAACCAGAGGAAACTCATCCTGGCTCACCAGAGAGATGGCTAGGGATCACTCCTATAACCATTATCCTTGGTCACAGGCAGGACAGAGGGAGTTGGTAGGGCAGCCGTGGGGAAAGTTCTTGCTGGAACAGGACATTTAACCCCCATTGGCAGTCATCAGTAAATATCTGGTTCCTCAGATACTGTGTGGTGAGAAGAGGCTTCTGCTTAACAGGGCAGTAAGTCTATAGATGGGGCGCCTTGGAGGCCAGGACATTGCACAGGTGCTCTTGGGTGCTGGATAGCTCCCAAAGACTAATGAACTAGCCATCTTCTGTTCTGCTTTGTGCCTACAGGCATTAAATAGTGTACCTACAGGCATTAGATAGTGCTGCAGTGGGACTGTAGCTCCTTAAACCTGTGTTGTGATCACAGGTGTCAATGAAGGTGTTAGAATGGAGAGGAGAGCACTGTCAAGGAACTGCATGATAGAGGACAGGGATGTGGAGGAAGTCAGGAGTGCAGTAGGAGCAGAGAAAGCTGTCCAAAAGCTTGGAGCCCCCAAGGCATATTCACACAGTGGCAGAGCACAGGCAGGCAGTTACACTCCCCCAGAAAAACCTTCATCTGCTCTTTGGTGTTTTTACTAGAAGTCCATTGTCATGTCTCAGCAAATCGTGGGCTGTGCCTCATCAAGGCAAAAATGTGTTTCTTCCTCCTTTCTTATTTTGATGTATTTCACTTCCATATAATGTCCAGAGGGATAATTTAGCGTGTTCAAACGCCTTATTGAGGAAGGACTGCATTGTTCTTCCAGCCTTTGCACCACATCGGAATGTGCCTCTTCCTGAGCGCTCCTGCGCGTGGCCAACCCATGATAAAGCTGAGGCTGCTTTTCTCTCATTGTTTCTCCTTGCCTTCGCCTTTTTCTTCCCAGCTTCATTTGTCCGAATACTAATTTGTGTTTATAACAAGAAGTGGTTCCCGCACCTCCCCTTTGTTGCTTAATTGAAGGGAAACTGAGCAACAGGTGGATCTCAGGAAATATCATTAGTCTCTTTCAATTGTTTTTGGCACTTCTTTGAAAGAAAAGTTCAGCTCAATGCAACTGGCTGTTCGCTGTTTCCAGGCTAATTACAGCAGGGCCCAAATGAGGAACATATTTGAAGCCTAATTTAAAGAAGGTGAGCTGCTCACCCAGCTTGGTATTATTTACACCCTTAGAGTTGCACAAGTTAAGGACTTTGATGAAGCTGTGTCTTATAACCAAACCTCTAAAGGAGGATAAATTCCTTGAGTATTTCATAGCATAGATGTACCATTGGTGCACAGAAACACAGCCAGCCACAACCCAGTGTGTTCATGTTTTGTTCATAGAGAATAGAAACAGTGTATAAGGACAAAAGTATTGTTGTATGTTTGATTTTGAGAGGTGCTTGTCAATGGAGCCTGCAACTAGAAAAGAAAAGCTAACCAGGGAGACTCCTTCCTCACCTCCTTGGCTCACAAATCTGAAAAGTCTCAGACAAGGAGGAAGGATGCTAAAGAAAACAAGCAGCATGATCCTTCAGCGTGTGGTTTTAGCCCAGCAATTCCCAGTAGAACAAAAGAGGCAAGATCTCACAGTGTGCTCCTTCTATCCCTTTGTAGACAGAGCTCCAATTTCTTCTATTTTTAAAACCAGAACCCTGGGGGAATATTTCACCATTGAAAATCAGCCAAATGCATTAACAAAGTGCTCCACCTGTTACAAGAATGCAGTCAAAGGGCTGGATGATGGCAGCTCTCACTTGATGGTCAGCAATCAGGGTATTCCTTACATGTGATATCCCATGATTTTTGACCAGCTGAAAATCTTGCCATCTGCTTTGTATTTCGAGGCTTGAACAACTAGGCGAGTCAGAGGAAAAGATATGATAACATATTCTTTAATTTCAAGGGTAATTAAAGGAGATGGTAGGTACACTGAACCTAAGAATGCAAAAAATAATTTAAACGCAACTGGCTTAGTGATACTGAGCTCTCACCCTTGTCTGAAATGTAGCTCCTTCATATTTCTTTCCACTCAGAAGCTGGGAAGCTCAGCATAGAAATCTTTTGACATGTAATGTGTCATGGGCTGTTTAGAGCAGGAGTAATCAGCGGGTGTTGACAGCAGTAGGGCAAGAAGTGGTACAGCAAAAACACACATGCACTCTCAACTACAAAAGCTGGGAAAGCCAAGGACAGTGAAATCATGATTAAACAGGCATTTCTCCCCCTGACACGGGAACAGGGATGCAAGTAGAAAAGCCCTGGCTTTTCAAGCAATGCCTCTATGGATTTATAACTTCAAATACCCCCTTTTATAAAGGATGTATTTAGGAAGCAAACCGGCTCCCTTTTCGTGAATGATCTATTTTACAGGGCTTAAAAATATGTCAAGGTTTGCTGCAGTAAATCCTCCTCATGCTGTAACTGAGTAATGTAAGCAACTTGGGTTGCCTTTTAAACAATTCCCAGTGTGTGGCATGGCCAGTGCAGTTTGAAATGCCTCTGTCTATCTAAACAGAAACAGATGTTTGAACAGCAGAGCTGTGCAGAAGTAATTCTTCAAACAGTAGATTAAAACATCTGTCAGGACCATTGGATGGGACCAGACAAGCAGCAGCAGCAGTGTCAGCTGGGACTGCCAGTCACTTCTACCTTCCCCTGGAGGTGGAAGGCAAAGGATGGGGGAATTCTGTCTGGTCTTTGCATATGACACCCTCTTACTTTGCCATGTTTCTCCAGCAATTCAGAAGATTATAGACCCGGCTGCGCAGAAAAGCTCACAACCACTCTCAGCATTGCCTACCGTAACAGAGGTCTTCTAGGTTTTCACTTTTCCCGTTAATGTCTTTTTCTGCCACTGCTGGCAGTCGGTATGAAAGCTGTGAAGTGCTGGTGACATTCCAGGTTACAGCATTTTACAGTTATTTCCATCTGTCCTTCATGTTTCAGCATTTGACCAGTTTAGTGCCATTGCAAGCAAATTCTTCAGGCCTCACTGGGTCAAATAGATGACAGCCGACTAATCTCCTGCAACTTGCCCGCAGGAGCTGTGCCACAGGCAGTGTATTCATTTCCAGCTGAGCAAGAGGCCAAACCAAACCCTTGGATTATCACCTCTTTTGCACTCACCCCCACCCCAAAATCAGAGCCAAGAAAGTGATACAGAGTCAAGAAACTGTTCCAAAGTTTTTGGTGAATCAAGTCAAAGCTCTGAATCTTAAAAGCCCCTGAAGGATACCGTTTTTACAGTCTGGATCTGTAATCTTAGTCTTGAATCCACCCTCTGTTTCCAGCCTGGATTTTTTCTTCTTTTTTAGCATCCAGAGGAATAAGGGCAGTGGACAGCCCCACCCTCTGGACTGCTCATTTTGGAATGGAGCTGCTGTGGCTGCACTCCCAGCACCTTCCTCTTTCAAGCACACTCCTGCTGTGCGCACCTGAATTGAGGCCGGTATGAGGTCGGCCACCCCAGCTCCTCGAGTGTTCCCTGGGAAGTCCCTCACCACCATGAGGTGCTAGTTCTGGGACAGGCAGCACAGGATCCCCTGTGAAACTGGTGGAGCTCTCCCTTCCCCACACACAAGTTTCTCTCCCATCTCATTTGTCCCCAGCAGCCATTAATTGTGGGCTATAGCGGCAGCAGATTACCTCACGACAGCCTGGCAGATGTGCTCTTGCTGAATAAATAAACTCATTTATACGGCTGTAATGACTGTTGCTTCTGTGCTCTCATCATGAAAACTCCAGCCTATCTACAGCAGTTTATAAACAAAGCTGCTTTGCCTTTATGGAAAAGCAATTTGTGGCTGAGGAGCCTCAGCAGTGACTCGTGCCAAAGAGAGCTGAGGCCATTTCTCAGGGAACAGGTGTCTGCATCATTAAAGCCACCACCCCCCTGGCATTAATTACCATCCCTGTTGGCACACTGAGAAAAGAAAATGGGGTTTGTCTGGGCCATGAAGATCAGCTTCCCCACTCCCTCCTTCAAGGTAGCTGCTCTGCCTGCAGCATTACTGAGTCAGGGAGAAAGCTGAAGTGCTGTGGGGTGGATGGACTCACTCTCTGGTGGTGGGGGCAGGGAGCACTTGGAAACTGGCACAGACTGGTGAAACAAAAGCATTCATGGGGAGAGAGAAGGAAACTGTTTATTAGACGGAGCAAGTTCATTAACTTCCCCCTTCCCCTCTCTATTTATTTTAACTCTCTCTTTGCTTCATCTCTTCTCCTGTGTTTCTTCCCTTTCTTCCTTCCATGCTACATTGTTATTGCAGAAAGTAAAAGAAGCTTCACCCTGTAGCTTCTTAGGCTGCTTGCAGCTTTCGAGCAATAAACTGCAACTAAAAACACACTGTGTCCCAAAACACAACAAAGCACAGGCATGAACCCTGCAAAAATAGAGGGCTGCTGAGCAAAGTTCTCAGTGAGGCGGAATTGTCTCTCATCCACCTGAATCATTGGAGGTGACCCCATCTGTCCCACTTGTGCCCCCCCTGGGTACTTTCCTCCACCTCTGTGGCCCAAGTAACCATGTGAGCCATCAGCACAGAGGGAAGAGGGAAACTTGAATGAATGGCACATCTTCCCTGCAGACAGCCATGGTTAGCACCACACACGTGGTGCCTGGGCAGGAGAGTCATGCCGCAGAACCGCTGTGTGGTTGCAGTGACTTCACCCTGCTAATTGTGGCAAGGCAGGAACATGCTGGCAGCACTTAGGGGTTTAGATTATAGCCACACTACAAAGCAAACATGCTGTGAGTGGTGTTCTAGTCTATAACCAAAGACAGGATGACTGTCTTAGTTAAATGCGCTGGTAGTCTTGAGTTAGGGGATTTTGGGCAGGGATGGGAGCTGCGTTAAAGCCAGGGTTTGTCCTGAAATATGCATCTCCAAGAGGATGCATTGCTCTCTGAGCAAGATTATTTTAAAATCCCTATTAAGCCACAAAAACAAATGTTTTCACAAGCAATCAGGACATTGCTGCTCCAGCAAACTTAGCCATGAGCATAAAGGCTGGGGAATGTGACTGTGAAGACAAGGGAGCAGCAGGAAACGTTTCCAGGGCAGAGCTAAGACAGTCATCCTCAGCAGCTGCTGGCCATCCGTCTGCCTTACACTGCCCATGTCCCCACACTCCCTGTGGGTCAGCAGCAGGGCACCGCTGTTTGTTGGCCTAGCTCTGTGCAGTGGCTGCTCAGAGGAGGAGCAGCTCTGCTCACACACACCACTGGGGCTGGGGCTTGCTGCCTCCTCCCTGCTCTTGCCTGCAGCCATGGCTGGCACCTGCCATGCCTATGGTGGGCATTTGTGCAGCTGCCTAAAGCATCAGGGATAATTGCTTCCTTCTCTCCACGGATTACCTTTTGTGCTGGGCAGCAGTGACAGGGCGAACACTGCCATGGGCTTGCAGCAAGCCCAACAGCACCAACATGCTCCCACCCAAGGCAAGGCTGCCCCAAGCCTCATTTCCAGCTCTTTGACATTGCTGAGGAGGACAGAGAAAAAGAGTTAGGGACTGGAACAGTTTTTAGGGACAAACCCAGCAAGCAGCATTTCGCCTTCCATTAACTCTGCTGGTTTTACTCTCTGCAGAGTTAATTACAAATCAGTTTAATTGTTCTCTCACTTGATAACTTTCTAATCTCTCAGAGACTTGCTGCACAGCAGGCTGTAAGGTTATATTTTATCACTTCTCTTTCCATTAACCCCACTGTGTTAGTCTGTGGTCCACTTCCTCCCTCTCTCCCCAGAACATTAACCATTAAATTGATTAAAACCAACTTGGGCAATGGCTCTGTTGAGAGCCTTCCCTCTGCTCCCTGCCAGCCACAATGGCTGTCACACTGTCGGGTCAGAAGCAGCAACTTCTCTGCCACCCCTACATTCCCTCCCCATTACACCACCAAGCAAGGCAGAAAAATCAGGCAGTGATGCATGACTGTGAAGAGAAGTGAGAGAGAGGAATGAAAAAATCACTCTGAGGAATGTGAATAAAAAAAATTTAAAAAAGGAAACAAACCCTGACAACCTGCAAGTCAATTATAAAAACACCCCAAGTCTGCCAGGAATTCAGTCTTGGATGCCTTCTTACAGTCAGCGCTGACCAGCATTTTCCCATCACCTCTCCCTTTCTGATCAGACCACTCGGTGTAGTACTAACAGCAGCTGCCTCTTTTGCTGCTGTTACATCTCTGGATGCTGGATGCAACACACGGGTGGGAGGGAAAGTGGTTTGATCATTTTTTTTATCTTTCCTGGTTTGCAGCATGCAACAGCATGCAGGTCACACATTCAGGATATAGAGGATCTGGGAGCCCTGCGAATGCTCCCAGGTATAGTTTGTTCTACCTCTGACAGCAAAAGTTATTGGTTTGATGTAAGAAAGATTAATGTTTCTTTACAAAAGTAAATAATGCCAAGTTCTCCCACAATGCCCTCAAACAGGAGAAATCCTGAAATACCTGAGAAATCAGGTACACTAAAAGCACAATGTTTCAGAAATTTTCTGGTTCAACCGTTTGAACAGAATTTTTTGCTGGCTTATGCTTTTGTGTCTGATATGATGTGTTCTATATTCACTAGATATGGTTTGTTTTCTTTGTTTCACTGAGCATATCCATATCCTACTGAGATTAGTTCTATTTCTGCAGTCAGGACATCCTAGAGTTAGGAATCTTATCACAAAAATACTCCAAAGAACTCATGGTTTATATGTGTAATCTAACACTTGTCTGATGTCAAGCTCAGAAGAAATCTTGCCATGCAGTGCCATTACTGCCTCAAGAGAGGACAAGGAGAGTTTGTTCTAAGCCCATCAAGGCATTTCCAGGCAAGAGTAACATCCAGAAACCCCTTGACAAGATGATCTTGTAGGAGACCCAACCGCCACCAACCTTCCTCTGATCAACCAGCCTAAACAAGGCTGGCTGAACAGCTCCAGAGTGGGGAATGCTGCATTGTCACCTGACCCGAGCTGCTCTGTCAGATGAGATCAATGGCTCCATTTATTAGCATTTGATTACAATAGTTAATACCAGACATGCATTTGTTTGTCTTTCACCCTCAATAATTTTATGATCACAGAAGAAATCTGCTGTGTGCTGCAGACATGGGATGGAAAGGCAGACCCTGCTACTTGGCGTATGGAAGGTGAGTGCAGGCAGTGCAAAGCAGAGAACCATAAAACCCTGGTCCACAAGGTCCTTGGCATGGCCATAAAATCACTCAATGGCACACACGCATCAGGAAACACAAGTACAACAGAAGCTGTGTGTCCAGTGCAATAATGTGAAAACTTTTCACCCTGGAGAGGTCTCTAAAATTTCTTACTAAATGATCATAAGAAGTCCTTCAGACTGCCTTGTCAGTGAGTCTGAAAACATTTTGCTGGCTGGCAACTGCTTATGTATGTAGGCTGCAGTAGCTTGCCAATGCCTTTTTCTTTAAAAACTAGTGTGTTATTTTAATCCATGCTTTTCAGTCAAGTCAGTAATTTACACGGGCACTTGACCCTAGAATATGCCAAATCAGAACTGTCACATGCTTTCGGGAAATCTGGAAACAGATCCCAAACTCATAACTCATCACAATAATTATAAGGGATAAAAACCAGACCACCAGTGACTTAATCGTTCCTGAAATTTGTAACTATGTTTGGATCTGAACTCTCACTGAGATTTTCAGCAGCATTAGATGACTTGTTTTCCAAAGATGCATTTCTCAGCATTTCTGTAAATCAGGCCTGAAATCAGACACTAATTTAACACACAGACACAATTCACCCCAAACCACCCATACTTTTTGAAAATATAAATTTCTACTTCATTATCAAAGCAGCTAAGAAGCATTTGCCAACCTCCTCAGAAACAGAACATTTCATAATAGTAAAAATTTCTTTCTTACATATGAATTGTATTTTTCAGAGTGATACTTTCATTCTTTTAGTATTTCAAAGCTTTGGAGAAAATGCCTATGTAGTTAGTAAATCATGAGGGCATGCAAAATCTGCGGAAGTCACTGAATTAATTTGAAAATCTTTTCTTTTGTCAAAAAATAGTGAAGTGGGATTGATTATCTATCAGCTTGCACCTAACTTCCATATCACATCAAGCAGTGTATACATTATATCCTAGACCACATCTGTGCTTTCATACCTGGGGGACAGTCTCCCAGCCTCAGTGCAGCACCAAGCCCACTCAATGATTCTTTCCTGGTTGAGATTTGGGCACTAGCTGTCCTCCTCTGACAGGTTTTTTTTGTCCCTTGCACAGCTGGAGATGGCCAAGACACCAGGACATATTGTGCTGTATATTGAGCAATATACCTGAATGGGACAATATAGATTAGTCCATTGTCAATTACTCATATGTCTAGTCAATTGGATGGATTTATATTTCATGGGCTTGTTCACAAAGTGGTTTGGGGGATTTTTTTGCCATACTGAATTTTTGATTGGTCTCTGGCGACAGCTTCAGTGGCTATGAAAATGAAAACATCAACTTGAAGTTTTTGTGATTGTTCCAGACCAGACCACGCTGTATGCCAATAACAGCAAAGTAATGCTGGGAGCAGTGTGAGCCATATTCTGTCTCTCTGAACTCAGCATCACTTCACCTTGTAAACCACAACTTCTAAGAAAAAATGAACTATGCAATGTCCAAAATGACATTTAGAGTATCAGTTACCATTCATGCACAATTAAAGTGTAGTAACACATTTATCTGCTAAAAGCTGTGTCTCTTTATTTCATGTTTAAAACTGCAGTTTCCATCCTAGCTCAGGGACCAATCTTTGTATGTCTGCTCTGACTGTAAAGGGTTGTGTTATTCTTAAAATAATCTTGTTGCTATTTAAAGAATGGTGGTGTGTGAAAAATCAAAACCCAGAGGAACTTCTGCAGTGAAGGACATGGAAATGAGGTGAAGAGTGCTTGGAAAGGGAAGGTAAGGATGCAGACAATTGCAGGTACCTGGGAAGCTGACCATCAACAACAATTTCCTCATGCAGCTTGGACTAAGAGATGATTACAGTTGTTCTGCATCCCAGAAAAATACATTAATCATCTCCATGTGGCAGCACACAGCTGAAACTGCTGTCTGACATCCTGAACTGTTAAAATTAAAACTGTTAAAATCTTCAGCTGTTAAAATTTTCTGCATTGCCTATATGTCATCCTGTGATTAAATAACAGAGATTTCATTGCATGGCATTAACAGCCATGGCAGCCACCTTCAGCCTTGGCAGGAATACTTAAGGGAAGGAATCTGAAAAAAACGTCCCTGAAAATGTACCTTCATGGAATTGTTTTCTGAGAAAATATATTTTGGGCTGACTGGCCAATCCAAATGTCAATGAGTAAATATTTCTCATGGTTTATATCGAGACAGGAGTATTTTTGTACTTTAACTATTTTTCATTTATTTTTTTTCTGTAATGGTAAGATAATGGTAAAAGTCCAGAACAAATTCATGGATGTCTACTGAGCTATACTGATTTAAAACTTAGGTAGCAGAAATGGCATGGTACTGAGCAGCACAGCCCTGAGGTGGTGAGACCTCACAGCCCCATCAGCTACCAGAGACAAAATCTTTATTCACACCAGCACTGTTGGTGTAAACAAGATATTTCCATGCTTCCCATGTCTATGGAGGGCAAACTCAGTCATGGTTCCCACTTTCACTACCTATCTCATGGCAAGACCTGAGAGAAACACTTGGATTAATGCAAAGCTGTTCTTCAAAGCCCTCCTTGGCTGGTTGCAGGGTGTTTAACTCTGCTCCCACAATTTTGCTGTGCCATGTCCTGGTGTGTCCATCCAGAGGCATTTCTGTTTAAGTGACTACCAAAATGATCCTCATCTACATTTTTTAGCCCATAAATAATTTTGAGGGCAGAGGCTTTACATTAGCAACAGAGGAGAACAAGCTCGACTGGTACCTCTTTATTCTCCTCAGTTGTCACTGTGGAGGGGGAGGACAAGACAAAAAGCTGTTGCCTTCCCTTGTCATTTGTTATGTTAAGTTTTACTTTTCTCTGAAGATTATGAACTGAGGATTGCCTCCTCTCTTTGTGCTTCACATGTGCCTGCTTTTACACAGGTCAGGTTGTGAGTTCATTCCTTTGTAAGTACTCTGTGACGCACAAAAGCTAAAAGGGGAAAGAAAAAATCCCCACCCACTCTGAGACAGTCTATTGAACTTTGTTTTCCAATTACCTAACAAATTGCTGACTAAGGACAGGATAGGGCGGTGGAAATATAAGACCTAAAGGCACTGTACATTCCTCATCTGTAATGACCAGAAAAAGTGGGTGTTTGTTGGTGGTTTTAGCCAATTTGCAATTTATCTTGGTTTTAGCCCAAGCAGGCTTGAAACCAAGACAAACATTCTTTGATGTAATCTAATTGTGACTAAGACCGTTTGCATAAAGGTTTCACAGCTAGGATAGGAAGAGGAAAAAGACCTTGAAAGCATTCCAGTGGAAAAGTCATGTGCACCAGGCTTACAGCTGCACCAATGGTGCCCAACAGCCCATTGTTTTAGTTGCGGCTTAAATTAATACCTGACAGCAAATGAATTAAGGCCCTGCTGAAGTCATGTATTCATTTATTCTTGTTTTGTTTCCAATCATCTTTGCACAATGATATAGCTTCAGGTGAAGAAATAATGGGGAAAATGCTCTTCCCCTGTTCCTATTCCCACTCTCTTCCAAAAATATATTTAATAATCTAACTTAAATTCTCCCCAAATACATTAGCCTGACTGGGCTAGCCTCACAAATTAATGAAACTTCACATTGTTGGTAAGGCTGGAGAGAGTCTGAAGAGGACATCTACAGGTCCTAAAGTTCTGCAACGCATTAGAAGCAGTGCCTAGTTTTTCTCATTACACAAATCTGTGGGTCTCACTCTTCTGAGGTCAACACAAAAGCAGGATCAATGATCCCAGCTGGATTTACCAGCAAGCTGTGCATTTTAAAGATAGTGAAGGTTCTTTTTCGCCGGTTGCCCTTGGTCCAGTGTGTGGAGAGATCAGGTTCTAAGTTCAGTGGGGAAAAGCAAACATAAGAGATATTCTACTCAGGAGAATACTGAAGACAGAGCAAAGTCATTACTCAAGCATAAGCAGAAAATAGACAGAAGATGGAAGCAGTCCACCACTTGGAATGAATATTGAGAGGTTGTCAGGGTAAGTAGAAATGCTCTTCCTCACAGCGTATTAATACCAACTGTCCTTGCCTATTACCAACAACTTTTGGCTGTTATTACCAACAGTCTTTTGTTGGCTTCACAGCAGTCTGACAATCAGTGTTTGCTACATACACATAAATACACAAAATTCTGCAGAGGAAAAGCTGAGACAGTTGGGTCTGTTCCGCCTCGAGAAGGGACGACTGAGAGGGGTCCTCATAAAAGTGAATAAATATCTAAAGGGTGGGTGTGAAGAGGATTCAGCAGGGCTCATCTTGGTGGTGCCAAGTAATACGACAAGAGACTGATACACAGGAAATTCCACCTGAATAAGAGGAAGAAATTCTTCACTGTCCAAGTGACTGACCACTGGAACAGATTGTCGTGAAAGGTTGTGAAGTCTCCCTCACTGGAGATGTGAAAAAACCATCTGAACACAACCCTGTATCAGGTGCTCTAGGACGGCCCCGCTTGAACAGGGAGGTGGGACCAGATGATCCCGTGTGGTCCTTTGCAACCTGACCCGTTCTGTGATCCTGTGAAAGGCATGTGTGCATCTGTGTGATTCATACCCTACTTCTGCGGGTGTCAATGTATGCAGCAGGAAGGTCAGTCTTAACTTTTATTCTTCTTTCCCATAAAACCTGTCATCTCTTAATTACAGCAGCAGCGTAATTTTAAAAAAATGTCAGAGAAAAGGATTTTATTTTTTTATGTCACAGGATTGAGGACATGGTAGCAGGTTACAATTGTGTTTGTTGCTGTAACATATTTGCTGTTAGGAATCCATTATGGTTTTTTTCCCAGTCTCTAAGCACAGGCACCTTCAAATTTTCACTAGGGACTGTAGCTAGTATGGTTCAATAAGCACTTTCTCAATTAGGTGTTGTAATTCAGCTTTCAAATTGGCCTGAAAATTTGCCAATCCAGGCATAAAATATGCTCTTCTGAGCTCTATGTTTAATGATAATGAAAAAAATCCAGTGGTATTTTATACTCCTGTCAAAATACCCTTTCCTCCAAGTCTGAGTCATAATTTGCAAGACAGCAGCTATAATTTCCCTAGGAAAGCATCTGTATGTACCTATTACTGCATAATGCTTAAAAAATCAAATAAAGACCAAAATATTAAGAGTTTAAAAGACATTCACCCTATTTAGAGGTGGACAGCTCTGTAATGAACAGGTAGTATTCTGTCTACAGGACAGAAATATGTCTTAACTAAGCTGCTAAATTTTTCATTTCAATCTACAGCAAGAGTTTTGAGTCTTGATGGTGCCTTCTTTTTTGTTTTTTAATTTTATTTCTTCCATGTCCTAGGTAACAACCTGCTTTTGAATTTCATTCAGCAATTCATTCTCTTTGCCTTCTTTATGGAGACCTACAGATAGATGAATTGTTTCCCTGGCAGTGGCTTGTTAACCAGATGGTAGCACAAGGAGGGTGTGTAACAGGATATCGAGATCTCCTCATTCTCAGTTCTTAAGTCATTGTGAGATAAGCCCATAACAGGCTCAGTGATTAGTTCAGGAGAATTCCTCTGGGGACCAGGAGATCGATCCTGTATACACCGTGTCCTCTCGGGTCAATCCAAGTGATGACTGAGAGACAGTATCTTACCAGCACTGAACATTACAGCCCCAAAGAAATGCAACACTAATTAAATGCAAGGGATTTTCTATGTGTTACTGTTCTCGTAACAGTCTCACCAAATTCTGAAAAGATGCTAGTTTTTGGAATAATGGCTTTATAGATTAATGCTGCTGATTAATAAGAGCTGTTATTTATGGTGAAAATCGCACAACTGCTGGGTCTAAAGGCTTCTTTGGGGCTGAAAGCTTTCTGTACAGAAAGTTGTTGTTGGGAAACAAGGGACTGGTGTGTTACTGTAAAGGATAGGTTGTAAAAGGGATGCTTAAAAGGGGCCCAATATGGTTTGGATCGCAGCCAAGGTCTTGCATAACAGGATGCCTCATAAAAGAAAGGCTTAGAGGGGTATGGTTAAAAGACAGACATTTCTTTTGAGCAGAGATGTGCCAACGGGAGGATCACTGACAAATCTTTGTTCATTACTATGTGTGCATATAATTAAAAAATGTTGGGGTTTGCAGCCGTTCCCAGATGATGTTGACTGGTTTAGAGATTCACTATTTGAAAAAATTAAAAATAGACAAGCACATGACAAATCCAGCTCAGCCAGGGGTATCTTTTGTGGGTAAACAGGTCAGATTTTAATGCCCCTCAAGGAGCAGGAGCAGGAATGTCCCCAAACCTTGTGACCAGGTGTGCAGCATTTGCAGCTAGACAAGACTGCAAATCTGGGTCAGCTGTCTTGCAAAGGCACGTGGCAGCATGATCCCCAACCTGGGTATCAGACTGGAGTTCAGGGGCAGCCATTTGCATCTAACAGGCAAGCCAGGAAGCTGCTAGGTTGGTAACAGAGGCTTCATTGAAAACTAGAGAAAATTATCTTTGCAATGACAACAGGGGGAAACTTTTAACTCCAACCCAGTTGCCTGGCAAGTATTTGCATTTTCCTGCAGGTTTAGAGTCCACTAGTAGTGCCTTAGAGCAAGCCCTGTCAAGACACCACATATGGCTCCTTTCTGTTTCTAGAGGAAATACCTGATGTTGTCCTCTTGTTCTCCAGAAACCACCTAACACACCCATGACAGTAATCCTAGCACCAGGACTCAGGAGCTGCGGGAAGGCTGCATCAGAGGAAAAGTTAACACAATCTCTTTATGATTTCTTCCCACAACCATTATAATACTTTGTCTTGAATCTACTGCTGGTTTTAGTGGAATATGTTCAGGCTTAGGGAAAGTTGTCGTGCCCATGGCAGGGGACTTAGAATGAGATGATCTTAGAGGTCCTTTCCAACCCAAGCCAGTATATAGCTCTGTGACTCTGTGTGCAGAGCAAATGGCCTTCAGCACCAGCCAGCTGTGTCTGACAGTGCATTTGATGAAGTGCCTCTGGGATTCCTGACCTCTCTGACACCTCCTTCAGCCTCAGTCTGGGGTGTCTGACTTGTGTCTTCCACAACAGAGGAGCCTGCTGAGCAAATCAGGCAATGGATTGACATTTTCCATTACATTTCTGGCTTAATACAGGTGATGGGACAAACGACTGGGTAATGTGCCTTGCAGAGGACGGTTTGTTTCTTTCGCTGGCCAGGTCAGAGCTCAAGGGAAGCTCCATTGAAGGACATAGGGAAGAGCAACATCTGCAGCAGATATATCCATGGTCAGCTCCCGTGCTATGCCTCCCACTGCTATGAATCACAGAATCAGAAGCATAGAATGATTTGTTTTTAGGAGGGGCTTTAAAGATCACCTAGGTCTAAGTCTGTTGCAGTGGGCAGGGACACCTTTCACTAGACCAGGTTGCTCTGAGCCCCATCCAACCTGGCCTTCAACACTTCCAGTGACGGGTCATCCTCAAATGCTTAGGGCAGCCCTCTGTTTCCTAAAAACTACTGAGAATGGTTTGACATCTCCCTGAGAGAAGCAAGTTAATACCTCATCAACATTGTGTTTACTTTTACTGCCTAACAATAAATCAGTTGTGAACTTAAGAAGAAGAAATTGTCATCCACATTGTAGGTTCATAGTCAACAGAGTTCTTCTGTGTTTTAGTGTGACATAGAGACAGCACAAGACGTTCTCCAGGACATTCCTCTCTTGATTTTATTGTTGTAAATATAAACCCAAAGTAGATGTTCTTCCAGCATCCTGCTCCACATTTACACTGTCAAGAATGAGACAATGAGGTGGTCCTGTGCAGGCATGTGATCAGTTACCAGTGTGTTGTCATGAAATAAAAATGTAGTTGCAGTTCTACAGTATTTTACGGTTTTTCCTCTATGTGTGATACTGGGTGCATCAAAGGAGATGAAAAGGCAGGGCTCCAGCTTGAGACTGAGAAGACATTTGCTGAGGTATTACAGAGAAGCAGGTAGGTTATTAACTTCTCATTTTCTCGCTTTGGTTCTGAGAGCAGCAAAGGTTCCTCTGTGCTGCAGGAAGCAGTGGCAACCCTTTGTGAATCAATGCTTGATAAGTAACAGAACATCATTGCCATATGCTGAGAATAGCATGAGTTTTTTAAAGAGCTTTCCTACTTAACACCACCTTTTTTTTTAACCATGGAAATGCTTATATCTAAGCAATTATACCACAGAATGCAAAACATACTTTTTCTACACAATATTCTTCCAAAATAGTGTGCTCCCATGCTGTAGATTCTGGGGTGATGTTTTTAACTGAAGAGCAAACCTGGTGTTAAAGGACTTGATGAAAATACAATGTGTGATGGGCGTAAAGGGTTTATTGGGCACTGCAGTAGGAAGAAGAAAGCACAATGTCTGAGTAGTCAGACCTGATAGAAAGACTGGAAGACAAACAGACACCAATAAACATTTTCAGACCTAGCAACGAGTCCTTTCCAGTTAGACATCTGAACACCAATCTAAATGAGGCCTGGATCCACACATTGTAATTCCCCACCTTATGTAAAGTAATTGCACGCTGCAATTACCCCACCTTTAATATACTGGGGCCTGGAGCTAATCTTACTGATGTGTCATTTCATTGCATGCAATAGGTTCAAATTCCATATTAAAAGAAAGCAAAACAAAACAAAAAACCAGCCCAACAAAACAAAAGTAAAAGTAGAACTTGTAAAGAGCATCAAGAGGAGAAGGAGATCCACTCTGGAGTTTATGTCAGTGGAATTAGAGACCAAAATGTTATCACTCAATATATCTGCCAATGTTTTGATGTAGGCATGCTATTGTATACCAGCAGTTTCATTCCACTAGAGAGATTAAAAGTAAAATAAACTCAGAACTTGCCCCAGCACAAAATGTAACTAAAATTCTGGCATCACCATATGCTTCGTTTTTGCTTTTTCATGTATATATTTGTGTATTGTTTGGAAAATAACCATAGCATATTCTAGCAGGAGTCAGACAGGTCAATCTCTGTGAATTCAAGATAAAGCTGCATGCCTTGAAAAAAAAGTCAGGTCTGGAGACCAGGCTTGAGATAAACAGCCATCTGAAAGATAATAGATTTGCCTGACATTGTTGTATCCAGTAAATCATAACAAAACTTCAGAATACTGGAGAAAGGCCAGGAATCGGTGACTTACATTATTGTTTTATTATCACATTTTGGAAAGGTAAAACTAATAGCCCTGTTTACTTAAACTAGTATTAACTAATTCTTAACTCATGGCTGCCCAAAAGTATCCTGCTTGACTTCACAATTGACTCACTTTCCAGCTGTGCTAAGAAAACAACCTTCCAGCTATGTCAAAGGAGAAGGGAATGGGAAAGAAGGAGACAGCACTTGGGAGGGCAACATACACCTGCTTGGACTGCATTTCAGTTTCACTCTTCTTTGTCCTTTTCCTGTAATGGAGTGATTCTTGTAGAAGCTTTTTGCCATGTTAATAATAAATATAAATTATGATGGAAGGAAAATAAAAAAGGCAACTGTTTTCATAGCTGTATTTCAGACCCTTTTCAATCGCATACAGCTCTGTTTCCCAGAGGCTTTTTCCCAGGAAGTGCCTGATGAACACACGCACTGGTTAATGTGAAGCAGTGAGTGCCTGTGCAGGAGTGAAGCACAGGCTGTGACACACAGTTCTTCTTTCTGGGGCAGAGGCAGACAGAGCCTACCTGTGGCTTCTGGTTTGCTTGTTTGGTTTCTCTGGAGATATTGAGCAGCCTGGAGAGCAGGCAGCTGACAGCATTTGGTGCCTACAGAGATGACATGGAAAACAGAGCCTAGAACAAAACGGGTGCCCATGTAGAAGGCCTCTGCCTGGTTTCTTCCTGTCAAGCCACTCTCAATTTAGCCACCTTTGAGAAGTAACCCCATAAAAAGAGGACCAAGGCAACTTACTAGGGTGTGTGGATGTTCTGCCATGGCCAGACACTTTGAAGGATTCAGTTTGTTCACATAACACTGCCGTGGATGCTAGTGAGGTGGCATCTCCTCAGTGGGAACTCTGCATCTCTAGCCAAGCTGTCCTGTGGTTAAATACACCTTCCCCACAGCAAACATCACAGAAGGAAACTCTTCTCTTCAATTCATTGCATAATGGGAATAGGAAGAGTGACTAATTCTTGAGGGCTGATATTGTGTATCTAAACTCCTAACTAGCAAACTGTATATAGCTCTAGTAGGTTCGTGTCTAAACTTCTAATGAGCAGACTGTAAATATTTACTTAGAATTTCTTGTTTTTCAGGGGTAGACAAAACTGCTAACCACATAGTCTTTAACCACACTTTTGTTCTGATATGTTGTTTTAAAACCTTTTCATCAAGGAGATACTGGAAGGGTTGGAAGGAAGCTGCTGTGTTAGTTCACAGGGTCAAATTCAGAGGTGAGCTGTGAGTTAACTCTCTGAAGCTCAGACCTCACAGATTTGTTAACAGCTGCTCTCCCCATGCAGAATGAGATTCCCCGTACAGGACCTCTGTAAAGAAGCAGAACTGAACCCTGCACAGCATCCTCACTGGTAGGATACGGACCAGCATGGACAGAGACCCAGATAGAACAGGGTTCTGAGAAAAACAAGCTAGTTCTGCCCATTTCATCAGCAAACTCATACCAAACCGTAGCTTTTAGAAAGTTCCCATTTGATTCCCCTGTTGCTGGAATTCTCCGTCTCATTTTGAGACCTCAGTGTTTCTACATTTCACATGAAACAAGACCACCAAAATTCCAGGGGAAAAGGCTATTCTCCCAAAATTCCAAACCTAAGAGGAGTGGTTTGGAAATCTTACTGGGTAATATTCTCGTGAAACTCCTGGCTGGCAAAATTAGAGAAGCTCACAATTTATGCTAATTCAATGAAATAAACGTCAGCTGTCAGCTTCATCCTTTAGAAGCAAAAAATAAGGCAGTGTGTGTTGGATTTTTAGGGTCTTTTCAATCCTAAATGATTCTATTATTTTAAGTGTTTCTCCTCATAAAAATGTAGAGTGATATTACTTGGCTTTGCAATGGGCGATGACTCGTGGTTCTCGGTTTCTCGCTTCTTTAGAAACTTGACCCTTTTGGAGGCAACTCCTTTCCCTGCAGCACTTCACTAAGGGCAGACTTGACCTCTAAGAGCAGCAGAAATCTCTGACCACAACTGTGGTGAACTTACTTGTCTATCTGCAACCTGTTGACAGCCCCAGACCTCACACTCAAAGTACTTGCCTTGCTCACAACACTTACAACAACCAAGTGCAGACATGAATGCTGCCCAGCTTAAGGGATCACAAACCCAGAGCCTGAACACAGCACTTCAAAATCACTTTTGTACTCCCCTTGAACATCCCTGCAAGAAAAAACAGGACAAGATTTTCAGCAGACTGTTGCAACATAGCATGGGGTAGTGGTTTCAAGCTAAAGGAGGGCAGATTTGGATTAGATACAAGGAAGAAATTTTTGGCAATATGGATGGTGAAACGCTGGAACAGGTAGCCCAGAGAGGTGGTAGATACCCCATCCTTGGGGTTAATCAGCACAACCAATGACTCAAAAGGAGCTAAAATTATTTACAAAGAGCTCACAACATGTTTTACTGCAGTTTCCCGGAAACAGTGTTGGATTAGTGGCGACTCAGACACACACACTGTTATTTGCATTGCTAATGGCAATCAAAACTGATGATTTAGTCTTCTATCTGCCTGTGTAAAAAAAGAGCCCTGTGTAGCCCAGCAGTACTCCTTGAACAGGTTCTCACTGAAGTGAAGGATTTTCTAGCTCCTAAATGACAAATCAAGCCTTTATCAAGGAGAGAGACACAGGGTAGGTGGTGTACTGAAATCCCAGTTTACAACTTTGGATAAATAGGGAAACTGGGCTACACAGACAGTCCAACAAGTTAATCTTTCAGAGATTTCATGTCATGTGGCTTGGCAGATTTTCACTCTTCACCTCAAAATTTTCACTTTTCATTCCTCTTGTCAGGAGTCAAACATGCATCACTTTTAAGAGACCCAGCCTTTTCAGCTTCCAAATGAGGTGTTCCTTGCAATAGGTAGCTATTTACAAGATGATCGTGTCTGTTCTCTACAGCTCTATTTCCATGAACTGAAAGCGAGATTTCCTCCTTTTGACTTGGCAGTGAAGGACAGAGGACAAGGGGCTCTCAGGCCAGTGTGTCTCAGGCTTGTCCTCTTTCTAGAGGTGTGCTGGTGTCAGAAGTGCCCTGTGATGGGAGGTCAGACATTGTCCTGGCCCTTCCTTTGTATCCCAAACCCCTCAGGCCTCTGGCTATTATTGACATTCCATGCTAAGAAAAGAAACTTTCTTGGTGCTAAGGATAAGCTGTTCCTTAGGTATCCACACTTAGGGATTTTTAAGGCAAAATGCAGAAGATTTTTCTGAAATTCTCACTGTATTTCCGGCTCCTTATGGTGCATATATGTGTGCACGCATATGCACCTGTGTGTGCTCGTGTGTACAGGCACCTGCACACGAAGTGTCCTGCTTCTTTATAGACTATGGTTGATGATATTCACATGCTGAAGTTATTGATATAATCTGACCTGATGAAGCAATCTGGCCCTCAGCACATATCTGCCCCAGTACAACTAAGAATGGCTATTTTTTTGATGTGTTTTTTGTAGATTAAAGTAAAACTGGAAAAGGAGGACAGCAATATTAAATGTTTGGCATTCAGGCATTTCAGATGTCATTTTACAAATGGAGACTGAAGTGTGTAACCTGATGCATATCAAAATTGTACAAATGAAACTTCCAGGCTTTTTGCAAGGAATCCTTCACAACACACTGATGAGATCCCAGTGTTTATTACTGAAAGATTCATAGCAGTAATGGTATGGCAAAAGTGAAGCTGTGACACAGCATTGGCCCAAAAAGACCCTCTAAACATTTCACTGAAATTGTAACTTTTTGGTAAACACCACACACAAAAAAATAGATGCTACTGAGGCTCTCTGCTGTCTTTTTAAACTGTGAATTCTCTTCCCTGTGCTTGGCTGACCACACGATAAACTCTTTCACCTCCATTTTACAAATCTGTACTTCATGCAGATGATTTAAAATTAAAGTTTTCCTGTGAAGTGTTTAGACTAATTCAGCTTAATCTCCATTACTGTGAAGGAAAATTAGGAAATAAAGACAGAAATTTATTCCATTTAGAAAGTCAGCTACTTTAACATGCTGATGCAGTAACCTTTTGTTGGTAAGAAGTAACAGGTACATAAGTACAGTGAGGAAAGCAATTCTGTAGCTTCTGCTTTCCTTTTTGTTATGCTTTGTGATGTGGGATAAGTGGTTGGGATTTACAACATCAATGGGATGGGTTAGAGGGTGTTTAGGTGGTCTCAGTCATGGTCATTGAGAAATTAGACCCAGGTATAGTCTAATGTCAAGGCCAGCATTCCTCACTGGGTCACATTTTGGACCACACCCTGTTACAAAATCTCTGATTGCTCCAGGAGAAGACTCCTGCACATTGGAAAAGTGGCACATCAGAGTCAAGATCTTCCTTGCAGACTGGGAGAAGAGTTTTAGTTCAAGGGATTTGCCTTCCAAGAAGGGACTTACTGAAAGAAACAGTCTCTACTGAGGTTTAAAAGATGCTCCTGTTTATCAACAGGGCAGAACTTGGTGCCCTTAATCAAAACTGGAAAGGCAATTGAAGACAGCTTGGCTTCATTTACTACTTCCATGCAAATATTGTCATTAAATGAACTAGAAGATTAACATAAAGCAAAAGCAGGAGGGAAAAGGGCCCTTTTCAGATGAAGCTTAGGAAAAGATGAGAAGTCAGCATGATCATGCAAAGGATAGGAGGTGTGGCCCAGTGCTAAGTTTCACTACCAGCTGCATGGTTGCAAGAGGAGACATGGTGGGACAGGCTGAGCAGGAAGGCAAGGATGTCTCTGCAGCCTCCAACATCAGACCATAAGAACAACCATGCCAGATATGGTCAGAGGTCTATTTTCACAGCCTCTACTAATCCACACCTTAGAGATTAACCAATGCAGAACCACTATTTTTGTGCTGAAGCTCCAGGTATGAATATATTCCTACAAGAAGGAGTCTTTCAAAAATATCTGACAAAGTTAGGATGAATTTGGCCAGGCCTGTCCTAAACTGACAGATTGTGCTCTAAGCCTCGCTGCCTCCTCAGCTCCAAATGGGAGACAAAAGAAGGTCTGCACAAACTCTGCACTTTCTCATTTCCAGAGATGGTCATGGTCCATTCAGGGGGGTACATCAACAATTTACTCCACTGCACACACTGTTTTTTCTTGTTGATCTAAGTCATTGTGATACATTTTTTGGTGTGAAAGTGATTGCTGAGGGCAGAGCACTCCCATTCTGGGCATTCCTTTTGGTACCTGGGCAATGCTGGGTTTGAGAATCAATCAGTCATGTCCTGGTTTACAATTATATTCAGTGACTAATTCTGTGTTTTGGTCATCCTTCCTCTCCATTAAGGTGTTCGTGATAATTAAGGACCCTGAGAAGATCTCTTTGAGCCTATTACAGGGAGGCAGGTGGGAAGGAAGGCACTCGTGCAGAAGTGAAGGTAGAGGGAGTTAAGGGAGTTTGTAGCATAGCTAATTTTTACCATTTGTTTAATCTGTTACTAAGGGTCATTTGTCAAACTGTGGCTGCTGTTCCTGCCCCTCCTTCCCTTGCTCACAGTAATGAACAGCCTGGGAAAAATTGTTTCCTTTTTCCTGGGAAAAATCCTTTCCAAAGGATCAGCAAAGAGGAAGAGCTGATGATAATGGTCCTGAGAAGTGAGGCAATTGTGCATGGATCACTTCCCAGGACAAAAAGGCTGTCTGCACACTCTGCACCCAGGAAATGAGGTTAACCAACACCTGCTCACAAGGACAGTGAAAAGATCTTCCTCATGATGATGGTGAGACCAGGATCTTCGCTACTTGTTTCCTGAGGAAAGTGGCTGGGCAATGCTAAGCAATATGTTGGGTGATGGGTCCACAAGACTTCATCAGAAATTTCTGGGAGAGTTACTCCTCCAAGGAATGAGGACTTGGGCCTTGTACAAAACTGGCATGTCACTCAGCCAAGGGACAGAAGAAAAGGCAAACAAAGTGGCAGCATCTCATACAACGTTCTGAAGGTGGAATCTTCAAGTGATGGGCAGCATGGTTTGTGGGACTTCTTGGTGAGAAAATTAATAAGCTGTCCAGCTAGAAGATTGATGGTTGTTGAGTAAATGGTAGTGTATGAAGTATTTGAGACTAGCAGTCTGTCTAGCAGTTTTGGGAAAAGCTAGAAAATAGCTTTGTATATTTAGTTTGATCTTCACATTTTAAATCTAATTATTTTATCAGTACAAGCAGGTGGGCCCATCATTTTGGAAAGAATAGAGGGACATTGTTGCAGCTGAATAAGGGATGTGTCACATTAAATATCAATAGTCAAACTCTATTTTTAAGAAGGTGTTTGATTTTTGCCTGGTACGTTTTCACTTGACAGGACAGAAGTTGTTGATGTCATCTTTCCATGTAACAAAAGAGTATTTGGTGATTAAAGAGCTGTGACAGTGACAGAGTAAAAGTCAAGTCAGGAAATAGAGCAAACACTTCAGCAATATTATGGAATCTGTTAAAGGGAAGTGCTTCTCAAAGATGGAAAGTTAAATTAGCATGCTAATCAAAGGATCAGTGGTTCTACAGACACTTGTAAGGCTTGCAGACAGGTGTTCAGTTTAATAATCAACACTAGTTTAACTAAAGATTAGTTATTTAGGTGTTGGAATGATCATCTCTTTCCCAGAGTGTCTGGCTTTGTGTGCTTGGGAGATCTCACCTTTTTTACATATATGAAAAGTGGTGGTTTTTTTTTTTTTTTTTTCCTTTAAATATCTTTTAAATATAGAAAATAGGAAAGTATTAACTGGTAAAAACAAATGGCTGCCTCCTGATGTGAATCTTGGACATTACTCCAGTCCTACAGCATCTCAAGAGGGACATGAGTGAGGGTTCATTCTGCATCATTCACCAAATTCTCAGCTTTCTGAATTTCCAGGAAAGCGACCTGACTAACTTGTGCTATGCCACCTCTTTGCTTTGCTTTCCACTACTGGACTGCAGTCTTTGTTGATGTTAAATAGGATGCAAGCAGACAGGAGAAAGAGATTATTCACTCAAATACCCTACTGACATGGAAGTGATCTCAGGCCTTTCTGCTTAGCCATAGCAACAAGCTGAATCTCCTTATTCCCTTTCAGGAACTAGTTACACTACATCCTAAAAATACTTCACTATTGTGCTTGCATTTCTTCTTTTGGAAAGGTCTTTCCTCATTGTTTGGATCATTGGCAATCTGCTTCTACTTTTGCTAATTTTATTCATGGCCACTTAGCATTTGTTTGTTCATGTGCCAAGTTACTTTTTAGCTTAAATAGCTTTTTTCACCTCCCTCAGGTTTACTGCTCCTTGATGTATTTGCACTCAGCAGTCACATCCCCTCTCAGCCATTGTTTTGCCAAGTAAAAATAGCTGGGTTCTTCAATTCTCTTGAAAAATCAATTTTTTTGTAAGGACACCAAGTTGCAGAGCAACAGTCATAGATAATTGCAGTCAGAGCTAAGGACAGAATCTCCCTGTGCTAAAAAAAGTAGGTATAACACAAATTGGCTCATGGCCAAGGCCAGCATTTTGAAACACAGACAGTAAAATCTTTATCTCTGGCGAGGCATGTCAGTAAATGCTCTCTTACACCAATGTGATGAGAACTTCATTTGTCCATTGATTTCAATGTCTAAATAAATTTCTGTTTAACTGATGTCATGAAATGCTAAGCATCAGCACCAGTTGTTTCTCCAATTATTGGCGTTTTCTATTCTGTTTCATTATCTCCACACACTGTTCAGAAGTATCCACATCTCACTGGAGTTAGGGGTCCTGACACTTGTCTGGGACAAGGAAATGTTATTTCTCTCTCCATATATAATAACTGAAATCAAAGAAGCCTTAGACCATCCTGAATAAAGCAGGGAAGGGTAGAGGGACATTAACAAGAGTAAAAAAAATAGCAAATTAATAACAAAATTTTACAGGGGCACGTGCAGCTCTGCTACTTATTGTTCCACTCTCAGGCAATAAGCCAGTTGCCAAGGTACAATCCTGGTAGGTAATCCTAAAAATATGGCCATTAGTACATGACACAGTCACACCTTCTCCCATCTTAAATAACACACATTTAATGTGATGATATATCCAGTGGGATGGGGACCCAAAGAGAAAAAAGAGGCCCAGAGCATCACACTGTCTGGGGAGACATTCAGATTTTATTTCAGACATTAACAAGACTCCAAGGGACTGGCTTGTGATGAAAGAAAAAATTTAACCCTGCCTTGCACAGTGGGTTATTGCAGCACTGGTGGAAAAAAATGTCCCACTTTCATAGTTTTAGACATTAGTGACAAAACATCTTTCTGCTTGCTGCCTGAAGGGTCTAAACTACATTTTACCCTTAAAGCCTGCTTGGAGCTGAATAATTGTTCCAGTTCTGCTTTACCTTTTGCCTAAATGGCATGTATATGTGTGAATACAGCTCTTCCCTCCCCTGCTTCCACAGCTACAAACACAGCCCAGGCATCCAGCACCACATCCTCATTTAAACCCTGACTCCAGTCACTTGTGCAGAGAGCCCAAAGAGCTGGGGCAGATCGGTTGCCTTTTAACCAGTTCTTAATGAGTCAGGGAGTTGGTAAAGACTTGTCTGTGTCTGGTTAGGTAACCAAGAGACCTAATGAGAGACTAAAGATGTTTTATCTCCAGTCCCAGGAAAGTTTTTTGGAGTAGAAAAGATAAAAATATTTTCTGTAGGCTTCTCTAGATAAAACACAAGTTGTTACTAGATTCAACCAAAATGGAAATAGGGAAAAAAATCTAATTCTTTAATGTATATTTATACCTATATCTATACTTGAACATTTAAAATGCCACCAAAATAGACACGTAGAAGATGCTAAAGTGTTTACAGAGATCTTCCCAATTGGATTTTATACTCTGCCATGCTTACTTGATCCAAAATCCAACAACTGACTAAAGCACGTATAACTTAAAACATATATGTGATCTCTTTGGTGCTATTTGTATGCTCTTTAGTCACCAAAGTGCTTAAAGTTCACTTTAAATTCAGAGGTGAATGGCCCAGCATGTTTTGAATCACGAGCATGGGGCTCAGTTTCTGTGTAATATCATCAACTTTGCTGCCTACTGCTGCATGGTCAGCTTAAAAATTAAACCTCAGGCTACATTTCCCAATGAAGATGGGTTTAATTTTGCTAATATCAGATAACAACATAAACTGTAAACTTGGAACAGGTTCATTACATATTTCAGAAGTTTATTAACCCAGTTTGATCTAGAGTGAAAGTCTACAACAAACAAAACTCTCTCCCTGTGGTAAAATTCTGCCCTGTTTGCTGTAAGAAATTAAAATTTAATTTTGGGAGGAGAAATTACCTTCAAGTAATAGTTTTTAGAAACCTTTATGAAAGACTTTTAAATACTCCTGCATTTATGAATTTTTATAAGTTTGATCTCCTATAATTTTACAAATGTGCTTTCACTTCAGGGTTAGTTATATGTTTAGGAATTTAAACTTCACTTACTTGATAAAAAGTAAGTTTAAGCCACAAAAAGAGGCCTTTGCATGAGACAGGAGGATGTCCACAACCAGTCCTAAAGTGCACAGTATGTTTGAGGGTGCTCTGTCAGAGAGTTTTGTGTTTTGAGGCCAGAAATTTTGACGTCTTCGTTTGTTCTGGTGTCTCATATGAATTCTAGGCTAAGAAACCTAAATACAAATGCTCACCCAAATATTTCAATCTAGTCCTTCAGAGGAAGGACGTCTTTGCCTTTTACAGGGCAGTGGAAAGAATTAAAGGAGGATCATTATTTAAGAAATTCATTATAAGAAAGGAATTAGGTGTCCATAAGGTGTCTGTGGTGCTCCAGACTGACAGGGATTTGGGGAAAATTTGTTTGGAAATATGTTAGCTGCTAGTTTATCAGCCTAAACTCTTTCCCCATGTCCTACTTTTTGGAACCTTGCGAGCGTTAACTTGTGCGGAAGAGGAGACGCAGCTGCACATGGTTTTCAATCAGATTTTAATGTTTCATGTACCTCTCTGAAGTTTACTTTTAAATGTATTTTGTCCCCATTTCTTTGCCCTCTGACCCCTAGAGAGGCCTGGCTCATGAACCCTTGCTCCCTACAGTGCATTTCCCAGCAGAAGCATCAGTCATAGGTCCTATGGCATTGCTCTGTTCAAAAAAAACAAAAATCCAGCCATGAGATACATAGGAAGCAGGTCAGGCTTTTAATCTTACCAGAGACCAGGAGGCTGAGCAGAGCATCTATAAGTCATTAAATCTTCAATTTTCTGCCTTTCCTTGAGGCTTTCCTCCATTCCCCTTGGGACCGTCGGGGAAATCAGACTCACCTCGAATGCTTCATACACTCAGAGCAGGAAAACTGCAGCAGAAAAGGCAGCAAAACCCTGGATAAATCCTTCACTCAGATAGACAGGCAAAACTTGCTGAGAGTTGTAAGTCCTACAGCAAGCTGGCTTCTTGCCATGTAGAAGAGCAAGCCAAATCCACCTGCAGTGCCAGTGACAAAGCTGTGGTGGCCCAGGGTGCCAACAGCTCCTGCAACAAGGCACTGCTTTTCCTTGGGATGTCTGCCCATCACCTCTGTGGTGCTGGCAGCTCCCAAAGACATTTCCTAGCAATCTTTAAGCCCCTGGAGCACTGCAGGGCAGCCACACCAGGAGGCAGCTCCTCACCACTAAACTCCCCATCCATTGATGCTTGTTTGCAGCCTGCACTAGAACCTCTCCCACCACTGCTTTAGCTTGCTGGGCATGACAAACAAGAAGGCAGTCACACATGAAGAGTAACCCACCTGCAGCCTGGTTAGACCAAGCATCTTTTCACACCCAGCCAGCCCCTGCTGCTGCTCCTCAGCAGTCCTGTGGGGTCCCGTTCAGATAGGAGGAAAAGGACCTGAGACACCAGAGAAGGGCGAAGTGGGAAGAGTGAAAGAAGCCCAAATGATAAAATAAGCTGGAAACCAGGCTGCTGGCATTGCAGGGCTGGTGAGAGTGAGCCTGCTGAAACAAAACACTAACTCCTCCTGATGTATCTGCGCTAACTGGGAATGTGCTGTAGCTAGTAGATCCTAATCAGAGAGTGTCCAGGCTAAGTCTCCTTACTTGATGCTTGGCTAAACATGTGCAAGTGGCTTACCATGGGCAGACAGATTCAAAAGCTAAAAGCTATCACACACATATCACAGAATATTGGAGTTGGAAGGAACCCACCAATGATCATTGATGAAGCTGGATAAAGCTCTGCTGTTTCTTAAGAGTGACACATAATCTGAAGTATCACTGTAATTTCTCAGTGTCTGCTTGGGCCACCTTTGCTTTTTTTCCTACCTGCCATGCTGTGATATCTGAGACTCCTTGTAAATATAACTGCCCTGCTGACAGAGGCCCTGCTCCTCCAGAGAGGGATCAGGCACGCTCTTATCTGCTTTTTCACACCCCACAGGAGAAAACTGCCATCTCCTCACACTGTGAAATTGAGTTGTTCTCAACTGAGTCCCAGACCAGAATTCTTCCATCAATTTTGACATTTTTTTTCCCTGCAGTTAATGTTGGAGCAGCATACCAAGTGTCTGCCATTGAAACCAAACCCCTTGGGTCTGGTGACTGTACATAGTGAAGGGAGACTGCTCTGCTATTGTGCAACAGATATGCCTGTAAAAAAGATTTTTTTTTGCCATTAATCTCAGTATTTAATTTCTAGACATCAGGCTTTCACCTCCTGTCTCTTTACATTCTCTGAGATCACATCTTCTTTATGCTGCTTCTTGATTGGCACCATCTTTTCTTCTGCTTTTTGTGTTTACTTTCAACTTGGCTTGTGATGCTATTTTATTTCCCTAGCTTCTGTAAAGTGACTTCAATTACACCTTGAGCTGCGGGTGCAACCCTTTGGTGTCCAACTTACTTCCCTATCAGGGTTTCTCCATCTGTATTGTACTCAACATTTCTGACTGTTCCTCTGCCTCTCATTTGAGCTGTGCAGAGCCAGAATGACAGGCATGCTATTCCTCTCTCTCCTCCCTTTTCATCACCCTGCCTTGCTACTGGAAACTGTTGGGTATTTTCTTCCTTTCCAGCTCTTTATTTGCTTTCCTTCCTGTGCTTACTATGATGTCCCTTGCTCAGAAATCCATTAACTCTTGCTTTGCCCTTCACCATCTTTTCCTATCTGCATTGGAAGTACTTCACACAGATTGTCTCTACCAGCACCAACTTTTCCTCAGACATCACTCCCCATGTGAATCTCCCAGACTCTCACTGGCACCATGGGGTTAGATTGAGTCTCTTTTGTTTTTCTCCTTGAAGCTCCAGGTAGCTTCCATCCAGGCAACTTCCTTGGTTTTGCTTCATCTTATTCCTTGTCCTTTTTGAATACCTCAGGATTTCCCATGGCTGTCCTCATGCACAGTACACTCTTCTATACTTGATATATTAAAAGAACCTTCAAGATTTGTGTATTCAAATTTCTTCTTGATCTTACAATTTGGAAGCTTACCTTCAACCAGAAGTCTGGTGTCTCTGCTTCAGGAAAGGCATCTTAAAGGAAGATGAACATTTTAGAAATCTAGATGATATGGTATGACTTTCACTGTAAATGCCAAACATTCAAAACTACAGCATTGCTGTATTGAAGGTCCACACTGTTTTGGTTTGGTCTCAGATGCTGGGTAAACACATGGTTCAATCTAAATTGTATACCTGCTTTGTGCTGCTAATAATTCATAAAAGAAAGATAGCTCACTCCAGATGCCAGATCCCAGTCATATCCATTGGTCTCCCAGGGTGAGGGGCCCCATTCTCCTACAGCTAACAATTGCTGTTTATTACTGGCGAATACCATTCAGCCAAACCAGGAGCCTGAGGAAAAACAATTTTAGGTTCACTTGCTAGATAAGAAAGAAAATTCCTTCCTGTTACTGATTCCATAAAAGAGAAGGAGGTAACCTGCAGAGTCTGATAAAGTCAGTCCTGTATTTCAGCTCTGGCTGTGGGCTATGTTAGCACAGAAGACAGGCAGCTCACGAAAGTTTAATGCAAGAGACACAGAAGAAAGAAAATTATTTGGCTCTCCCAGCCCCCTGAGGCGAATTGTCTTTGTTTTCCAGAACTGAAACTGCAGTGATATCCTTTACAATTCCCCTGCAGCGGTTGTAATTTGTACCTTGCTGGGTAAGTCATTTGGAAGCAAAAGCGTTTAAGATTTCAGATTCTCCTGACCAGTGCGTAAGATCTTTTTTGTCCCTCACCAGAGTTTCCACAACCACAGGTGTTTGCTCAGGGAAGGAGGCAAAGACCCTGTTTGTCCCCACAGGGTGGCTCCTGGCTCTTTGGCTGCCCAGCTGTGCTGGTATGCACAGGTTGAAGGTTTGGGTGCCATCTGACAGTGTAAATAAAGATGAGATTAACCCATTTGCATGCAAGGACATGGACACAAATGCTACCCTCTAAGAATCATGCTGGAACCCTACGGGTCTCACATCATAAATCTTTTGGGAAAGCATGTACTCTGCTTCCTTGCTGACACTGATGCTTGTATCATTGTTTGTTTTGCTTTGCTTTGAGCTTAATAATTGGCAAATCCTGGAGAGGCAGCTGGGCCGACTTGCTGTGTGCCCAGGCAGTGAGGGGGATGCCGCTGAACAGAGATGCATTTCTGTCAGGGTGATGGCTTGCTTGAGAGGCGGTGACAAGTGGTACAAGAGTGGGAAATGTGTTTTCCAGATACCCAGATTTAACCACTTTCCGTCCTTTCTTTTTCAGGTTTTCCTTCCATCTGGCTCATAGGTGGAGCCGTGTACATCAATATACACATGAATCCAGCAAGTGTGTTCATTTACCAACCTTTGCACGGGCAAACCTTCAGACCCCTTGTTTTAATTTTTTCTTTTCTTTGTTCACAAAGATGAAGGGAAAATGTTCCCATGTATGGATTCTGCAGGAAATGGGAAGTGGGTGACAGTGACTGGGGCTGTGACCTGGCAGACCTCTCTGTCTAATGTAATGCGATCTCATGGTGCTTGGGAGAAAAAAGGGAAGAGAAGTCTAGCCCTGGGACTGCAAATCACAGGCCGTGATGACAAGAGGGGGCCTAATAAAACTCAGCACCCTTCACTTTTAAATTAAATGAGTGGGGAGGGGGAGTGGGGAGAGGATAATTTATTGCCTAGAGATATCCCGGGGTATTGCATTCCTAGAAATGCCTTTCACTGCCCCACAGCATTTCAGTGATGGAAAACGTGAATACAGTTTTCAGCAGTTAAGGTCTTTATTTGAATTAATTAGAACAGCTATAACAACAGGATTTAAGCAGTGGAGGATGGAGAAAAGAAGACCTTGCTTTGTTCATGATGTCCTGTCATTCTCCAACAGACACCTTCTTGAAGGACACCAGGACTGCCAGAAAGTAAAGGCTGGGGAGTCCAAGTGACTGGGATGAGATAAATGACACAGGTACATGATGCTGAGAAAACATGGCATGGCTCGGCCTCTCCTCTGACCACTAATTTCTGACTTTGTGTTGCAGATGCTTCAGGAGCAAGTGAATTTTACTGGACAAATTTCTGCTGCTGCTATTTGTGGTCAGGTCTTATTTTGCAATGATGGTGATGAAATTAAATTTGCTTTCATACATTTTACTGGGCAAGGATGGAGACTTGCTAAACAACTCATTGGACAGGAATGGGTGCACAGTTTAACAACAGCTTGGCATGCCAGGATATACTAGGACTCATTGCATCCCTTTCTGTACCAATGGCTCTGCCACTTCTGTTTTTATTGTTTAATTTCATTTGTTTGGGAGGGGGTTAAACAAAAACAAACCCACAGGAATAGACAAACTTTGGGAGCTTCAGAAATTCTGCTGAGTCAAGCACTTGTGGTACCAAGATACTGATACTTCTTTGTAACTGCAAAAACAGGTTGCAAGTGACAGAAACATGAGCCCCCACACAGGACTGCAAACTTCTTTTTAGCTGAGCTGGAAATGCACATATTTTCCAAAGGATTTTCACAGTTCTACTTCTGGACCTAGAATATTTTTAATTAAATTAAATAGAAGAGAAAACAGAAAGGAAAAGTAATTAAGAGGCTTTTTTGTTTGTTTGATCTTGGTGAATGGTTAAGCTCAATTTTTATTGAAACTTTAGTCAGAGGCTCTTGTTTGTTTAATCTATCTTTCTGATTATTATTATATTTCTGGTAGGATGAACACCAAAGAATAAATGAAAGACAATTAAATAAACAGAGCCAAGTGTGACTGTGCCCTAGAGCCGTCCCATCTCAATATACGAGCATGTGTTTCATCTCTCCAAAGCAGAGATTTCAGGACTCAGCTGGCACCAATAAAGAGGTATCACACTGGGAGAGAGAGCTGTCACTCCCCTGGGCTGCTGTCTGCCCCCAGCCCCCTGTGCAGGGCTGAGGCTGGAGCTGCATCTCCATGGAGCACTCACCTTGTGGACACGTTCAGTGTATACCCACTCCCCTCACCCTGTTTTGTTGAAGCTGCAGAGCTCTTTGCATGTCTCAGGCACAAAAGCTGTGCAGTTTCGGGGCTGTGCTTGGTACAGCAGGCAGAGCAGCTGTTGAAAGCACAACTGGTTTCTGAATCACCTGTTACAATCTGCCCTCAGCAGGGCTGGCACCACTGCAGCTCCCCCTCCCACTTGGTCACAGCTCTCATTCGCCTCTTTGCTCCCCTTAGCAATCCCCCGTGAGCCACCATGGTAGGAAATACCTATTTGTATATACATCTATCACTCACAGCAAGTGGGAAAGTTGCTCTTCCCCTCCTCCATCCTATTGTGACAAGGACTTGTCCAGGTTGCTTCTGCTTTCTACACTTGGGAAAGCTCAGGTGTCCCAAGTAGGGAGGGAATAAAGCGATTCATATTCTCAGAGGATGAGCACCCAGGTGAGGTGGACCAAACATTACTGAATTATTCAAATATGCTTGAATCTGTGAGATTGCACCAGAAATCACAGCAGTCAGCCTTATGATCTTGTACACCTTGCTTGAAGTCGGGACTTAAATATTACCTGGAGAACAGCCTCTCACACAAGCTTATTTGGGTTCCACTACTGTCTGTAATCCAGGTTAGTAGCCACTGTGTGGTTGAACACTAAAAATACTGAAGCAGAAGTCCCTGTCAAGTTGGGTTGATGCTGACCTGGGCTTGGTGCTGACCAGCTGGACTGGTGCTGTGGGTGAGCAGGGCAGTATTTCTGAAAGAGAAGTTTCTATTGTAATCTATATTGGTGTGAAACTTCTTTGAAAACTAGCAGAATTCTTCCTGTAGGGGATACTATTATATTTTTAGTGTTGAATTTAATATTTGGTTTTGAGAGTGCACTTAGGTGTTATTATTATATTTTTTTAAGCACTTAATCCTGTGCCTTGCATAAGTAAGTGTATTCCCTTCTCCTCCTGGATAGTCATGCACTTCTGTGGGAATACAGGAGCTGTTCAGAAATTCTGGGCACCTGCAAATCTGTTCAAGAGGTATATCCAAGTGCTGCTAGGGTGGAGTTAACATCTGGTTAAACGTTAACATGGGGCTTGGTTCCATCATTTTACAATGTGTAATCTGTGGCAAGTAAATGATAAACTGTTCTGGGTGCAGCCCTGGTTGCCAAGTACTTATATTTCACATTGTTACTCCCCAGAGGAAAAGCAAATAACTGTCATTTGGAAGCAGGTAGGCAGAAAAAGATGCTGCATATTGATTTCTTACTCTCCTAATAGAGGCACAAAGGTTACAATTGCACTGGAAAATATATTGCCCAGATTAGTATTTTCTATATATATTTAAGACAACAGCACAAGGTGCTGAACCAGAAACAGGAGAAAGCTACCTGCCACTGTAGGGCAGAGCTTATAAGGCACTGCTTCTTATTTCATGAATCATACTGATCTTTCACCTTCTTCTCCTCTTCTCTGTTTGCTCCTCAACCAATACAACACGTTAAAAGATTGCTCACAGAGACTGGAGCTGCCTACAGCTTGGGCTGGCTGACCAAAGTGCCAAGCTCCCAACACAGCCACCCCACTCTCCTGCCCACATTGCAGCCAGGCACTCCAGGTGCAGCTGACACTGCATTTTGGGGGAATCCATGTGTCTTTGGGCAGTGGCCCATCAAATGTGCTCTGGTGGGATGCACTGGGGTAGCTCGGACACCCTTCATCCCTGCCGAGACCCTGACGTGGTGGAGGCGGGGAGCAAAGACAGCCTGCCTTTTGTTTGTGCTCATGAGATAATAATTGTGATGAGATTCAGGAAAAGGTTAAATATTCATGCAGTAAAAAGGCACTTTCCAGTTATGCTGACTGGGACAGATACTGCCACAGCCATTAATCTCCGTGTTCCAGGCTGGAAGCTCATCATGGGCTGAAGTCACTGCCTGCCCCCCCCTTTCCCCGAGTAGGATTGTGCAATCCTCATCCGTGTTCATCATCCGAGGTGAGAGGGGAGGGCGTCACCTTCCTCTGCAGCATCCGGCACCAGCTCGGCTCACTGGCAGGATGCTGCCTGAGGGGGACATGGCTGTGCTCCAGGACGGCAGGAGTAACTCACCCTCCTCCGAGTTACAGCAGCCGATGCAGCCAGATGTCATCTCTGACCAGGCTTACCAATACATAGCACCTTCCCCAAGCCTTGAGGAGTCAAATCTTCAGATAATGTCTTCTCAGTGTGGTGTCCTGCTTCTTACAGGCATTGGAGTGAAGTCTTTGCTATCACATCCCAAGAGTTTGTGATCCTCAGTATTCAGAGACTTCATGATGCAAGTACTTACAGACAGGCAAGAGGATGTGGCTGCAAAGCTGCATAAAATAATACACACTTCAGCACTGCTGACAGGTGCTTGCTTTCTGATCTAAATTTGAAATTACTTCATCCTTCTTTAATATGAAGATGTCTTATGCACTTCATTATCAGGCTCTTCCTTTTTCTCCTATTTGTGTGTGTGTGTGCACATTTCTCTTGTCCTCTCTCACTCCTGTTTCTCCCTCCACCTCACATCAGTGTATACTGCAGACTTCCTCCCTCACTTTTATAAGCTGCCAGAAGTGAAGTGACCTGGTTACACATCCAGCTCTGAAAGCTGCCTCAGCAATGTTTTTCCTCCCTTTCTGCAGCAGTCCCGGGCAAGTACACCTTCCTCTGCCTGTCTGTGCATATGAAGCAGGGGCGATTGTGGTCTGCACCACACTTCACCACCACAACTCACAGAGCTGACATCGGCAGTCACAGACCTGTGACAACTTTATTAGGAAGGCTGTAGTCACCGACTTCAGGCAGAAGCCATGGAAAAAGGAGATGATATTATTGTTGTTGTTGTTGTTGTTTATATTATTATGACTGTAATCAGTGTGAGCTGCTGACAGAATATGCCTCTCCGGAAATAACTCATGAATTCTGAGAGCTGCCAATGGGAGGAGCAGCCCAGAGTCCTGATCCAGCAGCGCTTACGCAGCAGGATGCCCGTGTTATCAGTGAGGAAATCCACAGCCTGACTCTACGTATGCAAGTGTCCTCACTAATTCCTGAAGGCAACAAAAAGAGAAAGTCCTACCCATTCTCATTCAGTGCTCTTAGGAGTGTTTGCTACAGTAAGATGTTCCTGTTTGTTTCTGCCGTTCTAAATAGTGAGAGTCAATTTGCCCTCTCTGAGAACCAAACTGACATTCCAGCAGTCCATCATAAAACTCTATTTTCTTTGTTTTGTCTTTTTTTTCTCTAGATTTGTCTCTTTTATATCCCAATGTCTTGGGCGTAATACCTGTAATAAACTATACTCCTGGGTCCTTGTGGTTGCACATGAAACCCAAGATTTTAATGTAACAGTTTACATTCTAAGACACCTCTTGACACCAGACTATTATCATGGATGGTAGAAAACAAAAAGCTTATCATCCAGTCTATTCTTTGGCTGGAGTACATTTATATTTGCATACTAGTCTAGGTCCATCTGGAAGTTAGTAGGAATATAATTTGGTAGAACTGTCTGATAAACTAAAAATACAATGATTGTTCTTTCTGGATTTGTACTAAATTTTTCCACTATTCAACTTTATTTCCATTACTTCCAATATTTTTTCAGATTTTGAGATATGATGGAGCTAGGCAAGGAGATATCTGGCTTGAAAATGCAGAGATAAAATAGAGAAAGCTTTATCATTACCCTATTTTTATGAAGTTCCTTGTTCCATGTCAGAAGAAAGGCAGTTCAAAACATGCATGCTGGTTTATGAGATGCTTGCAGACTCACTTTCAGCCACTACAAAGGGTAAAATAGCTCCAAAGTGCTACCAAATCCAGCAGGCTTTTGGAACTGCATCCCAGCTGGGAGTCATCAGCACTGTACCACCAGTGGACACAAAGAAACTTCATATGGCCTCAGGATTCTGCTCTTCACTGAAAAGGCATATGAAGCTCAATAGAGAAGGCAAAGTATAAAGCAACCTCTCTTCCTCAGGCAAAGAGAAATGCTAATGAAAATTATCTGCCTGTGACGAGGAACTAGTTACGAAAGAGGACTTTTTTCTGGAAGTACATTAAATATTCCACTCTCAAGTGCAGGAACATAAGCAGACATATGTGTATGAAATCAAGTCTAGATGTTTTATGTTAAAGACATAGAAGACTCCAAGTATTCAAGATGGAACCAAACCTGAATGTAGTCAGATGGGAAAGTTTTGGCTTAATAGGCTCTGCAGGCAATTTCTGGGCAGGGAGTGTTGGAATGCCATGGTCTTCCCTGAACACTGGTGTGGCTTTTTGGGCTCACTTCTGTCTGTCCATGCACCCACAGAGGTGCCCTCACATCTGGGCAGAATGTTCCATGCCAGTCCCAGGCTCTGCTGAGATAACACCTTGCCTTCCCTCTCCCAAGTGTGAGGTCTGAACCAAAAATTGCAATGAAAATCACAAAATCATAGATTTGTTAAGGTTGAAAAAGACCTCTAGGATCATTGAGTCCAACCATTAAATAAACCTGACTGGTAAAAGCACCTGGTGAGCGATTACCTTTCAGATTATTTTCACCCCAGAACCCAACATCTCCATATTCCATACTACAGTGTGGCTAAACATTTGCATTGTTGTTTTTAAATTTGCTTGTCTCCTATCTATAGTGTGATTTTGTTCCTTCCTGCCCATAGTTTCAGCTTTCTGAGTTCTTGTAATTCCCTGGTGTCATCAGGAATTTTTATACAGTCCAGTTAGGCATCATCTGTACATTTGGTAACATGGAATTAATTAATTCCATGGGTCATTAATACATGTTTTGAATAAAGATCAGAAGTGCACTCAAACTAAAGTAAAGTCTCTGACCAATTTTTGTGTATTCCAGATCTAACCTCAAGCCTTGCCCTCACACGTATCTCTTCAATCACAGTATCCTGACAGATTCCTCCCTGCAGCTGCCTATACTGGGACTGTACCATTCATGGATGTTTTCCTTAATCCCAGCTGGTAATATGTAGTCACTCATTTCTGTCTGTACAAAGCCTATCTGGACTGCTCTTTATGTGAAATGTTGCCTGATGAGACAGTGGCATCAAAGGACTCAGTAAATCCAAATCTATTTAGTACGCTGTATTTGTCTGCTGTGACTTGTTCTTTTGACTGTGTGTTTACAGAATGACTTTGAAAAATGGAAGAGCTTTCTCTTTCCCTGGCAGGAGCAAAGCACAAGATCGCCCACCTGCTGCTCTGCCTCTACCAGCTTTGAAGCTGAAACCAGGAGAAGGAGCAGGGAGACCACCAAGGCCAGGCACCAGGGCTGGAAATGCCCCTCTTGGGCTGCAGGGCTGGTCACAGCACACAGCAGCCACCCCCATGCGTGACCTCCCACCCCTCCTGCCAGCCCAGAACCCCTTACCTTGTCCCACAAAATTGTTCTGTCCCAGCTTATTTACAGTCCTTGAGGACAGAGGCTGTGTCCTGTGGTCTGTAATAAAGCTGGGTTTATTGTTCATTTCAGCTCTGAATTACAATTTTCTCGGAGCCCTTGGCAGCCATACTCAATTCCCTAGAGGTCTTTGCACATTATATTGGAAGTATAAAAGCCAGCATAATTTCTTTTCTTTTAACCAAGGTAGATGCAATCTACTAACTTCAGTGTGTGCTGTAGTCCTCAGTAAATACCACCAAGACATTATTTCCAGCAGTATTGCACTCCTAGCTAATCCACATTGATACTGATTTTTCAGTGTAAAGATTATCTTGCACAGTAAATGTCGTAAATGTTGTTGTCTTTGATGATTAAATCCACATACTGTTCAACTTAGCTCTTCCCTTAAGAGGTCTGATTTTCCGTGGCCAGATTTCTCATTTCTTGGCATTTATGTCCTACCACTGGTCGAGCTCAGTGGGAATGGAAGGTCCTTGCTGACCTGCAGAGCAAAATCCTCATTTAAGGTTGCAAGTTGTTTCTCATTATTGAAATTACTACAGCTGTCCTTTCTAAGTTTCTGAGTTCACTATACCCTGTGATTTGACTTGAACACGCAGAGCATACGATTCCCTCAAACCAGACAGTACTAAAAAATGGACAAGATATATATTTTTATTCACATTAGACCCATTAATTTACATAGATTATTTCAGGATAAGGAATAAGGAAACTGATGAGCAAAGAGAATTTTTTGAGATTATGAAGACCATTATTTAGGGACTTGAATTTCTCTCAGTAGGACTCTTTCAGATTGGAAGTAGGAACAGTGTCATGGCACTACAGAGAACCTACCTTTGCTGTGACTCATACTGGCTTCCTTTGGAATACAAGGAGAAGAGCAGACTGCAGAATGTGACTTGCTTTTATTCTCCTACAGGCTGGGGCTGAAGACAAGAACAGAAAAGGATGTGGGATCCTGGGCCTGTCTGGCAGCAGGATTTTTGGGGAATGAAGAGGACTAGATCACTGTTGACAAGTCCTTGTAGATTTTTATGAATCTTGTTAACTCTTAAATTTTTAGAAGTTTTTTAGAGGTTTCTTTATTTCTTCTTTCTATAGTGCTCTTTAAGAAGTTGAAGATGACTGGTCTATATGCTCTTTTTTCTCCTGTTTTTATTATCAGAAAAACCTTTGCCCAGTTTTTTGATATCTCATCTATGTTTTTCAGGTGCTCCCAAATCAGAAGTGGCTCTCAGTTTAATACAGAAAATACTTCAAAGCTTTTAGGATAAAGCACAGCAGCCTTGGCCAAATAGAAAGCCAAAGTAATTTACCAAAGTATTATCTCATCCACCCCTTCTCCAGTTCAAGCTTGCAGTTGTGTTTACTGCATGGAAGTTGATTTTTTCTTTGTTAGTGCACACAAAAGACGCCTTAATGCACCATCTTTCTTGACACTATTTGTCAGTAATTAATCCTTCTATGGAATAATTTACCTGGTCTCCCTTTTACAATTAATGTGGTCTTTATTAACTTTATGCACTAAATCTGGAATAGGTTCCCTGTTCTGTTTATCACAACTTTCTGAATAAGAAATGGCCACCAACTACTTCCAAAAGCTTTTAGGCTGCTCCACATCGATTCCCAAGAAAATCCTAAAAAATTTAAATCCCCCACAACAGTAATGTCTGGTATTATGGATAATTTTGTCAGCTCCTAGTAAGTTCATCTACATGATTTTCCTTGCTTGGCAGCAATGTCTGCCTTCTACTGTGACCATGTCTTTTCACCAAACTTTGGTCAAATGTTTCACCATCAGCTGCTGGTAAGATCCTTCCCTCCCCGAGCTCAGCACACAGCTCCATAGACAATGCTGTGAGTGAAGTCTGGTTTCACAGGGCCACAGAGTGATTTAAGTGAGAAGAGATTTTTGGAGTCTCTATGCAACAGCCAGGGCCAAGCAGGACTTGAAGGCTAGGACAAGCAAGACTTGAAGGCTAGACCAAGCCCTCATGGCCCGTTCTAGCTGAGGTTTGAAGTCCTCTGTGGATGCAGAATGCACAGCATCTGTGCCTGCCTGTTGCCTCCATGAAAATCTTTTCCTACAGATCTATTTCTGACAGTTGTTTAAAACTGGTGAATAGGAATATATCAGCTAGAAACAAAGCTTTCCTGGTGTCTGGAAAAAAAAAAAGGATAAGTCCTTCCTCCCACTCCCTTACATTGCTTCTCTGAAGTCTGCTGGGAGCTGAGCTCATGCTATGGCTTTTCTCTCTATCAAATCCCTTATAGGCTTTTCATACTGAGTCTCCCTTGGACAGCACACAGTTGTCCTGAAGTGCAGATAAAATTTATCATCACAGTCACCTTTGTTCTATTCCCCTCTCTGCAAAGTTTTGTTCCAGTGCAGCAGCAGCTTCACAGACTTCCAAGGGACAGGTAAACATCTGTACACACACACACACACACACACACACACACAAACACATGCACACACACACACAAACACATTCACAAACACCCATGTGCATAGAAATATCTGCAGAAAACAACTGGGTTCTTATTTTCCTACAATTTCTGGCTAAAAATTTTTCACTTGGAGATGGGATGATCCCTGGCAGGCAGAAGATTGCTGGTGACTCATGTGGACAGACCCACTTGCAGCAGCATAGTCCTGTCACCAGGAGAGCTCATTTCAGTCAGAGCAGTGTAGTGTGGAGATGGTGTGATGCCTGAAGGCACAGGCAGGAGCCAGTGACAATCATAAGCCCAGGAAGAGCCAGGCAGTAGACACCCCTTGGGGCACTGCCTGGCCCCTGCTGAGGCCAGCAGCAACATCATTTTTTCTGCAGCTCCTAGCTTGACCCTAAAAGTGAGGAGAGCAAAAAAACATCTTTGCCCTCAATTTGCTCACCTGTACAGGGAAAACACCTGGGTGGAGGGGTCTGCCCTCCTCACCAAACCCAAAATAACATGTAGGCTGAGCATTTCTGAGGAAAGGAGAATTATTTTTCTGCTCAGCAGAGCAAAAGCAGGGCACAAACTAGCTCTCTGCAAGCAGAGACAGGCACTGTACTCATTGGATAATCTACTGCAAATTATTTGCCCAGCTCTATTAATTAATGCTGTGAAGCACTTGGAGGGTTAAATGCCCTTGAGCCATCGTTCACCTAAGCTTTGCCCCTGAACTGACATCAATGAAAAATTCCTAATGGTGGTGGTAGCAGCAGCAGCAGCAGCAGCAGAAGCACTGAATTTTCAGACCCTCCTGAGGCAAGAAAACATGATTTTTCCCTTCATTTTATGGTCTGTTGAATCTTCTGGTTTTCTTGTTATATAGCAGGAATAATGTTCATGGCCTTGGAGTATTCTTGTGGCTTTCCAAATGCCTCGGATTAAATTTGGCATCTTCCACACGCACAAAAATTTACTGCCTCGTATACTCTTTCACTGTGAATGCTGTCCCTTCCCCAGTTCTGTGGAGGGGTCCTGGAGACAAACAATGGTCCCGTGGAGCTGTTTCTCAGCTGGTGAGAAGCCCTGCCTGGTGCCTCAGCAGACAGTGTTCACACAAGAAGACAGCTCCTGATGGGGAGGAGAGGTCAGCCCAGACCTTTAACATTGGCCTGAGCCCCAAACACTCATCTCAGAAAATAAATAAGAAAACATAATAAGATGCACACACAGGCCCTTTGTTACCAAGCCCAAACCCCAACAAGCAAGAATAAGCTTTGTGAGCAGGGCGGTCTCCACAGTGAAAGGCGCCCAAGGGCAGGCGGCGGGGATGGGAATTTTCTGGCTGGTGGTGCCTACTCTCCGTCTGGGGCTCAGCAGGATGGCCTGGGGTCAGGTCTTCATGTCTGAACCTCTCTTAGGGCTGGTGTTTGGTTTACCAATTCTTGAGAGAGAACATACTTCTATTGCAAAGAAAAGAAATGCACCCAGGCCACTCCAGATGTGGGGGCTCCTGCCTGTGACCCTCATGGACCAAGATTCAGACTCCTGAGTTCAATTTTCCTCCTTAGAAATTATATATGGTCAGAGAAGCACATGAACTGCAGCTTCAGGCTGCTCTGAAGCCAAAAGGAAAGACAGGGCAGAGCTCTGGCAGTCCTTTTCTCCTTGCATAGCTCCTGCAAAAGGACTGTGGATCATCCTACTGCCATTGCTGTTTCTTGCACAGAAATATGTGGAGGCTGTGGCTGTTTGGCTACCCTACATCATGCCAGTGCTTCCAACTTGGAGTCAAAATACTTGAAACAAACAACGGGTGAAAAGAACACCTGTGGGACCAAGGAGGACCTGCCCAGTGCACTGCCATGGGGTGGCAGCAAATCTGCTGCCTTGAAAACCCAGGCTGTGTTCACAGGAACACCTTGAAGGTCCATAGTCCCAATGGAGCCCATGACATTCTTCTGTGCATGAAGCCCATGTTTCAGAGCCCTTTTGGATGCTCCAAAATCCATAGGGCTCTCCATAGCATCATACAATTCTTCATGTAAGGCCATTGCCCAGGCTGCATTGACACACTTCAGAGAAGATCTGGTCTGCAGCATCTTCAAGGCAGTAAAATTATGGCCCTGAGCTAAATGGTAGGCTGAGTCAAAGTCCAAATCTATAGGCAGACAGTGAACAGCTGCCAGCAGCTTTCTGCCATAGACCACGATAGTGTATGTGATACAGGTCACTGACATAGCTATATCAGATCAGATAAATGCCTAAAAATCTCCTTTTTGTATATATTTTTAGCTTTTTGTTTTTCTTATGAAGCATCTGAAATTAAGGGTGATCCACAACCCAGCTAGTGCTTTGCATTAGACCAATCCCATTTGGGCAGATTGCAAAGAGGAATAAACCAGATGATTTAATTTCCAGATTGGAATCAGGTCAGATAACTATCACCTCCCTTCCTTTGCCTGACCTCCATCAACTCCCAGCTCCACTGTCAGCTCCTGCAGTGACAAGCAGTGTCCTTCACATGTTGCTGAGACATGTGAAACGGCAGGGAAAGGCTTCCTGCCATGGCCTCAGTTCCCATTTCCAGGTGCAGTACCCAGCGAGGATGGAGGAAGGCACACCGCGCCTCGCCTTTCCTCAGCGCCCTGCCCAAGGTCGCTGCTGCCAAACCCTGCAAATGCTCCCATCGGATGCGTAAAGGGAAAACCGACCTCTCCCTGACCTTCAGCCACGTGCAAAGTAACTGGGGCAGTCTGGGGCTGCACCTGGAGGTGCAACTGGGCATCCAACAAGGAAGCAAAGCCCTGGATTGGTGCTGACCATTGCTGGCACTAGGCTGGGACCAAAGAGGGCTATCAGGTTTGCCAGGAGCGAACAGAGAAGCACCAAATCATGTGTGCAGTGGCTGTGGATGCAATCACCTGGATTGACTGGGAAACTGAGGGCACACAGAGGCTGTGGGAAGGATGAGGGATGCCTGCAGAGAGCATCCATCTCAGTGACTCAGGACATCTACTGCTACTCATGTTCACATCTCAGCTGGCTGAGGAGTACAGAGCGCACCTGGGTGGCAGCCATGTTAATCAAGATGTTCTGTCTTGGAGCCAAGTCACCTGAGTGGAGGTAGGGAAAAGACAACAGTGGCTGTGGATGGTGCTAAAGGGGAGAGGAGGGGAGGAGATGGATGGATGGATGGATGGATGGATGGATGGATGGATGGATGGATGGATGGATGGATGGATGGATGGATGGATGGATGGATGGAAAAGAAAAATGTGAGGAAGAAAGAAAGAAAAATACATGTAAATTTTTTGTGACCAAAAAAAACAAAGCAGTTCTCACTGATGCATGTCACTTACGCATGTAAAATATGCAGCATCTCCTAGGCCAATAAATATTAAGTATGTTATACCTGACAACATGGATGAGAAAACAGGAATATTTTTCTCTCTGGGGAAATCTGGATTAAGTTCCTATGCTGGTGGAGAACTGCAGAGGGATTTTCTTTCTCTGTGCAGAGCCTATGCTTTACAGAAGGTTCATTTGATCCCTTTCCTGCCTCAAGGACACCAAGTTCATCCTGGCACCAGGGGCTGCTCTAAGCCTGGGCCCAGGTCTGAGCCGGGAGGTGCAGGGATTCATGCAATGGGTGTGTCCACATTTGCTCCCTGCTGTGACTCAGGGCCTTTAGCAGAAGCAGCTGTTGCCAGATGTGTTACCACTGTGTATCCCTGCCGAGGTTGATTTCCCTCTGCCCTGCTCTCCACACAAATGTCCACAGGAAACACTCATCCTGGGCATGGACCCCTCCAGCGTGCACAGGCTGCCAGTGTGTCCTCACAGACTTCCTCACAGTGATAGGGGTGTCACTGGGGACACACCAGAAACAGCATCTCAGAAGCTGATGTAACCACACTGCTTCATGGACCTTCATTTCTGCTGCACGAAAAGTTCCCCTCCCACTAACCACCTCTTACGGAGGTTCACCTTCCATTCTCCTCTTTATTTTGCAGCCTTCTGTGCTTTCCCAACACTCCTGCCTTTTTCCTTTGCTCTGCCAAGCTATCATGGCCAGTGTTGGCTGCCATGCAGAGGTGAAAGGTGACTGGTCTGCAGGGGGTTGGCCTGAGCTCTCTTGGTCCCAGCAGCAGCAGGGCCAGAGCTGCAGCCCCACTCCAACCCAGCAATGTTCTCACCTGGGCAGCCTGAGCCCTCAGAGCCTAGCCAGCAGCTCCAGCCCAGCCAGGAGAGGAGAGACATCTGAATCTCCTCAAACTGCTCTCACTTGCACACAAGGCTGGTGAGTATGTGTGTGTTCATTCTAGGAGGGGATCGATTAATTAGGTGATGATGGGAGCAAGAAAGCTCTCATGGCTCTGGGTCGGCCCCCTACCAGATTTTACAGGCATTTTCTGAACACTTCTTTTAGCTCAGTGGGCACAGCTTTTATGCAAACAAATACAGTTAGGCTTAGTTATTGTTTGGTGTGATGGGAGCCTGGGATTGTTGGGTATTTTGGTTTTGCTTTTGTTTTCTTAAAAGTATTGTTTCTATTTGTCATTAAGGCTCACTTTCTCATCTATCTTTGCAGGAGTTTATTCTTTTTTGACATTTGCCAGTTGCATGTAGCCAGAGCCCTCTTCTCTGGCCTGAAAAGGCATCTAAGGCCAACTGGGGTTTTTTGTATGTTCTTTTTTGTTTTTCTTTTTCTTTTCAGAGAAGACAACCAGAAAAGATGGGGGAGAAGAAGGGGGGGATTGCTTGTAAAGAAAGACAAACATATAATTAGCAAAAATAAATACATCATTATTTGATGGTTTTCATGCATGTTACTGTTTCGACTGCTCATGAATTGGTTCATCCAGATTGTAAAATATTCATATTTATATGTTACTCTGAAAGAGATGTGATGCCCTGGAGAGGCTAATTCTTGGTTTGCAGATTGTTTACAAGCTGTCAATTGCAATTTGAATATATTTGCAATTCATAGGGTTGATAAATAACGTAAGTCACATGGCATGGTTTCTGCTTCTGAGCTGCGCTACATCCCTGCGTAAGTAACACTAAGGTAGGCGAGCATTTGTCTCCCCATCTGCCTCTCAAATCACACATTTAATGGAGCAAGCAAACATAATACCCCAGAGTACCTCTGGGATCTCATCATAGTATTCTCTCCTGCCTGACTCCCTGGAAAGCTCCGTTCCCATGGCATTGTGTGTGGCCACCTTTCGCCGTGCCCCGTCTCAGCTACAGCTCACACAGGATCAGGACGAGTATTCTGTGTTTGCTCTCTCAGGAGCCCAGCACGCTGTGGGACAGCCAGACAGAAAGGAGTGAAAGGGAAACTATGCCACAGTGACTGCCAGCTTTGTGTGGAACAGGGTGACTGAGAACCTGGCAGTTCTGCTTCATTATTCCAGACTTGTGGGGGTGACTCTCTTCTTCAAGGGATGAATAATCCAATTATCAACACCATACTATTTTCAAATTGCATTTTATAATAAAAATATGAAATACAGCATTCTGTCTCCTATCTTTCCCTCTATATTTAAAGTGAACTTTTTTAAGGGCTTCATAAATGAAGAGAAAATTTTTGAATATTCCTAGGTGGTGAGATTATTATTATTTCAAGCAGTATGACTGCTTTTCATTTGTTTCTCCTTGTTACCAATTTTGTTTTTTGGAATCGATCCCTTTACTCACAAAGACTTATACTAGAAAGTCTTTTCACTTTATCTCCTGGTATAAACAAAAACCTGTCTCTTGTTTTTCTCCTAAAATCATGGTACTAAATTGCATTGTGTGTGTCTTGCATGTACATAAATATGCATAGCCACTCTGAGTGTCATAAAACAATATTTCCAATTAGATGTATTGCTCTGCCTCTGCAGTTGCTTGTGGCAATTCTCTCCTTACATTTGAAATCTTTTCCTAATTCTCAATACAAATCTCTTTTCTCTAATGTACCCTCATTATTTCTTATTCTCTGCTCTCTAAAACACACATTATTTCCTCTGTGGCAGCCTTTTGTATATTTGTGTTTTCTCAACTTTCGTGTCTTCTGAGTCTCACCTCATTTTGACTGATCTTTCCTGATAGATGACATTTTACTCCCATACCCTCCTTGGCGTTCTTCTGGACTGTTTTTAGATGGTTGGCATCTGTCTTGAAGTCCAGTCTACAAGACTCAACTCTGTATCAATCAGGACTGTGTACTGTCTTTTACTGTAGAGATGTTTTTCTTTCAGCTTGTATTTGTACAGAAAATCCTTTCAAATAACACTTACTTGCCTTTGTCATTACTGAACTGTAACTATTTTTCTTCAGATGATTTAGCCAATTTCTTGTGTCTAGTTTTAGGAGGAACTGATTGTTTTTTAGGGTACCTGGATCACACAGTTTTTTGTTGCTGTCGTGAATCTTCTCTGGCTGGACTCTGGTCTCTATGTGGTTTTGGGCATCAGTCAGGTTAAAACATGCTGGGAGGGATCATGATTTTGGGGTACCCTGAGGACACCCACCCTGGGTCTTGAGAGGGAGGGTGGGAGACTAACAGAAAACAACTACTCAAATCCCAAAGCCAACAAACTGTCTAAAACTGGAGCTATTCCTGCCATAGGAGAATTACTTACTACAATTTGTGGTGCCAGAGCACTTATTTCAATAGCAAGTGTTCTGTGTGGACACAGAACATTTTCAAGAAAAGTAACCAGTTTGATACAATATCTTCATGTAGACCATGCCCAAGTCTTTCCCACTCCTTTTATGAAGCTCTTTGAACTGTGTCAACCCACTATTAGTGTTTGCCATGTGCACAGAGCCAATTGTTACCCTGAGGAATGGGACAGATGATGACATGCTTAGATAGTAATGCTTTAAATTAAGATTCCTGAATATGCCTCTGATGTATAGAGGTTAATTAAGAAGCTATTGTGAGCTGAATTAATACCATTTGCTTATTGAAAACATAAGTCATGAGAATTAACAACAAAGTCATAAATATGTTTCCCTAAGGGCCAGATCCCTCAGCTCTTACTTATTTGAGCAGTCTTTACTCATGTGAGTAGACCCACTGAATTAATTGAGTCTACATGTATGAGTTAATTTATCTATATGACTAAGAAGTTGCATTGTTGGGTCCCACACAAGCATTAATCTGAAATGAATATGTTTTTAATGATAAATTGGTATTTAGATGGACTATAATGATTGTTTACATCCAAGCCTTGTCTTAATAAGGCTGGTTTAGCTTGCCAAGTAAATAAATCCAGCCTTTTCTTAATAATCAAGTGACGGAGATCCAACAATTACCAATTAAAAGCAGAATTCTGACATAGACTAAAAGCAAGTGTGAGGTTTCATTAGGTCCATTAGCAATGAATACATTTTTACAGATAGCTGAATGAAAAGCTGGCACATCTTGACCACCAAATTCAATGTCATGATCCCTGAGCCATTTCTGAGTGATTTTGCTCCAGAACCAAAAGCAGGGTGAGAGGAAAGGATGCTTAGTTGGGAGGGCAATTATCCAGTTCATCCTGCTGTTGCAACCCAAGATGGTCACGCTCTGTAGTATTGCACTTTAGCATGTAAAAATACCATATCCCACACTGCTACATCAGGGATCTCCTGCTCACTAGCACAACTTTTTCCTGTAGGCTAGCTAAGAGTCACTGAACTCCCAGTTCCTAAGCCAAGAGCTGAAATCCTCCTCTGGTACTGTGAACAGGAAGAGATTGCTCCGCTGTGGTTGGTTTATCCCGAGTCTGCTGACCAGCACTGAATAATCCAATGGTGATGGTGCAGGAGGGAGCGGAAGACTCCATCTTCTGAAAGATCATCTTGGACTAACTCACTTCCATCTGTTCCACTGATAAAAAGCCTCTGAGGGAGTGCTTCAGTGTTCACAGAGAGCAAATGGTGCAAACAGAGATGCTGTTCCCTTCCCTGTGGTGAGATGCAACCACAATCCACAGTGAGCGACCAGGACTGAGTGACTCCTAAGCAGAGTAGTTCTGCCATCAACTGATCCTTAAAGTCCCATGAAACTTCCCTTTCTATCTTTCTGGGACCAGACACAGCAGCAGCTTCCTTTATCCCTCCAGCTGCACTTGAGCGTTGTGTCAGTGGAGACCTTTTTGGTAAAAAAAAATAGTGAGACTTTCCTCCTCCTTTAGCTCAGTCAGTTTGGGGGAGAGGGAGGAAAAAAAAAAACCCAGCCCTACTGGATGTCGACAGAAACAGTTTAAATGGCTGTCAACAGCCGGAATATTTTCCTTTCTTTTTCTCCTCCCTGACTCTGTGCATTTTCTCGAAGTTTATCTTGAAATCCTTTAATGCTGCAGCCCTTTCTCCCCTTTTCAGTGCTAACAACTGCTGAGGGTGCAGAGGGAGAGGTTTCCTCCAAACTAGAAGGAAGAACCACAAAGCATTTCCAGAGGCTCTCTCCTTCAAGACTTCCAGCCCAGGGTCAGATTTCTTGGAAGAAGTTGTAGAAATTCATGATAAGGCCTCATTTAAAGACTAAAATAATTTAAAGCTAATTTACCTCAAACCTTTTGCAAATTAACCACTGGAAATTGATGTCAACACACACTTTGACATTTGATTTTCTGCATTGGGAAAAGAAATAGAATTTATTGCTGCACTTTTTTATTTTCTGACATCCTTTAAATCCTTCAAGTCACCCACCTAAGGGATACAAACACAATAAGAAAAAGCTAAACAATTCCTACCTGATTTAAAAGCATCTGCGATAAAAGGGAGAGGTGTGATTTGGAGGAGAGACTGCTTACTGCCAGACCTTTGTGGCATCTATTTACTAATTCCCAAAACTTATTTGCATTGCAAACACTTTCTTTTCCCACCCCACATCAGGAGTAAGTAATAAAAATAATAAATTGATGCAGCAAATTAAATAACAGGAACAAAAGCTTCCTACATGGCCTGGGAAGCTCTAGTATGTTCTAGGATTAATATCAAAGAGCTTAATTTTTCTTTTCTCTCTCTCTTTTTTTTTTAATTGTCAGCTGTCACCCACAAAAATCTGGACAGATGTAGAATGTGTCTTGCCTGCTCCCTCTGTACAGCTCCAGAGTCATTTTGGTGGCCCCCAGAACTGTCACCTCCTTCTGGGAGCTGATGAGGTAGAAGTTAATGACAGCAGTTAATGTGTCGGATCATCAGGTCACGCTGCCTCTGCTCCCCCTTCAAACCCCTTCAGAGCAAGTAAACAGAGCGGGCTGTAGACTGGAAATGTGTCCTCTGGTACTTCCCAACACAAACAGTATGGGATGGAAAAACAGGCTGTTTATCCTCAGAGTGTTAGCAGATGGCAGCTCCTTCCTGCTCCTGCCCTCTGCTGCGAGCCAAACTCCCCGGAGCATCCCCTGAGGCACTGCTGGAGATGGACATTGTCCAAAGCCACCCGAAGGACATGCACCACCCAAAGGTCTGGATCCCACAGACTGCTCTCAGGGGCTCATTCCTGGCTGAGAGGGAAAGGGCACTCAGGGGTTACCTGTATATGCACCCACTCTAGGTAGGACATTGCACAGATGCACCTTGCTGCTACAAAACAGCACATCTGGACTTTCCCTAGATTTCATTTCTGTCCTGTCCCAGGTGGCACCAAATGCCCTTCTGCCCACCCAGAACCCCAGAAGCCATTTCTGAGAGGAGAGAGACAAGAGAAGAGGTGGACATGACCTTCCCTACACACTTCTGCTGCATCTCTGGAGCCCACAGGTCCATGGCCTCTTCCCAAGCCAGCTAAGCAAGCTGCCAAGTCCTCTGGGGACACTTGCTGCCTCTCTCTTGTCAGGGACTGCTGCCAGCCTCAGATCTCTCAGCTAGGCTGTTTGGGGGAGCACTTCTCTACTCAGCGCCTTCAGTGATTTGTTACACTTCAAATTTTCCACCATATATATGTAAGGCTTAGATACACAGTCAAAGCATGAGAATTTCTGATTTTACCTGGGGACTCCAAGTGTCTTGTGTTGTAAAGGTGGGGATGGAAGAGTGTACAAGTTAGGGCCCCCTAATAAGGTAAAGAGAGAACAACAAAAGAGAAGATTGCTGCCCTGCTGAGAGCCTTGACACCTAAACATTCACAGGGATCACTGTCTTCTTCTTGTTCTCTGACAGAGACCTGAGCAGGAGTTCAGGGAGGGCATGGCTGGATGAGAACTGCAGCCTGCACTTGCAGAGTGCCGTGCTGTGCTCTGACCTCACAAGTGGGCATCATGCCACCTCACTTCAGACATCCCATCTTCCTCCAAGAATAGTCACTCTTTTTACTGTCAAAGGATGGAAACATGCTTTTGTACAGGGTTACTCATCTAACATACCTTAGATACCTTAGATAGGAAGAGGTGAGTTGTGGCAAACCTCTTGCAGAGTCCTAGCTAGAAAGTAGATGCCTGGTTGAAACTAATGCCAAGCCCACCTATGTGGTTTACCTAATCCTGACAAGCCATAACAGGATTCAGAGGCTGCATCTTACTCAAGAGGAAGTGATGGCTCCTGAAAACCATGCATGTTTCTTCAGAAACACGCAGCTCATTTGCTTTTCAGTGTCAAAGTCACAGTTACTCACTCAGACTACAGCAGTGTGTCACCCCTCAGTAATGCACTTCCCCATTAGACACTTGGAGGGCATCCTGCCCTGCTCCTGGCTCCCTACAGCACACCTGACTGTGCCACAACCGCTCTGTGGCTGTTCTCTGTCTCAACACCCTGTCAGAGGAGGGCAGCATAAAATCCCTCACAGGCATATTTTAGATGTGTAATGTTGATATGCTTAATAAAACATATCAGCACATTTAAAAAGTTATTTCTAAAATTTAAGCCCGTGAGTCAAAAAATACCAAGGAGTGGAAAGTGTCCCACTTGCCAAACAAGGACCAGCACACATATGAAAGCCAGTGAAGGAAATGGGCAGCAGCCAGTGGCACAGCAGGAGTTGGTTTTCCCCGTCCTCTCTTGTATTCCAATGCTTGTAAAATTCTAAACTCCAGTGGGAAGCACAGAGGAGAACATGCATGTCAGTATACAATGGAAGGGGGTGTGTGGTGTGTGTGCATGATTTTCACAGCATTTAGGTTCATGCCAAACTTTTCATGGAGCCTTGACACCAGCCTAACTTGAACAATTTATAGTAGAGCTGAAACTTCCTTCGAGGTCTCTCAGATCATAAGATAACTCCTGGAGTGTTTCTGAGAATTTAAAAAGAGCAAAACCTGCCCTCCCTCCATCTGGTATACACACACCCTGATGCCAACCAACTTAACTGCACATGACAGAGTCTGGTTGTCCTGTCCACAGTTATGGTGGCTAACATCACTTACTAAGCAGAGTGTAACAGGAGGGTCACAAAGGAATTCTGAAGTTTTCTGGACCCAGGAGGGATGGGTGTGAGGCCAAGGCAGGTCTCAGCTTGCTATGCACAAGCTCGCAGCTGCAGACCTGCGGCATTTACCCCACTTACTACAGCAAGGCTCTCACTCAGAAGCTGCTGAACCCAGATGTCAGTGTCCTCCTTAACAGCAAACCTCATAAATGCCAGCTGCACTGCCTCCAAGCCAGGAGTTTCAGTGTCAGCCTTCATCAGCTCTTCAGCCTGTCTGTCACAGTATGGTGCAGCTGAAGCATCGACCTCATCGCTGGTGCTAACTGGGTCATTTATTCCACTACATCAGTTTGTGCGGCTGAGTATAGGAAACACTGCACTAAAGGTAGAGGATGCGGTGCTTCTTTGCTAACCTTCCAAGGCCATATCAAAATATCAGGGGAGACAGAGAGCAGAAGCAGCAGCAAACACCTCAGGGTGTCTCCTGGGGCAGCAGAGACATATATTTATATAAGGAACACAATTCAAATCAATCAAAGTGCTTGCATAAGTTGGGGTGTGATTTTTGCAAATACGAGAATTACAAGAGCAAACTAGAATTAGGTCAGCAGTAGAAGTTTTAGGGGTTTTTTTGTATTATTATTTTGCCTGAGAAAATACAGAGAAATCTCTTTCCTTTAAGGCCATGAAGGGTGAGCAACTTAGTGGAGTCAAGAATTCACGGGTGACCACAGCTCTGTGGACCTTCCCATTTAGCACTGGGAAGATGTTATGCTAATTCAAAATAGAATACAAGTAGCCATAATAGATACAGAAGTGCTTCCTAAGTAAAGATATAACCCTTGTCACTTTGCAATAGCTCATGTGAATGAACCCTACAAATTCATTTCACGGACTAACATGGAATAGCTGAAGTGAGAAGGGACTCATGGAGACTGCCTAATCCAACCCTCTCTTCAAATCAGCCCAGCTAGAGCAGGTTATGAGGACTGTATCCTGTCACATTTCTCATATGTTCAAGAATGCAGACTGCAAAACCTCCCTGGGCAACTGTGACATGGTTTGAGTATAGTAACTACAAAAACTTTTTCTTACATTTAAATGAAATTTCCATTATGTCAATTTGTCCATTAACTCTTGTGCCATCACTGGACACCACTGAGAAATCTGGCTCCTTATTTGCTCCTCCCCTCAGATATCTATGCACATTGATAGGATCAGCCCTCTGAGCTTTTCCTTCTCCAGGCTGAGCAGTCCCAGGATCACTCTCTGTATTTACACCACTGATGATTGGCCTCCAGTAGTACTTCATGCCGCTGATAACAGCCTGCTGAGCCAAGCAATTCAGCCACTTCTCAATCCACCGCAATCTCCATTTATCTAGTCCATAATTCATCAGTTTTTCTCTGAGGATTTTACAGCAGTGAGTGTTGAAAACCTTACTGAGGTCAAGATAAACAACTTTTACCACTCTTAATTCACCCACCAAGATAGTCCTCTCATTAGAGAAGGCTATTAGATTGGCCAAACACAGTTTCGCTGTTCCAAATTTGTGTTAACCACTCTTAGTCACCTACTTGTCCTCAATATTTGAAAATTACTTCCAGGAATATTCACTTCATCCACTTCTCAGGGATCAAGGTAAGGTTGACAATCCATTAGTTTCTGGATCCTCCTCCTTGCCCTTCTTTGAGGGACATTTGCCTTCTTTCCATCATTAGGAACCTCCCCCAGCCACCAGGGAAGTTCAAAGGCAGCCAAGATTGGCCTTATTATGATGTTGGCCTTTTCCTTTTGTGGACAATGTATCTACAGAAGCCTGTCCTATATTGTTTCATGTACCTCACCACATCAAATTCCACACAGTCCTTGGCTGTTCTAACCCAACCCCTACATGCACAGCCTCTCTGTATTCCTGTTGGGTCACGTGATCCTGCTTCTACAACTTGTGCAGCTCCTTTTTCTGTCTCAGTTTTGTCAGGAGCTTCTTGGCCATCCATGCAGACCTCCTGCCATATTTGCCTGACTTTCTGCCACTGCTATGGACCATTCCTGAGTCTGGAGGAGATCATGCTTGAAAATCAACCAGATCTCCTGGACCTCTCTCCTCTCCAGTGCTGTCTCCCATGGGCTTCCTCCAAGCAGATCCCTGAAGAGGCCAAAGTCTCTTCTCTTAAAGCCAAGGATGATGATCCTGATTTTGATTCTGCTGCCTCTTCTCAGAATCCTGAACACCACCATCCCATGATCACTGCGGTCAAGCCTGTCCCAAATCTTCACATCCTTCATAATTGTTTGTAGGTACAAGGCCCATCTCCCATGGTCCCCTTGTGATTGCTCCTCAATCACATGTGTCATGAATTTATCATCACTGCACTCCAGAAAACTGCTGGATTCTTGTGTACTGTTGTGTTTTCACCCCAGCAGATTTCGGGTAAGCAATTACCTATGAAACTGTGGAGAAAAAACAATTGAATGAACATCATGAAAAATTATAGATCCACAGATCAGTGAGCTAAGATGAAACATCTGCAAAGTTTTAGGGAACATGATGAACTTACACTGAACCGTAAGTAAATCTGTACACAGATTCGAAGAGGTCTTGAACTACCAATAAAATTGAAATGGGAATCAAGATTGCTTCTAAGGAAAAAAGTAAAGTAGTGAGGCTGGTGATGATCTTCAAAGTTTAGTTTCATTTTCACTAATCACATTGGGTTTATGATGAGAATACTGAGAAGACCAGGATCTGAAACCTTCAGCACTATTGAAGACTGAAATTTAAGCGTTAATGTATTCACTCGATTAAGGACTTTGACTGGAAGAGAAGCTGAGGATTTAAAATAACAGGTTACATATTTCTTGAGTGTTAATCAGCTCTTAGCACCTTTAAGAAACAAGTAAACACAGTAGACAGTTCTTATTTTACTGTTTAATTCTTCTTTCTTCACATTTAGGGGAAGAGAGGTGAGGAGGTTGAGTAACTTGCAAGAACAGGTATTAGCATGTAAGAGTTACTGGCATTTCATTCAAAGCTCATTTCAGATCACACTCCTCTCTGACTATGTTTCCAGAAATCCAATTATACCTGGCATCAACACTGATAGTTTTTAAAATCTAATTACAATGGAAGGAATGTGGTACCATAAATGCCTTTTTGGAAGTGTTTGATACCTCGCCCCACAAAACTATCCTGCAGAAGTGAAATTGAAATTAATTCCAGCTTGGATAAAGACACCAAAATCTAGGAATTGTCTGTATGTTGCAAACAGCAGGTAACCAGAGATAGCAATGTCCTGAGCTGGGTATGGGTCCAGCAGGGAGCCACTAGGACTGGGTAAGATAAACCATCCATTACATCTGCAGGTTATAGTCAATTTGTGGTGGCACAAGCACCAGTGAAGGGACAGGAAAAAGCTCCAAAGGCAATCTGGCAGAGTCTGAAATGTGAGTAGTGCATAAGGAAAAGGAACCCAGATTGCACTAAAGGCACATTTCATATTTAGAGGAACAAGTATTGAGAAAAAAAAGACACAAAAAGCAGAAATATCCACAGGACTCACAAAGCACTTACTACCAATATCAGATAGTAAAAGCACTGTGTTTTGGTAGCGCAAGAGAATGATTAAAAAACCCTTACATTTTATGATGGTTTGTATGCAGAAGACCAATGTTAGGCAGAGGGGAAAATGAGAATCCCTTCATGTGCCAGGAGCAAGGCACTGCTGACATCCATCTTTGAGTTGTAATTTTAAAAGAGAGAGGAATAAGTCATGCTGCTAGAGGAAGGATTAAAGAATGATGTTATGAAAATGAGTGAAATAAAGTATCTGTGATGCAAATCAAAGTGTCCTAATATTGGATCCTTTGACACAGCTAAAATTTTGTCATGGGCTTCCTGGAAACATTCAGAAAGACAGAAAAAAGCATTCTTCTACAGGAAAGGCACTTGAGGAGGTATGGTTAAATACACTTTATACATTTCTCTGCCAAAGGCTGGATTTGAAGAGAAACTCCTCATAATTAATGGATGGATGGGTGGATGGATGGATGGATGCTGCAGAACAGATAGGATTTTAATACTGCCTAGACAGTGGCCAGCCATTGTGTCCTAAGCAGGGAGGAAAGAGAGCAGTGCTGGGGGTCATTGTTAGGTGCTCCTTTCCCAGGGACTCCCAGCATGAGCTTGTTGGAATGGGAGAGCTCATCCTCGATGTGCTGACTTCACTCAAAGAGGGCTGGTGGGACTGGGGAGAGCTGCAGGAGCATCCTCAGGCAGCAATGTGAGACCCCAGGAGTGGCTGGGGGTCCTGCCCAGGAGGGGAGGGCAGCAGGGTCACATCAAAGCCTCCATCACTGGGAGCACAGCAGGCACTGGAGCCAGAGTGCAGACCAGGGGAAGGAACTGGTCAAACCATTCATGGATCCAACCTGAGAGATGGGCAGCAGACTAATATTGAATGTACATGAGAAGCAGCCATAAAGCAGCACTATAACAGTTGTGGATCTGCAGTCTATCTAATTTTTCCCACCCCACATTCCCAAGCACCTTTCTTCTTCACAGTGCCTTTCTGAAATGAACAGTGCTCAGAGCGTTAGTTGTGTTGTTGGCATTTATCTGGGAGAATGAAATCATGACCTGATTTCCTTTTCCCAAACTTTCCTCTGCAATATAGGTCAGCAAAAGCAGCAGTTTATACTTCTGAGATAGGCACAATTTCCAACCTGGTGACTTTCACAGACAAATGACCAAAAGATCACTAACCCAAGATGATTAGCAGAAATATTTTTATATTCAAAAAGTTTCTGATAGAAGGAAAGACCAGTGAGTAAATTCCACACACTTCACACTAGCAGAAAGAAATGTGTCTTTATCACTTCATTTCCTTGCTGCCATGAGACATACTGTAATTGTCAAAAAGAATGAAAAAGTAATGCCTTGCAGCAACAATGCAAACCCCATAAAATAGGTGAAATCATTTAAAGAACAGATTGGTGAACTTGTGGAGTTACTGAGGCAGGGGGTGTATTAATAACAACATATCTAAGAAGGGAACATAAATTTTATTCCAAAACACTGCTGGAGGCTCTGAAGGATCTATCCTGCCATGAACTTCTGTTAGTTACTTATAAACATCTTGTGCTCTTCACTGACCCACTCCAGGCATAAAATCCTAAAGGGTTGGTGTCAGACCAGCTCCCAGACTGCAACAGGAAGAAATGTGCCCAAGAGAGACCAGAAAAGTGGCAGAAGGCAGGACTTGGGATTTCAATGGCATACAAGATTTCACACTGGCATTTTGTATATCTCTACCTGATAGCAATCTTGCTTGATCCATACCCAACTCTCTGTACCAGAGGACTCCTACTGGAGTCATTAACCAGCTCTTGAGCTTGCTCCAGCTTAGTTTAAGAACCAATTTGCTGGTTCTTAAACTATATGCAGTGTTGGGCTTCCCGCTACAAACCTATGTTGAAAATACTCAGCTCCCCTTTACTGTTGTATGCAACCACGCTCTTCACCCTCCATCTCAGCCTTGCTTAAACTTTCCTAAAGCAAAAACATATTTGTGCAAGGGCTTAATCTGGTAGCAAAGGATTTTTGCTGCTAAATTTACCCTGGAAGCTTGTCCCAGACAGCACTGTGAAAAAATGTGCTTGGACATTGATTTTGAAAGGTTTTGATTCTTGTGGCCATTTTATTTTGCTTTAAATTGCTGGAATCCGGCTGTTTCAGTGATGGGTTTTGCCCATTTCAGCTGGATGAGTAACAATAGAATAGCCAAGGTGTTTTCTTTCCTTGCTTGCTCTGTACGAGGGCTGGGTGAGAGAAGATGAATTCCAGGCTTGTGGAAGGCAGAGGAGGCTGGCACAGAGAATTCCACTTGCCTGCAATTAGAAGGGACCAGTCTTTATTTCTTTGATTTGTTATACCAGTAACAAGAAGGGTGAATCAATTAATCCAGCCTTAGCAGTGTCACATTAAACAATATAACCATTAATTAAACCTCATTTTTCACTGTAGATTTTAGCCTGAAGTCACAGTCTGGTAACAAAAAACTCACCACAAAGCAGGGAGCAAAAATGGGTTTTCTTTTGGGATGTCTTAAGACTGCACTAAATTACACATCTGAAATGAAAATTGTGAATATAGGTTTGTATGGGAGGCATTGCCTGTAAAAACATGCTTTTAACCTGGTTCTCTGCTTTTTGCTTCTGCATCATGTTAGAAAAGATGTAAGAAAGGAGATATCTGGAAATAGGCATTGACTAATACATAACAACCATTTTATGTTTCCAGCAACACATTTTCTTACTAAAGCTCAGTGAATTGTGACTCCAGCCGTTGTGTAGTTCTTTTTTCCCAACAGAGGCTTTAAGCAAGCTTCCTTGAAGGGGAAGCTTGGGGGACCTCAGAGGAGATGTTTACCAAACTGCATTCCAAACTGTTACTGTAGTTGGTGGGAAGTCCAAGGGATTCCAAGAGGAATGCTTCACACGTGTGAGACAGTTTGGAAGAGACATGGGATCCCTGGTGGTAGGGGCAAAGCTCATTTTTCATTTGTGTCCTTATCCAATGAAGATAACAAATATGGGGAGAGGTACCTCAAAATAGTTGGAAATCCCACTGGATTTGTGGTGAAACTTCTGCAGGTTTGCTGAACAGCCTGGGCTGAGGAAGACAACAAACTAGGACACAAAGCATGATTTTGTGAGTGTTTGCAGACCCTGAGACTGAGCTGATTCTTCTAAACAATTTTTTCCCTAATGCCCCATTTTTTTGAGGTGGAGTCTTATGCATCACATCCCAAATAGTCACATTAAGTTGCTTCTTTAAAATAAAGAATGCAAAATTTTATGTAGAAATTATTTCAGCTGTAGTCGAAACATGTATTAAAGAGTTTTGGCTAGAATTATTATTAAATTTAATATTTTGGTGTCTAAAGGTGCTTTTTATTTCTTAAGTTCATCATAAGCTAAATGTTTATAGCAATATTTAAAACGGTGTCCATAGACAACTAGAGGCTGGGGCAGGGCAGACAGTGATCATGGTCAAAGCCTGATTTTACATACTCTTTCTGTATTTTCAGTGGGTGCTTATATATCTCTGTAAGGACTACAATTCTGGCACTGAAGCAGAAAAACAAGATGAAGTCTCTAAGGAAAAGGATAGGCAACAGATTTCTTTTGCATGGATGAGAAAAATCAGTAACATTTACTATAAAATTTGCTGGATCTCATGAAGAATTCATCATTTCCATGAGGTAGATTACTAAAAAAGGCCTGAATAATAATTTCAGTATGACTAATAATAAGAATCTCCATAAAACATTTTTAGGTTTCAAGAAAGACGGAAATAAATAAAAGCCCATGCAGAAGCTGCATAAGTGGTAGACATATATCACTTCTGGTTTACACATCTTCCATACACATCCATGACCATGACAGTAATTAAATGTTGCTTTCCAAGATTCACCCACAGTTAAATGACACATCTTGAAAGAAACAGATCTTTGTGTCTCACCAAAATTACATTGGTTCTTCTTTCACTGAGAAAATAATTATGGACTTGATTAAAAGAATGTATTTTATCCCACTGTTGCTACTGTTGTCTTATATAAATGTTGTTTGGTGTTTGTTACACACCACTGAAATCAAATATTTCATTAACTCCTTATTTCCTAGCAGAACAAGCTACCTTAGAAATTTCTGAAAGCATGAAACAAGAAGGTTGTACTTTGGCATGATTTTTGCATCAGTATCCTCAGCTAAGAAGCTGACGCTGACTTCAAGGTACACACCAAGTTGATAGAAACAAATTGGTGGAAATTTGTTTCCAAAAAGAGGCATGAATGTTTCCTTAAAGCTAATCACTCACTTGTAGCTGAAAGAGTACAATAAAACATGAGAAGATAACTTATCACTTGATCTTTATGGCCATAAGCCAATACTTTGGGTTTCTTCCTCCACCAGAAAAAGAAATCACAACTATATCAACATTTCATTTCATCAGTCTTAAATTTATGTAAATTCTGAGTACCTTGAGTCTCAGGTGCTTATCTATGTAGTGAAAAAAATCTTGAAATATTGTTGAACTATTAAAATGTATTTTTCATCGGTGCACTCCCCACTTATAAATTTTAAGCTCTGTAAGGATAATGTACAATGAAAATCAAAAAGAATGACTGGATTACCTGTAGAGGTGTTCTACATTACAGTAAAGGGTTTTTTAAATAAATTCTTTGATTAGAACAAAGAGCTGCTTATAATATAACATGTTCATCCATAGATAAGTTACAAGTAAGCATTGCTGACAGTGACTGTGGTCATTAAAGTGATTCCCTTCTGTAAACATAAAATGCCAAAACAGAAGAACGGGAGAGGGATTTTGCTTCATAGGTCATTTGACCTTTCAAATTCTCGAGACAAAATTGTCTTACCTTCATTCAGACTTCTTTTGTTGAAAGAATGCCAACTTTTTGGACTACTTTAAATATTGCTGAAGAGCTGAGAAATGAAGAATGTAGTGGGGCTTATTTGGATCTGAAGAAATAGCAGATACTGAGATATTTATCAGTGTTTGTGCACACTTCAGAGGACAAATATTAGAAAATGATCCAATAATTTATCTTCAGAATATCATTATGTCAGCTTCTTTAAGCCTGTGGTATTTACTGTGTTTATTCTTACCTCAAATGAACTAATGAAGGAATATTTCCCTTGAGTAAACAAGGTTTAAATACATTAAAATAAAATGGAAAATATTGAAATTGCAGAGCTTTGGTTTTATATTGAAGTTAACTAAACTGGAGACTGTAAGTGTTTTATAAACCAATGTAAAACTCAAAAATATCTTTTAACATATTTAGATTTATGATAATCACCACTTTAAATAGTAAATATGTGCTCATATACATAATATTTTAAGTTAAACAGTTGTAGAAACATAATTTTGAAAGACATTTGCATGCCACAGTTAGAGGAATAGCCTTTCTTAAAATGTCTCTGAAAATATTGCCTTGGGGTTTTTTGAGGATACCTCTTAATTTTATGTGTGAAAGATGGTGCTTGCAATTGTTTCAGCTGGATAAGAAAGGCAGTTCTTGGTTCTTCCCCTGATCCATGTAAAACGGTAATAAGTATTGTGTCCTATTAACAGTAACACAGTCAACAATTTCTTACTTAGTGTCATGTAATACCACTTTCCAACCCAGCATCATAAGGTAGAAGAAACTTACAATGAAACATTTAAAATTCAACTTTTCTGGAACCCCTCCAGATGTCCTATAACTTACCAGCGTTTAATTTTACAGTGTCTCAGATACCCGTGTGTGATTGTTTATTTGGTTGGGGATTTCTGCAAGGAGATGAGGGATGCACATTATGCTTTCCTCTCTTGCCATTTCACTGGCAGTAACCAGCTGAGAATAAAAGGGCTTCCTCAAACCATGGGGTCTCAGGACAGCAGGACACAGCCACAGTGGTGACTGCCTGAAGAGCTGTGCCATATCTTCGACTGTTGCTGAGTTAAGAGTACATGAAAAGCCATTCAGGTAAGGGAATGGAATTTCTCCTGGAATAATCTGCCATGGTCCTGCTGGGATGTGAGAGAGTCAGTCCTGATTTCTGCCGCACCCCTGCTTCACAAATCCTTTCCTCTAAAAGTAAGGAAACCACTTCTTTAACAGTCTGTCACAGTTGCGAGCTGTGGCTCCATCAGAGGATGTAACGGTGACAAGCACAAGGTGGTGAATATTTTATTCTTCTTTCCGTTTCAGCTGGAGGAACCCCCCATCCATTGCAGCACTCTTGAACATTTTTATGCTTCAAAAGTGACTTACCCCAGAACAACAAACACATGGTCCATAACTACTTCTAGAACCTTGTTTACTTCCAACAACATGTAGCTCAAGATCTCAGTGTTGAAAAATATGGGGTTTTAATAATTTTCAAGCCAGCTGCCTCTAATTGGACTTCCCAGCAGCAGGTCCTCAATAGCCAGCAGATGTTGCTACTGAGCAGCAGAAAGGCCAACACCCCTTTCCTCCAAGGCTCTGGGTAAGCCGCATCTTGGTCTGTGTCCACAAGCCCAGCCCCAAAGGTTGACCTTGAGTCATTTGTGGTTAGAGTTGCATGAAGGAAGCAGGGAATTCTGAACCCATTGAGACATGGGGAAGCTGAATGAACAGCAAAGTAGACCTTGGAACAGAAAATTCTCTTCAGTACTAGGAATTTTCTGATAGTTTGTGGCTTTAAAATTTGTGACACCACATTAGTGCTAGACCACTGATTTCAGCTAACACTCATCAGCTTTATTCTAGTGTCCAATCAGTACATTTAAGTCTGTCAGACATTCAAAGACAAATGCTCTTTTAGGCATTTTGATGAGGCCCTTTTTAAAGGCCTTTTTCATTTAAGGCCCTTTTTCAAGTAATGCCCTACAGCAGTGCATGGAGGGTCCATCTGTAAATTGTGCCACTCGGACTGGGAACTGCATGAAGAAATTACAGTTCCTCTAGAGATCATCTTTTCTCATAGAATATGTTGTAAAAAACACTCCAGGAAGTAAATTCAAAGGGACTTTCTTATCTGTTACTTTTCTGGACTCTTTATATTGTCCTTGTTAGCAGTGAGAATGATGGTTTGCATAACAAAGTCATCCTCTCCCCAGCTGAGATCACTGCACTTCAGGGGTTGTGCAGGTAGCTGCACTCAGGGAATTTCCATCTGCTGTGGAAGGGGTCAATACCATAAGATGACATCTTCATAAAGGGAAGTGATTGTGCAAACTCAATGGCTTCAATGTGAACGTTGACCTATTTTGCAAGCACAGTGTCAGCGGTGGGGAGGGGAGGAGAGGCGAAGTTTCCTAGGGAATTTTTTTTTGTTCATTTTCTATTGCTTATTTCTGCTAAAAAGCCATTGATCTGGCATCTTTTGAGAAGGAACAGGAAACTGACTCTGCAATGCAAAAAAATATTCCTGGAAAACTGAAACTTCAAAATGCAGCTCTGCCTTTTTTGCTCACATTAGTTTGTTCAAAAACTCCCCTGAGTTATCCCTGGGGAAATGAAAACACTGCAGGGAAAAAAAAATCTCATTATCTAACTCGATTGCTACTGAAACACTTGTCAGCTCTCTGGATGGTGTTTATGGTCCCTTATTAGTCCTGTCACTGATGTATATTTTCAGAGGAGAAAGTACATCATTTAACAAGGAACTCTGAGTAACTTTAGACTAGGAAGCTCATCTACCTTCACGTTAATGCATGGACAGAAATTACTTCTGTAGTACCTGCTCTGTCCCCCAGCTAAAGCTCCACCTTGAGAAAACTGTGCTCCAGACATGCAATATAAATCCAGTTGAAAATCTTATTCCTCCCTATAAATCACAGAATCATAATATTGTTAGGTTGGAAAAGACCTTTCAAAACATTGAGTCCAACCACCAGCCAAGCATTGCCAAGACCTCCACAAACCAATCCCCTTGTCCAGATCACCAGTGAAGGTATCAAACAGAACTGTCCCTACTACTGAGCCTAGAGGGACCCCACCAGCGCCCAGGCTCCAGATGGATTTAACTCCATTCACCACCACTCTCTGGGCCCAACTCTCTGGCCAGTTTTTAACCCAGCAAACAATGCCCCTTCCAAGCCATGAACAGCCAGTTTCTCCAGGATAATGCTGTTGGAAATGGTGTCAAAGGCTTTACCAAAAGCCTAGGTAAACAACATCCTCAGCCTTTCCCTCATCCACCAGGCAGATCCCCTTGTCACAGCAGGACATTGGGCTGGTCAAGCAGCACCCACATTTCATAAACTCATGCTGGCTGGGCTGATCCCCTGGTTGTCCTGAACACACCAGTGATGGCCCTCAAGAGATCTGCTGCATGACCTTCCTGGGCACCAAGGTCAAGCTGACTGGGTTGTGGTTCCCCAGATCCTCCCTCTGGTCCTTCTTGTAGATGAGCATCACATTTGCTGACTTCCAGTCAAGTGGGACATCCCTGGTGAGTCGGGACTGCTGGCAAATGATGGACAGTGGCACGGTGGGCAACCTGGTCATCTTCCTCAGAATCCTTGGGTGAATCCCTTCTGGCCCCATAGACCCCTGTGTGCCCAAGTGGTGCAGCAGGTTGCAGCCCCCAGAATATGGGGGCTTCATTCTGCTGCCCATCCATGTCTTCTGGCTCAGGGGGAAGAATACCTGGAGAACAACTGGTCTTAGTATTATACATGGAGGCAAAGAAGACATTGAGTACCTCGGGCTTTTCCTCATCCTTTGTCACTATGTTTCCTTTCATATCCAATAAAGGATGGAGATTCCTTAAGCCCTCCTTTTGTTGCTAATGTATTTATAGAAATATTTTTAATTGTCTCATAAAGCTCCCTTTTGGAGATCACAGGGAAATTCTTGGCAGAGTGAGTTTTAAGTTGCCTTTTTCCACCAAGAAATGTCAAAGTCTGGAGTTTTCCTGCAGAAATAACCCTTTACTTACCCTCCTGAAACAACGTAGGACTGTAGGACTGACTGAACACAAGATGCAAGAAATATGGATGTGTAATGGGATGTATCTCATACGGGCAGCAAGTTTTACAGAAGTGTCATTTCCAGCCAAAGATAGAACAGAGACATTGTTTTGTCAATTTTGTAAATAAATACTTTCTAAATATTGAAAGCATGTTTTACAGAGAGGCCAAACAGGAAAAATACATAAATAGATTACAGAATTTCTAAAAGGCTCATCTATTTTCTTCACTGTTTAGACATATATAGATTACTATCTCTCTAACCAGCTTATTTGCTAAGTAAGGGTATTGATATCCTGCTTGAATTGTAGGATAAACTAAAACCCAACAGACACCTATATTCAGCAAAAAACTAAGATATTGCATGGTGAAATATTACAACATTTACAGCACCATTACGAACAACTTTAAGAGTATAACATTTGCATTCAATATCTCGTTATTTTTTCTAATTTAGTCAAGGCCTGAGACAAGGGCCTAGTGAAATCCTACAGAAAAAGAACAAGGATTGCTGATGCCACGTCTCCATGGCAGCACAGCTAATTTGGCAGGACAGCCCAGTGCACAGAAAGAAAAAGAGGTTATTTACAAAGATATCTTTGATAAAAAGGGCTTTGGGGACAGGAAAGTGGTCTGGGGGGTGGGGAAGGGGGGAAGTCACAAAACGTTCCAAACCTTTAAAATAAATTCTTTAAATGAGTGAGACAAAATAAATTGAAGAAAAAATTTCTTGAGTCAGTAAGCACAGTGAGTTTCATCTTTGTTTGTTGTTGTACAATGCTATAAACCACACTGAATGGCCCAGAATAACATTAGTGGTTCTGTGTATTGTAACCACTTCAATCAAGGCCTTTTGTTTTGAATCACCTGCCCTGCCTGCATTGGAGACCCTTTTATAGCCCAGTCACAGCACAGAGATCTAATTTAGTTCCACACACAAAAAGAAGCAAGGAAGAAAATATACCCATCTCTTACGCTCCTTGCTTGAATCTACAAGAGAACAAATGGGACAACTAATGAACCAAAATGTCTTAGAGAACATTTTAAAATTTCCTCAGCTTATGACCCACAAGCAGTTTGTAAATGATATTGTTACAGCATTCCTAACAGATGCAGTTGCCCAGCTGGACACACGTGAAGGTTGCCCCAGCAGTGGGCATTCCTTCCACTCCTGTGAAGAGCAGAGGGGGGGCAAGGAGGGCTCACCCTGAAGCCCAGAGGGCCATGGGCACAGGGCTGTTGTTAGCTTCTGTGGAGCCAGGAAAGGCAGAAGTGCCTCAGAGGATTCCATGTGGTTGATATTCTCCAGCAGAGAGCTCACTTGATGTCACAGGCAATGCACTGAGACCCTGGCCTTGGCCTTGACACAAGTCTTTTGCAGTCACTTTCCACATCTTGCCTGTAGAAAGAGCTCAGTGCATAGGCCCATAGGAGTTAGTAAAGCAACAGAGGAGCATTTCTGTTAAAAATAAACTCTGACAGACATTGAAGTGCTGGTTTCATCTTATGAGACAACTTCAGACCAAGGAATGCATCTTGTCTACCACTGTAGACACTTTCTTCTAGCTTGCTGTAAAAGGATGACATTTACCCCATCAATTCCCTGGCATGGAGTGGGGCTCAGACACAGGCTGAGTACCATGAGATTTTGTGAAATGGTTCATTTGCCGGAGACATAAAGGCTTCATGTGGGAGCAAAATGCCCCAGGCTGGCCATGCTCCCTTACAGTGTCATGAAGCAGAGCCTGCAACATCTAACCAGGCAGGTGTCTTTCCAGCATGAGGTCACGTCCAGCATGTGATGGGGTCATGTCTCTCAGCACCACGGGTACAGCTCATGCTCTTTTGTGTTCTGGATGCTACAGCAGTAAATTTGACATTGCTCTAAAGGCAGCATTGTAGCGGATAGTCTGCAGATGCGCATATAAATGCAGGGTTGATGCTAGAGAAAACACCATGCAAAGTAAGCGGCGTGTGTGTGTGTGTGTGTGTGTGTGTGTGTGTGTGTCTGTGTGTGTGTGTGTGTGTCTGTCTGTCTGTCTATGTGAACTACATAGGTTCAGGGTGTGAATTAGCAAAACACAACCATAAACTTCAGAATACACATTCATGAAAAATAAGCATGAAACATCCTTCATGAGGCACCTTCAGAGCATCCTTGTCTTGACTGAACCTTTCTTCTGGAGGAAATTAATTTCCATTTATAAACAAAAGGGAAAAAAGATTATTTTCCAAGTCACTTATCTGGATCTCCTCATTAATTTCAAGTGTGATGTTACCACTTACTAAAGAAACAATCCCACTGGTTTTCCGTCTGCTTGCTACTTTCTACTACAAACGATTAATGTATTAGAAAATTAACTTGCAGATGAAAGAAAAGAACAGCCTGTGGAAGTTGAATAATGACCTTATTTTAAGATTTTCCCTTGAGTAACCCCCACTGTTGCCTCTTACAAATGCAGGAAAAATTATACGTGCCCATCTTTAATGTCTTTTTTGAATGCTGATGAAATGATTAGTGATTTGGAAAAGTCTGTGCAGATGAAACAACAGCAGCAGGAGTAACAGTCAGTGATATTAGCTAGAGACAGCAGTCTGGGAACTGCTGTTCTGCAGTTCAGAGAGAAAAATTAGCATACTAGATCATAATTAATAAACTAGAAGCAAATCAAGATAATATGGTGTGGGGTTTGGAAAGCAATGAGATTAACAAATTTAGAAAATGCAGCTTTCTCCACAAGTTAGAAGCAATTACCCATTGCATTTTTGTACCTTATGCACTTATCCTGCAAACACATGACAATGCGCAACACCTGGTTGCTGAGGGGACCAAAGAGATCTTATCATTGCACTTCACAAGGGGGAGCCTTTCTGCTTTGGTAAATTAATTCTCTGGTTCCTCTCTCACTCCTCTAGCACCTGGTGGTCCTATTTTTGCTCTTGGGCCTTGCTGGACACTTTTTAGCACTGTCTACAAAAGCCTTCTCTGCTGACACAGAAAGCCAGTTGAAGGCAACTCTTTCTCTGTTGGGATGCAGATGCCAGACACGGTCTGGGCCAACTAACACTGCCTGCTTCAACAGCAATTTCATAGATGTCCTTAGACAAGTCTTGTCATTTGCTTTGCTCCTCACCCCAGAATCCTCTTGTACTGCTGCTTAGAAATTGTGTAAATACTGCAGAACCTATGTTTAATGCAATGGAATAGATGTTTTCTCTTAGTAGTAAAGGATCCTTTTAATTTCTTGTGTAGAACGCAGATTTCATGGACTAGAAGCCTTGAATGAAGCTGTAAATGGCCCATCACTACTGACCTTCCAGGAAACAGACAAGAGTCTTCATCCAGTGATCCTTGCACACACATGTAATAGGGGAAGAGAATAACCTTTTTCTGCTCCCCTTTATGTCTTGACTGAAGCCAAGGAAGAGTCACAGCCCATGTACACAGGAAATACAGGATTACTCTCTCTAGGAAACACCTCAAAGCCACCACAGTCACTTTGCCATATTTTTCTGAGCTTGTCTTGCCATTTCAAAGGAGGCAAGAAGGATACATGGCTCTTTCCAAGGGCAACACTTCCTGGTGTGCCCTGCATGATAGCAAACCTGCTGATGGCATTGCTGCCTTCTGGAACCAGACTGCCTTGAACTTCTGAATTGATGTGACCTTCCCTCAGGATGGACAAAACACTTCATTCCCAGCCTGGCCTGGCACCAAGCAAGATCCTATAGGACTTTTCTTGAGAAGAACGATGTTTGAATTTTCTGTTTCAGATAATTACCCCTTTAATAAAATGAAAATTGGAGGCTGAAGACTTCAGTCTGTATCTGGTCCTTGTTCTGCTTCACTCTTCGACCTGCTTGATGGTGGGGTCAGGAGGAATGCCCTTCAAGTTTGTTCAAGAGGCCATGCAAAAACCAAACACAATCTCAGCTACACTGCTGGGAGACAAACTAAGAGTTCACAGACAAATAATTTCAAACTGGATTTTTAAATTATAGCTTCAGATGGTCTGTAAATACAAGAGGAGTTGTTATATCCAAGCTGAGGACCAAAGAGAAGATGTATGGATGAATGAAATCAGATGGCAATGAACATATTCCCTTGACACACTGTTTTACTCCATTAAGGGATCTCCTGTTTTCCTATGTTAAAACTAGCTACCAAATTAAACAACTTGTTGATCCTATATCCTCCTTTTACTGGGGCATCTCTTTTCATAATACTGATCATGTCCAACTGACATCCTCAGCTACTGACCACATCCAACTGACATTCTCAGCAGGATTTGTTTCTAAACACTAATGTAGCACAGAAAGGATATAAAAAGTTAATGAATGAGAGAGAAGGAATGATGTATGGGGCTTCAGAGGAAGACTCAGTAGATATAGGTTAGATTTCAGGCTTTGTCATGGGTTTCCCACAAAATGCTGGTCAAAAATCAATTCATTAAATTGGTAATTAAAACAAGGCCAGGACAAGGGCCCAAGTACTGGCTCACAATTGTCTGCACTGTTTAATTGTTAGCACACTCTTTCACATGGCTTTGGCCCATGCTGACTTGATTTCCCCAGGCAATGTCAAGGCTCAGTTCAGAGGACAGCATGAAGCAGGGACTGCCCCAGCAGGCACTTTGGACAGAAGAGTTCCCCCTTCTCCAGTCACCATGGGGGAGGGCTTAGCCATGTGGCCACAAAACATACCAGCACTGGCCTGAAGGGCTACAGAATAGGCCCTCTCCTACTTTATTTTCTTGTGTAGATAGAGTAACTTCATCTTTCCTGCCTTGCTTTGTCTGCCCTGTTTAGACTGTAAATTCTTTGGACTGAAGCAACCTTTTAATACATATTTGAATGATGCCTGACACAATGAGATGCCAGCCTTTGCTGGGGGTTGCCTTTGCTACTGAAAGGACTATTAAAGAAAAAAATAAAATGGAAAAAAAAGAAGGAAGATTATTCAACTCTCAAAACAGCTCTCAGTTATTCCTCCTTTAAATCCATCCATGTCAACAGCATATTTTCATCCTACAGTGGGGCTTTACAGCTGTCAAAATCTGCAGTCTCAGGACTGCAGCACATGTTAACTTTGAACACACAGAAACAGGGACTGAGAAGACAAGTAAACTGCACCCAGTGATCTCTCACCACCACCAAAATCATTCCTGTGGCTCAGTCCCTCAACTGTCCTACATCATGCAGCTCTCACAGGGCTCTTGGTGGTGGCCTCATGCCACCAGCAGTCTGAAAGGACCCACATGCAGAGAAAAGCCTAAAAGCCTTTGTTTGGGACCAGACTGTTCCTGTTGCTGACCTCAGGTCAGGACAGCAGCACAGTTAGTGTCCTGGTAGAAAGGCAGCATTAAAAACAGGCATTTGCTACTTGTCTTGAATTGTCTCGTTGCGTCTTAGCCAACCTCACAAACAGTTCATCAAGATATCCACCCGGAGAGACAGAGAAATTAAAAATATACATAAAAGGGCTCTGTCAAAAGCATATTGGAACTGGCCTCTTCCAATTCTGTTCTTAACCAGACTAATTTTCAGCATCACTCTTGCTGACAGTCTCCCCTCCAACTCTTCTGTCTCAAGAGCACTTAAGACTCCATCCTACTCCAGAGCAATACGTCAACATGCTAGAGAGGCAAAGAGCAGAAAATTCTTCTTCAGTGCCTATTCCTCATAACTCTGGCTCTTCCAAACACATATTTCTAGCTGTGGGCTAGCTCTCTAGAAGTGTCAGGGGTCTTCTGCCTTCCCTGGGACCTCCTATGTACCCTCCGGAGGGAACTCATTGTGCAGTGCAGGTAAGGTTTTTGAGAACCTGAAAGTTGTTTGTGTTTATAGCCACACCTGACAATCCACCTGGATATTACTCATCAACAGCAGAGCTCCAGATCAGAGAGTTCTTTGGCATTGACTATTACATTGCTGTTTTGTTGTCATTAATGACATTAAAATGCCAAACTTGCCCCCTGTTTGCAAACTCTCTGTTGCACAAGTCATTTTATCTGTGCAGCATCACCCCACAGTCACATACTGGCAAGGCAAATGCAAACAGCTTGTACTTTACCTCAAATGCTGTTCTTCCACACTTGAACTCAGCTGAATAAATCCTGAGTTGCCCCAGGAGAGTTTGAAGGGACTTTTAAGAGTTGTGTATGACTCCTGATGTTCAGATTGCTTTGATATGTTTTCCAAATAAAATAATTTTGTTAGAGAGAGCTAGTGTTGCCCAATGTGTGCCAGCCACTCTTAAGTAATGTACCACTATTGCCTTCTATATGTTGTAATACAACTGATGGTCTATAGATGAACTTGTTTAGAAGCGCTGGGATCAATCATGCAAAATGCTTATCCCTCTAAATTCCCGTGAGAAGCTCCCAGCTCTGCAGTAGCAGATCCAAAGAACAATCCTAGCATGCTAAATTATGCTTTGACCAAGTCAAATATGTAACTCCAACACAGCAGCAATACAGTGACAGCCATTGCTCATGAAAGGACTACATTTTCTTGCTGAGCAATGCTGTGTTGGAGCACACTGGGAGACCAGGGAATTGTGGCACTGAGCCATATTAACATTGCCCTTTAAAAATTTTGCAGAAGTGAAACTCCAGCTTTGTATCATCATTTCAAAACCCATCATGGTTTTGATTTTTCAAAAAAAATCCAGGTCACCACTAATCATAAAAGGGATTAAAAAGAAAATTTCTGGCAGCTGGAGATGGTCAGCTAGGGAGAAATACCCACTGGATTTCTTCCTGCCAAGGTGTTGCAGCTCTTTCTCCCCATTCTGCCCTATGTTACAGCTTCTCTGCTCCACAGACCATACCTGCTCCTCATTACTTCAAAAGATCTGGTGTGTTAGACTGCCACTCCATTTTTTTTAACCCTTTCTGTCAGTGTCTAAGCAACAGCAACATAGAAGAGTAGAATGGTTTGGGTTGGAAGGGACCAAAGCCTCCTGCACAGGCAGAGATGCCACCTACTAAATCAGGTTGCTCAGGGTCCCATCCAACCTGGCTTTGACCTCTTCCAGGGATGAGACACCCACAATGCCTTTGAGCAATGTCTCATTTACCTGCAGTTGTCCTTAAGCTCCTCTCTATGCAGACTGCTCCCTCCCACCCTGTGCCTTGCCGCTCCCTGAGGAAGTGTTATGCCTTTTCATTTATACCTGTTACTTGCAGTCTGGTAAGCTCTCCCTGGGAAAGAAGATTGCAGGCAAAACAGCAAAGCTGTTTTCTCAGGGACAGCGTTTGCTTCCTGGGACATAAGAATGCCCCATGATGCCCCCAGGCCCAGCATCCTGGATGACCTGGCCATGGAGCTTACGAGACCACACTAGCCAGAAAAGTGATAAGAACAGGGAAATTCTGTGGTTTTCAAGGTGTCATCAGAGGGTAGCTGAAGAATGAGACAGCTCTTTGTCTGATGGACTTAGATCATTTCATAAACCTGCCAGCAACACAGAGCCCATGCTACAGCTGTGAGGGCTCAGACTCCTTTCCTCTCACTCCCTCTAGTCCCTGCCTTCCCTAGAAAGCACAACCATTACCCACAGCACATCTACAAACACAAAGCATGTGGATAGAAGGAATCAACTATGCCCCTAAAAACAAAATAGTTGGCATCTGCATACATCCACAATTTTCTCTATGCTTGAAGCTGACAGCAGGACACTGTCAAAGTATAAAATCCACAGATTAAGAGTAAATCCACAGATTAACACTGAATGAAATATTTTCTTTCCTTCCTTTCATTTTCCCCTAAGAAAAGTTGCTTGAGTTACATTCTTGTTATCAGCTGTTTGAAAGAATTCTTCTGAACGTGTTACCATAGCCAGCTTTTGTGAGTGCCTGCACATTACAATGCTTAGGGAACAAACAAACACAGGGCATATTTTATATGTTTTTGCCTATCTTCCCTCTCTCCATGCAGGCAACTTTTTTTAAATAAATCACTCTGTGAACTTCTGTGCCGGCTGGTAAATCAGCAGCCAGGATAAAATGTCATATGGCTTGAAGTGCTTTGTCTTGCAGTTCTGGATATAGTTCAAGAGGATGAGATCATTTCACCATTTCCATCATCCCACACACGTTATACATGCTGGGGATGACTTGAGCACATGTAGTCCCACTGGCCCCATGCTGAGCTGCTAAACTCTTCCCACTGTGGTACCAATGTGTTGAATGGCTCCAGCTACAACTGAATCCTAAGCTAAACTCCAGCACGCTGGTGGTATAGCAACATCCTCAGGCTGGGGACATTGGCCAGGACACCCTTGTTCTTTGTGCACTTGAGAGGTGCAGACGCCAGAGAGAATATTTCTGCCCTGGTCTCTACAGCTGCAGGTGTGAGCTGTGAGGATGGTGTGCTGCGGTCAAGGACAAAGAGAGTGTCCACGCTGCTGCCTCTGCTACGATGTTTGCCTGATTCTCACACCCTATCAGTCTTGCACCACCTCCTGGGTTTGCTCTGGATTGTTGGCTTATTTGGGGAAATACAATGGCTTTGGGGGCTTGGGGCCTCTTGCTTGTCTGATGTGTTTCCACAGCCTAGTGTCAGCACTTGCTGAAGAACTAGCAATTCTTAGCTGTTTTATACCCAGAAAAACAAGCAGCTCTTAACAGTGGAGGATGAACTTGGCACTCCTAAATCCTGCCTAGATATGCATTATTCTCATAGTCTCTGTTCAAAGCAAGGTTTAATATTAAGATTCCTCTCTACCATGGACATCAAATCTTTCCTCTGCCTGATCTTAACTTTGCCTAGCTTTAGTAATCTGGGATAAACATTTTGTGTGTTCTGTGTGTCTGGCTTATCTTGGAGAGAATATCTGCTTTTAAGTTCAAGACATTTTAGACCAACGAACTAGTTTCTGAGAAGGAATTTAGAAAAATTGTTTTGTCCATGTTAGGGGAAAAAATCAAACAAACAAAATTTTGCATTTGAAAAGCTTAACTACCCCCTCATTGGAGCTGAGACTTTGGATCTGGAGGCAGGGTTTGGAGAGGTAAGTAGTTTGTCAGTTATTCCCATAAAAGTGCTGTCTAAAGTTGGTTGCCACTCAGCAAAGCAGCTATTTAATTCCTAGCAGAGATTTCTGCAGTCTTAGCATTTGCATTCCCCAAAGACTCAAGCACCAGCTCAAACCAGGGAAGCTCATCTGGAGGCAGAGCAAGACCTTTCCCAGCATTGCAGCTTCAGCATTTGAAATAAGAATGAAGGAAGAAAACTTCTCCCATCTGTGCTCCAAATATCACAACTGCTGGGCCCAATCTGCCTAGAAAAGAGCAGTTTGTAGTCAAACAGAATAAAAATTAGTTCTGTCGGCATAAATTAGGCCAGGAAATGTAGGAAGGGGTGTGGACACTAAAATGGATAGAGGCTGGTAAGGAGAGGGTGCAGACGCTAGCTGGGAAGAGGATCCATGGCTAGGTGATACACTAGTGCTGCAGGAGGGAAAACAAGGCTCCATTCTCCATCAGCACAGTAAGGACTGAGGCCCTGTCTTCCCAGATATACTTATTTTCCTCCTCCAAAATCTTCTTGGGTTGTTGAGAGCTTCTCCTTGACTGCCTGGGACACAGGGTGTATCACTGCTAAATGGTGAGAAATCCTTCCCACTGCCCTTAGCCCATGCTGGGAGCCCTCCCTTCCAGGGCTCTGTGAAATGCTGCCAGATCAGGAGCTGATGGACCACAGCCAGCAGCCAGGGCTACCTGGAGTTTGTGATCTCTGGCATGTGTCAGCCTACCTACAGTCTGGAAACAGCTCCCTGTGCCAGCCAGGAGCCGCCTGAAAATTGCTGCAATTGCAAGTCTTCCAAAGTAATCTCTGCTACAATTTTCATGTCTACACAACAAATTGTAATATCCTACCTTTATTTCTCTTCTGTTCTTCATAAGTAATTTTATTGCAGGCTTGCATAGGGATTTGACCAAATAGATACTCTAGACAATTAAAAATGTGTATTCATGAGTATCTAAAGGCATCAAAATAACCTGTTTTGTCCATGACTCCAGTGTTCATTCAAAAGTACAGACTTGAGACCTCAACTCCCTTTTTAGGGATCAGGCTTTTTAGGGTACAGTCCCAATAAGAGGGCACTGTGGTTTCAGAGAAGCTGGTTGCAAAGGACAAGACCTTCCATATTTCTCCTGTACAGTAGCATGAGACAGACATAAGGCAACAACTAAAGTTAGGAGGAGTGACTACAGACATGACAGCTGTTAACTTTGATAAAATTTCTTGGTGTTTGCTGATTTCAGATCAAAATATGTAACAAGATTTTCTGGATGAGTGAGATGGAGGTAAAAGATGTTGGTCTTATCTCAAAGTATTTTATGCATTATGGTTAAAAACTGCTTCCCAGTAATACCACTATAAAATCCACTACAGGATGAACTTCACAGCCTTCCTTCAAGGTGCAAGGATGTTTAAATATGTGACAATCAAGTTGAGTCTAATAAAAATATCTTTTATTATTTCTGTTAAGTATGACATCTGTTCTCCTGTATATGAGAAAATATTTCTCATAAACATCAGATTTTACAGCCATGTGAAACCTCCGTTAAATTCAGCATGGATGCTCTGATGTTGCGAAATGTCACTTCTCTGAAAGAGATTGTGGTGGGAAGGGACCTCTGGAGATCATCTGATCTAGTGCCCATGCTCATGCAGGACTCTGTCCACACATGTTTTAAATATCTCCAAATCTGCAGATTCTACAGCTTCTCTGGAAAACCTGTTCCAGGTCTGAGTCACCCTCATACTAAAAAGTGTTCCCTTATGTACAGACAGGACCTCCTGTGATTCAGTTTGTGCCCATTGCCTCTGGTCCTGTCACTGGGCACACTGAGAAAAGTCTGACTCCATCTTCCTTACTACCTCCTCAGATATTTATATATCTTGATGAGATATCCCTGAGCCTTCTGTCCAAGTTGAACAGTTACAACTCTCTCAGCCCCTCCTCATCTATTAGATGCTCCACATCCATAACCACATTAGTGAGTCTTCACCAGTCTCCCTCCAGTATATTTATGTCTCTCTTGTACCTGACAGCTCCAATCTGAACCCCACATTCCAGATGTGACATCGCCAGTGCTTGGGAGAGGGAGACGATTACATTCCTTGACCTGCTGGTCAAGTTCCTCCTCTTCCACTGTCATAAAAGACAAAGATGGACAGTTGTCACTGTTGCTATGACTGATCACATGGTAGCCAGCATGGTATCCTGTCCTGCAGGCTGGCAGGCTACAGTCTGGCCATTGGGACACCCCAGGTGCCAGAGGAGGCTGTATGGAATAGGTACACTGAGTAGCCTCTGCTTGCCAAATGCCCCCCACCATGGCACAGTGCAGTGACACCCCAGCACAAGTTGTGATCAGCTGGAGCAACTGAAAATACAAAAGGCTTTTGGCAGAGACTTCTTAGATTTACTCCCTGCTTTTAACTGGACAGATTTTTTTTTCAACTTGCTGTGGTCTCTGCTGGCCTGTAGCTATGACAAGCAATACTTTTCCTCTCCTCTTTGAATGACTCAAGTGAGGGATGCTGTCAGCAAAAGCTGATGGATGGAAACTGATGTGAGACCAGAAGAAAGACTCTCTGATTATAGAAAAAAAAAAAAGCTTCCCCTCCTCCCAGCCACTTCACATCTTCCTGTGCTTCCCTTGTTTCGGGAGGCAGACCTGTCTGAGGAAGCTTCTCCACTTTGCATTTACCCATGGAGAAAGATGACTGACAGAGCAGGCTCATGCTCCTGTCTAACCTATTGGAAGTGATCCCATGATCCCTTAAAGGGATTTCCTTCTCTCTTCAGGTCAGCTCAGTCCTTGCTCTTGTGGTGCCCACAGTACAGCCTCTCATGATAAACTAGTTCTTGCCATTAATGTAAATGGCCTCCAATGGAGATTGATGCAATGCACACCCACACAACGCTGCAGTGCAGATGGGGTTTTATTTTTCCTCCATATGACTAGATCTAGTTTTTTGTCGTGGTAATATTTGTATTATTCATTTCCTGCAGTAACCAAAAGAGCAGGACCTGTTGTGTCTGTGATTCTGGAATCTAGCCACTTCATTTAACTCTGCAAGGAGGAAGATTTTTGATAAGAAGGACCCTAAGACCTCTGTTTTTGCCACTTAAAATAAAGGGGTTTCTGCCCCAAATCCATACCATGAGCACATGAATGCCTTCTTTGTGCTCTCCTTGAACAGGAGAGTAATCAATGAAGGCTGGGTGGGAGTGGATGACTTCACTTTACATGGTTGTCAGAGCTGGAATTTTAGTGTGACTGAGCCCCACCTCAGATGGAAATCACCTGAAATACTGAATTATGTGTGGAGGCTGCAAACCTGTCCCCTGTCACCAAACAAATGAAATGATTCACTATCTGGGTGTTACACAGCTGGCTTCTCAGAGAGATAATTTTGGTGCACAAGTCACATTGTAAGACACTGAGATCACAGGATCAGACTCTGAGGTCTATCACATGAAGTCTCCTAGACTAAATCATGAGGTTGTGTAAGTCCGGACACTCCACTGGGGGGAAATTAAATCTCTCTGCCTAGAGCCATCTCAAAATCTGAGAGGACAGCTCCGCAGCACTCAGCACATAATAGTTCAGGGGTAGGACATATAACACAATAGCACACCTGGCTATAAAGCTGCAGTCATTTTGTTGCTTCTTGACACATGCCCAGAAACAATGCTGATGGCTCCTGAGCTGGGCCAGCCATGTTTTCCCTGCTCCTGGAGGCAGGCAATGCACAGCAGCAGCCCAGACAGCTGGAGGCAGCTCTCACAGGTGCCCTGTGGCAGCTACACGTAGCCAGCAATGTCCCAGGGAGGCAATGGGTGTGTGCTACACACCACCCCAGCCCTTGCACTGCTGCACACACACAGCTGCACAAACAAGGAGGGCAGCAGAGGTTCTGTCAAACCTGGCCCAACAGTTCTGCATTACCCAGGAATCCCCATCACCTTTAAATGCAGTAAATGCCACTCAGAGGCCAAGTGTCCATTTTAATAGGGATGAATTTCATCAGTGAGGACAACAGATCTCTTCTGGAAAAGCCTTCCCCTTGTCACCGCACCTGCAGCTCATTTGGGCAATGGCACTTTCCATGAGAGAGAGAAATGTGTCATTTCTCAGGGAGCACCTCCAGGGCTGAGCAGGCCTACAGGCATAGAGCACATGCTGAATGCACCAACCTTCCCAGCCCTTCAGCCCCAAGGAGCATTTCTCTGTGTACTGCTCCCTGGACTCACACATCACCTCCCTAAACTCTCCCTGCTGTCTTCACTGGGAGGAAAAAAAGAAAAGAGCTTGGGCACCAGCACACTTCAAAAATAGAAGTGCCCAATAAAAGGCTACTCAGATAATCACTGTGCAGATCTTTAAAATTATACCCCAGCCTCACATACACCATGAGAGTACAGGAAGGATGATCTTTCCTCAATTTGTTTTTTTTTTGTGAATAGGGGATTTCTTCCACCCCCCAGGAGACAGGGGAAAGGTGATTGCTGAAGCTACAACCACACCACAGTGTAAAATAGGTCAGAGACTGTCCTCCAGTCCTGAGGCACGTCTTCATGACTGAATTGTTGAAATTTCTGGCCCTGCTTCTACTCCCCACTTCGAAAGATGTCAACATCCAAACTGCTCCCTGGGAAGAGCCTGTTAGATACAATCCTGGGAGACTGAGAGATGGAAGGAAGCGTGTGGGCAGACATGGAGTCAGAGCTTTGCCGTGTGCCCTGCCCCTGCCTCCTGGAGAAGGCATGGCTGTGGCTCTCTGCTCTCCCAGCCTTGGGACTAGCAGACACATTGTGTGCCTTATTCAGCCACTTTACTCTGCATTCTCCAATAGATTTGGATACCTGGTGCCGTCATCCCAAGCCCAAAGGACCAATGCAGAGGTTTAATCACATGAAGATTACCCCAGCATTTCTACATGATCCACAGGGTATTGGGGCAGAAGTTTCACTCAGGTGGGTGGACCACTTGTGATCCTGCAGCCCTCTTACAGGGCCTTTAGGTCCTGATGTATTTTTATGAAAGAAGGAATAAAAAAATAATTAAAAAGAAAAATTCTTATCTTTTTCATCACATCCAAAACTGCCAAGAAACATTTTCCTAGAATCTAAAGAAAAAATAACATGTGAAAGGTAATAATCCTTTAAATCTGAGTTTGGACTGTAAGGAGGCCAAAAGCTAGCCAGCCTGGAGTAGTTGGGAAGCCCTGCAGCCCACAGAGAAAAGAGCACAAAGCTCCCATTCCCTCTACTGTACCAGAGCTGCCTTCTGACACTGTTTTCGGGAACTTGCCAGCTCATTTTCTAACTTGTTTGTGAGACATCAACAGCCTCAAATTACAGCAGTCTGAACAGCCCAGTAAATATTTACACAAACCTGCTGGTGATGGTTTGAGCTGACATGCGTTACCTTTTGTGTTGGGGGGAGGCTATATTTACAGCCAACCAGCTAATGAACATGATCCCAGCCATGCTTTAATACAGATGGCTCTTTCAGCATTTGCGGCTTTCAAGTTACAGAGAGCACAAACTTCAATAGCCTTCGTTAGAAGGCTCCGTCTCAGCTCTCTCCGTTTTGTTTACAACCAGTCTCTCTTTGTGCAGTCAAGGGTTGACTAATGTTCAGCTGTTTGCAGCCAGCAATGCGGTTGTGTAGGACAGGGCTTGTTTCTTGTCTTTTTTTCTTTATTTTTTCCTTTTTTTTTCCCTTTTGACATTGATGGCTTTTATTTTAAACTTACAATGAATGCAATTTCTGTGACATAGATTCATTTTTGCTGGAGTGGCATTTCTCCAGGCTGTCTCACAGGGCTGGAGCCTGGTGTGGAAGGGAACAGGAAGCCCTGCCCAGACCTGGACTCTGGCAGTGGGGCCAGAGGCAGAGGGCTGGAAGCCATCCCTTTCCAGGGTCACCCCTTAGAGACATTTTGTCGACACCCAGGTGTCACTGGCCGCTCTGGTTGGATTCCATCTGCTCTAAGGAAGATGACTAAGAAACTTGTAGTTTATGCAATCAGTGTTTATTGTAACAGCCCACTTTTTATGTCTTCCTTTTTAGCCACAATCTAAACCATTGGCTGAAAATATCTCAGTTTTTTGCAGCTCTACATCAAAGAAATATTTTAGATAAATGAGATAGGAAAATAGGACTGAGGAAACTAATAAAGGAAATGCAGACTGTTGTTCTGACAATTATTTCACATTGATTGGTTATGAAAGAAGCACAGATAATCTTTCTCTTTACTGTCATCACACTTAAAAACCCCAGACTCTAAGAAACAGACTGATTCAACACTACTGTACTTAGTGAGTCAATACTCCTCAGTAGCAGAGAGTCTGATAAATGCTCTGTGGTTGAGATGAACTAATTTTAGACTGCATAATGTTTTTACCTACTACCTAGTAGTTTTAAACCTACACTACTCTAAAACTAAATGCAGGTGAGGAATTCTGAATGATGATGCACAGCTGGTTTTAGAAAAATTTCTTGTGCAAGTATTTTATGGGCTAGTAGAATCTAATTTGTCAGACAAAATCCCACCAAACCAAAGATGAACTCCAGTTTTCAAGTCACTGCGCTCATATGGAGATCTGTCCTGACAGCAAGTCTGACAAAGCACAGAAAATCTATTTGGTCAAATATCTCTCCTGAGAAAGAAAAAAGGTACCGGCCTCCTGAAAATATCTGACCTTTGCAAGGTTTGCCTTGGAAGTTCCCTCACACATCTCGTGAAAATACAATAAAAACATGGCTCAGAGAGATTTATGGCTGAATATAGCTGATCTGAAATCATTAACGGAAAAGAAGGTCATCTTTTTAGAAGAAGAAATGGCCAATTCTCAAATGATGGGCTGGTCTTTACCTCCAAAACAAGAAGCTCTTCCCATTGAGTGTCACCATTTCACTGCTATCATTGAATGAAAACACCTGATATTCCCTGGTGGAGCAGAATCCCATGGTATTGGCATCTGCCCTTGAGTTTTGAAGTAAAGACAGGTGAAAAGGCAGGTGACAACAGCTGGAGTAGGAATTTGATCTCAATCTGCCCTTTCTGATAAAGGTCAGGCCTGCTCTTTTAAGCTCCATGCTGGACCAGACTCCACTATTTATACTGAAACTTTTGCTCCATCAAACCTCTTCCTGGAGTGGTTACACAGAATGAGTATTACACCTCATGGAAGCAGCATCATTCGGTTAAATGCTTCCAGAGAAGAAAAGCCTTGGAAACAACAGAGTTGCTTAGCAGTACTTTGACAAAACATTTGTTACCAGAACACAGTCTGTTAAGAGCTATTCACAGAATAACAGAGTTGCTGCCAAATATCCTAAAACAAAACTTTTAGGGGGAATTTTTGTTTTTAAATAAACAGATTTCGAGTGAGATCTGCAGTTTCAGATTCTGGTAAAAAGGAAAAAGGCTGATTAAAATAAAATATTACCAAATGTTGTAAGGAAATTATTTGTTCCAAGTAGACCTAGTTGTTTTCTCCTATCTTTTCTGGCTCATGAATGTTCAGCTTCATGTTTTCATTTACCTTGGTTAGGAAACAGCAGATCTTGAGATCTGTCACAGAATAAGAAGCATGTCTTTGGGCCAGGCCTCCTGCAGCTATGTGTGTCTATGTAGAGACTGCCTGCTTCACATTTCCCCCTGAACTTTGTGTGTTGTTTGTCTGCTTCAATTATAAATACTCCAGGACAGGAAACTTATTGCTATGTACATCTGTCAGGCTCCCGCCACACTCTTCCTTGCCTCTGGATGTTCCACCACAACAATAATTATTCAATAATACATGAGAATTAAGTACCTCTGAAAGGGAAGTATGTGGTCCTAGGAGACATATGCTCACGTCTGTTCACCAAAAAGAATTGGTTCCTGAGTTTGTAGAGGAGATGGTAATTGTGGCTGCTTATCCAAATTTGGGATGAATGCAGGAATATCCTGTGAGAAGGCTTCAAAATGTTTTTGAACCAGTTAGTGTAGATGGTGCTAGGGAGAGAAGAACAGGACTATAGTGAGGAGGCAGGACTGCACTAGAAGATGGCCTTTCAGCCTTTTTCTCATTCCACTGTTATTTTTCCTCTTTGGCTGTGGCATAGCTGATTGAGAACTTCCCACTTTCATTTTCTGCAGAAATATCCCATTTTGTGAAATCTAATTTGCTGACTCTCTCCCACCACTGGTTTGTACCCGAGGGTGTGTGGGCACTTGTTATGAGATAAAATCACTCCCTGAACTCTTCCTGACACAGACTGCTTGTTGGCCACCCAGGCGGGCTACAACGTGCATGGGAATTTTGTACCTGAGTGTTTATCTGGACTGTACTCAGACATGTCACTCAGATCTATTGATTTTAGAATTACTGAAAAAAATGCTTGTGATCTGGAAAGTCCCCCCTCAGTCTTCAGGAAGAGCCCTTCCCAAGCAGTTCCCGACATGAAACCAAATAGAAATTTCCTGGGTTCTGACTATTCTAATGCCTCATTCTAATGACAATGCACTAGTTCCTCATGTGTCTCTGGAACTGGTCAAAGGTCATAAAAGGGAAAATGCATCTCCTTCAAGGACATGTGCAAAGTCCAACCTCAGCCAGCATAAGTTTCCTGTGGAAGCCATAAGCCCCTTCTGCTCCCATTCAATTGTTGTTCCGAAGAGACTGTGACCCAAACTTGTTGCACTGGGGCTATTTTGTTAGCCAGGTCTGGAAAACGAAAAGGAAAAGGGGAAGAAATCAGAGCCTAAAACAGTCCTAAGAGCACTACTGAACCAGGTGAAAGCCCAGTCTGTACCATACAAAATAAATCAGGAAGGAAGGACCTAGAAACTGAGTATCACACTTTTTCCATGATGAGAATTAAAAGTTTATGCAGGGGTATCATTACTACTACTTATGATTACAGTTCTTCAGCATCACTTAAAATCTTGTGGAGTAATCTAGGATGGAAGAATTCAGCTCATAGTATAAATCAAAAAATAACTCATATTAAAAAAATGCATTGACACAAAGATAAAACTCATTCAAGGATAGAGTGGGCTGCTGATACGTGTTTGTCTATAAATAGAGCAGCATCACTTAAAATTCAGGGACATTTTTGACATTTGATTTTATTCTTTCACATAATCTCCTTCTTGGAGAAGAAGATTTGGACAGAACTGCTCCAAATTTTTTATCAACTCTTTAATCCATCTTCATGACCATGTACAAAATAAGACACTGAAGAGGGAATGCACTGAACCACAGTGATGACAATTCTGCTTGGCTGAGCTGAAATGGACAACATGCGTGTCCCAGATGGCTTCAAAAAGAATACATTCTGATTAAGGAGCAGTGGGAACATTTTCCAAGTACATTTGGGTGCCTTTCATAAATTTATAAGGCAGATGCTTCTCCTTAAAAGCATCTGCCTCACAGACCCTTTTTTCCCCTCTACTCAGATGTATAGGGATTGAACTTCTATGAAATGCTGAGTCCATTGCAGTTTCGTGTACATGCTAAGCCCAGTTTTGCCACCTCCACAATGAATGATGTCCTCATTGAAGAGTTTAAAAAGGAGGGGGATGGGTCCTCACCTCACAGAGGATCTGGGATTGGGAAGATGCCAGAAAAGAGTGAGATCTGACGGGAAGGACTCTCCTGTATTCATACACAGTACCTAGAGTCCATATATGAACAGAAGAGGGACTGTTCGAAATTCTTCACCACGGTTGCAGGACTGCTGTTTTGTATTTTATGAGATCCAGTGTCTTCTTCTGTATTTGATCAGGCTGTGTTCCTCTCTGAGATTAAGTAACCAGCCACCTAAGCAGCTAACTAGCTTGTGAAATGTGTGGGCCTCTAATACCACTGCAGAGTGCCTGGAGAAAGGTCTGCTGTGCAGCCACAAGCACATGTTGAGATCAATTCCAGCACACAGACCGCAAGACTGGAACAGTTCCTCAGGGCCTTCTTGGTACACTGGCCTTAAGGGAACCTCTAAGTAGTGATAGAAAGCCAAGGCACTCTTATGAAAATACTTAACTCATCCACAGCACAGTGCATTTACAGCTGCTCAAGGCACATAAATGTTGCTGTCTCTGTTGTCCTTGGACACATCAACTTTTTATTGTCTGGGGATTTACATTGCAGTGTAATGCAATGCCTTGTGAGCCCTGCAGGATCAGTGCAGGAGGTCAGAGGGAGCAAACTTGTAGCAATAACCATGGGATAAGCAGCTCTTGCAGCTCCCCATTTTACAGCCTAAAGCAGCACACACAGCTCTTACTGGTGATGGAAAAGCAATGTTTGGGTCCTTCTTTGGGTGCCAGAGCAGTTCTATTGGGGCAGAACATGCTAAGTGAGGAAACTTCTCATCCCTGGAGATCCCATCTACAGCCACCCTCAGTGGGCTGGCCAAGGGACTGGCAAGCAGTGTGAGAGCATCACAGGAGTCAGCACCACAGCACATATAATTTAACCCAAGGTGTTAGGAACCAAATCACCAAGAGTGCAGGGTCACAGAGCAGATCAGTTTAGAAGATGGGTTAAAGATCTCCTGTTCTGCCCACCAAGGCACACTACCTTGCCATTTGTGTGCTTCAGCTGAGCAGAGACAGCTCACAGGGCCCATCACTAGCAGTGCAGTGTGCAGCAGCCTTTCATCTGGAGAATGTGGCTCTGTTTGCTGAGGCTACTGAGCACTCAGTGGTCTGGGAACCAAGACTCAGTGACAACAGCTTCCCACAGACACTTGTCAGGCACAGGCACATTTCTGTGTATTTATGGACACTTAGCGTGGGTCTCTTCTGAGGAAGGACCCAGAACTGTTGTGGCAGAGACACTAAGTGCTTGGCAGAGTGCACTGGAGAGAGGGAAATAAGTGTTTGTCAGTGCCCAGCTTTGCCCTGGCTGCAGCAATTTAGCAAACATTCCTGTGTTGAACATCAGGCACGCTCACAGAGACTCTTGTACTCTTGGATTTCAAATAGACTAGGAGCATCAACTGTCTCAAAAGAAGAAATCGCTGTAAATATAATAGTCTTTCTGCTCTAAAAGTCACACAGAAAACCATGCAAGCATCTGTATTTAATCTGCACATCAGTCTGACAGACCGATTAAAATAACCAAAAACATAAAATGAATAACATTGCTTTGCCTGAAGAATATTCATGTGATCAAAGAGTGGATTTTTAAGTCAAGTGCAGGGATCAAATGGTACCAAATTCCAGAGTATAACTGGCAGATTGGTAATCCAGTTTTACTTCTTCAAGTCCTTTTCCAGTCCTACTACCCACCTAGCAAAAAAAATGTGCTGTTCCTCTCAGTGTTTTTTTACTCATAAGAGAGCACATTTAGCCATTTGATCCCAACTCAGAGCTACTGGGCTCATTCCCACTTCTGCAGAGACCTCCCCTGTGAGTTTACATGTTCCAGTTGGGCTCTGCAGCTGCTGGAGACAGTGCCCCATCACAGTGCCATGCCACACTTTGGAAAGTCTGTGTCTTGTTAGGAAGCAGAGGGGCTCATGGATGCTGGTGTAACATTCCCTGTGCCCTGTGGTCCTGTCTCCAGTTTCTCTGTGCTACAGACACAACACAGGTCAGAGGGGTGTTCCTCAGAACAAGGTACAACTACATAGGAGAGCAAACTCATGACTTCACTCTCAACAGTACTGTTTCTTACATCTAAAAAACAGATGTATTTATTCTACTGTGTCCCAAGGTGGCTGCGGGACTTTTCTTGAGGTGGTTGTTGGCTCTGAATGGTCCATTAAAAACAGACACATGTACCTGTGGAAGCTCCCACTATTAATGTTCTCTAGCCAAAGCTGATGGTTGCTTGTAATGGCTGCCTACAGGATATGGCAAAACTCTTCCCAGAAAAATTTTCCTTGCCTTTCCCAGCCTTTTATCCTTGCCTTACCACTAATTCTTACATGTGCATGAATTCCAGCTAGAGGTGAGCATTTGCCTTTCAAGATAAGAGGAAGTACTACTACCTGTGAAAACTGCTGCCTTAAAGATAGTGTGTGCTGTTGGTAGAACACCTTGCAGGTGTCTGTGGTGGTGTTTGGTAGATGCGCAATGCCTGGGGGCACATTCAGCCTGCTGTGACAGCTGGAGGTTACTTCTGTCCTCTTGGACAAGGCAAATGTGGTTTCTTTTTTAGTTTTTTATTTTTTAGAGTGGGGAGGAGGTGGGGGTGCCTCCTGCAATTTTTCTACATAGTTGAATTTTACACACTTGAAGCAAGAAAGCCTGTTTATATTGCAGTTCCACTTCTTACAGCCCTATCCCAGACTTATTCCCATTGCCTCACCATGTCCTGTTGTTTTACTGGCCCTCTGCAAGTTAAGACAATCTCTGAGGAACTGACCTCAACAAGTGATTGCAAGGAGGTCACTACTTTTCTCTGCTGCTTTCAGTCTCACCTCTCCATAAAATACAACCTCTGATGTTTCCCTCATCCAAAAAACAAACTCCTTAGGGCAGGAACAGACTCCTATTCTTTGCACAGCATTGAGCAACACAAGACCAGGGCCACCTGGGACAGCTGTCTGCAACACAACACAAATAATGGAGGTTTCACTACCAGGGCAAGAGGGCAGAGTTTTCCTGTGAGCATTCAGAATCTCTGGACTGGTGTTGCAGCACCCAGCAGCAGAAAGCTGTGGAAAATGTGATTAATCTAATTCCCTCTGAGGACAAGACTGCTGCCATGGATGATGGGAGTGGGAGTTTGAACTTGCTGAGTTCAGGGGATTCCCTTCCCTTCTTACATCTCTTTTGTCTAGGTGGTAGCAGCAAATTTTTATGAATTGGAAAAGTCCCAGGGCAGCCCAGTTTCCAGCTCCTGCCTTCCCTGAGGCTCAGTGTATAAGGAAGAGGTCACAGAGGGGAGGGGAGGGTGCCATGGGCTGTTGACACACGAAATGCTGCATATTTCCACCCGTCTGGGGCTCGCCAAAAGGAACTGCTTGAATCAGGAAGTTGGGCAATGCATGGAAACACTTCCCCTCACTCCACACTTCTGAATAGAGTTGTCACAACTCTTTATTTTTAAACTCCTTTGCTTTCTCCCTGCTCTGTCCAAGATGTCTCTTCCTTTCCATAAAAGAAATAGGAATGCATGTGGGAACTCCACAATGTTGAAGGCACCAGAATTGGCTTAATTCAGGAAAGTCAGTAATTTCTCTTCTGCAGGATGCAGAGAGCAGAGAACTGAGCCCCCAGGTACTGCTCAGGGCCCTTCCCACAACAGAGGTGCTGTTCCCAACACATATAAGAGATACTCACCAGGTACAGTCAAGCCCCTGGTCATCAATAATGAGAGTGAGCTGTTTCATGCCAACTTCAAACATTTGTCCTCCATCAGACCTGGAACTAAATCAGCATCTTTCCCAAGTGTCTGAGTCAGCTGGTATAAGGAAGGGTTTGGTCAAAGCTGCAAAAACCCACATTCAAATTCCCATGTTGCTGGCTCCGGGGCAAAGTTTCTTTCTCTTAAATTACTCCTCACTGGAGAAATCAAGGATTTCTACCTGGACTTCCCACTACCACCATCAGCATCATAACCAACCACAAGCAGGCAAAGTGAGAGGCTTCCTCTTCCTCCCTGTCACCACAAGAGTCACAGCATCTCATAGCTAGAAGGATGGGGAAATTCTCAGCTGAAAGCATTCTACAGATTAGGAAAGACAAGAGGTTGAAAACTGAAAGCTGAACCTGAGCCTTCTTGGTTTGTTGTGCCATACTGGATGTCTCTTCATGGAGGAGTGGAGGACAGCATGCTTCCATTCCTGGGAGAAAACACAGAATAAAAAACCAGCATTATCGATTATTTTCAAGAGCATCAGCTGGCAAGGCTTGAAAGTGAGCATAGATCTTGTCTCCCTCCAAACTTCTTTGAATCTCTCCTACCCCTCTTTCTCTCCAGACCTCAGCCCCTGCCCTCCAGAACATCCTAAGCAAACAACTGAGATTTCCTGTGCAGTGAGTCATGGGATGGAGCACAATAGGGAATACAAAGCAATGGATGAGGAAATGCTTCATGTAAGATGGGGAAAAGAGGGAAGCAGGGCAAAAGTGAATGGAAGGCAGAAAGAAAAACATCAAGTAATATAGAGAAACTGACTCAACTGGAGATTGAACAGAAGAGCCTGCAAAGAAATAATAACTGAAAGTAATGGAAATGCATTAGGAAGTGTTGAAGGGCTGCAATGGAATGACAGAGGACAGTGGGAGAGCAGTTCTACAATGCTGTGAGGTTGTTGCAGGCAAGGGTGCAGTCACTCAGGGCAGATATAAGGCAAGACTGTGCAGATGAGCAATGGCCAGGGCAGCAGGGCAGCCAGCAGGCAGGCAGGCAGAGCCGCTCACTGGATGGAGCGAAGGATCAGGCAGCTTCCTTGGTAGGGAGTTGGCTGAGCACTGCCCCTAACAAGGACGCATATCTTTTTTCTGAATGCTTTCAAAAGTAGTGATTCCACTTCAGACAATGATGGGTCTTGCCAGAGAAAGGTATCAGAACCCAGAGAAACAGAGCTGTATCCAGTGAAGAAGTCAAAGCATACCATGTGAAGTCAAAGCGCGCCATGTGAAGATAGCTCTCCTTTGCCATACGTGTTACACAGTTATTTACACCTCTTCAAATGGGCAGCAAATATTACTAAAATCAAACAGCACTTTGGACTGGTAGCATTTTATGTACATCCCACTTAGCCATTTTGACCTGGAAGTGATGTCAACCTCGGGGATTGCCCAACAGAGGATTAGAAGACCCCCGCTGGTTCCCAAGACAAGAGCCCTCCTGATATGCCTGCACATGAGATAGGGGCATTTTGTGTAGTCAGGAAAAGCAATGAGCCATTTAGCACCACTTGGTGCTGGCCAAGGAGCAGTGAGCTGCGCAGTGTGCTGTTCTGCCCAGCACTGCTGTGTCACCCTCCCAGCCCACAGCTGCCACACTGTGTGTATCTGTGTGCTTTATCTGCCACGTGTCTGGGGGCCAACAGTCAGACCTTCAGCCACAGCAAATCAGCTCTGCTTTGCTGAAATCCACCAGCCTAGGGAGCTACTCCAGCTCACCCAGGATGAGGCCTCTGGAGCACTGAGAGGAAGGGCTGTCTTTGTTCCCTGTCTGTGTCCTGATTAGTACACTCTGACCTGACCCCTGACTTGGCCTTCAAACACAGATGAAGTACAAATAATAGTGTTGCTGGATTGGTTATCAGCAGCTCACTTAGGGATGCACAAAAAGTCTTTTGCCCTCTTGCTTTAAACCAAATGTGTGTCAAGCAGGGATCATCCTGGGATGACTCCAGTGCTGCTGCTACTGTGCTAATGGACAGTGCTGCAACACAGCCACAGTCACTGCAGCCCCATCACCACAAAAAAACAACTCCACACAATTTCAATCCCACCGTGGGAATAAGTGACAGAATAAACCCAAGGAAAAGAACATCTTGTAGAAATTAAAAGCAAAAAAATTAAAGTCCAAAACATCAGACTTTATAAATAGTCTCTTTCTTATTCATCGTTCTATGCAAACACAAATACAAAACTACAATTTGCTGAATTTTGGCAAATTACTGTGGATTTGGACTTTTAAACCCAGATTTTCTGCTTTTTTTTTTTTTTTAATATACCTAGTTTGTACCAAGATAAGTCCATTTACATACAGGGAGCTGCTCTCAGGACACCTGAAGTAGTCACCACGCCCTTCTGGATCACTCTAGGATGATGATCATGTTTGTATCCAGGCAGCGGCACAGCAGGAATCAGAAAGTGTGTAAACCTAGAGCTGCAGCCAATGAGGCTGGCAGTAAGAGGCAAACAACCTCAACTCACCCACCTTTGCCTTTTTTCCAGCAGTGGGACTGTCCTCTACTTGCTCTCAGGGCAATGGTCTATTCCTCAGCAGGCCTCCACTTGGGCCCCACAGGGACTTTGCAACCCTCTGTGCAAAGACCTGATGCCCTCACTTCTGTTTGGAGAGTGTGGGATTTCCACAAGGCCAAAACAGAAAAAAAAGGCAGAATAGTCCAAGCAGAACTGTGTTTAAGTGATAAATCTGGCTCCATATTACTCCAAGTGAAGGTATTTGGAGCTAGGAGTTTGGTTCAAGCCCATCCCTAATTCCTCTAAAAATATGTGACACAATCCTATGAGTCTTTCATGCTAAACACCACTTTCAGAGCTTTCATTTAATGGTTTTTCTTTCCTGCTCACAGCTCCCTCTCATCTCTGCAGCTTTTCAGTGTGCAGTGCCAGAGCCATAAAGATTGTACTGTAAAGGCCTCCCAGCCTTTATCCTGAGTATCACGACATAGTGATTCAAATGTTACAGCACTGCAACACAAATGTAACATCAATGTACATCCCATAACAGGCCCTAATCCATCCCAGATTTGGTTCAGTGCTCACTTGCTCAGATCTCCCTGGACCACACATCGTGTGCCACTGTTTGTGCTCAGCATAAACAAAGCATCAGTGTGGAAATCTCATCAGCACAACAACAGTATGGTCAGATCAAGAGGAGCTAGCAGGAAGCCACTCTGTGTCTTTCCAGAACACTTACCAATGAGAGTGTTTTATGCTCATGGTGCCTTACTCAGAGGCACTGGAGCTCCACTTTGCAAAGGCATAGGCTGCAGCCACCCAGGGCAGCCCAAGCACACGGCACAGTAGGAGTCGTATTCCCAGCCACCACTGAGGGATGCCTGGCCTTGCATGGAGTGGCCAGGCATGGGAGAGCTCACAGGCTGGGCCTGAGCTGATCCCACTGCTGCTTCAGCCACCTGAGAGCCCAGAGCTGGAGTCATCCCTGGAGAGCAGCAGCAGGAGCCTCAGGGCCCAGCGCCGCCTTCCTGGGAATGTGGCAGGCACCCTCCATTCATCTGCCACCTGAGCCCCTTTTCCAGTTTGTTGCTAAATTGTCCTGACAGGAGAGAGTTGTGAGCCATTCCCAGGTGAACTCTTTCTTCTCCTTACCTCCTTTGTTGATTGTAGGGAAACCAATAACAGTCAGCGCATCCCCTCCTGCATTATCAGGCATTGTTCATCTTATTGGGAGAAAAATTCTTTCTGTGCAAAATATTGCAAAGACAAGATGAACATCAGGTCTATATTAATATTTACATCAATGAATATTACAGAGCAAAGAAATAAAATAAAAAAACAAAACAACAAACCCTCCATCTTGATCGCAGCTGCTGTGAAAGCCTTTCAGCAGTGCTGGAAAGCTTCCTCTCATCCAAGTATTGATTGCTGGAAACATTCCCTGCTTATGACATTCATTGAAAGGGCAAACGCTTTGAAAATACAATAGAGTGAACAATTTTTCTTTCTTTCCTTCATCCTCTTTTTGGACTAGATGGAGTTTGACAGATTTTTTTTAATTAAACAACATCAAGTCCACAGTATGGCTATATGTTGCAATATGTGGTTATATATTTGTCCTGCTCTGCAGATTTAGTGCTCAGGCAATACTCAATATCACTAAAATTAATCCAGGGCAGCCACATCATTCTCCTGTGGCTTTGAGATGACCCTGTATATGGTTTGACCATCTAACAAGAGAAGCAAACCATGTGTGTGAGCAAAAACATGCTGAATCACGGAGGCTTATGTTATTGTTAGGAATACAAAATTGTGTTGTGGAAATACAGCCTGGAGACCCTCATTCCCTCTTGGTAGTTCCTATCCGATGCACTTGCACAACTTTTTGTCTCAAAACATTGTGTGATTCCAAGGGCTCCAGAAGCTTTGGGACAAACACGGACTTGCTAGTGTTGGTTTTGCAAACATCATACAAAGCCAGCTGGTTTTCACATAAAACTGGATAAAACAAGCAAAGTTTACCTTATGTCAGATATTCTCAGAATAATTACATTTTGTTCAAAGTGTAGCTGTTCATGTGGTAAGTTGACTGTCTGTATTTAAACATGAGGTTCACTTGCAAACAATGCAGAGTGAGAACCCCAAATGATCATGCATGTTGGTGGACAACACTTTGGGCATGGGATGCCAGTGTGGGAGAACTCTAGCCTTATGGACAAAAAGCCATGAAACCCCTCAATGTATCCATCAGATACCATTGCCTGGGATGCTGCACAAGGAGAACTGCCTGCTGCATTGGCAGTAAGAGCTGAAAAGAGCATTCCTGGCCCACCGGGAACATCTGGTGTGTCAATTAGCATCAGCATTTGCGCTTGCCAAGTATTACTGCCTGTATGCAATTGCCTGAGGAGAAGGAGGAAAGCCAAATGTTCATGGCTAATTCCACCTGCTGGAATTACCTTTCACATTGTCATGTCTTCACATTTGTTACCCCTTTTGCAATTTTAGGTCCTCTTGTTTATGACTCAGTTTCCTAGAGAAATTTAAATTCCTAGCCTCTTTGGGACAGAAATTTTGGAGTGTGGGGATTCATCAAGACATCGTATCTTGCTAATGAAGGTTAATCTGACCAATTTGACTATTCAGATGCAGAAATTTCAGCTCCCTTGCCCCCTCTCCCACACATGTAGAAGAGTAGCAGATTTGGAGACAGGTTGGTCAGCCCAAGTGAGGGCCAAGGCCACCAGCTCCAGGGAAAGTGTAACCTTTGGTGTGGTCCATGCAATCAGAGCCCTTGACCAGGGCATGCCTCAGTCCAAGAGATGGCAGTTTCTGGTCAAGAAACACTGAAGCTGTCTCCACTGCTGCCCTCCAAAGGGAAGTGTCTCCGCTTATTCTTTCAGATACATGGTTTTCATATACCCCAATGTAGATGAGAAGCATGTATAGGAAACTAGATATATGACATCATTTGAGTATTTTAAAGCCTCCTGCCAATTTTAGGTTCTTCTGTCCTCCTTTTCCCTATAGCAAGAGGATTAATCTTTCTGCTTGCAACCCTGTGAGGACCAGCACTCATTTTCCAAAACTGTACCTCAGCCCCATCTGGGCTTTAACAGCTATCTAAGTAATTGGGACACCAGTTTGCTAGCTCAAAAATAATTATTTGGTGCTGTACAAAAATTAAAAGTTTCCATTTACTGAGAAAATTAAAGAAAATAGACAAAGCTGTCTTTAGCCTATGGGCAATGTGGATAGCCTATTGAATGTTATGGAAACTCTTTAAAGGAAAGCATTGTTTCCAACTGAAAACTCAAATGTCTCCTTTCAAGAAAGATCACAGGGAATTTTTTTCTCTAAAAGCTAGATTCTCCTCTGAAAAACTGATGCAGATTAATTGAATACAAGCTCAGAAATAGCTCCAGACCCCACCTCCCAACATAACTGCCTCTATGGCTATTTTCTTGCCCTCTGAAATCTTCTCCCACCTCCAGCTCTAGGTCATACAATCCCCACCCTGAGAATACATTTGAGGGGGTTGCATTATGAGGGTGGAGATACACATGTGTTTTGCTGTAGGTTGCTCCCCAGCTCTGTGATTTGCTGCTTGTGTCCATACCCCAGCTCTCTTCAAGGACTCCCCAAGTTGACCCTGATGTTGTGGGCTGGGGAACTCCTTGTCTCCTCTGTGCCACCATTTTGGTTTGCCATTCCATCTGTCCATTGGAGTGAGGCTGCAGGAGCCAGACACAGGGAGCAGATACAGAACAGGTATGGAGCAGGCACAGGTTCTGCAATCCTGTGAATGCTGAAGGTCTGTCTTGCCTTTCTCAAGCCCTCATGCCAGAGAAAAGGGCCATCTGTGGATTTTGGCACATACTGAGTTCAGGCCTCGGTTCCTTTCTACATGGAGGTTTTTCTCTAACCCAGAGCAATAAATAACTGTCAGATTAAGCACGGCCATGCAAATGTTACTGTACTCAAATTGTAAAAGCTCCCTTTTATGTGGGTGCCCTCTGAAACAAGGCGACCCTTCCCAGCCCTCAGCTATGCTCAGCCCTTCTCTAATCACCCTGTTTCGGATGTGCAGCTTGCTGTGAAAGACAAATGACAGGAGCTATTAAACTCTGTCTTGTTGTGAGTGTGCCCAGCTGCAATATTGCAATTACAGACAGGACAGCAGTTTGCTGGGGACTGAGGGCTGGGCAAGGACAGCTGAGTTCTGGCAGCACCTGCACCTGCAGATCAGCCCAGACCACCTTCCAAACGGGTCTGCCAGGGCTGTGCAGATGTACAAGCTGGGGCCCACCAGTGCTCATGCCATGCCAGGATGGAGGAGAGCCCTGGGAAGAGCCAGGAGGCCCCCACAACTGGAACACATCTTCATTCATGGAGCTGAGTCACTGCGTAGCTGATGGGCAGAGGTGGGGAGAGTTCACAACCCACCTTGCTCCCTGCAGCTCCCTCATTGCCCTGGGAGGGTTTGGGCATGACCTGCATCCTGGAAAGCCAGGATGAGTCAGGCAGGCAGGAAACACAGAGGAGCTATTTCAGTGACATCTGAATGTTTTGTGAGATGGCCACTGGCCTGTGAGGGCAGCTGGCACTGTGACTCTGGACTCCCTGCAGCATGGAGCAAGAGCCTCAACAGACACCCAGGAACACTCAGGGGCACCCAGTAGCATCCAGGGATGTGTCCAGGCTGGGTGGTAAAGCTGCCAAAGGTATCAGGATGCCTAGTCTCCATTAGAACTCTTTCAGTCATTTCTGGAAAGGTCTGTCTCTCTGAAAAGGAGGCTTTCTGTAATGGCAAGGTGTTAGCACAGTTTCTTGAGCGAGAATAAATAAATGCTGCCAGGAATTGTAAATTAAAAGTGATAATTGGAAGAGCTATATTGGAGCATATTGCTCTTCATTAACACTGTTCAACATCCTAGACTCAGTTAGGGAAAAAAAAATAAAATGCTTTTTAATCCCCACTCCCAGCCACCTTCCTGCTACTTGGATGCTAATCAGGATAAAGCCAAAATAAGCCAAGGGCAGCTACTGTGGCAGGCAGATGCCTCACTTGTGGGCACACTGAACCACATGCTCTCCTTGAATCACATCCCACCGAGTGCTGAGAGCACCCTAACCACACCTGAGCCCCTTCTGCTGCCTCTGCCAGTGCTCAGTGTCTGCAGGGGCTGCAGCCGCTCTATGCAGCACACAGGGTGCATTCATCTTGGGCTCACCACAGGGACTCATCTGTTTCATCTGAGCCAGTCCTTGGCCTCTGGCAGTCAGCAGTGTCAAGGTTGCTGCTGCGACAGAGATGGATGCAAGTGAGCAATCTGCGTGAGAGGGCTGAAAAAATGGAGTAATGGGAATCTAGTATCCATAAAATAAAGGGAAATAAAATATAGGTTAGCTGCTACAAAGGTCACAGTTTTGCGAGAAGGCGGTCTCCAGAACGGCTGTGTGGAACTTAGCAAGCACTCAATAGGGTTTGGAAAAGAAATTAATTAAACGATTTCTCGCCCACTGTAAGTTGAATTGTTACAAATCTGGATGTGGCAAATCTTTCCATGATACAGAGCTATTGCACTGTAGTTCACAGGGTTGCTTAGGCATTGACCACTAGCAGATTTCATTTGTAAACTACCAGAAGGCAGAATTTAACAGCTACATTTATTTATTTATACACCAAATGAGAATTGTCTTTTGCCTGGCTTTTCTGCAGAAAATAATTTGATATTAAAAAAAAAAGCAATACATCCAATTTCTTTAGAAAGGGGACTGTTTATACACATAATGAAAGAGAAAATGCAAATTCTTAGGAAAACTGATGGGGTAGATGTCAGCAAAAGATAATAGCAGGGATTAAAGATGAAAACTATGAAAAATATTAATTAGATAATTTCCTCAACAAAAGACATCAAACTGTACCAATATGGGGAGTGTATGGTGGTAATGATTTGCATTGTGATACGATCACAGTGTCCCAGGAAGGGATTAGGGCTTCACTGTATCAGTGCTGCAAAAGCCTATCTTTGTGAGGCAGCTTCAGATCTCCTAATGAAAGGAGCTATGCAGTGATAAATGGCATTATGTGCTTGCAAGGTTATTGTTACCTCAAGGTCACTGTTGTCACTTCCCTCTCCCTATCATCATGAAAGCCAGGGCTATTAAAACTCAATCACAGTAATAGGGAGGGAGCTTGCTAACACACAAAATGCCTTTTAGAGACCCTTTGCTGGGGTAAAGCCAGGATTAAGATTTCAACTTTACAAGATGTTGTGTGGCAATGACACACCCACAGCTTCCCTTGAAAATTTGCCACTGCATGGGTGCGCGTTTCACACCTGTGGCAGAGTATTTGGAAGACATTTCCCCCCACAGATGTCGTGCCAGCCGTGCTGATGTCCATCTGCTCTCACTCTCTAGCTTTGTGGGGCTTTGTGCTGTCCCCAGCCCCGTGAGCCACTCAGGGGGAAGCACACCTTCAGGGCAGCTGTCCTGGCAGTGTGACTCCCTGGCACCTTATCAGGGGCACAAGGGATGCTCAGTGGCTCCATCAGTCCGGTGCTAAAGCCCAGGTGGATTCGACAGATACTCTCCTATTAGTAGTCTCCTCATTGTGCTGCCAGCATGTTCCCCTGATTCTCCTTTTCTGGTGAGAAAATTTCCATCTCCTATTTTTATGGGTGATCCCATGCACATTTAACCGTTTCCTGAGACATACAGGTCAGATCCTGTTACACTTACATCAGGCTGGTGGGTAGTGCTGGTGCAAACGGGGTACAGAGGGAATCTTGCAGCTCAAGGCTGGAGGATGACTGAGTTCTGTCTGGAATAAAAGCATTGAGAGCTTTAAAAAAATTGCAACTAATTAAAATTTAAAATTAGTTGACAATTTGACAGATACTGACACATGGATCTCAAAGCAGGAAGTTATTTTCAGTCATTTGTGTGTCTGAATGCAGGGGGTGCTTCTCCATGTAATGTGCTAACTAGAAAATCTGATTAATTGAATGATGATAATTGAGTCCAGAAAATGAAGGCATTTATCAAAAAATCTCAAGTATTTATTGTTACAGAAATACAAAGGCAATACAAAGACTGCTATATATTACTGATCAATATTCTAGCCATGCTTTTTTTCTGAGATGAATGACAAAATTCTTTTTGTCATAACCTGCTTATGCTATCACAAAAAGCAGTTTGGAGCAGTAAGACATGTTTTGCTGGAATTAACAAGTCATAAAATTGCTAATATAAAGATCAGAGGCTGTGAACCAAACTTTCATTCAGGAAAATGTTAGCTGCTGACTGAAATCAGGTGAGAATTTGGTCCACTAGAACCAGCTGGACAGAGGAGAAATTGCTGCCCAGGATTTGCTCTGCAAGTGAGGATTAACAACTTGCACACATCTCAAATCCTTGCCATGTGGTAGCCCATTCTTGTGCAAAGGGAGCCTGTGCTGGGGACCCTTACAGGTTTTAGGAAGTTGAGCTATCTCAGATGAACACAGCTCTGGACTCCTCCATGGCACCAATTACTTTTGTGACTCTGCAATTTTGAAGGGAGAAGAACTGCAGGTGCCTAGATGCTCCCGAGTGATCCAGTTTACGAGCTTGGAATGAACCAAAGCGCACACAGCTAAGGGAATGAGAGCTGAAGTGTTTTGCCAAGGTCAGCTCCAAGTCTAGTGACCTTTGGCTTCCCATCACAAGTATCATGCATACAATGAAACAGAATCTCAAATCCTGTGTGTGATCTCATTCCCTCTGCTCTGCTTCCAGTGACAGCTGTTCAGAACCTGAAAAGATTTTGTCATATTTTTTCAGAAAAGAAAGCAAACAGTAGTCTTCATTTTTCCCTACGTCAGAAAAAGCAAAAAGTTATTTTAATGACCATTGATAGCTTAAAATCTTGAGGTAGTCTTTGTCATTAAAAAAAAGGATGCAGTGATAAGCAGAAGACATTACATAAAAAACACGTCACCTGCAGCTCTCCTTCAGAGATGCACCTTATCAATACCCAAGCATTACAGAGTTCACAAAGAGAAGGTTGCATGTATCATATTGAATACACTGCAGCAAATGGGTACAGCAGGAAAGAAAAGATCTTCCTGATCTGTAGCTGTGTTTGTGGTGAGATTTTTAATAATCTCTGCACACAAGGTTTCATCAAGGAACCTTTTTCAAGACACCATCTCCTCTGCATACATGAGAGGAAAAGTGTTTTTAAAAAATGAAAATCAAACGTCTTGGAGACCACTGGACCTTTAGGTGAACACATAATACATATCAGAACATTGCTACTTAATATTTAAAATTATTTGCATCATAATAGCAGAATTTATGAGTGATACGTTCAGCTGTCAGTGTGCATAAACCTGTATTGATTAAAACAATAGCTAAAATTCATTACAGAGATGCAGTCTTACCCCTGGGGATTAATAATCATTTGGGAGTTGTGGATGGCTCAAGGTGTAGTCAAGGACCATTAACCTCACTTTGTCATAAATACCCAGAAAATGTTCAGTACCAAGGTCATTATCACTGTTATAAACTCTAAATGAAAAATTACATTGGTGCATGGATATTTTTTTATATAGCTGATGCAGACTTAATTGGTGTGTACAAAGCATGACTCAAGCATTAAGACTGCTCAGGAGTCTCCCAGGCTTGCCTGAACCATTTCTCAACATTTTGCTTTGCCTTTAATTAACTGCACTCTTCAGCCTCATTCCTCTATTTGTGTCATGCCCAAGTGAAAGAGCATTTCTTAGTAGTAACTAACATCTAAAAGAATTTCTTACAACTCTGAAAGTGAGATGCATTTCCAATATTCTTTTGAAAGAAAACTCATTGAAAATTCCTTGGTTTATCTCTTTTTAGATGGCCAGGTCTCAATTTAGAAGCTCTTCTGTTTGCCTCACATCACAGAGAGGTGCATATTTTGCTAGCAGGAAGGATAGGGTAGTCACAGCCTGTTAGCAAAATATACACCTCTGTAACAGGGAAGGCTAAATTTAAGAAATAACGGATGTTTTTTTACAAGGCAGGATATAAGCAAACAAACACAAAAATGGTTCAAAAACATGTACAAATATTAAAGAGGATGTAACAGATTCCACAGTATTCTTGGCAGATTATCCCAGGAGAAAATACAAAGTTTATATATACATAGAGCTGTGTGCATGTCTGTGTTAGTGGTTAAATTTAATGTGGAGGACATTCAGTGTATGTATAAGAATAATACTCTGTGAAGGTAATCTTAGTAACTGCGTTGCTGGAGCTTGCTTCAGACTTCAGACAAATCAGCATTCAAATATCTTTGTTAAATAAGTGAAGAAATACTGACTGGTGCCAAAAAAAACCCCACCATTCATTGCTGAATTAAATTTGGTGTTCTTGAAGATATTCCATAATTTATATATTAAACTCTAATTAAGGTTCGTACATTAAAGGACTTTACTAATTTTTTAAAGATCAGGGTATGTCTCTAATATTTACATGTAATATTTCATGTTTAGTTTACCACAGGAGAGGAACTGAATCCTTGGGTCTGTGTGCACACATCAGAGGGATGCCCCATGATGTTTGCAGTGGGAGAGAGGCAGGTATTTATCATAAATGTCTGTCTGTCCTGCTTACCCAGCTGTTTACACTTGCATTATTGTGAGCAGCTGGAAAAGACTCCTGCTCTCCAGAATCAAGCGCCTGACTTCCCTTGGTGCTTCACTGCTCAGAAAAAATATTATTAACAGTCCTTTGTCAAATTAGAAGGGAACACCAAGGGGGAAAAGAGAACTACTATTCAAGGGGCTGCTCTGGGATGCCATCAATTCCTCAGAGAAAGAGATAGGAAATATGGAATACACTTTAAAGTTTTCAATAACCACAGATTTGGGAGGGTCTTCAATGTGTTGCAGGATTAAAATTTGGGGAAGGGAAGGGAAGGGAAGGGAAGGGAAGGGAAGGGAAGGGAAGGGAAGGGAAGGGAAGGGAAGGGAAGGGAAGGGAAGGGAAGGGAAGGGAAGGGAAGGGAAGGGAAGGAAGGGAAGGGAAGGGAAGGGAAGGGACAAGCATGTCTCCATCACCTTACTGTCACCAAGGTCGAAGCCAAGTGCCACCCTGAGGGGGGACGGGAGTCTCAACCTGCCCAGCAGCAGTGCTGGGGAAGGGGGCTGGGGGCAGCTGGCCCCTCAGAAGCTAAGCATGAGCTAAGAGGAGGGTGATACCACAAGGATGGGTCTTGTGACACAGTGCATGATTGCTGTCACCTGCCGCCTGGCACAGTGCAGGCCACAGATGGAGGAACGACACTTTGCGGAAGGTGGAGGCAAAGTGGGAGGAATCCAGATGAACACCAAGGTAGGAAGGTAAAAATTTGGTAAACACAACCTACTGGGTATCAAAAGAATTGAGTCTGTTTTGTCCAAATCAGACATCTTCTGGTATGCAGAAGGGTGTTTACAGCAGACAGTGGTATGTTGTTCTCCTGCTCCAGTGAGGCAGCACAAGAAGAAACTGGCTCAGTTTGCAACCTAGGCTCACAGTTAGGAAAGCTTTTTAATGATATGTCTGTACAAGGCTACTTGGACTTTTAACCTTCTGCACTGGCATCTTTTCCAAACAGTAAGAGATCACCACCTGTCAAGACCAACTTTCCTTTGGACTCTACCCAGAGCAGGAAGGAAGACTCCAAAACTTCTCAGAGTCCTCTCAAACCTGCTTCCCCTCAGCTCCCTGACTCCATGAGAGCAAACCAAAAGCTCCTTTTCAAGACTGACAGTCACAGACTGGTGGCTGTATCAGGCAGTCTGCTAGATGCAAGCTATAAACAAAGGTAGGGATGAGAAACAACCACTATCATGTGCTGTCAAAAAATGTTCTAAGATTTAAAAGACCTGCCTGACTCATAAAGGAAAGATACTGTCCCTCCATCTAACCTTGATCTCAGTCTGTAGGGCTACATTAATTCCTGTAGATTGAGTGGTTGGAAATCCATCCTTGGCAGCAGTAAAGGACATGCTACAAATCAGCCACATTCACTCAGTTTCTCTCTGCTGACACTGAGGTTAAAAAAACATGTCTGATTTGTACCTCATGGTCTGAAGCAGAGAGGAACTGTTTCTTGAAGATAAGTTCCAGTACAAATGTGATTCAACGTGAGTTTGTAATTGCCAAAAGGGTTTTCTTCATGGTCCATATTTATAGGCCTAGAAGTTTGGGTTTTTTCTAGGAAATTCCCATTTTGTGCCACTTTCCTCTTGCCTTAAATACTGTGTTTGATATGGTAGCTGAATTTCAGATTGGCTGATGATGGGGTAGCTGAAACTTACACAATTAATATTGCAATGAATAAACACGTAATTAATCTACAATAGTTGCTGGTTTTATTTACACAACTGTCGCTTTCATGGAATTGTGACAAATATGCATGTTGTGTGTCCAGCTATCATGTGTCTGCTCCATTTTCATTATGCCATATTTGAGAGCTTGGGCTAACATACCTTGGTGACTGTCAGCAAATTGCCCTCTTCTCATTAAATACCACAAGACTGTTTGGCATCCGAGAGGGCAGCCTTATCAACAGGTTTTAGATGATGACTGCCTTTCAAAAAAAAAATCTGACCCTCCAAAAGGAAAGAGAAATATTGGTATCCAAGAAACTTAGAATGTGGATATGCAATTAATTTAACGTATCTTAAGCATATGTCATGGGAATAATTAATCCATCATTCTTAATGGCCTATCCGTTTTCCCCCATGATTAGAATTCAGTTACTTTCTCTCTACCTAAGACCTTATGGCATTAAAAAATCCTACACTCTGCCTCAAATGTGTGCAGTTTTTATTCTTACTTTTATTAACATAGATTTCCTGGGGAAATATAGTACTGGGATGAGGTACTTGTTAACCAGTACATGAAGGGGACAGAAATAGAACTGCAGACATCATAAGGGTCTTGGGTAGTGTCTATGATTATCTGTTGAAGGAAGAGAAAGCGGACCTGAATATCGTAGCAGCATTACTGTTAGCTGACCTTAGATATCCCTCTGTGCAGCAGCCTGATGGCCTGAAAAGTAGAGATATTTAGGTGACAAAAATGTTCCAGATTTGAGCCCTACCGGAAAGCAACAAAGCAAAGCCCTTCTGTAGCTGACTTAACAGTTCACAGAGAAAAATAAATATCTTAGTCACCCTTACAGCCTTTGAGCCAGGTAAGAACAGAGTTATGAGATCTCATCCCATTTACTTACGTGCTTCTGTCACTATTTTTGCCCTTCTGCAGCTGGGAGCAACCATGCAAGCCGGACAACGAGCCACAATGCTCCTGCCCTGCAGACCCTGTGGCAGGGTGAGGCAGGCAGCTTCACACCCACAACCCTGGCTGTGGAATCAGTCAGACACCCTGAGGAGACATCAGGAGCATCCTGTCTGACTTTCAGGATGCAGTCTGGGCTGCTTGAACTGAAAGAAAAAGCATAAAATAACAGCTGGTGCCCCTAGCTGAAGGTAGTCCCTGAGCAGAGCTCCACAGCTCTGGCCCTGGGAAAGCACCAGCATTGAACATTCCCAAATGACTGTACCCCTTCAATTCAAATGCTGGGTTTTCATTCAGCAAAGTTCTCATACAGTTGGACCTTGAGTTATTTGGTTGGGTTATTTGCCTGAAAGGAATAATCTTGCATCTTCTAACAGTTGTGATTTCTCTGCTTCATTGATTAAAACACCTCTTTTCCGCTATTTTCTCTCCAGCCACACACCCCACCCCCACTAATTAAATAGCTCCAACTCTCACAGCCGTGAGACTTCAATGGCTCAATAACATCCCGAGTCAATGTGTTGCAAAGCTGCTTTTTAATTCATTCTTCATGCAAATGATATACAATTAGACCTGGGTAATCTGCATTCCTTCTGCAAATGCTATTGTTAATAGGATTTAAGAAAAAAAAACCTTCAGCTTAACAAATCAATGGCACATACAGGCTATCAGATCAGTTACTCCTTAAACCTTTTGGATGGCCAGACATATGGGGCAAGCAAGCAATGATTATAACAAGGCCTTGCAAGGGTACTTTGTGGTGCTTGGGATGTCTGACTTCAGAAGCTTTCCACTCTATTTTTTCTCCCAGCACTGCTTGCCTACTCAGATCAGGAAAGGGGAAGGAGGATCCCAGAGGAAAAGGTCAGACCTTGAGGACATTCATTAGGGATTGCCAAGGGCTGGGGTTTCCTCAAAGCTTTCTTTCTAAATTGAGCTGAATTTTTCAACAAGGGCCCAGCCCTTAGGACAGGTTTTTACCTGTTAACAAAGAGACAGAGGGAAGACAGAGGGGAAGGAAAAGCACCCCTGTTCAGGCATGCCAGGCTGTTGTGGATGGCTGCTGCGTTCTGTCTTGTGAGGAAAATTCTGGATATGCTGACAGACATTTCCAAGATTCGCTTCCAGTTCAGGTATCTCAATAAGTCTCTCAAAAGGGAAAATATTTTTCTTCTAAACTTTGACCCAAGGTGAAAAACAGTGTCCAGGACCTCCAGGCATAGTCTCTGCCTTCCTCAACAGGCAATGGAGGACTGCATGGTCTTTCCTTGCAGTTAAGGTACATGGGAAAGAGTTATGCCTGTTACCTGTGAGAAGAGATGGCCCCAGTGGTCTCACAGCCCTTAAGTAGCCTGCAAAGAAGCAGGGTTGGGCAAGGACTGCCAAAGTGGGAAGGGTCCTGGGAATGGAGTGAGTTCACTCTCACATAAATATTCTTGCCTTTCACTTCAACATTGGAGTGCCCATTGTTTGTGCAGTGTGACACATCAATAAAGCTGAGGAATTAAAGTTCTCCATCGACAGGGCATGAGCAAAGCAAGGTACACAGACCTTCTCCATGATCAATCTCTCCTTTCATTCAGCTTTGCCCCTCCAGTCAATAAGGGCACCAACTGTGATGAGGGCCCCAGTCCATCTGGAACTATTCATTTGGGTCACCAGATGATATGGACTTTCAATCCCTGCCAAACTTGTCCTGATTTGCACAAGGGACCAGATGCAAAAAGGCTCTGTATCCCAAGACAAATCCTCTCTTGTCACATCCATACCAGATACACTCACAGGCATCTCACACTGGGATATCACAACCTTCTGCAGCCAGAAAATATTATCCTTCATTATGCATATACCTTCCAGTACAAACACAACAATGACTGATGTGCCTTGACAGCTCTCCTCTCTTTCCTTCTCCCCTGATGCATTGCTGAGCAATGAGAAGCAGGCTCTCGGGGAAAAGTTTGCATGAAAAGTGATAACATGAGAATATGTCAGCATTCCTGGAAAGCGTTTGGGCAGCGTCAGTCAACAGAACTGCCTGCAGGCTTAAAAAAAGCAAGCATGGAGCTCTTCTTAGCCCTCACAGACTGGCAGCTGCCTCGCAATCACACCGAGACTCTCCGGCCTCGCAGGAATCAGCCCTTTTTCTTTTTCCAGCCAGGAGGTATGCAGGATAGCAGAAGTAATAGGGCGCCATTTTTCATTAATTGAATAGAAAAATTCTTGGCACTTTTTTTTAGTTTTCTGCCAGCCTTCAGTGCAGAGGAGAAGCTCGCCCACTAGCACCACAGGCAGGCCCCACACACCCACCCCTTACCCAGAGCCCAAAAGGTTGCTTGTCTTAGTCCCCTCCACCTGGAAAATGTATAAACTCAATGAACAGGACAAAAGGACAGGCAGAAGACATGCAGTGGTGGGTTTAGTAGCAGCTCCAGTGAGAGCTTCATTATATTAACTATACCACACTACTTCTCAGTAGACTTCAAGGCTTCCTCTCTACTCCCTGCCATCCCTTTGTCCAATCTCCTTTTTCCTTTCACTGTCCATATTTGCAATAAATGCACAGTACATTGCCACAGAGTGGCTGCAGTGTCCTGGCAGCTGTTTTAAAGTGAGCAGTGGAGGATCCATGATGCCCTCAGGCACAGCATCTGGCATTACAACATCCGCTAGTGCAACCCACCCGGGCCTTATGCCACTGTGTCATGGAGAAGAAATCATAGCCAAATCATGATGAGCAGGATCTGTGAGCCCAAGAGTGTCCTGTTTGTTTGTGGCCCTGCACTCTCCTTTGGAGTCACAAGAGTGCTAATGACAGCTGTACTGAAGAAGATCGTTATAATAACTCATCCTCCCCTAATCACAGAGGGCCTGCTCTAATTACAAATACTAGATGCAAACCCCAAGCAATTCCTTTAAAACCAACTGGACAACCCCGACTCTCCCTGGTGAAAATGGCTGCAAGTTTTGGCCCCAAAGTCCTTTTCTGCTCTTCCTGTTGCAGCCACAAGGCAGATCCTCCAGAACTTTGAACATATAAACAAAATAATGATGTCTAAGACATATTAAAAGGGCCAAACTCTCTGAGCCACACTAAAGCACAGCTCAGTGGTCTGGGTCTATGCAGCCCAGAGGTACCCAGGTTATGTAGGTGCTTGTATTCCCTTGGGACACTCTAAGGTAAACCAGCATTTTTCACTTTCATGGCACTTCTCTCTCCCACTGCTCCAGCTCAGGAGGAGCTGTTTCCTTTACTCAAACTACTTCTGCAAGGGTGTCCTTTTGGCTCTGTGTTTGAACAGCAGCAAGACCAGCCTCACCTAATCATGTCACCATAGCCAGTGAGACCTGTGGTCTAGCTGGATGTTGAGGAGAGGAGAGGAGAGGAGAGGAGAGGAGAGGAGAGGAGAGGAGAGGAGAGGAGAGGAGAGGAGAGGAGAGGAGAGGAGAGGAGAGGAGAGAGGAGAGGAGAGGAGAGGAGAGGAGAGGAGAGGAGAGGAGAGGAGAGGAGAGGAGAGGAGAGGAGAGGAGAGGAGAGGAGAGGAGAGGAGAGGAGAGGAGAGGAGAGGAGAGGAGAGGAGAGGAGAGGAGAGGAGAGGAGAGGAGAGGAGAGGAGAGGAGAGGAGAGGAGAGGAGAGGAGAGGAGAGTGAGTTACATCAGCAAAGCAGAAGAGAAAAATATGTATACAATAATCAGTCTGGTTATCTGATCATCAAAAACTGTTCAGCCTTTGAAATAAGGGGCCTCTATTTCACAAACTGTTCTAATTATCCCAGGTCCTTATACTAGGCCTCAGTATCTCACAAAAAATAAGTTTTCTTCTAGATTTGGCTATTTATGCAATAAATACATTTGAGGTCTTTTTCCTCTTTTACATCCTCCTGCACTCATCTTCCCTGGTGTGTGCCGATTTTTATTTCTTCTTTTTCTTTTCTTATGATCATGTTACTTCCAAACATCTCCATTTTACTGTAGTTAAGGCAACTGCTCCTGTAAATAGCAGTTCCAAGTGTGGGTGTTGCACTGAAAGTCCGACAAAGTATTTCAGCATTCTAGCCAGTTCTACCCGCATTTTCAGAAGGAAGAGACCTCTTTATTGTCATCATATAAGATTCTGAATAAATACAAAAAAAAACAGAAACTGACCTACCTTGTGAACATTATGCTCTTTAGCTCTGGTTCTATGCAGGATTCTGCAAAACAAAAATTTTTAAAACCCCAGCCAAGCAAAAAAATTTGCCACCTTGGAAAGGCTGGCAATTGTTTTATATGTCCCAGTTCACTTACCCTTCTTTTTGCATTATTTTTCTGAGGCTGGGCTGTCTGGTGTGGCAAAGGTGACATTCATGGCATCACAGGGTGGTTCAGTGATCCACTGCGATAGCCCTGGTCCTGCTGCAAGCTCTGGGCAATCTTTTCACTTTCAGGCACTGCTCTTCATTCATCCATGACCTGCAGCCCTCATGTTCACAAAACTTACTGATCTCCATGGGATTCTTTTCTTCTGCTGGAAGATCTGGCACCAGTTGTGACAAAATAGATTACAAGCTAAAGGATGGGAGGCCTAGAAATAGATCATTAAAGGAAACCAGTCTTGGAGCCAAAAGTGGCCTGAAATCACTCTTGCATGGGAATGTCTCCCCCAGCCCATCTCCTGCAATGTGTCCTCCATGCATGTCATCAGCTCTGTCACTTTCCTGCAGGGAATTACTAATGGGTTGGGATCTCTTCTGCTCCCCCCTCTGCCCTTTCAAACCGGTCATGGCCATCCTCATAAATCTGCCAGGATGCTGACAGCCAGACTGCAGCTCCCAGGGGCTCAGGGGACTTTGAGTGATATTCCTTCTGTTCCAGCTCTTTCCAAGACAGCCACTGATTTAGGAGGAGGTCTCCTTTTACATGTTTGACCAAAATAATAACAATAATAATAATATTGAAAAAGCAACACAGGGAGGAAAAAAGGAATAGGAAACTTAGGGGCACCATTATCTTCTGTACTGAGGTGACTGCAAGTGCAGGATGTGTCCCTGGAGAAACAGACTTTCCAGGCAATGAAAGGAGCAAACAAAGAACAGAAAAAAATGGACCAGGGAACTTGACTATTTGCCTGTACGTTTGATAGAGTGCCACACATGCTTTATCTCTACCCAATGTCTTGTTACTGAAAAGCCATTTATTTATTTTAGAACATGTTGATAATGAATGCTCCCAGCAGATAACATAGTCTCATACCAAAACAAGGTTTTCTGTTGACTCTAATCCCCTTGATTTTATTTCAGCTAAGACTATCTGTAGTATTCTTTTACCTTCTTTACCAGTGAGTTGCTGCCAACCCTAATCACTCTGGCTCACACCCGACATTATTTCTATTATCTGGCTGATTCTAAATGACCCTGTCTTCAGGATTGAAAGGCATCTTGATGTTATCTGGAGGACCACAGAAAGCCTACACAGGCAAAGGCAGGCTGAGCAAAAGCCCTGTGTGCCACTGAAAGCCCTGTATGCCACTCACTCATCACATGAAAGCAGCCTGAAAATCAGTTTATAGATCTCTGGTTCTAAAGTGAGCGCAGGAGATCATTGCTTCCTCACTCATAGTAAATGCTGTGATGGATGAACCTCCTAAGGCTGGGAGGTTTCATGTGGGTGAATTCTCAAATGCTGGCTGCTATCCAAGTGTCTCCTGAGGATGCAGAACTGGAATAATAACCTTCTGAAAATACACGCTTTTAGACTACATGGGTGCTTTAGATATTGTCCACAATTTAACAGCAGGAGTTGTAGTATGAAGGTAAATTCAAATTGATTATTTCTAGGCATAAAAAGAGTCGGTAGCCTTGAAAATAAATGGGAGGAGTCATATTAAAAATATTTATATCAGGTATTATAGCTTCTTTAGAAAGGCTAGAAAAGACAAAAAGAAAATGGGAAAAGAATAATCCTGTATTCAACAAGATGTAATTTGACGTGCCAATAAGCCAACAGTATTACATTAGATAAAGCACGAGTGGAGCTCTTTGGTGGCCCTTGATAGATCATCAGTTTGAACAGGTGATGGGAAAATCAGGTTTGTAAGTACCTATCTGTAACATGTGAACATACAGGGCAATCTAAATGCAACAGAACAAAGTTCCCTCGACAAAAATTCTCAAACAGCCTTTGTATTTTTAAGGGAAAATTTTCTGACTCAAATACTAACTAATTTAACACAGGGAAATTTTGTTTCTGGAACTCCTCTTGATAGGCAGAAGAGAGCTGGGAACTGGAAAGATGTTTAGACAAACAATCTTGAAATCAACAGTGATTTAGTTGCCCTTGTTTTAGGCAAAAAACATTAACTACAAAAAAAAAAAAAGAATATCAATACTTGATATTTTAAAGGGAACATTTCAACATTTCTCAACATTGCTCAACATCTCAATGGTTATGAGCCCAGCTCACTGGGAGAAGGAATTGAAACGGAAAATTTTTAAAATAATCTGGAACCACAGAAACTGTAGTAAACATAGAAGACTCCACTGCTTAAAAAACTCCAGTGTTTCAGAAGGGAAGAGAAAGCAGATAGGCTTTTATGTAAACTAGCAATATATAAATTAAAGGCTAGAAATGGTCGGAAATTATTAAGCACGCAGACTAAGTCTATCACATCTGAGAGTATTGGGAAGAAACAAAGACAATATTTAAAACATTTAAAAGCTGGGACCCTCAAAACAGAGAAGAAATAACTCCATGAAAGACTTGAACAATGACCTCTGTAACCAACTGAATGTCTGTTCCCATTGCAGGACCGAGGAAAGAGCAGTAAAGGTGGCTTTTAGATATCTAAGAGTATGAGGGTGAAAGTGCTACATATTCCGCTTCAGATGTTCTCATTTCAGAGACAGATAAACTGAAGGACTTGACAAAAAAATCCTGAGTAGTTAGGAATTTGGGAAACATGTTTTAATGTGGAGGATTAAGGAGTTATTTAACCATTTAAACTAGCAATTTAGGCAGAAGGGAGATGACAATGAATTTCATTGTTTTATTAGCAGTTACAAATACTTGCAGTAGGAAAATCCAGAGTGACAATCATGACCACTTTGACCTAATCTTGGATCCAGTGCCTTCAATATGAACTTGTGGTGCAACTACAAACAGTGCTAACAGAGATGGATTTTCTTCATTGGATGTTTATTAATCAAACCTGGCCATTTTTCCCAAGGTCTGAGAAGAGAGGTCACCTCTGTCAGCAAGGCACTGGACTGCATTTCTGAAGAAACAGATGGAACTTTACATATGGGAGTGAATCACAAACACCACATTTCTTCAGTTTTAATGTGATAGTCTGAGAACCAACTGTTTTTCCAAACGGATTGCAAGGTCTTCTAGGCAGGTCCCATCTTTGTATATGTGCAGAAAATACTTCAATGAGGGCAAGACTCCTGCACTTCACTGAGCTCTCTCAAGGCTACTGTAATGTAAGTGGAACCAACACATCAAACAATCTCTCCATTCATGTACTCACCACTTCAGAGGTAGGAAAAGCTGCTTCTGAAGTTCCAGCAATCTCTGCACAAGCTTAGGAGTGTGATTTCTGAGGAAAGCAGCTTCCTACTGCAAAATGTCTTGCACAGCACAAAAGCAGACAGGTAACAACTCCTGCTGCTTCAAGAGGTCCTGTGCTAAATGCCAATGAGTGTAAACTCCCTTTCCCTCATGGATATATATATATACACACGTGCACACACTGAACGTTTTCCAAAGTCCTGCTAAGAAAGGGAAATGCAGGTTGGATCCATCATGTTTTTCAGTGTGCTGTCTGCCCTGTAATGGTTTTGCTCAGCTCTCACCACAGCAACACAGAGGGAGGGCAGAGGGATGCTGGGCTGGGGATGGCTGCCGGGCCAGACAGCCCCATGGTTAAAGTTCAGCACGAGTATGGCATAGAAAGGATGGGGCTGAGGGCAGGCCAGCTGCAGCACAATCCCAAGCACAAGCTGTTTATTAGGGTGAGCGTAAAGCACTCCAGAAGGGCAAGACTCAGTGTTCTTCCTTTTGATCCTATTATCATATGACAACATGATTAAAGACAGGGTAAAGGCAAGGCCCTCATGGAAGAAGCACAGGGGTGTCAAACCACTAATGGAAACTGTCACGGAGGAGACGGAAAGTTTAAAGAAAACATGGCCCTCTCTCCCCCCAGGGCAGGGAGTGAGGGGGATCCCAGTGCCAGCAGAGGCTGCACACAAAGGCAGAGCAATAAAAACAAGAACATAGGACAGAACTTAGAAAAGTAAATGTGGTGTCAGCTCCTCCTTTGTCACCTCTGTGTCCTGGGAAACCAGATGACAGCAAAGATTGGCTGCATAGCCCTTCTGGACACAGCCCTTGCACACAGGCCTTATTTCCCTGGGTCCTAAACTCATTTTCATTCCCTTTTTAAGCCTTCAAGCCCACACCTCAACCTAAGCTCCTCAACCTCCCTGCATAGTGGCCATGCACAGGAATGCCTGATTGAAGTAGGACACTGGGCACCAGAATCCAATCCCAAGACAGTCAGGAGGTCAATCCAGACCCTAAGAAACGTGTTTCTCCCCACACCAACTGGTTTGGAGCCACTCACTGTGTGGCAGGTGATGCTCTCTGACACAGGGCTCCCAGTGCAATGCCTCTCAGCAGCTGGCACGGGGCTGCGCTGGTAGGACACTGCAGGGTGTGGGGTTTCAAGCTGCAGTCACTGTACTATTCCAAAGTGAGACCAGGACAGGCAAGTCCTAATTCTCCCTTTCTCTCCACACCAGTCCTGTGATGGAGCTACCCACCTCCCATGCTCCCTCTCCCCTCCTATATACCTATGAACACTCCTGATCACTAACTAGCTGTGTCTCATCCCCTCCAATGGCAACCATGGGGCCGTGCAACACTGAACTTCATCCAGGGGCAGGTGTGCTGAGCACAGGTGCGGGTCCCAGGCCCCTGCTGAGCATAGGGAAGATGGATTGAGGGTTGTTGCTCAGCATGTATGGGCTGCCATTTCTGCAGAAGCATGGGAGGAGAGGCAATGGCAGGTCAGTGCTGAGATAAGGTGCTTAAAATCCAAAGACCAGTGAGATTAGAGTGTTGGGAGAAGCATTAGAGGGGAAATATTACCATAAAAATGTGTAAATTAATTACTTAGTAATGGACAGTGCCCTTCCTTCTCTCTGTGCAACTTGTCTGTAACACCTCTCTCCTTTTCCATCTCCCATTTCCTCTGCTTACTTTTTTGGCTCCCCAACACATCATTTTCTTCCTTTCCTTTCCTTTTGTGTTCAAATCCCTTCCCTCAATCTCCTCCCCCTCTTCGCCCTTTCTGCCTCACCTCCAGTTTCATCCTTTGTCTAAAACACTAGATAGGTTTTGTAACTTTCTGATGTTGCCAACCGGTAGCCCAGAAGCAGCAAAGGCTTGGGTAAATTACTCTCCCTGGCTACATCTTCAGACAACTGAAGTATAGAAAGTCCCTGGGAGTTACAGAGGAAAAACCACCACAATGTAGGGTAATCTGAGGCATGTTTCTGCTTCCTAAGACCTCAAGGGTGCCAGATCTCTGCAACACAGCTACCAGGACTATATCCAAGAACTCAGTTCTCACCTTGCCTCTCCAGTCACAATGAGGTAAACACATCTAAGTTCAGGAGGGTTTTGGCACTTACAGTGCCTTCCTCTTGGGAGCTGGATGTGCACCTCTGTGACAAATGCAGCATCACTATAAAAGGGTGTCCCTTTCCGTGAATGGAACAACCAATGAGCAAAGTTTGTTATAACAATCGTGAGCATCAACAGCAACATGGGATTAAAAAAAAAAGGAAAGCTGTCAAAAATGGAATATATTTAACATAAGACATTAAATCAATATTTATTTTAACACATTTAATAGGATTCTTCCCCATTAGCTCCCAGGAGTTCTTGATCAGACAAGCCCTCTGGAGATGCTTGGAACATCTGGATATTCATTTCTTACTTATTCCCACTGGAGTCCTAAAAAACTCAATTTTGTTGAATGTCAAGGCAGGACTTCTTCCCTTCGGTGTTCAGGAATATTAATTTCATTTCTTCTTCTTCTGTCTTTTGCACTTTCCAAAAGGTGGTTGGTTGCTGATGTCAGCAGTATCTCAGATAGATGGAAAATATTTGCCCCAAGAGCAAACACCACTGGGGCTCAGAAGGGCTGTGGAGACACAGACACTGGCAGGCCTGTGTGTGTACAGGCAGAGAGGTAGGTGGTCACTCAGGATGAAATAACTTTGCAGTGGAGTACTCCACGAACCAGGAGCATCATTCAGGATGGATCTGCTTCACAGGAACAAGAAGACTACAGTGTCCCCTCAGCGAGGGAGGGAGGGAAGGAGGGAAGGAGAGAATGGATAGAGATATAGAGGTAAGGATGGATGAAGAAGCTTTGTTTCTGCAACTAAGCTATATTTCAATTGTTTTTTCATTTATTTGCATTCCACTGCTAAAGATGTGTCTTCCAAATTTTTATCTCTTTGGATGGAAAACCTGCTGCAGCTACAGAAAAAGCAGCCTGCATCCATTGTCCTTCATTTTCCAGAACTTTCAGGTGTGCACCTCCAGTGAACCTTACTGAAGATTTTGTTCAGGCTTACGTCTGATGCCATTGAAGGAAGAACAGATTTTCTATGTAGCAACACACTTTGAGTAAAGCTGTCAGATCTGCCTGTCAGATCCATATAAGAGTTCCTTGAATCCATTTGCCAAATAGATATAAATAGTACTTAGGAGACATATCTCATTTTAAAAAGACCTTGGAATAACAGAAGTATGTGCTAGGAAAACAGGTATTTCGGGGAAATCTGGTTCCCAAGTCACACACTGTGTCCCTAGATGTAATCAACAATATATCTCAGATTGAACATCCTGTAAGCAGTAAAGCTTAAAGTTGAAAATGTATAGATCTCCTTTTTTTGGTGTTGCTCCCTTTGACAAGATGCTGCAAACAGGAGATTTCAGTTTCCAACACACTGTGTAGTTCTGGCACAGGAATCTGGCATCATGACAAAGCACAACAAATGTTACCGCCTCATTAATACCTTTTTTGCAGTGGTATTTTTATGATTTTCTACATTCTTCTTCAGTGGGAGCTTGGCATCTGGGACACCTCTAATGTGGTATAACATAACCACTGATAGCTAGTGAAAGCCTCCATTGAAGGCGTGACACTCCGGGTTGCTCCAGCATGTTCCTCAGCAACATGGGCAAGGCTGCGGCTGACTTGATGACAAAACAGTGGGAGCAGTGGCTGGTTGCACAAAGCCTGGGGAGCAAATTTGGCTGGGCTTGGCAATCTGCTCACAGCTCCTCGGGCACTCAGTGCTCTGAGGGGAGAATCAGTGCGGGGGCATTAGGGTAACCCTTCACACGCTACTTGCACGATTAGAGGAGAGATGTGATGACAGCTAGAGCCGTGATGGATATTTTTAGCAAGCTATATAGTCAACATGTTTCACTTCTAGCCTTACTCACAAATTGTTTGTGAGGATTTTTTGGCTTTTATGATTGTGCCTGTTACCAAAGTCATTCAGTCACTGCTCCGAGTGCATTCTGGTCAATACGTGACTGGAAACTATAGTCTGAGCATGTACAGGCTGTTTGTTTCTCACAACTGCTGGGGAGGCTGGTTACCACAGCCACATTATATTATTCCCAGACTAGAAGACTTTAGCAACTGTCCAGTAGGGTGCATATGGGTCAAAGATAGGATGTAAGAATAAGCTGTGATGCCAAGAGGAATCACTCAGACCCTGAAAAATTAAGCAATTGTCTTAATTAATTGTCTTAAAAAAATGCCTGATTTGAAATTTCCTTCTGTCTTCAAATTCATGCTCGGAGTTTCTGCTTGTGCTGTCCCAACTGCAAAATGTTCTGCCTCATCTTGGGTGTCACCATCGACTGCCTCCATATGTGCTTACCAAGCATTCTGTGTCACAGCTTGGCAAGGAAGCCCCAAGATACAAACTGCTTCCTTTCCCTTCTGAGGATGGGGGAAGACTCCAAACCCAGAAAAAGACCCTTTGCTGCTTCAAGTGAGCAGGCACCCACTGCTGCCCTAAACCATTGCTCCTCATGCCTACAGTGAGCAGGCTTTTCCTAATCTACATCTCTCTTAATGCACAAAAAATCAATGTCCCTCCTCTATTAACCTTACATATCTGAGGGCTCCTATCACGATTTCCCTTCAGATTTGCCTTTTCCAAACCTATTCCATTTCCTTCAGCCTCTCCTCATAGGCTGTATTTGCTTGCCCTTATCATTCCTGCTGCTTTCCTAAGGACTTCTTCCACTCTGAGTATGTATTCTTTTCAAAGCAGAGTTTTATCCTCTTTTTCATTTTCTTCTTCAAATCCAGTTCCATCCGCCCATGACCCGGATCACAACAGCCACAGCACAAGGCACTAGCAGAAAGAGCAGAGACTACAACCTGCTACAATAAATCTGCCCTGAATGCACTGTATGTATAAAATTGCGTTTATTTTATGTATTTTGTTTTCCAGGATTTGTTATGCCCCTAAGCAGCTTCTTATTTATTCCTGTGTGTGATAAATATAACCCAAAACAATTTTTAATGCACAGATATAAAACAATGAAAATGTTTTATAAACTACACACCCGAAGTCTGGCTTTTAAAGGGATTCCTTTTCCTTTTTAATAAGCATGCTTGCATGTTTTTGTATCTCTGATTGTGGACAACTGGCATTGAATTCATAGATCTGATGTATAAACAACTTCAGTACAAAAACCCAATTTTTTTATGCTGTGTTTGCCCATGCAAAAATAAAGCTTGATACAAAAATCTTAAACTACCAATTATTCCAAAATTCTACCTACAAAAAAAGGCAGAAACGGGCTCTTGCTCATTTATTTTGTTTTCATTCTTCCTCTGCCCTCCTCTTGAACTTTACATGACTTTTTTTCTCCACCACTTCTGTCAGCGATGGGAAATTTCTAATCCAACATACAGGATTCGTCCCTATTTGAAAATGAAAAGGAAACACATTTGCACTGAGAGACACTGAGGGGCATTTGTTAAAGCCAAGGCAGAGTGGCAAAGTTCATCTCCCAGCAGCAAGACTTTTGGTGAGAGGTAACTGCATTTGTCCCTTTTCTCCCAACGACTCATTACAGCTGAGCAGGTCAGACCTGTCAAACATCAACACATTCGATGGTGCTAGGAAAAAAAAGAGAAAGAAAGAAAACACCCTGTACTTGGATGCAAGGGCTGTGCATCCCTTGTGCTTTGTCTGGCGCAACCCTTTCACAGAAGCACAGACATTGTGAAACGGGGTCAGGAAGGTAGCAAGCCAGCTGCCTGACATCCTTTCGACCGACTCCTGCGACCAAGGAAAGAGCAGTGGCTTCAAGAACCTTGCAAACACCAGATGAGCGCCTCTCCCAGCAGAATCCAAGCCCAAGCCCGATTTTGGTCTTGCTGCAGGTTGGGGGTTGGAGTGCTTGTTTATTTCAGTGTCACCTTGTGGTTTCACAGCCCGCTGCTGTTTTCATGCAGGATGAAGGAGAGTAACTCAAGCCCTCTCCTCTCCTTCAGAGGCAGCAAGCCCGAGCCTCAGCTGATATTCATGAGCCCAGTGCCACCGATCTGGCGGCACAGCACGGCGCGGCACATGGCCTCCCCCCAGCTGGCTGTCTGGGCCAAACTTCGCCTGGAGCCCAGCAGCTTTCAGCCCAGGGTAACTCCACCAGAGTTGGGAGCTTTATGCCGGTCTAACAAAGAAAGGAGACAGGCTAGCCAGGCCTTAATGAGCTGATGCTGATCATGTAACTGTCTTATTGAATTTGCATTTCATTAGGAGACTTCATTTGAACCACAGCTGTGAATATTTGAGGGCCTGATTGTGTCTATGGATACTAATTTGTTCAAAGAAGACAAGGAGGATACTGAGCTGCAAGCCTGACCCTTTTCATATTGATCAGACAAGATAGGTCCTCCTTAAAACTAATGTCAGAGCTGTACCAAAAACGTGCCCAGGTCCACATACCCTGGTTGCTATTGAGCTGCCTAAATGCCTCTTCCAGAGGCTCACCCCTAGGAAATGGACAGGGAAACTGGCCCCCAACACCCACTTGAGCCTTTGCCTGATAAAATTTCATTTTCCTGTACTGTAGCTTAATGAAGATGGTGAAACCCATGGGATGGGAATACACCATCAAGGGAAAACATCCCACCACCAGAAGGAAATGCCATCATTCAAATACTGACTTGGTATTTCAGGCTTCATGATTATCCCTGTAGCCATGTAAATCAGATTACCATACCATAATGTTCTGTTGGAATTCCACATCACTTAATGATGGAAAGACTGCAGACAGCAGGAATGAAACAGTTAAAAAGCCAAGACTTGTGATAAGCAGATGGCAATTATTGCTGCTTACTGGTAAAACCTGTTTGTATTAAAAATATCTTAATGTTTCCATTGGAACCTGCCAATTAAGAGATTAAACTGTGTTTCATTCACATACAAGTGGCTGTGAGCTCACACACACACACACACCTGGCACTCCCAGCTCCAAATTCTACACAGAGGCTGGCTGAAAATATACCCACTGGTCATCTTTTTCGTGCCTGTTTATTGAGTGGGGTGTGGCTTATTTCATGAGCTGTCAGGAGTAAGATATTCTCACCTTATTATCAGGAGAAACAGGAAGTTGCTGGTAAACACAGCTATTTTGCAGAGAGTTATCTAACTAGGGAATAGACCTTCATTGATGAAGCTACTTGAAGCCCAGCCAGGCCTGAAAGGTGGGTGGTACGTCGCCAAGATTTTATTCTCAAGATAGCCTAAGCAAGATGATTTGTCTGGGAATTGCCCTAAGTAAACATGCCAATAGGATGGAAAAAGTTAGCCCCTTTGCCTTCTTAGCCAACCAGCCATTTCCCCTCTGCTGAGGGGAGTGACTGCTGGCACTCAAGGGCTTCCTGCATGTAACTGGTCAGTCTTTCACTGCACTCCCAAGAGCCTTTTTCTGTTAACAGGGAAGCCAAATTTCCTTCACGGATGCTGCCTTACTGCAAGCATCACCTCTGCCACTCAGGGGCTGTAAGTGCATCTGGATGACTCCCCAGAGGACTCCAATGTTTATAATCTAATAAAGGATCTGATGTTGCCAGTCCGAAAGCCAGACGTGGCTGCTGCTGATATAGGAGGGTTTCCTGTCCCTTCTCACTTTTCATACCTTGACATCCAGAAGGATTCAGGAAATGGCTTGGTACTTACAGTCTTTACGTGCCATTTGTGACCATTTCAAAGGATGGAGTAAGGGCATGCCAACGTATATAACAAGCTGTGATTATAAGCAGGATTTATATAAAGAAATTATGCCTCTTGCATTGTCATCAAGCACAGGGTAACTACTCAGGTGAGTGATGCTAACTAGCAAAGGAAAAGCATTAGCTTCAAATAGCACAGCTGACCAAGTGTCACCGCTCTAAACATGTCTGGACATCATCAGTCTGAAAGGTCTTGCATAACGTACTTTCCAAGGATATTTCCAGTCCCACTGCTACTACCAAAATCAGTGATGGTTCAAGGACAGCATTTGATTTAGCTTCTCAGTGCTTCCATCTCTGCTTCCTTAGCTGAAATCAGAATGTGCAGAGACCTATTTAGAGAAAAAAAAAATTTAAAAACAAACAAACAAAAAAAAAATAAACCTCTTCCAGCAGTGTTAAAAAGTTCACTAAAAAGTTCAGTTCAGGCCTGATCAGGGACTTGGCAGAAGCTTGGGAATAGCTTTTGCTTTGTTTGAACCAATCCCAAAATCCACTACTAAGTGTTGCTTCCTGGCGTCTGCACATTCTCTGAGATGGGGAGACAGGGAGGGGGAGAAGAGGTGTCTCAGTGTGTTTTCCACCCATCCTACTGCTTCTCACAGGGGATTTTTAGCTTTCTCCGTCTGCTGTTGGCAGGAAGGGGCAGGGGGTCTCCCAGGAGACCCTGGCAGAGCTCCCCTGAGACTCCTTGGGACAGGCAGGCCTCTTCAGAGGCAGTGCTGGTGCCGTTCTCCACTGGGATCTGCAGGGGAGGCTAAAGTAGCACGACTGGCCACAGAGGTGCACTGGCCTAGAAAGTTCCCAGATCCCCCATCACAGCCCAACCAACCAAATAAATAAAGAAACGGTGGCACACACCCGCTCCCTGCCCCTTCCTCCCCCAGGTCAGAAAGATGTCACCTCTGCTCAGCCCTGTGCCACCAGAGGCTTGCAGAGCAGACTGCTCTTCTGTTCCCCGCTCTGCCAGTGCCACCTCCGGGGCGGACTTGTGCCTCTCCTTGCGGTCTATACCCATCCCTGCCAAGACCCGCTTCTGGCATCTGCCCTGTGGCCAGGCTCATCCTCGGCATTTTTTGGAGGAACATCTGGATTTCTGGAGGAGCAGAGGTGCTGCCTCAGCTTCCAGAGGAGCAGAGAGTTGGGCTGGCCGGGTCTGAGGACACTGCTGCCCCACAGGGCACCCGGCCTGCCCTGCACTGCACCCAGTGAAACCCCCTGGACATCCCTCAGACCAGATAGCCAGCAGCTCCCAAGGGGATTTTTAACTCCTTCTGCCGTGTTTACAGTCACTCATTCAGCTCTGCACAAACACGCTTTTCTTTGGCATGGCAGGAGGGTTTTGTTGGGTGCTTCTGGTTTTATTTTCCTCCTCTCCTGCCCCTTCCGAGGCAATAAGGTGCACAAACAAGCTGTCCATAGGTGGCTGAGAGCAGAACTCGAGCCGCCCTTAAATAATAAAATAAAATTTAAAAAATAAGAAGGGGAAAGAATACCCACCCCGTGCTACCAGGGGCCCCGTTGGTTAAAGGCTACGGCGCAGTCACTCTGAAGTGAGGGTTTAATGAAGTAGCCTGTGAGAGAATGGAGGGGATGGTCCCCGCTGCACAGATGGCTCTTTGTCACCGCTGACACCTGCCATCTGCTTGTTTGTCTAAATGATGTCGGAGGGGCATCGCGAGCCTCCAATCTGCTGCGCCGCCTCCACCAGCTCGGCGTGACCCCCTGACCCGCGTGTCAGACGGGTCCGGAGAGTTTGTTCTTTCCGCTCAGTGGGCCCGCCCGGCCTCTTCCCCGCCGGCAGCGCCGCAGCTGCCCCCGGCCGCGCGCTGCCGCTCGCCCCCCACGCCCGCCCCACCGCCCGCCAGCCCCTAAATCTCCTCTCCTTCATGCATATGAAAGGGGGAGGACATGGAGAGATTAACCTCCCAGGGCATGAAAGGGGTACAAAAGTTTACACCGCCGGGCAGCCATTTAGACCTTTTGCGGGGGGATGCGCTCGCGCTCCTGGGCTTTTTACCGTCATCTCCGCTGGATGCTCAGACTCTTTCTGAGGTAATTAAGAGGCCAGATTACCCCTGATGTAACACCACTGATATCAGGAGAGGCAATTAAAATATTTAGAGAATACTGCTTCTGTTTCTCTGCCATGAGGGCAGACTGGTGCCTTAACATCAGCTATAAAATTTAGAGGTCTCCAAAGATAGTCTGGTTTGGAGGCAGATGAAGGAGGTTGAATCCACTTTCCCAACAGTGGTCACCCATACAATTTTGAAATCACACTTGGAAACAGGATCTATTACTGCAAATGCATTCAGGTAGCATTGTTTCTCAACTTCTCACTGTAGAAAAAGAGTATCTTCTTAAAACATGAAAAAGGGTTTCCAGAGTATGAAAAGTGACTGACGGCTGCCAAGAGGGTCACAGCTTTGAAATAAACTTGTTGGAACAATAAGTGTGTCCCAAGAATCTAACATTCAATTTAAAAACAACATTAAAGTCTAAAACAGCCTAAACTAAAAATTCTTGACTGGTTGGAAACCCCCCTAAGTGGGTTGGAAACCCACTTCCTTTTTTTTTTTCCCCCACTCTAAGCCCACAGAAACTCTGTTCTCTGGATATGACTTCAGGTCACTTCAAAATACTCGGGGTGAGTGCCTAAAAGGAACCCCTTTCCCTGTACAGCCAACAAGCCCATCTCTAGGATGCCTCAAAAGAGACTGAAGCTTGCTGTTCATAGCAGCACATAAATTGCACTTGATGTTATCAGTGATGTCAGTGTACATGGAAGGTGTATAATGGATATTAATTATGACTGTTATCACTTATGACTTGTGTAGTGCAGCCAGGTATGCCTGAATACTTGCAAACACAGCGGCTTTTACACGTGGCAACTCATGAAATGGAAAATGGTCACTCTGCACAGCTCTAATGAGGGCAAGGGTGATTTAAGCTAGCAGAAAGAATCATAATTACTGTAGGTTCAAAGTGATCTTGAAGGAGAGGAAGTTAAAATGGGGTTGGGATTGATCTACTTTCATGCTTTACTCGGCCCATTGTTTTTAATGCCTCATTTTGAACTATAAACAAACGGCTTCAGGTGATTTGCATGGTTTTCTGCAGATAATTCCTGAATTTGTTCTGGGCAATGGTGGAAAGTGTGCACTGTGCAAGAATAAATAGCAGGGGAAACTGTGACAACAGCCCCCACCCTCTTTAGTCTGTCCAAAAAAAGTCCAAATTAAATGCTGGATTCAAAGGCATGTCAGAGCACAGATGAGAGGAAAGGGCTCCAAGGTTTGCAGGGCTCCACATGCTTACAGGGAAGCTGGTGCCCATGCCCAGCCCCAGCAAGGCAGCCTGGATGCTGAAGGCCTTCCCTCCTGGGGAAGGGCTGGCTCTGGGCTCTCGTCCTGGATCACAGGGAGAGGGGACCACCAACTTCCCAATCCTACAGGTCTCTGCCAGCAGGGCTGCCCTGCCTCCAGCTCACATGGTCTGTTCTCCACTGCAGCCCCTTGGCCACCAGCACCTGGGCTGAGACCAAGCACAGCAGGAGTGAAAGAAAGGCAAAACCCAGGAACTCTTGGAGAGACACAGAAAGGCCTACAGGCTATGTCCTCAGCTGGGGAATCCTCTTTTTCTCCCTCTCCTTCATGACAGTGCAGTTTCTGAGCCCACAACAAAGGACCAAACTATTAATATTGCTGACAGAAAGAGAGGAAATCAGAGGCAGTCATATCCCCATGCACCCATCCAGGAAAAAAATCACTGCCTGAGATCCCTCTTCTTTCGATAATATTGGATGATAATTTGCAGTGATATAGAGGAAAAATAAAGAGAAACTAAAAAGTCCCCCAAAAACACCCAGTCTTTTCCAAAATCTAAGAGAGATAAAGGGTGAAATCCTAGCTTTGCTGATTTCTGTGTGTTGTGCTTATTAGTTCAGCATGGAAAGGCTTTTACCCTCCTGCATCATTGTCAAAGGGATTTTTTTTTTTTTACTTGAGGTGCTTTTGGTTAACTGGTGTGTGTAAAAATGTCTCATTGTGGAAGCCATTCCTGACCCAGGTGTTAAGTGTCTAATATCTGTCCAGCTGCCTCATGATGGGTCCTTTTCTTCCTTCAAACATCCTGCTAACTCCCTGACCCTCAGCCAACACCATCCTCTGCAGCAGAGCCAACACATCATGTTTGTCTTGGCAAAATGAGCCAGTCTGCATTAAAATGAGGGTCAATGGAAAACAAAAAGAACCAACAAAAGTCCCTTCCTTTATTTATTTTTGTCTAAAAGATAAAATCTGCGTATTTTGATGCTTTCTGCCAGCCCACCAACTCCAGAAAGCACCTAAATATCCCCACAACAGGGTGGTGAGATGCTTCAGGAACATTTCCTTCAGAAGCTATGATGATAATAAGCTTTCTGTACCCAACAATTTCAACACTATTCTATTTTGATGAGGTGAATGATAGTCAATTCCCATTAACACCTCCCCTCTCCCAGAAGATAAATTTCTTCTGAAAATGATTTTATTTTCTTCCTGAAAATGTTTTCCTTTCTTCCTGGCAGAGCTGAAGGTGGATTTGCTTGTACAAAGTTTCTTTTTTCTAGCCTGGAAATGGGATTTTTTCACTGTATCCTTTCCTTTTGGAGCTCAGCCTTTTAGTATCGATCCCAAATAACATCTCTTGACCATGGCCAGCTCAGCCAGACCTGCAAGCAAACTCATCAACTCTCTACAGGCAAACAAAATATTGGCACTAGCCTGTGTTTCTGTCAAGACTGCCATGGGTGGATAGGTATTGTGGCACTTGATCACTCTGTGTTTCAGCATGCAAGAAACCAAAACACAAATATTTTAATAGGGTGAGGAGACTATTCTGCATGCATTTTTGAATCAATGCAAGTGCCTAATCAATTAAGCAAGCTTGCACACTGCTGTGGACATCACCTCAAAATCTAGCCCTGCAGGCAGCCATACTACTGTACCCTTTTGCTCATGTGAAGCAACACCGTCTCTGGCAAGACAGAGAGCTTCCCTCTGGCAAATTTCTTCATGTGACAGAGGCCAGAGATTTTATGTGTTTTCTGAAAGCAGCTATGGCAAACAGTCAATTCAGCTAAACAGTTTTGGCCGCAGTACATCTGTGCTTAGTTTTGGCTTAGCAGAGCAGAATAACACATGTACTTCTCTCTCTGTCCCACTCCTAACCTAAGATGGTGAAAAAAAGCTGAATTACAGAAGTACCTTCTGTCCAGAAGTGTCCTGTGACAGTGCAAAATCTGCATGACTGGGTATTCCAGCCAAAATGAACTCACATACCCACATGATTTCCTCACGAGATGACTTTGTGGGGAGGGTTTTTTGGCTTAGTTCTTGTTGCTGTTGTTTTGTTGGCTCCTCAGATCAATACATTTACTGATCTCACTTCAGGCATTTTAAAATCAAAAATATGAGAATAAACAGAAATGAGGAAATTTCATGCAAGTCTCTGCCATATTTATAATCAGGGTTTCCTCCTCTGACCCATCTTGTCCTGCTTCTGGAAGAGGCACCAGCACTCTGTGAAACAGCAGTACCAGGCAGCCAGTGTCACTGCCACCACAGCAGTGATGAGGACATTTCTTCAGGTGTCTCAATGCCTTAAGAGCTCAGGCTGTGTTTTCCAATGGGATTTAAAAGTCATCAGCATCACGTTTTGTAGGCATATATCACTTGCTCCATAGTGCAGCATGATCAAAAACTGCATGCCTGTATTAGCTTGGGCTTTAACCAGGTTAGGCAGCCCAGGTCCCTAAGCCAGGCTCTGCAGCTCCTTAGCACAGTCACACGAAATGCCACAGAGATGTGCCCAGCAGACCCTGTACACCTCTGCAAGGTGGTGACTCTTGCCAAGAAGAGCAGAACAGCAATCCCCAAGGCAGCACAGCCAGTCAGGGCCTCAAGGCACGACAGAAGCACTGCTACAGGGCACTGCCCCAGCCTCTCAGCCTTGTCACACAGCTCCCAGCACCCATGGAGCCATCCCTGTTGTCTGCAGCACTGCAAAGCCACCATCAAGGCTACAAACTCTCAGAGAGTTCACAAAATGCTTGCAGCATCTTTCAATGCTTCAAATGCCTCCTTTGACATCAGTTACACCAAATTTGCCAAATTTGCCATCCCTGACTGTATAGACCATCGTAGAGAAACATTGATTAGGTTGCACTGCATTCTTCACTTAATTCAAATAATAAATGCACCTCTCCATCACTTCCTCTCCTGTTTTATAAGCTCCTGTTAATAATATTTAGCCTCTTAGCAAAAAGGCTAATTTTTCACAAAAACATTTTAGTTTTAGAAAACTTCTAAATTTTGATGGAAGCTCTTTATTCAATAGACTATTTAATTCTTAGTTTCCAATTAATATTTTCCAGCATTTGTTTTTACTCTTGTTTTAATGGACTGTTTTTTCCTGCACTTACACTGATTGGTTTGCCACTCCAGACAGCTTTTTAGAATTAAATATTTCTGACACTAAAATGGTTTCCTTTCCAAGAGTGAAAAGGGTTCAGAAACAAATTCAAGCAGAAAATTTAATTTTGTCACTAAGAGGAAAGAAGTTGCAAAGGCTCAGGCAATTCTAACCACCATTTACTGGACTAGCAGTGGCTAAGACATGATCATATTTGACCCCAGAATTTACACCTGCACCCTGGATTTGGAGGAAAAGGTTGCTTCAATTCCCTACACTGACACAGACTTTCAGCATGGCTGTGGGTGAAGTCCTGAAAGCATTTAAGGTATTTGGCTTTACAAAACAAAGACCCAAACAGCATTTTGTATCCAAATTTCTGAATGCCAGCAATGCAGTGAAAATATTTGAAGTTAAAGGGATAATCAGCCCAAGCAAATCACAGGTTGCCTAAACATGCAGCAATGCTTGGCAACCCCAGCTGGTTGCTGTGATAAGCCACATGCTCACACCAACACGGTGGGAGAGAGCTGGGTCATCTTCAACCCAGAGCCTGCTACTGCCACAGGCCAGCTCTGAAGTACCCAAAAGCAGCTGCTCCCTGACTGCCAACCTGCTCAAGCTCCTGAGCATCTGCAAATTTACATTCCAGCAAATGTTAGCAAATAATCAAGATTTACATTTTATTTGTTTATCTAACAAGGTGGAGCTGGATGGATTTTCTTTTTCCTGTCTTTTAGTCATCTGGTTTTTGAGCAATTTTTACCATCATATTTCTGTTTCTCAGCTAATCTTAGAACCAGTGACATCATTTCACTGAATTAATAATATTTAAAGCACATCTGTGTGGTCTGCACAGAGCTCAGTGACAGGATAAATCACATTCTGTGCTGTTCTAACTTTCTTAAAATACCCCTTTGTAGCTTAAAAAATAATTTTTCAAGAAATTCATTCCTGGTCTATGCTTGCATCACCAAAAGCCAGTGCTCCTCCCCAGTGTCCCAGTGTGGAATGTGACCAGAGCAGATATGAAATGTAAAATAATAATAATAATAATAATAATAATAATAATAATAATAATAATATGCTCCCCAGGTGGTGCAGGCACTGTGCACATACAGCACTCCTCCCATTCCCTGTGGCCTGGGCACAGGCTGGAGTAAGTGAGGCACACAGGTGACCTGCTGCCCTTCCCACACAGTCCTCTCCAGCAGGGCTGGGCCCCATGGGCTCCACTCTTCAGTAGCACTCGAGGCTCGGTCTGCAATTGCAGCTCCTCCTGCTTCTGCAGTGGGAACAGCCAACAGACCCTCGGCTGGTGTCCACCTTGAAGGGTGCCCTGCCAATCCCAGTGCCCAGCATGCAGCTCCAACCTTCCCACTGCCTGTGACCAGTGCAGCCAGCATGGCTCTCCCACACCAGGCTGGTGTCCCTCTCCCAGCCGTTAATTGGCTGGGATGAGCGTCATGCGGCTGGGTGCACACATGTGTCCCATAACCTAAACCATCTGCGAGCGCTTTGATTAACCCATCCCCAGCTCCTCTGCGCTGCCATTGAAAAGATCCCGCCCTGGCCCCAGCCGAGCCTCCCCCGTGCAGCCCTGCAGCTCCCCTCCCCACCCAAGAATTCACAACCACAACTGTGCAGCGTGGGCCCCCCGGCTCTCCGCGGCCGCGCGGGAGCAGCCCTCGGCAGCCAGCGAGGAGAAGATGAAAAGGGTTCCCTCCATATGTGGCTGCTGATGCAGACCTACAGGGTAGGCTCCACGCACAATAGATAACAGGAGGCTCCTTCTCACAGCTGTTCGGCTGTAGGGCCTTCCACGTCACATCATACGCGCAGGCGTCAGACACCCCTTACATAAAAAATGACTGGAGAAAAAAAAACCTTCTTTGAAACCACATGGTTGCACATCAACACAGAATTCAGCCTACTGCTGCTGAAAATTGCTTGAAAAATGCAGCCATGTCAGGCCTTATGTTCTCATTACTCTCCAGGGATATGACTTTACTGTCTGACTGGTTTTATATTGCAATGAAGTGAAGTTTTCAGTGGAAGCACTCAAATTCAATGGAGTTGCTCTGGAGGCTGAAGAGGGATCCAAAGTCACCAAGACCTAACCAAGATCAGACTCTAGATGGAGAGATTTAGGCACTGTAAACACAACAAGCTCACAAGCAATATTGTCAGCAAAACAGGAAATTTGCACTGGCATGCTAGGTTTGCAGCTGGTCTAAATAAGAGCAGCTTATTAAGGAAGAATTTGATGCTGCCCATCCAGAGGCAAGACACTCTCACTATAGGATCTGTTCCTCTGGAATTCACCATGATCATGGTATTTATAAATTTTACAGGAGTGTTAGTGCAAAGTAACTCAAGAAAGCAAAACCTCACAAGTTTACTTAGAGGTACTCATTTTCACCAACTATTGCAACTATAGCTTTAATCATATGAAACTCATGCCATCATCAGCACTGTGCTTTCTCCAGTTGTCTGGGGGGTAATTCTGGGCAACTTTTCTATTGCACCTTCCACTGAGCTCTCTCAAAACAGCTTCATGTATGACATCAGCAGTTTCACCATTTCCTAGGCAGATACATTGCACAGAGCTGTGAAAATACCCTTGCTTAGGATAGAATATTGACAGAGCTGTACTGTTGTGTACAGTTAACCACAGTTCCAGCCTAGGACTTGAAAAAAAATTGGCTTAGACCTATTTGTACACTAGTAGAGTTTTCCTGCAGGTTTCATAGGATGGAAATAGCACAATCACTCTCACTGGCACCAGAGATCACTGATACACACAAACCAAGAAGTGAAATTTTCTAATGAACAAAGCTGGCATATCAGTTTGTCTGGATTTCATTTGAAGTCCAGCCCTCCAACTATGATCCTGCCATATCCATACAACTGTGGTGCACCAGGACTTCAGATACTCAATGAGTGCCAAACATGGGTCTGTGCCACAAAGTTCAGTGAACTCCTGTGCTATTTCATCTCTCCCTGCCTGCAGTGAAGCAGGATCAAACCATAAGGGTCAGACTCCCTACCCCATTACCATCCCCCAAACTGTATTAAGAGCAGCATTGGGGCTGAGAAAGTGCTCCTGCTGGGTTCAACAGCAGAAGTAAAATCACAGTTCCATTCACTCATTCACTGAAAGCCTCTTAAGACAGAAATACCTGTATTTTCCACTGTATGGAGAGAAAACAGCTCACCTATGTGCAAGTGCGGAAGACTGTCCCCACCAAAAAAGTAGCTTTGATCCCTGAACAGAACCTTAGACTGCTGAGGACAGGCTAGGTAGGACCATTCATTCCTCAATGTGCACAGCCTCCTCTGAATCACTCTACAGCTCATCTTGCAGTCCAGCTGGACCTTTGAATCCAAAGGTTTCTCATAAGACATGTTTCAACATCTCTCCCGAAAATGAGTGACAACAGCACACTGGTCTCATGCTGAATAAGGTATAAACATTGCCCTCAAGGAATCAAGTCCTTAGATTCCTGTCTGATAAACACAAGATACATTTTTAAGATCAACATTCCCAGTCATCCAGCAGCTGAGTTTTTGAGCATCTCATTTCTCTCCAGTGAGATTTTCAGAATGACTCAGAAGCTTTGAGTGGAGCTGGAGGATTTTGGAAAACAAACTCATTTTTGTGCTACCACCTCTCTCACTTTGGCTTTCTGGGCTGTGAATGCAGAAATTGTGCTATGCTGTCAAAAATGCTTCTGATTCATAACCTCTGACAAAAGCACGAGTAGAGCAGCATCATGAATTGCACAGCTCATTGGCCACTGGGGAGGGTTCATTGGCCTGCTAATCTGAACTATCTGATCCTAAACTTCCACTTCCTATTTCATTCAAATGCACTGCTGAGTTATTTGACTCCAGCATAGACCCAGGGATGTTTTTCTTGTCTTATAGTTTTGTACTCACTGAGCTAACCCACAAGATAATTATCAAGGCAAAGAACTTAGCGGGATCCTAACAAGGATTAAAGATTTCTATGCTTCATTAAAATATTCCCAGTGCCACTGGCTGGGATGAAAATGTATAAGAATTGTGTTACAATTACAGCACCAAGCTTCAGCCCAGAAACCTCCATGAAGAGAATCCCTGGAAAATGCTGCTTGAGGATGCCAGAGCTGCACTCACTGAAGTGTCTGATTCATTGGAAATCCAACCTGAAATCCCATTGACTAGCACATCCTTGCAGTCAGGCCCATAGAGAAGCAGCTGGCTCTTGGGACAAGATTGGGAACACCCAGATAACCCACTGCAATATAAGCACAGCTCAACTGATTGTGCAACAAGCTTTGCCAGCTGGGAGGGGAGCTGAAGAGAAAGTGTTTTAAGCAAGAAGCTTTGTTGCTGGTGTTGCTTTGCTGCTGCTGCTCAGAAAGCATGTGGGTGTAATGTTCTCATCCGCACCTTGCAAGGCACAGGTAAGATTGATTGGGCTCTGAAGACCATTTTTTTGCTCAGGACTTATCCACATATACCAGCATTAGTAATTTTGCACAAAGAAAGATGGCACGTAAAAAATCTGAAACTGAACATTCAGTAAAAACGAGCCTTAAGTCAGATGGACAGGTTTGCCCAGAACCAAGCACTCTTTGGTTTTTTGCAAGGAAAAGATCATACTTCTCAACATGGCAAAAGGATGTAGACTCGTCCTGCTGATGCTTGGGGGTATTATGGTTGCAGTTGTCACACAGGAGAGAGCAGCAGCATTGGCCAGAGTGTCTATCCATTTGTTTTAGTTCAGATTTCCAAGGAGGTAGTGCTGCAGTATCACTCTCAAGTGTGCTTCTCTTCACCTGTCTATCTGCACTCAGCTGTGCTTCTCCCTCACCAGTAACTTTTGAACCTGTTGACCAATTTCAAACAAATTTGACAGACAATAGGAGGTCTCCAAGGTATTAAATTCCAACACATTTTATGAAAATTGGCAGGTGGCTAGAGGAGAAAAACCCAATTAGTGGCCCTGTGGAGGCAAAGGCTGCAATGTGAATGTGACCCTTATTAGACAGTGAAGATCCTCCTGGGAAAGAGATATTATGAATGTCCACAGAGGGGAAAAACAGACCAGCACTTACATCTTATTAGATACCAGACAATCCAATGCAAGCCCCAGTAATGTTTGAGGAAACCGGCTACTTCAGCTCTGCTGCTCAAAGAAGACGTCCATGACCTCCAGCTGGGGCACTCACAGCCTCCTTACACAGAGGTAGAGATAGAATGAGGAGGAGGGAAGAATCATAAGGTGCTGGGCTAAGGGAAAGGGAAAAGCCTTCTTCCAACAGCTACTGAATGCCTCTACTGATCATCTCTTCCAGCCCTTTCACTGATCCCTCTCAACCCTTCTTTTCCATCTGTCCTGAGCATCCCATGGATCCTTTCATACCTTTCATTTCCCCATCTTTTTGATTTTCCCTAACCAAGGCTCCAAATAATCCCCAAACAGCCAAAGGTCCTCACTGTTGTACCTTAGGTCTCTGCCCTCTCACCTTCTCAGAAATGCTCTTTGCTGCAGCCACAAACTAAATGGATAATTTTCAGGACAGCTTGCCCTCAATTTTGAAGCAGCAGAATTAGTTTTTCCTGCTCTGCTGAGAAACCTTGAGCCAATTCTAGAGTCATGGCACAATGAAACAGACAAGGACATTACATTTACGAATTGGGCCTGTCCTCAGGGACAAATTCATCCTTCTTATAACCTCCCTGAAGTCACAATAGAGAAAACATAGCCCTAATTAATCCAGCCTGCTTGCATTACAAGAGATAACACAGCCTAGAGAACAGCATCTGACTGGAAGAAGCAGAAGGGTCATGGTTTTACATGACTTTGTAACTGACTCGATCACTGCTGTTGAGCGCATTCTTTAGCTGCATTTATAAATTCAAATTGTAGGACTTATGCTTCAGGGTCTGGATTCTCAGCTTGGATGGGTAACCACGTGCAGGCTACACTTCTGCAACTAAAGCTTTGTGAATCCACAGTGCAGTGGCTTCACTGGTTTGCTGCTGAGGAATGGAAAGAACTTATATTGAAAGGCACTGAGTGAACTGCAGCCTCACAGTAACATAGATCCCTCCAAAGGTCTCCTTGCTTGTCCTTCAGCTCCTATCATGTGTTCTTCCTTGGGAAAACTGCTTTCTTGTTATAAATCATGCAGATCTCCAGCCCTTTCCTCTATGCTCCTGTTCCAGCTTTTCCCCTCTCTTCCCATTCCTCAAACAAAATGTTACCAGAAACATTAAAAATCAATGGAAAACATATTTTACCTTTTAAAATGAGAGGAACATAATTGAGTTCTGTAAGGACAAGAACAACAAGGGAAGGCAAGAGAGGAGCCCCACAGGAAATTATTTGGATTCTCCTTCTCCTGATCACTGCCATAAATATTTAACTGAGTGGCATTTGCGATAAAGATTTATCTTATAGGAAATTTCTGATAAGTGGTTGGACAGATCCGTAGGTAACTAATTTAAGATATGTTTATATCTACTTAATTAAGTCTGCATCTAGTTAATTAAGGAGTGAAATATTTGAAAACTCTGCAAATTGTGCAAAGAATTCACATCTGGCTAACAAAGCAACTCTGATGTGCTACCAGTGAGTGCTCTGTTCAGAAAAAAAGGGAATTTCACATATGGATGTGTATGTAAGCCAGGAGAACCCAGTGGCTCATTGTAGCTATCAATCAAAGGATTAAACAGCAGCAAGGATTTGAAAGAACCTTTTTCAGAAGGTCCTAGCAAGCTCTGGGACACAGTTGCAGTAGTGATGCTCCTGAAGTGAACAGAGAGACTTGTGTAATTCAATTGAGAATGCTCCAAGAAAATGCTGCTGTCACTACACAACTTTCCTGTACCTACCAGCTGTCTCCATTTGGAAAAGACAATCTTCATTTTCTAAAAGCAAAATATTTACAATTGTTCCAGTCTGTCCCTCCAGAATTCTTCCCCCCTTACATATGGATTTTCCTGAAATTGCAACACAGGGCTCTGATGATCTCTCCAACTGTCTCCATCGCTAGATGTCAGATGTCGGCATTCACAACAGCGCAGGCTTTGAGACAAGGACTGACACCAGTACTTCAGCTGATTGACTTTAAAGCCAAACACATATGGTTACATACTAAGGATTTGGTGGAGGTGTCTGATACAAATAAGCATCCTGGAAAGTCACAGATGTCTCCACAGAACTAACCTGGAAATCTCATAAGGACAGGCTTCACAGCCCTTTTGTGGTTTGTGAAGGCCAGTATGTTTACTCGGGGTATTAAAAGAGAGTCTTAAATCAATTTTTCACTAATATGATCCCAGTTATTTCATTAGGGTTGTTCTTGAGTAATGATTCAAGGGCATGCCAAGGAGGAGTGGATTAGACTCCCTTAGTTTCCTCTTGGCAAAAAGCAGTAACAAAGAAAACCAACTACCCACATTTTCAGAGCTTTAAATACTTGTTTGTGACATTCAGTTCTGAAAGCAAGCAAATGTTTGGTAACAAGCTTTTTTCTTCTTAGCCATTTCTAATTCCCCTTCTTATTACCATCCCTCAGTTTTCTGAGTAATTACCTCACATTTTCTGTCAATCCCTCGTCATTTCTCTACCCTGCCTGACCAGTTTGCTCCTGTTTTGGCCCTGGGCTGTTTGAGGTATGCCATGCTCCAGAGAGATTGTCCTGGTTTAGTCATCATTTCTCCATGTATCAAGCCTTGGCACCCATCCAGGAAGCAGTAATGTCCCCGTGTGGATTGGCTGGCTAATCACAGGCCAACAGTACGGTATGTTGTGACTGAGGAGTTCTAAGGGCCAAATGCCCAAACATACCCAGGCTCCAAGGACAGATCACACGGCAGATGCTGGTACCTAAGACAAGCCTGGGGCAGATGTAAGGTCCCAACCTCCAAAGCCATCCTCTTAATTTGACATCCAGCTCAAAAGACACTCCTTTGTTTGACATGATATTTCCTTGTGCACACTCCTCACAGCAGAGTTTTCTGTCCACACATGGCAAAGCCATCCTGTCTGAATGGCCCCTGAAGTTCTGACCAAGCCCCATGGGGATGGGGATTCCCACCTGGCTTGGGAATCTCAGCTAAGGTAGAGGTGGAAAGGTTCCCAGGACAAGTTATTTTCTCAAATAGCATTAAATTCATCACAAAACATTAATCTCAAGTAAGTCACAGCTACATTTACTCAGAAACTCATGCCAAGAAGTTCCCACAATTAAATAAAAATCCACTGACTTCTGTCCAATTGGACTAGTGACTTTAAATCCTCCAACAGTTAGAATCCAGTTCCTTCAGCTAAACAAGAGACTTAATTACCTGGCTGTCGTACCAAAATCAACTGTGTGCAGCTGAAATATCCTTTGCACTTCATAAGAAGATTGCGGGATGGTTTAGGTCTTCTATAGTACAGGAAGAGGTAGACACCCTTAGCCAAAGGGATTTTCCTATCCACACCCTGAGCCCACCACAGACGGTGTATCTCAGATAAGAAGTCACCTATGCCAAGCTAACAAGGTTTTGACTTTCAGGAGAGCTTATTACGAGCCCTCTGATATGCACAGGGCAAACTTGAATCTTTCTAGTCTTTTCAAGTCTAAAGATCTCGATATATGAATAGAATGGATGGCATACACTAACCTTTATTCTTCTGCTGGACAATTTGCAATGAATAAAAAACAGAAACAAGAATTGGTTGCTAAAATTTTAGCAAGAACAGAAAACAAACAAGAATATTTTTCTCTGGATATTTCCAATGAAAAAAAGCGGATCTTTCTCCTTCGCAATGAGGGTTGCATTTAATCTCAAACTGGAGTTGTACATTCTGGCATTTATGCTACAATACTGGGGAAGATAAAGGGAGAGAGAAGGGAGAGAAGGGGAGGCTGTTGATGTTGAATGATCACATATTGACAACATGGCATTGTTGTGCTTGGGGAGGGGCAGAATTGTGGACCCACCACTGGCACTGCTAGGCCTGGGCTGCTTTCTGGCCTCCCAAAAACTGCCAGCAGTGTGGTGGAGCTATCATTTGACTCACACAAATGAGTGCACACAAGGTTCTCACATAATGGTTCAGCACCATCTCCTCACATGATTGCAAATGCATCCATGCTCCTGTGCAATGCAATAAAAGCACAGACTGGCAGGGAGTTATGAGAATCCCTTTTGCTCTGACACCCTGTCATTCACTTTGTACCCCAGGGCTGGCTGAGGGAAACGTCTTCGTATCACCTGCAGAGCTAGGAGACCTGCAGCACTGTGAGAACTAGGTGTGTTTGTACCTCATTGTGGACCTAAACAAGGGCTGGCCTCATTTCTTATTTTGCTGTTACCTAGCCAAAATGTATCTCCAGCAGCCTGCAATGTGTCCAGCCTGCAGTGGTCTCCCCAGCCAAGCACCACTGCCAAGGTGCCCCATCATCACACTGCGCACCTTGGGAAAGCTGTGTCTGCTGGCCTTGGCAGCATTAATGGGCAGGAAAACCTCCAGTTAAACCTTCCCCCAGCAGTGCATGCTGTGCTGGTGTCATCGACTCTGTACCAGCTTTTGTCACTCACAAAAATGTGATAAAATGTAGCTGTGTTCAAGCTATGACTGTAACCAGCGTTGAGAGGACATAAAAGGTGTCCTTTATACCCTCTCCAGACAATATTCCTCAAAATGAATCCCCCCATCACTAAATTTCTTGCTTTGTTACCTTCCAAAGCAAACCAAACAATTCTACCCCCAACCACAATTTTCAAGTGAAATTATTAAAAAGGGTTTTTTTAGCTCTTTTATAGGAAGAATTAATTTAATTTTTTTTAATCACAAACTCTCTCCAAAGCTGTTAGTTTTTGGCTGTAATTTGTGGCATAACACATGATATTCTCTAAGATAACAGACTGCAACACCAGTGGGGCTGAATTGAAATTTATTACTTTCACAGCCATGTGTATAACCACCTATAGGTTGTGGAATTCTCTATACATGCCTATGCTGAATGATATGTATATACAGCAGCCAGGGACAGGATTAACAACCTTTCAGAGAGCTGAGAGGGATTTCTATGTATCTCTATGATCTTCAGAAAGGAAGCCCTGGGCAGAGATTTAATCACATGTCATTGTCTGTTATGCATTCATAAAAAGATGAATAATTATGGCAATTCAAGGAAACCTATCATCAACTGAAAGGAAAAGACTATTTTTCTGAAGCATACAAATTCAGTCTTTTATGACAAAATGACTACTTAAGACTTAAAACTCTAATCATTACCATTTGCTTTATCTGCTTTATACCACCTCCCTTTATCTGCACATTGATCTGAAAACATGAATCTCTCGAAATGTCTCTCTCTGGTCTCTAAAGAGGTGAATGTATTTTTTTCCTTTTCCAATTCTGCAGCCAGGTAGAGGGGACAGCATTTCCTCTCTCTTGGTGTCAAGCAAGCAAGTCACCCTGGGCACAGCACAACCCTGCAGGAGCTGATCAGTTTCTGCCTGGGGTGCTGGCACAGGGGCACAGAGGTGTCCCCGCACCCCTTCCTGCGGGGCCATTCAAACAAGCCCCCACCACACCCTGTCGTCAGGAAGGTGGTGCTAATGGGAGATGGTTTTGAAGGTTTAATATAGCCTCTGCAACACCTTTCAGAAGAGGAAAGGGGTGCCCAGCTTACTACAGCTGAAAAAACAAAGAAAGGAGGGAGAAAAAAATAGGCTATTTCCTCTAAGTTCCTAATTTTTATTGCACTTGCCAGCCACAAGCAAAAGGTGCCCTGTCAGAGGGTGGGAGGGGAGAAGTAATTCAGTTCTATGCTGCTAGGACTTGATTCACTAGGGGAAATCAAGGCTCTGGGCTCAGGACCATGTCTACAGTCCTTACTCATGAAAACCACTTTGACAGGACATATCTAAGCTTGGCCAGGCATCCAGGTAGCTTCAAAAGGGAGCTAGCAGGCTGGAAGCCCTGCCTCTGAGCTCTGCAGCCTGAGGACAGTGTCACCCTGTGTCTTCCCAGTTTCTCCTGCCTCTTCTTCTAGCTTCTACATCATGGAGCATGGGGTATCTGCACATCTCTTTTGCCACTGGAGTAGCTGGATCCCTTCAAGACAGAATGGCTAAGGAAGCTGTGGAGATGTGGCTGTGACTGTCTGTGGCTCTGTGTGGGGCTGTCTGAGTGTCAACACTTTGCTTTTAATCCCTCTCTTGTGGCACAGAGCAGAGCAGTGTCAGTGCACATCCAGATTGCATCCAGCAGCAAGGAATGGCCAATACCTGTTCCACTGAGGATCCTGCTACCCAGGGATGTCTCTTCTGTGCCTGGACAAATTCTCAAGTGGCAGGTTAGATGGGTTTACTGAAGAGCAGGGGCCACACAGCAGGGACTGGGGCTCCCCCTCCCCTGTGTCTGATGAAGCCCTACAGAAGCCCTCAGCTGCGCTGGGAAGTGACAGCAAAATGCTGCACCACACAGCCCATTACACACAATGTACAATGAACACCTTCTTCCTCTGGGGCGTCAAATACAAAAGATCCACAATTTTTATCTGGTTTGGAGGAAAAAATACATTGAAATCATTGTACTGGCAAGTGAAGCTGCATCAGGCAGAATTAAAGCTTTAGCAGCCTTTTTGCTAAGCTAAGGACCCCCTCACTCAGAGCACAGCAGGCAACCAACACCCTCCCAGAGCCATGGTAAACCTTGGCATGGAGAAACAGCAATGCCAAAGTGAGCGAGCTCCTCTTGTTCACGTGAAGCTCTGCTTTGTTTTGCAGGGAGGTTGCCATTCCCCCACTGCTCTGGCCACGGCCAAGCAGGCCCAGTTGAGCCTCCCCAGCTAAACTTCTGGTTGAACGCTTCCTTAGGGAGTTTGTGCTGTCAGATTGGAAGGGTGGGCTCAGGAGGATATGGGTGGGACGCAGTGGCAGCAAGGAAACCCTTGTTCACAGCTCATTCGGGGAGGAAACGGGCACCGATCCCAAGGAAATTGTTTTGTGTTCCTGAGCAGCCGCGGCGGGGGGAAAGGTGGGGGTGCTGCCGGGTGGCTCTTTCCTGCTGCAGCCAAAGGCCAGCGGGCAGCGTGCTCCAGCACGGACACGGACACGGGGCTCCAGCACAGGCACGGACACGGGGCTCCAGCACACACACCGACACGGGGCTCCAGCACGGACACGGACACGGACACGGACACGGACACGGGGCTCCAGCACAGGCACGGACACGGGGCTCCAGCACACACACGGGCACGGGGCTCCAGCACGGACACGGACACGGACACGGACACGGACACGGACACGGACACGGACACGGACACGGGGCTCCAGCACAGGCACGGACACGGGGCTCCAGCACACACACCGGACACGGGGCTCCAGCACACACACGGGCACGGGGCTCCAGCACGGACACAGACATGGGGCTCCAGCACACACACGGACACGGGGCTCCAATACAGACACGGACACGGGGTTCCAGCACAGACACGGGTACACGGACACGGGTTCAGCAACCACGCCCGCACGGACACAGACACGGGGCTCCAGCACACACACGGACACGGGGCTCCAGCACACACACCGACACGGGGCTCCAGCACGGACACGGACACGGGGCTCCAATACAGACACAGACACGGGGCTCCAGCACAGACACGGACACGGGGCTCCAGCACGGACACGGACACGGGGCTCCAGCACGGACACAGACATGGGGCTCCAGCACACACACGGACACGGGGCTCCAATACAGACAGGGACACGGGGCTCCAGCACAGACACGGACACGGGGCTCCAGCACGGACACAGACACGGGGCTCCAGCACACACACGGACACGGGGCTCCAGCACGGACACAGACATGGGGCTCCAGCACACACACGGACACAGGGCTCCAATACAGACACGGACACGGGGCTCCAGCACAGACACGGACACGGGGCTCCAGCACGGACACGGACACGGGGCTCCAGCACACACACGGACACGGGGCTCCAGCCCTCCGTGCCAGGTTACTCAGGCTGCACTGGACAATGTGTCCCCCAGGGCCTGAGGACAGCTGCCCACTCAGGCACCGTGGTGGCAAGTGCTGGCGCTCGCCCCACCCGAGTTTCAGCACAAGGGCAACCAGAGGGGTCCCAGCCAGCCGTTCCCTCTCTCATCGTCTCCCAGAGGCGCTGCCACACACGCCAAAGAGGGAGGAAAAAAGGGGACCTGCCCTTGTACAAACTACCCAGCTGGACATGCTGGCTCCCATCCCTTCTTCCCCCACCACTGTCCTTGCCCCTCCATGTCACGGAGGTGACTCGGCCACACTCTTGGAACTGACCCAGAGATGTCACAGACACTCCATGCGAGCCTGAAGGCACAGCCACCTCTCAGAGTTGCTCCGGGAAATAAGCAGGGGCATGTATTGTCACTTGCGGTCTGGACCAGGCTGCAGAGGGGCCCCGTGACTCGCTCCAGGGGGCATTAAACATAACCTGCAAGCCTACAGTGTGGAGCAGGGAACAGGGCGGGAGCTCTCAAGGAAATATTTTGCTGAAAACAAAACTTTCAAAGCCTTTCAACAGCAGAGCACCGAAAATAGACTTCAGACTCCAAGGGAGGGGGAATTGGAAAAGGTTAGAAGCGGGGGAGAGAGAGAAAGAGGGAAAGATCAAACGATCGACGACAACCCTGGGGAAAAAGGGGGCGCAGAGGTTGCCAAAGATTTTTTAAGTCCATTTCCTGCAGGAGATGCAGACAAGGAGGGTCAGTTTATTGCAGTTTGGCCTGAGCAGAGAGCTCTGCAAGAGGCTCTTCAGGCTCACTCCAAACACAGCCATTCATTACCCAGTGCCGCATCCTTCAAAACAGGAAGCGTTGCCAGAGCATTAATTTATCTCTTAATCGCCGTCCTTTTGTTGCTGTGAAAAATGTTTAGTCATAGATTTAATTCCTCTCACTCCACCCCCCTACATCCCGATCACCTCTGATCACAAACACCATGAAGAGACAGGGCTTGACAGCTTTTCTCATGGTTTTACTACAATTTAACTTTCAGAAGATCAGCTAACTTGCTCGCAGATTCTATTGAAGAATCCTGCATAGCAACAAGAGAGCTGCCTCTGGCTCAAAGTGGGAGTGTAGTTCTTTGGGATTTCGCCTTGTCATTATTATTTCTCGCTCTTGTTATTGTCTCCAGTCCATCCTCCCCAGCCCAAATTTACTTTAAACAGATGTCTTATTTGTTCATAGCATGCTGAGGATTTGCCCTGGCAGAGAGATCTTTTTTTGTATTTTGTTTTGCCTTTTTTTCCCTTAAATCTGTTTTAAATTTTGAGAAGAGCCCGTGAAACAATAGCAGATGTGTTGTAGCTACAATTAATTGGATAATTAACTTAATTCATGTATTGCATTTTAGGTTTGTGTTTCTTATGCAAGAGAGTATACGTGCTAGAAGCTGGGGTGGGCACGAGCAGCGGGGAGGAAGAGAGAGGTTTGTTGGGGAGGTGTATCGGGGGGTCCCCCAGCCAAGGGCATGAGCACTGGGGAGAAAGCAGTGCCAGGAAGGGGCCACACAATCCAGCAGGGGCCAGGTGATTAAAGATGCAGACAGTGGTGAACACAGGAGTCCAGGCTGCAACGATTTCCCGGGGTTATGTTCCATCAGGTATGTGCACAGAGGACTGTGGGGTGTATGGACCAGCTCTGGGAGGCAGGGATTCAGATTCCCTAATCCTCCAAAACACCTCTTGAAGGGAAGCAGAGGGATGCATGGACAACCAGTCCATAGCACCAGGGCCATTGGGATATACCTGGGATGGAACCACTCCCCACCAGCCCCAGGTCAGCTCAGCTCATCAGGCTGCCCCATGTTCAGAGCTTGTGTCCCAACCAACCCCAGCCACAGCCGGGGCAGACAGGACCCTTCGGTCTTCTCGTGCCCCACCAAACACACCCCCACATCTCCTCTGCAGCCGTACGTCAGTGAATGTCTGCCCTGTGGCGATCAGCCTTAAAACCTCGGTGACCTCTCAGCTGTGTGCTGTCTGCAGAGCCCAGGAGGCCAGCGCTGCCACCCAGGCAGGCCAGCCATGCTTAGACGTGATTATTGTTCCCTGGTATGGAGCCCCGCCAGGCGACACGGTTCCGGCTGGGCTGCGCGCCTGCCCAGTGGGAGGGTCAGGGTCTGGCCCTGAGTGTTAACAGCCCTCCATGTCTCTTACTTAAAACTTTTTCAGAGTCCTCCCGTGGCTATTTCATGTTGGTCCTGGCTGCTGTCATCCTTCGTGTGTAAATGCTCCCAGTGTCTTCAGAGGCAGCTGTGTCTACAAGCCACCAGGGTGTATTCTGCAGCCCCAAAAATACCCTTTGTGACTCAGCCTGCACCCACCCTCCAGAGAACTCTAAACATTTCACAAATACTAAGCTCTCAAGACAGGTACAATGTCCACAGCCATTCAGAGCAGACTTTTTGGCTGCAGCCCTGGTGAATTTTCTTCTCTTGGCTTTTGCATGGGGCTGGAGAGCAGAGGCTGCAAAGCGGTGTCGAAGCAACGTGGGGCCCAGTTCTGGTTCTGGCTCGGAGCAGCTGAATGACACGAGGAAGAACAAGACTGGTGACTGCAAGGCAAATTTGGACTGGATCCTGCAGCAAGCTCCAGGCAGGCAGACAGCATCCACCCAGAGCTCTCTGACTCCCAAGGCTGCCCATGCTGTGCTCAGAGCAAGACCAAGACTTTGGCTCTTATTTACAAGAGCCTAAGTGAGACTTGAGGTTACTAACTACACTGCAAGCATTTTTGAAACAGCATTGTCCTTAGGAAACTTCACAGCATTGGTAGAAACATCTGTCTTTTATGCACTATGGCTTATAGCTATCAGAAGAACAACTGCAACAACAAAAAGCCATTTTTTTATCTTAAAATTGATATTTTTTTCTATAAAATTTTCAGTAAAAATGCAATGCAGCAAGTTGTTCACAAAAACAGAACAAAAAACTCCTTGAAGTCCTCAGATGAGAACAAATGATACTGCTAATTGCAGTGTACAATGCCAGATATTGGCATTTAACTCTAACTGTGCTAAATACAAATGTCAGCTGGAATAACACAGTCCGGCTTCATCACCCAAGGCATAATTTCCAAGCCAGGCTTAGACGGATCCAAATTTCCTACATTTTTTTCTTCTCCTGTGGCAGCAGATGAGTGCAGAGAATGGAACTATTTAGCCTTCAAAAAGGCTGGGAATGGGAACCCACAGAGGTCCTGGTTCATGCTTGACTAACAAATTACGGTAAAAACACAACATCACTAGCAGGGCTATTGGAGAGAATTATACCCAGAAGAAGTCCTCAGAAGAGGCTAAAAAGAAAATCCTGTTTAAACTAAAAGGGAAAATGTTATTCAGTGCAGCATTTTTCTTCTTCTTTCCTTTGGGGTTGGTTGTTTTTTTCCTACCATATTCAGTTTCTCTTCTCTTAATTTGGCGGCTGCAAAGTAGCCAATTATTCTTTTATTCCTTTTTTTTTTTGCCTTTCCCCTACAATGTCAGAAATATTTGGCATGTTTCTGGGGTGCAGAGAGAGCACCTGGATCAATGGGATTGATGGATATTAGCTGAATTCAGACAGGGAAAAAAGAGGGATTTAGCCTTTGTAGTGGAGGACAGAGCTCAAACTTGCCATGCACCTCAGAGAAATAGCTATACCAGTGAACCAAGTAGCCTGTAAGGCTAAAGAGCCAGAAGCAATTAAGAGGAGCCCCAATGCTTTAATGTTTTGTTGTTGCACATTATGATTTCTAAGGCAGCTGCAACAGCCAGAGTGGAAGAGAAAGAAGCTGAGCCATGATTTATGGACACGTTGGGCTCATATTACAGGCATCATTAATCACAACTGCTGATAAATTAATCCACCTTCTAATTTGTGTGCAAGATGCTCAAGTGAAAGTAGAGAAAATACCAGTGTTTCACATAAGGTGCTCTTATAGCTCACCACAAAGTGCTGGGTTTGAACCTTAAGCAACCTGGTTGTTTCTCCTGACAAACACCAGCCAGTGGTGAGGACAATCCAGAAAGTGACTGCTGTCATAAAGGGGGTCCCAGGACATGAAACCAAGGAACAGGATGGAGCCAACCACAGTTCAGCACTATGGTGGCTGATCAAAAACTCACCTCTGACCCCGGCTGAATTCTGCACTCCAAACAACCACGTTTGAGCTGTTTCCAAACCAGCTTCCTCCAAATCTCTGAAGGACATTCCTTACATTTTAATGAAGGCCACAAGTTTTCATTTCTCAAGTACTCAGAGACAGAATGAAATGACCACATATGGGAAGGATAAAAAAAAAGCAGTTGTTTAGCTGTGGTGAATGTCTAATGATGAATATAGACAAAATGAGAATTTAGTTAGTTCACAGATCCTTAATGATAACTATATATGATTACTCCAGGAGAGGAGCTTGAGATGGTTCTGAGAAAACTTTCCAAAGAACATTTTATTCATAAAAATAATTTTGTATTATTCTAAAATATTTTAGTGGCTCTTCCTGACCTCTAGAAAATCACACTTGGAATAGATAAATTGTCAAGCTTCATAAACAGGAGGAAATAAAAAGTCATTAGAATATGTTGTTTTCAAATAAAAACAAACTTTCCAATCCATCCTTACATGGTTATTTTTCAGTTAATTTTGTAGCCTGTGCAGAACACCTGAAACTGTGGTTTAAAAATTCCTTGAGCTATAACACTGAGAAATAAATTGTCCTTTTACCTAAAGTGCTTTCAGACCTTAAGCCTATGGTTAATTCAGGAATTATTTTCATCCATCCAAAAATTCAGAATTAAAAAGGGCTATGTGTAGAAAGACACACAGAAGGACCTATTCTGACAGGTTGATTTGCAAAAATAATGGTGGCAGTTTGAAAATGATCAGACTTTTGGATTGCTAGAAGCAGTCCCATTAGGACTGCATTAGCAGGCAGAGTGCAGCTGAGGTGGTCAAAGGTGCATAATAATAAATGCAATTTGTCTTCTCATTATCACTTTCATGTGTGTGATGTCTAATGTTATGGGTTGCCTGGGTGTGTGTGTGAGGTGTAGAGAAGTAAGTCCAGCTCTGCTTTGGTTTGCTCCTACACAGCTATTAAAACTGCTAGTTCTGTAATTGGAATAGTGTAATATGGCTAGTTCATATAACTGAAGCAGAAGTAGATGTGGGATTTACTTTGAAACGTAAACTTTATTGCATGAGTGCCATAACTTTTATGGTATAATTTTGTATTTCAAACCCATAGGTTGCAAGTTGTTATATATAAAGACGGATGGATAGATAAATCGATCAATTGACCAAATGATCAATCTTTCCTTCTTTTTTATTGTACAGGAAGCCAGAATGCTTTTTCTCAAATATTTTCCACTCACTGATGCCCTCCCTCTTGAGTACATGTCAGTGAATTGAGTCTGGTATTTCCTCAATTAAGATATCTAAAGTGAAAGCAGAGACAACCCTGCTCCCACTCCCTAATTTTGACTCTGCCAGCCCAACCTTTTCCCATACACTCTTCCCTGTCTACTGCAGTGGCACCAGAATTTACAGCATGGTGAAGAGAAGATGAAGCTCCTTGCTGCTCAGCTATCCTACACTCAGGCCTGCAAACAAACAGGTGCCATTGCTTGGGAATGAAAGCACCTTACCTTTTCAGGAGAGTAAGGTAGCTCAGACTTTGCCATATCCCCTTCTCTGGTTGCAATGCACCGAGAGTAACACGGCAGTGAAAGGAGTCAAGTCCCTTCCATGAGGGTGGGATTTACCCAGGGACCCCTCTCTAATGTGAAATCTTCATCTGTCATCATTGCCAGTTAAATATTCATTCCTGTTTTCCATCAGCAAGTGAGAGCAGCATGAGGTTTCCTTTGAGCTCTGGGACGAAAGAGTCATGGAAATTGTCAACACAGGGCAAGAACAGTTTTAAGAACAGGCCAGGTTTCAGCAATCTAAAATGCCAGTTTTCTTTTCCCCTCCTCCTCTTCCCTTGCAAACTCTCTGCCACCCCATTTTATCAACTGCATGCAGCCCAGGGCTGTTCTGGCCTTGCTGGGCTCTGCAGGGACAGTTACCACATGCCTGGAAACCCCTTTCCAGGTTCCCAGGACCTCAGCAGTTCTTTAAAAGGAGCTGCTTTTCATGACTTGAAAGTAAATAGACATAATTTCTAATCCCTTGAGCTGGAAAGTTATGGAGAGTTTAAAGCCTGCTGCTCCAGCAGCAAGTTTAGCAGTCCATTAGAAAAGAAGGGTGTCCCCAGTTATCTGACCTTTCAGGAAATTGAAGCATCTCTTCTGCTGACTCTCTGATTGCCCCCAGAGACCCACTGATGAGATCCGGACGTGGAATGGAGGAGCGAAGAAGAGCTGTGATTTACTTTTATTATTCCAGGAGAAGAGAGACAGGCAGCAGAGCTGCTGCACCTTGGAGCTGTGTGCCTGCCCTTGCACTCCCTGACTGGGCTCCAACACAGTGGAGCAGATCCATCCACAGCAGTTTGAGATGTCCAAGGACCTGGCCCTCTCCATGGAGCTGTGGTGGGAGGCTGTGACTTGAAGCAGGGGAGAAGGGAGTAAATGCCAGGAATTAATCTTTGAGGGCCATGTACTTTGTTCAGGCTGCAGAGGACAGCATTTGGGATGTGCAAGGCACAGGGACATTAGCTGTCCATCTGCACCAGCCCTGGAGGCATTTTAACAGGCTGACTTCTGCCTCTTCTGAGGCTCTTACCCCAGACAGGCTGCCTTGGTGACCTGGCATAGCTGAGCTGTTCCAGCCGGAGGTGAGGGTATTCCTGACTATATGCCAGCTAACCTCTGTCAACATTATGCCCTTCATTGCCCATTCCCTCTCCTTTTCCCAGGAAGACAGACCATTTTCATCCACACAACAGAACTGAAGCTAGTCAGAAGACTGAAGCCAGGAAGACTCTTTCCCCACATTTCTCCTATGCTTGGATATTCATGGTGAACTATAAATCTTGCCTTCAGAAACCATTTCTGTTGATTTAAAAGGGCTGCTTCTGCCAGTCGATGTTTTATTTAGGAACAGTCTGGTACACAATAATTAATGTTAAGAGTCCGTGTTTCCCTGCTGAGAAGTAGCTTATGTCAGGGGCAGTTCCATTTCCTATGCGGGAAGGCATCGGGATCAAGGCGCTGCCCTCCAGGAGCAGGGGGGCTCAGCTCCTGGTCTCACAGACACCTCTGCCATGCTGGCAAGGGATTTGCCATGGGGCAGCCTAATTGAATTAAACAAACAGCGGCACCAGGGTGAGAGAGCCACAGAAGAGGACCTCCCTTGCCATCACTGAGGGACACTAGTGGGTGCATTTAGTAAACCAACATTGATAAAACCTCTGACCCTCTGAATCTCCCAGCCTGAATAATGCCTGCTGTGCCAAGCAAGCTTACTTCTTTGTTACTGTCTCACTTCCCCATGAACTTCTCTCTTCTTTATCTTTAGCTGAGGTTTGCTTTGGGATTCATGTTCCTCCCTGGCTTCATCTCTCTGGCTTACGGGGTGAAGATGGAATCAGCAAGCTGGCTTTTAACCCTGCCTCCCTACTCATACATCCCCCATCAAGCACATCTGAGGGACATTATGTGACCCTCTCAGGTCACATTTTAGCTTTGCAGGACACACAAATCTAGTCTGAACCCATGGGGTAGTCTCCTTAGAGAGAGAGAAAACTCTTGTCCAAAAAATGATTCACCCATCCAAAATCAACCTTCCAGTCATGTGCACACACCCATGCAGGAGTGCACCCCAGTGAGTCACCCTCCAGTTCCACCCACATGACCTCTGCACTGACACACCTGGGTGTGCACACCATCACTCCAGTCCCCTGCCCGAGTATTCTTGGAAGAAAAAAGATAAATGCATTCAGAGAATATCATCTAGCCACTCTACAGAGTTGGTGGTTTTAGTTTTGGGGTACTGAACGATCTTTAAACACCTACAGTGCCATTTTTAGTGGAATCAGCACTAGACAAATTTAAGGGTGGGATTTCAGTGCAAGTGGAGTCAAATGTTAAAAGATTATGAAAAGTTCCAACCAATAAACACAGCATGAGAGGGCCATGATAGTCAGAAGAAAGTATAGCCATTGCACCTGTATTATTCTGCTATATGTTATATAAAATATAAATTATATGTTATATAAACATTTTCCAAGGCCTGGTACCAAGTACATTAAAAATGATGCCAGGTTCCCAGGGCCCTTTTTCCTCCCAAAGGCTCCTCCCACCTCAGCTGGCTCTTTTGGCGATGCTTTCAGCCCGGCTTTTCACAGGCGCCAGGGCGAACAACGGGCTGAAAAACACCCCCAAACAGCCAGACTCTGCCCCACAAGCAAGGACAGGGAGCAGACAGGGGAGGTTGGTGTTGTTTCAGCTTTACCATGTAACCAGGAGCACTACTCCTGCATTGCACTTGCCCAGAGGCATTGCCCCCTCCCTCTGAGCTAATCTCAGATGCAGCACTGATGATATTCAGATCTCTGTCTCTTTTTCTCTTCGATATAAAAGCATGTAGGAACCTACAGGGAGTCAGAAGTTCACAGACCGTCTGGTACTTGCTTGAATTGATGTGAACCTCTGCTGTGGAAATTTTTCTGGGACATGCTTTCTCATGAGCACACCACACTTTCAGTCTGGGTGAAAATACCACAAGAATAACCTTTCTCATGGTATTTCAGTATTTATTTTCTGGTTCCTGTCCAACCCTAAATCAGGAAGTGCAGAAGCGTGAGAAAATTTTATAAAAAGAAAAAAAGAAGTTAAATAATGGGTTTTAAGTCTAGAAAAAGTTTCTGTTCTGCTTGAGCCCAAGGCAAAAGTTTGTTCTTGTTTTATTCAAACAGGTTCATCCATTTTTAGCTGCTGCTGCAAGAGCTGTCACATCACTCTGAGGCCATCAGCAGAGAGGCCAGGGGAAGCCCTGAGCCTTGCTCTTGAATTCTGATGTGCTCCAGACTCCTTAGCCAAGTCATTTAGGCACTGTGAGTGTCTATTCTCAGCCTCTCTGTGAAGATCACTAATATTTAGTTTGCTTTGAGAAGTGCTTCAAGACTCTTGGGTGAAACCCCCTATGCAAGTTTAAAATTCTTTCCAAAAATTAATATCCCTATGTTTTTTACCCTGTACAAGTGTGACTGAGCCTGTATGGTCCCTTTAAGTCTTTAAACAGTGGGATCCTTTCATAGTGACTTAGGATATGATGTAATGTCTATGCATTGTTAACGGGACCAAAGTGTAATAAACATTCATTTTAATGAACAAAGCAAAGAGATGTAACTCAGAAGACCCACGGGGAGATGTGTTGTATAGAGTTGCCATGTTTGCATACATGCTTTTCTGACTGCAGTCAGCTTTAACAAGGGTAAAATACTATTGATGTTAAATCACATGTGGGGTTTTGTTGTTGGGTTTTTTGTTGTTTTGTTTTTTGGGGTTTTTTTAAATGAGCCTTAGAATTGCAGGGGTGTTCCTGAAGACATAATGGCTACATCTGCACTAATAAGCTAAATGTGTCCAGGACTGTGCAGTGGCCCCAAGGCCAACTGGCATGGAAAAGCCTACCTCCATGCTATTGAACTCTCCTTGTCTCCAGAACAGCAGGGCCACATCCAACCCACCTCCTGGGAGCTGGCGCTGGCTGGCACTGACTCCAGCGCCGTGCCAGGAATTGTCTGGGAGAGCATTAGCTGGCACCAGGCTGGGCCATGCCAGAGACCATTGGAACAATTAACAGCCCAGACATGCGAGTGCCAGGGCCTGGCATCATGCCCTGTCACTGCTCGATTTATTAATATCAAGTAGCCATGTGGCCTGCAGAGCCTTTATTGCTGGTGACAGTACCAGGAAAGGAGAAAGTTGGGGTTACTTTTGCAAGGCTGGCAGATAAAAAAAAAAAAAAAAACCAGGCGGCTTGGGTTCTTTTCTTGTAAACTCCACATGCTTTATATGGAAATTATTAAGAGACAATCAATGTGGGAGCCTGCAATGCTGCCTTGGCAAAGCTGCTTTTCAGCCTTGTAGTGTTTTGAAAAAGGCTTCACGCTCAAGAGTGCTCCATACTAAAGAATACCTGGTCAAACTCATTTTTCTTATTTTTATTTGAATAAAGTGATGTAACCAGGACAACGTATTATTCTTACAACTCCACTGTGTCCCATGAAGTCCCTTGAACCTCATGGCATCCTGTTTAGTTACAACTAAATAACTAGGACATCTGACGCTACCACATGTAAATCCTTACAAATAAAATGTCTTGCCTAAACTCCTGTGCTCCACTGTTGTTTGGATGATATTCAGTTAAAATTAGCTGGAGCTCTAGAAATCTACGCCCTTTCTTTCATGTTTTCCTAGAAAAAGTTTGCAAGTAGTACATAGAAATTAGAGGGAATCTATTGTGTTCCTATCTAAGTACTAAGTATTTTTTTCCAGAAATTTCCTAGCAATTTCTTAGAAATTATCAGTACCACATGTATACAGCAGAAGCATCTGTCTTTGATGTATGATTTGCATACCTAGGGAGAGCATTAGGTTATCGAATGCTAAACATTGCTTTAATACCTTCTAAATAGTTGAATATGAGAAACCTGCTCATCCAACCCAACACTTCACATCATTAGCATATAGGAATTTCAGCCTTTCCTTTTCTTGCTGGGAAATGAATCCTCAATCACTCAAAAGAGAAACTGCTTAACTTTCTTCTGTTGACATAGCAGTGGATTGACAGGCTAAACAGGCTTCTGAACCCTCCCATAAAAAATTGTGTCAAGAGGTGATAGTCCAGGAACAGGCAGCCTTGAGAGCAGTTTCATTTACTTATTTCAGTGTATGACCCAGCATAGAGTCCAGGGCCCCACCAAAATAAATGTTTTTTAATCTACAACTGGCGGCTGCCCTGAGGAGCTCTTGGTGGAGCAGGTGCTGATGCTGGTTTGGGAGACCCAAGTTCTGCTACTGTTATTGCTCACTAGCTTATTTCTCTTCCTCCCTGCCTCTAGGCTCAGTTCAGCAAAGCAGCATGTGCTTAACCTCTCTGATTCCAACAACAATGTAGGCACCAACCTGGTGCTGTAATGCTTTTCTGAGTAGGCATGTGCTGTTGGTCAAGCCAGATGCTGTTCCATACCTGATTTCTGCCAGCAAGAACTTCTCAGATGCCTGAACACACACCTAGGCTTGAACATTTATCCTTCATTTGGAAGAGGAGCCAGGCTTCCAAAAACTGCAGACCATGAGCTGTTTTATTAGTATTGCCTTCCCTCTGCTTTCACTCTTACCTCTTTCTGCTCTTCTCACTGGGCCCTGGTCTGGTCAGAACGAGGAGCCTCATGAGCAGAGCTCACTTCAGCCTCACAACCAGGTTTATACCACTTGAGAGATCCTGGCAGTACTGAAAAGCACCTGGCCTGAACTTGGTGTTGTTTCTAAATGGTCGACTGAAACCCAGTCTACATGAACTTTAATATTATGGTATTCATGGCATCCTATTCCTTCTTCATCCAGCGCAGGCTGCAGGACTTTTACATCAGCAAGCTGATGTCAGTATCATGTCAGCAGAACACAAAAGAGCATTCCTGGGACTTAGACCTGACCAGGATGGTCTCCTCTGCCTAGCCCCAGGACCAAGGCAGCCTCTGCAAAGACTTGCTAGATTGCCATAGACTATGCACAGCCAGCTGGGGAGCTTCACCAAAAACTGTGTTAATTTTTGATGATGGCTGCTGCTCTACAAGGAAACAAAAGGCTGCTCTGCAGAAACTCAGCCTCCTTGCACCACTTCGTTGTGTCTAGCTTTAAATGTGTTTTGCCCCAGCACCTTAGCAAGGTTTTGTGGTGCAATAGGAAGCTTAGAAACCAGAGGAATTCATAAGGCCAGTCCTTGATTCATCCTGTAACCTAAAAATATAAACCAATTCCTGCAGTGGTTATTTTAGTACCAGACAGCAAACTGCTTCCTTGAGATGAAAAGGCTCAAATACTGGCAGCCTCCTCATAAACAGGATCTTGAGGTATAGGGAGAGGAGTAAGACAATTTAGACTGCACAAGGCTTGCACAAATGCAGACACAAAAATACACAAACATGCCAGCAAGGCAAGATAAGCAACACAGTTCTTCACAGAAATTCCTGCCTGTCATTCCTTTTGAGGCAAAATAAGTAAATAATAATAGTAATAATTTACCAACAAAAAAAAAAAAAAAAAGGCAATTAAGCTCTCCCTTTTGTTTCTGCTAGGCTCTTCCTGCACTTGAGAGTTACCAGTCTAAACATGCTCTCCCAGCCATTCTACACCTGAAGGAATATGAGTTCATTAAAAGATTGTAAAGATCATGTAGTACTTTAATACAGCACCCAGTGTTCTCCTTGCCTCTCACCCTGGAGGTTGGTCCCAGTTTATATAAGAAGAGATGGGGGGGGAAAGAAAACTAGAGAGGTGTGTTTTCACAACACAGCATATTTTCTGCAGGATAGACCAAAGACACTCCAAGTGTCTGTGTTTGAATTGGAAAGAGTTGATTCTTTACAGCCAACCCTGTTTGTGGAGCTTCAGGAAGAAGGGACACATCTTTGGGAGTTCTGATGAGATTTTAGGTACAACCCTTTGCCATTGCTCTTGCTGGTGTCTCAAATCAATCAGTGCTACACTCCCTTTCTTAAATTAAGACTCTCCAGAAATATCTGTGAGTACTCTATGACAGGAAGTTTCATTCTCCTTAGCAAACAAATACCCAGATTCCAAAAGGACTTTTCTGAAGTAAACTGCTCTCAAAGGTTTGACTCCCTACTTATTTCCACCACTGGGATTTTAAGGGCAGCCTTTGTGGATTATCCCTGTGTCTGAAACCTGGTGAATCACCATTCAAAAGAAGGTTTCAAGAATCTAGCTACTATTTTGAGGTCTGACAGTAATATAGCTGTAATGCATGTTTCTTCAATGTAGAAGAGGGTAATGAGAGTTTCCAGCTGAAAAAGTCCTTTCTCATCACTTTCAATATCCTTTTGCTTGTGCTTCACTGAGATGCAAATGAGTAAGTGAACTAGGAGGTGTTGAACCTGAAACAATTTTCACAGAGAAGTGAAAGGAGACAGTAAGGTGAATAGTCGAACAAGAAGAACAGGGGTATGATCTCCACTGTAACACCACTGGAGTCACCAGAGGTGCTCCAAAGAGGAGCTGCAGTGGAATTCTCTACGACAAGGATGCTATTTCAGGTGGGGATAGCTATGGTTTTGGTGTTGGGCAGAATGAGGTTCTTCATGGAGCATGGACTAGCCCCTGTACCTCTGGAGTGCAGGAAGAGCAGTACAGTTTGCACAAGTACACACAGCCCAGGGACTCTCGTACCTCTCAGTCTCCAGTGTTGGGTCAGAAATCTCACAGTCCAGTTTTCATGTGTTTATTCAGCTACATTAACCTTTCCTTCCCAGAAACACTGTCATGACAACAAGAGAAATTACCTTTCTTCACAACTTAGAAAGGGTTTGCCTCAAGTTTGTTTTGCTCTCATGTTTGGGTTGGGCAGTGCAAGGGTGTTGTTTCTGATTTTATCCCACCTGGTTTATTCTTGCTTTTGCTTTTGTGTGCCTGTTGTCTTCAGGAGAGCATTCCCTGCAGGAATAAGGTGGCATCTCCCCAGACTGCCTCCAAGCTACTGCTGACATTCATGCTGCAACCCATCCACCGTCAAAAGGTGAGCAATCAATTACACATAGTCAACAGCTCCTCAGAGCAGACTTTCTAATAGCCAGTGAAAAACAAGAAAAACACTAATAACTCTGTCAGGCTACCCCATGCTTCTCACAAGAAAGAAAGCAGATAAAGAGCTTAGTGCCTCAGCAGATAGCTTCTCTCACACAGCAGCCAATAGCCACTTTCCGTGTGTCCCCACAGCTGGGAGACAGCTCCAGATAGGGGGCAGGAGAGTGAGGGAGACTGTCTTGGTTGTTTTCAAGAATGGATGGTAAAATGAAGCTTTTCCAATTAAATCCTTTGCTGATATTAGGGACAGGCACAAACACTCTCATGCTGATGTCTCACCAAAGTCAGAAGCTGCTTCTTACCACTCTCCTGCTCCCCACTCCCACACCTCTGGCAAGGAGACCGGTGTCTCTCTTCCTAAAATTCAGCGGTGGGAGCAAGGGGGCCACCCGGCCTTGTCATTGGTAGCAGGGCAATGAGCAAGCCTACATATGAGCACCTCATTCATGCACACCATTCATGATACACATACAACAGGGGCTGAATTTTATTGGTACAGACTCCCTCTGCTTTGGCTCCTCTTAGCTTGAGAGTACTTTTCCTTTACAATCTGCACAGCGCTCAATCTGCGTAATTTTCAGCACCAGCACACAGCATTTTCTGTGCCTGCTGTTTCTCAGAACACTTTGAACAGGCTCAATGAAAACACATTTATGCCAATGTTGGCTTCTTTTGTCAGAGCAGAAATAGTCCAGCTCCATCCCACAGACCTCCTACTGCTCTGCATGTGTCAGAGCCAGTTCAAGTGCCTCTCCTCTGCCCTGCCAAGAAGCAGACTCTGCCCTCACATCCTCTTGCTTTCCTTACCACCCCCCTCCATCTTAGGAAATAATTAGCAAATTAATAAAGCAGGATGGATGCACTCCTGAGGCTTCCAACAGCTGTTGGCAGCTGCTCTCGTACTCCTGGTGCTGCTCCACTTCCCTAAAGAACTACGTAAGCCTTCCCTTCCAGGTGCCCCCAGCCTCTGCACACCTGGGCTGAGGTCAGAAGAGAAAGGCACTGGTGTGACACCAACCTCTTGCAACAGATGGAAATTCTGGGATGGGGACTGCCCCTTGGGGCAGAAAAAGCAAGCCTTTGGGAGTCACAGTGCCCCACTGCATCACAACCTGCCATAATAAATAGGTAGGCTGTAGGTACAAGCTATTAATAGGCCCTACAAAGTGCTACTAAAGCAGCATATACATCTGTGGTGTTGCTTGCCTCAGCCAAAAGTGTCACAAATTATGAGCACAACAGCAGAAAAGGATATCACAGCCTGATGAGCACTTGTGAGTGATTCTGTGGTTTGAGAGATAATGGAGCAACAAGTCTGCAGCCTGCAGAGCTCCCTGGCACCAGGACAGGCACCGTGGGGATATCCCTTCACTTCCTCCTTCTCAGGAGAGATGGCCAAAGGGGAAGACACAGCTCCTTTGCTATCTCCTCTCAGGCCTCAGCTGCTCTACCAAGAGCCACTACAAATGTGTCAGTAAATAGCAATGATGAAATTTCCTCCATAATTGTCCAAGTAAGTGTCAAGTATCCCACCACAGAAGCACGGCCAGGGAGCAAAGCGATACATTATTCTTGCACAAGGCCAGACATAAACAAGCACTCCTAATGGGGCTGGGGCAAGGGCTTTGCTGTCCATTAGCTACCTGCTGAGCATAAATGTCTTCGGCTGCATTGATGTACTGACATGGACATGTTCATATGCTCTTCCTCTAAATAATGAGAATAGACAAAAATATGGATGTAGTAAAAGCCGCAAAAGAGACCTGTAGCTGCAGTCCTGCGAGAAAGAGGATTTCTGATTCTGGGCAGCTTAGAAGCAGTGGGAATAGTTGTTCAATATCATTTTGTCTAATATCTTATCTCACCTATGGATGTCTACACCAGGGAGATCAGGATTTTCTGGCATTCCAGGAATCTCTGTTCTACCTTGTGTAGTCTGGAACACTCCTTCCACCTTGCCATATACATGACATATGTTCACTGGTTTTCACTGATGTCATATGATTGCAATATCCTTATCTGATTAGCAAGTTCAGGCATGCTTGGCTCATGTTGTATCTCAATTATTTTACTGACAAACATTGATGTACTAAATCCTGAAATAATGCCTACATAACTCCCTAGGGTATTGTTTTGATTCCACCCTGGAACAAGGTCACTCTCCTCATGACGGATGGTTTTTTGTTCTTTATCTTTTCCTAACAGTTGTTTCTTAAACAAGATTTTCACTGGCAATAAACAGAGTAATCTTCACTAACTGTTTCAAAATTTAATGTCTCCTGCCAGCTGTTGTTAAGAAGTTTAAAGTACATATTTTAATTTTACTGTTTGTTGAATCCAATAGCCAAATACAGATTTGATGTCAAAGGCTTCCTCTAACAACCTGAGTACCCTGCAAAACAGAGGTGCAGAGGCAGCAAGCACATGGTCTCCAAAGCCTGACTGCATTTGCAGAATGCCAAATGTACTGACCTGAAATTTTCTGACTGCTGCCAGTGCCCAGGCTGCAGCTCTCCAGAGCACTGCATTGCTCGCCCTGCACACCTCTGTGGCCAGATGGCCACAGCAGGTATGGCAGGCACCTCTCACCACGGACAGCTGGAGGATCTCTTGAGGAAGATGTGCTTTCCCTGTAGCCTAACCCACTTTCTCATACTGCCCACCTGGACAGGAGAACCACGGATTCTTTCCGGGATGCTTTTTTTACTCTCTGCCTTATCAGCTCTGTTGGAAAAGAGTTCTGAACTATTCCAGGATCCTGGCATGCTGCCTCACCCATCCTGCCTGCTGCTAGCAGCACCACCCATCCCACCACTATATCATCCTCCAGTGACTATTACAAGCCACTTGTCTGGAGACCATGATTCTCCAGGGACTTACACTTTTTCAAGCTTTTCTCAGCATCCAGGGCACCTGAGAATTTGCCCCACGTGCTGGGTGGATGGCAGGGGACTGTGGGCCTCTGCCAAGGGGGTCAGCTCCAGACTTCCAGCAAATGACCTGCAAGTGAAACAAAGGAAAAGTAGTATCCAGATCATCATCTGGTATAAATCAACAAAGCCCCACTGAAGACATTAAAGCTCTACTGGTTTACACCATCTGGGAATTTGACCACAGGGGAGGACTTAATGTTTTTAGCCTTTATCACAGATATACATGGGAGGAAGGCTAGTGCCCTATCTGTTCTCAGCTAGTGTTACCAACCCCTACAGAGATCAATAGGAGCTCCCTGCTCACATCAAGCGCAGGATGATGCCCTAAAATTAGCAAGTGTTTGAATCAGTGCATTGTATCTTGTTTGCAGATTAGTAGCACTGAGCAGATATTGAGAGCATCACAAAGCCAGCCAGTTTAAACAAAATAAGAATTGACCTAAATTTCTGCTAAGCCAAAACTGATCTCTTTGGAAGGGAGAGAGAGAAAAAGGTGCCCAGAAGTACTCATGTTTTGGTTCATTTCATTATTTCATGCACGTATCTTCAGCAGACAAGAAGTAGTAAAATTTCACATACTTGGACTGAACCAGGAGATGTTGGACTGCTGTCCTCAGAATGGAAGATTTCAGTTCTAATTTATAGACAAATAGATAATGACAAATAGGCTTTGGGTGGTTTATCTAAATCCTCCAAAGCTGTGCCCATCAACTAGCTATAACCTTGGGCAACAACTTGGTTAGTCCAGAGTGTCTTGCAAAGACAAATCATATTTGATATGTAGTGTTTCACATATTTCTGCATGCCATCTCACAATCTTATTCTAAATAGCAAAACTGGAGGAAATCTGGAGTGAAATGAAAGTAACATGTTTATTCTTTATATTTATGGGGGTAATAAATTTCCTTAAGATGCTGCCTTTTCCATTTAATGCAGTGAGTACCAAATATGGGCTGGGTAATGGATGTTTTATGAATAAAGCCTTGCCTTGAGCAATTGATTGCTTAATTGAAAAGATAAAAGATTGAAGCAGGACAAAATAAGAAAGAAAAAAAAATTACCATGAACAGGCTATGATTATATATCAATTTCAGCAAGCTAGCAGGTAAATTGCAATTATAATAGAAGATTTAATACAATTAAATATTCCATAAACAGCCTCTTCCTCTAAGAACAGTTTTGTAATATTTTACAACTTCTGTACTTTACTAAAAGAAAAAGTCCCACACACAGATTTGTAGTTTATATTTCTTTAAACTAGACAAGACTTTTTTTCGTCATTGTATATTTCTTTGTCTGTGGCTAATATTTTTCCTGCTGGAAGAATGTAGAGGGTGTATGCAGAGAACTGTTTCCTCTAGGTCCTAGTGCACTTCCTCTCTCTGCATCTAAGCCATGAGCCTAAAAAGACCCAAGTGAGTTGCTATTTCACAATGCAGAAGTGTAAGAACTCTTGTTTTCTTTCTGCTGTTTTTTTTCATCTAGCTGTGCCTTTTTCTTGTTTGCCATAGAGATATATAACTTTTTTTTTTTCATCTAATATAGCCCATGGGTGGATGATTAGAGATTCAGTGGAAAGCAAAATTACTGAGATGGTCTGGTTACTGATGTGAGGTGTTTCTGCTAGTGTATTTATCCACTGATTCCACTGTTATGAATAATACACATATTCATCACACCACTGCTTCAAGGGACAATGTTCTCATCCAGGCCCTCTGTGCATTTTAAGTAGCTGGGGCATCCCCTGAGATCTGGGACTGAAGGACTAAACTTATCTTTGGTGTAAACTCTACAGAGATCAGTGAAACCACTGAGACCTAGGATGAATCTGACCCAGGGAGAGAGACTCTCAAGGGCTCCATTTAATCTCTGTCACAGCATGATTTTCCCCAGGAATCACCATAGCCATCCATCTCTCTAACACCCATAATAAATAATTTACTCACAGATATAAGGAAGCACTTTGCCTCAATCTACTAATGATTTTAGCTCTGAAAGGGGCTCTGCCGTGCTTAAACCCTCTTTACATTGCCTGAGAGATTCAAAGTGCCATTATAGCAAAATGAGATAACAAGAAATGAATAGGAGACAGTACAGTAGTTATCAGCGTTTCCACTGCAGTTTTCAGGTGGATCTTCAGCTATTTTAATATCCAAGTGAGATTCATCTGAAGTCACCTTAGCTGTCCAGTCAACAGAGACCAACATTTCTGGGGGGGGGGGGGGGTCTTTTTGTATTACAGATGGAGCCTATGTGATGCATAAAGCCAAGCGAGATGAGTCCCATTCCTAAATATCTGTTTGAACTCAGACTTTCTCATCAAGCTCGGTGTCCCCCTGACACTTGCCTTGCAGACTCTCTTAAGCCACAGTGAAGGGGCAACAGGGATTTGGCTTCAGCCATCTGCAAACACCACAGCTGGAATACAGTTGCAAATGTCAGGACAGCCCTCATCTCCAAAGGCCAGCTCCCAGTCTTGCTCACATCCTGGCCTGAGACCTGCTGAGTGTGGCCAGTGCAGCAGCAATCCTCAGAGTTGATGTCTTTGTAGCAGAGAAATGTACTGGCTGCAATCCTTTCCTCACTTGCGCAGGGTCTGTCCTCTATTTGACTGACCCCCATGCTATGTATATTTGTATATTTGAGAACACTCCTCTCTAGGTCAAAATGACCTGGATGCTGACTTTTCCTATCAAATGCTGTTCCAGTCTAGAAGCTTCCAATATAAGTCTTTCATGATAGCTTTAATATGTCTGGTTAATTTCCTCCTTGATCTGCCTTTTTTTATTGCCCTAAGTAATTCATTTCCATCCCTGGCACTGCACCTTTTAAGAATTGATTTTAAATTAATACATTAATAAAACAGTATAAATAATGTATGGTTGCTGTATTTAATATTAATAGCCATTAAGTGAGGAGAAAAAAATTGCATACCTGCAGATGATTTGCAAAAGGACTGTGAGGCCATAATATTATATTTCAAAGAGAGACATTGAGGCTGCCCAATGCTTCCCTTCAAAAAAGATTTTTATTTCAGCTGCCTACAGACTTTGTCAGACATCTCTCCTGCAGAGATTCTTTTGAAAACAGACTTTTGCCTCAGAGTGACTTATTCACTGCTACGCGCATTGTGGAAAACATCTCCCAAATAGCTCAGACATTTCTGTGAATGAAACAAGGCAGAAAAGTGTGTTGTCTGCTGACATAAGACAAGCTAAGTGCACAGAGCTAGTAGCGCTGTGCTGTGGAGCAGGAACCAGGCAGAGACATACCCAGTCTGTCTTGCAATGTCCCTGTGAAAATTCATCTCCTCCCCCAAGCCTGGCCTTGTGGAAGTGTTTGAAGCTACCAAGCACTGACTTGCTGGAACACCTCTGTACACATTTGCTTGCAGAGGGCGTGCACCAGCCTGATACCGAGGAGTTTGTCCTCCTTTCTGTGCATCACAGCAAGCCTGAGCTCCTACAGCAGTGGTCTGCCCTTGATCTGAACTCAGTGGGCAAATAGGAGAACCAGGATGGGGGATGAGGACAGGAGACATGGCAGAAAATAAGACAGCAGGCTGGTAGGCAAGGACCAGAAAGGTAAACTAGCAATTGGAGCCGAGTCCTAATGTGGTGAGGAGACCAGGACTTAGTAAAACTGGGAATTAAGGAGCGTAAGGTAGAGAAGAAAACACTGGGAGGGGCAGTGCCATTCACAGAGATGTTGAATTTCCTACCTCTGGGCATTTCAATGTGCCTTTGCGCCTGTGTCTCATAGCTGGTGCACACTACAGCATACCCAGAACTTCTGCAGAGCCCTGAACTCCCCCACTGCCCTGCCAGGAGCCCAAAGAAGCAGAAACCTGGAGGTTCTGTCTTGCCTTTTGAACACAACTCTCTCTTTCATGTGCTGTTTTATTCTGGAAGAAGAACAGGAAGGCCCTGGAATTTAGGAAACAGCTTCCCTCCAGAAGAACTGCCCTCCCTCATCCTGACCATGCACAGGGATCACACACCACTGGCTTTGCTCACTGTGTGGCTCTGCCATCACACAGGTCAGATGAGCTGAGCTGACTGTCAGGGATGGGTACTAAGGGGAGGGAAAAGGCTCCCAAGGAGACCAACATCTACAGAATATGTTTGGTTTCCAGTAAACAAGGGGTTAATGCTAGTTGTAGTCCTCACACAGGTGTCCGGGCAGAACTGATGGCTGTCAAGGAGGGAATACAGGAAACTTTCACTCTTTAGGAAGGAAGACAGAGGGGAGAAAGGATTGTTTTCACTCTTGATGAACACAGGGGGTTGTCCATCAGTGCAGGGATTTCACCTCACTTTTTAATGAGTCAGTCAAAGGCTCTTTTTTTTTTTTCCACACACTTTTCCATGGTGCAGACACAGCCCTGAAAGCTTTTCTTGTAGTGGCTTTTCCTTACCTGCTTGTGCAGTTGTCATCCCACCCTGACCTCATGACCCCCTTGTCAGGTTCAGTGGGGACAGAAGGATCTTTATGTTGTTTTCACATCACAGAGGCCCCGATCCAGCTTCAGCTACAATGTCTGGGATGCTAGAAGCAAAAAAGGAGGTTGTTCCAAAGACACTTTATATGCCTGTGTTGAGGTTCTATTATTAATTTTTCTGTTTTTGTGTGATTATTTGTGAGGCTAAGACAGGAAGGAGCAAGTAGGAAGATGAGGGTGGTAGAGCTCAGAGGAGCTCCTTCCACAATGAGTCCCTTCAGTGCCTCATCCGTGGGTGATTAAACCTCCTGCACTTTGCCTTGTCTGGAGCCCTTCTCTGCTCTGGTCCCAGCTGTTTCCATAGTCTCCATAAGAACAGGGATTGCTTATTTATTCTTGGGTAACCTTCTCAGAAATAGGCAATGAGGATTTCCAAACCATTCTAGTGATGACAGTAAATTTCCAAACTCGCTGGATGTGTTTTGTATACTGTTCACTTGTGATAGCAGCCTGACTCAGCACCTCCAGGTGAAGAAGTAACACTCTAGCATCAGGAAATGAATGGCCAGAGACTACAAGATACACCTGATTTATTTAAAATATTAAAATGTTTAAAGTATTTATATAATATTAAATAACAATCATGCTCAGAGATAAATTTCACAGGGCAGAGCAAGGTAAGTTGAGTAGACTTTTCTCAGCCCATGCATACACTGTATCTGATATCCAAGTCCAAACTCCTGACAGCCAGGTGGGAGCAGGCTTGTCTGGAGCAGCCCTTCTTCACTGGGGATGAAGTGATTGTGCCCTGCAGAACAGCAGTCCAAATTCCGCAACGTCTGCAGTGATTTTTTGCTACCAGAGGAAAACACAGAGTGTTTCTGCACAGAGTGACCGTCACCGGTTCCGCTGCATGCCTGCCTGCCTGGGGCATGGGGTGCGAGGAAGGGAGCTGACCACAAGGGCTGCGTGCCCAGAGGCCACTGTGGGGCCACGGCTTGTCCTGTGTGTCCAGAGAGGGGCAAACTGTGCAGGCACAGAGGGGCTGAGAGCCTTCACCCACCCCTGCCACAGCACAGCCCTCCCCGTGCAGCCGAGGCCCCAGGGCCGGGGCCATATATGGAGCAGGGAGCAAACATGGAGAGCGTGACTGTTTAAATGCCTGAGGCCTGAATCGCCACCACTTTCTTGGAAGTTACGTGATGCACTTCCCGGGTGAGCAGCACGCTGACAAACAGTGTGCTTGTCAGTTCTGAGAAACAAAAGAGAATGAAACCGTACGTTGTCGAGTTGCTCAACCTTTGCTGTGGTTTGGCAACAAAAAAATGTGTAGGAATTTCTTACTACTTACTGCAAAGTGATGGACAAGTCAACTTGGGAGCGAGGTGTATTGGGAACACCTTAACATGTGAAGGAAAGGGGGAGCAGGGGAGCCAGGTTTTAGCCAGACATGAGAAATGTTGCACATCCAAAAGATCAAGACAATTTGCAGAGATGGGGACTGCAAGGTCTCAGCTTCCTGACAGACTCAAAAAGTCACCCTCCTGCTCTTCTGCTCCAATAGTTTGCCTGACCTCATCTGCCCCTCAGTGCTGGATCTCTGGTCCTGTCCAATGATCCCCCCAGTCTCCTTCAAATCTCAGAAATGTCGTGGAAGCTGCAAGAGTTAGATCTTCCCCAGCTCCAGTGAAATGTAAGAAGTCTGTGAGAAAGGACCACAATGCAGAGTCAGAGCAGCCAGTGGAGACGGAGCAGGTGTGTGGCTGAGAGCAGTCATGTCTGCTGGCATTGAGGGAAGCATGGAAATACAAGTCCTTCCAAACAAGGGAACTTGAAGTGCTCCACAGAGGAAACAACTGACCACATTATCAATGACAGCTGAAGTCAGACAAATGATTGCTGAAGTGGACTCCATGCCAGAGTGCTACCAAAGGAATTGTAAGTTCAGAGTTGTCTTCATCTGCACTTTCCATGGCATTGTTTGCCTGAGATCTCTCTCAGAGTCATCTCTACGTTCACCAAATTATCTGGATCAGTTGAAGAACTGTCATGCCATAGCTGGAAACTATATCCAGACCCCAAATTGTGAGATTCTGAGAGCCATGCCCTACTCCAAGTACAAATGTCAAAGCACACACACAGCTGTGGAGACCTTCCTGGGCAGCCAGGCTGCTGCCTCAGGGAGGTTTTCTTCCTCTTGTCACAGGAGAAAAGAGGCTCCTTTCATAGTCCTCTGTGCTCCTTTCCCCAAACAGCTGTCAGTGCCTCACGTTTTAGCCAGCTACTTTAAGAAACACCTTTCCAAGCCTACCCTCACTTCATGAGGGCAGTGCCAGCAGTCAGAGCAAAATAAGTAGTTTTTTTTTTTCCTGTGCCCTGTGGGCTGTGCATGCTGAGTCTGGTCCTTCCAGCCTTTTCTAGCTCCAAAAGACAAAAGCCTTGGCACTGAGGCCCAGAAGCTGTCCTGTTCTAGAGCTGTGAGAGCCTCTGCCTTGACGTGCACAGCTAACAAGTGTGTCCTGTTGAGTCCCTTCCCCGGCAGCCTTGAGGCTATGGTCTTGACTTTGGCATGACCTAGTCATGCCTCTTGCCTGACTCCTGCCTTGTTTCAAAGGCAGAATCTGAGGATCTGCTGTCACGTTAAAGCATTTGTCATCCTCTGCCGCTCAGTCATTCTGCCAGGGGGCTGGGGAGCAGCCTGAGCGTGATGCAGCAGTTCAGCTGCCGCGGGGCACCAGATGCAATCTCACTCTGGCACGTTCCGGTCTTGTTTGCGGTCAAACCTCTGCTCGTGCTGCATGCAGATGGTGGCATGCACCCACAGGAATCTGCCTAACAAATGCATGCCTTGCCAGCTGAGAAGGAAAGGGATTTTGGGGTGGAAAGGTGCTGAGCAGGAGCCATCAAGCTTCTTACTTCCCGTTCAGCAAGCTGTCCAGCTCTACAGCCACTCTCAAAGGCTGTGGGCAGTGCCAGGCAGACACTGCCTGCAGAAAACAAATCCCACTTCTCCAAACATGGCTGTCAGTGCCCAGCAGAGATGCTGAAATTCACCTGGACCCCAGGTGGCTGCAGACAGCAGGACTGCAAATGCCTGGATGCAACCTTTCCAGCACTGTGGGGCTGGAGCTGTGAGGCTGGGCTGGCAGAGCTGCCACAGCCAGCTCTCCCTCCTTGCCATGAAGCAGCCTCACACCCAGTGACCTGTCCCTTCCTCCCAGAAGGCTGCTCTGGCTGTTCCTGCCCTGCTGCCCGAGCAGCATGAGGCAGAGCCGTGGCAGAGGAGGAGGCACAAGGGCCCGGTGTTATTGACTCCAGCCAGCGAGCGGGCAGTGTAATCTGTCTGCCTTTGTTCCGTTCGCTTGGTGGTGTGCTCTCATTAGCCCCCCACCAACAGTCAACCTGTCAGCAGGTCTGCACTCCAACTGCCTGACCTCTGACTCCCACTCATTCTTCCACAAATTAATTTCCCAAATTGACAAATTAAAGTGCATAGTATGCCCAAGGTCACTAAATCACACTGGGTTCTGGTAAATGTCAACTAGCGTCGAGGGGAAAAAAAGAAAAAAAAAGGAAAAAATAGGGGCAGGGAAGGGCTAGAGGGTAAAAAGGGATAAAGGAAAAAATACCATATTTGTTTGAAAGAAATGGACAAAAACTCTGAAACATAGTTTCCAATTTGCAGAGGATGATGTTGTGTGAGAGCAATACAAATGGAGGCTGACAGCTCACCCGGCACACAAGAAGGGCTGAAACATGGCTGGTCAGATGTCTGTGCTCCATCAGGTCACCCTGACAGCTTCCCAAAATGGCCTTGGCTGGCCCGCAAAGATGGTGAGACTGTGAAACCCAGGCTGGGTCTCATCTCACTTGCAGTGCCACCACGTTGACATGTTGCAGTTCAGTTTTTCCTGAGTCCTGTCAGTCAAATGGGAATGCCAGCCAGAGTCTGGGCACAGATGTTAGGAAAGCCAGTGCACACAAATACCCAGGGAGAGGGCAAGAGGGCACACTGACATTGGGAAGCCCCAGGGAGTGAAGAGCATTTACCATTGCACCAAGCCCCATTGAGCCTCAGGTGCCAGCCAGCACGATGTGGCCACAAGGAACCTGCAGGGACATCAACCCTATGACCCTGCTGCCACTGCCACCACGTTGCACAATCTTTCCCAAAGACCAAGTTAACGGCTTTCTGCCATACCCTGCTAATGAGTGACCATAAACTCTGCAATCCTCAGTGTATCCATGATCAGTTTGTATTTGTTCATTTGCCAGCATTGTCTCTGAACTCATGCTTTCCTCTCCACTGCATTTGCCCACTGCTTATTTACAGAAAGCCTCTGTGTCACCTCAAAGCTGCCATTCACTGTGTGATGGAGACCAGAGCTGATATGATCCTCTGATGCTCCTAATGGCCTGTCTCTGCACCTGCGCTGCCAGGGCTTCATCTTTCTTTACCACAGGAGACAGCAGTGCTCCAGGGGAGATCTCACCCCTCTCCAGTGGCATTAATACTTCCCTGCCTCTTGGGAAGGCTGTGACTCATATACCCTACACTCATATTTGTCTTTTTCATGGTGGCATGATATCTCTGCTTCTTAGTTATCCCATCAACTAATACACCCAGGTCTTTCTCTTCTATGCTTGTTTTGAACTGATAAGCTTTCAGCTTATAGTGGAAATTCGTGTTATTAGTCCCTAAGTGCATGACCTTGCACTCTGTAATATTGAATTTCATCCCATTTCTATTAGTCCAGCCCTCAAGGTCAGTCAGTGCTTCCTGTATCATGCCCTCATCTTGCATAATAACTATGGTCCCAAACTTGCTGTCATCTACAAATTTCATCCACACAATCCTACGTTCCATCACAAGGCCATACTGAAAATATTAAAGCATAATCAGACCCAAGATTATTCCTTGAGCAACTGCACAAGCAGTCCCCTCCTCCTGCTTGATCATTCCCACACCATCATCGCTTGTATTCATCCCTTCCTTAGCCAGACCTCCACATACTGTTCTTCTGCTTAACCCCATCATCCCCCATTGAATTAATAATTTCCCATGTGGCATCATATCAAATGCTTTGCTGATAGTCAGATCAGCCATGTTTCCTTTACAAGGAAAATCAATTAGCTTTCTTTGATAAGATATCAGATTCTTCTGGCACAATTCACCTTTGACAAAACCAGGCAGCATACAATCTCGCTTTTTATTTGTGTCCTTTTTTCTGTTCTGCACAGACCCCAAAGATGTTTGTCCTGCACAGAGTGCTGATGAAAGCACGCTTGCTGTGCAGACACAAGCACTGATTGTCATTCCATTAATGGTGGTTTCATCTAGGAGGACACAAGAAAGAAAGTGCAGTGATCCTACCTCTGTCAAGGTATTGTACATAGTGAAGAATTTGCCCATACAACCAAAAATTTGTGTTAATTAAATACACTAAAGAGCAGACTAAGACTAGACACTCCTGTTCCATTCTCCCTGCCCATGACACTTTGTGTTCCTGCTGAAATCCCTGAGACTGTTCATGGAGTAAACTCTATTACTCTATAAACTGGGTTCAGTGGATGCCATCTGGAGAAATTTTATGGCTTGCCTGAGTTGTTTCTATGATCACTATGGACAGAGGTCAGCAAATATGAGCACTCAGCCTACATTTGTTATCTTCATTGTTTTTGTTGCTTATCAGAGCACTCTCCCAAGGAGTTATGCTTTTAATAGGCTCCACTGTAGGGTTGTCCCTTAACAGACATATAGTCAATGCCATCCTACCATTCAGGAAGTCATTGAGAAGTGGAGAACTGAGGTTTTAGTCTTGCTGCATCAAGACAAAACCACCAGTCAGTGATTACTTGAAACAATTTTGTGATTCTGTAGGGCTAAGTTCTGCACAGGCCTATATTTCCTGTACTGGGAAAGAGGTACAGGACAAGGCTTAGGGCACTGGCTCCATAGGCAGGATATGAAAGGTTGTAACCCTGGTAAGCACAGGTTGTTCCATGGTTGCATTTTGTTTTTATGGAAGGGAGCCCTGCATCCTTCACTCTGTAAACAAAGGACAAGGAGCAATGACAGATCTCATCCCCTCCCATCTTCTCCTTCTCAGGTATCCTGACAGCACAAGGGAAAAGTTGGGTCTTCCCCCTCCAAAGTGAAGCAATGCTTCTTGAAGGAAAGCATGGCAATACATTCTCTCAAGTCTTAGAAGACAGCACTATGGTTTTGAACAGAAATCCCTCTGGGTTTCCCCTGCCCACCAAGTCTCTCCTCTAACTTGCAGGAGGGTCAGCATCTACTGTTTCTCTCTGTCATGGGCAGTTGGATGTACACAGGGAGGGACAAAGACTCTGCCTGTCAATTCTCAACATTTGCTGCAGCAAAAAACTAATCAGTCAAATAGTCCTGTGTATTTTTATGTGTTTGGATAAAAGATGGAATCTTCCTATTAGATGTCTGAGGGGAATTCTTATGCACCTTGACTCCCTTGCACCGGCACGTAATCTGGGTTAAGAATCAGCAGAATAAACTCCTAGTCCTAACTCATCTGAGCATGGTCGGGCAGGTATGAATCTGTGCATTTCACATGGAAGCTCCTCTCTTCTTCCCTGCTCCCACATGCTAAAACACAGAGTAAAAGCAAATCAGCATCTGAGGAATTTTGTTGGTCTTGGGAGGGGAATTTTATAATGGTTTATCTGCTTCCCTATAACAATGACATTGCACGTCTCCGGCTAGCAGTTCAGCTCATAAAATACGCTCATCTGAGTAAAAAATTAGTGTCACACAGAAGTTTAAGCATTACATTTAAGACCACTAATTGAATCTGCTGCTCTGATATCCTCTTGCAAGGGATTCCAGAGCCTAGAAACAGGCAAATGCTCTGGCACCAGCTGTCTTAAGCCTAAATCTAGTCTCCACCAAAAGTCTGGCATTAGATGTCTTCTCATTTTACATGTTTGCATTTTTAAAACAACATTCCACAGTTTTGAGGCTACTGTAGGCTGGCTGAAGAATCAATTTGGTGACCTACAATCTGAGTCTTACCCCAGGAGATGAAAAGCAATGACCACAATAGGAAAGAAAGCTGTAAGTTATTCTTTGCATCAGCTCTGGAGAGCGTGCACCTCCCAGGACGTGGATACAAACTAGTGTGACCATGCCATTTGTTCTTCTGGGTCTAGGGACCTGTCCAATATAAGTAAAGAGGGGTGGTTTGTTTCCATATTGGTTGAAACGTGAAAATTCTACCCTCTCCTTTTAATACTGCATGCTGCTGCACTTACCTTGATGCTGCTCATGACAACAGTGTCCTCCTGCACGCTGCCTTTCCACAAACCATGCTGGGCAATCAGGAAAGGCAGACACAAGTGGACAAGTCTTTTACAGCAGCTACTTTGCCAACACAGCTTGAAGGCCCATGGCACTAACCAGAATCACCTCTCCCATCTTGTAACATGTAGTGATGTTAATTTAAGAGAGATCAAGCCTCACTCCTTAGTGCTCGTGTCCCTTTTCACAAAACATGGGAAGTGAAAACCACAAACCACAGAGAATGTAACAAAATTCAACCAGGCTACCAGTTTAAACCTCTAGCTTGGAGCTGGCAGGCACACTCTAGATTTACCCTGCTGCATGTGAAATCAGCATTTCAACCTGTTTCTTTCACAGCTAGCTGTGATTAGGGTCTGCACCTGGGATTTGCTGCTTTCAGTGTTGTAAAATAAAGCACAAAAACCGCAAACACGTAAGTGAAACACAGGCACAGGAAAGAAAGGCAAGAGCATTTATTATAACCAAAACTTTGCACTTCATGTCACCAAGTGGACTTGTCAGTCTCACATGCATAGCCAAGGAAATCAACCCTAGACCCCACAAATTACGCTACATATCATATAACCTGCTGGCATATTAATACCCTTTCCTTTTAAAATCTTTGCTCTCCCTTTGGAGCCTGCCCTCTCACTGGGGATCAGACTGACACATTATAGGCTCAGTTTTCTTTCTGAGCTGACACCTCGTCCAGGAAGAGCTGGCTAGGATGTCAGTCTTTGGAGGGTACATAGAAAATTCCAATGTGCAATTTGCATATCATCACTTTACTGCAAGGTATCGTAAGAAGAAACAAATACTTCTCTCTTTTAGGGAAATACCTTCAGCTTTTAGCCAGCATATCACACTTGAATTTAAAAAAAAAATTGCACTGAGTTTCACTAACGACCATCTTCTCACCAATTTTGAGCTGAGAAAAGCCAGTACAGAAACAACCACTTCTTGCATCTCCCTTTCCCCTTCTCCCCACATCCATTTATGGAAATATGTGGAAATTGAAATATAGTCCTTATTTTAGGTGACTCCAGGTGTTACCTTTTGAAACCTTCCTGAAAAGCTGCCGATAAAAAAAGAACTCGGTATAAAATGAAGTCTAGAATGATAAAATAGGAAACAGAAAACCTGAGAAATTGATTAGTTGCCTCCATCATCTTCCCAACACATAGACTTTGGTCACAGAAAAACCACTACTGAAAATGATAAATTGTGGATTTTTCAAACAGAGCAGATGATTCCACAATTATGGCAATATAATATCACCTCATAGTTGTACTAGAGTGACCATCTTGCAAGTATTTTTGCCATGCAACAGAGGCTTCATTTCTCCCATCACATTGTGAGTATACACTCGTATGGAATTAAATAAACTCAGAGGAAAAGCTACACCTGGGCACCAGAAGCCACATACTCATAGCAGAGACCTTTCAAGGGAGCCCCCTCGTAGGAGCTCAGACTGACTGGTGTCTGGGAAACACGGTGGGTCCTCTTAACCCAGCAAGGAGAGTAAAGTCCACATACAGGTCAGCTACTACTGGTGTCTAGTTTACAAACCAGCCTTTGGATGATGTCTGTGGTCAAGAGAGGGATGAACCTCAGCTTGCTCCCAGGACCTCAGCAGATCTAGCAGGCGGCCCAGTAGCATGTGGAGATAGGAAAAACAGTACCAGCAGCTGTGGAGGGAACATGCTCTGACACAGAGACTCACCTCTTTTGAGCAGTGTCCACTCCACCTAATTTAAAAAAAAAACACCCCACCAAAGTTATGATTTTGTCATCTTCCACAACTCCCTACCTCATACCACTCTAGAAAGACAGAATTCTCTCACCTGCTGAAGAAGAGATGTGAAAAACTGAGCTATTTAGACCTCAACCATCAGCGTGTTTCCCCATAAAGCCTATCAGAATGCAGCCCTCAGTGACCCAGAGAAATTTACAAGGGGCAGGCCATAAAAGTTTTAAAAAGTGAAGAATTTGACAAACTACCTACATTCTGTTTATTCTATGATCTGTTTGTGCATGTTTTGGATCTTCTTGCACAGGAAAGGTATTACCCCAGAGAGACTTACTACAGGAAAGCAGGAATTAAAATTAACTCAAACTTGTATTATCAGGACAGGTAAAGGATCAGAAATTGATAAGCTCTTTTGTCCCAGCTTTCACTGAGCAAATTCTTTTTTCCTTAGACTTACTTGCAGAAGTGGTACTGGGTGATTGTTTCCAGGGGTATTTCTATTTTTGCCCATATGACCACAGGGTGCTTAAAAAACCAGCATGACTTACACCAAGGAGGCACAGCTGTGTGCCCAAGAAGAGTTTATTGCATTTTGCATCTTAAAAATGGTGTGCACTCCAAATTAAATCCTTTTCTCTGCATTCTTCTATCCATAAAGCAGAAAGTAACAAGGCTGTGGCTCCCAAAAGTAGCTTTACATACAGAGATAATCCTCCACGTCTGAGACCATCCAGAGATTTTCAGCCCTGCAGCTCTGAATTCACCTGTCTCAATGGCTTTCTCCCGACTGATTTTGACAGGTTTTCCTGCAGTCCTTTTGTCCTTTTCCTACTGGCCAGGCCTTTAAGGGCCTGACTTGTGTCAGACAGAAGCATTTTAAAACCTCATTGCAGATCTCTGCAGCTAATGCTGTACGTGGCTAGCACAGCTAGGTGAACAAGGACACAGCTGCAAGCTGATGATAGAACTTCTCTCACTCACTGACTACCAGGAAAGTCCATGTGTCTTCAGGTAGTTAACTTCTTCTATAAGACTTTTTTCCTCAAAAATTAAATAAAAATGACCCCTAAGTCCATTTACTGACTGGTAATGGCTGTACCTTCCTTCCAGTTTCTCTCCTGTAATTATTTGTGGCCAGGAGAGCCATTCAGGTTTAATTAGTGGAAATAAAATGTTTTGAGAAGTTCTGTATCTATGACATTGCTGTTGTTCCCCAAGGATCACTTTCAGAGGTTCTCCTAATGTAATGAAGTTGCATCCTTCAGGTTTAGGGGCTGGAATATCAGGAGCACAACTTTTCTCTGAGGTACTTCCTTCCTCTGATTTACGCTGATGTTGAGGTTGACCAAAGTTCATACAGGGGCCAAGATGCCAAGGGAACATCAGTCTAAAGGCACTCCAACAGCAGGATAAGGTCAGCACAGTAGCAACTGTGAGAAAGAGCCCAGAGAAGCTCTGAGGAGCAAGCCATCTATCTTTCTTTTCTTTTTACCAGGGTGCATGAGAAATGCTTGCCCTTTCTTAGGTGCATTTCACTCTCTCTTTGGGGGTTGCTCTATCTCACCACACACGGCTGATCTGGGGAATCCCAGCACAGCCTGGTGTGCCCCACATCAGAAAGGCAGTGCATGAGCTGCTGATCTGCAATGTGTGTGCTGGTCAGCCCTACTGCCCAGCAAACTCGATGAGAGTGGGACAACATTCCTGCTACACAAGTTCAGTGAGGAACCACCTCAAACTGAAGGCTATCAGATTGCCACCAGCATACAGTGCTCCATCTCCAATGCTGATGTGTAGCCAGCCTGCATTTTGCGGGTTTATTTTTTCCTAGGGGCCATAATCTGGTCCATGGTGTTTTCCCTGTACAGCAAGCTCACCCTATCTTTGAGGAGAAGCTGGGATTTCAGTCAGGAAATCTCTGAACAGTATCTAAGTATTTTTCAGCATCAGCTATGGTTGGCTGCGTAGTTTCATCCAGAGATGAATCATGCACAAGAATAAACACCCTGGGTGGGGCATGGATGGGTCTCCCTCCTTGCCCCCAACCCCAGTGCTTTGAATACTGCAGTGTTTTGATTTTTAAAACATATGTCTAACAAATGTAGCAGTGATAATGAGCAACATGTCTATCTGCCATGTTTCCTGTTCAAATTTCCGTTTTCATTTCTAAAGTTCAAGTACATCTTGATGCCGACAAGATATACGTGAAGCAAGCAAGTACAACAGAAGTGTGAAGAGGTGAGAGCTCAGAGCTGCAATGAAAGCCAGAACCACTGCACAACACAGCCAGGCTCTGCTGGGGGTTAAGATTGGCCCAGCAGCCCCACACCACCCTGACAAACCAGTTAGGTTGTAAGGCCTGATCCCCAGTTTTGGCAGGGCCTGTGCACTGCTCCAGTGAGCCTTGTTGTGTTCAGTGTCTAATAGATGTGCTTTCTGCTGCCAAAGAGACAGCGAAAGTTTCTGTGGTCAAAATCTCCACTTCCCTCTCATGCCCCAATTGCATCTAACAATTTTTTTAAACCTACCCGAGCACCAAGGGCCACATAAGCTGACATTTTAAGCGCCTGAACTGCCACATGCTGTGTCCTTGTTGCCCAGAGTTCTGCCTGCCTCAGTGTCTGATGCTGAGACCTCACAATGGGCACGGGGCACTAACCACACATACATGAGCACACGTGCCATCCTTCCATGCAGGTGGGGGGATGTTTCAGGAAAGAAATAACAGAGAGACAGCTTACTCTCTTTCAAACACAATATGCTTGCAGAAACTCCTCTATCACCAGCCACACAGCTAAAATTGTACCAACATGAAAATACTATCTGCATCTCTTAGAACACTCTTCAGCTTTTTTAGTAAAAAGAGAACACTTTGAGTCATCCTTTCAACCACAGGCCAGTTCCTAGAGTTTGTGAGCCAATTAAATCAGTCCATCCTGACACACTTCTCTATGGTTTTGATTCTGAGAACATCTTCACTAAGATTAAGATTAGAAATTATAAGAAATGGAAGAATCTTGGGGGGAAGGGAAAGGAGAGAAGATGGCTATCTAGGTTTATGAGAGGTATATTCAGAGATTTCAGAAGAATGGCAAACAGCTATAGAAAAGTTGACTGGTCTTGCCAAAAGCCCTAATGAAAAAATATGGTCCAGATATCATGGAAGTAAAGGCAAGGAGATAAAATATGAAATTGCAAGAGATGACTTCTGAGATGAAATCTTCTCCTGCCTGCCACAATCATAAGTAGTTAAATTAAGTAATCAAATTCTGTCTATCACCAATGGGTCGGAATAGATAAGGGCAGTCCACTTAAGCTATTGTTCATGTGTTCATGGCAACCCTTGAGACCAACCAACCTTCTGATAAGCAGCATTATCTACCACAACAAGTTCCTCCTTGTCCTTCTCACAATCGTGCATTTCAGGAGGAGGAAGCGCCACAGTGCCAGCCAGCATCTGGAGCTGTCTCTTTCTCCAAAGGAGACTCAGCCTTACTCCTGTTTTGACTATCCTCCCAAGTGCATGCAATCAGAGAAGGTTCCCACTGTCCTCTGCTGTTCTTATGCAGACTAATATGGTCAAATAACCAGCCTAAAAAATGGGTTAAATACATTTGTCTCCTATCCCAGCTTCACCAGTGCTGGGATTGTTTCACATCTCTTAACATTAAGTCAAACACATAGGTGTGCAGTGTCATTTGGGATGTCTCTGGGCATCCAGCACATCTAGGGAACAGCTACACCCTTTGGGAGTGGAAGTTGGATGCCAGGTGGGTGTGGGGAATTGCACCGCGTGCCTCTGTGTAGGTACTACACATTTATTCCTCCCTCTGGGCTGAGCTACCAGCCTCTAAGTAACCACATTTGCTTCTCCTACTCTAAAAATGCTGATGATGTCTTTTAAAAAACTTCTGTACTTCAGAATAATCTTGTCTTATAGCTTCTGACAAGCCCTGATAAAGCACTTTCTCAGCTGTTTCTGGACAAAATAGTAAATATCAATAGAGCAAGTATCAAGGCAAAATTGCAGAATCTGGCAGTGGAGCACCCCAAGTCCCCATCCATTTAAAACAACAGCCCTTTATCATTAACAATGAACTCTCCCCCGTTAAGTCTTTAAAATTCACAATACTCATAATGATGCCAATTATTTATTAGCAATGCACTGGGAACCAGGGATTGATTGTTGCATTACAATTTATCAACAGTTACTTCTGCTAGGGAAAGGGAAGAATTACTTATGGAGCTGGACACTGTGACATTTGGGCTGGCAGGGGACAGCCTGGCTGCCTCTTGCTTAAGGTTGAGCTGACTGATCAAGTGTCACACCCAAGGTGACCCTGCAAACCCATGGCTTAGGAGGGATTACAGCACAGCAAGATCCTTAGCGACACTCGCTCTTGCCCTCTGAACCCTAGACCTTATGGCTCCTCATCAAAATGTGACCTGCTTAGATAAAAATATCCCGTATTTTTTCACTCTGGAGCAACTGGTTTAAGAAATTACTAGAGCCTGGTCTTATTCTGTTTTCAGTGAGCAGCACAGTTTTTCTGCTCTGCCTGCACTACTTTCAATATGCTGCTACTGTTAAAACTAAATAGCTAAGCCAAGATCGCTGGAAATGAGAATGTACCCAATCACCACATATTGACATAAACACACATCATCATATTATCAGTGCATTTGGTAAAACCAGACCAGTCAGTCCTTTAGGTTGAATCCAAAAAATCACCCTCTCCCTGAGAGGGTGAGGAGGCACTGGGCAGCACACCAGGCTCACCAGAGCCAATGTCTCTCAAAAATACTGCCTGTGCATCACAACCCATGCGCATGTGTGGTAAGCAACCCAAGTTTTGTGAGCAAGCAGCTCAAGGGTTCAGACACACAGCCTGTGTGGGGGGCTCATGGAGTTGCTATATGTCAGTCAAACCTCTGTAATTGTCCGTGTCTGTAGTTTTTAATCTGCTTCAGTTTAAGCTCCTTTCAGCAAGTTTTCAGCCAAATGGCATCGCCTCACATCTAGGGCAGGCCAAAGGCATGCATGGCAAGCAGCTGCCAAGGCTGCCAGAGCTCAGCTGACACATGGCTTGTGCACAAGGGCACTATGTAGAGGAGGCTTGCACAATCAGGTGAAAACAAAGAATGCTGCATGAAGACTACCCCAGTCCTTTAACATTTTCCTTCTGAAATCCAGAAGGCTCAGGAGGTTGCATTATTAACCTGATGCCACTGAAATATATTTTCAATATGAAGTCTTTCACTGGACATTTTGCTGCCTGGAACTAGAGAAACCTAGGAGCTGAGCATGGAGTAGTGAGGTATTCCCTGCTTCAAAGCAAAGCACTCCTCGCAGAGTCTTTAATGATGTAGTAGGCAATCCTTACAATGAAATCATCAACCTGAAGCCACTGAATGCTGGGGCTGCACAGGATCTGAGTTCTCAAGATGCACCCATGGCTGATTACAAAAAAGAGCTGATGTCATAACATTTCCAAATGTCTCAATAAGATATTGAATATGCTCAGTTTTGATTAAGGCCGTAATACAGCCTATGCATCATCACTTCCTGCATTTGAAGAATACTCATGGCAATTCAAAGCTAAAAAAAAAAGCACATTACTCTGCCAAGATGAATTGCATAGGAAAATGCTGCTATCTGAGGACAAGGGAGCTGAGAGATCCCATTGACCACGTTTCCACCATGAAATTCCTAGGATACTCAGACTTGGAAGTCTGTTTCAGTTGCCTTTCCCATCAGGGCTCACTGCAATCACAGCCCCCCACCACAACTTTAAGCATTTGATTTTCTTTCTGTAGCATGACATCCTTTCTCTAAAGAAAAGAACTAATTCTAGAATTTCTCACTGGAGGTCTCACTGGAGGCTCACTGGAGGTTTGCTCAGCAACTTAAGGCCCTCAGAAGGAAGCTGAAAAGAAATGCAAGGGAGGGTTATTGTTGACAAGTATTGTCTGTGGGGTGAGAATACCTCTTGCTACAGAAAAAAAATCTCTGCACTTTCCAACTGTTGTCACTTGAATTTGTGACGTAGAGTGGAGCTGCTGGCTTTCTCAGCAATTAAAGCTCAGCTGTTATTGAGGATGTTTCCCAACACATTTCCACAATGAAAAAACAAACACAATTACCCAATGTCTTACCAGCAGCAGAGGAAACATTTGCAAGCAAAACTTAGCTTAGCACACCAGGCTGAAAGTCTACTTGATTATACCAATACCTGGTGGTGTGATAAAGGTAGTCCCATGCTCATTCAGTAATTGAAACAAAAGGGTTTTTTCCCATCCCATTCAGACCTGCCCATTCCAGTGACAATGAAGTCATTTGGGGTGAAAAGTGTCATAATTGGGCCTCCATTAAAAGTGTCATAATTGGGCCTTTGGGTTGCTGACAGAACTTCCCTCTTTCATGTTCTATGACTCTGTCTCTTCCCTAGGAGAGCAGTGGGGAACCAGCACAGACAAAAAGAAATCCTTTATCACAGCACCTGGTTAGCAGACAGGTGAACCACTTTAATTCCTCAGAAAGGGCTCTTGAACAATGACTCAAGTTATCCCAGTGTAAGTTTCTGTCTGGAAATGAGGTCACAGTTTCTTTATATTTCACCAAAAAACTAGCCTCATGCCACCAATATTGTCAACTGCTCCATCACTTTGACCAGGATGGGCTAAAGTATGCAAGGAACCTCTGTTCAGCTACTCTCTCTGCCTCTCTCTGCAGTGGTCACCCACCTTGTCAAGCCTTTCAGGAACACATTAAGTCATTCTAGACAAGCCTTGCTATGCAGCCAAACAAATGACCCTTTCTGAGCATCAAGCAAAATAAGAGCATGGGAACAATTGGAGGAAGTGAACCAAGCAGACTCTCCTGCAGTAATTACCATCATTCACTTAGGGAAGAGGGGGAGCAGGGGAGCACCCTAGCTAGGACCACCCTCTCCTCTGAGGCTGGGGTCTGCTCCCATTGTTCTCACCAGGAGCCATACCACTGCCCCCAGCAGAAGCAGGACCAGGTCCTTTAATCCCGTTTCCTCTTGGCCGAATGAACCGCACTGTACGCCAGTGACAGCCAAATGAAGGATTCCTTTTTCCAGAGGACCGGCAACAGCTCTTAACTCATAAACTCAAGGTAATTGACATTACAAACAAGCCTTACCCAGAGGGACCCCAAAGCAGTCAACAATTGTGCTTTAATGAGTAGGAAGGGAGAAGGGGGAAGTCTTTATATGCTGCAGTAGGACATTCTAAGAAAAGCTCTTTCCCTTTTTCAGGCAAGGCAATGATTAAAGTCTGTGCATGAAACCCAACAAGGAGGGAGGCCTTGCTGAAAATGCCTTTCTTCCTGGCTTTCCTGTGGAAAAACAAGGGGGTTGAAAAATGGTTACTGGGACTTGAGAAGGACAACAGCAGCCAGTTAAAAAACCCAAACAATAAAAGAGGAAGCCAAGTTCAGATGAAAAAAGATGAAGATCCCAGCACTCCGGAGTTTTGCACACAAACAGAATTCAAATGCTAGTATGAACTGCCATAGAAGGGCAGAGAGTGGGGTGGAAGTAGCTAAGGCTGATGTAACACCACTACCTTGCTGGCATTGTGCTTTAAATACAGTAAACCTGTGCAAGGCAAATCAGAGGCAAATTTACAATGTACAGACTGTTATATAAAATTGACTGTAAATTGCCCAGACCAGTAATATCATTTTGCTTGAGACCTCAAACTGAACCCAAACCACGTTCCCAACTTTGAAAGGCCAGTGCATTATCTGCTAAGCCATCCATCCTACTGGAAAATCTTCTCCATGTTCACACAAAAGGAAAATAAAACCCAGGCTGCTCTGGGCTCCAAGCCAAGTCGAACACAGCATACACACTCCTCAACAGTCAGGGGAATTGTTGCACCAGGGTTTGGCAATTATGAACAGGCAGCAATAGTTGCAAACTAGGCTTTGCCACAAAAGTCTTTATGCTGACTGCTGTGACTGGGCTATACTAGTTGTTTGTAAGTTGCAGGTATATTTCATTGCTAGTGCTATTGCATTCCTCCATCTTGTTTGTTCTTTTCTTCTTTGCCCTTCTAGACTGTAAGCACCTTGGTTTTACCAGGACAGGTGCAGAGGCACTCAGAACAAGATTTTGTCCTATCTTGTTCTTTGCTTTGAAATCTCTTATCACTGCAGTCTCCTGTGAAAGCTGTGTCCTACATTCCATGATGGAAGCTTTCACCCAGCTGACACGCAGTTATTCCTCAAGAACACACTCCATGTGAGGCTCCACCACAGAGTAGGTCTGTTGCTACTTACACTTCAACAATTCATGGGTTTGTTCCATATCAAAGCAAGGCACCATTTATTGCCCTTTATCTACATGCCAAACTCCCCGTGAGGTGACTGAAATTGTGCCCATATTCAGCTGTTATATTGCAAATAAGCTGCAGCACCAATGGTTTGGTTAGTGGTTAATAGTGCTCGGCTGGCACTCACAGTTTCCACAAGGACAGTGGCAGTTTGCCAGCAGATGTGACACACTGAAAGCCCATTTCCAGGGGATACTACTGTATCCCTATAAGTGGCTCCTCCAACTTCTGCTTCAGAAAAACCAGCCCTGTCACCCTTTCTAGTGTTCAAGGAAAACAGCCACAGTGATGAGGAGGATGCTGCAGTGCGTGGCACTAGGCTGAAGGCAGCACTCTGCAAATTAACTTCTCCCCTGGCACTAGGGGATACCCTTTTCAAGGCTTTTCCAAAAAAAGTAAATGTGATACGTATACAGTACTGGAAGGGACCTGGCAGCATTACAAAAGACAGGACAGAAGGGTTATTTTTTGGATACATCAATAAAGACCAATAGCGACATGGAAAGAACAGGAGATACCCATGTCTTTGAAAAAAGTGTAAAGCTATTTTGAATTAATTATATTTATATTTATACAGCACAGGCATCCTGTGAGGCTTGAAAATTCATGTACAGCATTGCACATTGCATATCAAGAAAGTTAAGGAGCTGAAGCGCATGCAGCTGACAAGCTTGATTCAGAGAAAAAGAAATTTATTCAGAGTGCTTCTGAGTAAACCTCTAGTTTTATAAGAAACACCATGAACTGCATGGCTTAGCCACTTCTGCATAGCAAACTGCTTGGTTTATCAGTTTCAGAGTGGCTTAAGGCAATATCAGTTTTACCTAGATTTGTATCTACAGTTCCAGAGTACAGAGATAAAATAAACTTGTGTTTAGACCACAAAGTCAATACCCCAACTCCCTCAGTAGGGTTCTTTTTATGGATCTTTTACTGCTTAGTCATTGCATGAAAGAGATAAATGGATACTAGTTCACAGAATCACAGAATGGGTCAGGTTGGAAGGGACCACAGGAATTCATCTGGCCCAACCTCCCTGTGTCATCCTAGAGCACCGGGCACAGGATTGTGTCCAGGCAGTTCTTGAATATCTCTGGTGAAGAATACTCCACAACCACAATGGTTCAGAAACCATTAAAATGCACATTAGTAAACATTGGTGAGCATCATCACTGAGGCCATAATTATGGACTCCTTGGTGATACCCCAGGAGAAATGTGGTGCTTTAAAACCTGCCAGGTGATGTGAGGTTCTTCCCAACCACTAGTGCTTGGAGGGGGAGTGAGTCTGCATTTGGCAGAGTGAAAACCTTCCTAAGCCTTGGCATTCGGAAACACTGATCCCCAACCAGATTTTTGCCATCCACTGAGAAATCATTCCTAGCCATGGGAATTGCCACAAACGCCTCCCCTGAAGCTCTGTTGCCATTGGGAGTGACTTCAAGTACTATCTTATTTGAATTTCTTGCCTCCTTGGAGACAAAGTGTCCTATGAATGAAACTCACCTGGCTTTCTTCTAGCCACCAAATCTGCTTGAGCTGGGCATGGGTCCAACATGGATGCCCCTGGGGTTTGAAAGAGCCTACAGCCCTCTGGCCTTGCCAAATCTCCAGTCAGAGCCTCCCTCAGCCGGTCCAAGCTGCCATCCTGGTCCTGCAGGAAATAGCAAGTGCTGCTATGCCACTTGCATGTGCCTCCTGCCAGGCTTGAAAAAAGTCCCGACCCTACTGTGGTGCAGCAACAGACTGCTTTAGATGGACATTGCCTGCAAGAGAGGGCTCCATTCCTTCTCCCAAATATGGCTCGTTCCATGAGACCACAGGCACGTCCACAAGACCACACATGAGACCACAAAGCAAGTTTCTCATCCTCCTAAGTGATTCTGTGGCTTCATTTTCCCAGACCCACTGAATAGGTCCAGTGTCTGCTCCGAGTAATGGGAGCTGTGGGCACTCAGCATCTGAAACACGCAGATTTCGGAGCCTTTATTCCCAATGATCAATCATTTTAACCCCTCCACAATGTTCAGAGGCTTAGCTGGAGGGGCATATAGCAACCAGGGATCAGACTTGTGTGGACTGTAGCCACGTAAAGGTCTCAATCAGCCACGCAGCTGTATAAAAGTGATAGAGGCACCTGGAGACAAAGAGAGCTGTTTGGAAAAAGCCTCTTCCGCAGCCCAGCAGCCACGAGACGCACACGCCGCCCGCAGCAGCGACTGCTATTCACAGAGATGGAAGGAGCCATTTTTTTGTCATTAACAAAAGGCAGTGTCTATTAAAAAAATAAAAGGCGTCACAAAACAAACAAAATGATTCATTGGGATTTTAGAACTCACCTCCAGACACAGTGGGAGGGGAAGAGCTTGCCATTACCCATTCTGGCTACAGAATGGGATCAGCCCAAGAAAAAGCATGTTCCCACAGTAGACAGTTTGGGCTTGTTTTGTCAGACAGTGAGGTTCAAATGACCTTTCTTTTTTGGCACAAGGATTTTGGCAGCCTGGAGAATGCTGGTGCTAAATAACAGTAACACCAGCTTTTTCCTGGTACCACATGGAATAAACAATGCAAACAGTGTTTCAGGGACTTGGTGGGGCTGAGCTGCCGATTCGGATGCAGACAGATCAAACTTTGGTTAGAGAATGAATAGCTCTTATTTACTTGTAATCCCCACCTTGGTGGGAGGCACAGACATGCATGTGAGAGAAGCTCCTTCTTCAAAGAGATTTTTCACCATTCTTGTCTTTGTGCTCTGCTTCTTCAAGTATCTTCTTAGATGTCATCTTGTCAGCTAATGTGTCATGCAGAAAAGGTACCCAGTCACAGGAACAGTATTGAGAAGCAATTGTACAGTATTAACGGCTACAGAAAAAGCAAATATAACCCTGCACTGCAAGTTTTCTACCTCAAATTACCTTTTAATTCAGCAAGTTGTAACTTTATGTCTATTTTTCATTTAAAAATTTTTGAATTCAATTTCAAAAACTCAGTGAAAATTTCAATTAATTTTGTCAGAGGGATAGGGATATTTTGTACTTCACTTTCTCACAAGGTTTGTGAAAGCCTTTGTGAGGAAAGAGTCCCTCTTATGATCTGATACAGAAGGATCCTGCTCTCTGGGGTCTCTCAGTCATCATTAGACATCAAAGAATCCAAGCAGAGGCCAGATTCCTTCTCCAGACCTGTCTGGTCTGCATCTTACTGAACAGCACTCCACTCCAAACTTGAGCATGAAGGTATCTACAGCTCCCTCCAGCTTCCTACCAGGAGCAGACTTCTCAGAAGGCCAATAGAAGGCATTTCAGTCGGAAAAAAAGAAAAGAAATCTAAAAAGCTAAGTGTCATTATCTTTGTCATTAGCTTTAGATTCACACAAGGCAGCAAGGCAGAAGATTTGCTGGGAACTATCAAAGACACAAGAAAGATATCGCATGGCTCAGTATTACCTGGAAGTGTTTGATTTATTTCCTGACGATACTGACCCACTCAAATGCTCCAACAGTTTTACTTTCTGTCTGGTTGGTTTTCCCACTCTTGACCTCGCTGCTAAAAAATGTCTTCCAAATGAAGACGTTTTACACATCATTACAGCACTGAAATGAAACCAGGTGGTAGTTTTCAAAGGAGCTGAAGGTAGAAAGCCAGCACCTCTGGCTTCTAAAAGGTTCCTTTTAGAACCTTTGGCAATCCCATCTTCAATCCCAGCTCCCTGCAGCAGTGGGCACAGCAGTTCACTGAGGAAGCACAGGGAGGGAAGATGCAGTCAGCCAGCAGCTCAAAAGAAGGGCTGAGCTGGTGATCATCACCCTCAGCTGTGGTACCCACTTGGCGGGCAGCGATGTCCTCTGCAGTCACTGGAAAGGATGCGGTGGTGCAGACTAAGCTCGCACAAAAACATAAAGCTGCCCAGCTCTCAGGCTGCAGGGAGTGCCAGAGTCTGGCACTGGAGCTGGATGACAGCAGAGACAGCAGCTGTGTGAAATGCAGCCAGGCAGATGATGTGCTCATCATGGTGGCAGCGCTAGGAGAAGAGGTGGAAAGGTTAAGAAGCATCAGGGACGCTGAGGAGGAGATTGGAGCCAATCTACACCATCCCTGTGGCAAATGCAGCAGCTGGCTGCATCACAAGGAGCAGAGGATCCCCTACTGTCTCACCACATCAGGCAGAAGAAGGGGACCTCAGATATGGGATGGGGGGGACTGGAAATAGGTCTCTGCCAGAGGCAGCAGGTGAATCCCCTCCCACAGGGAAATCTGGTGTAAAAGTTCTTTGAAAGTGAAATTGCTTTTTGTATTGACCTGAAATATACTTTAAAACATCAGGAGATATTTGTCTTCTTTTGGAAACTGATGATATTAGTTTTTTCACTGAAAGAATGTAAATGTGATATTGCTTTTGCTCTGTTCAAGTGTAACTAATACTGCCCTAACCTCGTGGCAGCAAAAAAGTTAAGATTGAATGAAGAAAACCTTGCACAGAATCAAACCCTACTATATGCCAATTAACATCTATTCCTAAGGAAGGTACTTATCTTGCAATATTAAACCATTGCTCCTTTACATAACAAAAACTTAAACTTGTTTATGTAAACAAAAACTTTTTCTGAAAATAGTAGGTTCATGGTACTTCTTTGTAATCTGACCATAGATCAGTGTTCTGTATATCTTTCTGTCTGTCCATCTACTTCTGTTCTCCCCACAGAGATACCTGTAACATCTCAAATGTAAATAAGTTCAAACTCCTCAGAAAGGTGAGAGCAACTCATGCTTTTGGTGAGGAATACCACTTTCTCATCAAGGAGGTGAGGTGGAACACTGAACAGAAGCATCCAGGGGTCTCACTGTCAGTGGGAATCAGAGGAGAGCTACATTAAAGAAAATAATTATGTATTTTCCTATTTGTCCAAAAGAATGCAGAATAAGGAAAGGCCAGAGGCTATCTACAGGAGAAGCATGGATCAACACAGCTAACAACAGGCATTGGATCACCTTAAGTAGAAATAAGTCATTCATATTTAGAAACATAAGGAAAAGTATCATCTGTTCAGTAAAGAGCTTCTCTAACTCTGGAGCATTGTGTCCACATACGTGTCAGTGGCACAAATTCTATTTGCATCTGGTCAGATGAGTCAGGAGTATGAACAGCAGATTTTCAGTACCAAAGGTGACTTGAAGGTGTCTTGATCAGCTGCCTGGGTATTAAGCCACAGCCTATCCAAATGCCAAGAGAGCTGCTAAATATTTCTTCCTTTAAACTCAACTAACGCTACCTCTGCTTTCCCCATGGGCAGATGGACATACAACCCAAACCCAGCCTAATCCCTCCCGCAGCCCTTATACCCAGCCCTGTCCCCAGATCCCAGGCCTTTCCTTCCCTCCAAAATTAGAGTTCTGTCCCTCTGCTTCAGCCTCTGCCTGAGGCACACTGCCTGGCTGCTACCATTGAAGCTCTGAGACTAGAGTGGATGGTGACCAGAGCTCCTTTCTGCTTCTGCACTCCTGGGATGAAATGCCCCATTTTCAAACTCAGTCAATGAAGTTCAGCGCCCTGACCCTGCAACACATTCCTCAAGTCTTTTTTAAATTAGTAAAACAGGTATTTAGGGACCAGTGCACTCATTTGAATGTTCAGACACAGTGATTTGGCACCTGGTCCTGATTTGAAAACTGGGTCAACTGTTATTTTCTCCTCAGATCTGCCTCCTTTCACTGGTGACAGCAAAAACTACTTTTCTAATCTGAGTCAGTCTTGCAGATTAATATGGCAGAACATCAGCACCTATATCAGAACTACTTTCCATGGGGCTGCAAAATTATGTGGTTCATCCTATTGAAAAAGTAGGATCTCAGCAGCCTTTTCAGAATTACATCCTGAAACATACGACAATTCTCCCAACAAACAGATGTGTCCAGTGTGAGAGAGCTTTAATATGTCCTTGAAAAACTTTCATATGTTGATGTTGTGAACTTGGTCAACAGGCATAATTTGCAGTGTCCCCTGAGCAGGTGCTCAGGTAGAAGACTATATGGAGGGCAGCAGGAAAGACTGAAAAGAGGATTGATTGTGAAAACATATTCTATAGGCTGACTGCATGTTGAATTTATATCAAAAGTTTCACTTTTGGTCACCTGTGTGCTGACATACTAAGGAGGGCTTGCTGCCTACTTCTCAGTATTATTATATTTTTGTCAATCCTATACACAGAACTGCCCACAACCAGAAAGCTTGGGGTGCTACCCATTTCAATTTAGAAACTGCCAAACTGAGAGCAGTTGACCTCAAGCTTTCTGTTCACTAGAACAAAACCAGAAGTCTGCAAGTCCATGTTAACTCACTTTGATCAACTACACAGCAAAACCATGATCAGGCTGGGCTCAGTCTTTTATTAGGCTGTGCCAATCCTGAACCCCAGCCCACTCCGTGGAGCCTGTGAGAAGGGACAACTGAGGCAGGAAAGCAAATCACAGAATCAGAGACTTGATGCCTTTGCATGGTACGCCCGACCCAGCTTGTTTCTCCTGAAGGTGCCACTGTCCTGAGTGAACACATAAGCACCATCACCAAGTCCAAGTGGGGTCTTCAACATAGAGGCTACTTGGGAACTCAAGCCTAGTGACATCTTTTTAGCCTGATTCATAAATCACAGCTTCCTATACATAATTGGTGACAGTGATGTAATTGCATCCAGCCCCTCTGGATACAATTACAGGTTGTTGTCTGTAGCCAATCATTCCCTTTGTGTTGTGATGTGTGAACTCCTGCCAGTAAACCTTCATCCCACTCCAAACCTTCTGTATATATGAGATCATCTTTTCCACCACACCAGCAACACCAACTGTGGTGAAAACATCCCACTAGGTTTCAGCCTCATGCTGCTCATGGTGTTTGCTGGTTCACCTTCAGGGACTGGACACTGGAAGACTCTGGGATCTCCCAAAGGAAAGGGATGGAGGTGACCAGTGCTTGATTGGCTTGATTGTAGCTTTGGGTGTTGCCATGATCTATTTGCAGTGCCCTTGCACTGGCCTCTGTTATTCTCAGCATGCTGGACACACTTGAATTCAGATTCTCATTTATACTTGGTGTTTTGGTATGACCCTGCAAAATTCAAGTTCCTGTTTTGAGCAGCACAGTGCATGTTTATGGTGATAAGTCCCAAGACAGTCATCAACAGATGCTTGTTGCTCAGGCTGACAAATTATGTCTGAGATCATATACTGCATTTTGGCTATAGGTTTTATTAAGTCTCAATTCAAGACAATTTTTTTGCCAGTTTCAAAGCACAGTGAACTACCAGAGGGACTCATGCTTAACTTGGATGTGTTTACTATCAAGTGTATTATTGCAGCTCTCCTTTTTCTAAATTGACTGACCTTGTGCATTTCCCTTGCAACTATTTTGGAAAGAGATGCTCAGGGGAACAGGAGCGCTCTCTCAGTGCACTCTCAGTGCTCTATTGAGACCGATCCATCTCCAAGCCCTCTTTAAGAAAAGTTACCCTGAAGACTCTTATGGTATTGGCAGAGGCTGGCTCCAGCAGTGTGTCACCCCAGCCATCCTCTCCCAATGACAGGGCCAAAGCAGGGAGCTGTGAGGACCAGCGGCACGGCCAAGGACTTTCAGCTAGTCACATCAGGATTTCTCCAGCCACACAAAGAACTGGAAAAGTAACAAAACACTGTGTCAGTACAGAGAATGTTTAAGTCTTCCAGAGAGCTGGTTTAATTTTGTGATTCTGCTAATAAAACATGGAGGATTGACCTATTTCACATTGTTTCTTTTTTTCCTTACTGCTTCTTCTATATTTTTCTTATCAGCTGTTCTTCCCATAAACGCTGTTGCTGAAGCAGTGAAGTTTTTCATTAAAAAGAAAAATTATAATTTCTACAGCCTGACCACACTCTTCTGTTTGTTACACTGTGCCCCACTAGGAACTGGGAGGATGAGCTCCACGGCAGGACCCCCACTTGGGGATGCGCGTGTGCATGAGCGTGTGCGTGTGTGCAGAAAGGGAATGCGAGAGGGAGAGAATGTGTGTGTCCCCAGTTTAATTAGAAAATTTAATTGGATGGAGTTTGGGTCATTTTTTCCCCCCCTTTAGAGCTGGCTGCAATAAACAGACTTTTCTCTTTCCCTTTCATCCTTCAGTGGTTTGTAGTTCTGCATCTGCTCTGCTGGCATTGTCTCTGCTAACGGCCATACCGATCAGGAAGCCAGAGCCAGGAGGCAAATGAAGGGACTGCATTGATACCGCTGATCACTGAGCCCCACATAACTGGCAACTGTTTCTGTCTTCTACCTCTGGAGATGAGTTGAACAGATTGTGTAAAATTTGGTGGCTTCCAAAAAAGAAAGGGGGGTGGGGGAAGAGGGACGGACATCTTACTGCCTTGGCCCTCTTGCTACCTGGTACCCAGGGGTCTGTTCAAACAACATCCTCAGCACAGGAAGCAAAAGTGAAAAATTCATGGAAGTGAGCAAATCCGCTGATTTCAGGGAATGTGCGTACAAAAGAGAGCGAGACTAAACACACTGCTCCTTTTTCTCTGGAGGTGGATGCTGCAGGCTTAGGCCCTGCCACAGTACCCTCCACCTCTCAGCTTTGGCTCTCCTGTGGCAAGAGAGGAGGCAAAGCCTTGCAGCACATGCTTGGGAAAGTGCTCAGCTTGGACACAGAGGAACCAGTGCCAGGAATAGTGACTAACATTCGAGAGAGTCTGAGCACGTGGGACACTTCCCACAGATGCTGTTTTCCATTGCTCAGCAGCATCTCATCACACAGGATATGGGCCACAGTCATAAGGTGAGATGGATATTTGTCATCTCTACCCAGAAAAAATGGCCTGGGCAAACCAAGTGGTGGCTTTCTTCTTCTCTTCAGTTTGACTTTCAAGCAAGATAGTAAAGATCTCCTCTCTCACCATGTTCTGCCACCTTTCTGCACATGTTAGCAGCTCTTCTGATGTTTGCTGTGTGTTTGAGAATGCAGAGGATTTACACAGAAGATGTTTGCCCATCCTTGTCTAGCACAGATGAGGATTATGACAACATAAACTTCTACTAGAGGACAAAGTTTGATGGAAACAGTTCCTTTCCGTGAATTTTAAGACAAAAGGGACAAGGTGGGCCCCTACCATATCATCCTGCTGGTTCCTCAGGTGGATCAAGTTCAAACACAGCATTATATGGTCCACACGCCCCATAATCTCTTTCTCTTTTTCTTCTTGCTTTCCCTACCCCCCCAACCACATTACATAGTCAGGCTGGGATCAAATTCAGCTTACTTGAATGTATATCATTTCCAAGTTGAAGTCTAATCTGCAGCCTTGTCCCCAGTGAGATACTCAATTTACCACTCCTGTAACTAAAGCTCATTGTTACGGCTATAATAATCGAATGTATCACTTTCCTAAAGGAAACTTCTGGTCAACATTTTGCATTTTTAGAAAATTCTCTAAAAAACTCTTCTCTTTGTTATGTCACACGCAGGTTTCCTGCTCCATTCAACCTTTCTTTTTCTTTCTGTGTCCTATTCACTCCACCAATCTAGAGGCAAAAAAAAAATTATATTTCCCTTGGAAGAATCAAAAATGTTCATGTCTATGAAAGAATAATAGCATGACCAGGGGACTACAGATCAATGTTATCCAGATCAGCACTTAAATGGAAATCACTCTGCATGAAAAATTCACGATGCTCTCTATGCTTCACATGGATAATGGGGACATCTGGTTACAGCAGACAGAATCATTTTACGTACATATATATATATGTGATATGCAGAATTGTGGGCTCTCAGTGAAATCCAGACAATGACTGGCATTGACAGAATTAGTTATTTTGTAACTATTTTGAGACTAATACACCTCCCTCTAAAGAAGACGAGTTCCTAATAGTAGCGTTATCAAGACAGGACAATGGGCTAGATAAGATCATTGATGAGATCCTGTGATACTGCAGGTTTTACCTGCTTCTATTTTTTAATTGAAATTTTTTATATTGATAAAAGGAATGATAGCCAATCTTCTTGTCCATTTATTTCTCCTTCTTTGGTCTCAGCCCCAGTGAGGTCTCCGCAGCCCTTGGACTCTGGGCAACACCTGCACTAAGGAGGAAGTGCAGAGCCTCCCCATACCCCAGGCACTTGGCACACTTTTTGCCCACAGGTTTCCAAAGCAGTTTATGCCATGATGGACTCATAGAGCAGCTAGGGAAAAACCTTGTCTTAAATCTCTGACCACGCTACTAAGGATTGTACAAACCACACACTTACCTACCGCCCTCACTGCCCAATGCCTCAATGCTTTATGTCCCAGGAGTGAACAGGACCTTGTTACCCTTTAAACACAGCTGGAGGACAAATGTCAGCAGCTTCTCTGGCCTTCTGATGTGGTGTACTTGGGATAGGAACACCCCTCAAGAAAGTGGAAAAGCCAGCTTGTTCTCTTCACCGCTCCCACAGGACTTGATCCCATGTTCTCACCAGTCTGGGGAGCGAAAGCCTTGAGGAAGAGGCTGATCAGAGAGGCAGTGCCTCCATCTTTCCTTCCACAAGAGGCCACTGCATGAAGGCTTCAAGGGCTAGAAGGAGAAGCAGTGTCAAACAGAGCCCTGTGCTGCAGTCTTGAATTTAAAGGCACATATGAGTCTCAATTTCTCAGCCTTACCCCTCGGTGGATTTATACTTAACATGATCCGGTCTTTGGACAGAAGTTGCTCATTTTGATTTGTAATGGGGATATCCCTGTCTTTAGTTAGGCTTTTGAAAAGAACATTAGACCTATATTGTATTTCTTCTCATAGAACTCTCACAGCTGCTTCAGTTTTGCCTGAAAACACATCAGAAGTTTAAAGAAATCAGTGAGCTTCCCTCCTCTTTCTCAGGAAAGTCAAGAGTCATTGTGCAGTGCTGCACAGCACCCCAGAGCCCACAGCATCTCCTGTCTGTCCCCACTGGCAGCCAAGAACAGAGGACAGAAGGGAAAGCCTGGAGTCCAGGAAAGTACACAGCAGCACCTCATCAGTGTGCAGTAACATGGAGTAGTGAAAAGTGGGCAGCAGTGGTGCTTTTAACTGTTGGGCATGAAATGTAAAAGCAGAGGCCAGCATGGAGAGAAGACCAACCCAAATGGCTTCAGGATACACATATACAAAGGTGCACATATGTTAGAATTTGAGAATAATACTTGCAGATTAATACCTTGTCTTAAACCTGGAGAAAAGACATGAGCAAAAGATACAGAAGCTCAGCAATCTAGAGATAGAAATGATAACAGATGAATCAAGATTATCTCCCACCATAGAGGAAAATCAAATAGCATATTTGTCACTGAGGTTAATGATATATTAGCATGTACTTTTATTATCTATATATATTTAGCTGTCTTGGACAATGTAATCAGATTAGATCAGCAGAAGAGGATCCCAGACTACACGCTTATGTCCTAATAAATATGCACAAGAACTACTTCACACGCTACTCAGGCCAGAAGCTGCTCTCTCCACTGCCATTAATATTGATTGGTGTTTAAGTGGAACTCACTGTCAGTCCATTGCACCAGCTCTAATGTGACAGCCATGGTTAGTGCAATTTCTCTTTCTAACAGAGACCTTAACCTTCCTGCACTTCCTGATTCCCTCAATACCCGCTGTCTCCTCAGGTGCTGCCTCAATCAAACAAAGGCCCTAGATGTGGTTTACATAGAGGAGAATTTTTCATATATTAAGAGCATAAAATTTTTTCCCATCACTTACACAATTTTAAACATTCAAATAAGGAAATTAGTGTTGAGTGGTACAGACTAGATCTAATCTCATTAATCCAACAATAATTGAAATACAGGACTTCCCCTGAGGCCATGGATTAATGACCAGCTAGGTGGAGCTGCTGACATGAAGCACAGCCAAGTGCCATTAACCCCAGCCAGGCATTATTTAATCCCAGAGGAAATGTCCTGTACGAAATTTGCTAGCTCTTGGGCGAGAGGAAGAGGGAGTAGAAAGGAGCACATGGTCTGGGTGCATGGAGGGCGCCCTTCGGCTGCTGCGCACGGGGCATCCCTGCAGACTCCCACGTGTCTCCCACGTCTGCCCCAACCCACACTGACCAGTGGACACATCATTAAAATGAATTAATGATCTGAAGCAGAAACTGTGTTTAATGAAGCCCCACTCAGACTGGTGTGCTAATGCCAGCCCTGTTTGCAGACAAATATTTACTAACCTTCTGTGCATAAAGTGACAGGCCACCTGTTCTCCCCTCTCATTATGTCTCCCTAAGTCTAAAGGTAACACTGCCTGGTTAGACCTACAACATTCAAGCCACTTCAGAAGCTCATAAACATCTTCAACAAAGCTGAGCCAGATCTGCTGAGCTCTATTTGTTTCAGCCTCCGTTTTTTTTAACTCCAGCTACTGTACACTCCCTAGATGCAAACTCAACTAAATGCTGTTGCCTCTTCTAGCGTAAGAGGTAATTTCCTGTCAGGATTCTCACCAAATAATTTCTGTCTTCTCAACCAGAAATCCTTTAAGGTGCATAGGTTGTTCCCAGCCTTGACAAAGAGCTCCAAAGAGAAAAGCAATAGGCAATGCCATATTATTAGTTGCAATAAAGATACTGGCAATACTTATAGTTATAAAAGACATCACAGTCATAGCAGTTGCATTTAGCATCATTGTAATGTAATTAATAACAGTAATGGTTTGAGAGTCTACTCTTGTTTTCATTGAACTAGATGGGAGTTTTGGGATTTACTTCAGGGGAATAGGGTCAGATCCTAAACAAGCAAGGATTATCCTACAAAAAAAAAAAAGGAAAAAGGAAGCACTAAAGGATTAAGTCTCCCTCCCCTTTCCACTCCAAGCAAAAGAAAACCAGGAAAGATTAGAAAGCTGTCAAGGAGACAGACAAGCGAGAGACAAGCAGAGGTTAAAAAGCAAACAAACTTACATGCATAGCACTGGGTGGTGCTCCTATTCACACCAGCAGGGGAATGTCCACCTGAGCAGTCCCTTACCGATGGGAATGAGGGACTCCATGCACAGCTCCTTTGGAGGAATTAAAATGTGCCTCACATTTCACCTTTCTGCTCAGTGGTTTATGTTTTCACACTATACTGAGGTGTTGGGTGCTCCTAAGTGCTTCGGCTGCCCACCCATCCCAACACGTGAGCATGGGAAGTTCTAGGATCGATGGGAGGAGACAATGTTCCCACACAGGCAGGTAACTCTCCTCCTTTGGCACACAGGATGGAGGCTGCTGCACACAGACAAGCCTACACACTGGGGTGAGCAACTGCAGCTTGGACATTCAAGTGACACCAAACATGAGTTTCTTTACATCAGGCCAAATTTGGGATCACAAGAGCCAACGCTGAACCAAAACATACCCTGACAAAGGCCAGGAAAAGGAGCCCTACAGGCAGCCCTGCTCATGCTGCACCGTGTTCAGCACAGTTTGGGGGTTTTTTCAGCACAGTTGGTAAGCTAGACCCAGACAGGCAGCTCTGGCCCTGAAGGTAGGCTGAGACATGCACTCCTGGTGGCACAAGGAAGAGTGGTTGTGAGTGCAGATGAAGTCAACAGCTTTTTGCCACCTCTGCCTCCTGTGATCTGCCATCAGCCACAAAACTTTCTGGTTCACATCTGTATTTTTCTGGGAATGGCATGACACAAAGCAAAGCCCCATGGTATTAAAAGGTCATGAAAAAAAGGTAACCCAAAAAAAAAAAACAACAAAAAAAGGTACTGCCTGCTTGCTCGTTCCTCCATCTCACCACAGCCAAACATTAACAACTGACTGTTCCTTTGTAGATAGTTGACTGCTTCCAGCCCTGACATGTGCAATCACTTTCTGGGGTCCCACCCGACAAAGCACAGTGTGAAAGGATGTACACATGAAAGCAAGGGTAAATTCAAAAACATCAGTCCCAGGCTGCAAGGGAGCTGAATTCAATATCAGCAAAACATACAGGAAAGGACAATGTATAATGGAACTGGAGGGGGACAGAAGGGAGGGTGTGCAGGGGGAGGGGATAATGTAAACATTCACGCATGAAAATATTAGATGATTCTTGTTGCACAGTGACTTGAATTCAAAGTATTTATGTGGTCATTTCCATTTCTTTTCCCAAGAGGGTGCTGGGACTGGCATGGCTGTCAGAGTAGTGTGAGAAGATGCCAGCACAGGCAAGCAGTTTCCAGGGCAGAACTACAGCAATGCCTGATATTGTATTAATGTGAGTGCTGGCCATCTGGCCATTAGGGACAAGCTGCTGCCAGGGTGTCTCTCTTTTTCCATCTCATTTCAGAAGCTCTGGAGCCTGGGACTGAGACCCCTAGGGAGATTCTGGCTAAAGATCATTCCAGCATCCACTCAGATGTTGTAGAGAAGGGGCCAGAGAGCTGATAAGGCAGGAGAATGTGCTCACACCCACACAGGGAAAAAAAAACAGAGAATAACACTGAATGGGGGGTTAAAGGCAGAAAGAAAATGAGAGCAGATGAACAAGGGAATGGTTTAAACAAATAAGAGGGAGGAAGCAGGAAAAGGAAAAGAAAAATAAGAGGCACAGCACTTACTCAAAGGAGCCTTTAAAGGAGGAGAAGGAACAGAGAAGAAAAGGAGTAGAAAGGGTTCAATAAGGAGAAATGGCTATCATTAAAGGCACAGGGGCTATGAAAGGACTACTAGCACAATGCACCTTTTTGGATTTTAACTACTCAGAACTAAAGTAAGGCCTTTCAGTCTGCCCTGTTGAATAGTACCTTGTCCCAGGAGCCTGCTGTAGCCAGTGCTTGGGTTAACGGATTAGGGAGTGTGGGTAAAGGTGCCAAAACTTTGTCCTGACAAAATAAATGCTCTTCCTTATGCTTGTTTATCTACTTTTTAACCATCATTGAAGGTGCTTAGACTGGGAATTTTTCAGTGTATATAAAGACAAGTACAAAGTTGATAGTCACTATTTATATCAGTATAGAAGATTTCATTACTGGAAATGTCAGCAGCATTACTTGATTGCTGCTAAGTCAGACAGAGAGAGAGTGAAAGAAAGAGAGAAGAAAGAGAGAGAGAGAGAGAAAGAGAGAAAGAAAGAAAGAGAGAAAGAGAAAGAGAGAGAGAAAGAGAGAGAGAAAGAGAGAAAGAGAGAAAGAAAGAGAGAAAGAAAGAGAAAGAAAGAGAGAAAGAAAGAGAGAAAGAAAGAGAGAAAGAAAGAGAGAGAGAAAGAGAGAGAAAGAGAGAGAGAAAGAGAGAGAGAGAGAGAGAGAAAGAGAGAAAGAGAGAAAGAGAGAAGAGGAAAGAGAGAAAGAAAGAGAGAAAGAGAGAAAGAGAGAAAGAAAGAGAGAAAGAGAGAAAGAGAGAAAGAAAGAGAGAAAGAAAGAGAGAAAGAAAGAGAGAAAGAGAGAAAGAGAGAGAGAGAGAGAGAGAAAGAGAGAAAGAGAGAAAGAGAGAAAGAGAGAAAGAGAGAAAGAGAGAGAGAAGAGAGAAAGAGAGAAAGAGAGAAAGAGAGAAAGAGAGAAAGAAAGAGAGAAAGAAAGAGAGAAAGAAAGAAAGAAAGAAAGAAAGAAAGAAAGAAAGAAAGAAAGAAAGAAAGAAAGAAAGAAAGAAAGAAAGAAAGAAAGAAAGAAAGAAAGAAAGAAAGAAAGAAAGAAAGAAAGAAAGAAAGAAAGAAAGAAAGAAAGAAAGAAAGAAAGAAAAGAAAGAAAGAAAGAAAGAAAGAAAGAAAGAAAGAAAGAAAGAAAGAAAGAAAGAAAGAAAGAAAGAAAGAAAGAAAGAAAGAAAGAAAGATAGATAGATGTGGGCACACAATTCTTCTGCAAAGTAAAGCAAAACATCACCCTACAAAATAAATCTTGGCTAATGGGTGAGAAAGTATCATGGAAGATCAAGAGCACTAAAATGACAACCTGTGAAACCTCACTTCCTGCAAAAACTGCTCAAGAGCCAGCATTATGGTGTGATTTCCTGAGTAAATTACTGTAAAGGAGGCATCATGTGCAACTGTTCTGTTGCTATTATTACTACACAACTATTATTTCGGTCCAAGCGGATCTGCAGGCAGGACTGAAGTCTGACAACAGGACCCCTTCTGAGATTTCCCACGCTTCCTCATTTTACCTAACATCTGCCTGATCTGTCTCTGGCATTTAAAGGATCTTCTTCAAAAAGATGCTTCTGGTATGAAAACCGGGGCATTAACTCCACACAGAGGAGCCTAAGTCTATCTCTGGATCATGCCAGCCCAGGAGGGGCAATCTGAACTCCACTGTGACACAAAGGACATTTAAGTCTCAGTGGTGAGTCTGGTATGGGTCTCATAGTTTGGGGTTATCAGTAGTTCCAGAGGACATGGATTACAAGAGAGGGAAGCTGGGAGGAGAAGGCTTTTCATTGACATGGGGTATCCCTCATCAGGAGAGCCACTTCAGGAGTGGTCAAAGAGGATACCAGTGTTTTCTGGGGCTGCTGGGTTAATCTGGTTGGACAAAGCAACCCAGAGCCCAAGTATCTGTTGCCCAGTGGAGTTAAAGATGAGAAAATCAAGGTGCTCCCCTCTCTCTGCAGATCACATGGAGAAGTACAATTTTCCCCCACTTCTGAGAAGACTGCGACCATTATTGATTCCCCAGGGAGGTGATGTGGGGCACAGCCTGTCCTGGACTAGGAGAATAGGGGATCCCCACATTGTTCAGAGAGGTAACACTCAGCAGAAGTTTTTCCTGGGGCACTGTCTGCACAGGTGCACTCCTGGTACTTCTTTCTGAGGCCAGGAGGCAGCCACCACTGCTCTGTGGCAGCAGTCACACAGCTGGGGCACAGACACAGCTACTGGTTTTGCCAGAAGCACATGCTCTTGCAGCTGTGGAGATGTCTTTTGCCTCATCTGCTTGAGAAAGTGGAAAGAAGTAGCACAGGAATGAGAAGTGAGATGGAGACAAAACTCTGTGAAATCAGAGCAGGATACCACCAGCAGCTGCCAAAACAGGAGTTTGCAATGGCCATTTCACAGAGCAACCTCAGAAATTATGGTAAAACTGCTGTCAGTGTGGTTCTGTGATCTTGGCTGGACAGAGAAGCAATGACACAGAAGTAAATGACAAAGTTTCCCACAGTGTCAGTTACATGAGGTTCACAGCACAGGGGAAAGCTGAAGATCATTCCGCAGGAAAGCACAAACATCACGAGTAGTGCTGAGCCCAGCTTTACAATATTTACACCCTGTGATTATGATACTCCCTGGTTAGGAGAACAACTAGCTAGCAATAATGGATTACACACATTGTTTGGGATTTGATTTTGTCCTGTCCTGTAAAGGCAGAAAAACTATGAAGGACTTAATATTCAGAAATAATATCATTCACACTCCAGAAAAATCAAATCCTAATGCAAACATTTGAAAACAAATACGACCTTTCTCAAAATATGCACTTTAACATTGGAACCTAACCTTGGCATCTCCTAAAAGACCAAGTTCTTCCAAAACTAAAGGGAAGTCTTGTTACCTTTCAGGACAAGTCCTCATTCTCTACTTAATGTTCATATGGGACTTTCTTCCCTTTTTAGGCTTATTTTTGTTTTTAACCAAGAGCCAATTAGACAGATTTTGAATAAGGTTGGAGGACTTTTTGTTCAAATGAGAAATTTTTAGTCCCTTGAAGTGTAATGGGTTTTCAATAGAAATCCTCTCCTGCTGTGCATTGATCAGCTATTGATTGGTGAGGGTTTAAACTAAATTATCACTGCCAAATAAAAGACTTTCAGGATGAAGGAACTGAGCTGAGCACAGTCTTATATGAAAAGTAAGCCAATCCTTTGTGATGGAATCGAAAGGCCCTGGTCACTCTTGAAGAAAAAAAATGTTAATTGAAAAATTCCTTAAATAGGTAACAGCTCTGAAAGTCTGCTGCTTTACATAAAAGATATGAAATCACAATCAGCCGACAGAGAGAAAAGGATCCTGCAGCTCAAGTGGTTTTTCTCTCTAAATGGTGCTGATTACTTTCCCATTCATGGATGACATGGAGTGATGGAAATTAGTCATTTCAGAAGAAAGGACTAATGACAGCTGAACTTGTGGGCACTGGGGAAGTTTGATGATTGGCTCCTTGAGACAGAAAGTTAAAACAAAAGAACTTCCTATTGAGTGGAAAGATTTATCCCAAAACTAGCAGGAAAACAAATACACAGGATTGGTCAGGCTTCAAAACATCTGGGTTTTAATTTTTGCTTTCACCAGCAAGCACAGGAGTTTCAAACTTTGTGGAAAGAGCAAGGGAAAAGAATTGTGTTGACTACACACAATTGGCTATTTTAAAAAAGGTCTCAAACAAGCCATTTTCTTTCAATTTGGAAATTAGAATAATGGATCTTGCTGATTGTCTGAGACAGGTGTGGGAGGTCAGAGCTTCATCCAGCTGTTAGAACCTCAATCAAAGACATGATCTACAGAGGCACTAAAAAGCTTTTGGTAATCTCTGTATAAGTTAAAAAGGGAAGTCAGTATTTTTAAAGACAGGCCAGATCTTTGAGGAGGTAACTCTAGATACCTGTATCTCAACATGGATTGCACTCTGCCAGAGTCACAGAGCATTGCAGTCGCTCCAAAGTCTCCAAAGCTACATCCCCATATTCCCAATGGAGCATGGACATGTCTTGTCTTGCCCACATCCTTGACTACATGCATTTCTGTCTCTATGCTGCAAAGCCCAACAGAACCACCCAGAACACGGCTCTGCCTTCTCTGCTGGGAAATGTCTTTGTTGCCAGCCCCCAGTAAGCATTTTTATGGTCCAGGTGGCATGTACATAATACTGAACATGTTTCTTATCCTATCAAAGGGTAACATGGAATAGGATCATTTAGCAACACATTTAAACATGTCATTTTATTACAAGCAAGGTTATTTCAGGAGAACAAATCTATAACCCTGTGTGCAAGATTTCAGTACCTTGAAGTCCAAGATTCAGGACAATCTTTTTCCCATTTCTGAACAGCTGGATCCACAACTCAATGTGGATACCAAAACACCATCATTCAAATTCATATTTACAGGGCTCTGTAGTGTCTGGTTTAGGGATTAGTTTCATACCTCAGGAAAAGAAAGGTCTGGTTTAGACTCCGCAAAAATTTGCTTTCAGTCTGGCACTTTGTACAAAAAAAAAAATCACATGCATTTCAAAATTTCAAAGGCGTCTGAGCCAAGATGGTTCCTTGGTATCTTTCAGTCATAGGAACCATATCTACTAGTAAAAGCAGTCTCTGTAGACATGTAGATTATGCTACCCTGTAGACATTTAGCTGCTGGTAATTGTAAACTCAGTGCTTGCCCAGATTGTGATACAAATATTTCCTCCAAAAAGATCCAGCAGAAACCTTCCATATAGCAGGATATCACAGCAGTAACAGAATAAATACTCCTCTCTCATAACTTTGCCAGTATCAGAAATATATTGGTCAAAGATAGAGCCTTCAAAAATAATAAAATGCATCATAAACCCCTCAGTATTGTAGTCCAGATACTTTGAATGTTAATGTCCAAGAAGAGCCCTACCATTCATAATAAAAGACTGGATAGCATTCATGTAGGTAATCTTTTTATCCATACAGGTCTCTGCTGCTTTTTTATTCATTTATTTTACTTATTAATATCCCAAAGCTGTGAATTTCATTAGATAATTACCTGTGCATCAGGAGAGCACAAGCTGTGATTTAGGCAAGCGTGCATTCAACCAGGCTTGAGAGAAAGGTAACTGGAAAAAATGTAATCTTTTCTGATAAACATAAGGTCAAACTAAATTTTTTAGCTGTCCCATCTGGCCCACAGCTCTGTGAAACAATTTAGCATTAAAAAAAATCATTCCTTTCTGCTAATTTTACACCCTCTGCCTTTTAATGGAGACAATTCATTTTTCATGTACTCTGTGTGCTAGAATAAGTAGGAAAGAACATCTATCTCCAGTGCAATCTCCCACTGAAAACACAGATCTCCCCCATTTTTGATTAAGTAATTACAACAGAAGAGTATGTTGGATAATGAAAGCTCAGGTTTTTTACCCTTTCAGTAGTGATGAGTCACCTGGCCTTAGCAGGAGTAGACCCTGAGGCAAGTGAATTTCATGATGCCGAAGATAGCAGTCTGGGAGAAGGAAAACATATGAAAAGGAGACTGCAAATATTTTCTTCCCCTGCTGGGCACAAAATATCTTCTTCATTCTTGCTCATCTCAGCATATTTATGCAACAGACAGATTAATAAATTAAATAGTACCTCCCTAATCTCCAATCCATCCCCAGCATGGCTAGGATAAATTTTAGAATTAGAATTAAAAGAAAAACCTCTAATGAGAATGCAGAAGTTTATCATCCACATAGCAAATATCGACCAAATCATGTCAAGTTAAATCTGATGGTTTTATTGGAGGACCTGATTTGACCCACAACTCATTGCCAGATACCCTGTTATGTCTCTAGGGAATCAATGCTTTGGGTGGCCAGGAAGGTCCACTGGCCTGGAAAGTCAGGGTGCTGGAGCAATGCTGGGTGTCTTCCCAGAATACTCTGCACAAGCCTGGGGCCAGAGTTCGAAAAAAGAAATTCAATAAAGGGAAGTCAAGTCTCACCTCTCCTGCACCTTGAATTTCAGAACCTACATTTTATGTGTCAAAGTTTCAGATTACAAGCGCCTCACTGTCAGACTTTGGCATCTGACACAACGTGCCTACTGGGCATGTTTTTCAGACTCCAGAAACTCACTGGGCAAATGAAGAATAATTTGTTTAACCATCCACACTACTCCTTTGATGCGGGTATAATGAAAATGTCAATTTCACAACAGAGAAAATGGAGGAATGGAAAAAATATCACCTACCTAAGGTGAGGAAACCAGCATCACAGACAATGCTAGAATGCAGATCCTCTAATTACTGGACTGTGTTCTTCTAATTGCCAAATAAACCCACAACCCTAGCACTGGAATGATTATACCATCATCACTATCCTGTTTACTCAACAATCCAGTAATAGAGCAATGACTGGGAGAAAATACACTTTGGTTTTGTAAAATTATCTCAGAGGTTTGACAAGTCCTCATGCAGAGACCTGTAACAAGTTCAAACCACTCTTAAAACTAAAATCTAAAACAAGCTTCTGAAAAGGAATCTGTGTCACTTTCTGAAATGAACTGTTCATTTACATTCCTTTAATGATCTGACTGTATTGAACCCAATGCACTGAGCAACCCATGCAAGAAAGCTCATTTACACTTCCAACTTTGTTTTTCCAAGGGAGCTGTATTATTTACCTCCTCATTTCCTTTGGAGTATTTACGACAGGCGCTATAAGCTAAATGTTTCGAGCAATACATGGAAGATGAAAGGTGACCAAATATATTCAAGCGGGTCATAAATAGAGAGCATTTGTAGGTGAAAACAACCAGCTTGGCATGAGAGAGAGGGAGAGAGGGATAGAGGGAGAGAGGGAGAGAGGGGGAGGGGGAGAGAGAGAGAGAGAAATAGAGAGAGAGAGAGGGAGATAATGCAGTGGGTTTAATAGGAGGCTTTTAACGTTTCCTGTTCGGGATTGGCTGGCTTATTAATGATTTAAGCACAAATTGAATTAACCAAATATTGAACATATGTTCTTTTAAACTCTCTTAAATCTACCAGAGTCTTGCACGAGAGAGCTATGCGGCCATGCTGTTCAAGAGGGGGGAGGATGACAAGGGGGTATTGAGGGTGACTGGGTAAGTAAAACATAACCTGAAGGTGGTCAATTTAATGCTGTGTTAGTGGCCTGAACTTTCAGTTCCCAAAGGGAAAGGATGATTAATGCCACTACCAAATGTATACCCATACCTGACCCTGATCTCATCAAATCCTGCTGCCACCATCTGCTGTTTTTAATTCCTCTGCAATATTTGTATTTGCTACCTCCCTCCTACAAAGAGAGGGAGAAAAAAAAATGTTCCCTGCTTATGAATGGTGTGATCTGGTTGTACTGGCTGAACGCTGGCCAGGAGGCATCTGTTGCTTATAGTCCTGACAGCATCTGCTACTATTTCTCACTTTTCCCAGCATGCTGTGAGATATGGTTTCTCCCAAAGGTGGCCTTTGTATGCACCATTGTCAATTCCATCATTGTCTGCCACAGCCTGTTCCCACGATGCAATGGTAGTTATTACCACACTGCAAAACCTTTTCTTGCAGGCTATCTGTAATCTAAGATATTGTGTGATTGAGTTATGCAGTTAACCCTTTTCCTATGCATCAAACCATTAAAATAAAAAGAAACAGGCTGGACCATTTTTGGTAGAAAAAGCTTCAGAGCTTGCAACGGATGGGAAAATGAAGCAGATTTTTTTTTTTTTTTGTTAAGCTGTTTTGGTTTAGGTTTGAGGGTTTGGTTTTTTTTACTTTTAAAATAGTGACAGTTTGGCATTAAGTCAAGGTTTAAAACAAACAAAGATACAAAAAGCAAAAAATGTCCCAACTAGCAGTTTTAATTCCTTTAAAAATACTATAAAGGATGCATTGTTTTTTCCCCTGATTCCTGATACGGCTATTAAGCATTGTAACCAAATGTGTGTGAATGCTATTATTTATGTGTCTGATCTTTAAATACCCTCTGCTAGTGGGATACAGACTGAGACTTCTGATGGACATAGGCGTCCCAAGCTGTCATCTTGCCTTGTCCTTCTGTCAAACAGTTAGTGTGTCAAGCACTTCTCCTGGGAACTTTTGGAGTACGAGCCTGGAAGCGCAGAACAGTCCTGTCTCCAGAGAGCCACTTTTAACTCACAACAATATCCTTGGTGTCAGCTCAGAATAGCCCACTATGGGGCAAGGAGAAAGAAAGCGCAACAGATGTTACTAGTAAAACCACATTTACAATTGGGTGAAATTATTGCCCTTATGTACCTTCTGACCAAAACCCGCTTAAAAGACAGCCAGGTTCCTAGTGGTTGGATTTTTTAAGTCAATTCTGTTCACATAAATCTTCACATAGAAAAGTGGAGCTATTAAAAGAGACATCACACCTCTCCTCTGTATGTGCCTCTCCCACTCCCCCCGAATCATCTGTAACACTGTGGACTTTCCACCACTATAGTTATCACTTACATCTGTATTTATGGCATTTTCTATATCCACATAAGCACTGTAAATATCTCTCCCTATAATACATAGATCACAAGTGATATTTTATCTCCCCAAATGTATTCATGCATCTCTCATCCTCTTTTTTTCCTCTTCAACTTTTCATTAATTTGGAGCTACTGACTACACATAAAATCACACTTAATCCCCTTAGAGATACTTTTAAAATTTCATAGTAGTTAAAGTAACCAAGGTGGCTGACTCTGGAAGTAGTACTTTTAAATCCATTTTAGTGCTGACCAAAATACTGGAGAGAGGGAGGGGAAAAAACAACGATGGAACTTGTGAAAAAGGTTTTTTAAACTACGCTCCCCACTCCCCAAATCATCATGTCTCCTTCGGCCTAGTCCCAGGGAACTGTCAGGCAGTGCAATACAGCACATGGTGACAAAACAAATATCAGAGAAGCCTTCACCAGACTGCATTTGGCTACTGTTTCTCTCAGTCTCATCTGTATTATATTTTTCATCATCTCTACTACATTTTGGGTGGAAAAATACTGAGGAAAGAAAAGAATGGTAGCATTTAATATCTCTGTGATTCCTAATTTAAAGAGGGAACTGGTGCTATTTTAACAGTGTTTTTACACTGCCAGCTCAAATAAGGCTAAGTGCAGTAACAGCATGGAAGGAATGTGAACAAGTACTGTACAGACACACTACTCTCTTTAGCACCAGATCACCTTGCCTTCACACATTTGCAAGTCATTTAACATCCATTTTCAGTTTTACCTAAATTTAAATGAGGACTTCTGATTTAAAACTGGTTTGTGTTCTCTCTGAGCATGTAACAAGTTTAGGGAGAATAAGGGCACTTTACAGGCTAAGCCAGGTATGATCTTAGACAACAGATCTGCTGAGTTGCTGCTGGTTAAGACCATTTAAAATACATTGCTGAATCCATGATTGAGGTCCTCTCTGCAGTCTGAAAGCCTTTTTCCACAGGCAACAGATAACAGAAAAAGATGTCTGGGTAACTCACTTGCAGCTTTTCTACCACTAAAACGAGATGAGCTTGGGGAAGCACAGACTATCTAGAGCTGGACCCCTGGACTTAGCATCTAGTCTCCACAATTGCTACAAAATCTGAGCAATGGAGAAATTCACCAGTTCTTTTTTAAAAATGGAGGATGAAAAAGCGTGTATGTGAAGGAATTCACATGTACAAACTGTTTATAATCCACTTTTATAAAACTTTATATCCATAGGCAGAAATAACAAAATTATCTTAGCAGCCAGAAAACACTACTTGTGACATTGAGCAAGATTATAACATACAAATGCTCTGAATGGTAGATTTGAAGCTACAGATTCTTCCCAGGTCAGCTGCAAGAGCTAAGTTGCTGCAAACCTACCACCCACCATTCCTGAGTCTGTAGGTCCCTGAGGCACCACTGCATCCTTTGCTACTGCCATTAAGATATGGGATCCTTTACTGACTTTTGCAGGAGGACCTGTGTGTTTATTATTTCCTGTAACAAGGTGAACCAAGCTAAGACCTGTCACGAAGGGCACTATGACCTCCCCGAGATCTTCAGTAAAACACAGCAAACCCCAGATGTGAACTGAGAAGGCACATAAGCGCCGCTTTCGACAGAAAGAGATTTGCACCCTATTGGCGTAACAGGGCTTCAACGAACCTCACTGGGTATTTTTTCCAGCTTCAGGCCAACCACACAGACTCAGATGCTTTTCATTTTCACCGCTCTCCGCTGGTGGCCCGGCTGGAGCCAGCACATGGCTCCTGTGAGAGGTGCCAGCCAGGGGCACAAGCCCCACCTGAACCAGCGTCAGCCAGGCTGCCAGCAGCTGCCCTGAGTGAAGAGCAGCACTGGCACGTTTACAGAAAAGCCCGTGTATAAATGTTTTCGCGTGTCAGGAAATACTGCAGCAGTGGGTTTTTTTTCTTGCCTGTTGTTCCAGCAGCAGGAACAAGTATGGACAAAATTCCTTTTAGGATGGGTGTGCAGGGTATTTAGGTGAGGAGCTGTTGCCTCTCCTCCTGCCTGCAGCATTACTGCCAGCAGATCCGTTTGCAAACTGGAAAGGGCCCCTGCTGTGTGCAGGCAAGTTTGGATGGCAAGCGAGAGCCGCTGGCCGCCCCTGCTCACCCACCCTCTGTTTGCTGTGAGTTTAGCCAAGCGGCTCCAGCTCCCGCCCCGCGAAACATTGCTGGAAATACAGCACAGTAGCGGCAGGAGAGGCCTGGCCCGGATGGGGAAGGGGTCACAAGGGTAGCAGATCACGGCTGATCGCCCCCTCGGCAGCGGCCGCCCAGGTGCTCGCCTCAGGTCTCGGGGCCACGAGCGACCTCCTTCCCACCGCCCGTGAGGCGTCCGCCCGCCACTGCGGCAGCGCCCAGCAGCGGGGCCGGCTGCGATCCTTCCTCCAGCCTCCTCTGGCCTTTGCCGGCCTTCTCTGGCCTCTCGCCGGCCTTCCTTCCCCGGCAACAGCGGGCGGCAGCCAATGGGGCCGTGGCGGGTCAGGGCGGCACGGTGGTGGCGGCCGCGGCGCGGGCCTTTGTGCGGGGTGGCAGGTGACCACGGCGGGGGAACAAAGCGGGGTCAGGGCGGGAGCCGGGTCCCTTTTCTCAGGCCCATGTTCTCCACTCCTCACAATCTGTCTGAATTTAACTTGCCATTGAGGGCCCTGCCTGTAGAAAACAGCTTTATGTCGACTAATCCAGGCAGAAGTAAGGGTAGACACAGAGACAGGTTTGAAGGCGGGGACGTGGCTATTCTGATGCCTCCTTTTTTTTTTTTTAACTCCCCCTCCCTTCCCCACTGCCTCCAGTGAAAAGTTTTCTGAACCAAAAAAAAAAAAAATGGTGACAAGATTAATCAGCCCGTGGAGCTGAAACACATGCTTGACTTAAACAACCTCTTTGCTGTTATTAACAACTGCTCCAGCATTTCTCTTGTTATGCTAATGGTACAGATTAGAGTAAAATCTATTCCTTCTTTGCTGAACAGGCCAATTGATAGAGGCTGATCTATTTTCCTCCCCGTTTTAATTCTTTTTTTCGCCAGGCACAAGTGTTTGCAGCAGCAAGAACAACAGAACATGAAAAAAAATCCTAAAAAGCAAAACTGCACACAAGAGTGATTAGGCCCCACATTCACTAAAATGATTAATAAATACAAATCTATATCATTCTCCGCTACAGCCTGGAAATAATGTCTCAGTATTGTAAGATACTGACCACAAAAGACAGGAAATTCAACATTGTGTCTGATGTCCTGCCTTTAACTCATGCTTTTTTTTTAAACTTGCAGACAACAAGTGCCTGCTAAAGGAGACGGCTTTGATTAGTTTTAATACATTCCTTGGATGAAATATGAAGGAGAAGGGAGTGTTGCTGGCAAGTCCTGGAGAGGGCAGCTTGACTCAACACCACACCATGTGCTGGAGCGCCATTCAGATGGAAGGAGACAATCCTGTTGCCAGCATAGGCTGTAAGGCCATTTGCTCTATGGCATCAAGGGGAGCAGGGAGGGGCTTGGTGGTTTGTGCCTCCTGTTAGCTTGGGCCTGACCCTAAGTGCTCTTTAGTTTTGCAGTGTTTCCTCCCCACAGCTTTTTTGTAGTCAAAGCCTGGGCTCTGTGTCACAGGTAACAGCAAAGATGACATTACAGTCTATGAGTCTACAGTATGGTAAATATTTAAAAGCCTAGTATGTCTGACATGCCAAAGAGGAGCATTCAGCATGTAATAACTGCTAAATTAGAATGACTGCACCATCAACTTCCATTAGCAGCATGTGTATGGTATTTATATTAAACCCTTTATCACTTCCTCTGGATTTGAATTGTTCCTATCTAAATAAGTGGAAATATCATCACCCTAGTTTGGCATAATCCTAAATCAACTTAAATCAGTGAGAATCCTCCCACTGATCTTGCTGATTTTCTAGACTTGGCCTACCACTGTATATAGTGTATCTGTATACAGTCGCTGCCAAAAGGTTAACACCTGCTGCTGCCTACCTCCTTCTTCAACCCAGCCAGACCCAGTCACAGCTGGTAGATACTGTAAACTTGCTCAGTTTCAACATTCCATTGCTTCAATGAGTCCATCCACTTGTGATGCCTAAGGTAACACCAGGCTGATCTGCCTGGCTCCAAAGACATTGAAGACAGTCCTAGGGCAAGCCTAGATTTGGAGGTCTGCACTTGGCTAGCACTAAGTTCGACCAGACAGATTTCATATTTGCACAGAGTCAAAGACCACGGGATTTTTAGATCATCTGCTCTGACTTTCTGCGTGCCATATGCCATCATATTTTTTCCCATATTGAGCCTAATTACCTGTACTTGATTAAAACAGATCACCCATCCTGCTTTAATGAGTAGAAATTAAAGAGAAAAAAAAAAGGAAACTGGCACCTCCTGTGGTAGTTTGTGCTAGTATTTTAATGACTTAAAGTTTGAAAAACATGTAGCTAATTTCTTAGAGTATGCCTTGCTTCCATGTCCATTTTTGCCTGATTTGGCCTTCCTGAACTTGACTTTTTCACCTTGTAAAAATATTTCTTCACAAACTTGTGTCTATATTTTTTGGGGGGGGCAATATAAAGTGGTTGAATTCCTTAAGGTGTTCAGTGAAACCCACTTCCTTGGTCTTTCTTGCCTATTAAGTGAGGATTGACTGCTGTCACTTGCAAATCCTGTGCAGGCACCCAAGGACTGCTTTGACCCCTTTGCCATAGCTCAAGCAGCTTGTCCACTGTAAGTGCCACCCCTTTCCAAAATTGTCATTTTGTCCTGTCATATTTCAGGAGGCAAGCCCACTTTTTCCAGGAGTGACTCACCTATTTTGCTCCTAAGTATGCACTGTTTTTGAGTTTTAAAGATATTTTGTTTGTCTGACACACAATCACATTGCTCCATATGAACTGCTGTGTCCTGAAGCATTCCACTAATCTTTTTATGTAAATTTCTATTTAGAATTGCAATTTTTTACTCCAAGATAAGCAGGATGAGACTTGCATCTGGCTGTTGTCAAGCATACTAGGAACAACCTCATTGAAAGATAATTATGCAGGGACACCTTCTGTTCCATACATGCCAATGTCTAGCTCTTGATCTGTTTATAATATGATCTATTGTGATATTTTAAAATATTTCAGTCCTATTTTGTGTCCTATAGCATCAATGCTGTAGGAAGTATATTTTATTTCCATAGTTATGTTTAGAAGTCGAACTTTGAATCTTGTTAAAGGAGTTGGCAGTTATCTGTCAAGTTCAACTTTCTTAGGTGTCATTAATCCAAAAAATATTTCCATCATCTAATTCCTTATTGATTAAAATCTTTACTAGTCTAAGAATTATTTGCCTCAGATAAGTGGTAGGCTAATTGGGTCACTGTTTCTTGAATCATCCTACTTGCTCTCTTTGAATGTTTTGCACCCTTTACAGCTGGAGTGTCCAGCTCTGAGGTGGATTTAAACTGAATGTCAACAAACTGAGGATTTCATCAGTCAGTGGTTTTCAAATTTCTGTGTGTAAGTTACTGATCCCTGATGTTTCATGAATGACTGTCACCGAAAGATATTGCCTTGTTTTTCTTCCAATAACTCAGTGTCTGAAAGATACTTCTATGAAAATAGGAGTACATCAAGAGAAGGGAAAAAAGCTGTAAAATATCTATTTTTCCACATCAGAGTAATCAGTTTTTGTAATCTTCATCTCTTAATATTTATCATATCAACAGGATTTCTTTTGTTCCTACCTAGTTTAAAAATTGGTGTTCATTGTCTTTAGCAACTCCAGATACCAATTTACTGAACTTTAGCTTTCCCTTATCAATTTTCTAAATTTTGTCCCTTATTATATCCTTTAGAGTAAGCTATTGGGTTTTAGGAAGAGTCACCACATTGTTCAGCACTAATGCCTGTTACAGCAAAAAACTGCAACCCAACATAGTATTATAAAAAGGGTTGAAGGCAACTATACCTGCAAATCAACGAGGAAAGAGCAAAAGTGGCTACAGTTGTATATGTTAGTTATATAATAATATTTGCTATTATTATTATTATACATAATTTTTATTCCTAGTGCTTCAGCCAGAGACAGTGAACTTCCTGTCACAGCAAATACTCAGGAAAGCTGAACAAAACTACAGTTTCCATTTACCAGCATTCACACAATTTGTTTTGGTCAACATACCATGCAATCCCTGGTTTACCCAAAAATAGCTTGTAGACAGAATCTGTGCCTAAAAATAAGTCAGCAAGGGAACTAAACACAATAATAAAGAGACTTTGGTGCTATGTGTACATTTTTTCAAAAACTTGCACAATATCTAGCAATAAACGCTTTTTCAAACCTGAACTACTCCATCATTAGTTGTGTTGTGCGCTGCCTCCTGTGTTGTTTATGTTTCTGTAGCATTGCAGAGTCCTATTTGTGGACCCATTGTATTTAGGCATCAGCACTCTGTTGAACAATACCAGATTTTGTGGTCTTGCAAAACAGCTACTGGTTGGAGAAGAATTAATGCAGGGCTGGGAGACTTTCTCAGTGTGGAAGTTATCAGGCTTTCTGGATCAGAGACTTGTGACAGCCATTCACATTTCTGTCTGTCATGAGGTAACCTTAAACATTTACCTTTTAGCTCCGTGCACTCCAATGGGAATACTGTTTCATAAACTAGCTCCTTGGACAGCTGATGGTGTACTGCACTCAGGCTGGAAAACAACTGATTAGGCAGTATTTCATAAAAGCTCCAGGGGACAGAGTTTTTGGAATGAATCAGAACATAATAAAGAAATGCCTAGACTCTGCATCACTGACTTAGGGTTTGGCTGCAAAAACCTTTGTAGGCTGACACAAGCTCGCTCTGCCCACACTCCAGGGAAGCACAAACTCTTTCCACCCTAGTCAAAACCAAGGAAACTTTGTTCTAGCAGCCATGCAGCTGTATTCGTGCTACATAGATCCAAGGCGGTTTCTCCTGCATCTCTCAACAGGAATTCCTAGCAAAGGCTCAGCATCCCTTGAGCCACAGATTTCAGTTTGGAGCTGCCCTGGGTCCAGTTACCTCACTGAACGAGCAGATTATCACACAGCACCATACAAAAACGTATTCTGCATAGTCTTGTGTGCACAAGAGATGGGCAAAAACCCACTCAAAAGTCCACTGCATAAGACCTCCCAGCAAAAAATATTGCTGTACAATTCATAAGAAAAAATCTTGTTTCTAGAATTTGTTGTAGTTAGACAAAAACAGGTCAGAATCTTCTAATCTGGAAGTGACTTCTCCAGGAAAGAGGCAAAAATATCTAGTCTAGCAGTTTTTCAAGGGCAGAATAGTGTTCTTCCCAAGAAGAACAACTGGTAAAGCCACAGGTACCAGCCCCATGCCAGGACTGTGTCAGACTGCAGTTGTACACTCTGAATGAATGATGCCACTGCTGTATTAATTTGGCTTGTATAAGATGTTCTGTTAATTTTCATAAATATATGTAGTTTTATAGTTTATCTTCTATGTTTTATGTATCTATTGACTTTACAGCAGATGTTATCAGTGTGTGACAGTCCTGAACTTAGCTCACCTCTGGTGCTCTGTGCAAATTTGAGTATAGCTGTTGAAGCAAGATGCACAGAAATTGGAGGAACCCCCAAGATGAGAGAAGGCTGAATAATTTCAGCCTGTCGTGTTCAGAAAAGCCGGATTGGCCCCAGGTAAGAGTCTTCGGATATGCAAAGGTCTCCAGTAAAGAAGAGAATAACCTGCTCTCCTTATCCACAAGTCAAGAACTTAGACATTGGAAAACAGACAGACGTGAGAAAATCTTTCTGACAGTTGTAACAGTGAAGCACCCAACTGGATCACTAGGAGTGGTTGCAGGATCTGTGACACTAAAAGTCTGAAAGAAGCAGATAGAAAATATTTCTCAGGAAGGGGGATGAGTCTGCCTTGGTGCAGTGCTATGGACTCGGAAACCTCCCAGGGTACCTTCCAAGATTATTTTTCTGTGTTTTCAATATTACAACCTGAATATAAAGGGCTCACTCTCCATAAAAAAAAAGAAAGAATTCTCCCTCTAAAGACCCAAAGACCAGCATGTTAGCAAGCTCCAGCTTGTAAATGCTAAAAGCTTCAGAATAAAGGCTAGTGCTTGCACATTTCTGTGGGTTAAATGAAAGTGTCTGGAGAAATTAACTGCTGCCCATTCCAGGTTCTCAACCATCACCCATGTGCTGGAAATGCAACTGCAGACATGACAAAGAAGCAATTATCCCAACAAAATCAGTTATTACCAGTGATTCATATGGTAATGATGGTGGTGAGGATGATGATGGTACTGCTGAACTGTAGCGAGGATGATAATAACCAGTGTTTTAGGGGACGGATTACAGGTTTAATCAAAATGAATAGTTTATCACAGATAATGAATTTTACAGGGGAATATGGTCCTAGAAAAATGCCTTGTTCTGAATGCCTGAAAATTACATTGATTTAAGTAGTGGGCTACCATATTTGCACTATTAATTTAGAATAAGAGGAATGTAGCATTTTTATGTAGACATTCTTTGCCATCCTTAAAAAATGGGTATTAATGTCATGGTCATGGCAAGGAGAACCACTGCAGAGTTCCACATCTTTACTGACATCACTTGTATAAGCCCTAAAATTTTACTTGAGTCCTATTATTTGTTTTGTCCCTGACATCAAAAGGAAAAAAAACCAAAAAACTATGCATGTGCTAACATAAAACTAAGATTTGTGAGCATCTTGTGAATTTCACAAGCAACAATTCAGGAGAATATTGGGGCTCCTATTATTTCAGTGGGACTTAAGCATAGATGAGAGGGAAGATCTCTCTAACAAAGAATAAATGGAGAAGCTCTGGAATAGTATATTATCACAAAAAAATTTGTTAAGCATATTCATTTCCTAGTACATGTTCTTTTTTTTAGCAAAAAAAGGTTAGAAGCTTCATTTATATGTTGTAGGGGGAGACTAAGGAACAAAAAATGAGAGAGAATGGGGTGATAAGATAAAATTAAAGAGTTGTCCATATTTAAAAATGGTTAGAGACATTTCAGATCTAGGAGAACATTGCTTTATTCATCAAAAGTAGCAGGCCTGGGCTACTAGCATATCTCCTATCCCATTCATTTTAATTTTTCCTTGTATAGTTTGCATGTTGAAGTCTCTGTAAGACTGATTCTTGTTCATGCTTTGTTGCTGCTGTTGTTGATTTCAACCTATGCTCTGGTTTACTTCACCAAGTACTCTCCAAATTCAAACAAGCTGCAGAAATGCTGAAATCAATACATGCCTCTTGAAGGATAGATCTTTTGTAACACAAAGGGGAGAATGACAAATAGATTACTGAAGCCTTAACAAAACCTCAACAGATCCCCATATGGTGCATTGCAATTAAAAGAGTAGCGGATGGATTTCTAATTTTTTGGGTGGAGAAAAAAAAAAAAAAAAGAAAGCATTTTGGACAAGAAAATGAGTGAGATGGAGACAGAAGTGATGTGTGACCATACACCAGATAGAAACCCTTCTTTCTGAGCCTTTCATCTCTGGGTCACTGGTTCCAATCGAGCCCAGGTCGATAGCGAACAAAAATCATTTTAATCTGATGGCTGTTTGCTGACCTATGTGAAATGAACTGGTTGTGTCAGTCCACTTCCCAGCTGACAGCTCTCCACATCATCAAGGCCATTGCTACAGGTGGCAGTAATTGGTGCTTTTTTGAGGCCAGCTCAGCTAAAAGGCTGAAGAATGGAAAAATCAGTAGGGCTGAACCACCTCCTCCTCTCCTTCAGCTGCTCCCTCCAGGTGAGTGCTGGGGGAAGCTGGCACTGCTGTTGCTTGCACCACATCTGCTCTTTGAGCCAACAAAAGACTTCAGGGCAAAGGGGAGTCCTCTGAAGTGGTAAAGACCTCTTGTCAACACAGATCCTGGGGAGGCTGAGGGGTAGAAAGGCCCCAGGCCAGCAGTGCCCTGCAGATGGATACCATTGTTTGTTGGTGGCCCCAGGAGAGTGTTGGTGTGAGCATGGGGGTCTGAAAGGACCCATCAGGCTATCAAGCCCACTCCCTGGGACCTAACAGTCTGTAGTTAAAATTCTGTCTGCAGAACAGGACCAAGGCCTAAGCCCAACTTTCACTGATGTGCATGGAGGGAAGTCGGGGCTCACATGCAGATCTGTCCGAAGAACTTTAATAAGCTTATGTGCGGGGGGACTTGACAAAGTGAACTCAATCTAAGATGTTAAAACAATGTAGGAAGAAATAAAATGTGAACTTTGATAGCTTAATAAAAAATTATGCCCTAGAGAGGAGAGCTTTAAACTGATCTTTTATTTGATCAGTGTTTCTCTGAGCAGCTGATACCTTCCCTGTTGTGAGAAGATAAAGCACTAGGAAGAGGATATTGTCGGGAGGACTTTCAATTACAATGTAAGCCACAGCCACCTACCTTGTGTCCTTCAGACACCTCCTGGGAATGCTGATTTTGCCATGGAACATCAGAGATGCCAGGATGGTCTGGCTAGCTGGGGCACCAACAGGTGCTACAAAGCCTGCTGACATGGTGCTGGCCAGTGATGTTTTCCACAAGGTAAATCTGGGCCTGCCCCACTGCAGACAAGAAGAAAAGCAATGAAGGATGTTAGAACTGCCAGCAACGCTGTCAAACCAAACCTCAAAAAGTGGAAAATGCACCTTGTAAGCATCTGTTTTCCCTTTCAGGGACACATACAGAAGTATTAAGAGGGTGAGCTCCCATCAGGCAATCTCCAAGTGGAAGGATCCATGCTGCTCGTGGATTACCTAACATCTGAATGAATACTCCCAACATTGCAGTTCATGAGAAATTGGTGTGCTAGTACAGCTATGACACAGAGATGCGTGGGATATGGACAAGGAATGAAAGAGGCCTTAAAATTAGGAGGAACCTGTCTTTTGCACATTGTGTCTTGTCCAAGTCTTTACCATACATGCTCCTCTCACACATACACAAATGTCCTTTTCACCACCTACATCAAGCATCACTGTTCATTGGCAGACTAGGTAGTAAGGAAAGCAGCACTCAATTCTCAAAGTAGATTCAAAAAAAGGCATTGTTGTCCCTCATGTGGTGCCCTCCTGAGCTCCCTTTCCATCATCAGATGGACTGTGGCTAGAGGCAATCCATGTGGAAGGCTGGAAGTGGTCCTCACAGGCATATATAATCTCTGGTGCATTTCTCTAGAGTTGGAGAGAAATAAGGGATACATCTGCACAAAAGATGTTCTTTTTCAGCTCTCATTAGTGATCCCCTAGTTTGATTTCTCTCAAGAAAATAAAACTGGAAACTTTCAGCAGCTTCAGTCTGGACACTAATGAACATGGTCCACAAGCAAAGCCGTCTGTGCACACTGAATTCCCTTGTAACTCACACTCTGAAGAGTGGGAATTCTCAGGGTGTTTCCAAAATCTAAAAGAAAGCTGTTGCTTGCTTGCTGGCTAAAAGTATTCAGAAGGCTGTAGGAGGAAGTAATGGCTTAGTAGGCATTGGTCTCACCTGATCCTGAGTCCATCTCTAGGCAGGACGATGAAGAGCTACCACTTAAAGGCCTGCAAGTCAGAGGTACATGTGATGACAACTGAGCTATCTGGGCTTTGGCTGAAGCCTTTACTTTCTAGGATCCTTTCTCAGTTCAAATGAAGTTAAGCTTACTTTGCTCAGAGGTTTACTAGCAGGGTAGGTGCAAGGTTAGTTTTTCTGCCATGGATAAAGAGTTGGAATGAATGTCCTGCCATGGGCAAGGAAGTTAAATAGCAGAGCCAAGATGTAGAGTTTGTAGGATGGGCCCATCCCCACAGTATGCTGTGGGATATAAGGTCTGTGATTCACAAAAGGGTGAGGATTTGTATTAAGAAGAGTGTCATTGAGATGTCATAAATGGGTAAGGTAAAACATGCATTGTATGTTACATGATAGTTTTCATCTCTTAGACTACAAACCAGAAAAAAAAATGTTCAGGGACAGATAGAAACATCATCCAGAGGTGAATTGCACCTGTGAGGTTTCTGACCTTCCTCTGAATAATTTGATCTATTCTTAAGTTAGATCAGCCCTGGAATAAATAGGCTGTGAATGGCAGAATGCTCTTTCAGTTGGAAACAAATTTCCACAGTGGCTCAGACCTCTGGTCCACTTAATCCAGTATCCCGGTGGAGTCACCAGCATATGCTTCTTCAGAATGCCTGCAATAGACAGTTCTGTGAAGATACACCTGCTTTGAGCTGTTTATGTCTAAATGCTGCAATATTGTCAGCTCTTCTGAATTTGGTGAGCCTCAGTGAATATTCGTAACTTGTAAGCTATGGGGTTTAGGGCACTGGAGTTTTACGGTAATTGGGAATTACATGAGACCACCTACTTCATTAAAACAAAATGAAAGAGTCAAAGCCAGGCCTGCAAAGGTAAACAGTGCATGAATTCACTGCCTCCATATTTAAAGCCTTCAAAGCCTTTCAGTTAAAATCCTTTTCCGCTCTGGATCTCAGCATGAGTCTGGCTGCAGGGAGGTTTTGTGTGGTGGCCTGTCAGCTTCCATCTCCAACACAGTGAAATTCAACTAATTGTAAGTGCACATTGCTTCAGGCATACACTGCACACTGCCACTCGGGCCATGCACACGCGCCGTGACCCCATCCACCTACTGCAGAATGTGGTGTTCTCTCCCCAAACACACACACTTCTCTTTTTTGTTACTTGCAATCTCTGAAAAGATGACAGGCTAGAGCAAGGAGCAGAGATCCCTGTTGTGTTTCTGCAAAAACCAGTACGGAGGGATTTAGTCCCACAGCTACATATGTGCCAAGAGTTGCAGCAATCCTTGGATTGTGTCTCCATTAATGAAAATGGGTTGGCCGGAGAGCGCAGTGTGAAGCTGTGCCTGCCTGTGGGCTTTGATCTTACCTGCTGAAGCTGACCTCCCTGCCATGTCAGGCTCTGCAATGCAGCTGAGGATCAGAAAGCATCAAGAGAAAAGGAGGAATAGAAAAATCAGAAATGCCTCACAGCTGAAAACTCTCTGCGACCCAAAATAGCCTCTATTAGTGCTAATTCTGAGTTACTTGTAAAGTTCTGCAAGGTTCATAGGAACAGTGCAGTCACAGACTACTGGCAAACTGTCCTCATCAGACTATTTTTCAGCACACACTAATTCCTCAGATTTTTCTATCTGAACTTCACAGAAGTTATGTGCATTTGTTTCAATTTCTAGTTTGGATAGGCCAGTCTTTAGTTCTGTCAAAGCAGAATTTCTTCTCTCACTCCTTAAACAAGGATCTTTTTCAGCTATTTAATTTGGCTACCAGCTTGACCATCGCAGGTTATGAGTGGTGAACTGCTTGCATGAATGCCATTATCTTCAACTGGACTCTCTTCTGGGGGGACTACATTTGCCTTCCTCCCCACTAAATTTCCTAATTCTTCAGCTTAGAGAATCATTTGCATCATTTCTGCTGCTGCCAGTGTATCAGCAAACTACGATGTCTGCAAACCATACATTTTTTTCCTTCTATCTCACACTTTGTCTTTCTCTTTGTGCTCAGTGAGTTAAGCAATCACCCACCCCACCCCACCCCACCTAGCATCCTTTGTACAGACCTCCATGTCTTGGGGTGCATTAGGATCCAGACACACTGTGAGGTCAGCCCCATCAGGGTTCTCAGGCAGAGCACAGATGTCTCCAAAGTTCAGTGAGCTGGGCCTGAAGGCAGGTGCCAGCCCCCAGAATCATAAAGGTCCTGTAGCAATGGGGGAATTTTAGGGAACTATGTGATCCAAAGCTCAGAAGCTAAATGGTACCAAGCGTGTCCCCAGCAATGGGGAACTGGGTTTCTAAATCAATCCCTTTGTGCCTCAGTCTTGTTTAGCTCCTGTACAAGGTCCGGGAAAGGGTGATTTCAATCCCATCCTATGACTTCATGTGTTAGTACCTGATTTTTCACTGCTGACTCAAGGTGCCGCAGTTAAATGAATCATGTAAATAAGATTAATATTTGGTTATTTGTTATCAAAAACCAGACTGGTCCTGATAAAGTTAAGCTCAGTTCTGAGCAATGTTCCTGATGTGACTGGCTTTTATTTTTTTGTTATTCTACTACAGAAATGTTTCTTATCAGTCAGATCATCTGATAGTTCTGCTTTCATACTCAACCTGTGACACTGTAATTCAATACTGCTTCAGTGACAAAAAACATTGAAAATCAGCCACACAAGATCAACAATTTAAATAAATAGTTCTGACTGTTCTAAAAGAACTCATAATCCAAAAGGCTTTCACTGCCGCTCACCACTGAACCTCACCACTTCTGCTCACCTAATTATACAACACTTTTCTTCCCAAGCCATTGCACCTGAAGTGCTGATTATAGTGTTCTTGGAGTGCTGTATGCTCTCTGAAGGGCTGTTTGCCATCTCTGTGAGGCTGCTACTTACTTCCTGACAGAAGTGATCCCACTGCTATTTCTACTTTGTTTTGGAGGGAATAACTGGAGTGCTAATATTCAGAGGTGCTTCTAAAACACTACAAGAGGTACAAGTGCAACAATTCACTTTTTGGAGATAGGAAATTGGAGCACAGCTGTTAGCCCAATAGCTTGTCATCAATTCAGTGTGAGAACTATGATCCAGAAGTACTAGACCCCTCTTCTGACTGTGAGAACATCTTTGTCCAAAAATATATTCTAGTCATGGGAGCTCTGAGGAAGATAATAGCTGCCAGTAGCTCCACCAGAAATTCATTGAAGATAAGATGGTCTCAAAAATATTTGAAGGAACAGTTCAATTTCATTAAATAAATTTTAAAATCTCTGAGGCGTTCATAGAAAGAAACAGAATATGGTGATGTGTGTGGTCTATGTGTGCATGTATGACAGAGATATGGATAAAGATACACGTGTAGAAAAAAATAGATATATATTTGCTTCATTTCTTTATTTCTAGGTGTTTGATAAATAAATTTGAAAGAAATAAGTAATTCTAAGTACTAGAGTCAAAAATTACTTTTCTTTAACCTTTTGAAGTTGATATGGAATATACTGGATTTTTCTTTTAGAGCAAAGATAGCCTCTGAACATACAAACAGAAGGAACTAGTGTGCCAGTGAATTCTTGTTTTTGAGGCCTTAAATGCTAGGGACCTATATAGCTTTTTACTGATATCCTGCAAGACATGAGTTCTATGCACAAGGCTTCACAAGGTAAAAAGTGGCACCACAGCAAACTGGAGACACAAGTATTCCTCTTCTCTCTTGGCCTGAAATGTCTCACCCATTTGAACTCATGTTTCTAAGAAGAGATTACAATTAGGAAGAAGCAGACTAGATAGAATTGAGTGGCTCAGCTGATCTTCACATGTGTTCTGATAGGTTTTGTGTTTCTGGAAGTAGCTATTCAAGAGTTAGGGCTCCTTCTTTTAAAGGAGACTCCAGGTCTCTCATACCAAATGGGTTTTCTCAGAACACCTCACCCACCTTGTGGGCAGACAGCCAGTGTCTAACACCAAAGTACAGAGGGACATGTGGGAAGCAGAGCTCAAAAGAATGACAAAGATAAATCACGTGTCCTCACATGCCCTTCTTTACACAGGTTCTCAAGAAGAGCCAGATGCGCCATTTCTACATATTTCTCAGAGCCCTGACTCTTGTCTCCTGCCTTAAAACTGTTTTCTGCAAAAGACTAAACTTTTCCAACCAGGAAACTCTCAAAGGCTATCTTCTGACAGCTGAGCCATTGCATTTGCAGAGCAAATGGCTTTCCATGCTTTAAATTTATAGTTCATCTGCCTATTGTCAAATCTGGATTTCTCCTTGAGCATTCTGGAACTGAAGGCAAAGCATTTTCTCACAACAGGGTAAATTCACTTGCCTTTTCTCCCCTGCAATTGCCCTGTGGTTTCTCTGAGAAGTCAGAACTTACTGACATTATTGCTAGTATGTGTGATTTTTGCTATGTTAACAGGAAATCATAGTGCAGAATTCAGAAATAATGAATTCCCCCTGTTGTATCTTTTTCTTGCAGCTAAAGACATTTTTCATCTCTTTCTTGTCATGCTTCTTCTAAGATATCTGTCAAGCACAAAACTCATGATTAGTCTTCCAGTCTTCTAATCTTGATAAGCAATATTTTTAAAGAGTACTGAGCTGTTGGTTTGAGGTGCAGCAGAAAATCGTTAACCTCAGTGAGTTAATAATCCCCAGGAAATGTCCACCCTGCAGACATTACTGCTCTGATGATGAAAAGTATTATATAAAAACAGACTATAATTATGAGGAGGAAAGCAGGGGGAAAAGTTGTTTTTTTTGAGACTAAGTGCCCTCCAAATTTTATTTGGTTTTGATTTCCTTTTTCTAACAGTATTAAACATAAGCAGAATGAGCAGTGGGTTGCTTTAAACCATTGCTTCCCTCATATATAAGTCAGTTTGTACAGACAAGGGGGGGTTTGGGCATTTGTTGGGGGTTTTTTGGTATTTTTTTGTTTGGGAGGTTTTTGTGATTTTTTGGGGTTTGGGGGTTTTTTTGTTGTTGTGGGGTTTTAATTTTGGTTTTTTGGTGGGTTTTTTGGTTGGGTTTTTTTTTTGTTTCTCTGAATACTGTTTATTTAAGTGATTGTTGGCTCTTTTCCTGTCCTTTGTTGACCCCAGGAAACAACTTTTTTTTATGCGTTTCCATTCTGGGATTTCTATTATCTACTGCCTTGTGCTGGGTGTACCTCAGTGAGCAGGCCCAAAAGAGAAGGAGAGAGCTGAAGTTCCTATTGAACTAAAGCCAGCTTGTCCTCCAGTTTGAGGCCCAAGAAAACCATCACTTGAATCAAAGCACTTTAGAAGGTAGTTTACAAGTCTACTTCCCAAGGAGAAACCAGGATGCAGTGTTATCACCTTCATGAAATTAAAGGAGATGGTTTTACGATTTGGTGGAGAGGAGCCGTGCTGTTAATTAGTCACATTTATTTGACAAAAAAGTGGGGGAGGGTGAAAAGGGGAAAGGAAGTTGGGAAAGAAAAACAGAACAGAAGGGAAAAAATCTTTATGATGAGGTGCTTGGCAGGATGAAGGAACAAAAGGAAGGTTTTCTGCCTGTCTCCTGATATTTTCCAACTCAGCAAAAAAATCCATTGTGTAGCTTAAGGGGAAAAAAAAGTTAAAGTTGAAAGCTTAGTGTGTGAAAGCAACTGCTCAACCATTGTGTAATAAGGGCTAATGTAATGTCACTGTTTCCCCATGATGTAAGTTGCGATTTTTGTTCCAGTTGCTGTGGTCAATGTTATCGCTTTCAGTTTTCAAAAGGGGGCAAGGAGGTGCATGGAGATGGTATTTCTCTTTACCCCCACCACCCCTTCCCCACTCCCAAACAAATACTTCTGTTAGGACATATCAGTGCTGACCAGATGTCACTGATTTTTTTTTTTCTTTTTTTGCATGTGTCCCTTAACAGCTGGCAAGAATATCAGCTCAAATTATTCACCACAAGCACACTCTTTCTGTTTGTCTCCAGATAAAGGGATTTGAAATCCTGGTTGTCAGAGAGGGATGCTGAAAACTGTGGAATGGATTTCTTTGGGAAGAGGGAATAGTTCTTGAAGAACTTTAAACCAGTTGGGGATGGTCATGACTTGGATGCACATCCAAAGATATCCCTTAAGGCTGGTACTTCATGTTTTTGGAAACTGTTTTAAGCCCAGGATGTTTCCTTGGAACCATTGTGAAGTGTTCATAGGAATCAGTAATTCTAAATGCAGAGACTGTTTTTGTTTTGGTCATGTCAGATAAAAAAAATCTTAGATGTGGTTATAGGTAAGAAATACAATGGGTGGATGGCAAATAGCCACCACTGTGCAAGATGTTCTAGAATTGCTTGGGACCATATCCATGTGTCTTTGCTCCATCAGCCTTCAATCTCTACATTTTGCAAATGGGCTGAGGGCCGTGCTGGGTTTGCAGTGGGAGCACACACAGCCCTGGTGTCACAGCACTTGGGAGATGGCAGTGGGGACATAGCAAGTGGCATTACACCTCGAACCTCGTTCAGTGGGTGCCATGGTGCACAGCACACAACAGGAGCTGATTTATCCTCATAGATCATGAGCTACTGGCCCTTGTCATCCATGTCATTACCTTCTGCCTAGCCATAACCTTCTCCTCCTCCCCTCATATTGACACTTGTATCTGCTTTTCTCTTCAAAGCTGTCACAACTAACCGGTGTTGTATAGGATAGTGCAGCACTCTCTCCAGTTAAGGCTCAATTGCAAAATAAGTATGTTTTCCTTGTGTGAGCAAAGACAATTAAAAACAGATCAGATGAAGATAACTCGGAGTTTCTGCATGCTCACAGACAGTCGGGATGCAAAGCAAGACTTCAGCTCTGTCCCTAAACTGGAAAAAATCTCTGTGTTTATTTCATACTGCATCTTGTCTTTGGTGATGTTTTTAAATAACCACTTGAAAAGAAAGAGAAAAAGAATTTTAATGAACATTAAGCACAGAAACTCACCTAGGAAGAGTATGTAACACATTACATGCCTCAGGTATGGTAAAGCCTTATTAAGGCTTGTATTCTATTCCTTATTGTCTCTACTGTTGCCTCACGGTTGATAGGAACAAGAATACTTTTCTAAAGCATGCTAAGCTCTTGAAATTGTTCTTACTGTTCATATTTAGTTACTCTTTAGTGAGGAAACTAACATTTTATATGACACAAAAGCCTTTCCATATGCCCCACCACCTCCACCAGTTCCTGAAATCTGTTCAGTTATGAGGCCACTTGCTTTGAAGTGCAGAGATGGGAATTGACTGTGGATTCTGTCCATTTTAGGATGCAGGGAGATGGGGCTCTAGACTACTGGAAAGGCAGTCTTGAGTGACCTAGATTTCTGTAAGAAATTCTATCTCCATCTAAGTCAATACCAGCCTTGCCATTCACTTCAAAGGGGCCAGGATGCCATTTTTGTGCCAGGATGCCCCTGTGCCATTTTTGCTAAAATTGAGGTATTATAGTAGTTGCCATTATTTCTGAAGTGGGTTTACATGCATATAAAATTATTAAATAAGAATTCATTCTAATTATTACTGTATTTTTCATATTATTTTCCATCACACTGTTTTGTTTGTTTCCCTGATAGCCTCAGGGCACAGAGCAGATGTTTTCCCTGAGCTGTCCTCAGTGACTTTTAAATTACTTCATCATTGAGAAATGGCAACAGTGGCAGTCTTTCTTGTGACATTCAATCTCATCATCCTTCATATGCTTATTAAAAAACCAACTTCAGGGCCAAATATAAACAGCATTGGAACCACCATGTCCAGATAGCTCAGGTAAAAAGAAAGAGGAATGTGGAGAGGTAAAGGGGAGGAGAGAGCAGGGAACAAAAAGAGCGAGAGAAAACAAGAAGGAAATTGGCAGAAAAAATAAATTAAAGAAAGCAAGTAATCTGTGTAATTGAGATGTATTATGGTTTGAATCCTCCTCAATTATTGATGGCCTGAAATTCAAATATTAATTTAGATTAAATCTTGAATCTGTTTAGCCTTAGAAATAATGAAGCACATTATAAGAAAAAGGAAAAAACATTCCTCTAATGTCTTACAATGGAGTATTACTGAAAACTTCTGATTCCCCCAACAGAAAACCTATTTAAAAAAAGACAAGTCATTAATCAGTAACAGCTGCTCCCAGCACCTGTTATTTATTCCAGTCATTAACACTTCCTTTAGCATTTCTGACAGAAATGGGTATCTTTTCTAACTGATAGAAAAGTGATCTTTGGAACATCCCCAGAACTCAGTGGCTACATTTGATCTACAATGTGTGTTTACATCTTATCACAGCTTTTCTTTTTCACTTGTGGGCTCCTTTTTTTTTAAAAGCATAGATTCTAAAAGCACTGAACATACCATTTCCTTTGTTGAATATTTGTGCAGCCTCTAATTTTTGGTGTGTCCTGGTTAGCTGGTCACAGAGGTGGGGGCACACAATGCCTGTGGGATGTGTACAGGTGCCAAAGGATTTCCAACCAGCGTGGCCTCCCTGGTGCCTAATTCTCATTGAGGTAAATGCAAATGCAGAGAGCTTACAAACTGGGGTTTTGGTGCTGCAGGCGTTGCAACGTTTCTGTGTCACTTTTGCCTTCTGTCAGAGCCTCCTTGCTCAGATCAAGCATAGCCAGGGTACCCCACAGAGCTGGGGAGGAGGTTTCTCACCTGCCTTTCCCCAACCCTGACACTGTCTAGAGGAGCAGAGTTCCCCAGGCAAAACCATGTCCTGCCTTACCTCTTCCTACAAAAACCCTTGGCTGCCTCTTGCGCTTTCCCAATGTAGGAGGCATCTGAGCCTGATGAATCAGGAGACAACAGAAAATCAAACAGCAACAAGCATTGTTCAGAAGCACTTTCCTTTATGTCCATTACCTGTAGACTTCCAGCAGCAGAGCTAGTTTGGCACAGCTGCTTTCCACGGTCATCCAAAACCCTCTGTGCATGTGCAGAAGTAAGGCCTGAAAGGCTAGCCTGCTTTAAACACCTTATGGTAAACAGTAATTTATAGTATAAAATAACATATCAAAGATGTTTAGATGTGGCATTTGGGGACATGGTTTAGTGGTGGATTTGGCAGTACTGGGTTAACAGTTGGACTTGACATTAAGGATCTTTTCCAACCTAAATGACTCTGATTCTCTATTTCTGTGTGTAGTTAAACACAGCACCAGTGAAGAAATGTAAGCATACATGTAATACTGCCGCTCTTTGCCACCATTTTCTTTTTTTAGATCTCTCTTTTTGCTTAATAAATATCTGTGAGATCTGTTTCATGCTTATTCACAGTTAAAACATTGAGATTTGTAGTGGTTTCCTACCACCTTTAGATAATGCTTTTCATCTGAAAGCCACTGTTTTCATTTAAGACTGTTGACGTTGTGACAACATTTCTGTTAGTCTTGGGGTTTATAATGTTGTTTTAGTAAAAAGTATGCATGGGGTTGGATTTAGGAGAACATTGTTTCTTTAATACAGATAGATAAAGAAAGCAGTGTATTGTATTTATCAAAAGGAAATGTCAGCAGAACTTTATAGTCTGGTAATTAGATAACGCAGATAAGTCTGCTGAGTTTGTGTGCTCACAACTGCCATTCCAGATAACACTTCCTGAAGTCAATTAGAAGAACTTACACAACATCGTACATTTTTCATAATTCCTTTCTTTAAATTGATACAGAAAGAAAGAAAGAAAATTAAGATACAGGCTGTGACAAGCAGGATATGTGGTAGTTCCATGTTGGTTTTTGCTCTGAACAATCCTGCTGGCTGTGAGTGAGAGTAACGGGCATCCGACTTTTCCAAAGACGCTCACAGTCACAGGAGCAGCAGCTGTGCCAAGCCATCACCACCACAGGCCAATGGAGAATTCCATGGGCCCTTTGATTCACACTAAGGTAAAACCAGACTGAAGTGAGAGGCTCACATTTTTCAGACAGGTGGCCTTGGTAAACACCCCCGTTTGCATGTATGGAAAACCTTGTAAAGGAAAATACCTTAGTGCCTTAAAAAGGAAAGCACACAACTAATAGTCAAATTATCTTGGTTGCAGAACATGGATCATACAGAAGGCCTGGTTCTCCTCCATACAATGTCTATTTTAAATGTAGATGAGTGTTGTGGTTTGACATAGCTTGGTTTTTAGTTAAGGTATTAGTTAAGATATAGTTAAGATATTTTCACTGAAAACTTCCTGAATTGTTTAGACTAATCGCAAAATATTACAGTAAAGTTCATACCTCATAACACATTTTGCCTCATGTAATTAGATGTCCTTGAGAATACCAGTTTTTCCTTTTCCAGGCTACCATTAAAAGTATTTTCTGATATCTGGCCAAAAATGCAGTTTGCTTATACTAAGTACAACCCTCCTCAGGACACTGAAGTGCTACTTGGGACCAGAAAATGGGATAAGGGGGAGAACTTATCTTTAAAAATGCTTGCATTCTAAAGCAAAATCAAAAGTAAAATATTCAACTTTTTAATGAGACAAAATTCCCAGATCAGTTCTATTTTGGGGGCAAAAAAAAGAAAAAGGAAGTTTATAGATAATTTGTTGTTTGCTGGGAAATACTTGTCATTTTGCTATCTTGCTTCATGAAGAAAATGAAACTCATAAGAGGTTTTCAAGAGGGTATTTCAGTTTACCATTGCTGAAAAACATTTTCCCCACTGAAAATCTCATTTGTAAAAGCATTGACTTGTAAGTGTCATAAAACATAGTTTTCTGGTACGTAAAAATTCTGATTAGAAATGACCATCAGCTGCCTCCAGCATGAATGTCTTGGCAATGGTGGCAGCAGAAATGGCTCTGCAGCACATCCTTGCTGCAGTAAGAGCTGGTCAGATTTGTCTATCTGCTGTGTTCTTTCCCACAGAAAAGTGCTGTCCCCACAAAGTTCCAGTTTCATGTTATGAAAAAGAACACAGGTCAGCCCAGTTCTGATCCTTCCTCCTGCTCAGCCTCCAGCACCCTGGGAAATTACCATGTGAAGATACACTAACTTGCTGTAAGTACTCAAACTTATCCAAACAGCCACGTAGGTTTTTTTAATGATTCTTGCTTCTTTATAGCTGCACAGCCATGCTCTGGAGAACACAATGGCACAAATTTGCCTTTGCTGGCACACTTTAGATAAATAAATAAGGGAAATAAGCTGATAAACAATCAGTGCAGATACCTATATCTTCACTGATGTACTTGACTTTTTTCATCCACACTGGCTGTTCAGATGGAATTGTTGTATACCATTAAAAGAAATTGCCCTGTTCACATGTAACACATGCATAAGGCAGACTGTAAAGTAAGCCATGCCAATTTATATAGTTGCCCTAGCAGGTGAAATGGATCTGCACTGACCCTCAGCGTTACTCCCACAGCTGACACACACCATTCCTCATCTGTGCCAAGGAGTAAGGCATTCCTGAACATGTCACTAAGATACTCTGGATACACCTGTCCTGGAAAAGTAGATTCTGGTCTCTAAAATGCAATGATTTGTAGGGTTGCGCTGCTATGGTGGTCTCTGCCAAGCTCTTGCCCCCACAGTTATCAGAGTCCCAGGCTGTTCCTTGGCACAAAGCAGGAGCCATCCCTCACAGGCAGGGTGGATGTAAGCAGCTGATTTGGTGGAGTAAGGCAGTTCAACGCTGTGGGTGCAGACTGATCCGCACTGACTGGCTACGGGGCCAGAGAGCAGCCCCAGCAGTGTTGAATTTATTGGTGCAGCAGCAGGAGAAAAGACTGAGGATGTTTCTTCCTTAGAAAAAAAGCCAACCTGTCACAAGGATGCTGTGACCTCCAGCCCCACCTCCCACACGGCCCTGGCCCACTGACAAGGCAGCAAGCCCCCAGTGGCAGTGGGTCTGTCATCCACCTCTGTTGCACTGAGACCAGCAGCATCAGCTGTCCTCTTGTCACAACAGCAGGCTCAAGGTTTCATCTGAAAATCTGCCTCTCAATACCTGTTGGGTCTTTTCTGGCCAGGCTCTTGATTTCTGATTTGCATCGCAGGTAACACAGACACAGGCAGAAAGCCAGGTCTTAACAGCCAGGTGAAAAATGTCCCTCCCAAGGAGGGAAGGGAACAGAGAGGCTCCTCATTCTTCTGACACAAGTAGATGTCAGGTGTCAGAAGAGACTGCTTCTCAGGTTGGGATTTGGCCTTGGAGTAGTTCTCAGGTAATTTTATTTGGAGTACATGACTTTGGATGTTAGGCTGTAACAACAGGGAAGTTTCCCAGGGTCTGTCAGTGAAAAAATACCATCTGTATCATTTCTGCAGCTTTCCTCCTTGACCCTCATAGTTCCAAGCTGAGTTTAATCTGTATCTCTACCTGCAAAATTGTTTTGCTGTAAAAGGACCTACCTACAATAGAGAAGACTACAGACCTTGATTGCAGATGCTGATGTGCAAGAGGAGGCTCATGGCACTGTGGCCATCCATGTCAACACTGTGGTGTGTGACATCCTCTGTGGGCCATGGACACACAACTGTATCACATTCCCCCTGCACACCCTGTGCACACACATTCCCTCCCCCCTCCAGTTTGTCTTCTCGCTGCCCGTGCAGGGTTTGCATATCCTCTCTGAGATGATGGATGTTTCAATTGTGAGAGGGGGCTCTGTTCCATGCAAGCATCTGAAAGTGCTTTGCAAAAATAGCTCACACCTCACAGACAAGCAGTCTGATGTGCAGAAATAGGAAATAGCCTTACTTGCCTCAAAGGGTGTTTTAACATTCCCTACCACCACGGTATCCTCTCACAAGTACAAATGACATTCTCCCTATTAGAGCAACCAGGAGGCCCCCATTTTCCTAAGGTCCTGGAAAGATTAAGTGACACAGGTCCAAGGTTGCACAGGAAGTCTGGAGGGAGTGCTGGAAATAGAAGGGGGCCCTCCTGAATCCTTCTGCAGTGCCTTGACCACAAGACCATCCTTCCTCTCCCAAGGTTATGTATCAGGTCTGTGGTGGAGCCAGGAATAGCACCCAAGTTTCCTGACACACAAACTGTCCTGCACTGTGTACAGAAGAAGCACAAATATAAATTTAAATCAATTTATAAAGCTGTGCCTTGCAATTAAACCTAAGACTGCTGTCTGAACCTAAAGTTTGCTATGTATTGAAAGATGTGACACTCTTAAGAAATCTCTCTCTACTGCCAGGGCAGATAATACCTCCCAGCACCTAATCTCTCCTGCTTCTTCAGGGCTTCTAATTTTTTGACATGTCCTGTCTGTGCCAACAATGCCACAGAGACACAGGGTGGCAGAGGTGTGATCTGAGGGGTGCCCTCTCTGGCTACCCTGTTGAGAGCTGGCTGCAAACAACGAGGCCAAGTCCTCCGGGGCTGCTGCGGGACGGAGAGAAGGAGATGTTGTTGCAGGTTGAATTAACAGTGCCACAGTGCCACAGTGACAGCCTGGGGAGGGACCCCAGGCCCCCAAAGTCCTGGCTCCAGGGGGATGATGCCCAGGGCACAGGCCTGGCTGGACCAGCCGCAGGCTTTCCTGTCCACCACCTGGAGAGCCACGTGCTGCATCAGTGCCTGCAGCTTCCCTGGAGAGAGACGGAGATGTGCTGTGTCAGGAGGGGCACAGAGCCACGTGTCCCTGTAGTTTGCTGGAACCTTTCCATTCATTTAATGGGCTTTGGATTGGGCCCTGAATTCTCAGCTGTCCCAGCTAAATGGACTCCCCAGGCAGGCTCTTCTCTCGTTTTGGAATGAGGAGTCCATTTGAAGACCCTGCTGACCAGGAGGTTCCTGCCGTTCTTTGGCAGCAGAGCTGCCGTCCTGGAGTGAGCACTGCCCCTTGGCCACAGTGTACACCACCTGCACACATGGCTCCACACCTGCATCTGCCATCCTCTCTCTCAAGCAAGACATGCTCCACTTCCACCCCCTGCCCAGATCACCCATTTTTAACCCAATAAGGCCCAAGTGAGGTGAGGAGAACGGAACCAGTGCTCCACACTGCGTACCTCAACCCACTCTGGTCACTGAGAGCCACTGTATACACACATACTCAGGGCTGGGGGACTTGGTGATCCTGTAGAAGAAATAAATCCTGTGTGTGACTGTAGCCCTAACCTTGCTGAAGACAGAAACAGAAGAAGCCACTGGGCTGATCCGTGTAGCCATCATTTCAGGAGGTGTTTCAGAAAGGCAGGACCATGCCCTTCCTTTTGCCTATTGTTTTCTGTCACTCACCAAACTCGGCACTGCTGATAATTAGCACACTTGGACAAACTTATCTTTCCAAAGGTGTTTTATTTGTAAGCAAAGATAGGTAGATACCAATGCTGTGCTGTTATGGATATATTTTCTGAAAAATCTTTTGCTAGGATTTTTTCTCCTGAGAAGCTGAGAAACCTCAGAAGAAAAGAAAAACAATAATTATCTGCTGCTGTAGAATGCAACAAGTGCATCTTTAATTAATCTCATGTAGTTGTTTTTAATTAATAGCCAATCACATTCCAGTTGTCTCAGACTCTCTAGTCAGTCACAAGATTTTATTTCCATTCCTTTCCTTTCTACCTTTCTGATGAAATACTTTCTTCTATTCTTTTAGTATAGTTTTAGTATATCATTTTCTTTTAATATAATATATATAATAAAATAATAAATCAACCTTCTAAAACATGAAGCCAAGATTCTCATCTCTTCCTTCATCCTAAAACCCCTGCAAACACCACCACACTGTGCATTTTCACAAGAGCAGAGCTGTGTGCTGTTCCAGACCTTTACCTGACAATAAATTAAAGTAGATCTTGCTGTAGCACTGAAGACTTGATGTTGCAGAGGTACTCAACCACTGATGGCCTTACTTTTGTTACTGCTGTTTCTACAGAAGCAGCATCAAGGAAGCCTAGCCAAGACCACGGCACTGACTGCAAAGTGCAGTACATCATAAGAGGTGAGCCTGCTCCATAAACCTTGGGAAGAAGAGGAAATACAGAGAAATAAAGCACTTTGGCCAAGGCTGAAAAACAAATGAGCAACAGCGATAGCAACAACACCTTCCAAGGCTCACTTTTCTGTCCAATCTGTGAGATTATGTTGCACTGAGCGCCTGCTGCCATACACACCATCATGCCTCATTTCGTATATGATGCACTGACTGATTATTGGCAGGTTGTTATGTCACTGCTCAAATTAAAACTGCTGTTCAGACTGTCACTAACAGGTTGGTTTTCAATACCTCACATCACTCTCCTTACAAAAACATTCCTTAAAGGGACACTTTTTAAGATAGATGAAGAAGATAACCACATCAGGACACTGTGGGAAGTGAGCTTGTATGCCTTGTGTAAGGTTTCATTTAGCAAAAAGCTAAGCTTATAAACAGACAAGCCTCTGCAGTCAGTGTGAGTTTTCCACTGACCTCAGACAAAAGTGGAGTTCCAGTGGTTCATGTACTTATGCACACTAAAATAAGAGGAATACATAAAGATCACCAGCTGCAATAATTGCTTGATTATATCTGCTATCCCACTCTTTGTGTTTAGGATATCATCCCCCTCCCCTGAAGTGAATGGGGAAGGAGGATTTTCACCATCTTTGCAAACCTGCAGAAGGTGACCCACAATGGAGTAAAAATGAGATTATTCCCTAGATTTTCCTTATTTTCCTGAAGTGGAAGAACCCTTTGCCTGTTTCTGAAGGGTCTCTGCAAATTAACATGCAGCGCAACATGAAGGTGAGCTCATTAGAGCAAACTAAATTGGGGAAATTGCCTGAGCATTCAGAGCCAAGGCAGGGGATGGGATCACACTGTCCCACTATGAAGGCAGCAGGCACCAGGGGCAGAGCAGAAACCAAAGACCCAGTACTTCAGTAGGTGTTGTGGTCAGGGGAGTTGTGGCCACCAGTCAGTTCATTGTTATTTCCTGGAGAGGGAAGTCTGGGGGAGCTCACAGCCCATGGGAGCGCATCAAGGACCTGAGCTAGGGGCCCTCCCTTGCTGGTGTGTCCCAAACTTCCCTGGACTCCAGGCAAGTGTTTGAGCTTTCAAAAAATGAGGAGTTGAGTCATGACATGCCCCAGGTCTGGATTGCAATGGAATGCACTCAACTCTTGCTTTTCCTCAGGAAGTGACTCCATATGCGTTTACATAAACACACAGCCCAACATGACTGGGCAAATATTACTCAAGGTTTTGCCATTTGTCTTTGGGGTAAGACTGAGCACAGCCATGGGGTCAAAAGGTCAGAAGGTTAGGAGGGGAAAGATGGAGGGTCTACACACAACAAGTTGTTCCCCAGTCTTGGTAATAAGTCTCAGTCCTACTCGATGCCCCCATGACTCCACACAGGCCTGTCAGGTGCCTGGTTGCAAAGTTCAGTCAGTTCATCATCAGATATGGAATAAACATAGCACTCTGGTTATCATTAATAATATTTATTTTGGAAAAATATTTTAAAAATGAATTTCTTCATTAACAAAACGGTAAAAAAAATCAAATAACATTTGCACAATATTCCATAAATACATTTATATACAAAAAAATATAGTCACATAGACCCGAAGTGCCTTTGTACATATTTACCAAAAAATTTAAATTATAAAAAATGAACATCACAAAATACTCAAGCTTTACAATTATCATGAAAATATTTTTACAGATTCAAAAAAATAACACACTTTTTCTCACCTAGTAAAAACACATTTTAGTATCAAAAAAGACAATAAAGGCAGTGTTTGTGTCTCTAATTCAAGAAAAGACTGGCTCATAATAATCCAAAATATACACTTCAGGCAGTGCATGCTTCTTATGTAGTAATTAAGTCCATTCATTTAAATATATATAGAAAAGCAACTGACCATAGTGCAATGATAAAATTCATAAAAGGCAGTGCAACAGTAATCCTTGAACACAGACCCTTGCCTGATGTCCATCTTGTTTCTTTATTTTGCAGTCACTTTGCTAACTTCAGTAGAGAACCAGCTCAAGCCTGAATTTAGTTTCTCAGCAGCAGTCAGTGAAGGAATCTATCTCCCATTCCTCTTTCAGCAGCATTCATTGGGGCACGTCTCCTCTGAAATTGTTCTGAACAACCACCTTGCCATATGACCTCTGGTTTACACCTGGAAAGAGAAAACACAAGCAGAGATCAGGAGAGGTTAATGGAACATATGAAGAGGGCTGTAAGGCTGCAGAGGGTCAGGACTCTGCATAAAGCACACCAAGGAGTGGGTCAGCACACCTCAACCATTGTACCCTAGTCTACAAAACTTGTCAAACCCACAACATCCACAGCAGCAAGTCACTGAGCTTGTCTTTACAACATCCACAGCATCATAAACTCAAGCTGTCTGGATTTCAACATTACAAACCACTGTGTGGCTTTATGGAAAGGAGTTTATCCGCCCTGGCATGTATTGGATGGGAGCTGTGGACCAAGACTTTTCTCTGTTGTTCCAACCCTACTAACCTCAGTTGCTATGATGCACTCATCTTTTTCTTCTGATATGACATACACCGACTGGTACTTTGTGTCCTTTGAAGTGGAATATACTGAATCTGGTCGCTTTCTTTCAGAAGTATCACTATTGAAGGCAAAAAGAGAAAAAACAAATCAGATGACTGTTGCTTAATGCTACCTATGAGATATACACTCCCCCTTCAAAGCCAAGCTGCCCCTGCACTCAGATGTGAGATACCTCTTTAGTTGTACTGCACTCTTCTCCTCTGCCTCTGAATCATACGTTTCACACTTGGCTTCACATTTGCTGTGCTCCTCCTTAACTGAGTCCTCATTCTTGAGTTCATGCACCAAATTGTAATCCACTGATGGGTATCTGACTTTGTAGCCATTTTTATCAGAGTTATCGCTGTGAAAGTCTACTTTCTTATTTGTGTTTTTAATCTGAGTGGCACCAATGACACTTATGGAAATGTCCTTCTCGCGCTGGCAGTTTGCCAGGTTATTCATAGTCTCGGTCTCACTCCTGCAGGCATCAGGCTGGTGGTGCCTCTTCTGCACTCTGAGCCTGACGCACACGACCACGGCAGCACAGCCCAGCAGCAGCATGAGGACCAGAATAATCCCAGCGCAGACAGCAATCCAGGGGAACTGGGAGTTCTGGCCTTCCGTGTACTTTTCAGTGAAGTCCACGATGACGGGTCCGTGCGGCGTTTCGGGGAGCAGGAACTGGCAGTTGAGGCCGCCGTAGCCCCGGGCACACTCGCAGACATAGCGGTTGTTTCTCTCGTGGCAGGTGGCCCCATTGTGGCAAGGGTTGTGTTCGCATCTGCTCACCGGGGTGCTGCAGTTCTTCCCGTTGTATCCTGGGGGGCAGGTGCAGGAATAGTCATTGATGCCATCCTGGCAGGTCCCTCCGTTGACACAGGGGAAGGAGGCACAGTCATCCACGTTGTCATCGCAGTGCCTCCCAGTGAAGCCAGCCTGGCACTGGCAGATATAGGAGTTCCCCAGATCCACACACTGGGCTCCTGCAAGACAGCAAGGGGGAAGAGCTGAGTGGTGGGCAGCCAGACACAACAGCCCCCTACTCACTGCTCTTGAGGCAAAAGGTACAACCAGCAGCTGAGGAAAGTTTTCTTTTTGAGAGGTCAGCTTGACCTTTGACAAGTCTAATCCAATATAAAAAGCACATGTTTTTAAGAAAGATTTTTGTTAAGCAGATGTATTTTTCATTTTCAATTCCATCCCTTTTTTAACATTTCACTCGGCTTGAACCAGAACACTAGTCCAGGTCAGATTAACATCACATCTCATGTTACAGAGTTTGAGTGGCAATGAATAAGGAGGATTACAGTACAGAAAGTCTTCACTGGTTTAAACAAAACAGGAAAATTACTGTTACCAGATTACAAATAATAATGTTTAGCACTTGTGTGGCATTTGCATCCACAGACCTCAAATCCTTTACAAATCCTCTTTGTAAAGGATTTGAAAGTATAATCTTCCACCTTTTCATGCATGAAGCTTCAGACCAACTTACTTGGCCATAGCAATGCCATAAGAAAACACAACCTGCAGCAATGGCCCAAGCCACACCACTGCTTTCTTAGTGCAGATCCTCCTCCATCAAGTCAACTACTGAAATGACAAGGACTTTTTTACAAGAGGATATAGTGGTAGGGCAAGGCAGAATGGCTTTAAACTGAAAGAGAACAGGTTTAGATAAGATGCAATGAAAAAATTCTTTACTTGTTGCCCAGAGAAGTGGTGGATGTTCCATCCCTAGCAGTGTTCAAGGCCAGATTTGATGGAGCTTTCAACAGCCTGGTCTAGTGAAAGGTATCCTTGCCCATGCCAGGGGCTTGGAACTAGATGACCTTTAAGGTCCCTTCCAACCCAGACCATTCTATGACTATGATTAATCAGTGTGCCTTGATCAGTGTGCCTTGTTATGAGCTCCAGACCAGACACCAAAGTGTTTGCTGTTTGGCCTTACCATTAGCACAAGGGCTGGAACTGCAGTAATCGATTTTCTTTTCACAGTTGAAGCCAGAATAACCCAGTGGGCAGCGGCAGCTGTAGCCCCCGTCAGGGTTGTCAGTGCAGCGCCCACCGTTGAAGCATGGCCCGTCTGCACAAGTCATGGCACTCAGCTCACAGTTCTTCCCATAGAAGCCTGGGGGGCAGGTACAGGAATAGCTGTTCTCCAGATCCTGGGGGGAGGAAACGAGAAATTATCAAAACATTGTCTGAACTTGCTCTGAAATCCAAAAAGGGATTTTAAAAATTAGTAAAAGTGACATTAACTCCTCCCTTGGGGGAGTTTAACAAACAACTTACAGTGCAACTTCCACCATTCTTGCAAGGGTTGGCGTCACATTCATTGATTTCAATCTCGCAGTTGGAGCCTGTATACCCAGGTCGGCACGAACAAGTGTAGCTCCCCTGACCAGTGTTGGTGCACGTGGCACCATTCTTGCAGGGCTTGTGGTGGGTGCAGTAGTTCAGGTCTGTAAAAGATATATTTTCTTCTTTCAAAGAGCAGCCAAGATGCATGCTACTTTGCAAGACTAGCAGACAGTGGGTGAGCTGAAAATAGTTGCCTGCTTTCTGCATTTTAAAACAGGTGCTCAGGCAAGGACGGAGAACTCACCCTGGTTGCAGAAGAGGCCACCCCAGCCTTCCTGGCAGTTGCACTGCCATGGCTGCTGACAGGTACCATGAAGGCAGCCTGGGTATCGGATGCACTCATCACAATATCGCCCCTGCCATCCTACTCTGCACCTGAAAAAAAAGATGACAAAAAATTCTCTTCAGATTTAGACTTCTCACAGTTGGAAACCCTATCACAAACTCTGCAAACACACCGATGCCAGGGATCAAGTTTCCTAAAAGCCCTCAGTGATCCTTCATGTGAGAAAGTCATCAAGTCCAGCTGTAGCATCAGCTTTCATCAGTCCTAGCTATTTCTTCCACTTCCTTAGATAGACCCATGGTTCTGATAGTTAATTTGTTTACTCTAATAAAAAAGAGCCAAACCTTACACACAGCACTGTAAACCCATTGGGTTAATATTAATGGCACTGATGTTTGACTTATGGAACAATACATTGATCTGGCATCAACTGGATATTTCAGATTTCCATCTAATATGAAGAAAGGCTTTTAAACCAACCCTTCAAATGTCCAATGGCTTATTTAACACCAGAGCATCAACACTGAAAGACAAAGAAGGAAGCAGGAAGGGAGTGGAAAACTTACTTGCATTCCCCCGGCTTGTCACAAAAGCCGTGCTGCTCGTCACATCCAGGCAAACAAATCGCTGTAAACAAACCAAGCAGGGAAAGACATCAGCACTGGTGCCAAAACAACTCTCTTTTACAAGTCTGAGTCTGGGAGCACCTTGTGGGTGGGGAGTGAGTCCCTTTTACTAGGTTGGGGCAGTTAAGCGCAGCTGAATTAATCTCTGGAGTCTGAAGGAGTATTGATCTTGCCCCGTAACTGGGCACTTTACTTATCACCAGGGATGAGCATTCTTCTTAATACAGTTGCACACAGACAAAAGAGGGCTCACAATTGCTCCCTTCCCCACAGCCCCTCACCCCCCTTCCCTTCCCAGTGAGGGTCAGAAGTCCTTTTTTCCAATTCTATGCACACAGCTCCACCTCTTAATATCCCCCGAAAGTGTGTGTGCAGATAAGAGTGGACAGCTGGTGTGCAGGGTGCCAGTGCAAGACAGCTGCTCTATTGTCTATTCTCTCCCAGCAGCTGCCCCACTGCAACAATACCCCGGCCCCGGAGCCAATGGGGCCGGCGGCCGGCGACCGGGCAGCCTATCCCTGCCCACAGCTAATCTATGGCACGCGCGTGATTTCGCTGCAAAAAAACTTTTTTTTTTCTTATTCAAATAAATAAGTCTAAAGTTCTTCCTCCCTCCCTCCTTCCCCCCTCCGCCCTGCTCCAAAAAGGGGCGGGCGGGTGGGTGCAGCCCTGGTAAAAGAGGTAAGCGGGCCAGCGGGAGGGAGGATGAGAGAAGGGAAAAAAGGGACTTCTGCTCATTACTTCGCCTGGTTATGGAACTCATTAAGCAGGCACTGCAAAGTTTTAATTCAACAAAGCCAGCCGGAGACAATGGCATGCGAGGGGAAGGAGGGGGGAAGAAAAAGAAAGAAAGAATCAGTGCTGATAATCAGATCGCCTCCAAGATGGAAAGAATGGAGCTGGGGGCAAGGCAACGGGAAGCAATCTGCAACTGGCAGCTCCACTCACTAACGGCAAAACATTCTTTTTGCATGCACACATAAACACATCTCCCCTGCCTAGTAGGTTTGTGTCAGTGCTATAAGCTGTTTTTTTTTTTCTGAGAGGGAAAACACAGCAAAGAACGTACATAATGAGTCAAGAAAGATGGACAGCCTTCTGCTTCGCTGTGGGAATAGCAGAGATGTACAGGCATTCAAAAGTGCTGACAGCCCCAAAAGAGCTCATTATCAAAATGCTTCCTTTTTCCCCACCCCTTGACACAACTGGGCTAGGCACTTTTGATCATAGGAAAGGTTGTGGCTCTTATTTAAAACACTATCAAAGAAAATGCGAGCCCCTTTGCCTGCTGTTTATTGTGCAACATCGTATGGTGAACTGCTAAAAGCATCCTAGCACTCACTAACAGTGTGAATAATCAATCAGGAATGGTTTGATAGCAGCTCAGCTGAGACCACAGTGTAGGTGGGTTTAAAGAGAAACAAAAACACAACAAGAAGAAAGCTGAGAGGCTGCTTTACAGCCTGGAACTGTTTTCTTCCTGCCTGCCTGGCTCTTTGATGACTGCAGAGGAGCACTGGCCCAGTACGTCATCTGCCAGCATATTTCAGATCCGTGTATGCACACAAACAGAGAATGCCATCACAGGCTGCAGCAGGGGCTCTGTGTGCACGTTTGGGTGTACACTGCTGTGGATCTACAAAGGGCGGAATCTCGTACAACTGGAAAGTATCTGACATCCCGAACTATCCTGTCTGTGATCTGCTTACTGTCCCAGCTTTTCCTGCTGTACCAACACACCACATTCCTCAAAAACTTCAAACTCTGGGGTATGTTTCATGTCCCTCACTACTTTATTGGTATTAATTATCATGGCAATGGGACAGAAGAGAGATGGGGAATAAGTTGAATGTTCTTGTAGCCCCATGTGCAGAAATTTCTGTTAGTGGCAGCATATGAGTACCTCAAATGAGAAATGTACAGTCTAGAAGCCATAAAGAATGTCTTGGACTTCCCAATATTTTTCTTAACACAAGGCCACAGAGGATCAGACCATAGCAAGCCTACCCATAAGGCTGTCACATGGATGTTGCCAAAGCCTAGCTCCCTCCCCTGAAGCTATGTAGGTGATGATATCAAAGTTGCGTAGTTGGAGGTGGATTGGTATAAAAAGTAGTCCTGATATATTTTAATAAATCCTCAAGCAACTGCTGAACATTTTGCTTCCAGATTGAATGGTCTAAAGCAAATGAGCAAGGGTGTAGTGTTGGCACTGACATATTGATGGCTTGAGAAGGGGCTGTCTGCATTAATTTTCTGTGGCAATGCTGAGATCTCCCATCCCTCACACTGGTAAGGCTTGGGCATGGAACCAGACATCCATCCACCATTGCTTGGTTCTCCCTCCCCATGGGGCCTGATGTCAGAGAAACAGCCCTCCACCAACCCCCAAGGGGCACCCAAGGAGACAAGGAGGTGGACACTTACGCTCAGTGCAGTACTGGCCTTTCCAGCCCGGGTTGCAGACTTTCTCTCCACGCTCTCCACAGGTGAAGTGACCAAAGGCATCATCCCGGGGCCGGCAGAAGACAGAGCAGCCTTCTCCATAGTAGTGCTCGTCACACACGAAGCGATAGGAGTACTTGAGGTCAGTGCGGCCGCTGCTGTGCAGGTCCTGGGACCACTCTTCACCCACTGCCAAGTGTCTCTGGGTGGCCAGGCGGCTGATGAGGCGCTCAGGGTTTTCTGTGGGGAAGTGGAGAGGAGAGTGGTTAGAGAGCCCAAAGCAGGCAGAGCATAGAGGGGTCTCTGGTGGGAGGGGAGCTGCAGAGTCAGGATGACATGGCTGCATTGCCAACAGGTTGGCCTCTGTTGCCACAGGTCTACTCTAGAGGAGAATGTGCTACACACTGCAGAGAAAGGGACAAAATAGGGCTTCAGGACTGGGATTATATACAGGGAAAAGTGTGTTTCAGGACACTTACCAGTGGTGAGGTCATCAGGTGAGTCTGTATGCAGAGCCTCAATTATGAGCGAGAAGGTGCCCTGTGGAAAGAAGGAGCAGACACAACCCACCAGGAGAGCATGAGAGCAGGTAGGCCCAAGGGACAGTGCCACCAGTCCCCAGGAGTTAGCAGCAATTGTCCCCCTCCCATCTTGACACTTCAAGGGGACTGGTGGCCTCTTGGAATGGCACGGGACGGGATGGATATGTGCCGATGCCCCCTCCAGCATCGCCCCCCACTTACGGGCCAGGTGAAGCCGAAGGGGAAGCGGATGGGATTGCTGAAGGCGGGGTCGGCACCGCCCGCGCCGTCGGGGACGCTGAAGGAATTGGCGCCGAGCACGGGGGTGATGGCGCTGCCGTAGGTGCAGGGCGGCTCGGGGGACACGCTGGCCTGGTAGTGCTTGAGGCAGACGCGGAAGAAGGTCTTGCAGTCGCACTGCTGGAGCCCGCCGGCGCCGGGGCCGCCCCCGCGGCAGCAATTGCGGTTGCTGAGCAGCCCCTTCTTATTGACAAACTCCTGCAGCTTCAGCTCGAAGACCCCGGAGGAGTCGACCTGCGGGGCGAGGACAGCGGCCGTCAGCTCCCGAGCAGCCCGCTCTCCAGCCCGGCCCCGGCCCCGGCCCCGGCGGGCACCCCCTCCCCGCTCCTCACGGCTGCAACCGGCAGCGACAGACCCCGGCATCCCCGCGGGACCCCCGGTGCAGGGACACCCCGGTGCAGGCATTCCTGTCCCCGGCATCCCCGCGGGACCCCCCGGTGCAGGGACACCCCGGTGCAGGCATTCCTGTCCCCCACCCCGCGGGCACTTACCTGGCAGCGGCTCAGCAGCACCGAGAAGACGGCGAGCGTCAGCAGGAACCGACCTCCCATTTTGGAGGTGCAGCTCTGGTGCCCTCGCTTTCCTCCCCCTTATCTTCTCGTCAGAGGGAAAAGGGGAAAGTGTCTTTCGGGGTGAGGGAAAAAACACAGCGGCCAAAGCCGCTCGTCCCAGCAGAGCTGGAAGAGTTAGTGTCACGGTCTCCTTCTTTCAGGAGTGTCTCTGACTTTTTTTCCCTTTTGCCGATACCTCTAGACGTAGCCTGTCGGCAACTGACAGCTCTTTCGGATGGCAAAAGAAAAAGAGAGGAAAAGAGGACGGGAAAAAATTAATATTTATCTGTTAAACTCTTTTTCTTTCGCAATCCACGATGCTCCTCCTTTTCTCCAGGAAGAAAAAATAAAAATAATAAAATAAAAGCAACTTAATTCCCAACAGAGGCAGAGAAAAGGCTTCCCAAGCAAGATTAAAAATTGGCGATCTGGAAATCCCTGCAGAGGCAGCGGCGGAGGCAGCGGCGATAATTCCCGGGGCGGTGCGATTCGGGAGCGGCTCTGCGCGGCTGCGCTCGCCCTGCGCACGTCGGAGCTGGTGGGTGTCAAACAGCAGCGGTGGCGGGCAGGTCACGTCGGAGCCTTGATCCCCTTTTTTCTTTTTTCCCTTTTTTTTTTTTTTTTTTTTTTGCAAAGGAAGCGAAGCTCTCTTTCCTTGTTGTGGGTTTACTTTTGTTTTTAGAGGAATCCCAGCCAACAAAAATAAGCTCGTGTCTCAACAGCAGCGAACAGAGCGTGTCCGGGTGTGCTCCTACGGGGGAGGGGGTGCCTGCTCTGCGCTGCTCCGCTCCGCTCCGTGCCGCGGCTCGGCTCGGCTCGGCGGCTCTCTCCGAGGGTGAAGCGCTAAGGATCTGCCTCTCCTTGGGCGCCTGCCGCCCTTATATCCCGCCGGCCGACTGCATGCCTAATGAGATGCAAATGAGCAGCCCCCCAATCTGGCTAGAGCTGTCACAAAGGAGCCACTTTTCCAAACCCTCCTCTCAATGGATCGCCAAATGGTCAGTGAGCTGTAAAATGTGCAACCCTCCTCCCCCTCCCCTTCGCGCTCACAAAACGTGTTCATTTACATTCCTGCAAATTTGGTAACCGCAAGAATCCCCCTTCTGCTCCGGCGAGAGGGTAACACCCCCTCTGCACCGGGGAGAGGCAGTGCAACACGCTCCGGCCGGAGAGCAGCCCCGAGGACGACGGGCTGTAATTGCCTCTTGGAACGTGCAGAGCAGCCGCCGTGACCCCAAAAAGTGACTCGGTGATCGTGACTACTCCAAGGGGCTTCTCCGGCGTTAAAGGGACGAGGGAGGTGGGAGCCACCGAACCACAGCGAGGGGAGTCCCATCCCATGAAATTCACACTGCATTTACCCTGGTGTAACCGGGGTAATTGGGGAGGGGGACAACGAACGTGGACGAAGTGACCCGGAGTTCTCTCCTCCCGAGGCTCCGCTCCCGGCGCGCATCCCGCCGGCGGAGGCACGGGGGATCCCCGGGGGTCCGGCGGCGAGGGAGGACGCGGGCGGGTTCGCGGCGGGGACTCGTGGAGGGGACCCGTTTGCGGGGCTCCGCGGGTCCCGTCCCCGCCACCACCGCTGCCGGAGAGAGCCACTCGCTGCACCCGGGTCCCGCACCACTCTATGATTATTATCATCATCACCAGCAACCTCTCCCTCTCCGTCTCTCTCTCTCTCCCTCTCTCTTTTTTCGTCCTTCAGCTTAGTAAAAAGTGAGTTTGGTGTGTGTCGTTCGCGTGGCTGTCATTAAGGCCGTTTGTTATTGTGTGAGGGCTGAATCAGTTAGCTCTTTGTGCTCTCAGCTGTATGGTAATGTAGACAGCACCTGCTCCCTGCACAATGCGAGGGAGAGAAAGAGCTCCCCTCGGCGCACGCTACTGCCTCTACAACAATGTCCGCACATTTTTTAAAGAAATCCCTTCCAGCACTTCCCCCCTCCGCAACACACATACACACACACTCACATACGCGCACAAAATAAACTAGCCCAAATTTACACCAGTCGTCACCTTTATAATTTTTTTTACGTACCCATTAGACAGTACAACTTTTGTTTTGATCTTTAAAATATGGAAAGGAGTTTACTGGTGCGGTGAAAAAGGGATAGAGACTATTACTATTTGAGCAGTTTCTTAATGATGGATGGAAGCAGGGGATAAAAGTTGGAGGGCAACTCTGGCATGTCACTCGAAGCAGGGTTTTCCACTTTGTTTAGGCCCTCTGTTTAAACACCTTTGGTAGGCGCAGGCGGATTCATTAGGATGCAAGGTGTAACTGTCTCTGTAAATGTCATTTTAATTGTAACAGATCATTTCAGAACAGATTAAGCTTGTGTGCGAAAGGAGAGGATTTGGCTACAATAACCTCACTGTAGGTATGCCGTGCTAAAAGCCTTATTATGGCGACTTTATTGGGTTGAAACGTGCATTTGCATGGCAAAATGTGGCTTCCATTGAAGCAGATGTCTTGATCACAAATTATCTTACAATGCGCTAGGAAAAAAAAAATCTTAAAGACTTCTTAAAGTAAAAGCATTGAGTAATACCAATTAAAAGAAAATCACTAATGAGTTCATTCAGCCCAGCTCTTCTTGACTGTTCCAGGACTGTAGCTGCCCACATTCATTTACTACGGGTTTGTGGCACCTACCCCAAACCCAGGCCACCTACTCCAACCCTTGGTACAAGCATCCAGATCTTGGCAACATTTTGCCACTCAACGTGCATCCTTTACACCAAATTGTAGTCGAACGAGCCATCTGCATCCAGGTGCTCTTCCTCTCACCTCTCCCCGCCCCTCGACGCATAAGCAAAAGATTAAAATGTACAGGAATGTTTGGGGGTGGGTTTTTTGCGGTTTTTTTTGGTTTGGTTTGGTTTGGTTTTTTTTACCCCAGAGTTGTATTTGGGCAGAGGGGGGACCAGCGATGACATAGTGCGAGGACGTAGGGAAGGTGGCCCAGGAGGGAGCGGAGCGGATCCCCGGAGGCCCGGCCGCCCGCCCCCGCCGTGCCCGGCCTCAGCAGCGGGGAGCGGGGGGGCGCATCCCGCAGCAGCGCCGGTTTTCACAGTACATTACTTTTGCCACCTAGCGTCAACATCAAGTGGCTTGTCGCTGCTTCGCAAACTTTGCTGCGGCGTTATCCCCGGGAAAAAGAGAGAGAGGGGGAAAACATCGCTTCGTATGAGGTTTACTAAGCGAGTGGAGCGGGGGGGCGGGGGTGAGCGGCAATATCTTTCTTGAAATTTGGGTGGTGGCCCGGTCGGAGGAGGCGAGAAGTGATATATCAACGCGGATCTTTTAATCTACGAGAGATAGAAAGTTGGTCCATTAGCATCTCCTTGCTTAAAAAACTGGAAATAAAAAGTTACACGCGCGAGGGCTTTAACCTAGCGATAGAATAAAAAAAAAAACCAAACCGAAAAAACTTGCCCCCAAATCCTTAACAACCCCCCTTCGGTACCGGGTATTTGTTAAATTGACGTGGCACAGATTTCTCGATTACCGCTGCTGAGCGTGACTGAAAGGCGCCGTGAGAGCCGGCAGGATCCTGCCCACGGCGCTCATTCTTCTCGGGCTTAATTTATGCCACGCGATTCTGTATTGGGGAAATCAAGCAGAAAGCTCCTTTTTCTGCTTTTTTCCCCCCTCTCTCTCTCTCTTTCAGATGCTGGACTAACGGGGAGACTGTTTAACTTAAGTGTTTCTATAGGAGGCTGTTGTAGTTTAACTCCTGCCCACCAGTAGCTGAGGCGAACAAAGGAGGGACTCGAGGTCTAACTATTCATCCATTCTCTGCACTTTAATTTTCATTGATTTCGAAGACAAGGGGAGCCCTTAGGGATTCTCGCTGAAGGGGGATGACACGCCTTTAGACGCGATCAGCCCCCCAGCCAGCCATCTGCTCCCAACCAAATGGCGCTTTTTCGCTCCCAACCGCGTGTCTCTGCACCGCGCTCGCCCGCCGCCCCCCGCCGCCCCCCGCCGCCCCCGCGCTGTTCGCCGTGCCCGCGCACCGCCACCGGCCCCCGCTGCTGGGCACGGCCGCCCGATCCCATCCTGTCCCGTCCCGTCCCGCCCGGCGCCCTGCGCAGCCGCACCCGCCCCCGGGTGAGACGGCGGCGGGACCCCCGGGGCGGGGCGCGGGGAGCGGGGCACCGCCAGGGCGCGGTGACCCCGCACGGCCGGGACGCGGCGGGCCCGGCCCCGCCTGCCAGCGGCTCGCTGGGGCTGGTGGGGCATTGTGCTCTCCCTCCCTGCCCCTAATTGATACCCTCCCGCAAAGCCGGCTCCCCTCTCCTGCTCCGGCGAGTATTTACGGTCGCGCCGCGGACCAGCGCGGCCGAGAGCTCCCATCAGCCGCAGCTTTTATTTCTAAGCGAGCCAGATTATGGGAAAAGTCACTTAAGGGGGGGGGGGAATGGATATGTGCGTATATTAAATAGGGCGACGCGCTGCCATCGCCGGCGTGCAACACTGATTTTTCCCGGGACGGAGGGCTCTGGGCATATGGCGAACGGTGCCCCGGCGGAGGGACGTGAACGTGTGGAGCTATGTGTAGCCGAGTGTGCATAATATTTTAATTAGATCTATAGTCCCTACGGAGGTATGTGTGCGCGGCTGCCTCTCCGCCGCACGCCCCCTTCACCTGTTCCTCCGGGCCGGGCCGGGCCGTGCCGGGCCGGGCCGGGCGGGAGGGGATGGGAAGCGGGGGGAAGGCAGGCAGGGTGCCGCCGGGCCGGGGCTCCGGCTCCCCCGCTGGCCCCAGGCTCGGCGGTGTGACCGGGGGTGCTGGCGCTGCCCCGGGCCCCGCCGCAGGGAGCCCCGACCTGAGGCGGGTGCGTGACGGGCGCGGAGGGGCCGCGGTGCCGGAGGGGCGCTCCGCCGCCCTTGCCGTGTGCGGGGAGGAGGATTAAGAAGTTTAGCGTGTAGGTTAGCCCAAAGTTGCAAAGGCATGTGCTGATTAGAATAAGAAAGGGCAGTCGCGTGGCTCAGCTGGCACACAGCGAGGCCAGATGATAGATAAGCAGCTCTGGGTCTTCCCTTCCCCCCAGCCCCCTTTTTGAAATCGCAAATCATCTGCTCCGGCCCTATCCTAGCCCCTCATTTTCATTACAATGGTTGTGTGTTTACCTGTGATCCTGGGACGGGGCATTCCTTTGTCTCCCGAGGAGATTACCGCAGCCAGCTGCTCTCCAACCCTTCCCTGGGCAAATCCCGAAGTGGCCCCTATATGTGTTTTACTGATTGCACACGAGGAGAAAGCCAGATACCCCCTCCCCCGCCCCGGCCCCGTTTCTCTGCGCTACTTGTTTGTTTGGGTTTGTTCCCTGGCTCGCTTCCGACGGGATTTAGCTTGTGGGAAACTAAGAGGGATAAAATTGATCACTCGTGTGCGTGAGCTGTCATTGCTCCCAAAGTCGGAAGGGTGAAGGGCTGCTTACCTCCGCCGGGGGGCCAGAACCACGGGACCCCCCAGGGAACGACAGGACAAAAGGGGTTCGGGGAAATAAGGCTTCCCCCCTCCTTGCCCTCCCTTAGCCCTCGGGTTCCCTCCCCCATCCGTCCCGGTGTGGGACATAACTTTTCCCGAAACCTCCTGTGGGTGCCCTGAACTGGGCAGGTCCCATTCCTTCCCCTGTCGCTGTTCTGGGACACGCAGTTTCAAATGCTCTTCCTGCCTGTGCCCCCCTTGGGAGCACCTCGGCCTTGCATTTGGAGTACTGGCATCTTTGCCTGCCTTTAAATTCAAGGATACTCAAGGTCTTCACCACACCAGAAGCCACCGAACATATTTGAACTAGAAAACCTTCTGAAGTGCCTTACCTCATTAAATATCCCTTGATCCTGAAATTTATCCTGCACCCCAGCACCCCTTTTGCGCTGTCAAGCAAGGCCAGTGTAACCTCACGCAGCGCTGAGGCCTGGCTTGTCTTGGCAGCAGTGTCACAGAGGGAAGGTGAGCAATAGGACACAGATCGTGTGCAGGTGATAAAAAATGGGATGGCACTCCTCAAAAAAATGTTCTGCATAGCAGGTATGAGATTCTGCTGGATGGCTGGAAAGATCCCATTCCGCTACCAACTTCAGTAGCAATATTCACTGTCTCTGCCAGTTCTTGTAAGAAAACTCCCTCTTTTGCCCAGCATTATTAATTGTCATCTTAAGCCAGAACTATAAATAGTAGCTGCAAACCACCACGCCAGCACAGGTCCCTCTCTAGAGCCCTGTGACAGCACTGAGTGCTGCTGTACTGTGTTGCATTTCATGCATGAAGAGTTTTTGTGTTCCCCCCCTTTGCACAGTGTGTGCATCTTGCGCACTGTATGCTGGCTGCGGTGCAAAACTTGCTGCTAATAAACTTTTGGGGAGGAGAGGGGGCAGCAGTTTGATTACATGCTTCCAGAGCTTTCCAAGCCACTTCCAATTTGTGCAGTTTTTATTTCTTTCTTCATCTCTCCACGTTCAGGGTAGGCAGGGGGTGGGAGAAGGTGCGGACAAAAACTACTCTGCAGAAGGTGATTATGAGAAAGAGGATGGGTATGGATGGGGCGGGCCTGAGCTTTTGGAAATGCTCTCCCCTTTTCTGAGAGCATCTGCCCGGAGACGAACAGATGTGGGCACCTGCGGTGACAGGCCACATATGCTCCATCCTATTCACAGGCATTCAGACACAGCCACAATGGTGAGGCTTTGTGCACTCGGAGTCACCAAATATATTAATCTGCACTCCCCAGAGCACCGCGCTCTTTAATTTTTCACCGGCAATAACATCTGATCTAATCTTCCATGGGCTCCCCCGTGTTCCTCTTGCCCCTCCCGGAAAGATGTGAAGTTATTCAGGTCCCCACCTGTTGCTGGCGGGCTGCGAGAGGGTCTCGCTCCCGGCCCGCACCCGGGGCGTTATCCCGGGATAACATGCGGCCCCCGGCGACAACGGGGGGTTCCCCTCCGCTGGCAATCGTCGGGCACGACAAAGCGAACCCGCCCCCCGCCGAAGGTCGCGCTGCCCGGGGGGACATAAATCTCCCAAGTGCGACTCGGGGGGGTTTGAAGCGATTTCGGTGCGCGACGCTTTCATGTCCCCCGCCCCGTTCCCCCGTGCCGGCCGGGTTTGTTCGGGGGCACAATGGTCCCTCCGGCCCCATTGTGGCCGCACATAGCCCAGGGACCGCGGGCGGGGACAGCCACTGTTGCCAGCGGCCCGGCCCCTCACCGGCACGGCCCGGCCCCTTCACCGGCACGGCCCGGCCCCTCCACAGGCACGGCCCGGCCCCTCACGAGCACGGCCCGGCCCCTCCACAGGCACGGCCCGGCCCCTCACGAGCACGGCTCGCCCCGCCGCCGAGCGCAGGCGCGGGCCCGCCCGCGCCGCGGGAAGCGGAAGCGGCGCTCGGGTCAGTGCCGGGCGGTGGGGCCGGAGCCCGGGGGCTCCCGGGACTGGGCCGGGCCGGGCGGAGCGGGGCGGGGCGGGGCGGCCGGATCCCTGGTCCCGGGGTGCGCGGGCAGCGCGGGCAGCGCGGCTCGGGAGCCGCACGGACCCTGGGGCGGGGGGCTCGGCCCAGCCGGGGCTGCGCGCAGCGGCCCCCCGCACCCTGCGAGGTCCTTCCGAAGCCAAACTGTGATCAAAGAGGGTGGCATTCTGAACTCTGTCTTTAACTGATAGGTTTCGGGAATGCTTTTAAAAGCTCTCTATTCATTGTACTTTGTAAACTCACTTTCCTTTCTTTACCTTTTGAATACCATAAGCATGTATATTTCTTAATAAAAGAGCAAAATCTATCCTCGTTTTTCTTGTATTGTGTACTTCTCTATACGCTATTAACCTGAAATCTCCCTCACTGGGGATACTCAGGAACCATCCAAACGCAATCCTGTGCTGTGTGCTTTGGGGTAGCCCTGCTGGAGCAGGGAGGTTGGACATGTGGTTCCTTCCAGCCTTACTCATTCAGTATGAATAAATGAGTGAATTTTGTTCGGTCATACTTACCAGAATCTCTTGATACTTATATTTTTCACTGATACAAAAGCCAGAAATGGAAGGGAAAATGAATGTGTACCTATGTTTGGTTTGCAGAGGAGAAGTAAACTGTTTCAAATCGTTAAAAGCTGGGATACAGCAATGAACTATCAGCAAAAGCAGAAAAATAACAGTTCTGTTTCCAAGCAGCTTTTAAAAATATTACTGTAGAATTTCATTGTTTTCCAGTATTGCATCTTAGAATGTTGTTTTTATTTCTCTTCTTTCAGACTGCTGTGACTTTTGGAGATCAGCCATGGGTGTTAGAGGCTTGCAGGGATTTGTGGCAAGAGTTTGCCCTGATGCGTGCCAAACGGTAGATCTGAGAGAAATGGCAGAAAAGCATCGCATTGATCATCCTGACTGCCCACCTGTTATCGTGGTAGATGCCATGAGTTGTGTTAGACGCTGGTACACTCCAGAATCCTGGGTGTGCGGTGGCCAGTGGCGGGAGTACCTTGCCATTTTAGAGGATTTTATCAATGCTTTTATGGCAGCTGGTATCAAGTTGGTGTTTTACTTCGACGGGGTGGTAGAAGAGAAAAAGAGAGATGAGTGGATCAAACGGAGGATGAAGAATACTGAGGAAATAGCCAGATTATTTCAGTTTATCAAGACTCACAGGAAACAGCCAGGGAGAGAAATGTTTGTTCTTCCTTCAGCTCTGCCTACTTTTACACGTTATGCCCTGAAATCACTCGGTCAAAAAACAGTCTGCACGTTGCAAGAAGGAGACTTTGAGGTGGCTGCATATGGTTTGCAGCACAACTGTATAGGAATTCTGGGGCAAGATAGTGACTACCTCATCTATGACACATGTCCCTACTTTTCCATTGAGAACCTCCGTTTGGACAGACTGGTCACTGTTATGTACTCTCGAGAAGTTCTTTGCCGTGTGCTGGGTATTAGTTTGACACATCTTCCTCTCTTTGCGTGCTTGCTTGGCAATGATATTGTTCCAGAAAGCATGTTGGAGGGATTTTGGAACAAATGTTTAACCAACAGTCCCCACAGGAACCGCAGCTACAACAGAAGAACAAACATATTGCTGTCTGTAGCAAATTACATCTCAAAAATTCCATGCTCATACAGCAGCCTGAAACACTTGGAAGAGATTCTACCTCTGGGATCAGACAAGACGTTGCTCTGCAGAGGAGTGAACTCCTACCTTTTGCCTGGGCAGCAGTCTCCATGGGTTCCTCCCAATGAAACAAATTGTCAAATGTTATCCCTTCAACAACAATCAGCTCTCTGTCAAGATAAAGAAATCTTTCAGGTAACTTGTTTTTTAAAGCTTAATGATCACTTCATTGCCATGACTAATTAGTGGAAGTTAGTAATGAGTACATCAATCCTATTGATTTAAATTTGCTTGTGCAAGAATCTTTTGTCTGTTAAGTAGAGCCTCAGTTATGATTATTGCATGCATTAATATGAGCACAGATGCAGCACATTTAATAAAAAGTAGTTTCTCTCTTTTTGAAATGTCAGGTAGGTCATGTAATGGGGAGCAGCTCCTCTCTAGGCCAGCAGCTGGACACAGAAATGTACTTCCCATGTATTATATGATTTCCCATGTTAATATGATTTATGTATTGACTTGGTTTTTACTTTGAGAACCCACAGGTCAGCCATAAGCTGGTCAGTGATCTGCTTGGCTGTGCCTTGCAGTGGAGGTATCAAAGGTAGCTGTGCTAAGAATGCAGAAATTGAAATTGCTTGTGGTGGAGACATGGAAACTCCTACAGAATCATGTCATGGAGTCATAGAATGGTTGAGGTTGGGACTAAAGATAACCTAGTTCCAAACCCCTGCCCTGAGCAGGGAGACTTCCACTAGACCAGGTTACTCAGAGCCCCATCCAACCTGGCCTTGAATACTTCCAGGGATGATCCAACTCCTCTCTTGTCAACCTAAGCCAGTGCCTCACCACCTTCACAGCAAAGGGCTTCTTCCTAATATCTAAGCTAAACTTACTTTCTGTCGCTTTAAATCCATTTCTCCTCATCCTGTCGCTACAGACCCTTGTGAAAAGTCCCTCTTCAGCTCTTTTGTAGCCCCCTTTAGGTATTTGAAGGCTGCTCTAAGGTGTCTCCAAGAGCCTTCTCTTCTCCAGTTACACAACTCCAGCTCTCTCAGCCTGTCTTCATAGCAGAGGTGCTCCAGCCCTCTGATCATCTTTGCAGCCCTCTGGACTCACTCCAACAGGTCAAAGTCCTTCCTGTGCTGGGGATGTCAGAGCTGGACACAGCACTGCAGGTAGGGTGTCACCAGAGCAGAGGAGACAGGGAGAATCCCCTTCCTTGCCCTGCTGGTCACGCTGCCTTGGATGCAGCCCAGGGTTCAACTGGCTTTCTGGGCTGTTAGTGCATGTTGCTGGTCAAGCTCACAGGTCAAGCTGCTTACTCAGCAGCACCCTAAAGCCTTTCTTAGAGCTGCTCTCAATCCGTTCCCCATCCAGCCTGTATTTGTGGTCAGGATTGCTCTGACCCAGCTGCAGGATCTTGTACTCAGCCCTGTTGAAATTGGTGAGGTTTGCACAGGCCCACCTGTCCAGGTTCCTCTGGATGGATCCTTTCCCTCCTGCATGTGGATGGCACCACACAGCCTGGTGTCACCTTGCTGAGGGAGCACTCAATCCCGCTGTCTGTGTTCCTGGCAAAGATGTTAAGCTGTGCTGTTCCTAGTAATGACCCCCGAGGACACCACTTGTCGCTGGCCTCCCCTTGCACATCGAGCCATTGACCACAACTCTTCCAGTGTGACCATCCAACCAGTTCCTTATCCACCAAGAGGTCCATCTGTGAAATCCATGCTTCTCCAGTTCAGGGACAAGGATGTTGTATAGGACCGTGTCAAATGCAATGAGTCTGTATTTTCTCATTTTTGGTTCAGGTTAAATTATCCTTGTTTTCATTGTCCCTGAATGACCCAAAAGCGCTTCAATAGGTTTATTAATTCCCAAAGGGCAGGGGTGCAGTAGCAAGTTTTAGTTATGGCATCCCACACGGACAGGGATGCGCTGGTGCTGGGGTGAGATATGGTAAGGCAGATTGAGTCACTCTGGGAAATTGGATATATTAGCTTAGGGTGGTGTACCTGGCTAATAGAAAATGTGCTACCTTGCATCAGAGTTTAGGGTACAGTAGAAAGTCTAGAGTACAATTCTGTCAATTCGTGACAATTAAGATAGCATATTGAGATTTTTTAAAAAATCTATACAAGGAAGTGTATTTTAGACCCTATATTAGCCATCTGTTACTCCCTGTTTTATTAGGTCCTTGTAGACTTCAAACACAGAAGCTTTTTTTTTCTTTCTCTTGCTTATCTTGAGCATTTTCTTTAAAACTATTTTTTGTTTCCTCACGTTACTCTAAAGTAACAATATAATTTACATTTTGCTTTCTAGAAAGACTATAAAACATTTTATAACTGCATTGTAACCTATGCAGTGCTCATTTCAGCTAAACTGTAGATATATTTGGGTTTTTATATTCACCACACATAGCTACAGTACATATCACTTTTGACTGTTGTAGTTAAATAGAAGAGATTTTTAAAAATCAGCAGCCATACATCATAATAAGATGTTGAAAAATCTCTTTCTGCTTGAAGTGCAAGGAATAAACAGCCAGAATGCAATTATCTAGGTTGGATTATGGCCATGACAATAGTGGCAATATCCTTATTCCTTAAGAGAATGTACCATGTGGTCTTCATGACAAATGGTCATTATTTCTTGGCTTGGTCTTTCATTTGAAGGGTAGAAGTTCTGAAGCATCATGCTGAGCTACTGCTCTAATAAAATAATAATGTTTAGAAACTCCATTGAAGAATGCCTGCCTGTTGCTGCAAGAATCCTACATGAAGCCAGTCCCTGGGCCAAGGAATTTACAGTCAAAATGTTAGACGTGTTAACTTTTCTTTTGTTTTTGTTACAAGTGTTCAAATATTTGTATATGTAATGTGTGTGCTTTGCTTCATATTTTGAAACCCATATGTAGTTCTGCTTACCTTGCACATTGTCTGAGCTTCACATAAATGGCACACAAAGCTCAATTCCCACCATGAGGGCACAGCCTCATGTTGCTGCTTCTCTCAGAAGAGCATAACTTCCTAGCTGGATCTAGGTATGAATCAGAAATATTTTTCAAGATACAGACATTGAATACAGCAATACTTTTGAAATCAGCTTGTAGTTTTTTCAGTACATAAGGATGTGTAGCTTATTGGCAAATTGCAATAAGCTAGCATTGTTGATGGTCTCATCTGTGGCTGGTTTCTGTGCAATAATTCAGTGCTTCATTAAAATCATGCTTAGAAATACTTGATACAAAAGTATACTTGATAGGATTTCATTGTTTACACATATTAGAAATATTGAAGTATTTCTTGCAGGGAAGCCTTTAATTTATTGTATAAGTGCTCTGTTGATTGACGCTGTACACAGAAAGTATGACATTTTAGTAGAATTAGTTTTGATCACTAATTACCCAGTGAATTCCTGCAGCTTTGACCTGCTGAGTTCCTGGGTTTGCAGATACTGGAATTCTGCAGAAATGGTGAATTTGTTTCTGGCCAGTGGTCCAGTAACTCCTGGTGAAAGAATCTGTGGTAGCTTCAGCCGGATGGCACAACCCAAATAGTACAACTGGCACAACACACACAGGGAATGCAGAGCTGAGAAACGTCAGTGCCTGCTCACCATATGGCACAGGTCCTGGAGAATTTGTTAGTGGCACCCCATGGAAATATTCACTCTGCTCAGCTGTTTAAATACCCCAAGTTTTGGTCTGGGATTGTGCAGTAGAAAGTCTGTCTGTCTGTGCACTTGACCAATCCAGATTGCCAGTGTTACTGGTTGGAATTCTGTGCTGATGAGCTCAGAATGATGCTGAGAGCATCTTTGTTGCTTTCTCACCTAGAAGACCCTGCTGGTACTGAGGCTGCCTGTAGCCAGCTGCTGTAGCCAGATGTGTCTGCATCCAGTGTGTGGTTAATGTGCAGCCTGGGTGATGCTGTTAATTCTGCTGTTCAGCAACATGCCTGCAGACCTGGTTTTCCTCACTAGAGTAGATATGGCATTTCTTTTCACAGTGGAGAGCTGTTGCAACGTAAAAGTGTGGTGAAATTAAGTATTCTAATTTTACCAGAATGTAAACTACACCAAGTCAGGTCAGGAAAGAAATACAGCTGTCTTATATAGTTCGTCTTGCAATAAAATTGAAAGTTTGCATTTTGTTGTGATTTCACTCACTGTTTAAAGAAAGAAGATGCATTTTCAGGTGACCAAAGGAGGGCAGCTATGCTGGAATTCATGGTTAATTTTGAGAATAATTACTTTCTAGAAAACTGTTGTTCAAGCTCTTAAATTTTAAGAATTAAAGGAGGGGCTAAGAAAGGGGATTTCCTGGGGATTCCTCTCCACAAAAAGATGGATGTCTGAAAATATACTATATTGGTGTTACTTGAAAAAGCACTTGTTCCCTCCCTGGCTATTCCCTCCATTTCTACTGATAGAGAAATATCTATTTCCTCAAACAGTGAATACATTTTGTTACTTTTTGATTCTTCTTGATTTTGGTGATAATGCCTTCTTCCTTCTTTGAACTAACAGTTAGCTAAAGAACAGCATATCCAATCTGAAAATTATTCAATCTTCAATATCCTGAGTCATGGAGAGATTGAGTGCAGCAACTCCTTGGAAGATGACTATGATACAGAGATTCCTGGACAGGCACTTATCTACCGCCCTGCTCGTCAGCATATTTATTCTATCTTGTTTGAGTCTGGAAATGGTAAGTATTAAACTACTTACACCATTGTACTTTCAATTTTGAAATATGAAATTTTGAATTCATTGCTTCAGCGGCTTTCTCAGCATTTAGGATAGAAAATGCATTTAGGATTAAAAACTCCGAGCAGCTGAAATGTAATTCTTATGGAAGCAAGAGAAACTGTGAAATTCTGGGGCTTTTTCTATATGCTGCTCTATTTCAGTTCTTTTAAAGTGATTTTTAAAAATTGGAGCTTTTTTCCTTGCTAAATGGGAAGTTGTGAAAGTTGTTAATGACCGAAAAATTGAGCAAAGCAATGGTCTTTACAAGATTTTTGAAAGTTTGAAGGTATATGAAACCAAATGTTCTTGGGTAAGTGTGGCTCTCGATGAATTAGTGAGTTGTAATACACTTTTACAGAACAATAATGCACTGTTAAAGTTTTACCTTCTGTTGATTTTAAGTCTGCAATTTTCAGAGCAGTCAAATACAGTTACTGTAATAATACAAATGCAAGTAGTCATGCCAGCTATTATTAGTTCTTTCATCCAAATGCTAGAAAATATGATTTCCTTATCCAGTGGTATAAACAGATTCGGTAGCAGTTACTTATATCTGTGCTTGCATTCATCTCCTTGAAGACAGAGAGTTCTTTATTCACATCCTTGGACCAATTTCATGTTCTTAAGACTTCCATTAGTTAAGTGTTATCTTTACAGTGTCTTTCAGCCAGTGAGTTGAAAATTAAAAGTGTACTGAACTTTATTGCTTTGAATGTGTTGATTTCTCCGTGGCAATTGCTTTACATTTTATTGATGAAAGTGCACCGCCATCAAACCTAATATTCAAACTATTTGCTTAGAAAGGCACAAAAAGGTAATTAAGTACATGATTGCACTCAGCAGCCAGAGGTTGAATTTGTGCCATAATAGGAAAACTGAATCAGAGTTTACATAGCAATTTGGAGAGAATAACAAAAATCCCAGCACTAATCATGCACATCTGTCATTTTTCATTTTTTGGTGTACTGCCTCCAAATTTTGTAGATAATTATAACTTGGTTGGTTTTTACTTATTCATCTAAACAGCAGGATATTCATTGATGTTTTCAGAAACACCCAGGCCAAAATTCCTAATTAACAGTTGTTGCTGCAAGATGGCAGGGTAGTAGGGAGGTTAGCATTTGTGTTACAGTGGGTTTAGTACTCAGAGAAGATTAGAATTGAAATACAGAAACGTTTATTTAGAGTCATATTGAAAATGAAATTTTAATGTGAAAGTTGTCTTCTTTTAAGGAAGTGGTTTTAGAATAAAACCACAGATATCATGGGTTATTTATTCTCAGTTCAGGCTTCCAATTCTAGTGATAATTTTCTAAACTAAGCCGTCATTTAGAAAATCAGGCCTTAACCCTTCCAGAGAAAGGTAGGTAGATTGTGTCTGGATGGGTGCCTCTATTAAATCTGCATTTCCAATGCATGTGTCTACCTCTAACTGCTTTAACCATGTCACTTCCTAGTAGCTCATGAGTTGTTTTTTTATTCCAGTGTATAGTTGCTTCTAAGTCAAGAGTGTAGATCATTAGTCACAGTCTGTATTGGTATGCATAGGTATGCGTAAGCATTAGTTTTTATGGATTCACTGCTAGACCTACAAAGGTTTGTTCTTTACGAAGTAAGTAGAATCCTTTGCCAGTTTCCCTCAGATGAGATCAAGTTGATTGGTTTTTGTAATTTGATAAGGAACAGGATGGGAAGAAGTAGTCTACACTGTCTGTAGGTTGTAGTATCATGTAGAATGACATTGGATTAGCATTATAAAAGAGTTTACTGGAACAAGACAACGAATTAAATTAATCCATGTGGAGTCTGCCACCATTTTACAGCTGCTGATGTAGCACATTTGAAGCTAATTTGACTTACTCTACACTTGCAGTTTGCAGATTACTTACTGCTAATTGGCAAAGCAGCCAAAATTTAGTAAAAGCAGTGGTTACAGTTTTAGTAAGAACAGGTTAAAGCTAATGTGAACTGTTTGCCCTACTCTGAAACAAGAGACTGTTAGTTATGAATGTCTAGATTGTGATTTCCAAAGGTGCTTAAGAGACCCACCAATCCATAGGAGCAGAATATCATATCCTTTGAAGCCATTGGCCCATACCATGCCACTTTGCCTGAAGCCATGGTGGGATGTGTTGCTTTTGCTATCAGTGCCACTTTAAATAATTTTCTTGCACAGCCACTCCTTTCAATCCTTGCACATTGTCTCAGTTGTGCTGTTGCAGCTGTTTGTGCAGCTGTGTGGTGGCCTAGTTTGAGAAACTGAAAATAGCCTCTGTCTCTCTTCCCTGCCTTTTTTGTAGTCAGGTAAACCTGGTCTGTTTCCCTATCTGGCTCTGTGTAGCCACAACCAGCTGCGCTGAAACACCCCGAGGGAATGGCAGGGAGTGGGAATGAGCAAATCAGTGCCTGCCTGTAAAATATAGCAGAGCTGCTGAAACAATTGCTTATATAACATTGCCTTTGGTATAGTTTGGTGTGTGGTGCGTGTACCTTTACTCATGGAAGTGTTGGAGAATCACAGCCTTATTTTTGACCCTACAGAAATAAATAGGGTGCTGATGATGATTCTGACAACATGGCATTTGTTGTCTGTGTATTTCAAAAGTGCATTTATAATTAATTGAGCCATTCTGATCAATATGTTCTGAAATATTGCATACAGTGATAGAAATTGTCAACATTTAAGGGTCTTTCTGAGAAAAAGTACTTCTGGAAAAATTCAAGTAGGAGGGAAAACTAACAGTAAATAATACACCCTGATAGGCCAGCCAAGCTTTCTTATGTGTGCAAAGGGTTCAGAACAAAGCCAGCAGGTTTTGGCACTAACACAGTCCATGAAAATACCTGCACCTGCATGTCCATTGCCAATTAGGAGGTTATGTAATATAGCCTGAGCCTGTGGCCAGCTCCTCGAAGTCCTGGCATCACTCCCAGTTCTAACATTAGCAGGCCAGACTGATTCTTGCTTTGACACTGTCAAAACCAGTTCCGTAGCAGAATTTTTGCCAGTTATCACCAGTGACCGCTCTAAAGAGTTGGGGTTGTTGCAGGTATAGAGGAACACACTTAACAACATTTTCCAATTGTCTCGTGGTTTGCACATAGTTGAAGCTTACCTTAGGTGCTTTCACAGGTCATTCAGAATCTATTTAAACAAAGGAACTTTTATTTAATTGGTGATATTCTTTATATGCTTTGTGGGGAAAAACATTAGGGGTTTTTTCCCCAAGACATTTCCATGCAGAGAGAGTTGACATTTAGAAATCATACCTCCACTTTGTTCTTGGTATGTCAATAGGCTGTCAGTTTGCAGGACCTTGCTTTCACCTGTATTTATTTGGCTGTTTATGTGAACAGTAATATGTGTTTATTACTAATAGTAATAAAAAGCACTCAGTATAGTAATGAAAAGCACTCAGCTGATGTGGGGCTATGTCCTGTACCTACATTCACAAACATTAAAAGAATGAAACTGTAGATTTCCTATCAACTTCCCTTTTTACTGTGCATGAGTTCAATGGTTGATGTCAAAAATAATCTCTCACTGGTATTTAGAATCAAGACACATTTTGATATGTTTTTCTGTGAGTTGTGGAACTCATGAAGAGCAATGCTTCTCATCAGCAAAGTTATTCTATTTCCATGCTTCTTTATACCATCTTAACTTCTCCTCATGTCCTTTAAAACTCCCTCCTGCAGTATATGGTGTTCCTAAGCATGTTCCCTATTGCTTCCTGCCCTTCCCAAATCCCATCTACCTTTTGTCTCATCTCTAGCTTTTCTACAGCTATTTGTGTATTGATTTGCCACTCAGTTTGTTTGTATACAACAGGTAAGTTGACTTTCCTGCCTTTCTTTCAATTGGCGCCCTAATAGAATCCCTCTGTCAGCTGAGTCTTCAGTTTCACAAACTGTTTAGGACTTTTGAAATCCATTTGAAATCACTTCTCCTTTGGCAGATTTAGTTGAAGCAAGAGCAGTGCATCCATGAATTAATTATAAGATAGATGTCCTAATTGCATTATGTTTGCCTCCTTAAGAAACCAGGCTAAAATTTAGGAGTCTGACTGAGCTGGATAAATTGAATAAAGCAGAGTAATCCACACACTAAATCTTAAAACTTAATGTTAAAACATCAGAATGTTTCCGAAAGTGACTTTGGGTTATTTAATGGAAGGATTTTGTTCATGAAATAACGTTATCATAGACAATGATTTATAATCAAGATGTGAGATTATTCAGCTATTGGAATGTACAGTTTAAGACTCTTCCCCCCTCCAGTGTAGGGATTTTAAATTTTATTTTTAATGTCATTGGTTTTTGAACAGATAAGCATGGCAAGTCATATGTAACACAGTCTCTCAATACTCCATGTGTTGGTTCTTCAGTCCTTCATCTTTATTGGGAGTTTGTGCTGCAGGTCCATGGGGAAGGAAGGAAGGTAGGAAGAAGCAGGGTTGTAAAACAGATTTTGTAGTGTTCTTTTTCCCTTCTCTTACCCCTGACATTAGAAATTCATCTGAGGAATTTCTTCCCTTGCACCATAGCACACTACTTTTTCATTCATGTCAACAGTTATCTCCAGCATTGGGCTATGAGTGAGATCAGGAAATTGTGTGACAAAACCTTTTTGGGTGGACAAGGAAATGACAGTGTTGGAAAGGTTTGTTTGGTTTGGTTTAATCTAGGGGAAGTTTTTGATTAGGGTTCACATGGCATCAAAAATACTTGTGCAGTAAATTTTAGGGAGTTTGGAATTGGTGATAAAAGGCAGGATTTTTAAAGGATAATGGCTTCAGTATTGGTTGAGAGACGGAAGAAATTAGAGATGCAATCCTGTGAATCTGGAAAGGGACAAGGGAAAAAAAGGAAATATTTGAAAACTCTACTCCAAGTGCCCAGGATTAGCTAAATCTCTTTAATTCATACTGTTTACCAGACCACAGAGAGGAAATTTAGGGCACTATGACTTGGGTACCATAACCAAAATGTGGACAAAATGCAAAACACCGTTGATAGTAGCACCGATTCTATGTTTGTTTGGTTTTTTAAAATGATGACTTGCATTTGAATGATTTTGAGCTGGTTCTTGTAAATTGGATAGTCTGCATTTCAAAAATTCTTAAATGCATGATTTTTTTTTCCTGTGGGTTGGTTTGTTTGGGTTTCTTTAAGCATCAAGCAGTTAGATGCACAATTCCTGAAGTCCTTAAATTAAATTTTTAATTTAAGGGCCATCTTTAGGGGGGCTGAGCAGGTTTCAGGTTAGGGACTAGGAAAGCCACTTGAAGTTATGTATAAACAATTCCTTTATGCTCGACAAAAGGTCTGGAACAATGGACTATAGAAGCTCTGCATCTGATGGTGGTATGACTCCATTGCTGTCAGCTTTCAAATAGCCATCAAGGCCTCCCTATTAAGATTTTGGCTCAAACCCTGATACAGGAAACGTCAGGGCAAGTTGGGAGGTGAATCATATTAAGCTCTGCCTGGCTATGTGGCAGCATGACAATGCTGAGAGACTGAGGTAGCTCATGCAGGTCCCTGAGCTATGCCACATGCCTCCAGAGCCTCCTGAGCTGCCTTGTAGTGGGAAAGCCTAAGCCTGTTTCAGAATGTTTTCCACAGACTCTTGTATTTACAGTTTTGATTGCAGTTCCCCAGTCCAAACTCATGTTTATAGTAGGTAATTGAAACTCTCTTTATTTGTTCTGATGATTTGTCATAAAGATACTGAAACAATTTTTTCTTGGTTTGTTTCTAAAGCTGAGCAAACAAGTCATCAAGAAGTGCCTTCTGTTTAGAATCCTGATCACAGCTTATTCCAGCTGTTACAGTAGTGTCAATACTTGCCTTTGACTTCCTGATCCAATTCTGTCTTTTTTAGGTGGAACCTGTCCTTCGGTAAAAGAGTGGTTTGTCTATTTTGGAAATCCTCTCAAGCAGCCGGACCTGATACAACCTGTACAACCTTCTGTTACAGGTAGAATAAAAATGCGTATAAATCCAAACTGAAAGAACCACTTCACTAAATGAGGTGGGACAATCCATCATATGTTTGATACAGAATCCAGGATGACTGTGGAGAACAAGGAGCTAAAGAGCTGCACTCTTGTAGCTGCTTTTAATTACCTTTTGTAATTATAATAGGATTCAGCTTTGAGATACAGGGTTTTTGCAGGGTCTTGTTAAACCCAGTGCTAATTGAAACATCAGTTCTAAAATGCAGACAATTTCTTAGAAGTTCTAAATACTGCTCTGAGGCCAGGATAGGTGGTGTGTGGGTCCAAATTAAAACTCATCCATTAAGCTGTTTGACAGATTGTGTTAATGAGAACAGTGGAGAATGTAAAAAGGAGTCATTTTTATATAATCTCTGACAATCCAGAGAGAGATTCTAGCTTTTAATAAAAAAAAAAAATTGGGCTGTTTCTGTGAAGCTGTTTCTGCTCTCTTAAGTATATTGTGTGGTTTTATCCTCTTCCCTTTGGTAAAAAAAAACACATTAATGAGCACTCTTAGTGAAATTGGAGTTATGAGAAATGTGCTACATTTATGAGGAAGTATCATACATTTCAGTGAAAAGATTGAGCACTGTATATATATAATTCTCTCTCTCTCTCTCTCTATATATATATACAATTGTATCATGCAGTATAAGTTTAGGATGGGAAGTAAACAATTTTATTATGTCAAGGGGAAAATTGTTCTAAGTGTTCATTTGTCCATGCAGTTGTAGTCATCCTTGATCTCACAGTCTCTCTCTCTCTCTGTCATCTGTTAGCAAATGGATCAGCAGCTCAGGGATTTTTCTAGTCTTTCATATGAAATTTATTTGTTTCGTTGATGTCTTGCTAAGAAAAGTTACTATCTATCTACTCAGTTTTTGGAGAGTAATTACCAGCACATCTTCCCTCAGCATCCAGAGCCTTCTGTAGCAGTCTTTGTACTGATATGGTCTAAATCCAAATTCAGAAGCTGACATGCAGGCACTTCTTTGTAAATTTATCGTAAATTTTCTTTTTCAGTATCCAAAGATTGCATATTTATCTTCAAATTTGAAACATATATTCAATGAGAGTCTTTGAAATCAAAGATGAAGGAAAATCAGTTGCTTTTTAGATGTCATCCTTTTCAAAATCCTTTTTAATGGACTGTTCAGAAAGAGATTGGTTATATAGACAAAGTTTTTATTTGATATGCAGCACTTTCGCTGTCCGGTACCCTTGACACAATATTAGGAGAGTGATTATCTAATTGGCTTTATGATAGCAAGAAATGGCTGTGAGATTTTTCAAATGGAATATGAATATGCAGAGTGAAAATTGATCAGTTCGTCCTGAGCAAATGTTTTATTTCAGCATACAGTGGTCTGGGGACATGCTGCAAAACAAGGAAACAAAACTCAACAAAGTATAAACTGTACCTATGTAGTTACATTTCAAATTGTCTGGCAAATATACTGTATTTACTGTTGTGACATTTTCCCTGCCAGATAGTATACTTCCTTCCTCCCTTTCTGGAGAATGTGCTTAATCTCATGTACTCTGGTTCTATAGCTGTGCAAATATACAACACATAGAACCCACCTTCATGTTGACAATAAACAGGATTGTGAGTGTGTTTGTTTATAGCAACCACATAAGTGGAGTTTATAAAAACAGAGTCTTCTCAGATACAATCTTTACTAACTCAGGCTGTTCAAGCAGACTATTAAAAAATGGGAGGAGGACTTTTAGTGTTTATTTTTAGTGCTCTGTTGTCATTCCTTCAGCGGACAAATATTTTTCTAAAATTTTTGCAGTCCATATTTGTATGCCTTACATTCGCTCATGCATCTTTGATTTTCCACAGCATGACTTTCTAATTCACCAAATAAGGTTCTCTACGGCACATCACATTTTTCAGACAGGGATCATATTTAGAGCTAAATTTAAAGTTGTTTCAGGAAGTTAGAGTTCAAGGATGTCAATCAATATCAGTTTACTCAAAAAGACAAAAAAGAATTTTGTCAAAAACCGATTTGAAACATAAAAAGTGCAATTAATTTGGGAAGGTTTTTTTTTTTTTTTTTTTTTTTTTTGGAAAAAGCTGATAACCTGATCATCAAAACTACCTTAGAGCTGTATTGAGAATATGTGGAAAATCCTGACTCTCTTCCAGTTTGATTTAGATCAAAAAGTTTAAAGAAACTGTGAACTTTAAACTATAGTGTACATTATGATAAATACTTTAAATTTTGCATTAATCTTAAAAAAAAAGTAGAATTCCTACTAATTTTGTGGTGTATAAAACAGCAGAAGTACCTTGCATCTGGAAATGTTGCAGGTGATAGACTGAATGTTAGCTTTTTTTAAAAACGAAATATCGAATCCTAAAGGCAGGATGGTAAGTAAGATGATAACTTAAAATATATTTAAAATATAGTATGTATTAACTATATTTTTTATTTTTGAGAAACAGTCTTCTGAATTAGCATCTGTGCTTGCTTGCATTGTCTGTGTCTCTTCCTTCTAGAATGTTTCTTTACACTTGAATGAATATGATTATGATTTACACACATTGACAGAGCAGCACTTATATTGATAGAAAGTGTCACTGGCAAATAAATTTTGTGTAGAAGATCCATGATCTAGGAAAATACTGTTTCACATCCATATCTTGTGAACATAGCAGCTATATTTGATATGTCTGCAGTTTATGTGGAATAGAAAAAATTATAGAGTCTTTGCTGGAAATGTATAGATTCTGCTGTTCATTTTATTTCTGACAATGCATAGGATACTGTAGCTTCATAGTACAGAGTTTGGATGTACTTTCATTATTCTAATCATTGCATCCTTCATGAATGTGTCATGAATATGTTTAAGTTCAAAGTGCTGTCTCTGTCTTTAATGGTCAGATTTAATTGGCATTTGAGTTTTTCAGCCACAGTTGTTGAGAAGTTACTGTTGACTGTTCCTAGCAAGTACATTTTTATAAACTTATTTTTACTGTTTGGTATTTACATGAGCATGTAAAAATGAAGAAGTATTAAAGTTCTATTAGTGGTGTTATAAAATAAAATTTCAATAGTCATTACTTCAAATATACATGAACATTTACTATTATACATCTATATACTCAGTAATGATGTGTTTAAAGTTGCTACAAATGTGAGGATCACCTTTAAGTGTTGAGTTAAATGGTATAATAGAATTCATGCATTCCACAACTTTTGCATGTATTGCATATCCATAAATCGATTATTGAAATTCAAACAGATGAAATAAATGTTTATGTAGTCCATTGAAATGCTTTTGTTTCTCATGCTGCTTTCTATATGATAATGGTATTAAATGTGTGAGTATAAAGGAAAAAGGTAGAAAGTGATTTGTCCTTGTTTTTTTTTTTTTTAATTCATGGGTTGTCTGTTTTTCTGTTTAGGCAAGTAATATCTCACCTCCATGGAGGTCTTTTTAAAGCTCCTCTTCTTGAGATTCCTGAGGACTGCAGTTCACATAGTGCTGAATATGGTTTTCACACAATTTTGTGCCCGTTGAGAGTAATTATGTTTGCATATGTTTGTGTAATTCATGGGAAATTGCGGTTCCTACAACCCCAACAGATAATTCTATTATTACTAGTCTTTATAGTAAAGGTGTTTCAGTTAGGTACATATAAATATGTTTTGGAGTGTTTTCCTTTTGTTACTCAGTTTCGGTTGTTTTTCAGGTTAATTTCGTAAATGTATAGACATGTTGAGAAAATTAAATATTTCTCTTGCCTCTCCAAGTACATTTCTATTTCAGAAATGTTTTCTAATTACTGTAAATAATGTAGTAAGGATATACGTAAAGCAGAGAACATTCTGAGGGTCTACTGTAGATGAATATTAGATGTGCTGTGGACTGCATTTATGGTGGTACAGTGATTAAACTTTAGGATATTTGTTTCTTTTTTTTACTTATCTTTCATTTGATATAATAGATTAGTCTTGGGTATTACATGGAATTTTATTACTTGAAGAAGAGAACTCTTCAGAAAAAAAGTGCCTTTTGTTGGTGTGTTCCTAAAGGAGACAGCATCAGGTTTTCTTTCCCAGAGTAAATAACTGATAATTTATCAGTACCCTCTTTTCCCAGGCAGTAGATGTTTCTGAAAGTGGAAGAAACTGTTTATGGAAGAGATGTCTTGAATTTTTTGTTGAGCGCTCTCAGTATAGATCTATAATCTTGAACATTGACGAAGTTAATGGTTTTACTCTGAAGAAAGAAGGGTTTCTGTTTTCAGCTATGCCCCTGGATGCAAAAGAGAACTTTTCTTTTGACTGATTCTGGGTGTATCTCTTCATGTGCAGAAACCATCAAAACTGTTTGAGTTTACCCATGTACAGCTTGTCTCACACATCAGCGTTGCTTAGGCTTGGTAGCAGAAGTTGGCTTTTTTTTGTTTCATGCATGTTATATTTAATTTTCTTCCTGGAAGTTAGTCTCTGCTGTTCTTTTTTTTCTTAAGGCAGCAATTTCCAATCTCAAAACCAGTAATGTGGGTCTTACTGTGTTGTCTGTACTACCCCATTCACTGCCACTATTTATTTTATCTCTTTCCTGCATTTCTACCTCCAATCAAGCAGCTGGTTTTTTTTCTTAATAATACATTTCCCTTAGAAATAAGGTTAGACACGTACAGATTTTATGGTAGTAGTTCTTTTTATGGTTAAAACTTTTGACAGGAGAGTTAGCTTTGAAAATAGTAAAGGAAACATCTATCAGGGAGATAAAGACAGTACTAACTTTTCTTCTGGTTTCCCCCTCTCCAAAGGATTAGTACCATTTGGTTAATGGGCTTTCCTGGCTAAATAAACATCATCTCTGTAGATTTCAGCACCTTGTCACTTTAACCATTTATTATCACCAAGTGTTCCTAACTGGTCTGCAGCTGCTGCGTGTCACATAAAAAAGGAAGAGGTGTTACCAAATGTAGCTTAATTAGTCCACATTTAAAATTCACACCTCATTTTATTTAACTACAGAAGCAACCATACTTTATGGTACGATTCTGTCTTTTATTGAGATTCCCAGGCATAACCAGTTCACTGGTGTGTTATTTCACGTGCCTTAGTGTTTATTTTGATAACAGATTAAATGTAATTTAAATGAGGAGCAAATTTTGCATTAGTCCACACGTGTCACAAGCTGGGAGATGGCAGCATGGGGTAAATATTAAGAATTTAGAGACAAGCACGAATGATACTAGAGAAAGTCTGGAAAGATCCATTATTCATAACTGATGACAGTTCTTTTGTGTGTGTTTGCAACAGTGTTTCATACAGTAGCTTAGGAAGTGAAAAACACCAGATCCCCTCCGTTTTTGTTCTCAAACTGGAATGCTCTGCAGAGGAGCCAGAGCCACACAGTGCCTGGTGGAGAGTGCCTGCTCACCACCGAGTGGCTGAGGTGTTCATTGAAACAGGTGATCAGGAGGGAGGCAGTGTGAGCATCCTTCAGGGACCCCTGATATGTTAACTCCAGCAGAGAGAGAGAAAAACAGACCTGGTGGGTCTCTGCTGAATCACTGTTTTACGATGAAGTGAGCCCCATTTAATGCTGTGCATCCCCAAGGGAAAGAACACACTTGCAGGCAAACTTTGCTCTTGCATAGGTTAAATGCTTGCTGTCTCAAGGTTGTCTATGTTATTGTAAGGGTTGAATTTAGTCCACTCTGCTTAAACATGCCTGTATTCAATAAATTTGGTTTAAATTATAGGCCATTTTTTTGTTAATTTTTTTTTCTTTCAAATGTACAAGTTTTGTCAAATACATTTTATTTTTGACTTAGTGATCCTGGCAACTGCCAAGAGCATTTCATTTCCTTTCCTGCCAGAGCAGTCATTTCCTTTCAGATTGTAATGAGGTAGACATGTTTCATCTTGTTGCTGCCAAAATAAAATAATGGATTTCTTTTGTAGGTGGAACACCTAATTTGAAAATACTGTGGCTTGCCAAGGGGCCTGACGTGGAGAGGCAACGGTATAGTACATTTCTGGCCTGCTTTCACCTTCAAGATGAGATGGAAGAGCTCCAAGCTCTGGAAGCACCTGTTGCGGGATTCTGCTGCTTGCTGGCCTATCTTATGATGCAGGTAAGAGGGATGGTTGCTTTTCCCTCAGTCAGGGCTGTCAGCCCTGATAGGTGCAAAGAACAAATAAAGTGGTTTTTGCTAGCCTGTGCTGGGCATTGCTCTTAATCCTTACTGTAGGCATAGCTGATCAAATATAATAATACTGCATTACAGTATTTTTAATTACTCCATTTAGCGTGCACCATCCTGTTCAAGAAATACTTGGGGTTTTTAGTAGCTAATCATAACTCTCACATGCCCATGACAAAACCCCCTGGGCAATCTAGCAGAGAGTATAAACTGAGGGATTTCCCCTGCTCTTTGGGACCTGTGTGCAAATTAAAGTTGCTCCTTTTGTCTTTCCTTTGTGTCATCAAAAGGAGACATTCCCTCAGGTGACTATGCAGACTGTGCAAACAGACAATATAAATATTTAGTCAGCTCTCATTGACTACTTTTTCATGCCTTCTTGTCAGTCTACTAATTTTGAAGCCAGAATTGAGGATATGGCTCTTCTCATTAAATTCTGAGTAATAGGGGATCATTAGGTAGCACTTGTTATAGTTCCAAATACTTGGCATCCTGCAGACTACCTTAATTAAAATAAAAAGGGAAATAAGATTAAATATAATATTGCTTCATTATTTACTTTTCTCTTAGGTATTTAATATATTGTCTGTACTTGCCACATTTCAAATGGTGATCTCACAAGCAGATTTTCCTCTCTGAGGATGAGCAGATTATGCATTTATCTAATCTGATAAGTTCAGTTTCACTTGTACTTAAACTGAACTGCATTTTGTCTTTTGTTTTGCTTTTTTAGACTTCAATTTCCTCAATTACAGATATGTACTGGTGTGTGACACATGAAAACAAGTTCTCCCTGAATTTTCCTTTCATTTCCCTTGATATGTTTACTCAGACTTAGATGACATATTGAGGAAGTACATACGGGAATTACACAAATGATCCATATGGGTCTTTTTTTTCTTTAATAGAACAGAATACAAATTGAAATTTTTTTTTAAGATGATACTTATTTGAAGTGTTTTTCCTATTAGAATATGTAAATGCAGTTTCATTTATCACTATTCCACTTATTTATTGACTTATTCTGTGCACCCTTTCATAGCATGATAACTAAATTGTTTGAGAAGGGTTTCTTTAGTGAGATTAAGAAGAGGAGTAACAGGATGGAACACCTACAGAGGTGTGGATTTACTGAACCTTGATCACAGGATATTAATAAAATAGAAAAAAATGCTTGTCAGGAAAATGGTTTTCAGAACTTATTATCCAATGGCCACTGTTATAAGCAGAGACAAAATCAGACTTACAGCTCTTGGTTTCAGCAGGAGTAACAGCAGAGAGACCATGCAAAGGGCTCAGTTTGATGGAAGGTTTTTCATGGCAGTGCCAGTTTCACAAGAACTGCCCCATTTTCCTGATTCTCTTCTGCCCTCGGAGTTGAACTGATACAATCTACCAGCCTGGGGAATTGATTTGGAGTAAAATGGTTTTCACTGCTGAGTTGTTTTGAACTTTGGTTATTTCTCTGATATTGTCTGTTTGTTCTCTTGGGATGTTTGAGAGGAAACCATGAGGGCAGGAGTGTCAGTAGCCATGCTTTTAGCTGGCCATATTGCTTCCATTTGTTTTATAGCTGAGAAAACAAGGCTTGTCTAGCTGTGTTCTTGTCTTTATACTTTGCTCTTAAATTCTTATTAGAGAAGGAAGGTGAATTGTTTCCTCAGAAATTATTTAAGTTGAGGAAATTGTAAGTTGCCTTGAAGCAGGCTTGAAGTCTTCCTTCAGCTCATATGAGGGAAAATAAACTTCTTAAAAATTTCATTTCTTATAATTGAATCTAAGATAAAAATTAGTGTTTTGCAGGAACCAGCGTACAAACCAACCCATCTGGCTTCCTCAGAATGTATGTGCAAGTATTTAATGAAAACTTCAGGTGCATTTTTTTTAAGAAAAAAAAAATCCATTTAAGAAACCTTAACTATGTAAAAAAAGTGTTGGTTTGAAATTTGTTTTTTTCAAGGGTACCTTTCAAATAGTCTCTAAATTAAAAACAAAAATAGTGAAAAAATTACAAAATATTAGGTCTGTCTTTAAAGTCAGCAAAGCAGCAAATGAATTCAAATCAAACAGTGAAGCCTCCAGACAAAAGGAATTTTCTCAATCAGTTTCTAACAGTTTTGGATTAAATCTGACAGTGGAACTGTGATAACTCACCAAGTTTGATTACTGAATAAAATATTTCTCTGAAGAAGTGTTTTTACATTCATAAGCATTTTTGGCTGATCTGCTCTGTTAGGGCATTTTCTTGCTGTTGTCCTTGCAAGCAATCTTTGATTTCTTTTTCTTAGGACAAAATTGTGCAGGTACTAAGAATTGTTTGTAGATAAAACTCACTTTTTCTGTTACTTCAGTGTATGAAATGTGCAGGTTTAGTAAACCTCTCTTCTTGCCAGCTACACAAAGGTGACACCTGACTTGAATTACAGGGTAAAGGAGGGTCATTATCAGATCTTAGCAGACAGGTGGAGTTTATGAATACCAAGGAGCATTTTGAAAGCTTAAAATGTTTCTGATATCCCTCACATTCTTGTGCCTTATGCAAGATTTAACAGCGTCATAGAGGAGAAAGTATTTTACAGTGGGACAAGCAGTGGGGCTTGATTTATCAAAAAAAAATTCTGAATAGTGGTTGAATGATTTTTATCTTATTAAAAGGAAGGCAATGCAGAGGTTCTGGCAGCTTCTTAAGTGTTTGGTACACCCACAATGCACATTTCCACATTTTGCAGGAGAAACCTTTCCTCAAGTTCCAAATGATAAGGAATTGTAACGCTCTGTGGATCTCACTTTGGACACTGTATGTCCTCAGCTGCTGTAACAGATAAGTGGTCTTGGTGCACTTGTGTAATACACAGTGTTTTATGGGAGGAAGGAAAGGATTGGAACTCCACTGGTAGTGTCATGGAATCATGCCAGCTGCTCTCAAGGTGCTGTGTTTCTTCTGAGCTGATCATGTGCCTCTGCAACATCTCTAAACACTTTTTCACAGCAGAAAAAGTGCCCACTTTACTGATAAAAGTGAACTGTTGCATCAATATAGACTTGTCATTTCCTTTTCCCCACTTGGACATTTTAGGTTTTAGTTTTAAGTTTTTTCTGCTTCCATAATTAGCCTTAAAACCTGAAAGAAATCAAATATGTTTTGATAAATCCTGAAATTTAGGTTAAAATAGGTAATTGAAATTTTTTTGAATATTTTTGTAATTTCTAACAGATAAATGTGTAAGCATTTTTAAAAATTCCTAATGGTCATCATATCTGTGGCTCATTGAGCTGGTTTTTATGCTGTGTCTTGATTATAAAGGATTTTTTTTAATTTTTTAAAATATTTTTTTAATTTTTTTTTTACTATGCTTGATGTAACAGAGAGGGAGAAATTTCCTGTTATTAAGAAAATCCAAGGAAAGTGAAGAAGAGAAAAATGAAGGGTGGGCATTTTGTTTGGTGTGTGGAAATCCATGTGTATACTCTATACACAAGCATTGGGGTATTGCTTCAAGCTGTGAAAGAAAGTATTTTGTTCCCTGTATGTTTTCCTAGATGATGCATTCCTGGTGGTCATCATTGAGGTCACTGTTCCAAGTTTGATGTGCTTGAGCAAGAGGATTCAATTTTCACAAAGGTTCTCTTCAGAGCCTTCAGATAATGTGTCATTTTTTCATCTGTTTTAGGTCAGTAGCCTCTCTCTGGAGGACTTAAATGCATTTCTGGCACTCATTCTCTGCCTCAAAGGGAAATCAGCAGCTCAACTGACAGGCCTGCAGGTATGCACTGGAATAATTTTGTAGCATGAAATACTCATGGAAACATTGTGATGAATGTTTTGGGGATAAATCATTTTACATTCGTTTTTTTACAAATACAGGAGCTAAGGGTCGGGGTAAATATGTAGGCTTTTCTTGTGCTATATTTTGTGTGAGTACTTGTAATTGCTAATCACACAAAAAATTAAAATGGAAGGGACATTTTGTTGCAGTCCTAGAGTGAGGAAATTATTCTCAGATTTCTTCCTTCCTTAGCTTCCAAACTTCCATCTGATGAAAAATTGGTAATGTGAATCTGGTCATACAACATTGCTTCATTTTTTATACTGAGGAGGATTTTGGTTTTGGACGTGAGTTATATGAAAATCTCTAGATTAAATTAAATTTTGGTATTACTGCTTGAGGGAGAATATGAACAGTATAAACCTAACCAGAAAAAAGTTACCTAATGTGACTCATTGCAGTGAAAACTATTTGGACTACACTGTTCTGTAACTATTTGGAAGTTCTTTTAAATATTTTATATATACTCCATGCAAATCTGGTTTTTTTTCATTTCTTATCTTCTGCCTTTCCACATGTGGATTGAAGGTTCCTAGATGGTTACTGCAGAAGAACCATTTAAAAAATTCTTCCTGCACATGAAATTATGCAAGAGTGTTTTTGATTTCATAGCCTGAAATTGCAATCAAAGTGTTCGAAACGTGTAGCACAGACTCAACATGTCAATTGCTATTTGAGTTGTGGGTTTACATAAAAGTAAGTGGGAAAGGGTTAGAAATGGTTAGAACCTTAACATATCTTCATTCTGTAAATCTTGCTTGCATTTCCAATAATTTCCCTGTTTCTTTGAACAGTCCATGAGAGAATTTTGGAAGTACTTTTTTTGTTGGTCTCAAGGTAATGCTCCTGTTACTGTCCACTTGTTTCTAGTGCACAAGTACCAAAATAACAAAACCAGTGTGATCCCAGTTCCATTATTTGATTCCTTATAACAGATGAAGTCCAGTCTCCTACAAGTTTCTTCAGAGTTATCACAAATTTGACTTGTAGCTGACTGTGTAACAAAAAGGAAGCAATGAAATGAAGGCAATATGGAACACAGCAGAAATGTAGTATTTATTTCTGTCATACATTACTGCACATAGTGCTGCACTCAGCATTGGGAGGATCAGTACCTCAAGTCTGTGTGGCAGTCATTCAGCAGCAGCATAAGGGAAATCAAGGCCAAGCAGGAAGTGTTGAAACAACTTGTTTATAAATGCATTTACAGGGATTGTTACATAAGTTTCTAAAGTGCTTCTAAGTTTATTCTGCTTGAATTAGAGGCCTTTGTTTGATTGATTTGTGTTGTGGCTCTTTGGAAATACAAATCTGCATCCAAATGCATAACATTAATCAATGTATGCTGCTTATCAGCATTGTGCTGATTAAAAGTTGTTCACAAGATTTTGTTATTTGCCCACAAAGCTTATGGCAGATTAGCTGTGCACACAGAAGTGCAGGAAATGTGAAGCTGGTCTTACCCTGTGTCATGTACCACTTTATGAAGTGGACAGAATGTCGTTGGAATTGACTTCTGATGCCGTTGCCAACTCCTTTCCAAAGTTATGTCACTCTGCTGCTTATACAAGCACTTCATGCACTGTCCCACAATTCCTTCTGCTGTGCTAGAAACCAGCACAAGATCCATGTAACATAGCTGAAATTTTTTGTATCAGGCCACTTCGTAGATCAGCTCCTTGTCTTATTCTGTCAAAATTCACGGTAGTGCCTTTGGTAATAGTTTGAGCCAGAATAAATCCTTCTGAAGGGAATAGTGAGGAAAGATTTTGGTCTCTTTCTCTTCTGAGATCGTGAATACATAAATAAGAGTTTCAAAACTTTCCCTCATTGCCTTCAAATTAACCTCTTTTCCTGTGTTTTGATGACCTGAATTTCCCTGTGGAAAAAAGTTGCTGTTTCTCAGTTGTATGTGTATCTGTGTCGTGTCAAGCTGTATCAAGAATAGAGAACTTAATGATGTCCTGGGAATTCTCTCTTGAAAGGGCAGGGGACTAAATAAATAGAATATCTTATATAAATATTCTAAGAATAATGATCAGTAAAGCTAACTTTCTGAGAATTACCATTTAAGCATCTAATTTTCAAGATCCCATCTCAGAATAGCTTAAACAGTTTTTACTCATTACTGTGTTTATTTAGTCCTTTTACAAACTTGGGTTATGCTCAGTAGAGTTATTAATTTGATAGTTAGTGAATAAGGTTTCAATAGGTATTTAACAGCTTTATTTTCTAGATATTTGTGTTTAAAATCAAAGGATCCAAGAGCAATGAATTACACTAACATGAGGTTGATTAATAAATTGAGTTTACTGTAAGAAATCAGGAATAGAGTTTAATCGGTTTACCATAGTTTTTGTTCTCCATTGAAAAGTTAAAAACAATTCCTAGAAACAGCTAAATCACAGAGCTTCCAAAGAAAATGGTAAAATTAGTCAGCATCTGCAAAATTTTATGAAGATATTTTCTCATTTGCCATTTTGGACTTAACATTATAGTATTATTTAAATGTAGAAAAAAATGTTTATTTCTTGTAAGTATTTCTTTGAAGAACACTAATTTGATTTTTATAAAAATACCTCTTTCTGTAAAGAAGTCAATTAGCAAATATGTTTTAGCAGAATACTTAACTTCCAATATGAAATATGAGAGGAGATATAAATAGAGCCCATTCTGATGGAATGAAGTGAGCATTTCAGCATTCACTTTCAAATCTCCTTTCTAATATGCTGTCCATATTTCATAGTTAATGAGATCCATAAACCCACAAGTCTATGAAACAGAAAAGTCTATGGTTTGAATAAAGTGGGTTAAAGCCATAAAAAATATAGTTTATCTCACGCTGAAAGAAAGTGGGCTGTGAACATGTAACAACACTGTACATTAAATATTACTTTCTGAGAATAACATAATGTTTATACATGAAGATTTGATTATTTTTCAAGATCGATGGTTTCAAAATACCAAAACGTGCACACGATAAAAAAGACATTTTTCTGGTTAGATTTTTTCTAATTTTCTTGTAGTGCCCCCCTTATATGGTAGATTAGCATTCTACTTTGCCCAAGCCTCCCATAGAGCTTATACATAAGGTCAGAATTAAATTTTGGACCCCAGGTTGTCTAGTTCCCTTCTTTCTATTTAAATCTGGTGTGTGGTGTTGGCAAAAAGCCCAGAAAGCCATCAGTCTAACTTGGAGGCCATTGCAGAGAAAAAGAGGCACCAGCAGTTGTGCTTCCAGACTCATTTCTTACATTGTGCTGGCCCAGGTTGTTTACAAGTACAATTACAATAATGCATGTAAAACACTGCCCAGACAGGAAAAACTATAATGATTTATAAATACAATTATGTTTTTTCTAAGATTTCACTAAATATGTGACAATATGAAAAAATTGTGTTGGAAGTGTAAAGCTGTGAATCACATCTTTTTTGAAAGTTGTGAGCCAAGATGAGATGGAAAACTTTGGTTAAAAAGGAAATAAAAACTGGAAATCGGTAGATGAATTTTAGGTCCTGATAAATTATTTTAGAAATGAAATGTATGTCAGAAAATAGGAAATCAAAGTTAATAGCAGGTGTGTGGGTGGACATACACATCACTGCTGGAATTTGGGACATTTGCAAACCCTTGGAAACTTTGCTTTAGAATGTCCCATTTTGCCAGAATATCTGCTTAAGAGTAACAACATCTTTTGTACCACTTGTAAAAGGAGCAGTTTGGCTGTGGATGAGGTATAAAACAGTCAAGCACTGAAATATATTCCTTCAATTTTTTGAGAGCTTTTTGTTATTTAAAATTGTTACTGATGTGAAATGAGCACAGTAATTTTAGATGAAATGATGAGATTCAAAGAGTCTTTGCTACTTGTTTGCAAATGAACTTTCACACAATATGTATTAGGTATTATTTCATTTACTTTTGGGATAATAATAATAATAAGTACTCAGCAAACTAGGTAACTAGTTTGAAAGCTGGAAATAGCTTTAGCAAGAATCTTAGTTGCACAGAACTTTTGAGTATTTTTCATTGTGCAGTGTCATGGAAGCAAAATTACCTTGGTTTACCTTGGTATTATACCAATATTACGCAAGGTACTTTTCTGTGATTATTTTCCTGAGGGATACTTGGCCACATCCATGTAAAATAGCACTATGTTTTAGAGTCATAAGTAGTAGTGTAGGTGTCTTGGTTGGGATCCCTCAGATTTAAAGGATGTTGCTACATCTGTTCTGTGTTTTTTCTTCTGTGCCATGCAGATTGAAATACATAAACAATACCCAGATTCTGAACACTCAATAATTTCAATTTCCTGATGTGTTGGCAAGCCAAGCTATGTTTGTCAACACCATGATGTGTGATATTTTTCAAACAGACCCCAAACAGCCTTTGTGAGTTGTCTGTATTTGTCAAAATATGATTGTTGAAAAAAAAATCCTTTTTTCCCCCAAGGAGTGTATGTTTATTGTGTCTGTGTGACTGTTTCCTAATTAATATTTGCTTGAACTCTAATTGGATTGAATAAAACATAAAATGCAAATAAGAATATTGTAAAGATCTTAGGGATAAACCCTTCTTATATACAAAGGACCTGCTTCTGTAATGTACATTAGTAGTAACTAAAATGGAATTTGAGTGCATTCCCAGATGCTTTACTGAATCAGGGTTCATATTCCCTCAAAATTTGCATCTGTCAAAAGTGTTCTAAAAATTATAGGCAGGATTGTAACTGGCAGGTGGTGGAGAGCAGGGGGGATTGAGGTGATTTGCTGATCTTGGCGTTGCTCCCCAGCCCATTTTCTCATCTGCGGTCTTTAGGTTTCCTTAGTGTTCTGGGCTAATCTGGAACTAAAGTGCAGCAGTATGGGATGTGATTTCAAGTTGGTATTGGTTCAATCCCTGTTCAAAATTAGAAATATTCTTCTCATATACTCAAGATCTTAAATGAACCAGTCCAAATAGAGCAGTTCCACTGCACTTATATGGGTCGAGTATTAGTGCAAATACAATTATATTTCAGGAGCTGTAGTTACTCACCACTTACAGCACTTTTCGAAGACCCATCTCTAAATTTGTGGCTATTTTCATAAGCATCTTTTAAAGTTCTGAATAAAGTTTTCTTAGTCTATTGACAACTAGCTCCGCCTTTTTTGCTGCTGTTGGTTCATAAGCATATTAAAAAGAAATTTTGGGCATAACTAACCTATTCAACTTGCAGACAATGTTGGTGTTCTACCCCACTCTCCCCATTTTCTTCTTGACAAAATTTGGTATATTTATTAGTATCATTAGAGTCTATTTTCCTGAACATTTTTTGCAGTTGACGTGAGCCCCAGTGCCAGAATTCACATAGCTGTGTCAATTCTATTATATGAAACTGGCACAAATACAAACCACAGCATAACTAGATCACAGAACTGTCAAGGTTGGAAGAGGCCTCCAAGATCATCTAGTCCAACCATCAGCCCAGCACCACCATATTTAACATATTCAACAAATTTAACATATTTACCCCTAAACAACATCCCCAGGTGCCATCTTCTGTTGCTTCTTGAACACTTCCAGAGATGGCAACTTCACCACCTCCCTGGGCAACTTACTCCAGTGCCTAACCACTCCTGCAGTAAAAAAAATTTCCTATTTTCTAATCTTTATTTCTCCTAGCGCAGCTTAAGGCCATTTTTCTCTCATCCTTTCACTTGGAGCATGGCAGAAGTGACCAACCCCCACCTCACTGCAGCCTCCTTTTGGGTAGCCGTGGAGAGCTGAGCTGTAGGTCATCTCTTCTACTTTGTGAAAAAAATTCATTTGTTTAGATGGAAAATCTTGCTCAAGGTTTTGAGCAAGGGTCTTAAAAAGAGGATTTTTATTCCTTAGTGGAAGATGGTCTTGCATGTTTCTGGATAATTGTGTTAAGTTTGCTGTGTGTTTCTGTGAGTTTTCCCCTTTACTGTCCTGTAGCTCATAATTAGCAAGGTTTCAACAACATGGAAATGCAGCAATGTTTCAGTTATAAATTGCTTTTAGACTGTATATAGCTTAAAGAATATTTCAGGATTCTTAAGGTAGAAGACACTCTGGAATTTCAGATAACAAAATTCCTGTTAATTTTTAATCCATGCCAAATAATATTGCAGGAAGTGAAACGTTTGTTAGTAGTGAGGGTAATAAAGCTCTCCCAAAATATCAAGCAAACTGACAGCTTTGAAAAAGTCAGAGATAACTTATTACAGAGAGGGGAAAATAAATATTTCTGGTATCAATTGGCATTTTCCTGCCAAGTTTGTGTTGGTCAAAGTGTACGTTTACTTCTGAGTTCAATAGTTCTCACTTCCTTGCATATCGTATGCTGGAAGGAGCCAGCAGCCCGTGGGGGTTGGAGGTGGTGTTTGCATGGCGTGGGTGGGGTTGCTCCCCGCTGCCTTTGAGGGCTGCCCTGTGTCCCCCAGGGCAGGTGACATCCAGGGGCAGGAGCAGGGAGGGAGCGGCGCTGTCAGGAAGCGGTGGCACGCGCGCACCTGCCCGGCATCTGCTCGGGGCACCTGCACCTGCCCGCGCCTCTGGCACGCCCCAGCGGCAATACCAGCTGCACATCTGGCCCTGGAAAAAGGAGCAGATGGCTGTGTGCAGCTTCAGAGAAGCCAAGTGTTTGCTGAAATGAGCACTGAGAGGTGGATGCATTTATAGGCATGTGGCTACAGTGCTTTGCTGGACCTACTGGAGGTTTTCAAATTACTATAGTAGAAATGTTCATCTGGAAGATGTCAGAAACAGCAAGAGCTGAGTTGTTCCCTTTCTTTTTAGGTGTATTCTTGATTGACATGGCCACTGTCCAGGGCTTGAAAGTCAAGACAGTGTCCAGTTCCTATCTGTTGCTTCTTCTATGACTTTGGTCAAATTGTTCAGTTTTTTGTTCTTGCTTGTAACGCTAGTCTCAATAATATAAGTTTTTTAGCCAAAATTGCTGTGTGAAAGTGATCTTTTAATATGCTAACAGTAATATTGATGTCATACATGTATTCTCCTCCCCTTCATCCTTGTTTTGGGATTATTTCTTTTGATGTTCACTGAGAAACAGCTGAGATGTGCTTGAAGGAACTTTTTCTAAAGAAATGGAGCTGTATTAAGAGAAAAGTGATAAAAGTACGTTATAATATCCCTTACCAGCATTACTTTTTAGCATCTAAAGACATCATCACTTATTAAGACATTTTAATCCCAATGTTACACATGAGGAAAGAACAGGGACAATAAATACCAAATGTGTAAAGGTAGTTGTGTATTACCTCCAAAGAAAATTAGTGATTTATGGAGAGATGTAGTTAATTGTTTGTAATCTCATCAGCATGTCAGCATGTTTAACTTTCTAGCAAAATCATACAATTGTATGTTGTATTTGTACCCTGAGGCTCCAGTACAACAGAGAAATAGTTCAGCCTAGGAGCAATAGTAAGTAGTATTTTTCAATTACAGGAGTCTGAAAGCGTAGTGGTGTTCTGCAGGAAGTTTATTTTGGCACATCACCTTCTGCATCAAAAAAAAAGGGGGGGAAAAAAGGTATCCTTTGTTTTAAAATGGCTGGGGATCAGTTCCTGAGGCTGAAATGTTATCAGCAAAGTGCCTGCAGAGTCCAATGCTGGCTGAAGGGCTGCAATGCCGAAGTTTGGCTTGTTACAGAGCATGCATTTTCTTTAAAACAACATTCTTCTCTGTATTCAATAAGTCTTTAAAAATGACCAAGTTACTCTCACATGAACTGTATCACTGTTTATTTTTAATTTGCTCTGACATAGTGCTAACACAAGAAAATGTAAAATACTACCTGTAAATAATTTTATTTTTGTTAAACCTACATTTTTAGTCAGTTCTTGAATAGCTCAGAAGACCATCTTTATGCAACAGCTGTGTGCACCAAACAAGGTTTCTCTAATTTCTCTGTATGCATTCATCTAAACCACAGCACAGGGTTGGCATTCTTGTGCAAAAGGCAGCAACTTTCAAGCTGTCTGGCAGTTTTCCATTTTGAAAGGAATAGGTGTTCTGGAAGTGGATACTCTACTAAGTGGTAGCTTAGTTTCAAATGAAATCCTGATATCTTGAACATCCCTGATCACAGGTTACAGTTTGTCAGTTCCCTTCACAGGTCATCTGAAATGCTGCTGCGTGACTCATTTGATTTGTCTTGGAGCTTGGGATTGTCATGAAATAGAAGCAGACAAGTTCTTCTTTTCCTTCTCAACCTGTGGACTTAACACCTAGAAAATTCCTTAGCCAGAACTGTTTGCTGTGGCCCGTATCACTTCAAAGGGTGAACCGCAGTATCAACAATCTTACCGTGCAGCTGCTTTGCAGTACAAAGAAACTCAAGGGGGGGGAAAAACTACGAAACCTATATTGCACTGGCAAGCAATATTTGCTCTACTGGAATTCTCTACACAAGGTATCTTGGTTCAATGACAGTTTTATTTGAAGAATAACAGTTGTGATAATGTTTCTGGAAGCTGCAGTGCTTCAGACATGCTAAATTTTGCCAGGTCTAATTCTGTGAAATTCACCTATCTTTCTGTTGTTTGCAGTGTGAAATAAAGCAGACCCTTAAGAAGTATAAACTCAAACAGCTTAAGAGAGAGGATGATCCCCATTAGTACAATTGAATAAATCTTGAACCTCCACTCTGAATCTAGGGAGGAAAATAAAGAATACTGATTTTTAAGCTTGGCTAATTAAGCCTGGGACAATTGTAGCAGCCAACTGAGCAGTTGCAGGCCTAAGCAGCTGTCATTTGCCAATGGAGTCTGAGGCTCTGGAAGGACAGACTCCATCAGCAAAGGCAGCCAAGCACACTCTGCCTAGTAGTTCTGTTGGTGGCAGAATTTTTACGCCTAAAACTGTGTTCCATGGACCAGTCCTATGATTGAACAAAGGGATAGTACTGGATTAAGGTGTGGATAAGGACTTCAGATCAGGAGTATGGTCAGGATGAGGGAGCAGCAAATGAAGACCCTCATTTTGAAGATTTTGGTAATGGAGCTAGGCAGTGTAGAGTAGAATACAGAAATATATAGTGAATGTCAGAAAGTAAAAGAGTGGAAAAAGCTTGGTGTTTGAAGCCTTACAGTGGAAAGTTACTAGGAGAGAAGTGACCTTTTGCATGCTTTCTAAATTTTTTCTCTGTGTCCCCTAATAACGTTTGAATGTGTTGGCCAATTTCAGCTGCACTTGACAGAAACATAGGAGTCTGGGAGAGCAATACTTACTGCTGGTTGTTTTAAATAGACAGCAGGGAAGATGGGGAAGGCACTCCAAGTTGCCCAACAGGACAAAACTTTATTGTGGCATCACTTTTATTAGGGCATCCATGTGAGAGGGAGACATCACTACAGGGGGCTACAAGAATTTTTACAGTCCCAGAAAATTAAAATGTGTTTCCCTACCAACTAAATTCAGCTCTATCCATGTGATGGAAAGGTGAGGAGGTTCAAGGATAAGTATGAATCCAAAAACATGAACAAATATTTAAGACACTAAAAATTAAAATCCATTCACATTTGTGGACGGGACGTGGCTGCTGGCTGGGCTGCAGTCAGATGGTTAGCTTGGTGACTATATTCCAAAATTGATGTCAGCATTCTGTAGATGTCATAAGTACTGTGAACTGTCACTAGCACTTTAGATCAGAGTTGAGCAGTTGTGGCTAAAATAAGGGAAGTAATGTTATTTTAGTCTTTCTGCAGGTGTTAATGTGCTGTCCATTGCAGAATTGAATAAATAAGCTGAGAGGACAAAATTTTTTAATTGTGAAATTAATTATCACAGAAATGTCACTTATGCTAGGGTTTGTTGTGGATATGATAAAGATTTCTAATAAAAGCAACTGTTTATGAAAATTAAACAAGAAACGAGATATAATCTTTTTGGAACTGAAGGAAATTTTTTCTAGTTGCAAATTGGTTAGCAGTAATACTTTTGCGTTATTATTTGTGCTTAATGGTGCGTAATGGTAAAAGCAATATTTAATTTTTTTTAAAGTTTACTTCAGAGATGGTTTTGGTTTAATGTAAATACGAGTGTTGTTCCACAGAGAAGTATCATTTTACATCAAAGTCCTGATAAAACATAGTAAATAAACTTTCCTGAACATATAAATACTAAACAATTGGGTTGTTTACAGCTAAATATTTACTTCAAAGTCTTAGAAGTGTTTAAAAACTGGTTTTTCTAGTTTCTGTTGCAGCCAATGCCCTCATAGGATCTCTTTTCAATCCCCGTTTTCCTTTGCACACACCTTGTTTAAGCAGGAAGAGCTTAATTTAAGCCATAATCTTTCATCAGAATAAACCTTAGTCTGTTTTCAAAATACTGGCGCTCCTCTCCCCCCTCAGTTTGACAGGGCCCAGCAGCTTATTGCTTAAAGCTGACTGATGTCTAGTAAATGCACTATTTCACCAGCCCACCTCTGCAGGGTGACACTCCTGTAATTTACCAACATTGCACCAGTGTAAGTTATCCTTTTCTCAAGAACAGAGGGTAGAGCTCCAGTGTGCAGGGGCTTCAGCATCCTTTGCCTGCTCCCACTAGGAATTTATAGTAATGGCTGAAGGCAGGACAGTCTGCTCTCTGTCTTGGGTTGAGGTTGTTTGGTGATGCTTTCCATTGCAAGGACTTGTCTCAGCAGAGCGTTCGTCTCTCTATATTTAGAACACGGTGTGCCTTAGAGCTCTCAGGCAAAGCTAAGCCTTACTGTTCTAGTGACAAGTTCCTGAGATAGGATCTACCTGCTGCCTTTATTGCTCAAGCACAAATTGCCTATGGTTAAATATTTGATCATTTAAGATACAGGTGGCTGCTAGGAGAGTTGATGTAAGAAGCAGCAATGCTGATGATATATTGACTGAGTTCAAATGGATCTAAAAGGAGCTGGTTAAACCAGACAAGTACATAGATTTTGATCACTACCACTTGAATTCCAGCAGTTTATTGCATGGGACAAATTACATTGATTTGTAACTATTGTTGTTGAATTGATTCATTTTAACTAGAAATCATCTAATACTAACCTGTCCATGAGAGTTATATTTTCCCTTTTATCACAAAAACAGATATGTTCTTTTATAGGTGCGTGAGGAAGGTGGGGAAGGGAGGAGTAGAGAAATGCATTATGTAATTTTAAAGCTTTTCCTTTTTAAATTTCTATGTCAAAATGTTAGCCATAGTCATGTCTTCTGTATTGAACTTCACCACAGGAAGGAAGCAACAGAACAGGAAAAAGGTAAACTCTAATTTAAGTAACAATTACTAATACAGACCTTTTACATTGAAAAAAAAACATGCCCAGAATGTTGTTGAAAATCCTACTAAAGAAACATGTTTTTAAATGAAATGTTGTATTTATTACATTGAGATACAGAGGACATGTAAAGTACCACAAGTAAAGAACTGTGAAATTGTCATCATATATTTTCTCCTTGGTTTCAAGAAATTCAGATGGTGAGATGGCTTTGCTGTGTCTGGTGACATCTGGCATGTTCAGATACTCACCCTCACATTTCTACTGTAATAGAACCTATTTATTATAATTTTGACAGAATTTGAAGCTTTTAAACTCCAATCAGTTGAGGGACAAACGATTTTTTTAGTATGCTCCTGGAAATAGTTTGTGCAGCTTTCAAAATGCATTGTATAAGGTTTACACCTCTATCAAAAAATCCCTTCTGAATCTACAAAGAAGAGTCAGAGGACTACTAGTATTTCCTTAAAACATCCTGATTATTTTTTTTAATTATTATTTTGTTAGATGAAATTTGAATTGGAAATTTGCATTTCATATGCAAGATCCATGTATTTTCTCTTCCTGTAAGTTAAAACTTCATCAGGATGTGCAGTCTCGGTCTAGACTTGCAAAGTGCTGCTGTGAGCAAACACCTTCCACCCTGCCAAGCCTCTTTCTGTCACCAATGCACATGCACACAGCCACAGAGATTGGCCTGAACTCAGTGATATAAGTCTTCTAGCAAAGAGATTTCTGAAATTTTTAGAAAAAAACTTCATGCATAGTGTTGTGGGTGCTGTAGCACTTCTCTTGGTCTTTTCAAGTAGCTTACCCAGTTCAGATCAAGCCTCTGATATCAATAACCTCTGCTGCAATGATGCTAGAGGACTGGGAACTTCTGAGTTCTGAGTCTTCAAACAGAAAAAAGTTCTCTTTTTCCCCGAGTGCTGGGAGGGTGGGGACCTGCCATTGGTAGGCTCAGCAGCAGGGCCAGAGCAGAGACAGCTGGTGCAGGAGGAGCAGTTCTCACACAGTCCCTGTGTCGCTCACACAAATGTCATCAGCTGGTGGTAGGAGTAGCATCAGCGAGATCACAGGGCTGCATCTCATGTGGTTCGCTGGGGTCCTGGGTTTATAGAAATGGTAAAAAGAGCAGACACAATTTTCGAAAGGAAGTAATCTCTAGGGTGTAATGCCCTGCAAGACAAGACTTCTTTTCTTTTGCTATTTTCCACTTCTCATCATGATATCTTAACATTGCAGGCACCAAGCAGTTGTGAGCATTCCCATGGCAAGGCCACTCTGTGGTTTGCCATGTGCACAGCCTCATTGTTACAGACTCACTGTGCTTTCATTTGCTTTGGTTTTCATTGCCAGACATGGAAAATAGAAACTACCCTTTAGTCAATGTATTTCCTATCCTCTTAAAATAAAGAAATCACTGGTTGATAGCTCTTGCATTGGTCTTGCTCATACTAATTTCCATTAAAACACCAAGCCTTACCTGATATCCCTCACACAAACCCTCCACCCTCCAATACTAAAGTGCTTTAGGAAAGTTCTGGACTGATATCCCTAGACAATGAAGTCTTCTAACCATAGAGCCTGTCACCAGCAGCATTATCTTTTTGGTCACTATGTCTCAAGTTTAACTGAAAAGAACACAGCTAGGGTTGTAAATGATGTGGACACACTTCCTCAGCAGATCTTTAGGTTTAATCTGGTGATCAGAAACAATCTAGTAAATGCAATGTGAGAATCTCAGCTGCAACATGATAAGTGACTGTGTGCACTCTAGCAGTTTACTTTAGTACAAATACTGGTTCACTTAAACCACATTCCTCTTTCAAGTACCCTTCAGCATCGTTAAACCGTTTGCAAACCCCTGCTTTACTTGCCAGAGCAAGAGAGTTATGAGTGTGCATGCAGTTACTAGTCTCAGCTGGCAAAATGGTAGCTGACATCTGGAGGCCATAACTTCCTGAAACTCAGTGGCCTTATCCCCTACTGAAAGTACATTTATTTTAAAGGGAGGGCAGGAGAGAGATTCCTTACTCTAATATGAAATGTCATGATCAGAAAAATAAGGATCTTTCATTTTCTAAATGACTGCTCAAATTCTAGTGGGAGGTGTCCCTGCCCATGGCAGGAGCTTGAAACTAGATGAACTAAAAAGATGAACTTTAAGGTCCCTTTCAACCCAAACCATCGTACAGTTCTGTGAAATTAGCTTGTGTTGTCTGCATTTGTCTGGATGACAGTGGTTGTCGCCAGTTGTCTGCACTGGATGAATTTCAGCTACTGACTGTCGTGTTGGGTCAGTGCCCTGGTGGCCAGCCTGATGCCTTTCCAGGAATCACTAGAGACAGAATAAGTTCTTCCCAGAGGGCTCTGAACCTCCCTGCCTGGCATCTCCCTGCCTGCAACTTCATATCTGAGTCCTCTTTTGCTTTTGCATTTTGCAGAAAGCAGCCCATGGAGATGCACCTCGTATCTTCAAGCCAGCTTAACAGAACCCTACTGCCCCTTGTCTGTGGCTGGGGAGAGCCCCATCACAGAGATCAGCTTCACCTAGTCAAATTTTGCAACAGAACTCAGCTCATTGTGTAATAGAGCAGAAAAATTAATTCCTTCACCAGGGTCTGGCTCTATTCTCCAAACAATTTATGATTTTCATTTTTGGAAGAAGCTTTGTAGCTCTTTTTTGCTGGCAAAGGTTTCCTGATTTTGTTATGTGGGCCTTAGGAAGGAAAAATTCTGATTCATTAGTACTACATTTCACTGATTTTGCTACTAGTTGTCATTTTTTATAACATAAGGCACTGATGCTGTATGTTCATACCTTTAAGTCTTTTGGAGGTCTTTCAAGGTATAGGATGTAGTAATAATGGCCAAACCTTTCCACTGCATTTTAGTCAAACAGTTCACAGCTCTGCGGGAGCTAGGGCTAAGACAATTTGAGTCACTTTTTGCCCTTTCTGTTCTGGACTCTTTTGGATACTCCATTCCTGAGTATATCCATACCAGATCCTCCATTTCTGGTATAATTTATACCCTAAGGGTACACCAGCTACCAGGGATTACAGTATTGATGGCCACATTGCTATGAATCTCTCGTGATCCTAACAGACTGCTGTGGAACAGACTGGAAAAGGCATTGCCCACTGAGAGCTTTGTACTGCTTAAACAATACTTAAAATCAGAGCTTTCCCCATACTGGATTCAAGGTTTTTATATTTTGCTGTCCTCTGCCACAACAGGATGTTAAATTCACACATGGAGTTTATCTTGGCTGTGAGTTTTAATTGTCTTGTTGAGCTTCTCATTTTGCATTTTCTAAATGAGGTCACACGATTCCAATATTTCTTCTGGAGACATCCAGGTTGAAGTGAAATAATTTGACTTTCAGATTACAGTCAAAGGAAATTCTGGAGTGTTTAAAATAAAAGCTAGGATACAAAATAAACTTTGTTCTGTCAAATGCTGCAATTTAAATTATCTCTAACACTGTAACATTTCCGGGGTAAGCAAACTCTGGAAGGTCAGTGGATCACTGTACACATCAATTTGTACTCCCAGTTCATGTTTTGCATTCCACTAACAGAACTTTTTTCCTGCAGAGCTGCTAATGCTTGAAAAATACTGTGGAGCCACTTATTTTCTCTTTCCATTTACATTTTGAATGTATTTGTCTTAAAAACTTGAATGACATGCTGTGTTTGTTAAACTTCACTTCTTCCACTTTATTGAATAAAACTAGATACAGAATGCTCAGACAAATTCTGCTGTGGAGTAGAGGGCTATCACTGTCCCAACATTGGGACAGCTGACAATTTTCTCTGCTGCTTGTGTGTTTATATGGTGGTACAAACACCATATAAGGTGGCTCATATTTCCTGACTTGTGAGACCTGCCTTTGTGTGTGTGTGTGTTCCCAGCTGGCACAGGTAGACTCCAGGGCTGTACACCTGGGTGCTGTCCTTATCCGTGGCCTTACGACGTTGCTCATGGCCAACAGTGCCTGTGGCTTTCCGTTCAGGATGGATGATCTGATGCCGTGGGCAGTGTTTGATGGAAAACTTTTTCAAGAAAAATACCAGAAGGCACACAGAGGTTGCTCTGTGGAAGAACTTTTGGAAGGCAATGTAAGTAATCACTTCCTTTTAGTTCTGCATTCTTTGTAAAAATGTACCTGTCCGTTTTGTTGGTTGTTTTTGTATTCATGTTTACACTTTTCCCCTTTTCTTTGTATTTTTTCTTCTCTCTCTTATTCTTTTTTCATTCTCTCCACAAAAAAAAATTAAAAAAAAAAAGTAGAAATAGTGAGCTTATGAAGGAAGCTGTAATTTTACCTTTAATTTTGTTTCCACTACTCAGAAAATAATAAAGGAAAACAGTTGTCAATTTCAAAAATGAAAATGCCCACAATAGTTTTCCAGTACTGGGATATAAATGAGATCTTTTTCCCATAAGATTTTAAGCAACATATTAAGAACACTTTTTAAAAACCAAATGTTTAAGGTGATATTTTTAAAGGCATTAAGGAACCTAAATTTTGAGATGAAAGTTTGGCAAATTCAAAGAGGAACTGCAAATCAGAAGAAGGTACATTCTTTTAGAATAGGTAAATATGGGTGTTTCTTTTAGAATCTCATCAAGTACCTTCCTGTAGCTCTAAGTACTTGTTTGGTTCTCAGTTCCACTTTATCTTACAAATCTGGGAATTTGCAAGATTTGCATGCTGTGTTACCAAAAGAGCAGTGTGATTTCAGATGTGTCTGGGCAGGGAGGTCCTGCTGAGCACTGGGCACTGCTCAGGGGCAATGTGGCCAGGCTCACAGGTAGGGTCTGCTGGGCTCAGTGCCAGACTGTGCTGATGCCCTGGGAAAGCCTCAAACCCGACCTGCCTTGTGCCCCTCCAGCACAGAATATGTGGAGAGATGCTTGGGTAGGTCTGTACCCATCTGGGAAGGCAGCTCTAAAGACCTTCAATTAATGTGTCTTTCTCAATTAATGTGTCTGAGAAGCCTGTACCATTTAATTACTTTTGAAAATCTTACCTTTGAAGTGCTTTTACCTGCTACTGAATGTATCACTTGAGGTTAAAGTAATTACAGAGAAAAAATGTTTCCGTTTTGATTTGTTTTAATCTTATGCATCAGTGCCAGTTATTTTTGTGTAACTGGTTATCTTTTGTGATTTTGTGTCCAGCTGCATACCATGTTGGTCTGGAGTGAGGAGTGCAGCTCTTGTGGGTGGGTGGAATGAACATGTTTTTAGCATGAAGGAGGAGAATAATCCTTTCCATATGTGTTCCATCATATGATTAGGACCATAACCTCTATCCAAATCCTGTGGTTCCTATTAATTGGGCTGTTGATTTCAGTAGATTTTGGATTGGGTTTAATGGTTCATCCAGGAATTTCATGCAGGACTTTTACAAAACAATAGAGGGTTTAAAGAATAAATGGGAAAATGTTAAAGTATCCAAAATGAAATTGATATTTGTTTTCCTCTTGTGTAGAATTCAGGTTGGTGGGTAACTTTGACAATAAAAAATTAAATCTGTACAACTGTTATATTAATTGATACAGGTATTTTTAAATTTATTATGTAGCATGTTTTAGCTAACATTTTAAAATCTTGTGTTAAGGTTGGAGTTCTATTTTATTCTGTTTTATAATGAAGATGGGAAAGATCTTACTTTCCTAGAACAGAGTTAGAAATATGCTTGGTCAACTGAAATATCTAGATTAGGGTTTTTTAAAGCCTGATGCTCTGTTTTAAACAAGCCCCAGATAAACTGTTCTGTTGTGAGGAAAAATACTCTAGCTATGTGAACTTTCAGAGTAGTTTAAATACCTTCTTCTTTTTTAGGTACAATTTTATGGTACATATATGGCAGAGATATGTACCCAGACTAATAAAATAGCTTTCAGCTTATCAGTTTGAGGCAAGAATCTGTTCTGGGGAGAATTGCCAAGAGATGCCAGTTTAGCTGGGAACACTGGCAAGAGAACAAGTATATGTGATTGGTTTTTCCTCTTATTATAAGTTCAACTTTAATAAATAAAAATGGTACTTAGTTCCTGGCAGAGCTTAATATACTGCTGGAAGCCAAGATCTTTCAGCACTTGTTTGTTAACAATCTAACCTTGAGCACCACAAATCTAATCTGGTGATAGTGACAGTACTGTATGCAGAAAAGAAGTTATTCTGCATGGTATGTTTTGTAATGGAAAAGAAACTAGGAAAAAGTTATTCCTTGGTTGTTCAGTGCTTGTCTCCTAAGTCCTAGGGTCCCTTCTCTATTATGTGAATAGTTGCATTACTTCAGGGACTTGAGGCAATCTCAGAATCAGTGTTGTTTTCAATCTGATAGGCTTAAATACAGTTAATAGGTTTCTGACAATTACAGTGGAAATACAATCCTGGTTAAATATTTACATGTGTATAAAAAATTTGGAACATCTCAGGGTTTGTCTCCTACCTTCCTTTTGGTTCTTATACCAAAAGAAGAAAATGTGTACACTAAATGCAGTTGATATTTTTGTGGGCAAGTTTTTGGGTAGCTCAGCTCTTTGTAGCCTAACAGCTGTTAAAGATAAAAAAATTGACAACTTCTGATAAGAATAAAAATAGAGCCATCTTGTTTTTCTACAAAATTATGCTAAGCTCATATTATGCTAGTTCTGTTTTTCAAAACTGTAATCATATTAGTTTGTTTATCCACACAGAAAATTGGCTATAATAGTCTCATAAAGAAGTGAGGCAATGATATTATCACTTTATTAGCCTTTTTATTGTGCTTCTCACTAATGAGTATGTTCATGGTTAATTTTTTTAAATTAAAACCAAATTACATCATGGGGTCAGCATAATTGATATGTTTTGTTCTTTTCTGATCTTGCTTTTCATCCAACCTCCATACATTCTGAATTTATTCTTCCAGGAGTAAAATGAAAGGATTTCTCTGTGCTCTTCACAGGCTAGACCTAGTTTGTGTGGTAAAACAAAATTTAAAAAAAAATCAGTGGTTTTTAGTTAAGTCTCTCTAAAGATGTTTATTAACTCCAGAAATGTATTAGGGAAGTTAGGGAAGCTCTCAGCAGGGTTCATTCAGGGAGTCAGACTCTACCTTTAATTTAAGAAACCTCTCTAGTTACTGCAGTCTTGCTACCTGTTAGATTTTTTTAGCTCATCCTGTCATCTTTAAAAAGAAATGTCATCCTGTAAAAATCAGTTCAATTTTATGAAAATAACAAATTATGCTATCTAAAATCTCTCTTTTCCTAATTCTTTTCATTGTGTAGTAAATCCCACATGCCCAGTACCAATCAGAAAAAAAATACATTCTAAGATCTGTCACTTTTTCAAAGCTCAGAAAACAGAGAAAGTTAAGGATGTATCATATCTCTCAATATCGCACCCTTAAATAGCTTCAGTTTGTCCTTTTGACAGTAGAATTTTTCATCACACCACAAGGTCAACACTTGAATTTAATTCCCCATTTCTTTTTAGACTGAGTTATGTTTTATCAGTCAGGAGTTGGGGCAGATGTGTTGCTGTTGGGTAAGTTCTGTTTCTAATGTATGAGATTAAGAGACAGATTCTAACTGGTGTATTTTCCATGAGTTCATCAGTCCTTGTCTGGAGGCTTTAACCATCTCTGCCTGAGGTATTGCAGATGGAAGTCTAGTTAAGGGTATCTACAGGTGCAAGGTCATAGAATAGGACAGGACAGCAAGGGATTTGCAAATGTGAGCAGAGAAGGAAAAACTACTTCACTGAGAAAGTGGAAAGCATTTCTTCTGCACCCCTACTCACTCCTCCAGGTATCCACATTTAATATTAAATGTTCAAACTTTATTTCCTGTTAAAGTGTGAACCAGATCTACCAGCTTCATGCGTGCACAAGTGTGGCTAAGACAAGTCTTATAGTTGTTGTGTATGTGTTTGATTTGTGCTGCACCTGAAGAAAGAAGAGCAGAAGAGTAATTGATTTTTAACTGTGTTTTCTGCAGGAGTCTTTGTACACACCCTTCCAGAATCTGAAGACTCTCATTTGCAAGATTTGCATGGCAAAGAACAGAACAATACAGAGCAGACCAAGAGGAAATGGATTTAACACAGGTTGGCATTGTGTGAATTTTCTCAATAAAGTTAATACATAGATGAGCTAAATTATCCTTCAGTGGCAGCAGCAATTACATAGGCAGCCCATCAAGCTAAGTAAATTTGAAGTTCTTTCTCCAAGAAGCAATGAAAATATCTAAGAAAATATTTACTCTTTTTAGCAATTGATGTGAATTTGATTACCCAAGTTTATATAGAATAATATTTCCATCTAGGTACATAACTAGTGAGATATATGCAATAAGTACCATTAATTGACAGAAACATAACTATTTATTCAGTGACTAAAGATATTTTTATAGGAGAAATTAAATGGCCCAGCTTTTTCTTTTAGTCTCTCAGGGGAGCTATTTAACATTGATAGCTGAAGGTCAAAATGAGGCACTGAAGATGAAATACTTCTTATTGCATTCACTGACATATTTCAAAACAGAAGAGAGCTTTTGGACAATTTGAAAAACTCTGCTTTCTTGCTTAAGATCTTGCTCTTTCCCCCAACTTTATGGCTCAGTTTGCTAAAGAACTCAGTTTGCAAATTTGTTTTCCCTACCTGAGCTGCCTGACTTTCACAGTAAAAAACATCTAAAAGGTTTTTAACGTCAATCACATATCAGCCTGAATGTTGAGGCTTCAAGACTTTGAAATAATTTACACTGAATCTCAGTGTTTATGCTCATATTATATTTATCACCTGCTCAATACCTGATCAGTTATAATGTCTGTGAGGATAAAAATTACCCCTTCAGAATTCCTTGAGCAAATTACAACAGACAAAATTATTTTCTGCTAGTTCAGTACTTTGCATTATGTGGCAGCAATACTTCTGATGTGGCTCTACAACGAGCTCATGCTGGACACTCAAAATTGAGGATATCTGTTGGTGATTTATAATACCAGACCTTGGTAGCATCTGCTTTTCCTTGAGAGCTATATTTAACCATTTTAATTATGATTTGTGATTCCAATTTGGAGAGGGATTTCTGTTTGTTTTAATGACTGCAGTCTCCAAATCTGTGTCATAAAATTTTGATCTGGCTTCTAAATACACTTGTTAACAGCTTGTAATCATGATGTGCATAGATGGAAATGAGGACAAGAACCATGCTTGTTAGGCTGACTTTAGCTTAGAAAGATCGTAATTGTGCTTGAGTGTTTTGGCACAAAACTAAGAAATACTCTGTTTCCTGAAAAAGAATACACTGTCCCTCTTTCTCTCCATTTAATCTTACATATTGTCAGAGTTGCTCAGTGCATACTGTTTTTCAGGAAGAGAACAAAGAGATTTTAATCCCAGGTTCCAACAGCCACACAGAAGTCATGTTGTTTCTCCATATCATAACCAGATGAGGGAGTTCACACAAAGACATCTGCAATCCCAAGGTAAAAAATGGGTGCATGTTTTTGGGTTTGGAATTGTCCCTATCACCAGTCTAACAGCTCTGTATCTACCTGCAGTTCATATTTATGTGTGCAGTAACCCTATAGCAAGCAGTCAGCAACAAAACTTGCATTGATGCTTTAAGTTTTAGCTTTTATATTTTTCAGATTCTGTGCTGCTTTAGTGTGTAGTTCTGAGCTTCACCTTAAGGCTTGGTAAGCTCTCTTCACAGAGTAGGCAGACAGAACAAGTCCTTTTCCAGCTAGGGACCAAGGACAATCCATACTAGTCTCGGGCCCAGAGCAGGAGCAATGTGGACAGAGAAGAGAAAACAAGAAGGATGGGACTCCATAACCTAAAGCTGTAATTGGACAATTAACTCCAAAACTTATAAAAATGTGAGACCTCATGACCGGTCATCCATTTTTATGACCATTTTGGGTTCATCTTGGGTGTTGCCCTGGCTGGGCTCTTGTACTGCCCAAGGTGTATCCATTGAGGGCTTTCAATAAATACCTACTTCATTCTTTAACTCTGTCTAGCCTCTGTTCTAGGTCAGCTTTCACAAGGCATCAGCATCAGTTACATAGTTGTGTATTGCCCCTTGCAAAAACCAACTCTGCACAGTGAGGTGGAGTGTAGCATTGTAATCTGCAGTCATCTTCTACTCACAGTGTTCTGGGAAATAAGCTTTCATGTGGTATTTGTAATTTTCATGCTTGGTCTCAGCTGAACTGTGTTTAAATTTGCAACAGTTCTAAAACAAGTTGGCACAGCTGCACAGAAATGTGTCTGAAGTCTTTAGCTGCAGATCTTCGTTCATACTTCAACAAAACCCTCAAGCATATGAATAAAGTTAAACACATTCTTAAGTGGTTTTCTAGATCAGGGTCCCTACTTCCAGGTCACTGCCTAAGTGATACAAATGCAAGTTTTGTCTTGCCTTGACATTAATCTTAAATCATTCACCAGTCTCACTTCTTGAAAAGAACAGACATTTCAGTGAAACACCACAGTGGGTAACACTGTTGAGCTGGGTTAATTCAGTTTTACTTCCTCATTACTGTGAGTTGAAGCACATGCACATAGATTAAAGAAAATAAGCAAAAGGAAGAGAGGTGTCTAAGAAACATCAATTATTTTATTAAGTCTGCAGAACCTGAATTTCTTGTATGTTTCCAGGTGAGGTTTTCAAATAAGATCACTGATGTGATTAGGAAAGATAAATAATAAATAGATATAGTGAAGTCTTAAATGTTTTTCAGCTGCCACTGTTGAATGCTTCAGAGTAAGATAATATAATTTGATTCACAAATAATATTCTTTGATCCTCTATGTAAAATATAAAGCTAAAATATGGTGTATCTATGCTGACCATAAGCAAAACCCAAACTGGTCATTGTTACTAATTCTTGACCATCTGAAGAAACCAGGGGTCAGATAATCTCTGACCAGATCCAGAGATCTCATGGCTAGGTGTATTCCACAAGGTATGTTCTACAGTAACTGTGCTGCTGTGTTTGCTGTGTTACGAATGTCTTTCAGTAGCATTATTTGAACATCTTGGCTTCTTCTACACTATCCCTATTTCTTACCCTCAGGACACTCTTAAAACATGATCCCATAACTGCAGTTAAATTGCCTGTGTTATAAGTGAAACAGGTTTATTGGAAAAATACATCTGTCCTTATAAAAGAGGCCTTCAATATTTTAGAGCTCCTTTTAAAGTGATCTGCCAACATGACTCATTTTGGCAAAATTCTTTTCCTAAGTTTGCTAATATTAGCACAGGTATTTGGGTTACTTCTCTATGTAGCTGTTGTCTGTTATATGTGTGTCTCAGCAAAGCGAGAGAAAAAAAGAATACCCATTTTCTGTTCATGGTAGCTTATGTGATAAAACTCCCTAGTAATAATACTGATATCTGTCTATCCCATCCTCTATGTACCTTTCCGTGGCACACTGTTATGGTTCCTGCTGTTGCATATCATGCATAAATCATTGGATTTAATACAGTAAAAGTAATGGAACAGTAACCATGGGACCCATATCTTCTGTATCCGGAGTGTATATAATGATTAGGCAGCCTTTGTTCTCTCTTATCAGTTAATGTTTAAGAATTCTGTGACAATATCTCAGCTTCAGTGAGACAGTGGAGGAAAGAGTGCCTCCACCAAGAAAGCATCAACCTGAGAGGCAGTGGCATTTCTCTGAGAGGATGGCTTGAATCCCCTCAGGCAGAACAAGAACTGGACACAGGCATGCTTCATTACATGGCCAGTAGTAGCTGCTGTACCCAGCTGCTGTAATAAGCAGCTCATCCTCTAGCTGTATTTTCAATGCAGGGAATTCAGTTGTGGCTTTTTTTTGCATTTTGGGAAGGTTTGGGGTTTTTTTGTTTGATTTTATTCATTTAACTTCTCTCCGTAAATTTCTTGGCTGTGTGTTACAAATGGATAAAGCACATCTGTGTTATTCAGAGCAGGACATCTAAGCCTCAGGAAGGTAGATTTTCCCTCAATATTTCTTGTTTGATAATTTATGGATTTTAGGTTTGTGGCTGCAACACCACACCACAGCCCATATACCCTATTGGTAGACAAACTTCATTAATTAGAAGTTAAGACCACTAATACATTGGTTTACATCACAATGTTAACTCATTCTATAAGAACTTAAAAATAAACTGAGCATTAAGAACTATGGAAATCACTGTTAATTATCCATTTCTTCACAGAATGTAATTGCATCAAAAGGGTACATTCACTTCAGTGTTAGCGCACTGTAAAACACATAACTGTTGATAATACAAGCAGCCTCTCAATTGCAAGATACTTAGTCAAGTCTTCCACACTGGTGTTGCTTTCAACCATGCTTCTGATTAATGGGATTTTGGTAGGACTGTAATGCTGATGGGACCTGGTGGAACTTCAGTGCTGAGAAAAGATTTAATTTACATTGTGAGTGCTGCATTGCTAATAGGGCTCTCTAACTAAAGCAGTATAGTGCACAGGCATACTTAAACCAGTATGACAATATGTGTAAATATAGATTATGTCTGGTTCTAAACAGCATATTGTCCTTACCTGAATTCATACAGATCTACCAGGCACAAATGAGATTCACTATCCTAACCCATTAACTGGACTAGGCTTAAAAGTTACCATCACCCAAGAGTTTTAAAAAGAGCCACCATGCACTTTATTCTCCAGGATCTCTGAATACTAGCCACAATTACACACCAACTGGGCAGGGACATGTATTCTTTTAAGATATGTATAATTGTAACTTTTCTTGCATGCTATCTTAATAACCCCTTGTTTTCCTGCTTTAATGTTCACTGAATGTATTTAATTGCTCTCTTACTCTCTCCAGGTAGAGGATCAGGACATCCACATGGGAGGAGGTATCACCTCCCTCCTCGGTAAAGAATTCATGTCTACAAGTGGCAAATGGGATGGTGGAATAATTGCCACTGGGATAATTTTTGTTTATTCAGGCTTTCACCTGTTTTTATGAACTGTGCAGAGTAACTGGACAGTGTGACTGTGGAGGAAATCACACAAAGCTGAGGCTGTTCAGCTGGTTAATCACTTATCATGTAAGGTCTAAGCTTGTTACGAGACCAGAATCACCAAAACCTAAGTTAAGCTACCTGAGGCACAGTAGCATCCCAGTATAGCTACACTGTTTTGTCCATTTGACAAGGGAAAGTCTGAATTGTTTTTTATAACATTGTGAGGTATTCCTGAGTGTAAATTAAAGACTTAAACTATAATTCTTGCATATTTTTGTAATAGTTGTTTATATTACAATACTTTCCTCACCATGAATAATGTGTCATGTCTACACTGTATTGTAGTTTATGTCTTGATTGTGGATTATATCTGTGTTTTAAGGGTTATACCGTTGTTTCTGAAACCCTGAATAGTTTGAAACATGATATCACTGCTGTAATCATCTGCCAGTGAAACAATGTGACTTTCTTGTAAAATGTAACACTTTTTTACAAAGGAAAAAAATTGCTTTTACATTTGATACTTTTAGTTAAGGAACTTTTTGTAATTTTTTCAGCTGAGGAAGGAATCTATCATGCTTTACTTCTATAATGAATAAATATATTTTTCATACTCTCATACGGCAATTCAACAAAAAAAAGCAATAAGGATTTCTAGTTCTATTAAAAGTATGAGCCGATACCATTTCACATAACATAGTGTCTTGATTTGCATTTCAGGAAATGCACTGTCATCACAGGGGTATTCCTGCTTCCTTTTCCAATCGATTTTCCACTGACTGTAATTGTAATATCATTTTTTTTTACTATCATTTTTATCCCTCCCTTACAAACCTTTTGAAATAATGTGGTCTGAATTTTATGAAGACTTCTCTGGTTTCAGGGATCTCATGATGTACAATAGTGTATTTTAAAAGAATGCGATTGTGTGCCAGAATGTGTTGGTAGTTCCCTCTTCAGGCTTTGATATGAGAAAAGATGTCTGTTATCCTCAATAAACAAAGTTAAATACAGTCAGAGTGGGAGTTTTGCTGTGCTAGCTGTGGTATGAATTGTTGGTAATAATTACCCTGATTACTGGAGAATTGATAGCGTCTCTGTGAGGTTGTTTTTTCTTCCTAATGTTAGACCATAAGCAGAAGCTGCTTATTATTATTTCCAAGCCAGAAGATTTTTTTCCCACCAGGAATAGTAGAGGGAAAGCAGAAGCATGAAACTGAAACGCAGAGGTCCTGTCTCACTGAACTCACTGAACTTTGAATTGTTCACAATACCACAAAGCTTATGGACTCTAGAAAGAAATCATATCAGAGAACATGACCACAAAGGTTCCAGTTTAATAGGCTTTCCTTAATATGGGGATCACAGGGCTGTTTTGAATGGTTACAGAACAGAGGACAAACAGACATGGATTTGAAGTGAAGGAACGTGTGTTTGGGAAGAAAAGCATTCTTGTTCTGCTGTACTGCTTAGTCTTCTCTAGCCTGTGCACTGGGTAGCTGCCTTTCATCAAATATTCACTGAAATTGTGGATCGATTTATTAGCTTTATGCGTTCCCCTTCTGGAAGGAGATCCAGAGAACATTCCATAACATCAATCACTTAGTCAGTAGTGACTCAGCAGAAATTGTGGCGTGGTCATTGTGAGAGAGTGACTGACAGGAGCATACCTATCAACTTTCCTCTTCATGTATCCTTCCTCTCAAATTACTTTGCTCATTTGTGACACCATCACACTGGGAATCTGAATCTGGGCTGAAGAAAAAACCCTGAAACAACAAGTTAATCTTGTGATGCTGTGGCACTGCAATTATCAAAACTTATAGTTTGTACCTCTTTTATAAAACAGGAGACTACAGTTTTGATTGCTCTGCTATCTTAGCAAGTGATGTGCTGAGATGGAGCTCTATAGATCTTTTTGTGCCAAGATGTCTGAGCAAAAGTATAAGGATACTCCAACATGTGGTATTATATTGCAAAGGTGATCTTTATTTAAATGCTGGGGAGAAAAATAAAAAGTGTACGTGTTCACATTTAAACGCTGACTCCCCATTGGCAGCTAAACTGGCAGACAGGCTAGTATATGCTCCTTCAGTTGGGAGTTTGATGGGACAGTCCTCTGTGGTGCAGAGCCTCTTTCTCTTAGAGGGTATCTTTGGGTTCTATAGAAGCATGGTCAGCCCAGTAAATATGCAGAAACCTTGGTATGTTTCTGCTATAGTACTTGGGAGCACAAGAATGCCGTGAGTTTCTGAGTCTGGTGAGGCTGCCCTCATGGGTACACGCTGATGGCCTGGCAGCTCCTCAGTGCAGGTCACTCAGGGTGCCTGAGGTTGCTCAGGACAGGGCTCGGTGATGGTGACTATTACAGGCACCAGTGTTTCCTGGTGTCCCTGGAGCAGAGGTGACTGACAGCTCCATGCCTGCATCCTGAAGGCACTGCCAGGCTCTCCTCCTGGTCCTCAGAGGGGTTTCACTGCCTACAGCTGGGTGCCCTTGGATCCAGCTGGTCAGTGAGGACAATCTGTGTGAGAGAGCTGTGGGAAACCTCTTGGGAATCTCATGAGACTCTTGACTCAAGAGCAATGTTTAAGCCCAGGTCCTTGCCCTTGGTGCTTGCCTAATCTACTTTGCAGGAATTCAGCACTGTGCCTGTCTGATTCTGCCTTTGCCTCGATGATTTGACTTCCTTGTGTGACATAGACATCCCTCATCCCCATGGACTTGTCCAGTGATCACAGGACTGTTGTGTGACGCTGGTTACTGCCATCAGTCCTGCTCTGCTGCTCTTCAGGTGCTGTGGGACTGCAGCCTCAGCAGTGAGGTCACTGCCCTGCATTGCCCCTCCACGGCTGGCTTGCCTTCTCTTGTGGAGCAGGCCCCCCTTGCTGCTCCATGACAACTTTAAGGCTCTGACAGCACAGGGGGTCAGGAAGTTTGGCTGAAACCACCACAGTACTTTGATAGTGTCAAAACAATAGATATGGCCTGTGGGCTGAAAACTGCTCAAAAAAACTGAAAATGGCTACAAACCAGCCAAGTGTCTTTGTGCATCCCTGCAAATTAGGACCTTGCTTTCTTTGCTTTCCTAAACCTTGCAGCTGACACCCAGACCTTTCTCACCCGTAGCCAGGCTGATGGGTATGCTGTGTTTCAGCTGTGCCCACCACAAATGTGAAGCTGGTTCAGAACACAGAAGCTCATTTGTTAAAGAGTATATTCTTGAAGCTGATTCTTGTAGAGCGCTGTGGCTTGTACTGGTTTTGGAGCCCTAGATTGGTGATCAGGCACTAAGTTTAGCCTACAGTTTTTACCTAGAAGTATGGCATTGAGACAACACATGAAGAGTTGAAAAGTTGTCTGTAACAGACAGGGGCAGCTGGCAGGGTATTCTGTCTGAGTGCTCACCAGCCTAAATTTATTTATCTTAAAATTTATCTTAAATTTATCTTACTACAAAATTAAGGTCTAATGGGTCTAATGTTTGGTTTTGCTTGTGCCAACTGGGAAAATACATCTTTATTGCATTAAAACCCCTCGACCTTAGAGTCTGAAATATTTGTTCAGGTAAGGAATCCAAACCAGTTACTGACTGTGATGCTGTACTGGGTGCTGCTCTTTGTCTGTGTAGCAGGTCTGGTAGTGCACAGCTTAAAACTCCCTAACACACCTGAAATCAGAGTGCAGGCAGGACATCAGCTGTAGCAATTGCACCTACTGTCTCCTATACCTCTAAAACCCACAAATACAAATACACAGCACCAGGCCTGGCAGAGTTCAAGGACAGTTTGGACAATGCTCTCAGGCATGTGGTGTGACTCTTGGGGATGATGCTGGGCAGGGCTAGGGGTTGGACTCGATGATCCAACTGGGCATATTCTGTGAAATAGGGAGATAGGCATTTCTTCAGGGCAAAGAACTGTTCTGAGTGCAGAATTTCAGTCACACTGAAATGTGTTGTATTCCGCACTGGTGTTCATGCTCAATATCAAAATGTATCTTGCCAATAAGAATCACCAAAAGACTCTCTTCTCCTCAGTTATGACTTTTGTGATGACTGTTTCTTTTGGAGATGAAGGACTTGATTTGGTGATCAGATTCAAGCACAAACCTGAAAGTTACGCAGGCTAGGGAAGCAAGGACACAACAGAATGCAAGGTATGGGTGCACACAATCCATCCATTTAGTATTTTGAGGCTTTGCAGTATTTTGAATCTTTTTGAGTATTTGTCTTTGCATTGATTCTTATTTTCCCAGTACACATTAGATCACTTATCAAATGACCTTTTATTAGTAGTGGTCCCATAGATAAACAGGGATATATTAACTGCTAATATAGTTAATCTAGGCATGATTTTTTTTATATTAATACATTGATATTTCAAATGTATTAAGCTTCTCTTTTTCATGCCAGAAGATACAAGAAACATTAGGCACAGAAACCAATCCTGGATATAAGCTCTCTGAAAATGCTTGATAGCTGTAGGCTTTTTAATAGAAAATAGTGCACCCTGTCTCAAAAATTAGGTAGCCAAGTGTGCAGCTGGTTTTTCGATTCATATTAAAGAGTAAAACTGTACTGTAAGAGATGTTCTGATATCAGATGTGTTTCCTTGTGATGTTTTAGGTGGCTTTAAAACTCATTAATCAGTGAAAGCAATCACAGTTTTTAGAAAAGTGATGAGAAACTTGCATGGCATTTATGGCATTTGGAAAAGTTATGTCAAGGTAACTATTCAGGAGTTATGTTCGTGACATTCAGCTTTATTTTAGGCAAGAGATTGTTCATTAACACAGAAGACCAGCAGGCTCCGTATCTACTTCCTGATAACACTTTAATTTTCACTTGTGATCATGATTCAGCTCATCTAAAAGGGATGTAAGTGTATAATGTGCTGCCTTTTGATAATCATCTTTGTCCCTAGTTTAATTACCCATCAGGTCCTTCAGTCCTTCTGATCTACATTCTGCTGGAGGGTTTTCAATTCCAGTGACGTTTATGGAGGTCTGAGGCAGGGTGCTGGTGACAAGGCTGAACTTCTTGTTACATAATACACACAGGAATGATCACCACATTTAAATAGGGTGATAAGGCTGCCCCCAAATCCTTGAGCAACTTGCAATACTCCTCTCATTAACAAAGCCTTCATTTTGTAGGTGTGATTTAATTTCTCCTCCACCTTCCCTATGCAGAGGGGGGATTTCAGAAAAGAGCAAATAGGAGAGTTTCAAACAAATCCACCATGAAATTGCATTTCCAGACAGAAGAGGGAGAGCAGCTATACAGTTGAAGTACAGAAGCACAGAGCATTTAGAAGTTGGTCAGTGCATCTAGACCAAAACTTCTAGGTTTTAAAAACAAATCAGAAACCTTGAGCATATACTGGTTTGGAATACACTTAATGCAGATTTGTTTGTGGTTTTTGTTGGCTACTTGCCTGTCTAGGCTCATCTTGTAACTGTGTGACACTAGTGCAAGTCTAGGCATTGATTGTGGTTTATGCTTTAAATAAAGATTAGATTTTAATGATTTCCTGAAGTTTTTGAACAAAAGAAATAAATACCAACCTGCAAATTTAGCCTTCATTTTTTGTTGTTGGTTTTTTGGGTTTTTTTTTTGTTTTGTTTTGTTTTTTTTTTTTTGAGGAGGAGGAGGAAATTATTTTACTTATTTGCATTGCTGGTTAGTATATTAATTCTTGGCAACAGAGTGCTGTAAGAAACTTTTGCTCCAATCAAGTTAAAAAATAGCATCAAAGAAAAAATATTAAGTGCTAACAGGAGCCAGTTTGCATGTCTTAACACTTCCTTGTTGGAAGCAGGAAAGAAATCCCAAATTTGTCACTGTGCATTTGTTTACACTAAGGTGTTATTGCTTAATCACTCCACCATCCCTCTCCGTCATGAACACCCCCATCTGCCTGTAGAAAGAGTCCAGCTTAGCAAGGCTGATCGTTTATGATGTTAGAAAATAGTAAGGGAGGGGGAAGAGGAGAGGGCAAACAGAAAAAAGAGAAATAAAGCTTTTCTTCTGTCCTTATGATCCAGGAGTGCAGTTTCAGGGGGTTTTTGACTGCTCTGTGTAGTGCTCACTAGGGGCTACAGCTAGTGCCAGCTCCAGCATTTAGGCTTTGAGAGGATGCATGTTCAGCCTGCTGGAGGATAAGATGCCTCTCTGTGTGCTGGATGTGATCTATCCTTTGAGGGGAAATAGTCTCAGTCACAAAACAGTTGTGCTTTTAGGTATGTGAGGGCAGCATGTGTCAAGTTTCTGTAAGAGACTCGGTAGCATTTTTCTCCCTTATGAAAAGTTTTTTCCTCTTTATATGACTTCAGTAAATCCCTGAAGGCCCAGGGGAAGGGTTTTTTTTTTTTTTTTCCTGAATTCTGTTGGTTTTAAGTTGGGACTAACAGAACAGAAGTTTAAAAGTAATTTTATGAAAGAAAATTAATCAGATATGAGGCCAGGGTTGCTTGAAAAACTAAAAATTAAAGGCTATGCTTTGTCTCAGGCACCTTGTGCAACTCTACTTCATATGAACTTCATCCTTTTAGATATGTTAGGCTGACAGAGCTGGGAAATTAGCCCAGGCCTTCTGACTTCTGGTAGTTTCCCTGACTGCTGGGCTAAACACTGGCATGACAGATTGCATCCAGCACAGTAGGCTGCAGAAAGTAGTTAATGGAAAATAGACTGCTTTGATGTTCACTTCTGGTGGGCTGATCCTCTGGTTTAAAAGCCAAACATCTATTGTCCCCAGTAGGAGTTTTCTTTATGAAAAATCTTTCACAAAATCTGTAATTTCCATTTCATTTTCTGAGACTGTGGTTTGCTCTATTTCTACATTCAGTAGCCAGCAAACATTTTCAAGAGTGATTTGTAATTTTGGTGTCTCTAACTTCAGAGGCCACAGACATGGCCTTATTTCTCAGAAATAAGCTAAGCATCTGTCCTCTTCTGCAAAAGCAGATGTCTCTAAAGTATTTCCATCAGAGCACCAGAAATGAAGGCACCTAAACACACTGCCTACTTTGCTGGAAAATGGGGCTAAGCACTGCAGAGATGCACCTTAGAAAACAGGCTCGGCTAGAATTAAAATGGGGGGGAGGGTGAGGAGAGTGAGAGCAAATACAGTAACAGCCTATGATTAGAAATCTTAACAATGACAGTGAGTTCTGTTTAATTCCTAACTGCTTAAAAGCAGGCCCGGGGAAATGCTCTGCTTAGAAATGTCATGGAAAGTGCAGCTGGTCCATAGGCTTTATCTTGAAAAGCAAAGGATCTTTCCCATTTTGCAGTAACACTGCCATTTACTGGGCCATACCACTAGCAATTTGCAACAATGGGAGGGAAAAAAGCTGCCATTTGACCTAGAATGCAATTTTCAACTAATTAATAAAGTGACCATTAGTGCCCGAGGGGATAATAACAGGAATAAGAACAAATTACTGTGGGGTGCAAAGGAGGCTTGGGCATTGTATTGCAAATTTCTTATGGCACTATTCTTTTTTTTGCCCCCCTCACTAATACTTTTAAAGTGCCCCCACTCAACACTTGCTCCTTGTAGGACCCTTGCAAACCACATAAGAATTAGCCCTTCAAAGATGAATCAGGATCTAATTGTTGTTAACAAAGTGCCACCTGGAGAGAAATGTTACAATATACCTTCATTACAAAGCATTCAATCTCTCTCTCGCTCACCAGTCCTGGCTACAGTACAGACAAAAAGAAGCAGTTGCTAGCATTAAGATCAGGCACCTGCAATTATTTGTAAGACACTGCCAGTCCCTGCACAAATATGCCCCTAACATTGCATGAGCCCTGTTAGAACTGCTCTGTTTATGCTGCTCCAGAGCAAGTTTTGCTGGGATCTCTCTATTTGTGACTCTAACCTGTCACTGGAGCCCTCACATTGGTGGGGACATCAAAAGAAGAAGCTGCACCATTCACCCTGCTTTTCCAGGATGTGCTCTAGGATGTGCTCTCAGTAAAGACTCTTCTGTATTTTATGGATTGACATTATGAATGCCCTGGTTTCATTTTTCTGCCTGAACAAGATTTTACTTGTGGGTGCAGCACATCCACTGCTGGTCCTGCCTGTGGTCACACTTTGCAGCTGCAGTGGTTGGAGCTGAAGACAAGACCCACCAGTGTCTGCCACGTTTGTGGCTGCGTGTCCACAGAAGTCAAACGACACTGCTCTTGTCTCTCCTGAACATTCCAGTCATGTGTTTTACAGCAAACTGAAAACTACTGCCCACAGGCTCGCTTTGCCTGTGCCTTGTTCACAAAGTCAGGGAGTCAAACCTCCCCAAGAAGCTAGCAACAAACTCTAGCTTTTGGTCAGTTAATCTGTCTGTTGTGGCCAGCACAAAGAAGGGACAGACCCTGGTAGCTGGAAGCAGGTGAGGGAACACAGGACCTTCCCTTCCCTTTAGGAGAAGGACTTGCTCCACATTAAGGTGAAACCAGTCTCACTTCCCAAAAGCATTTTGTAAAACTTTTTTGGTGGGTTTTTTTAAGCAGTGGGAGATATGGAATCACAGAAGAGTCCAGGTTTGAGGGGGCCTTGTAAAATCATCTGATCCAACCTTCCATGGGAGAAGGAGCCCAGATGAGATTATTTAGCACCCTGTCTGACCACACCTTGAGAACCTCCAGTGATGAGGACCATACCACGTCCCTGCAGAGGTTGTTCCAGTGAATTATTGTTCTCATTGTAAAGATTTTATTTACTATATTGAAACGAAACCTTTCCTTGCCTCTTGTCTTCTTATTTCGGTAAACATGAATATCCTGTTCATTCTGAGGATCAGGAAATTGGAGAGTGAAGGAGAGGTGGAAGCAGTCTCCCCTCTTTCTGTTCCTTGCTCAGATTACTCATCTGTTTACCTGCCAGATTATCCACGCTGCTCCAGAGAACTGAGGGACTCACTAGAAGGGAATGCTCGGGTACCTTGCCCAGGTTGATTTCTTAACTGATGGACATGGAGGCAGGAACTTCTGGAGATCAAAGCAATGCTAACCTCCTTTGGCTGCTGATTTTCCTAGAAAAACTACCTCTGTCCAGAAATAGCACACTCAGGGCCTGCTTTGTTGGATAAATAATCCCAATGCTCCACTTGCCTCGTATTTTGGAACATATGTAGTGCAAATAGAGATACAGAAATTTTTTACTCATAAAAAGCACATTATATGAAATCAAATAAATACTTTTGGATCCTGAAAGGCTTCAACTGTTAAATGTGATTCCAAGTGTTTCTAACTGGCAGAAACTGGCTGTATATGCTCATCCTGCAGCTGTTTTGTAAACAGTCAGCACTATTGCTGCAATTAAAACATGCTTTGGATTTTTCATTTTGACTTTGGCTATCATTGACCATCTCCAACTTCCACTAAAGAAGGCTGTTCACCATAAAGGGTCTGCACTGCTTTAACATCAGTGAAGATTTGCCAGAGGACCCAATGGTGATGACTGAACTACAGTCTTTGGTGTAACTGGGAGAGTGAGGCTGCACCAAATTAGTAAGTATGTACCAGCTCTGGTTGTACATGCAGTGGAGGAAAGGGGTAAAACATCCCCTATGACTGGAACACCATTCCCCAAACAGCACTAAAAGAGGTGGACTTCCAAGAGCACAGTCCCAGACTTGCAGATTGCCTTTCTGATACTGAAAGCCATTGATGGCATAAAGCCTAGCACAGCCCAGAGCATAAAATGAGCCTCTCTCATCAGTCTGGCATCCTTGTGCTTGAAATTGATCAAAAATGGCTCAGCTACTCAGTCTTCTCAGGTTAAAAGTGCTCTTAAGTGACTTTGCTAGAGTTGCAGTGCTTGCCTCTGGCAGTTAGCAACACGAGCACAGTCCTGGGACTCCTTGCTCCTTATGCAGTGATCTGCAGTTTCTGTGTGTCTGTCCACTCATTGGCACACGTGGTTCATTAGGGAGCTCTCACTGAACACGTGTTCAGAGTTGATGAGGATCTAATTTGTCCTGCTGTAAGAGGATTCTGTCTAATCATTAGGATGGGGGTCAGAGTTAGGAAACCTGACTGGTTCCCCTGCACCTTCCTAGAGCTGTCATTTACTGACTCTATGACCTTGCTCAAGATATACCAGAATCTTGAGACACTCATTGTCATCAGCTGGAGCACAGATCCATCTTTAGAAGTTTCTAGGAGCTGAGAGACATGGGAAGTGATTGCTGCAGTGTGTATTCCCCACTAAATGTGTGGAATATTACCCCAATAACTCTGTAGTGCTGAGGCCAGATACCGAGCTGTGCAAAACTAGGAGCCACTTGAAAATATCAGCAGATGACTCCTTGTGCAGCTCTTTGCTTAAAAGCTGTATTTATCTCTCAGAGATATTGTAGTTTGAAGAAGGGCAGGAGATCCTTGTGTGAATTGGGCAATACAACAGCACAGCACCTGGGTAAAGATCCTGAGAAGAAGCTGTGAATAAACAGGAGGATGTACAGGAGGTTATCCAGGCTGCAAATCTCTGACCAAGTTAATGCTCTCCAAAGAAAGGCACAAGGAGCAGAGATGGAAGCATTTGCCATTTCCAAAACAGCTTGGCAGTCCCCCAGGACTGCAGACAGGCTTCACTGGAGGGTCTGTTCTTGTGTGACACAAGAGATGGATGAACATACAAGTGCCATTAGCATTGACGGGAGGTGCCTGCTAAACTTTCCCACGAGCTGGTGGAGGAAAAGGCTTCTAAAGGTATCTCACGAGGTAACAGAAGGCTGTGGCTGCACATGCTGCCTCCCTTTAATATCTGCCTGTGATACAGCTGTACTCTTACATCACTTGGATGCATCTACTTGGCATCTTGCTGCCTGTCACAAAGAGGCACTTTGGAGCCGTGCAGCATGCTTGCCCATTATCCTCAGTGCAAGTCTGTAAATACACAACTTGTGTGTAACCTGTTTGTATAGTGACCCTCAATCCCAGATTGATCCGTTGTTGATTCCAAGGACTACTGTCTCCTTTGAATCCTATTTTTATTGAATGTTCATCAGCAGGAATATATGTTTTATTTTATTTTATTTTTTCCTTTTGTGGCTGTTTTTCTGTCTTTTGTAGCAAGCATTAAAGTTTATTTTGGGCTGAGGAAAGCTATGCCCTTTGTGACTGTGTTGTGGAGCTTTGTTTAATCCTGTGGGGTATTTGGGTGCATTTTGTCAGGGGAGAGATGGAAGGAGTAAAAGAAAAAGCTGTAGAAATAGTGGAACTGGAGATCTAGACTCCTAGAAGGTGGCAATCTGTTAACTAGTGTTCTTGGGAAAACCTGTCTGTGGTGAAAATAAAGCCCCATCGTTAAAACCTGGTGCATTTTCCTTTTCTGGCCCTGAATGTTGTTAACAATGTTGCACTCTGGTTAAGTAAAAATCTAAAACTGCAGTGAAGTGTTAGTAATCGGTTCCTGAGCAGATTCCCTAATGCTATTCACTTTTCCCTGCTAATCTTCCTGTGTGAGTTATAACAATGCAGCACCAAATGAGAAGGAAATGTCAGGTTATGTTTCAGGGCCAGCCTCCTGCCCACCCTCCATCTGTGCTGATGTCAGTGCTTATTGGAACATATGCTGCCTGTTGCTCACTGACCATCTGTTAGCTGAGCTGATGAAGTGCTCCCGTTGCTGGGACAACCCGGCCCTTGATTGCCAGTGGCACCGCAAACATTTTCTGCTCAGGTTTCACTTTTATCTGTGCTCTGGAATGGCAGCTCCGCCGCCGCGGCAGGGGTTACCCCATCCCTGCAGCTTCCCTCGGCCTGGGTGGGGAGCGCGGTCAAAACTCAAGGTGCAACTTTTGGGGCAAGCTGCTGCAAGGCTGCAGCAGAGCTAATGTGCCTGAGAACTAACTGCTGGCATTACAGCTAGGACCCAGGGCCAGGCATGCTTGCAGTGGGAGCCCAGGGCTGAGGGAGCATGTCTGGTAGTGCTTAGAAAGCTTTTGTGAAGACGCTGTGACTGGCATCATGGAGAAACACCCGCAGCCCCAGAGACATGCAAGGCTACAGAGGGATTTTTGGAGAAAAGCAAAAGGCAAGGGATGGGTTATTTTTCCCTTGGTTAAGAGTCACTTGTTCTGAGACTTCTGCGTGTTGTAGTTGTGCCTGACAGCCACAGACCTTTTGGACATAACTGAATCCAAATGTAACAATTCTTTTTTATGGTGTGGGCCTCAGTTTAAGCCACAGCAGTGATAAAACCATTTGCCCGCACTCAGCCTTTTAGCAGCTCTGCCTGGTGAGCTTCCCCCTCTCTTAAAAATGTCTGCAGACATTAATCAATGCTCATGACAAGCCTGTGGGGCTGGCAGGTGGCATTCCCAGTTTACAGGGGGAGCAGCGAGTGTGAGAGCTGGCACGGATGGGCAGCATGCCCACCTCCCAGCCTTGCCTGCTGAGATCACCAGAGCAGATTGCCCTTCACTACCCACCCAGAGCCCCAGCTCTGCCATGGTGCCAAGAGGAGCTGCATTCCAGACACCAGGGCTGAGAAGACTCTGCCCTGTCGTTCCTCCCATCTTATATGTGAGGAGATAGAGCAGCATCTGATAAACGAATGCTGTTGGTGAAGCTGACCACCACAGAAAGGGTGAAATGTGACAGCCATTAGGATACAGGAAGTCTGGATGCTTGGGAATGTTAAAGGCTCTGAAGCTGTGAAATGTCTTGGTCTTTTGTTTTCTGTGTTGGTATTCCTCAGTGTTTTCCTCACTGACCCAGGGGTTTTGGTTTCTGGATGACCTGATCTCTCAGCCCCAGTTTTGAAACGGAAGACTATCCCATCATCCTTCCATTTCTCTCAATTCCCTTCCCCCCAGCCTTGCCTCTTTCAAGTTTTCTGAAAATCTTTTCTCAGATATAGTGTCTCTTTGCAGCCCCTAGCTTGCAAAAGCAGACTTTTTAGTCTTTCATCCAGCTTATCCTTTCTGTTTCCTACCTCAATCCAGTGGTTCCTGTAGCCTGGCCAGTCAGCTGTACTCTGGCTGGCCTTTCTACCAGCTCCCCTTGCTTCTCATGCTTTTAAAATCCCCTTTTCTTCTGTTCCTAGCACAAAATCCTTTTCCCATTTCTATCAGGCGTCTGCACTATCTTTTCATAAGGCTAAGTTGTAAGTTTTTCAGAAAAAAGGCTCTTTATTTTTCATCCTATGCATCAATTATTGTTTTAATTAAATGACTGAATAGTACAATAATGTTGTGTGCTCAGAGACCACATGACGTGTGGTAGAGCTGGATAAGATATGATCCATTCTGACCTAATCCTAGGTGTTAATAATAACATACAATTTCAGCAAATGCTGCTATTTCAGGACATTCTGGCAGAACAGGCTGGTTTTACTCACCCCAGGGACAAGCACATGAACAAATTACCACAAAGCCAGCAAGGGTGGGGATTTACATGGCCTCATCTGCTTTGTGGTGAGTGCCTGCGTGTTGGGTCTTATTCTGTGGCACACGTGGGGCAGTGCCCTGTGCTCGTGTCGAGCTGCATGCCAGGTCTCTTACCTTGCCTTTATTGTGGTTATGACAAAAGCATTTATCTGCAGCTTATCACAATTACCACCACGGAGCCTGAGCACTCTAAATTCAAACTTTCTCTTGTGTCAACTTGTTTCATGCCAGTCTGCTTTTAAATCCCCTTTGGTGTCCTTGTTGCTTGCCAGAATGGTGCAAATGCGCCAGCATGTAGATGAAAATTAGGCTGATCTTTTCTCCTCTCCAAAAACATCACAGAGCTTGGTAGTTCTGATATCTTTACAGACCTAGACAACTCTGCATTTTGAATCAAAACAAAGCAGAATTTAACATTTCGCTTCAAGATTTGACAGTTTGATTTTCCCTCAGTCCAAAAATGTGAAGGAATACTAACACCATAAGCCATTACAAGTCCAGCCCCCAGCAGGATTTGTAGTTCCCAACAGAAAGTGCTATTTTTACCCAGGGCAGGAGTGCACATTTGTGCAATTCTTAGGCCCAGATTAAACAGTGGCACTGCTTTCTATGTGTGCTAAAACAGATTACACTGTGTCTTAGCTGAGTGCTTTGAACAGTGAGAGTGGTCAATTAAAGAGCTTTGAAGCCTTGAGATGCCACCAGCAAGGTGAGGTGAGGCATATACGTGCAATTTACCAGAAATGTGCAATGTCTGTGCACTTCTAGGGAAGTGTAGGGGCCAAGGGTCACGTTGAAACTCCAGATAGCGATTCTCTTGCTGCCATCATGGGCACCTATGGAATGAGTGCTGTCCTCCCCTTGAGCAATGCCAGAGGTCCCTGGCGCTGCGCCTGTTTGCAGCACTGGAAGGCAAATTGCAGATGTCTCACTGGAAGCACAGATACAGGGGTGTGAGGTGCACACACAGCCTCAGCCTGCAGAAAGCAGAGGGGTGGTCACAAATTGCCTCTCTGATGTTGCTTAGGCAGGTGTACCACAGCCAGTTACAGAAGCACTGCTGGGCTGCTGGGGAAGTTCATCAGCTGGGCAATGGTTATTGACACCATTCGAGATATACTGATTTTTGCCAGCCAAGAACCTGATCTCTGCTGTGACTGGAGTGTCAGGCATTCAGAGCTCTGCTTAATCACAGCTCTAATACGTTTCCTGAATCTGGATGTCTGGATCCTGTAAGAACAACAAATGCTTGCACTTCTGTGCTCTAAGGCTGGCAATGAGGAGCTGTTGTGTGTGCTTTTGCGAAAAAATCCCATTCTCACCCCAGTGCTGGGGCGGGCTGCCACAGATACCAGTCATGAGAGGATTTGCCCTGTGCTGCCTGGGCTCTGGAGATCACTCTCTGCACAAATTAATTAAAAGACGCCTTAGGTAGGTGTCCAGCCGGCACAGAAGGAACCCAGCTCCGTTACTAGCCTGCAATCCCCGGGTTTCCAGCTGTCACTATGTAATACGGTCTCCCCCTCACGTAATTCCTTCCTGTAGCCCAATAGAAGTCCTTTAAAGAAGAAAAAAAGAAAGACAGAGGAACAACAAGCAAGTAATCCTGTCATACGATCTGCCCCAGTAGTTTGGGGCCTGTTTCTCTTTCAGGGGCTGAGAGCTTGCTTTGAGGTGCACAATAGAGATGCCTTCTCCATTGAGTGGGGAGCTCAATGAGCCCAAGTGGGCAGCAGCAGCAGCAGCAGCAGCAGCAGCGGTGCAGCGCAGCAAAGGCCCAACTGTTAACTGATTTAACACTCTGCCAGCTGCAGTCCCTGAGCTCCAAGAGCAGCTTTGAATATTACCTTTCAGCCAATTAGACATATGTCACTTCATAAAAGCTCTCCAGTGCGCTCCCGTCCAGGGGAGGAGCTGCTGGGGACAAGGAGGGGACTGCGGTACCTGCACTGTGCCTCCCTCGAGGAGGAATCTCTGGCCGTTTCTGGAATTACTTTCAGCAGCTATCAAGAGGACTGCAGGTGCTGAATGGAGAAACTTGGCCTTAAAAAATCAATTTCACCAAAAAGCAATGGCCATGAGGTTGTTAGCAGAGAGCTGCAGCTCAGGGGGAGCACTGGAAGCTGGGTGCTCTGTCCAAAGGAGCTGCAGCTACCGAGCCAGCCAGCACAGCCACGGTCTGCAGGGCTGGAGAGTAATGGGAGGGCAGGAATGCCATGGATGCTTTTTTCCAGAATCAGTGTGGAAGGAATCTGCTTTTTTTCAGAATCAGTGTATATCTAGGTCAAGGAAGAGACTTTTTACTCTTTCAGATTGATCAAATATTTTTATTACAGTAAGGTTGAAGTTCTTATTTCAGTCATGCCAGTTTCTTTATGCTCCTTATATTAAAGCACTCAAAAATGCAATATTAAAAGGCATATTAATTAATGATAAAATATGGCAGATTATGGTAAATTTTTAAAACAAAATATTTATTAAAATGTGTTTGAAATAATTTGATTACAAAAGCCAATTTGATAACAAGTGAAATGAAACTAAGAAGTTGTGACAAAATTATTAACATTTAAAAAATTTTCTTTTCATAGCAATGTAGAAATCAAAGCATCCTGGAGATGGGGGCCCTAATAGACAGAAAGACATTTATTTTAAAATCCTGGCCTAAAGCTTTCAAGCTGATACTTGTTGCTGACACTTTTAGTGAACAGAGATGCATGAGCCAGAGCTGTGTGAATAATGCTTGTTTTTCCCACTGAAGGTGAGAGCACTCCATGGGGTTTGCACACTGTCAGAGCTCAACAAGAAACTGTGAGTGGCATACAAGAAAAGAGGGAAATAAGAGGATGGTTTTGCTTCTGTAACTTGGGAGAGAAGTGCTCGAGCTAAGTCAGGTTGGTCTCTGAATGAGTGTGAGCAATTTATTCAGCTTTGGCTTTTGGTTTTTGGTTTTCTTCCTCAGTCTCTTCAATCATCTTCACAGTAGGATGTTCTCTGCTTTGAACTTTCAGTGCTCAGTAATCAGGCAGTAGTGATTGTCAAGGGCAGTAAGACAAAGTGGGTTTTGGGGTGAATCAAATGTGCAGGAGTAGTCTTCAGGTATTCAGTCCTTTTCACACATGGATAAAGCCTTGAGCTTAGTTTTTGAAAAAGAAACCCTCTTTTCCATAAAACTTTCTCCTTGCAGTGTTTTGACCAGCTTCAGGCGGTGATGACAGGATTATGGAGTGGTAATATATAAGCTGGAATGAGAAGCTACTTGGAAGATCTCAGGATTGTAGTCAGACAAATAATTTAAGCTGGCATAAGTTGTCAGTATTGATAAAAGCAGCAGATCCTCACTTCCTCTGCTTCTGACTGCTTGTTCTCACCCTATGCTATTCTCTTCCTTCCACAGTACTTTTAATAACTTAATGGGAAACTGGAGCAGATGCAGCTGGAGCTGGGAGAGGATGAGGGTGTTCCTGAATCTGCTTTACCCAGTCTAATTTATGGCATGAATTGCCCATGTTTCAGGAGGCAGGACAAGATACCACCAGGATGGATAGTGAGAGCCAGCACACAGAGAGACCAGGGCCACTTTTTCCCTGGGTTAGCACTATCTTATTGTCTCCACTGAAATTTATTTAATTTCCATTTAACAATGACAGTTTCCCATTCTTAGCAGCCTTGAAAGGATCATCTTCCAAAAGAAGAGAGTTGAGGAGATCTTAAAATGCACAAGTGTCTTGTCCAGCCAACCTCTGGAGAGCCAAGGTCAGGCATTCCTCTTGCTCATGGTTCTGTGGTCAAAATTCTTCTGAAGCTCCTCACAGGTGTTGCTACCTCTAGACTCTGCTTAGATGTGCAAGCTTCCTCAGTGGGGTAGTTCAGAGCTGCTAAACATGCTTTTGTTGACAACCTTCACTTTATCAGAGTACATAGTTCTTGGCCAAAAAAGAGGCTCTGAACACAAGTAGGGAACTGATAATTTTAAATATACCATAATAAACAACATTATATTTTCCCCCTGTGGAATCATGTCAGATATTTGCTTCACAGGTCTTGTATAACATGATTGTTCCCTTTCTAATATTTCTCTGCCAAATCTTCACTGAAGTGATCTTGCAAACTGTTCTTTTCAGTCTTTTACTTGGTACAGCTTGGAACTTGCATATCTCTGTGCATTTGAATCCATTACTAATGCATAAGCATTCATCAGTTTGGCAGGAATGGACGCTACACATCTGTAATTCATAAGCTTCAAGACAGTTTTTGGTGATGATGATTCAGGCATCCACTGAATGTCCAAATTCCCTTTGGCATCAGTCGTCCAGCCATAACTTGCTGGATCCAGCAGAGTGGGTTCACATTGCAGGAATTATCTCCAAATGCCTGCTTAATGGTTTGCATGCAGTTCATGCTGGAATAAGCAATCTTTGCATGGGGGAAGCTGGCTGGAGTTGATTTCATCCCTTTTGGCAGAGAAGGATTGGTAATGGCATCAGTTGTTGCACTTTTAGGGACAAACAGATGGCATGTGAATTCTTGTAATTTCTGAAAGAAGCCTGATGAAAGCTCCCAGGGTTGTCCAAACACTGAGAAGTTATATTGATAATGACATTTTCTTTGCATGGGTTCTAGGGCTCCCAGTTTTCCTTTGTCTGAAAAAACACCAACAGCACTGCATCCCCAGAAGATATGCAGGCCAATCAGTGCCCTGCATGTGTCAGTCCCAGGGGAGCACACTATTATATTTCTGACAGGGAGTGATGCTTTGTGGCTGTTTTCTGACTTTCTCAGGCATTAGCCAAGATCTATAATTCTGCTGGGTTGTGCCCATTGTTTGAGCATGCAGTATAACACACATCTTCCCTCTTTGAGAAGTCCTGTGTTCTTGTGGTGGTCTCTGACTAGGGAGAAAGAGAGGATCACAGTGGAATTGAGATGTATACTTTTGTGATTTACACCCACACCCCCACACAATCTTTAAAGAAAGAATTTCATGACGTTTGACTTGCTGATGGGACAAGAAAACAACTTGTCTCTAATTTGGATTTCACATCCTACAGTTGTGTCCTTGAAATATTTGCTGGCAGAGGATCCTCTTGGATTTCTCAGTACCTTTTGTTGTTATTGTCTGGTAAATGCTTGACAATGTTTTAACTTTATGACTTTCTGCACCTTCGTGTGGTTCAAATGAGCAGAGATGCCTTGTTAACACCACTCAGCCTTTGGACAAGTCTTTGTTAATAACACAGACAGATGGGATAGTGATGGTTTCAGGGGGGCTTTGGTGGATTGCTTTTTTTTTTTTCCCATCTGACTAAATAAACTAAGTCTTAGTCAAAGAGGTTTATCCATTGCTCTGTTCTTGCTGATGGGCTTAAGTCTTCCTTCTATCCTGTTAGCATTGTATGAGGAAGCCATGTGCATTCGACTTAATTCAGTTCTGAGCACTCAAAAGGCCACAGCTCACTCTCACTGCAGACTTTGATGTCTGCTGTTCTCTGTAAAACTGCTCTACACAGCACCACTCGGATGCCTATTGATTTTTACTTGGTTGCTTTCAGCTCGGTGTTCAGCGCTAAATCATCTTTGGCAAGCATATCCATCAACAAGTTGTCTGGATATGTGGTTTGTTTTCCCTTTGTCACCCTGGCTGATACATACCTAGTGTCTCCTTCAAACCTGGCCTTTTGGGCTCCAAAGGCTTTTTTTTCTCAGCTGAAGTATTATTTATTGGTTTCTATTTTTTCTCTTTCAATAGAATCACTCTTGCTTTGAGACAAAAGTTGCTATCACATCTGGACTGACAAAGACACTTCATGAGAAATAGAAGAAAAGATAGCTTGGTATGCAAAAGCGTTTTTCCCTGTGAAATATCCAAAATTTGGAATATCCATTTGGTATTTTTCAGTGCTGTTATTTTGGTTGCCTTTGCTTGAAAGTAAAATAGCAACACCGCCAGAAACTAATGAACTCTTGTAGCCACAGCTTCTCTATTGAAAATGGCAAGGACCTGGTTCTTTGCAATGTTCCTTGAGCATCAGCACATGATGTATTACATCTCACAGGCAATTGCTACTCCTCTGTCTTCTCAGATATCACATGGGGGAAGTACCTTGGGGGGCTGTGGGTTTTGAGTTTTGTGCTTCTTTTCTTTTTGAAGATAAATTCATACTAGCTGGATCCTGGTTTCGGTTTTTCTATAAATGTCTCCCTATGCAGCCATTGCTGCTTTAACCCTTTTACCCAATGACACCCCAGAAGATCTGGTTTTGGCCATGGTTATTCATACTTTTCATAATCTTGAATATGTGATGCTTCACTTTTGTTCAAGCTTCAGGCAGCATCCTGAAACAGAATCTGGTTGCAGATTTAGGCGGCTTTCAGAAGAGTATTTTCAAATGAACAGTCAAATGTGACTTTAGCTTGGAGTTTGGCATTCCAAAATTGTGTGAAGTGTTTGGACCCTCACACACTTTCTCTGTTTCAGAAACATTGACCTCTCTCTCCACTGCTTACTTTCGTTGATGTAACAAATTGGCAATAGAAGATGTGTACAGGTGGCAGCATCAAAGTTCACCATCATGTAAATATAAGCAGAATGAGCACATGTATAATGAAAACTGATATTGTGGTATTCAGTTTTCATTTATTTGGTTACCATCTTGGAAAAGCTAAACCAAATTGACAGCAGTAGTTTGTCATCCAGCTGCTAAAATACATAGATAAGTTCTGTAACAACAGCCAAACCAAAGAGATGATGAAAAATCTGATGATTCATATAAAAATAAAATTTAATAAAACCATCCTAACTTAAAATTTGGCCCTTTGAATTATACACTTAGTTACCAGTGTCATTGATTAAGAATAACAGTGCTGTATTTCCACCTCAGAGAACACTCAAACAGGAATAGGAGGAGGAATGCAGATATTCTTTACACTATCCCTGACTTCCCTTAATCACACAGAGTGTGTGAAATTTTAGCAAAAAGGCAGAATTTGACAACTTCAGTAAGATACAACAGCAAAATAATGCAAATATGTATTTCCATCAGAACAAATTGCTTTCACTCAAATTTTTGCTTTATTCAACTCATATAAATTTCTGATATTGCTATTATTTTTCTGTCTCCCCTTTAGAACCAGATAGAGAAGTCCCCTGCTACTGGATTTTAATGTACATAATCTTGAAAACTGAAACCTTCCCATTCATTCTTTATTGTCTCTGTAATAAGAAGTGACTAGATGGATCTGGACCAGAAAATTGTTTAAATGAATATGCTCCTGGGAAGAATTTAATCTTTATTAAAACAACATATTTAGCAAAAACTCATGTAGTTGCAAATGCCCACTTTAGACCCAGAGATCAGTATTTGGTAGTGCCATAAATGAAATAAATATTACCCTCAGAAAGCAACACCCTGTGCAGAGCACTTTTAGTACACTTCTCCCACTCACCTTTCTTTGATCACCTGCATTTGGATGGGCAAACATGCAAGACTAAATAATCTGATTGATAAGGCAAATTGACTGCCTGTATAATGTTTTGTATTTTTGCTTTCATTTAGATGTTTCAAAAGGCCCATAATGAGCAAGGCAGGGAAACTTGGTAATCATCCACCTAAGCAAATTAGTTAAAATTTAAGGCAAGAAATTCACAGCAAGAGTACAGGAACTGGAGGAGCATGCTGCCTGCAGGATTTCTCCTTTGTGTTTGTATACTCTGATGTTTAATAAAATGTTGTCTCTAGTCAAGGTTTTTCCCCATATCTGAGAAATTTGTAATGTCTCCCATACAGATTCCCTGCACCTAGTAAGCTTTAGCATTTGATAGGGGCTTGTCTTCAATGAGGCCATAAACAGAACCACTTTCCTCAACCCAGGTGTCTATTTACATAGAGACTTGTAGGAATTTAATAATTTGTAGTGCAATTTCAACTTCCATCAAACCTGGTGGAGAGTGGCCAGTCAACTTGAAGGATATTAAGAGAGCTGAGTGTACATGAATCCGGGCAAATGTGCAGAAAAATTATTGAACAAACCTCTTTTTTAGTAAACTTGTTTTAAAATGGTTGTTAAACAACAGGCTCTTATCTTTGTTTAATAATATTCCATCCTCCTCCTGTTTTTGTAGCAGTTGTGAATCTGTGATGCATTGGGCAATTTCTTATCTGCTGATGTGTCCATTTAGGAATGTGATGTGAAGGTCACTTTTCCTAACAGCTTGTCTCCTTTGAAAATTTAGGCAGGTACAGTGAACATAGGTATATGTCTCCAAATGTGAGGTTTTGTCCTATTTCTAACAGCTCCACATGTTTGAAACCATTGGTCATTCTTGCCTATTTTCTTTTTTCCTATGCCTTGGAAAACTTGAGAGTCAAACACAGGTAGTAGATCTGTCTAACAGTAGGACAATTAAGGTAATTAGCCAAAGCAACCACTCAGTCGGTGTAAAGCAGAGCTGAGGAAAATAGGAGGGAGTTCTCACCATGACAGAAGTAATTGAAGTTACCTCTGTACTCTCAGTAACTGCTGTCAACTTGAGAATTTAGCCACATGCAAACCAAAAAGAACAATGCCCAAGCAAAAGGAAAAGGGAAAACAAGGCATTTAAGGCTACCCCAGAGGAGATTAGATGAAGATCCCACTACAGGAACTCTTGACACTCCAGCCAAAATCTTAAGAGACTGCCGTGAATTAGAGGTGTCACAAAGCAGAGCTAACAAAAGCCACTGTGCCCAGCAGGCTGAGCCCTGCTCCCCAGAGGCCTCAGTGCCCATCAGAAATGAGTCACTGGGACAGAGGAGGTGGAAGAAAGGGAGCCTGCAAGTCCAGTGAGCAACATGGGCAGGAGGTGTCCCTTGGGATTGCTGCAGTACCCCTCACTCAGAGCAGGGCTAAGGGGTAACTGCTGGCAGTAAGGTGTGCAACTATATTTGAGATCGGATCTGCCACAAAAACATACAGATATTATTGAAATAAATCATCTGAGGTGCTTAGAGGAGATGGAATAAATGTCAAAATTGGGTGGCAATGTCAAAATAGAGAAGCACTGCAGCAGGAATGAAGACATTTTGCACTTGTCTTTTTTTGGCCCTTTGTTCCCTCAGTATTTCCATTGGGGTGACATTTGGACCATAATGGGACATGCTGGTGCCAATCATACTTGTCCCTTTCATGGCAACCAGCGGCTGGTGAGACATGGGAGTGACGGCTCTCTTGCCCCACAGCTGCATTCAGGAAACACTTGGAGCAGGGTGTGCTGTAAGTCTTTGCAGGGGTTGAGGGATGGTGGAGACATCTCCTTGCATTTAGAGCTCAAGCTCAGGGCATTCCTGGAGAACTCCTTGCAGACAGTGTGCCATAACACTCTCTGTAAAGATACTTCCACCTGAGCTCATAAGAAGAAATGAGGAAATGTAGATGGATCTTTAGAGATCTATCTTTTAGATAAATTTAGAGGTGTATCTTTTCTAAAAGCTCCAACTCTTAGATCCTGAGGCTGTGTATTGGCTGTACTATGTGCTGCTGACTGATCAGAGTTTTCAGCTAGGAGATCTGTACAGGGAGGCTGGGGCAGGGCTCCTGCTAGCAGGGCTTGGTGAAATGTGTGACTCGGCAGGTGAGTGTCCTTCTGTTCCACGGGATCTATCCTGCAGACTGCTTTGTGTCACTCCTCTCACACACACCGTGGTGCAACACACAGGAGCAGATACCTCTTGTCATTAACTCCACCAGCTACTGGTTTTCTAACCCTTCCCTTCATCTGAGTGTCAGATTTTTCACTTGCAAATATCTCCAGAGCAAGCCTTCTCATCCCGAGGAAGCAGAAGGAAATTGCCCTCCTTAATGAGCATGGGCTAAAAGAGGAGGAATGCTTCCTGTCTCCTATGAACACAGTTGGTCCATCATAGATACTGTTTGATGTGCCTGAACTTCTCCTTCAAACAGACTCTAAAGGCAGGCTCCTGACTCCTTCTGTTACTTTTCACAGCTGGCAAGTGCCAACTTGCGCATTGCAGCTAAACTCCGGCTAAATTTGGAGTAACTGAACTTCTCCCTCTTATCCACATGGTTTCAGCTCTCTCTTGCAGGTGTTGCCCTGAACTGCTGGGTAGCACTTCAGAGGCTAAACAACATCATTGCACCATACTTGTCAAGGGCAACCTCATTTCAGCAAAAAGTTTGTTTTGCACAGCATTAGCTACAGGCTGAATCCAATGGGATTCTTACTCCAGCTGGTGCTTCCCTTGCTTTCCATAGAAATGTTGTGAGGAGAAGGTTAAGGTAAGGACAGTAAAATGCAGAATCCAGTGCCAGTGCTGAACTTAATTCTTTCTCGTCAGTTCTGAGAGACTGAAAAGGCTGCCCAGTCACCAGCCAAGTGCAGCCATGGGATCTGAGTCTGTATGTCCCTCACATACAACAGCACTGTGGAATTCAGAGTTAAAATAGCCTGTGGATTGATGTTGTCATCATTGTATGATATCTTTAACAGGCTAATAGAATAGCTGATGGGAAAAATCCTGGTGGTGTTTTTTTGGGTGTTTTTTTTTATTTGTTTTGTTTTGTCTGGGGTTTTTGGCTTTGTTTTGGTTTGGTTTGGTTTTTTGTTTGGTTGTTTGGTTTTGGGGTTGATTTTTTTGGTTTTTGGGTTTTTTTTTGTTTTTTTGGTTTTTTGTTGTTGTTGGTTTGGTTTGGTTTGGTTTGGTTTGGTTTGGTTTGGTTTGGTTTGGTTTGGTTTGGTTTGGTTTGGTTTTTTAATGACCAATAGGTCAGCTTAAAAAAAAAGTTTGACAGGTTTAAATAAGAGCTCAAAAAGATCCTGGAAACAGAGGCACTTCTGAGAACTCCAAGTGTGAAGCTGTAAAGTCTTCATATGCTAAAAAAGAGGATCTTTAACACTTCAGCATTTGTCCTTTATTCAGCTATCTTGTGTTGTTGCAAATCCAGTAAGGGCTGAAAACAGGCAGCCTCTTCACAGTGCCTTTTTTTTTGGCTGTTTAATAAACATACACTAGATACAAATTTAGCCAATAAAAGGTTCATGTAGTATGTATGTATGTATAATACATGCACAAAAGGACCATTCAAAATGCATAGCAACCACTCGGCAGGGTTTAATTTTCCTTAACAGTTTTCCATTTTCCTTTAAATTTGAGATGGGAGTGGGGGGTAGCAATCAGAATCCTCGGCATAAATAGGATAATAATAAGGAAGTTCCTGGTATTGTTGAAGTAACAGTTCTTAGCAAAGCATACAACTGAATTCAGATAAAAGAAAGTTTCTGATTAAAAAGACTGCATGAATGAAAAATGTGAAAAGTTATTGGAAATTCCTCGTAGCTGTAAAACACTGCTGTGTTAATCATATGAGAAATTAAAAACTAGCTGATATTTCTGTAACGCGTTTCTTAGTTTGGTTGACCCTTTTAAAAATATATTTTAAACACTATTAGCATTCTGCATGATAGCACACATAAATTATGTCAGCCAAACAGTACAGCAGGTTACATCATTGCCTTCTGTGACATTTATGAAGCCAGCATCTGCTGTGCACGATGGGCTGGCTTTTTCCAAAGCCTATCTAAGGGGTTTACAGCTGGCTTTCCAAATATATGCCCTGCCGTGTTCTTAAAGTGGCACACACAAAAACACACACAGACCCCGCATCATTGGCAGGTTTAGATTTTCACACACTTTTCTCACTTAGTGGAACCTGTTGGAGTGTCAGGTCTTGTGTGTCCTGGCAGGGAAGACCCAAGGGTTAAACAGATGTTCCTGTTACAGTAACGCCTGGATGCCCAGATTGAGGCCGTAATTCCATTTTAGCATAAGTGAAGAAGTAGAAAATGTTGGTAGCTGTTTGTATCACAGTGCAAGGGTTGAGACTGCTGAGTGCTGTAAAACCTGAAGAATAGAGAGGCAGGGGTTATTTTTAAGTTTTTGATGGCTAATGATAAAGATTTTTTTTTCCAGAATCTAACATTCTATCTGTCATTATAACCTGGTGGCTAGCTTCCTTCAGATACTGAATGGCCCGGGGGCTGGGCTCTTTTCAGGCACCTAAACAATCTAGCTTTGGCATTGTGCTGGGAAAGGAAAGGCTGGGAATGTGCCTGCAGGGTTTTGTGAATGCCAGGAAGATAGGGTTTTAAAGAACCTGGCCTCTAGAATGATGCAGAATCAGCAGTGGTGGTAAAATAGCATCAGTTCTGGCAGCCTAAACAGGACACTGTGCAAGTCAGACTGCCTGGTTCATTTGGACCTGTTAGGTTTTTTGGTTTGTCTTGCTTTCTGTATTCAACAGCACAAATGATGTATTAGTGAATGTATTAGTGATGTATTAGTGAAATAGGTGGAAGAACATCATCATCCTCTCTTTGCTTCTTTTTCCTCCTATGCTGTAAAAATGGCTTTCTGCTGTCTAGATGGACAGAGCAGTCTTGTGATGCATGGGTGCAGATACATGCCTGCATGCACATGTGCATACGTGCCTGTGTGTGTGTCTGCATAGATGCAGATGAAGCACTCCACCCATAAGTCCTGAAATCAAACAAAGCCTGAGGCCCCTGCTGTGCACCAAATCCTCCTGCAGGTCTGAAACATGTGTAATGCAGGCAGCACTTCTTCCTCAGAAAGGTTTTCTGTACCCCTCTGGTTTTTTTTTCCTTTTTTTCTTTTTTACCCTTAAGACCTTCAGTGGCTTGAGGTACCCTTCTTTGGGGCAGCAGCTCTTACAAAAATCCAGTCATTTCATCAAAGCCCCAGACTCTGGAGAACATGGGCTGTGCCATCACAGGGCTGCTTTTCAAGGAGGCATCTGTGCTTAGCATATGGCAACTATTTATTATAGCTGTTGCATTGAGAAACAACAATTCCCATGATAATTGTTTCTCGTATATCAAGATGCTTCAATCTCTGTTTCCCACAACATTCTGCTTGTCTGGTATGTGTGTGCCAATGTCACCACAGTCCTAGCAGACAGTTGTCTACATTTTGTCATTACTGAGGGTAAACAGACATGACTTGAGTGGGAAGGAGAGCGGGGGAAGTGGACTGCTAATTTAGTCTGTCTTTAGTAGTGCACTGTGAAAGCAGCACGGAATGATTTGTGGGCAATATTTACAAACCTCCCCTCCCTCAATGCATCCATCCCTTTTCTTCAAACACACATTGTTTCGGGGCATTAATGCTTATTATTTGCCAGCCTGCAGTACAGACGATGCTTGGTTTTGTAAGGGGATAGAGTGACTTTTCCACCCCCCCCCCAGTCATCTACGGCTCTGTCCATTATTCCAGGAGAAGCACTCCTGGGTTCCCTTGGAAATGCACAGCATATATGGACATTTACACACATATGAGTGCACTTTCAGCATTATATACAATGTACACCTTTTCTCCTTTTGCATACAGTCATCACATACATACCTTTCATAAGCTAGACGTCAAAATCCCTAAACCTATACATTAATTATTATAAAAAGAGAAAAGGGAAGGAAGGAAGGAAGGAAGGAAGGAAGGAAGGAAGGAAGGAAGGAAGGAAGGAAGGAAGGAAGGAAGGAAGGAAGAAGGGGAAGGAAGGGAAGGAAGGAAGGAAGGAAGGAAGGAAGGAAGGAAGGAAGGAAGGAAGGAAGGAAGGAAGGAAGGAAGGAAGGAAGGAAGGAAGGAAGGAAGGAAGGAAGGAAGGAAGGAAGGAAGGAAGGAAGGAAGGAAGGAAGGAAGGAAGGAAGGAAGGAAGGAAGGAAGGAAGGAAGGAAGGAAGCCTCCCAAAGTCTTGTCACCAGCAAGACCTCAACTTCTGCTGCCTGACCTGGCTGTGATGTTCACTTGTGGGCTTTGAGTCTTGGAGAACATTACAGGGACATATTTTGAAAATGCAGCAGTTCAGCATCTAGTCTCTTTGTTCCATAAATCAGTGCAACTCCATAGACTCTCAGCATTAGTGTCTTGGCCCATGCCAGGTGAGATTTAGGTCCATGACATATGATAATGCTTGCTTTTTTTGGTTTATATGGTTTTTTTGGGGAAGACAAGGGATAGGATGCATCTTGTATGAGTTACTGAAAGTGTACTACAACTGGAGATGGGTGAGCAAAATCAGCATCTGAGAGTTCTGTGCAACAGATAAACGTTGTACTCATTTCCTCAGATAGCCAGAGCCACTCCTGAGAAGCTGTAAGCACTGAAAATCACAATTTAATTTATAAAAATGGAATTTGGGATTTAAATTATGCCTAAAGGTGTAAGTTTGATGCAGCAACCCAGACTTAGGTAGGAAGGGTACTGGTTCTTGTAATGTTTGAACATAGGTCAAGCATAACCAAGATTCAATTTCAGCTCATTCTGTGAGTAGTAAATAAGCAAAAAGAAGAGTCTATTAATTTTTGAGAAATTAGAGTCTGTTCAAAACACAGCATTGCTCCCTTTTGAATGTCCCAGCTCTTCGTATCATGTTGAGCAATACTCAGCATTTATGAATCTGACTCTTGCTCTTTTGTGTAGCACTGATGTTTACATTGACCTCAGGACATCCTCATGTACTGTGTCATTCCTAAGTTCCTCCCATTTTCATCAACTTCTGTGCTTTTATGTTAAAACCTGAGATGAAACAATTTTAGTTGTCACACGAGGTGGTGCAGGTCTTTCTGAAGTTACGTGACTGCTGCTTTATACCCTCTTGACTGGGTCCTGTATTTGCATGTAAAAGTCTGACTTCATAATGCTGCTTTATTTTTGGCTTTGTGCAAGCTGTTTCTAGTTGAATCAATAGTTAAAACTGCTCCTTAAGGCAGATAAATATGTAATTAGTAGAAATAATGGAGCAGTAGTCAGTCAGCTGCAAAACTGATGCTTCATCTAAATGTGTGTAAGGCACTTTATTTAGTTGGCACGTTTCTAACATCTATTAAGTCAAATTATGAGAACTGTTTTGAGGCCTTTCACACAGAATGTGAAGCCTTTCATTCCTTATTTACATGTGTGAATATATATGCATGGAGATTTCAACCCATGAATTAACTCCAGAGGAAAACAAACCACCAGATAAACACAAAGCCTGGGGTTGTGTTTGGGTTTAGTATTTCTTCCCTTTAGAAAGCAAAGAAGCATCCTTACAGAATTTTGTGATTATTTTATTCAAAGAACTTAATTGATGTATCACAACATAGCGCTATCATTTACATGGCATTAAAAAATGGAATTGCTTAGCTCATCACGCTGACGGCAGCCAGCTGAGAGACTAGCATGAGGTCAACCTTTGGTGGTCATTTTTGTGAATCTGAAATGTGTGTTTCTATTTGAGTCTGACTGTGCAGGGCTTTATTAACACTAGTTAACACTGGTAGGGATGGAGGGAGGGAGGGAGGGAGGGATGGATGGATGGATGGATGGATGGATGGATGGATGGATGGATGGATGGATGGATGGATGGATGGATGGATGGATGGATGGATGGTAGACAGATAGTTCCAGAACCTGTTGGAAGTCACCATACATCTAAGAGTTTTAATGTAGACACAAAACTCTTGCAAAGCAACTTCTGATCTTCCCTACTGGAAGAGATGTTTTTAATTTATTCCACCTGATCCCTCAGGATTTGGATGTGGGGACCTGGTCACCTCTACAGGTGCAGAATGGGGCACATCTGAGGTGCAGCTGAGATCTAGGAAGCTCTCAAACAGTTGGATGTCTCTGCTCTGCAGCCCAAGGTTCTCTACCAGCAGCTCTGCCAGGAGCTGCAGGGGAGATGAGGGGTGAGAGGAGAATAGATGGGTGAGAAGAGAGTGTCTCCCTGTACCAGGGTGCTTTACCAGTAGCACAAGAATAGCTGGAAAAAAATTATAGATCTTTGGTTTTTCATCTCCCTACGAGCACCAAGTACCTTGTCACACTGCCTCATAAAGATCTTGAAGATTATTTCAATACTTGAAACTTCCTCTCTCTTCAAAGAACAACAAGACTTTGAGACAGAAATGTGGGAATTCACTTAGCCAAGCACTGCAATTTCAGTTTGTCTGCAATGATCTGCAAACCACAGACTCTGAAATGAGCAAGGGGTTATGTGAATGTTCCTTGTAAGTATTTATTTTTATTTTCTCTAGCAGGAGCTGTCAAATAAAGCATGTCCTGCCCTTCAGAGTTTCTGCTGTCTATGCAGAGCTTCTGCAAGCCAGGCCTTTGCTTAGTACACTTAATTAGAGTTTGCTTATTATAACAGTGGAAAATACAAGCTGGTTTGACTCTGGGAATTAAATTTTGCTGCATTCTATTCTTGGTTACCATCAGTTCCTTCCTAGTATTGGCAAAGATGCTCATGAAATCTGGGCATGTCTGGAGGAGGAAAGGTTAGCAGATTTAACAAGGAGGCATTAAAAGTTGATTTAATAGAGCAGTAGCTTGGACTTTAGTGTGTAGCATAATTTCATCATTGCTCCAGGGTAAGTATTCAATTTTGACTACTTTTTTTTTCTTTCCAGACTAAATGAAACAGATGCCTCTCAATACTTGTCTTTGATAAACATATTCTGAGAATCCTCCATCCAATTGTTACTGATTACATGGCTAAAAATGCAGTCTGTAACAGAGAAAACAGATGTGGTGATAATTATCCCTGTGCCCTGCATATCAAACATTAACTATTGCTGCTGGAAAAAAAAGGGGCTGAAACCAAACAAAGTGGGATCTGCTACACCAGATCAGACCATCAGTTCACTTTGCCTGAATCTCCAGCTATGGGCTGAGCCTGATAATTTATACGGAAATCAGGAATGCTTCTTTATAACATTGTAAAGAATGTATAATGTTTCTTTGGTTCACTACCAGTTGCTTGCACAATTCTTCCATGACAGACACAAAACTCAGAGTGTCCTGAGTCTAATTATAATTATTTGAGGGTTTTAAATCTATAGCCCAAATTTTCCATACAGTTTTACTACCCCCAAAAGCAGTAACCAGCTGTGCTCTGTCTTCAGTTCTATGGGAGTTGAAATGCCTTGATAGGAAGTTTGAGGTTGGATCACTGAAAATAACTTATGCCTGTGGCTGTTGCGGAAAATTCCATGCGGATGTGCAAGCTTATCATCTGACCTTCCAAGATGCTGGTGAGATTAGCACTAGCCAGAGTGACCAGGCTGTGTGCAAGATCTCAGCCCAGGCTGGAAGGCTTCTTCCTTCAGCAAAAATCACTGCAGCCATTTCTGGTTGCTCTTGTTTTGCTGCCACACAGCTGAAGATGATTCAATCTGAAGACCTAAGTGTCCAATGAGTAGTCTGCAACATGAATTTATCTCTTCTGCTATTTTTTTCTGATTCTTTTTAAAAGGGTTTCAGTTCTGCAAATGTGAAGCTCCTCTCTGAGGCTGACAAAGGTATTTTGCCCAGATTCCCACCAGCTGGAGGCATCTAACCTATGATACCTAAGGGCACTCATCCAGCACTGGCTGTCTGAAAGCTGCAGATCCAAACTGGTAGTCTGTCTTTCTTCGCTTGCCAGTCCAGGACATAGCAAGTATTTTCAGAGGGCAGTTGAGGCCCTCCTAAAATAGGTGAGAAAATACTCTCCTGGAGGCGCTGACTGTGCCTGTTTTGTCTCTGACTGTAAAGGGAGCCTACAGTGCTGACACAAAGTGGAAGCCTGGTGGCTTGGTAGTGGTGGCTTGGCTCCCTGAGGTGTGTTATTCCAGTCAGCCTCATGGTTCCTCTGCTGCTGCTCCAGCTAGGGGAAAGCCAGCCTCTTGCACAGGTTATTCAGCTCTCTTGTGACCTGGGTCTGTGCTTGGGAAGTGCTGCTTTTCCTCTGACTGTTAGAAATGGGCAGCTCAGATAGCACTGGGATGAAACCAGATTGTTTTCCTAAAGTCTTATACCAGAGTAGAGGGAGAGAGGACATTTTGCAGAACCCAGGAGCTCTGTTGGTTGTCTGGAAATCTCTGGGACCTGTTGCTCTAAGGAAGACTATAGCTCTAAGTCTATATAGGATAGACTTATATCTATAGTCTTCCTTAGAGCAACAGATCTAATAAGGAAGACTAAGTGTCACCATCTATGGGACAAAAATGCCATTCCAAAAGCTTTGGACTTCAAGTGAAAATATATGCTATATTGATTAGAAAATAGTTTGCTGTGACATCTGAGCACAATACGTTCATGCCTGTACATTTAATTAAATCACCTGTTTTTATTTTTAAAGCTAAATATAATGAAAAATTAAAACTTGCCAACACACTGCTCCACAGGAATGGCCTTACTCATGTTCATTAACACAAGCTAGAAGGGTGTGCCACTGTCTTCTGATGCACAGATAAATGTGGTAATTTCTTTCAGTTGTCCAGACTGGTTGGTCAATAAGATCAAGCTACTGTGCCAAGCTTATCCCTTCAGCTCCTCCTCAGCTGGTCAGGCTTTGGACATGGGATGGACTTGCTGATCAGGAGTAGAGGCATGACCCTGTAACACAAGCTAGCCAGAGGCTGGTAGTTAAAAGAGGAAACTAATGCAACTGCTTATCATCGACAGGCAGGTAAACCTTAGAAATTGGGTGAACTCACCCGTGTGAATTGTGTGAGAAATAAGGCCATGCTCTCTGTTAACCTGCTTTAATCTGCTTCAGGGCACTGCAATTTATCATCGTCCCAGAGTCAAAGCCCTTCACAGTACAGAAGAAAGGGCTGAAGTTTCACAGCCAAGGATCCTTGGGACACAAATGTTCAGGTCAGAAAAATCTCATGGACTTTCCGGGTTTGAAATACTCCTGTCTACAATATGTTCTGATTATATTTTTCTGTTGCTCCATGCTTGTCAATTGACACAGGTTGGTCTCCCAAGGGATGTTGTGGGGGCAGACAAGCCTTGTTTTCTTGCAAAACTCTCCTAAAGTTGGGCAAAATGTTTAGCAGTATCACATATGTGCACTCATCCAGGAGAAAGGTGTGATTTGTTAATATGGAAAACCATGTGTCCTGCCCCTGTTATAGATGGAAGGGATGAGAGAGAACTCTTGGGAGCTGAAGGCAGCTCCCAGGACACAGCTGAGAGCAAATTGGGCTGGTGCAGAACACAAGACCTTTTCTCTACATTCTCCTGCACCTTGTGCTGAGCAGCCCCTGCTTTGGTCCAGCAGCAATCACCATGCTAACCTTTCATTAGTGTCCAACTAATTAGCATGCCTTGAGCTCTTTTAGGAGCACCAGGTAAGTCCTCACAGCTTTTGCTAGGCAGAGGGTAACTTTCATTACCTGACCAGATTTGCTGATCTCCTGGTAGGTACCTCACTCCTTGCACAGCTCTGTGGCCAGACTGTATCAGGCTGCTGAGCATTTCCAGCCACAAACAAGAATGATCTTGTTTGATTTTGAAAGCCATGGCATGGGCAAAATCCCATTGCTCTTTTCTGATCCATCTCTGCTGACATCAGCTTTATGCCTGAATTCTTTCCAAGCACAGTCAGAAGAACAAGCTGCAGGTTTAAGCTCACCGTGGGCAGTGAATTCCCTCCCACATCTTAAAAGCCTTTTGGTTTTCCACAACTCTGTAGCATCTTGTATGTCTCAGACGGGGAATTACAAGTTGTAAATTTCTTTATCCGTCCCGCTTTCACACTTCTAAGAGTGAAAAATAAAATGCTGCCAGCATTTTATTTTTGCAGCAGGGCCATCCCTCTGCTTCTGAATAAACATTTGTGTGAGGGCTCTCATTCTTGCCAAGGTGTTAGGATAACATTCTCATGCTGATTCCACTGTCCTCCCTCAGCACCCCAGTGCTGGAGGTCCGCTTCCGAGGCTTTGAAATGGCCACGCTCTCACCTCATCTCATACACATGGAAATGAGATCACCAGAAGGAGGGAGCTCGTAAATCCCATGGGGAAGCCAACAGGGCAGGTTAGGAAATTATGACCTTCAGTGTATTGATGGTTGGGTGAAGAGCTCCACATGGGCAAAGAGGCTGCAATGAAAACAGAGGAGGCCAGGTTGCCCAGGGCATGGAGGCACTGCTGAAGGTGTTGGGCCTCTTTTCCTTCAAACCCCATGGTCCATTTCACCATTGTTTTAGCAAAAGCCAAAGCTTTTCACTGTTGGCTTCTTGTTACAAGCAAAAGACAGAAGATTTCTTATCATTAGCATCAATTATCGTTATCATTGTCTGTGTAAGGGTGTGGATGTAACATGACCACAGCTGTGCTGAGAATCAGCAGGGAAAGTACTGTCATCATGTTCATCTCAACACATGCAAACTCTGTAGAGAGACCAGGTTCTCAGGCTGCTTTTCATTTGGCTTAAACATCAGGTGTAAATACTTTTGTGTACCTCATAAATCCTGGTGACGATCAGTACTTCTCTCTTTAGTGCAACAGAGGTGTGTTAAAAGCCAGCAGGATTTACACCCATGTGGGCCTGTCTTAAGAAGCTCAGCTGTAAAAATAATTCTCATCACACGTTACAAAGCTGACTGTGGTGTTAAACACAGCAGACATTTGGTGAGGCCTACTCCTGGACAGGACCAAGGAGTTGTTAGGCATGCTAGGAAACAGTTCTCTCATTCAAACAGAGGCCACCAAAATGGTTTTTGAATAAGAACTCACTGAGTTTTCTTTCCCCTTTCATCTTGTCAGGAAATCTCTGTGAACTTCCCTCCTCTCCATTTGCCTGCCTTCCCCTTTCTCTGCTGTCATTTCCCAGCCAGGCTGTTTTCTTCAAAGTACCCTCTAAATGTCACAACCACTGAACAACCACAGCAAATAATGGAAATGCCCCGGTAACCCTTCCCAGAGCACTTATATACCAACGCTGCATAATTTGACCTGCTCTCATTCTTGTTCCCATCTTGGGAACATATTTCACAGCAGTGGCAGAGGAAAGAGAGTGGGTTCAAGATTTTGTTCCCTTTTCTCTTGGTTCTCTCTTGATGTAAGACAAACTCTACAAACACGAACTAGAAAAACCCTACAGCGCAAACCAGACACCCCTCAGAAGGAGGGTGCCAGATAACGCAGTGTGAGGAACATTTCCATTTTGAGTGCTGGTGTGCATGCTTCACCATGTACCCCTAATTATAAGAAAATTACTTAAAAGTCCTCAGGGACCTCTAAAAAGAATAATCCATAACAATAAAGGGCTTGGATATAGCAAAGATGTGCACATGTTTGAACACAGAGTTTCACCCTGGGAGACACAATCTGTGATACAGGATTTCAGGCAGAAATCCAACTCTTACTTAAGTTTTTAAAAATCAGGAGTTTTTCAAAGAGCCATGAGAACTGCTCTTTTGCTGATTCTTTCTAATGCACCAAAAGACTTGCTGGAAAGGCCCATGATAATAGGCATTTAACCTCAATAAAATATGTTAAGATACCCTACTTGACTGATCTTGGAATTTTTGTATAATTTCATTCAGTGTTGGTAAAAGTTCTCATCTCCCAAATGACTTACTTCTATCTGGTTTTTTATCACTTTGAATTTCACACTATTTTGTATTCAAGGTACGCCTGAAGCAGTGCCCTCAAACCAGCTCTTACCCAAGATGAGAAAACAAATATTGAAGTCAGGACTTAAGCTTTGAAGATGATCTTATTGTAGCCTCAACCAGATCTCTGGATCTAATCTAGATCAGGGTTTTGGTCGCTGCCCCCTTTCTCTTTTACAGGGTCAGGGCAATACTGAATGTATTGTCTTTCTCATTATGGTTTCCCCTCCTTACCTCCAGGCCTTTCACTGTACATAATTTGTCTTTCCCTAAACAAGCCCCAGGGACCTTATCTGCTGTCACCAGAGAGACATTTCAAACCTAATCTGAGTTACTCATTGGTGTTATAGGTCAGGAGTGAACAGAGGTGTCCCCTTCAGCTCCCAGAGGTGATGGTTTAGCCACACCACACACTTACCTGTTCACACATAAATTCCTCCTGAGCTGCCTCTCATCTGCATCAAACAAAACAGTAGCACTGAGTGCAACCAAGCCCAAGTCTGGGTTCTGAAGCCCTTCATCCTTCATCTCTCAGCTTTGTGGTGAGGATGATCATGGCACATTGGTGCCTGGTGTGACATGTTCCCAATCAGTCTTGTGGCAGAGCACATTCCTGTTTGGAGCATGACCTTGGGAATATTGCTTAACCCGTCCTCTGTCTTATTATTTCCCAAATCTAAACTCAAGTTGCTGTCTTGTTTGCTGAATTGCATGAGCAAATTAATCAACCTCTCAGAGAAACTCGGTGACATAAATAGGGCTGGCCAGGAAACTCTTCTCAAACTCTTCAACTTTATTACACATCAAGATAAAACAATCTTTCAAAGGTTATTTGGTGGATTGGTAATTGAAACAAATACGTACATAGAACAAACATCATTTTGACAGTAAGTGTCTTCCTATGGAATGTGGATTCACATTCAAATTGTCATTGACTTCAGAGAAGGTCTTGAACCTCGGGCTTTCCTTTCCTGGAAAACTTCAGAATTATGGTACATAATAAAAGTTGGTTGTGTTAAGAAAAAAAAAATCTGACTGGATCTGAACACAGTAAGAATATGAGGAATGTGATTCATATGTGCAAATTTTAAATATGGACCAACACTTAGAGAGAAGGTAAAGCACAAGGGGAAAGGAAAAAAAAAAAAAGAAAGAGAACACAAAAAGGGCTGCATATCTATCACCAAATGTGTTTTTTCCAAAGCCCGTGGGAAAGGAGCATCATGGAGAGTGCAACACAGCAGGCTAGGTGCAGACTGAATGCATAAACCTGTCCTCAAAGCCCTGAGTAGTGAGGTGTGAAACAGACAAATATAAAGAAAGGAGAGCTGTGTCAGCAGCAGCATCAAAACCTAGAGACTAACACAGCCTTGTTTGAGAGAAATTAGAGGCAGGGAGAGAGGCAGGGAGAAAGTGTTGATACACTATAAAATTATCACACATTTCTAAAGAGGTCTCAAAGAACTGACTTCCTGCTGGGGGATTCCTCTCATACTGGTGTGAAGAAGCATCACACCGTCACCTGCAAAGGCTTTAAGTGCAAGCGGTGACACTTCAGTATTCACTGCCTGCCTTAGAAAATCCAGGGGAAGCAAAAGAAAGATGAAAAATATGCAAGTCAAAAGGGTGTTGCTCCTATTGTTCTCCTTGCTGCTTGGTTAACTGGGAATCCCTTTGAGCAACAGAGGGGTCACATCTGTCCAGATGTGCTGTGCCTGCATCAGAGAGCAGGGCACTGTGGAAACAGCTCCACACAAACACCTTCCATCATAATAGTACAATGAAATCCCCCTTCTTGGCAGGACCAAGCTCTCACAAAAGCATGTTTTCAGCAAGAACACCACCTGGGGAAGATGACTATTAATTACCCATGATAGGGCATCACAGTGCCTTTTACAGAACAGGCAGGACTGGAGTCACTCAGGGCTGTCATGAACCTCATGGACCCCTGAGACTGAGCTGCCCAAGATAAGAATGGGTGCATCTAGACCCTCTCCAGTTAGGGCCGTGGCCATGACTGCTGCATCCCTGGCCGTGAGCTCCTGGGGGTCCTGGCCCTGGCTCGAGGACTGGATGTGCTGCTAAGTAGGTGAAGACCCAAAGGTGAAGGAAACCATTTGTGGCTGTGACAGAAGGGACCCTGAGCCTCTCAGTGTAATAGCAATGAACAGGTCAGGCACCAAAAACAGAGGGGAAAGGAAAATTAGCCTGAGTTCTTGACACCAGGGAAAGTGGTTCATCAGTAGGGTCACTGGAGGACTGTGAACTGAACTCCAGAAAGATGTTAGCAATGTCCCTGTGTTTTGCTGCAGGTGTTTCACACCTTGCAGACAGTGCAATGCCATGGAGCTCTCCCAAAGACAGCCTTGCTTTCCAAGGGGCACTCTGCCATCTCCAGCAGGGAGCAAGGGGCTGCCAGTCTGGCCTTGCTATTGCACAGTGTAACAAGAATCTGGAACAAGCAGGGCTATCAAAATCCTTTATTTAGGTGATACAACACAAGTAACAAAGCCTGGCTTATTTTTCAGGAAGGGATGTATGAGAGGGTTTCTTCTGGGGGTATGGGGAGTATGCTCTCAGTGTGTGCTTGCCTAGTTTAAATACTTATTTCTGGTTTGGATAACCTCGTTCATTTGATGTCCAATCCTATAAAAAAGACACACATAAGGATGAGAACTAACTTTGTGATGCACAGCCCTACAATATCCCACAGCCATTTTCCGAAACAAAAAAGCAGTTCATGTTCTTGATTCTTCTTGGGAGACAAGATGTTTTCTATAACCACCACAAAAAAAAAACAATCAAGCAAACTTAAATGTTTTACTTTTCACTCTTATTAACCCCTCCCCAGCTGTCCATTTCTCTTTTGAAACAGTGATATAATGTGTCTGGCAGACACTCACTAAAGAGTTGTTTGAGCTTGCCTTCCCTGCATTTCAAGAAAAAGTTATTTTCCCCGTTTTAATGAAAATTCACTTCTTTTGGTCCTCTTTTATTCTCTTATTTTTGAGGCCTTCCACCTCTGTTAACTGTGGGAAAGGCTTTGCTTTGCCAGGGTACAGCACGCATTGTAAAAGTAATTCAATTTTACACCATAGCAATGACATGATCAAGGGAACTTTGAGCAGGCTTTGTGACCAAGAGCATTTAACAAGTATGTGAAAAGCTTCCAAAGAGCCCTCATGAAAGACAGAAAGGTTATAACAATAGGAGAGGCAGTTTGATAGTGGTAAATTAAGAGTCATAGGGGTGACTCTAATCAGGTTAAGCTCTAAAGAAAGAGAAGCACCTTTATATCTCTTGGGTACAGGCCTGAGTGCATTAAAAACTGTTGAATTTGTGTTGGGAAGTACACAAATCCCTGTGGCATTGAGCATTTGCTCCTCCTTGGGCTGAAGAATTCGACTCTGCAAGGAGAAAGGCTTTCTAGGCAAAATAAGTAAAACTGCAGAACTGGACTCAGTACCTTGGAAAAAGAATATTGAATTTTTGGGTTTTTTTAGTTAATATCTAGACCTCTTTAGGAGTTCTTATCTTGCATTTTGTTCCCTGTGGAAACCTTCTGGCAGTTCCAGTGCAAGCATGGGGACAGTCTGTGCATAAAAGTAATGATGAACAATTCACACATGTTTTTAGGTTTTAGGCTCTGTGTGTGGAGCCTGAGCCAGATGCTGCCCTGAGCTATACCTCAGTGAAGTGCATCATGTACCACATGCAAGTGACAAATATTTATATATACCGTGTGTACTCATAGGCACATTGGGTACAGTGGTTCTGAGCATATCATTAAAACTTTGGGTTGGTAAAGAATGTGTGTAGAGATGTACTTTTTAATGGAGAGTCCAGCTATCCAAATAAATAACACAGCTACAGACAGACCATCAAGTTGTGAGAGTTAGTTTTGTTGTTTCTCACATATGGCTTATTCAACAACTTTTATGTATGTGTTACTGTGAAAAATGCTTAGAATTTATTTTGCCAAGGAAAAGGGTTATAACTTGTCTTTGTTGAAAAAAAAAAGAAACGCAAAAGTTGGGGCTGCCTCAATTTTGCAATCGACAGGGACACCTACAGGAAGACAAAATTAACACATTGGCATATTGGGTGTTTTCGGCTTTATTTGTTCACAGCTTGAGCCTATTACCTAATAGAGACACAAGAAAATGGCCCATCTGTTTGCAGTGGGCAAATGTGTGAGTAGCACTCTCTGGGGCTGCGTGGGAGAAGGGCTGCTTTTCAAGGACGTATTTACTTTACTCTCTGTTTTCTCAACGGTGTATATAACTCAATACTAAAAGGCTAATTTGTTTAAGAAAACCAAACCTGACTTCTTCAGTTAATTGCTTGCAGAAAAGGCGTAGGTACTGCTTGGATTCTGTGTGCTTTGTTGAGTGCACTGGAGTGGCCTCCACTCCATGGCCTGCAAGGATGCCTGAAAGCCACCTCGATGGCAGCAGAGCCCTCATTGCTCCTGTCCTGCCTGCTCTGCAGCTCTTGGAAAATATTGGGGATGTGTAAGGAGTGGGGGAGATATGGCAGTCTGTCTATCAAGGAATGGGGATGAGGCAGCTGGGAGGGAGAGTCTGCTCGGGGGCACGTGGGATTTGGGATATGATTAATGCTTTGGCAAAATGTTAGCGAGAACAGGATCTGGCAACTGAGAGGAAATGCCTCTGTGTTCTCTTGCAACCAGCCTCGAGCTGGAATAGGAGCCTGTGCTTGTGCCAAAGTGAATCCAAGCATTTGAATGTACATGAGTGGAAACAGGCTGTAAGAGAAAACATGGAATTTGGAGACCCGCATCCTGCTGGACCCATTCCTCCAGTGAAAGCTGGGTCTGCTTTGTAGTTCCTTTTATCAAAAAGAGACAGAAGAGAGTCTTGGTAAACAGCAATGCTCTCTCCAAACAATGTCAGCAGTCACTGCATTTATCCCCAAAATCTTCACCACTCAAGCTTTAAAAATAATTTTTAAAACTCCTCCAGTCAAAACCATCAATGCCAGAGGTAGCCTTTACTTCTCTCCAGCCTGCAGGGGCAGAACTGCTTGAAGGTATTAGCTATGCTAAGCTTCTTAAATAACTATTAAACACATAAAACTCTTAAATGCACGCAAATCCTGTGTAGCAAATGGCAAACAATAAGGAAAAGCTGATCAACCATTATACAGCAATTTAATCAATGCAATTTGCATAATTTTGCCCAACAGAAGGAGGCTATGGCAGAGTTGCTTTCTGAAGAAAGGCAGAAATGCTGTAGCAAACAGGTAAACAATCAGGAATGAGGATTTTGCAAGTCCTTGGCAAATTCTTGGCATATGGACAAAGGGAGTGTGATATAATTGCAAGGGATATGATGAACCAGAGGAGACAAAAGACAAGTTGAGAGCATGAAAAAGAGTCGTTTTGCAATCAAATTAGGGAATTTAGAACAAAGGTTGAATATGCACCTTTAGCTCAGTCACTCTGTATCATTGCAGTAGACTTAGGTGTTGGCATCCTGTACCTGAGCCACAGAAATCATAACTCCCACAGACAAACTGCAGCTACCTGCGACACTTGTGCCTGGGCAGCACCTTCGTGTTTGGAGAGATCAAAGCCTGGTGACTTCCAAACATTCTGCTTTACTGATGCTTTGCCACAAGGCAAAGGAGCCACCAAGACCAGGGGCCACCTCACAATATAGCCTATGTCTCCTCTGGGGCTCCTACAGAAACTGTTTTTCTCTGGTTTACAGTCTGTAAGGCAGGTTTGTATTTCTGGTAATATGCCTAGCACATTGTGGACTCCATAACACAAATCTAAACTCACATGTTTAGTATGCAGTTATTTCAGTGACAGGAGCTGTGCAACTTACTTGTAAGTAAATAACTGGAGGCTGCATGTCACTGCAGAGCCTCCTGCTTAGGGGCAGTCCCTGCACCCCATGAATTTACACCAGGAGCTCATTAACAACTTAGTGTTGGGCTGCAAAGCAACTTTTTTTTTCAGGAATATCCACTATTATATTCCCAGCAATCTGGTGGTCATCAATGCCTTGCTGATAAACTGGAAATCCTCACCTTCTTCTATCCTCACCTCTCAAATGACCCATGAAAGAGTCTTGGAGATCAAAGAAATCCTCTTCCATCCTTATCCTTCGGACAGAAAAACTGATGGGATTTAGCACCCATGTGGGAATATGAGCATTGGTAACTGGGGAGTGGTAGAGGTGGAAAATGATTGGGGGAGGTGGTGATGGAAGAGGCCAGAAGATGAATTACCTGGGGAGGAGGTGCATACTGAATTGTGGTCTTCATAGCAAGTGTGAGAGGACAGGAGAGAAATTACTTCCTCTGCCCCAAATAAAGATCAAGGGGTATTTGCATTCCAAGGAGCTGGGTTGTGCACGTACCTCTTTGTCCCCCTTCTTTTAACTGGAAATCCTCACTAATTAATTGCTCTGCAAGTTCTGCTTCTGCACATCATATAACTGAAGGGCTTGCTTGTTTCTCCAGTGCTGACTGCATGTGTTCCTTGCCCTTGCATTTTGCTCTCCAAAGCCAAACAAAAAGTATAAGGGAATTAGGTGAGAAAATTAGGGGATTCTGTGAAATTCTAAAGAGATCCTTCAATTTCAATGTGTTAAAATATAGACCTATGTGCTACAGATGACCAAACAAAATGTCCAGTAAGAGTTATCCATTGTTATTCCTATTTTTTTTCCCAGCAAGTGTAGGTTTTATCTTGAATTCACTTAGTAAACTCAGCAACTTGTGGTCTTTTCACAGCACCTTAGGCAGACTAAAGTGGAACTGATGAATAATCAGTGATGCAACAGCTGTTATCCAGAGATAACAGAGGACTTCAGGCTGCAGATGTGCATGGGGTCAAGGGAGACAATGTTGTGCATGAAAAAGTCATACAATGGAGTTCTGTGTATTTTCCTCAGATTTCAAGAACAAAGAAGCAACGACCTTTTGTCTGCTGCTGTCATTCCCTGCTTCACCATTAAGGTAGTTTTCTTTTCTTTTTTTTTCCCCTTAATGGGAGGTATTTTGAAATAGACCCCTGTCAATCATGCCCTGAAAAAGATGAGCCCATCCCTGAGCAGAAGCCTTTTAAAAAGTTTAAAAATACTGAATGTCAAAACATGTGGCAGTAAGGTTAACATAGCACATTGAATACATGTGATGTGAATTTATTTATTTCAAAGACAGGTTCTTTTATTAATCACTATGAATGTCAAGCTTTAAAGGAGAAATGAAAAATCAAACAAGACTTGTGTTCAGTGAAGATCTTTCCAGCCTCCAACAGTGGTTAGGAAAATTGTGTAAGAACAGGGTTAGCAAAGGGAGACAATTCTTCCTATGTATCCTCCTGGTACCTGGTATTCTGTGACTGAAGAGTTTCTGAGCTCATGTTGTATCTGTATCTTTGTGTTGAATTGTACTTATAGACCACTCTTATCTAGCTTTGTTTCTTTGTGTTATAATTGATACTATACAGGGAGAGATAACATTCTCTGTTTGTTTTGACCTTGTTTCAGGTGAAGTCCATTAATATTTTTACTGTGAGAAGCAATGAAAAGCTTGTCCCTTGTTGCCTACGTCTGTCACGACATTACACAGCGCTGCTGTTGCTCGGTCAGAGCCTGTGCGCTCAGTCTCCCCTTTCTCAAAAACCACCTCAGCTTTTAAGCATCTTTGTGCAGTACTTCCCCGGCTCCTCTGCCGGGCTGTGCCCTCGTCCTGCGGAACGTGCCGGGCTTGCCCGAGCCACGAGCAGTCCCTGGCAAAGCCCGAACCTCTGCCGTGCCAGGTGGAAGCACGCAAGGACAAATCTGTGTAATCCGCGCCACGGGCACAGCTTGCCAGGAAAGCCAGCGCACGTCGCCCGAGGCTGGGCACAAACCTCTGCCTTCCTCTTGTCGGGAAGGAGTGCAGCTGTGGGTTCAGGGGCCCCGGGGCAGAGCCCGTGCCAGCTGTGAGTTCAGGGGCCCCAGAGCTGAGCCCGTGCCAGCTGTGTGCCAGCTGTATGCCAGCTGCGTGCCCAGAGCCGCCTGCAACACCCAGCCCAAACCTCTCCCTGGAGCTGGCCCCAGGCTGTGCCACGCGCCTGGCAGCCTGTCCCACATCCCCACCGCCCTGCCGCGCAGCAATTATTTATTTCTCACCTGAGAGCCTTAATGAAGCAATTACATTCTAACTGATGGGATTTTTTTGTTGTTTTTGTTGTTTTTGTTGTTGTGTTGTTTTTTTTTTTAAGGAAGGTGAATGCTCACGGGTCATCTCCCCAGCTAGGCAGGCGTGCACTCATCCTCTGTGGAGCATCCAGCATATTGAAGAGCCAGAGTTGTGCTGGGTTTAGTTGAGAATTGTGATTGAGAGCACACAGCAGCTATGTTCCCAGCCCAGTTTATTTTGTATAGTTCCCATCCCCAACAGAGGACAATGGCTTCTGTTGCTCTTACAATCCATGAGAAGCTGGTGCTTGACAGTACACTCCCAACACTTCAGTTCTGTTTCTCTGTTTGGGTTTTATTTTATTGTTGTTAGGACTTGATCTCTTTTTTTTGTTGTTTTGGTTTTTTTAACTGCATTCTCCCCTCCTCCACACTTCATTCTTTTGGTATAGGACTGCCACTCACCAGCTGTTCACAATTCCTTCACCCCTTCTGTTTTTCAGTACCACACTACCACAACATAGACTCAAAGGACATTTTATTCCGTGCAGGAGGCTTTCCACACCCACTGAACACATTTAATGAAAATACTTTTCTCTCTCTTTCCTACCTTAGAGAAAAGTTAATATATCTGTACTTCTCACAGAATTCATATTGACCAATCTATCATCCTCAAACTGCCGAAGTTTGATTTCTTGAATGGTTTTAGATCCTAGAATGACTTATTTTTCTCTCTTCTTGAAACAAGCTTATCTACAAAGTGAGTACGCAGTAAGTACTTTTCAACAAAATTTTGCTTATCACCTCATAAATCTGATATCTAATTCCCTGCTATTTCCATTTTGCTTTGTGTAATAGGATTTTTTTTCTAGGCTGAAACTTGCCCAAAAATCAGCACATTCACACATATCAGCAACTGGTACCCAAAAGAGGAAAACTGGGATGACATTGTGAAGCAAACAGTTACAGCAGAGCTGTCTGCTGAAGGAAGAAGAGCTATCGTTGGGCAATGTGCAGAGCATGGTAACTCCCACTGTTGCTAATGGGAGAAGAGGCTGCTGAACCCCTCTCAGGAATGTAATTTCAATTTCTATTTGAATTATTTGTTCACTTGTTAAAGAACTCATCTCTTGGGGCAGTGACTCTCAAAGAAAATAATAGTGGCTGTGTGCAGCCACCAGGGAATTCATTGCAGCCACAAGGCAAAAACTTGCTCTGGTTGTTCTGTTGTTTTGATTTTAGCTGTCAAAACTGTGGCCACCATCAATTTATTGTGATCACATGTCACAGCTGCTTGTCTGAGAGTTGCTGGTTAGTCCCCTCTCTCTTTTAGGCTCTTGGAGCAGGAGTGCCCAAGGTGGAGTTTATTGGACCACATCAACTCATCTGCAAAGCCATTCTAACACACATCATGTGTGTTCTATCCCACACTGGCATTGTGTCTCTCATGCTTGGAGAAGGGGTATAGACAGACTGCAGGGTGCTCTGTGGCTCCAGAGGAAGCGGGGACCCATCACACTGACAGTTCATGTTTGCTCTCAGAGCAGGTCTCTGTCAGTCTCCGCTCACAAGTGACCAGTGCAAAAAATAACCCAAAAGAGCAAAAGAAGCTCAAGAACTTTGGCTTTAAAGAAAAACATCAACTATAGACAAATATTAGTAATGTCCTAACAGTGAGATAAGAAGCTATTGATTTGCTACTGTATGAGAACTGCTTGCAAAAGGAAAACAGGGGACCTCTGAAACTCCTGAGACATAACCAAGCAGTCAGTTGGAAACATGTCTTACAAAAACTGCAGCCCAGGTGAAGTGAGACATCCAGAAAGGGCTGCAGCTGAGTTGAGTAAATGCTGATGAAGGAAAGTCAACAACATGGGTAGGCCAGAAACAGCAGAGAGAAATAGATTCTGCTTCTGGGTTTGAGGTTCTTCACAGGGTGAGGCTGGATGCGACTCCCTGTAGAAGAGGTGAAGGCTCAGGACCAGTAAAGCTTGGATAAGGAGATGCCAAAGGCTGGTGTCTGAATTACTGTGTTTTAGGAGGAGAGTTTGATCTTTCTGGCCTTGTGAACTCTTTCAGTGCTTGGGCAGATAGTCCAGGTGCATGTGCATGATCTGTGTAGGACATGAGCAGGAGGCTGGATGTGCTCTCCCTGCACAAACCGGCAGTGCAGCATGCAGGGTGTGTCTGTTGCTGCTTGAACCTCAGTTTGTCCTCTCCAGGAGTGCTGGGGAGTCTCCAGGGGAGATGGGGTGAAGGTACCCAGATCTGCAGCATCTGCAGTGGCCAGCAGAGGTTACTGTCTTGCCTGTGGGTTATGAAATGTTCACAGTACACCTGAGCAAGGCTTCCGAGAAAGAGAGGTGCTGCACTTGTGGCAGATGTCCTTGTTTGCTGGTGATGAAGGAGCATGCTGGCAGCACCAGGCTGCTGTGCCTGTCTCCAGCTGCTGACAGAGCCCCTATTCTGCTGCCTCTGGTTCCTCTCAGGTAGGTAGTACATGTCTGCAAAATTCACAAGTAGCTTAAGTCGCTAAAAATCTCACTTGCTCCTCCTTGATGTGTAGAGGCTGAGTTCAAGAGATCCAGGAAGTTACCTGTGGGCAGATGGGACTTTGTGACCCTCCTCAGGGACAATGAAAGACAGCCCTTCCTTCTCCTTTATCCTCACAAGCAAAACAAAAAAACAGGAATTACTCTTTTTTAAGGGTCATGTCTGTTAAGACAGCCATCCCAATTGTGTCTGGCACTGTAAATAAGGCTAAGGTAATTTAGAACCTTCTAAGATGAGGCAGCAGCTAAGCATATGTTTTATTTTGGTGGGATTTTCTTTTTGTTTTTTTTTTTTTTCAAATTATTACTTTGTTTTTATTTTTTTAATAAAAGAGCCAGTTTTCTCTAAGTCAAAATCTCTTTCAGTTCACATCCTTCCCCCACCCCAAACAGAATGTAATAAAATGAAGCTGGGTCAAAATACCTTTGTGATGCTTCCTAAAATACCATTAAGAGCCCATGTCTTCTATGGCAAGTCACTTTTAAGACTGAGATGTATATCTGTTTTGTGGGATCCTGTGGGCTAGTATTTGATGGTGGGTACATCCCAGACTAGAGAACTGCAGCTTCAGAATCTTCAACTGAGCAAATCCACCTTTATCCAGAACAGCTTCGGCTTTCAGCACTGAAGGCAGCTTACATACTGTAAAACTGCTGAAGGAAACCCAAAACCTAAAAGGTTTTTTTTCCCTACTAATACTTCAGTTCAAAAATGTGCCAAGCCAACAGCAGCCAAAGGGCACTGAGCAGTAGCATGTGAATGCAATACAGGGCATTCTCAGCTATGACATTATCTCCTCTGTTTCAGAAACAATAAAGTTTTCTGGCATTTAAAGCCCAAATCTGATTTTACTAGATCTGTTGTATCTTGAATTCACTGTTTTGCACCTATTTCTAGCGCATACATGACACACCGCTTAGAAGGCACAGCTGTACTGGGGAAACCAATGTGCAAAATAACCGTGTATGCTTGCTAACACCGGGCACGAGGGCAAGGCATGGCAGCTTGCTTCTGAGCTTATCCTAAATTCTTTGCTCCCTTAGAAGTGCCAAGGGCTTGTGGTCAAAGCTGGGCTTCTTCCAGCTGAGGAGGGCACTGAGGTGTGGGGCCAGCTCTGCCAGTTCCCCAGGGTTTATCTGCACAAGCAGAAGGGCTGCAGCAAGGCTGCCCTTTCACACGAGGGAGGGAGCTGGGGGTGCAGCCTCAGTGCTTGTCAATCCATAGCTATGTGACAATATTTTATGCTTCTCTGGCAGATTTGATATGATCAGCTTTGTTTTCAAGTACTGCTGTGGAGATTTGTCGCCAATTTCTCCATCGCATCATCACTTTGTCCTCCTCCCCTCCCTGCCCTCTGCCCCCTTATTGGTGCCCCTCCACCTTCCCCCTGCTCAATCGCACTCAACAAGACATTCTGAATTTTCCATATCTATTTTTTTTTCTTTTCCCCCTCTTTTGTCTTCTGGTAACAGCGTTTGGCATTTCCCGGACAGCCCATACTCCATAAGGCCTCAGTGTCTGAATACGAGGACGGCTTGAACGTTGCCTGCTGAGACTGAAGAAGAACTTGAGTTAAAATAATCCTCTCTTTTGTTCCGCTTGGGTTGCTTTTTGTTTGCCTGACAGATGTTCAGCCCCTGTGCGTGTGCAAGGAGCGGCTCCTCCGCCGGGCCCTCTGATCCGCCAGCTTATTGATTTCTGCCTATCTGTGCGCCTTGTCTGCAGCCCTTACAGATGCGAGGGCTGGGGCGGCAGCCCCTCTCCTTCTCACACAAATAGGGCAATCCTCTATTGTCAGGGGGCCAGCGGAGGAGAGCGAGCCTCACTCCCTCTTGAGCCATTGTGACAAATTCAGGCAGGTTTTGGGGGGCAGAGGGGAGATTAGGCGCGAAGCACCGATGCTGCGTTCTGACAGCGTGTGACGCTGCTGCACAGGTGCCTGAGGAAACGGGAAGGAAGAGGCTGAGTGAGGGCACCAAGGGCTCAGAGCTCTGCACTGTGCCTGTGTGTTATCTCAAGTTCATATTTCATTCATTTTACTGGGAAACGTAAGGAACCAAGTTGTGGCTAGGGAAAATCTTAAAAACTGCAGTTTTGCTCTGCTCTTCCTAAATGGCCTTGCTGTCCACTGCTCCGAGTTCCACTGACTGGACCAACCATGAAGTCACTTCCATCTTGCAGTTAATGGCTTGTAAGCCATGTGTAATACTTTTCTTCTATCTTGCTTTTTTTTGTTTTGTTTTGGTTTTGGCTTGATTTTCTGCCTCCTGAGAAGTGTGTCAGGGTGCTCTGCAAGAGAAGCACGCTGCAGATCTGTATCCACATTTTGGCATACAGTTGCAGGCTCACTTTGCTGCTGACAGCAGCTTGGCTTTTGTTTAACCCTTGACATAAGCCTGCAGAGGTCTGACCTGTCACCGGCCCTGGTGCTCTGGATGGAGTGTGGAAAAGGAGGCAGTTGTTGTGCAGCACTCAGCTGTCTCCCCTTGTTAAGCCCATGTCCCTGGAAAGCAGCATTGTGCGTGCTGCCCAGCACATCCCTGTGGCAGCAGCCCCTCACTGCTGTCTGTGATGCACGTGCGTAGAGGATGCACTCACAAGGAACACCCCTTTCTCTGGGGCTGGGACAAAGGCCATGAGAGCAGCTCCAGGGTGTGTATCTCCCACCCTGCCAACCTTTTGCACCTACAGTGAGCTTGTTGTCTGCATAGCAGCTTTTCTACTCTGTGACAAGTTGCTCTGCCTTGTCTTCCCTTTCTCTGAAGCATGCCATTTGTTATTGTGCACATCAGAATCTCCAGAGCTCTGTGGTGGCCAGGAATGGCACATCCTTTTGCTTCAGTGATGCTACCAGGAACTGGGTTGTCGTTTACTGCCATGGTAGCTGGGTACCAATTTATTGAAAACTACCTAGTTATGTGTTAATGACCTGCTGCTTAACAGAATATTTTACCCCACAGAAACAAATATAGACACGTTAAATGTTGCTCTTTGCTCACAAGGGTTGGGGTAGCTCAGTTTGGACTTGTTAAGGCATAATTCCCACTCTGACATGTTGTGGTCTGTTGGATCTTACTGAGAGGCTGTCAAGAGCTGGCAGAGGCACTTCACATGGTGTCAAGTGATTTATACTAACATGAAAAGCAGGTAGAGAGTTTTCAGCCTGTGGCGGCCTGCATTGCAGCTCCAGCTATGTTATGGTTACCGGATCTGAGACAGAAACCACAGTTGGTGCCTCAGTCCTTGGTGGATGCTTCCCACCAACAGCTTATTGGGATAGGGCTCAGGCAGAGCTGATGGCAAAGGAGGTGGCTCTGTGTAATATCTCTTTGAATAATGACTAGCAGGAGGCTGGGAAGAGAGACTTGGACAGTATATATGGGGCAGAACAGATGTTCCACACAGCTACATGTGCCCCTGCCCCTCAATCCTCTCAGTGTACAACAGTATCACAGGGATCCCCTTCCCTCTCATGAGTAACAGGAACAAAGTGTCCTCTCAGCACCAGCTCAGGTCTTGAGATTTGCTTTTATGATCTATGTCATGCAGTCCAAGAGGGGTGTGTTTATGGGTCTTTAATCTGGGGGAAATAACTTTGACAAGCCACAGTGAATTCTGGAGCTAGCAACTTTCATTACTCTGTTAGTCTTGGATCCTCCTCAACACATATTTAAAAATAAGGCAAAGCAGCTCATTTGGAAAGAAGAGATTTGTAAAATGCTCTCTGGTTTGACAAGCAGGACTTTGCCATGCCTGTGGGACCTCCTCTGATGTCTCAGCGTCAGCAGAAGAGGATTGTAACCACTGAGAACCACTCAATGAACACTCTGCAAAGGAAATTTTATCTTGGGAGCATCACCCAAACACTCCATGGATTGGATTGTGTCCTAGTGACATTTAAGGTGTTGTGCTCAACATGCTGAAAACAAGTGAGACCTGGCCTGTGGCAAGCTGTGGGGATGGCCAGACTCCTAGCTCAAACCAGGAGGGACAGCAGGTGATATATGAACTGCTACCCAAGGGAGGATGGAGACCCAAAATTCCGAAATCCATATCCCAAATCCTCTGCATTCATCACACCTGCAAGTCAGGGTGTGGAGTGATAAAAATTTCCTCTGGCTTTTGGGAAGGAACTGCCTTGTGGGTGTAGGTGGATCAGTGAATACTGTGTATCAGTTGGTATCTGTAGGACAACGTAACGCACTGCCTGGCACAAGTGATTTTATATATGTGCATTTTTGCAAAGGCCATGCTATACCTCTCTGTAGGCTCTGTTGGGCCAATAATACAGTGGGAGTTATGTACAGCTGTTGTATTTCATAGATGGCACCTGAAACGCAAGCTGTGCCCATTCTGAGTGTTAGAAAGGGAAAAATCAGTATTTGGATTAATTCCTTTCACTTGTTTCTGCTTTACTCTCAGCACCCTTCCCCTTGCTCCACAGCCTGTGGGTGATGTTGTTGTTTGCAGGGCTGTGTACGAGCTATTCTGTGACTTTTCTTTAAAGCAGTTCTTTGAAATTCTGCTGTGTCTGTAATGGGGGCTGAGCGCGGTTGCGTCACTGTTGTGATGGTCTGTCAAGCCATCTAATTGGTTTGTCTCATTAAAACTTACAATTGGCATTTACAAGGCAGCAGTCCTGTAGTCCAACACTGTAGCTGGAGCCATGCTGGCTGACCAAGCGCTTGCATGTGGGTTTTGGGATGTGGATGGAAAACTGTGTCTCTCATGAATTCATCCCACAACTCCTAAGATAAATCTTTAATGTATCAGACCATCTCTGACTTCACCTTTTCTGTAATGAGACTAACTGGAGGAATTCACTTAAAATCAACAAACAGTTGGCTTTTAATCTCCAGTTCAGAGCCAAGACTGCTGGGATCTCAAACGGGATACTCAAGGGCCATCCATTAGCTGCTGCTGGATAGCTTGGCCTGTTGGATGTTCTTTAGTTGGCAAGAGGGTGAGGAGGAAATGGTGCAAGAAGAGGGCAGATTTGTGTAGCCTCTGATAGAAACTAAATTCTTGGAGTAGTTCCAAAATGCATTTTGGCTTTGAATGGAAACATTAGTGTAAACAGCCCTCTACCTGTGCAAGTCAAAATATTAGTTAAAACACTGCAAGTGCATTCTCTTATAAGAAATCTATTTTTTATTTTATTTTTAATCTGAGCCAACTAGTCAAAAGGACCTCACTTACTTCAGGAGTCTGATTCATTGTCCTTTTTAAATTTAAATGGCAATGGTGACTTCTGGCAGCATAGTTAAATTTATCTGAGAGCACAAATTCGAGTTCAGAGGTCTAGGTTTGTGCAGAGAATGAATATCAGTGTAGCTTTTCTGCTAACACTGGGCTTAAACTAAGCACTGGGCTTAAATTAAACCACCAGAACCTCCTGTTAAGTGTTTGTCCAGGAATTTTATGGGTTAAATTAGGTATGTGAATGTCAGCATATAGATACTGCTTTGGCCACTGTAACTTCCCAGCTCCTCAGAGAAGAGAATCTTGTCTGTTTGGTGCTTCAGTGTGTTTGGTGGAGAGTGTCCCTTTGACAGAGAAGCATCTTAACAGAGGTGAAGGGAACCACAGTCACTGACTTTAAAGGCTGTAGAGCCAAACACAATCCATTGAGTGGTTTGGATGTAACAGCCTGCACTGAATCAAGAGTCTCTCTATTCAAGGCTGTAAGCTCAACAACTCTGCACTGAGAGCCTGGAGAAATGAGGAGGAATCGAGCTACATACCAGCTGAAAACACTTTGCATCACCCTTTAAAATGTTTTCACTTCAAATGTTGTGGGTTAGCTCAGGGTAAGCACTTCTCTTGGCTTTTGAGAAAAGCCATAAAACCCTAGACTTTGTGAATTATTTTAAATCAGAGAATGAAAACACATTGCATGGCCCTTCCAAAGACAAATTATCTTTAATTTTTAAAAATCCCATCTAATTAATCAAGCCATCCCCTGTGCTAATAAGATGAAGGCAGGGAATGGCATGCCATTCCAGCTCAGGCAGCTGTTGTGCATGTCAACCAGTTTCAAAACGCTTGGCAAAAGTTGTAAATGCAGTTCTAATGAGATCGGCTTGTCTGCAACTAGCAAACACATACCAGCCGCACCAAAATGTTTGTTTGCTGTGGGACTAAGTGGAGATTGTGTTAACTGTTCTGCATTCAAGGGTACATGTCAAGAAAAGTTCAGATCAAGCACAAGGCAGTGACACTGGAATGCAGCTTTCTCTTGTATAAACCCTGAAAAAAAGCCTCCACCTCAGTTCATGGTTTTCATTGTGTGTGTGGGGGCGTTTCCCCAACAGGACTCTTGACTTTCTGGTATCTCACTGCACGAGGTTCTCTGCAGAGGCTGCATAAGCAAGCTACAAACAGAAGTGTGTTTCCTATTGGGATGTTTGAAGATAGGCTCCTGGTAGGGGACAAACTTCCAAGGCATTCTACAGCATCTCTCACCTGCCAGGTAGCCCCAGCTGGTTATACCTCCATCAGCTGCCCAGGATGGAGAGGAGGTGCTCAGCAGAGCCACCCAGGGGCTCCAGGGTGGGAGCATAGCCTTGAAAGAGCAATGACCAGCTCGATCATCCACCCAGCCTGACTGCTAAGCTCATCACAGCCAGTTCCACAAAGCCTGGTTAAACAGAGCATTGGTCCAGATTGGTCCAGAGGGGCTGCAAGCCTGTTCGGCTAAGCCACCTCAGTGGGCCAGGCACTGTGGGTGTCACATACCCACACCTGATTGGGCACCTAGGTGAATCAGCACATTGGTGACATCTTGTAGAACCATCAAGGAGTCCACCAACCTGTGTAGCTGCAGAAAGCTAAGCAACAGAAATACCTATGCTTCGGAGAAGCCAAATCTTAGGAAAGTCAATGCACGTTACCTCAACCATGAAGTATCCATGTAACACCACAAGCTTCAACACCTTGTTCCTTTTCCTCAGCACAAAAGGGAATCCTATTTTTTAACTTTCCTTTTATGGTTCTTTGAGCTTAAGTACAAAGGATTGGTTAAATTTCTGGTACCGTGACTACTCTCTTGCCAGTAGCCCTTTAATCTGTGTCTTGTGCCAAAGAATATTAATTATTGTAGGCTGCAGTGAAGTCCATCCCTACCCCCACTTGAGCCTCTGAAATGAACAGTGAAGTTGAACTTTGCCAGCAACTGTTAGGAAAGGGGCCAAGAACAGCCTAACAGGAAAGATACTCAGGATTTTTTGTTTGTTTTTTCTGCTAAACCATGTTTTTGTAATTATGAATACTTTGTTGAAATTGCTTGGAAAAGGAAGTACACAGAAAATGGTCCATACAATTAAACTAACTACATATTAGTGTTGAAAGAATATAAAACTGGTCTCACTCTGTTGCACTCACACAGACAAAACCCCTTCTCAGAAAGAATTTGGCTTGAGAAGAGAGATCTGGAGACAAATCTTAGTTAACTTCAGGCCCATGCGCCTTATTGTCTGGTTTATGACTGCCCCAAATGGCCTAAAAGCAAAGGACATTCACACTAAACAAAAGCAAAGGCTGAAAGAAAGAGAAAAGAGGAATTTGAAAGCTGTCATTTCCAAACCCCTTCTACTCAAAAGTTGACTCCTGACTTTCCATAAGGAACCCTGAATAAGGCGGCAGTACTTTATACTCCCAAAAACTATCTTCAACTAGACTGGAGAGAAGCAGGACTATTTTAATCTGCTTGGATTCACATGAATGCTGCTTTAATCAATCCCCACTTGCTTCTGCCACTTACCCCCAAGTTTAGGTTTGTAAAATCCTGAATTGATTGCTAAATATACAGAAAGAAATTGCCAAAGCAGCTTTCTAGGATGTATGATTACAGTGTATCAAAAAAGGTTTAAAGGTTTATCAAATGTGGAAAATTACAACTTTGTCCCCTAAGTTAATAAATACCTAAGAATATAAAGGAGTAAGAAGCAGTAGGACCACTTCAAACCACTGTACTTCATATAGTGTTTTGTAATTTCCATTTAAATAGTTTTCTCTAGTCAGCAGCCTGGTCCTGGCTCCCATCACACTAAGGCATATGTAGTGTTACAAGCATATCTCAGTGTAAAAGGAAAAATGTCACCCTAGAGTGAGAAAGTTTGGTATCTGGTTTACATAACATCTTATGATTCAGCCTCAGTAAAGTCTTGGTTCTAGTTAAAAGAAAATTAAACTTATCCTTGACTGACATAGTGAACTAAGTTTTAGAAGCATATATGCAATATTTATGTCCTGTCAAGCACTTTCACTTTCCATAGTAACAAGCCCCCTCTTCAGTACTTAAAATGGATTTGATGCATAAACAATATTGCTGAAAACACGTCCAAAATTAGTGAAGAAGACTTTGCTTTACAAAATTAGATTTTAAGGCTGACTGTGACCTTGTACAGTCCTTTACACAAGCAAGGGTACACAGCCATTCGGCTGAGATCAAAATAAAGCCTCCTATCTCCTCAATAAACAGTACCGAAAGTGCATTACAGCAGGGCACTGGGAAGTGTGTATGGCTATTTCCATCCTCGCGGGGGAATTGTGCCGAGACCTGCGAGAGCAAGCAGCTATTGCCACCTTAGGGCGGCCCTTAGTACTGCTGCAGGTGAAGTGGAGCTGCCTGCTCCTGCTCTCGTCGTACACCCTTAGAGCTGACAGTGCTCGCTCCAAGGTCATTCCAATCCTGCAGCACACCTTCTCTCGAAAGGTACATCCATTTAAAATTAATAAAAGGTTTCAAGATTAACATTTTTGCTCTCTCTCTCCTTTCTCTTACATAAAATTGTATTAAAGATGTCTAATCCCCGTTCAAGTAGATCTGCCAAACCCAACTCTTTGCTTTTAGCATCTCCAAGTGGCATTGTTACAAGTGTTTTGCCCAGCTGCACCTCTGTAGCCTGCCTAGACCGTTCTGTAACCAAGTAAGGCTCAAAATGCTTCATAAACTGTTAATTTACACTGTAGACACAGTGCTAGATGAATACTAAGCTGATTTACACGTGGGAAGTACAGGCACGGAACTAAGGAGAGCTGCAGACAGTTGGGGCCTTCCCACCTTTCATCCTGAGGTGATGACAATCTTCACAAACCAAGTTAGGGAACGTGGTGGAATAAAGAAAAAAAAAAGCCTTTAATCCATAATATACATCTGATATTTGGGGTGATTTAATACTAATAAAGCAAGTAACTTCTAGCTAAGCAGCCTGTGAATACTTTTGTACTCACACATCTCCTGTTACTCCTGCAACTCCTCACTCAGAGCACAAGCAGTGATGGCATCAGGGCAGGGCATAACTGGAAAATTAAAAATATGGGAAACAAGCCTCCCCATCTCACTGGTTCCAAACCCACCCACAAAGGGAGTGGACACAGCGCTATATTCCTTGGTGAAAGAAACTTGGTGTTTTCAGTCCAGTGGGCCTGTGAAAAAGCTTCCTTTCCTCGATGTACTCTGCAGGGAAATCTGAATAGGAGACAAAATGGCCATCTCACATCAGTGCAAGTGCACCAAAAGGATGGCACAGAGTCGAAACAGGTAGCTGCTCTTATACCTCTTCTGAGACTGCAAATGACACCTGAAAATTCTGATTACCTTGTGTTTCTACTGAAAGAACTTACAGAGGCAAGACTAGCCACATCAAACTAAAGCCAGTAATTACTAAAATCTGTCAACATGCATTTATTTTGGATGTAAAATCTACCCTTAAATATAAGAGCAGCCAAATTTATCAAAACTTTGGAGTTAAATCACTGCAACTCTCCTATATGTCTGGCATCCTGCAAGAACATTGAATTAGTTCAGTAGAAATGAGACAGTTCCCCTTGTTTGTTGCTGTTTACTGTTTAGACCTTATATATTGCAAACAGACTTGTCCAAAAGGTAAGCATGTGAATTTGTTACCCTCTCCTGCTTTTCTTTGCAACTGAAACACTATTTAGTTTCAGTAGATTTTAACGATTTTGCATAAAACCTCAACAGCCTATTGTGAAATGCTTGAGCAATTCAACACAAATCTGGTATCAAAGAGAGGTGAGTTTAAGGTGCCTTAATTTTATAGATGTAACAGAGCAGGTATTTAATTCGGTATTGCTGATTTGTATTTTAAATAGGCACAGGCTTTATGTTCTTAGAATTATTGCATTGTGTGCCATTTGCTCAGTACAGACAGCATAGAGCTACAGTCATTCATACAATCAACCTTGTTCAGCTCAGATGACTTTTGAAAATGTTAAACATCCCCTTAAGACACCTGAATGTGTCTGGAAGTTCTGACGTGCGTGCCCAAGTGACTTCAGCCACAGCGTTACTCAGACTGAGATGCTGTGTGCCTTTCTTACAGCCCAACCACCCAGGAAGGAGCTGTTCCTTCCTTACCCGGCCCAACACTGGCACCCAGCGGCCAAGTGCCTTCACAAACACCTCGGGAGAGTTGGTGGATTTCTGAACGCAGCCAGAGTCTGTTTAACAGCACTGTTTGTTTCACTACTGATGTTCAAAATGTTCTCCACTATCTAAACTGTCTACGAAGCCTGAGACTGCCATCTCTGATCAAGACCAGCCAGAGCTTGGATTATAACACTGCACCCAAAACGCTGCACTGAAATCAGCCAGTCACACCCAAACAAGAGACAATGTTACCATAGGGTCAAGCATGTCAGCAAAATTTTTCTTTTACAGAACTAGTGTGCCACCTGAAGAAACAAAATATTTTATATGTCTTTTTTTAAAGAGCTACAGACTGTGAAAGGACTCTTGGACAAGAGAAAACTATCTTGCCCTTGATGATGCAGCTCCATTTTTCTAAAGGTCCTAATACTGAAGCCAATATCCAGGACTGTGATACAGCACATCAAACAAACTGCACTTGATGCAATTTCCCAAGAATCAAAGGCAGCAGTAGGCCCAACAAAGGATCCAGGCATTAAAAAGCACTCAAGAATTTCCATTCTAAATTATTTTCCATCAGTAGCCACAAGGGGACAATGCTTCAAATTCTGGGCATTAACCTAACAGAAACATGCAGAGGTGAGCCCAGATGCAGAGTCCAGGACTAAACTCTGAAAGATTCCATTTAACATTCTCCCCTCTAACACAGTGATACTGGTTTCAGATGACCAATACAGTCTTTGCAAATAAACAAAGTCAAATGTCAGGACAGCACATCAGAGAAATAAAAGAGAAGACAGGAAAAGCAAGCTATGAAGTGCAGAGAAGGCAGCATGAACAGAGCCAATGCTTTACTCACTAAATCAAGACTGAACTGAAAGGATTATCAGAATAGTCTGTGAGCCTAAATTTTAATACTCCCCCATAGTTCAGCATAAGAGATTGTGAGAAGGGGATTAAATTTCCACTAGAATTAGTCTGATTGATAGATTAAGATGAGACGAAGGAAACTGACTTGTAACTTGAAGCTGCTTCCTCACCACGAACTGCTCTGGCTTCTAAAAAACACAACTTCTAACAAAGACAGCACCACAGTAGTTGAACTTCTTGAAAAAAATTTAATTGGACAAATGTTCTCATAACACAGGTAAATTGTACATCACAGATAACTTGCTTACACATGAACTGAATTAGTCTTTTCGTAACTGGACAGTTTGCTCTTTAATTCCATCTTTTGTGACAATGCAAATCTTTAGCGCATCCCCAGTGTACACATCTCTCTCAGCAGCAGAAATGAAGACATCCTTAACCAGCTGCAAAGCCTTTTCCAGGGTCAGAGGTACATGCTCCACATTTTGCATGTTCTTGAAGCCAATCTATGAAAAGATAAAAGTGTATTTTATCCATCTATGAAAACTGATTCAGTCTCTGCACTAGAATAAACAGATTTAGATGAATTAAAAAGAAGAAATGACCCATCTATTTTAAAAACTCTGAAGCTGAAAAAGTATTCCTCCAAACAGTTTACAGATGAGAGCTTTGCCAATACAGACACTCTTAAAAAATTACCTAGAAGCAAATCCAATATACAGCCAGCATAGCTCCTCCTGCTCATTCAGCATGTACAAGATCAAAATAAACATTTGGATCAGATCTAAGGCTTCGTAAACTTCTCACAAGTTTGGCAGTACCAGAACTGCACGTGAGTCTCTTTTTCTCTGGTCACTTGTAGTTAGGAACATTTCTTAAAAGCAAATATTCCCTGAGATACCTAGACTTCAAAACTAAGTCTATATTGGAGCATATCTGGTCCTACCAAACAGCGTTAAATTAGCTCATAAATATAAGCATCAACTTAACCATCAGAACAGGAAAAGGACAAGAGTCCCATGTTTTGCCTGAAACCGATAAGCAATAAAAAATTATTTATGACAATTTGTTTTTTGCAGAATATATATCCTTCAGTTACTAAAGTTAAAAAAAAAAAGGAAATATTCTATGCCCTTTCTCATCTGGTAAGAATCAAGAATGCTTACTGCTTTTCTAAGCACAAAAGCTGTGATGGCATCAGGTTCAAGCGACTAAATACCAACAACAATATCAAAAAATTAAAATAAGTATAACACACTTTGGTATTTCTCCCATTCAATTATTAACAGCTTCAACTAAATATGAAAATATTCTTCAAGTATTTCAGACAGATTTAGCTGAATAAGTTTCCAGCAGTTTTATGCAAGAACACTCTTACTAAAAATGGTATCTGAGTTGTACAAAACTGAAGACTTAAACAAGGGTATGTTAAATGATAAAATGTATGTATTAATTCTATCTTCTTAATTTGGTATTATTTCATACTAAGTAACAGGCATATTTATGTTATCAGCCAGGAAAAAACTCCCAAAACCCAGAAAAAAACCCCTCCAAACAACTTCTAGGATAAACAACTCCCCAATTAAAACATTTCTGCCTTTTAAACAGGCACTGCAAATACAAATAATGTATTAAAAACCTCAACAGATCCCAAAGCAAAACTTTGATTTCTCTTGAGAAAGTAAAGCCACATCATTTATAAATGTATGGATTACCAGGCCCTACCTGGGTAACAGATTTAAAACTTCTCTCAAAAGTAATATTCTCCAGAAGTAAAGCAACATTAATTTGAATGTCACAAATCTTTACTGAAATAAAGAAAAAACCAAACCAAAACAAAAGCCAACAAGCTATTTTACCTGGTTATCCAGCAAAGGCTGCAACATTGCACTTGCTGATCCACCTGCTTTGAAAGTATCTCTCTCATAGGAGCCCACTGGATCAAAGCTATAAACTGCTCCCTTCCCTGGAAAAAAAAATAGTACGTAATTCAGAAAGCTGCCCAATACTGACAAGCATCTTCAACAAAACCAGCTCTCTGGATAAGTAGTATCTGGAACACTGCAGATCCCAGTAAACCTTTACCAAACAACACTGAGTATGTTCAGATGATGCTTTTCACAGAAGACTCACTATGGCTGCAGCCTGGTACAATATCCAAGGTTATTTTCTTTATTTAAGCCACAACCATTCTTCAACAGATGTTTCCTGCACTACTTACCACAGAAAAAGTGTTGATGAAGAATAATCAAAGCAGAAAAATGAGCTAGAGTGTAGTGCTGCACAAAGAGCCCCAGGGGTTCCAAGGCTAACACAAACAAGCAGCTCAGACATCATTCCTGAATGATATGTTTCTTGGAGGTAATTACCTCCAGAAAGTATGCCTGGATGCCTCTGTATCAAACTCCCAGAACCAGGGATGATGCTCTGGTCTCCTGCGCACTTCCCTCTGAAGCCAGACCAGGTGGTGCAAAGTTTACTGGCCCGCACCAACATCAGAGGTACAGACAGATACACTGTAGCTCTGAAGCGTCAGGGTTTGATGAGGACATGCCAGTCGGAATGCAGCAGCTGGCCAAGCCCAGCCCTTCTGTTCAGACAGGCTGCACCCAATTCAATTAACTGGCCAGTGCCCTTGGCAGCAGACCACAGGATCTGAACAGCCCTGAGAAAGCCAGCCAAATCAACAATCAATCTTGCTGGAACCTAATTTAGTCCTTGCAAGCAAACCTACACACTGATTCTTATCAGTTGCTACAACACCCTTATAATCTGAGATTTACCATTATGCAGGGCAGACTAATCCCCCGCCAGATCCCACAAATCATAGACATGTCTTAGGAAGACTGGGAAAGTATAACTTACTGGTAAAAACAAACTGCAGGGAATGGCTAAAATTATCTAAACAAGACCACCTCTGAGCTCCTTCACAAAGCCAGACAACACAGTATTTCAGCTACTCAACCAAATCACTGGACAGCAACCCAGTAAATTCTTCAAGGGCTGTACATTAAACTACAGCTTCTGTGTAGAAGTAATGATTTTCATTAGAGATTAGTTAACACTTTGAAATAACTTTGTAGAAACTGCTCTTTGGAGTAAGTCTTCATATTAAATAGTCTTTACCACACTCACAGGTCTGAGTGAAACATAAACAATTTTACTGGTGACATCTACTTTAAAGATGCAATTTAAAAATCCAGCAAAGACAGTTGTTATATTTTCCAGTCTAAAGTATGTATTATTTCACTTTACAGAGATTTTATTTGTAATCAAATAATTATAACATAGCTTTTAGAACTTCAGAAATGGAAAATCAAGTGAATAACAAAAACTAGGAGACAAGCCAGGTACACAATATGTATTCAATCTGTGTAACTACCATAATGCCTAAAGGCGGGTGTTAGAAATAGCAACACAAACTTTGTTATTCAATCAGTACACCTGAGATGTAAAGAACAGCTATCCATCCACAGAAATGCAGCCTTTTTTTTTTTTTCCCTTTTTCTGTTTGAAGTCTTACCTTCTTCATCAAGTCCACCAATTATATTGTAAACGTAGTAGGGAAAGAAACGTCGAGAGTACAGGATTGTAGACAGCATTGCTGCAATAGCCCCTGTAGTCATGGTCTTGTTGTTGGAATGCTTGTACATCTGCCAGTGGTAGAGCACATCCAAGAAGAAAGTCAAACACTAAATCTGACATTCAACCAGAATTACATTTTCTGTAACCCCACTACATCATCTTCTTCATCAGAAGAATCTGATGCTAAGCAAAATTACTAACCAGCACAATTAGTGGAAACACACAGATCTAAAAGGTAAAGCCTCTTTACAAGCCAAAGATTAACATATCTTCAAATTTTTGTAATTAGTAGGTGTTGCCTCATTTACAATATCCTTTCCAGCTCTTCCATTTTATAAATTTGTGCTGTCACACTTAATAAGAACACAGCACCAATTTTCCCTGCCAGATCTTTCACTAGCAAAACAGTTATGATACAAACACTTGGAAAAAAACAGCAGAAGTTATAGTTAAAACATGTCACATTATTGGTCTCAGGTATTATATTAAGGATCTAAGTTTCTAAATGCAGTAAGATTCGTAGTTACCTTTAATCTGGCTTCAATAATTTTAGTAAGGGTAAGGCAGTCCCCATGGAAACCAGTGCATCCAATGACGGTTTGTTCTGTTCTGAAAAACGTAACATTTTGTCGCAATTTTAGACTAAGCATGAACTACAGCAATTTCTTACACACTAGGTTATTATGAAAACACCAAATGTATTTTCAATATTTTTCCAGAGGGCTGCATTAAGCTTGTACAGTGGTTACGTGACATTTATGGGTTTGTTGCCTTCTGTCAGCACAAACAGAAGTTATGTGGCTGCAGATGCACTACAGAAGCTTGGCTCTCTGCTCAGTATTGAAATGTTTTATGAACACTAACCATGGAAACACACACTTGAAATTTTAACTCTAGGAAATAGAAGAGTCTAGAAACATTAACACACACCGACCAACCCAAAGCAGTCATTCAGAAAAAATCTTAAAAGTCTTCTCTCAGCCTGTCACTAGAATTACACAAAGCCACCGTGTGCAGAATGTATCCTGTACCAGACTAATCTCCATCTGGACAGTATCAGAGTCAAACACATAGCAGTAACAAGTTAGCCAGGAAAAACAAAGCTATTTTGATTTCATGTCATCAATTTAGAAAAAGAAACAATAACCGTGACAAAAAAAAAGTTTACGTATTTGATGACAGCCTACAAGGCAAGCACCTGCTGCAGTAAAATGAACATAAGTAACGTGTAGCTGTAAACTAAGGAGATGCTACCCAGGTGAGTTAAACTAAGCCTAAAATGAGCATAGAAATTTCAATTATGGAACTACTGATAGCTTGACCTCCCCTAAAACAAACAGCTCTCTAAATTGCCAGGTAATTAACCAGAGAGATACAGTACAACTGGCACCAGTGGGCACACTTGTGTACCATCACCAGATCTCCTGATGAAGCAGAATGAGTTATCATAGGATTAAGTTTAGCTACAGTTAAGTTAAAAATTCTTCTGATTATCCAGCCAAAAAATTCCATGTTAAGGTTTGTATCATGCTAAAAATGTTCTGCTCCACTTAACTTCAAGAGCATGAAACAAGAAATCTGTCTACATTTACAACATCACATCACACCTTGCATTACAGCAAAGGTCACCAAGACTCAAAAATATACTTTGTTACTGTGCTTTCTCTTCTAAGAATTCTGTTTAAAGTAGGAGGTAGGTGACATGGTCAGCAGTACAAAAGATTTTCCATCTTTTTCAATCCTTGCAGATCTGGACTTACAGCTTGTAGCATTTGGGACTGTCCCGGGAGTGAATGGAGTAGCCTTCACTCAGACGCGTGTCAGAGGCAACGATACAGAAGTCTTCTCCAGCAATCGCCAGCACAGTCCTTAAAAAAAGAGTATTGATGAATCATGGCCTTCAGCACAAGCATCTTCTCAGGCAACACAGAATCAAACTAGATAGTAATTCTACAGCCAGACTAGTGTTTTGTCAAGTATCTTACATTCTTTGCTATGTTTCCCACTATGCACATCCCTACTCAACACCAAGGGAAGAAGGCAGTAGACAGACTGAAGAAAATATGTGCATGTGGCCCTTTACTCTGATTTAAACTGTATAGAAACTTGGTAAAACAGAGACTCCACACCAGGCAAGAACCAGACCCAGGACGAGGTATGGATGAGGTATTTTATATGCCTGATAACTCATCCTTCTAAAACAAGCAAAGTACCGAGCAACAGTATCACTAGACTAAAATAAATGTCACTTTTAAAATCTAGTGTTATTACTTCCTAACAACTAGTATTGTGATCACCACAGGTGTATCACCATTAAGTAACAAAGATGCCCTTTAAAAAGCAGTAATCATCATAAGGAAAAAAACCTACCTGGCCAGATCATGCCACCAACTCAGGTGTGTAAAACATCACCTGCCTTTAACAGTTACAGCAAGGTAGCATCCAACTCAGTAACACGTTTACTAGCAACATGGTAAAAAGCAAAGGCCAAAACACAAGAAGTTCCACCTCAACATGAGGAAGAACTTAACACTGAGGGTGGCAGAGCACTGGAACAGGCCGCCCAGGGAAGTCGTGGAGTTTCTCTCTCTGAAGACATCCAAAACCCACCTGGACGCGTTCTGGTGTCACATGCTCGAGGTGACCCTGCCTTAGCAGGGGGGTTGGACTGGGTGATCTCCTAACCCATCCAGCTCTAACAACTTTGTAATAGGACCATTACCTGGGTTTCCTAAGCCGCTATAAAGAAACAACCCTGCCGGTAACCACAGATGCGTACTTTAAGACCAGCCGAAGTTTAGGGAGCCCGAGTGTTCCAAAAGCCACACGGACAGGCAAGAACACCCTGAAAGGCTGCAAGGTCTCAAGGCAAGCCCGAGCCCAGCTCCCCCTTGTGCTGCCGCTCTCTCCCTACAAAGAGGAGACCGTGAGGGGAGATAAACCCGCAATGAGCAGCGAGGACAAGCAGAAGTAAGGCGAGGCAGCCCCAGCCCCGGCGCCGCTGTCCCCTGGGCCCCATGTCCCGGGCCGAGGGTACCCCGTCCCGCCCGCTGCTCGCCCGGCCCTCACCCTCCGTTGAAGGTGTACGGCGAGAAGCGGTAGTGCTGCACGGGCGCCTCCAGTCCGTAGCCCGCCTCGGGCCGGGAGGGCCCGCATCCCGCGGTGGACAGCATCTCGGCCGCCCGATCGCTGCTGTCTCACGGCGAAATGGCGGCACCGGAGGCGGAAGCGGAGCCGCTCGGGGAGGGCAGGGCAGGGCAGGGCAGCGCCGCCTCCTCTCGGCTGCTCTTCCGGGCGGCGAGCGCCGGGGCCTGGCCGGAGGGCGGCGGGGCAGCCGTGGAGCGGAACCCGCCTGCGGCAGTGGGTGTGCCTGGGGCCCGGGGCAGCGCCTGGACGAGAGCCGGTGCCGGCGCTGCTCTGTCGCCTGCGTGCCCGCTGGCGGGAACGCGCAGGCTGCTCAGTGGTGAGGCCATCGCACGCCGCTCGTGTTTGGGCAGCAGCGCGACTCCTGCTCTGTAGGGGAGAGCGCCTTTGGAACCGCCGTGAAGAGCAGGAGTCGGGAATCATAGAATCATCGGGTGGTTGGAGTGGAAAGGGACCTTAAAGATCATCTAGTCCTGTCACGGGCAGGGACACCTTTCACTGGACCAAGGCTCAGAGCTCCGTCCTGCATTGAACACTTCCAGGGATGGGGCACCCAGAAATTCCCGGGGCAACCTGTGCCAGTACTGCACCACCCTCACAGCAAAGAACTCCCTCCTAACATCTAATCTAAACCATCTCTCTTTCAGTTTGAGGCCATTCCCCCTCTTGTGAGAAGTCCCTCTCCACCTTTCCAGTAGGTCACCCTGAAGCCTTCTCTTATCCAGGCTGAATAAACAAAATTATCTCAGCCTTTCCTTGTGCTTCATCCCTCTAAGCATCTTGGTGGCTCCTCTGGACTTGGTCCAACAGCTCCAGGCCTTTCATGAGCGGGACACAGTACTACAGATGGGCTCTCACAGGTCCTCGAGGTGGGCCATGGAACGTGGTGCCAGGCACTGTAGCACGAGTGGAAAGAAGTGGGAAGGGCTGGGATAGAAGCTCGAAGAGGTACTAGGGAAGTACAGGGCAGGGACAGTGAGATGCAGGGGACACGTGGTGCTCCTGGGGAGAAGTGTGCTGCCCTGCTCGGGAAGCACAGCCGTGGTGGCTGCAGTCTCCATGGGCACTGTGCAGACACAGCAGTGAGATCTGCAGCACAGCAGTGTGGAACTCTGTACAGCTCCAGTGTGAGGAACCACAGCTTCTGTGAGGGCCTGGTGCACTGCCAGGGACCCCCACAGATTCACAGGATCTGGAAGGGACCACAGGGGGTCATCTGGGGCAACCTTTCGACTCACGCAGTGTATCCTAGAGCACCTGACACAGGGTTGTGTCCAGATGGTTCTTGAACGTCTCCAGTAAGGGAGACTCCATTACCTCTCTGGACAATCTGTTCTAGTGCTTGGTCACCTGCACAGTAAAGAAGTTCTTCCTTGTATCCAGGTGGAACTTCTTCTGCAGCAGTATCTGCCCATTGCCTCTAGTCCTATTGCTTGGCACCACCAAGATGAGCCTGGATGAATCCTCTTCACATTCACCCTTTAGATAATTATTCACATTTATGAGGTCCCCTCTCAGTCGTCCCTTCTCGAGGCTGAACAGGCCTCAGCCTTTCCTCATAAGTGGATGCTCCAATCCCTTGATCATCTCTGTAGTCCTCTGCTGCATCTGCTCCAGGAATTCCATGTCTCTCCTGTCCAGAGGAGCCCAGAACAGGACACAGTACTCCAGATGTGCCTCACCAGGGCTGAGTAGAGGGGCAGGACCGACCTGCTGGCAATGCACTTCCAAATGCATCCCAGGATAGCACTGGCCTTCTTGGCCACAAGGGCACTGCTGGCTCATGGACAGCCTGTTTGCACCTGGAGCCCTTCTCCACAGAGCTGCCTCCCAGCGGGCTGGCCTGAGGGCCTGTGCTGGTGCATGTGGTTACGCCGCTGCAGGTGCAGAACCCTGCACTTGCCCTTGTTCGATTTCCGAAGGTTCCTCCCCGCGAAGGCTCCCGTCCCGCTGGCGGCGGGAAGTGACGCGCCGGGCGCGCCGGTGGCGCGGGGGCGGGGCGCGGCCGGGCTCCGGCGGGCGCGGAGCGCGGCGGGAGCGGAGCGAGCACCAGGTACCGAGTGCCCGCCGCTCCCCCGCGGCCGCCGCTCGCCCCTGCCCGCCGCCGGGCCGCTGGGGCGCGATGGTGCGGGGCAGGCCGGGCCTGAGGGCGGGGACGTGCGCGGGCCGGGCTCGCTCCGCACCTCGGGGCGGCCTGAGCCGCGGCCGGGGGAGCGGGGAGGGACTCCCGCGGCGCGGAGGCGGCGGCCGCCTTTCTCTCCCCGCCGCGGGCAGGGGGCGCCGGGCGCGGGATGGGCGCGGGCAGCGGCGGGACCCTGCGAGGGCGGGCGGGGGCTGCGCGGGGCCGGGGCCGCTGTGGAGGGGTAGCGAGGAGGGCCGGGGGCGCGGGCAGGCTGTGGCCGCACGCCGAGCGCTGCCGTGTGGCGGGGGGCGAGCCCGAAAGGGGCCTCGGGCTGGGTCGGGGCCTCCTCCGGGCTGTCTCCGGCTTCTGGACTCTGTTCCCTGGACCGAAACGTCGGCCGGCGTTTGTAGTGGAGATCCGAGCAAGCCGCGTTAAGTGGGTAGAGGAGGGATCTCTGCGTAGCCGGTGCCCGGGGTGCAGGTTTTGGCATGCCTGGTATCCAGCCTTCTTACTAAATAGCTGGGCTGTCGAGGAGTTGACTTTGTTTCTTCCAGGGTAATGTTTAGGCCTTTAATGTACCCACGTTGTAAAACCTGGGTGCTCTGCTTGATACCTTTGGTGAAGGCAAAGATGATAATGTCTTATAGTCATGGGTGGAAAAAAGCTGGTTTTTTTAGCTACAGTGTAAATATTATTGTAGTTCTAAGCTCTCATGTCTTAAAAAAAAAAAGGCTGAATAGGCTGTCTTGGGATTTTGAGGTAGCCTACCTCTGGCCTAATAATGACCTTGAGTATTTCTGAGCAATAATTAAGAAACTTAGAAATTAATGGGATAATATTTTATATCATTGGTATCATAACGTTTAAATTCCCCACTTCTGTTGTTTATTTCTATAACACAGCAACAGAAGTATAGTTAAAAATGAGAGAAAATCGTTGCATGTTTCACTTGTGTACTTAAAATTTGTTTGCACATATTTCTTTTTACCTCATGAAATGCATGTTTGAAATCTATTAGTGCTTTGTTTTGTGGAATTGGATGGAAGAGGTTTCCCTAGCTGTGATTTGAGCTGCGATGCTTTTCTCATAGAAGAAAAAAAGTAATTTTTGAAAGCCCAAACCTTAAAATGGCCAGGAAGAGACTTGCAAGCAATGTCAATTAGTAGCCAAGGGAATTAAATTCTTTAAAAAATAGTGCTTTTGCAGCCAAAGGAAGCCTGGAGTAGAATGAGCATCATCAGCTTGAGCTGTTTGTGCAGGAGGGTTCGGTTAGACAGAGACCTGCCCATGTGAGTCAGGTGACCTGCCAGAGACTTCAGCAGAATCATACTGCAAAGTTTCTATGGAGTGTGCCTGTAAAAAGGTTATTTTTATGGATTGTGCATGCGGGTGTGCATATGCGTGAATGTTCTTATATGTATTTGTACGTGGGTGTCTCTTATCTGAGTCAGCAGCTGATAGATTTGCTTTTGGGTTTGTGTTTAGATATTATTCTCAGGATATTACTTTTTTTCTTTCCAGGCTTTGGTTGGTGTTGTAGACTCGTATTTCTCTGAAGGTGATGTTTTCCTAACACTTTCAGCTTGGCTTTGAAAGCTGCTTCGCTGGAATGTTTTAAACGGTTAAAAAAATCTCTAGGATTTGAAGTTTATTTAAATTAATTGAAGGAAATACTTCTGGCCTCACCAAAGAAATAACTGGAATCATGGATCAGAACAACAGTTTGCCACCCTACGCTCAAGGCTTAGCCTCCCCTCAGGTAAAAACAAATTATTTAAAATGTAACTATGATCTGAATTTCCTTTATGAAAGTGCTTTCTCTTTCTTGCATCTAGCTTTGCATTTTTTTTTGTTTGCAGATCTGAAAAATTCTGCTAGGGATTGAATAATACTAGTATAAAGCAGAATTTTGAAACCATTGATGTCTATAATCAGAAGTATAAGAAACATGCGGTGTCTTATACATGGAATATATGTGGGATTTCTTCAGGGGGTTCCTCTTAAGTTGAAACATGACTGACAAGTTGGAAAGATTAATTTAATTTTGGTGGTTGCTCCTTAAACTATGTACATAATGGATTGTTGCTGGGCTATGAATGCAGTGGGTACGGTGAGCACAGTTGTTCAGACAATTTCAAGTTAAATCGTGGGTCAGAGTTGAGACATGCTTGCAAGGTAGTGTGAGAAGCATGTCATGTTCCCCAGATTCCTTTAGTAGTAGTAGGGTAGTACTTTATTCTATAGAACATCTGCATTTCAAAGGATTTGCTGATTTTAATGATTTATGACTATATGCTTCAGGTTTGATAGGAGCAACTCAGCTAACGTAGATTTATTTTTGACTCAAAAATTTTGTGTCTTAAAAACAAAATGGAGTCATCATGATCTGTGGTTTTCATGTCATGTTTTCTTCTGCAGGGTGCAATGACTCCAGGAATTCCAATTTTCAGCCCGATGATGCCGTATGGCACAGGACTAACACCGCAGCCTGTCCAGAGCACCAACAGTCTGTCCATACTGGAGGAGCAGCAGCGGCAGCAGCAGCAGCAGCAAGCAGCACAGCAATCCACGTCACAGCAAGCCACACAGGGAACATCTGGTCAAACCCCCCAGCTCTTCCATTCACAGACTCTTACCACAGCCCCTTTACCAGGAACCACACCTCTGTACTCCTCTCCAATGACTCCAATGACTCCAATAACTCCTGCGACACCGGCATCAGAGAGCTCTGGCATAGTGCCACAACTACAGTGAGTGCCCATGTGTCAGTGCATCATGTCCTTTCTCAGATAGCCCTTTAAAGACTTAGGACCAAAGTCACAGCAGGAATTAGGTACTGCATTTTGGTGGGAAAGGAGGTCCTGAGAATTTATGTGTCTCCTGTAGCAATATGAGTAATTTTTACTTTTATTTTTAGCTTAGCTTCATTACTAAACCACTTAGTAATATAAACAGTTTCTTAGTGATTTGTCAACGGTACATCTTTGGAGCATACCAATGCAGGGTTATATGTTTTCATTTAACACCGTCATAATTTTTAACTCCTTGCAGTTTAGGAGTTCAAGATGTTTCCTTTTCCAATGCTTGCCTAGCACTGAGTTTGTGAGAAGGTAAAAAACCCTAGAACTAGTTCTAAGTTCAGGTATGGAAGTATTTTCAGCGAACTTCAGTTTTACAGAGACTACTTCAGAAATTTGTGGAAGGGACAACAAGAAATGGTTGATATCATGAATTGAAAGAGTAATTTCTCATATTTTTGTTACTTTTTTCCTTCAGTGAGGACCTTTATATTTCAGGGTTTTCCCAGAAAACAAAACTGTTTATCTAGTAACTTTTTTAAATTTTCTGGAGACCTGCTATTCCATCTCCTGGCAATGCATTTACCTCCTGGGTCATTCCCACTTAGTTTTGCACCTTCTTCCTTGAAGGGCATAGCAAGGAAAATTTCAGATGGTAGTATCTCATTTTCTCCTGTTTCCAGCAGCTTCCCTGATTGTGGTGAGGGCTCTCAGCATCAGTAATTTTTCCTCCCAAACTAAAATAGAGGTTCTTCTCATGGGACACTTTTCATAATAGCTGACAGATAAGGAGGAATCAGCAATTATGCCTTAGGAGCTTCTGCCCTACAAAAGGAGGTTCCTGAGCCAAAACACTGCTCAGTGCTCTTGTTAGTAGGAAAGATGCCATTCAAACTCACTTGGAGAAACAAAATAATAATAAAAATATAATTATTAGGCTTGGTTAAAAATGAGGAAGAGGAAGACACATGAATTCCTTATTGTTTTTTTAATATATTTCTCTGATCTGTCTTTAGGAATATTGTGTCTACAGTGAATCTTGGTTGCAAACTTGACCTAAAAACTATTGCACTTCGTGCCCGAAATGCTGAATATAATCCCAAGGTAAGAGAAATGTATTAAGAGTTCATCCTATAACAGATGAATTAAAGGCACAGGTTGTGGCTGCAGGCTGCTGCAATAGACTGAAAAACCTACCTGCTATATATGCCGTTTTATACTGTAGAAAAGGGAAATCTTAATAAACTTAGGACATTCAAATTAGTAAAAAGCATTTTTGTGCTGAGGTAGCTGTGATGTGCACCAGGTTGTAAGTTGTTAGATTTAGAAAAAAACTAACCAACAGTGTAGTACACTGGCCAAGCTTTTTGTAGTAGAGGTGGCCTCTGCTGCTCTTCATATGGGCTTATTTTATTTGTAGTGCTCAGTGAGCTCTTTTTGCTTATCACTGTGAAATGTCTGATGATGAAATCTTTTTCCCTATCTCCCAACAAAGAGAAAGGAAAGAAGAGTTAAAATCCTGGACTTCTGCCAGAGCTGTGGTTTCCTCCACCTAGCTGCTCCTCTGGAATTCTTATTGTCACAGGGCATTCGCTTATTTTTCATAGTCTCACTTCCCTCTGTTCTCTCATGTTCTCCTCCAGTACTTCTAGCCATCTCATTACTTCTGATGGCTAACTTGGTGGAACATTAAAATGGATCAAAACAAAATCAATTAAATTGATTTTTTTGCATACTGACTTCAAAGTTGCCTGCTGCTTCTTAATAGTAGTAGGGTTCTAAATAAGTGGCGTCTTTTTAGCTTGGGAAATCTGAACAACAGCAAAGGACCTGGAGCATTAAATCAAAAAAATAATGTTGCTTCATGTTTCTTTTGGGTGGCTCCTCTTGAAAATGTTAGCTTTGCAACAACAGTAGCTGGACACTAACAAAAGTTTATATGTTGCATAGTTGAATTGGCTTGTCTTGGGAAGGCTTCAGTTTTCCCGGGGTGTGTGTGTGTGTTTTTCTTGTTTTAGCATTTTGCTGCAGTTGACCTGAACTCTGCTCTTAAAGGTTAAAGCACACATGCAGGCGTATTTGATAAATGACTCTTACTGTAAGTTTATACCAGTGATGCTGTTACATAATTGTGAGTAAGATATTAGCACAGCAAAAATTTGAGCATGCCTTGGTAACTCCTAATGTAGGGGGTAGGTGGCCGTGTAAAATTTGTAGGCTAGAATAATCAATACGAAACACTGTTTTCCATGGCAGAGGGATAGAAGGATTATGTAACACACTCCTGACATTTAGTCAGTAGATTCATCTATCAAAGAAAGATGCTGCTTGGCTGTATTATTTAAGTCATATTTTGACAAATGTGCTGTTGGGTAACCCACGCTACCGCCTTGGTTATGTCAGCAGAACAATTCATGGGACTGCAGGGTGAGCTGTTCCAAGTTAAATATGACAAACAGGAGTTTTTGTGTGTGTGTGTGTGTGCCCACCTCAGTTTCCAGTATCTCTTGCTTCAAGGAATTTAAGAATATTTGGAAATGCTTACTGAGAATAAAAAGCTAGAGCTAATCAGGCTGCTGTGTCCTACAGTGGTAGCTGAGGTGACTTCTGTTTACACAGGACTTTGATCTCCAGCTGTTCTGTTTGCTGGTATTGTAACACCGTAATCCATTTTTTTGGATAGTCTTCCATCCTACTTATAAGATAAAATTCCAACACGTATGGAGGAATTTTTTAAAATTTATTTTTAAAATTGTTTTTATTGCTCTGATGCAAATGTTAGTGTTATTTATATGTTGCATATGTAGTAATGAGAGATAAACAGGAATACAGTGGTAAATATCCTTCCTGCCTGGCTCTACCTCTCAGTGTGTGTGCTTGAAGGTACTCATGGTTTAAGCATTTCAAGTAAACTTTGAGTGATCTGTAAGTATGTCTGACCTTAGTTTTCCTTGCACTGCTGTGTAACTAAGATGATGCAGATTTGGTTTTAATGTAATGATGACAGCAATACATCACTAACAGTCTCAATGCTCACACTTCAGCGTTTTGCTGCTGTTATTATGAGAATAAGAGAACCACGTACTACTGCACTGATATTCAGCTCTGGAAAAATGGTGTGCACAGGAGCAAAAAGGTATGTTTAGGCATTATGAGCAAACTAACTCAGGCTGTCTTTTCTTTTGTACCATGATGCTTGTTTATATAGACACATCAAAGCTGTACAGGTACAACTAATCGTGCTTCACAGTTACCTCAGATTATACATATTTCTACAGAAAATGCCTGTTTATGATTGAAGAGGCTTCCTAACCTGTGGGGAAATGGTAGTTCTATTTCTGAAGCGCTTTCATTCAGTCTCATAAACTGGTTTGCAGAGGTTATTATATTCATTTTTTGGCCTTGCAGTTATCTACTTTTTCTAATGATTAAAAAAATTCAGCAACTATGCATTGGAACTGCTTAAATTATAAGGATGGTGAGAGAAGGATTTTTTATTTGAATAGCTTCATTCATCACAAGACAAGAGCTTCAAATCTCTGGTTCCTGTAGTCTGATCTGTTCTTAACATGACTATTAAAGGACAAGAATTGAAAACTAAACATAAGTTTAACTCTGGTGGGCAGGGGAGAAATTCTGCTCCGAAGAAGTCTGCTAGGAATCCAGAAGGAATAAAATAATGGGCAGAGATGAATGAATAGACCTGTACAGGGGAACATTTTCTCTGCCTGGTGACACTTGAAATTCAGGTTGTCTTACTCTGCATCGGCAAAAGATTCTCAGCTGTTTACAAACCTGAAGCAAACTGAATTTTGCAACAGTGGGTAAGGCTGTGCAGTTGTATTAAACCCATGTTTGAATGCCTGGGCTGAATCAAGCAGAAGATTTTGCCAGTTGACAGATTTTTATAGAAATATGTATTTTCTAGCAGTAGTAGTTCAGGGTTCTTCTACAGTGAAATCTTAAGTAACAATCTAATCTTAAGTACTTAATCTTAAGTAGCAGTCCCATTAGAGGGACTCCGGTCATTATTTTAAAAATGTAAAAGGTATGGATTTATAATTTGCTGGTTTGTGTCTCATGAACAGTGAGTGCAACACTAACAGTGTCCAGGAGACTATTACCAAAATTAGCATGAAAACCAGTTAGTGCTAGTTGTTAATTTTGGATGTAAAAATTTTGCATGTGAACTCCCCTCTTCCTCCACACAGACTTTTTTCTCCAGTTAGGTATTTGTGGTTTAAAGCTGTTTGCTTGAAGTAATACTTAACTGAGGTGGTAATACGGATATCCTTTTCTCACTTCAGTGAGGAGCAATCCAGACTGGCTGCAAGGAAGTATGCAAGAGTTGTTCAGAAACTGGGTTTTCCTGCAAAATTTTTGGATTTCAAAATTCAGAATATGGTGGGCAGCTGTGATGTGAAATTTCCCATCAGACTGGAAGGATTGGTACTCACACACCAGCAGTTCAGCAGGTAAAAAAAGGCTTGCTTATGTTTCATTTTTGTTGTATACTATCTTAGAAGGTGACATCTGTTTAGATTATTCCCTTGCACCACAGGGAAACCTGCATCTTTGTTCCCATCTCTGCACTGCCTCAGGTGTAACCAAGGCTGCCCAATGTGAACCTGTCAAAATTATGTTCCCTGCTACCCTCCCCAAGTTTCAGGGAAGTCTATATCTGCCCTGCTAGTCCTAGACTGGGCCCAGAAGATAGGGTGGAACATGGGTCTGCAAGCACATTTAAACACACTCTCTTCTCTTACAGCTACGAGCCGGAATTGTTTCCTGGCTTAATCTACAGAATGATTAAGCCAAGAATTGTTCTGCTTATTTTTGTTTCTGGAAAAGTGGTTTTAACTGGTAAGTGAAGACAGTATCTTAATCCAAGAGGTGAGATTTAGACTGTATGACAGAGAACAGACAGGGATATGTAAGCTGCCAGGTACTTTTCCTTTAGAGATGACAGTACTGAGAAAGGAGACTTAATAGAGTATTCCATGGATAGCAATGTTAAGGAAACTTCCCTGTGCAACCATCCAGCAGCCACCCTGGCAGTCAGAGCCACACCAGCTGCAGCAGGACTAAAGCCTGTTTGGAGTGGGCAGCTTCAGCAAATTCAACAGGTGTCCTGCTTGACTCCCTACACACTCCACTCACACAGTCAGACCAGGTTTTCCTGAGGGCTCAGCACCAGGCTTTGTTATGCAAAGATTCAGCAGTTCAAGCCTCTTGCCTGGGCGTGCTTCACCCAGAGCTCTACCTGCAGCTCAGCACTGCCACTGCACACACAGCTACCTGCACTATGTTCCTTAGCAGATGGGAATGCACAAAGCAACAGCACATTTGGCTAGATCAAAGGAACAATCATTGCGAACCCTAGTCAGGTATGCAGGTGCCCAAAAAGCTGTAAGAATGCAGGTGATCTTTCTGGCAGAATCTGAAAGACTGTTTCTGTGGCTGAGCATGTGATTGAGCTAGCTTTTCTTTGGCAGCTTGGTTACAAGCTGCTGCCATGCTCTATGATACAGCGGCCAAAGAAGGGGAGATATTTGAGCTCTAGGATCCGCAACCTCAGGTGCTCAACCTACTCCCTCCATTTTTTCTCATGGTGTGTCTTACTAGGAAGAAGAAACCCGCAAGACCCACAGACAAAAGAAGAATCAAGTCCCTGCAGTGTGGGGAAGTGCAGTTCTCTGCAGTGGTCTCCATTGCCAGACCTTCCTCCCCCTGATACTCACACTCTCAAAACAAGCTCCACCAGCTAGGCCTTTCTGCACAAACATCCTACAGGGCTGTGCTTTGTTGTTGGGTCTCTTGTGGAAATCATGTATATGAAAAATCCATTTGCAACATAGCATCATGGCAGAGATGCTAGTGAAAGTTTTAGCGGGTGTCAGATTAAACAGAGAAGGCTGGTAATGTAAGCTCTCTCTGAAATGTGTTAAAAAGGATTGTAAAAATCGGGATTTATGGATACACGTAGGTTTTATATAGAGTTGCATTCACATACACATTCTAAAAGCTAAAATTAAGTATTTGGTGAAAGGTACAAACTAATTGAATCCCTTCTCTTTTTCCAGGTGCTAAAGTACGAGCAGAAATCTATGAAGCATTTGAAAACATCTATCCTATTTTAAAGGGATTCAGAAAGACAACGTAACAGTTTCTACATGTTTCAGAGAAATCAGGGGTATATTTTAAAAGTATTGTGTATGGCACAGCAGTAACGAGAAACGGACTTCCAGTGCAATTGCAACACCAGGACTTGGACTATTTCCCAGTTAGTGCCTACTTCCCTGATGCTCAAGGGGAACTGTTTTCTTGAATATGTCTACTGAGTTACTGTGAGTTGCTTTACTGGGCTGTTCCTGGAGCAGCCCTTCCAACTTTTATTTATATTCTAGCTTTTAAATAGTTTTAATGCCAGTTCTATTAATAGAAAAATCTGTAAGTTGGTTTAAAGACAAATGCAACTGTGTCACTCAGTGTATAAACCACTTTAATTGCCATGTATATATGTTTTAAGTTCCTTCCATAAGACCATGGTTTTTATAATTTTCAGAACTTTAGCTTTTAAATTTTTTTTCAATTTTAAATTTCTTTGGTGCCAGACACATTCCCTCTTTCCAGTATTAAGCAAGATAGAATAAATTTATTAATTAAAATGGCTCACTGTACATATATATATAATATATATCTTTCTTCTCGTTCCTTCTTCAACTCCACATGTACAATAAACCCTGTTTATACAACTATGGGAACTGTCTTAATAAATTTTAAAATTACCCAGCTGGTAGAATGAAATACATTGAATTACTTTTTTTATTTAATTGATTTTTTAATAGCAGATGCCCTGCTATAAGTGGCATGTTGTTTTGAGAGAATCTTAGCAGTGCTCTGGCTTGCTTACCAGCAGTCACATCCTTGTCAATGTCTACCTTGAATATTTCCAACATGTTAAAGCAAAAGAGATGACTGGTTAAAGAAGCTTGTGTTTGAGTATGTTGCCTTATGTTCAACAGATGGGATATAGGCAAGTTTTAAATAGCTGCACTTGACTGAAACAATACATCCCTGCTTAGCTTCTAGAATTTCTTTAAATTACTACCTTTGTATTTTACCAGCTGTGACAGCCTCACTATATTAGTGTTCCTGTAAAATGTCAAAGCCCTTCCAACTGGAGTCAGCACATACATAATCTTCCTTCTGAACAATGCTTGAAGCCTAATAGGCTCAGAGCTAAAAATAAACTATTTTTTCCTTCAGGAAATTTCCAGGAATAATAACCTCTCTATGACTTACACATTATTTCAAACAGCTTTTATCTGAAACTAACCCAAATGTAAACAATGGTCTCATCATTTCTAAGTTGGTGTTTCATTCCAGACAAAGTTAAGTTTCAGCTGGCTTTGATACTGCTCCATTTGCACATCCTGAGTTACCTCAGTCTTCAGTCTTCGCTCTACACCAATGTCTCTCCAGGTGTTCTAATGTCTGGTTTCATGGCTCTTACCAGAAAGATGCTGTTTATTAATGCAGCTGTGCAGGATATACTCAAGCACTGTGTTGCCTTCAGTGCTGTGCCACTCTGTGCTATGAGCTCATGAATGCTCCTGAGAGCTCTTGGCTATAACTGTATGGCTGTCCATGCTTTTGTAGGACCTGAACTATTACCAACTTATGTGCAAAACTCTTCAACTCTTCAGAAAGCTTGAAGCCCCAAGAAACCATAGGACAGTTTTCAACACAATCAGTCGAGCTGTACTACTGTGACTTAAGACAGTTTGCTCTTTCACAACACAGACCAGGGCTTCAAACTACCCTGCTAGAAATTAAGTCCTGTGATAACAAAACCACTTCCAGGTACAGCATTCTCTGCCTGCTTATTTGAGTACTTTCAATGCCTAAATGATTTGAAAAACCCCACAGTGGGCCCCACAGAGTCACAGGTAAGCAGCCATGAATGGTTGGAGCAGGGTAAGGGAATATGTAACTGAAGTCAATTCTATAGGGAAACACACAAAAAAAGCCTTTTCTGCAAATACTGCCATAGCCATAGGAGTAGTTAAGCAACTACCACAGTAAAGTTCAGCATTATGGTTTCACTATTCTCTTACTTCAGCTATATGGCAGTCATACAGTGGAAGAATCCCTGCAGAGTACACTTATTTTTAAACTTCACCAATGATGGCAGACTTAAGGTACAATTCAGCCTGAAAATCTGCTGCTACAGGCAGTGTGTAACGAGACAAATGTGTTCTGGTAGGGCTGACTTTGTTAAAACTGCTTCTGCACCAGGTAACTGAGTTAAACTACTTCTGCATGGGGCTAATAGTTTTAAAGTCAGATTAAACACTTAATTTTTGTGCATTTTATCTCAACCACTCAGTCAGAACATGTGACAAACTCCCAAGCTAGGTTTAGTGTACCTGATGAGAAAGGGAAGCAGATTTAAATTCCACAGCAAAAGGCTATGCAGCTTTGTCTTAGCTGACTGCTGTAGAGCTCTTCAACATAAGCACTCGAGTGTGTTTACAGTAGTCTGCTTTTCTTTGAATGAATGTTAATTTTTGAGTAGCCCTATGAAAATCCTGACAGACTACAATCTTTTTAAGTTTTTGAAGTTCCGTTACCAACAAAAGATAATTTCACCAATCCAAAAGTTTTTCATCTTTATTTAATAAACTTCCACAAATGAGATTTGAAACAAATGCATCTGGCTTCATTACCAGGTTGAAGTCAAAGCTCCTCTGGAGCACAAGAGAGGCTGTCAAGGTCTAGTTACAGCAGTTTTATCACTGTTATAAGATGCACTGTTATCAGTGACTTTGGTTCAACTACCTGTTTGCATAGTGCAGAGATGCAGTGAAACAAATCAAGTATTCCATTTGGATGACTCAACTTCATAAAGTACAGCCCATGGAATAGTCTTGTTTCCATATGAACTCTTCCAGGTATTCACTTCCCCCGCTGCAGCTGTCAGCACAAGTGTACACCACCAGCGTTCCCCAGTCAATGCTCTCTCCAAGGCTATCAACCTGAAGGTGATTCAGGAGCTGTGGCATAATCTTCAAGGAAAACCAAAAGGTTTAAAGGCAGGCCACAGACTTCTCCCCTCTCTCCACTTCTCCTGAAGAACAGTCCTGCGTTTGGTGTAAGAATTTATATTCTCTTACACCAAAATCCCAGATGAAGCTACTATGTATATGGCAGCTCAAATAAACCAAATTTAGAATTCTAGGTAAGTTTTATTTGGCCTTATAAGACTTGCCTGATTTGTGAGCCTCCCACCATTTGAAATTCCATTAGTAACTATGTTTTGTCTCTCCATGACATTAAGTGTGTTCACCATACATACACCTCTAGCATTCAAAGTTCTACAGCTGAATGCTTCCAGCCAAACTTATTTATAATGCATATAATGAATTGAAAATGCACTTATAAGAGTAAATAAAGGCTCTGTACAATCATTTAGTTGGTTTGTTGCAACTTCAACCTTCTTGCTCAAATTACAAGCCAACGCCTACACAATTAGATCCTGAGTCAGAAATACATTACCTGTATTATTTTTAACTGAGTTTACATACCTGGAATTCAAATATCCTTTTGGCACCACATACACAATTTGGGATATCTTTTTCTTCAGGCCTGTTTTCACCTGACACCCAGAGTGGACCTTCTCCTCCTCTGCAGTATCTAATAATCTGGAATACAGCAGAAATTTAAGTTCTCATAACTATCATCTTGGTATAAATTAATGTCTAGTGACACAGACAAAGCTGTAGATAGAGCAGAAAAAGGTCAGTTCTTTACTCACCATGGCAAAATACCATTTGCATATACAGCATTCTAAATAAGACAGGTTGCTTATATGAGTTTTCTTAACTATGTGAATCATGCAAGTATTCATACCATATTTTTTCAGTGATCCAGGGATCATCTGCAGTGATTTGTAATTCCCTAACGAAGGGACCCCGGAAATGCAAGATTTTGTATGTTACAGTCTTGGGACAGAGAAAGAGCAGCTGGAGAATTAGCACACAGACTTGCACACAGTTAGGAATGCAATCCAGATCTTTCTCTCTGCAGTTCTGCATCTAAATACAAGCAGACTATCCTAATGTTGGAGAAGGTATTTTCAGACATATCCTTTGTTTTTCAGTTACTAGCAAATCACACATGATCAGCAAAAGGACACTTGGACAAATAGTCAGTAGAGAGATGGTGAGAGAGAGTGAGGCACATACCTAAGGCAGAGAAGGGAATGGATTAAAAGTCTCCTACTTTCTGAGTGTGCACCTTAACCCCTCATCTACCAGGCAAAACATGGAGAGAATTTCTTCACCACTTTAATGGATTTAGGACTGTGTCTTCTCTGAATTAAACCAGGGACCAGGGTTTTGTTTGACAATGTAGCTTTTTAGCCTTTTGCAGTAATAAGAAATAGCATGGGGGGAAGATTTCTGTTTTAAACAGTGGAAATTCTAAAGCCATCCTTCAACCTTAAAAACAGCCAAGCCACCCCCCAATGCAGCTGGTGACACTGACAGAGCTCTTCTCTGCAGTTTTTGTTCTGCTGAGAAGGAAGGCCAGAAGGGCTGCAGGCTGGGGAAGAGTGCAGTGGTTCCCCAGGTCCTTCGGTTTGAAGTCTCAGGATGGTGGCTCCTACCACACTGGGGGAGATTCAGCACCTTTGTGCCACCTCATCCTGACCAGTTTCTGTTTAAGATGGCTGAGCAGGTGCTAAACTCTTACTTGGGCAGGAATTAAGTTCAGCACATAAGGAAGATGAGAGGGTGTGGGTTAGGTGTGTGGAAGATGAGGAGGCATCCCCATTTCTAACTAGGTACAAAAGGCAGTGAAATGTTGCAGATGCAGCAGCAGGATGCTGTGTCAGAACCGCTACTTTCAAAGGCAGCCCCATCTGACCTGCTCTGGTTCAGCAGCTACTCGTTTTTTAAACATTTGGAAGATCTTTTCTTCTGCAGTCTCGTGTTTTGCCATTGCTTCCAATGTCTCTTCATCTAAGGACTGAAATGCTTCATCTAAGCAAGGAAAAAGAATGGTAAAATTTACAGGCTGATACAAGACACTAAAAATTAAAAACAGTATTAGGATGTGTAAATTTATTTTGCTTCATAAGGCATTCCTGGCATAAATCTAAATTTTTTTTCTTTTCATGGCATGTTAAGATTTGGTCACACACAGATCCATTTACTAGTTTTAGCTGCATTTTAAACACAGACGTCAGTACTGGAATACTGGAAAGGGAAGGAGTTTTCTACCGAAGTTTATGGCTCCCAGCAGGTATCACTGAGACTACAGAACTTTCAGGACACCACATTTGAAAAAGGCCTGCATGCTGCTCATGTGCCAGACTTCAGTTTTTAGCACTGAAGAGTGTATCTGTTACACTCCAACAGCCATCAACTGGGGGCACTAAACACTCTTGAGACAGCTTTGGACCACAGCAAGGGACTACCAGGAACCCAGCATCCTTCCTTGGCACCACCACAAACCCTCCACCCTGGGTGTCTTCAAAGACAGTGTGGTTGCAGCAAACCCATCATGAATTTAGGGGGAGCAAGGAGGAAGGAGCTTGCACTTCAACTGCACTTCCACGGTTAAAATATCCTCAAACCAGTTCTCTGCTAGCACAGAGAAGAAAATTTTATTTTCCATAAAGTAAGAAAAATTTAACTAAGTCAAGCCAAGACAATCTAACAATGTGCTGATTTCAGCAGCATCCAGCAGCAGGTACTCAGTCCTGTCCTTCTCACTTGAGATGATCCTGACCTATTGGAAGCACACAGGGACACAGTGTAACTCCAAGCTATCTGCAGCAACAGCTGCTTCAACAGCTCCTGGGGTCAAAGCTTAGTAAGTCTCTCCCAGAAAAGCAACTTATATTATAGGATGTCTACAACAAACTAGCATTGCAAATGACTGCACATTTAGCCTTTTTTCACCAGAAGTTTACAAGGAACACTTAACAGTTTTTGATATTTTAAAGATGTGATAACACGCATAACCAGGAAGAATTACAGGCAGCATGTTATTTCTGACCTGCAGTGCCTGCAGCTCCAAGTTCCTCTTGTTCTTTTGCATCCTTTGATGTATCTTCAGCTCCTTGTTCATCATCAGTGCTGTCAGCAGGAAATTCTGGTTCCTCAGGTTCTATCAAAATTTCATATTCCGGAAAAAGGAATTCGTTATGCTCTGGAATTGCATTTGCCAAGTCATCTAGAAAACAGAAGACAGACACCACTTCACAATGTCATCTCGTATTTCACATCCTTCTCCCCAAAAGCTACACAGCAAACTACATAGCAGAAGCATTGCATGAGCAAGAAAAATTTACATCACTGCTAGACCTGACCTGAAGGTAAGAAACACTGTTATGTTAAGGACAGTGGAAAACTGCAACAGGCGTCCTGTTGCTTTGAACCTCTGTAAATCCAAGTGGCGTGGAAGGCAGACCAAACAGTGCTAGCAGCAGCATTTAAGAACCCAGGAGCTGCGGCTCGGCAGCTCGGTGCGGTATTAACCACAGCTGGCACGTGTGCCAGGTCCCGGTTGCAGAGGTCCCCGATGGCGGCGGACCCACCTCCGGCGGCGTGCTGCCCGCAGGAGCGGCGGTGCCCGCGCCGCCAGTCCAGCGCCTGGTGCTCGGGCCCGCAGTAGGCGGCGCGGCGGCAGCGCCCGCAGCAGCGCGGCCCGAGGCAGCCGCAGACGCGGCAGAGCGCGGCGCCGCTGCCCAGCCGCCGCGGGGGCGCGGGGGCCGGGCCCGGGGGCGGCTCCTCGGGGGCGGCTCCTCGGGGTACGTGTCGTTCCGCCGCGGCAGCTGGCTCCGGAACACTGCGGGGAGACGCGCCGGTCAGCGGGGCGGCGGCCGGCGGCCCTCGCCCCGTCCCTCCCCGCGTCCCCGCGCCTCACCGCGGAAGGGCCCGCCCGGGCCCGCCAGGCGGTAGCAGGCGGCGCCGCGGCAGGCGAACACGAAGAGGGTGCGGTGGAAGGCGTCGGTGCGGCCGGGCAGCGGCGCGTACAGCTGGAGCAGGAAGGCGCAGGGCTGCTGGCAGCGGCCGCAGCGCAGAGCGGCGGGGCCCGGCAGCCCGGCCTCGCCCAGCCACGCCGGCCGCCCCCGACCTTGCTGGGGAAGTAGGTGCTGTGCAGCCGCCAGGCACCGCCCGGGCCCTCCGCCGCCGCCGCGAAACCCAGCTCCACGCCGGGAGCCATGCCGCTTTCCGTCCGCCGCCGCGCACCGAGAGGGGCGGGCGCTGCGCGGCCCCGCCCAGCCCGGCCCGGCCCCGCCGGCAGCGGCCCCGCTCCCCCAGCCCCACCCCAGCTCCGTTCCGGGCTCAGCCCTGCCCCGGCTCCGCCTTTGTAACGCGGCAGCTGGGAGCGGACTGGGAAAAATAAAAACCCTGGAAGACGCGGGCAGGACTCTGCCGCCTCAAGGGACAGCGCAGTCAGCGGTGAGACGGGACGAAGAGACGACAGACACGTAATCGACGGTGTTTTAATTCAGTGTTTAAATATAACATTCATTAAGTAATTAAAATAATGCCAAGCTGCCTTAGAAAAAAAACCAAAAAAAAAAAACCAACAAAACCAAAACCAACCCAAACGCAAAATACCAAAACACAAAACCCAACACATTTATCAGTTCTGGTTATTGCCCTAGGTTTGATTTGTGCTCTTCATTCATGAGGGCCTTGCCTTACATTTAGCCAGCCAGCAACGTTTTTTTCTAATTATTAATTTTAATAGCAAGTCTTTTAATTCCCTGTTACATTTTCACATCCATGAAATACTTGAAACCAATCACATTCCTTGTTACAAGTCTAGAAAAATCTATGTAGGCAGCCATTGCTGTGCACATCTCTTTCAAGATTCATTAAAAAAAGAGACAATGTTTAATTTGTTTGAAAAAACAAAACATGGTGAGGATGTACATACACCTCTAAGCCCCTCAGCAGCAATTCCTAAGTGGTAATGGAGAGCTGTCCAGCTGAAGAAACACCTCTGTGCCTCCCACACTTGCAGGTTGGCTGGGCAGGAGAGGAACCGTGTCTGTTCCTATCCCTGCTCCAGTGGGGCAGTGGTTCATGTTCTCAGCAGGAGCTTACATCCACTCGCAGCATCAGGGACCATTCAGAGTCGTGCAGCCACAGGTTTCTGTACAGGTATCCGAGCATCTAACAAAAAAACCCACACTAAATATTTCTGATTCACATGCTGTAAACACCATGCCAATAAACTACTTCTTTACTGCCCTCACCCAGGGGATTGCACAATATGTGAAATAAAGAAGGGAGATTCAAAGCTGCAGCTAATGATACCAGAAAATTGTAAAAAATTGTTGTAAAAAAATATTACTAAGATTTCTATGCAGTTAAGTCTATGGAAGTACTAGCTAAAATCACTAGATCTAACATACGTGCATTGTCCAAAGTAATTTATAATTTGAGAAGCTCTCTTCAAATTGATTAGAGAACACTTACCAAACATGTCCAGGATTTTACTAACAGCCTCTTGATTTACACTGTAAGTGACTCCACTGGGCCTACAATTACAAAAAAAAAAAGTTTACTCAACAAATATTCCTTATTCCAGTAATTTCTACACAAATAACCAGAATTAAACATTTTCATAATTACATAATACCAGCATAGCATACACACCAAATTTAAGGATATGTCAGACTTCTATTCTAGAACAGTCATGGTTTCTTTACCTTTTCTCTTGTTCACAGTCCCCAAATTCTGTTGCACTCAATTTATTCCTTTTACTTGAAAGGGAAATTTAGCTATAGCCATTTATCTTAACCTATTCACTTCATGAACAGAGGCATAAGGAAGTAGATCAGGTCATGAGCTGCTAACTATGTTCTGTGAAACACTTAAGACACTGCAGGGACTTGTTTTACTGGGGACTTCCATGGTCATACTTTTAAACACAGTAATGAGCTCCACAACACAAATTCATTTGATAACAGAATAACACATAATACAGCAACAGGTGCATTTTAATCTTAGGCCTATAAACCATGAACTGTGTAAAAAGACTCAAATGATTAAGCTTTCAGTTAAATTGCTTTGAGATGAGTTCAGTGCTGAAGTTCCCCAAAACTACCAGTATTCCTGATTATTGCTTACATTGCCTCAAAAGGCTTACTGAAGCACACAGTATTACAAATAAGCCGTGCTGTTCTTTTCTTATCAGTCTTGGAAGGAAAGTTGAAAACCAAAAGGTAAAGGGAATCAGAAGCAGCCTAATAGCGAGTTAATGAATTTTGTTAGGTCCCACAGGAGTCTTTCCACTATGAGGGCGTGCCATTTCACTTCCACATCATGTACAGAAAGGAACTACTGGGTCTTCTCCATGACTCCAGTCAACCTCTGGTGCTCAGGCAGTTGGGGTTCTGCTGTTCTACTAGGAGCTCAGACATTAAGAATTGCCACTAAGATTTCTATACACCAGATATCTAACTTTACTTACATTTTCTTCTTCTTCACTGCACCCAGTTGCACAAGAGCTGATAAGGCATTTTTCTGCATGTCAGAAGACAGCGCTTCATAACATTGTGTACTCCCTATAGAGAAGGTAGAAACACAATTAAAATTTTTATAATTTTCAATTAACAGGCTACTCTTGTAAAATCATATTGAGTAACAGCTGTACACACCCTTCTCAAGAAGTTGAAAAACAAAGTTGCGGACTCCGGGTATAAACTGCTTCTCAGTAAATGCTTCTTTCATTTCCTTTGAGAGGTATCTGAAAATTAACTAACATTTTCAAGAAAATGAGCATTCCTTTCTTTTAGATTGTCAGCTTGAAATGAGTTATAGACAGATGTGTCCTTGTAAGTAATACTATTCCACTTTGAAAAGCATAGGAGAGGAACTCAAAAGGTACCATTGCATAGGGCATCTGAAAGTTTTATTACTGTTTTACAGGTAAGAGAATCCCAATATTAAAATAAGACTCCATATTTCTATAATAGCTACCTTAGACATTAATTTTACATTCTTGTTCTTACAACTAAAACCAGTTAAACTTTTTTAAAGCAATACCTGTTCTGAAGATGAGAAAAAATGGGCACATCAGTACACCTCACACATCAGATCACTAACTACATTCCACTATGTTAAACACCTCCAGTCTCACCAATCTTATACTGACTTAGCTGAGATTTTATCCTTCTGGGTTTGTATGTATTACTTACTACAGGAATGTAAATGTTTAATTTTATTAAAACCTTGGAAAAACCAGAAGAATTTAAAGAGAAATGGGTGGAATTAATGACTCCCATAAAAGCTATCAGATAGGAGATGCAAACTCATTTCCACACCTAGCAGGACAACCCACATAAAATGAATTAAGCAAGAGCTCCTCATAAAAAAGAACAATGAACCTGGTAGCAGCACACTCCCTATGAATCTTATAAATCCACAATGAGCCATCACATCACATAGCAGTTACTGCTTTGGTAAATTGGACAAGTCTGAGCCAAAGGCTAAAATTGGGATCCTTGGGGAAGGGTAGTGTTTAAGATTTATTACTGCTGTTTCTTAACTTTTGCACTTCTCAGCCTATTTACACAGAAGTATCACAGCTCTCTTACTTTCCCTACAAAACACAGGAAAAAAAGGAGATCATTTTCTGAAGGACAACATACCTGATAACCTTCCACAAAAGGTCTGAACATAGCTGACAAGAAAGACACTGTACCACTTCCTTTGTCAGTAGGGTAAATCTCCTGTTGACTCGTTTGAATGGCATCACATTTTGTGAGTAGAAAACATCCTTCCTCAAAATCCTGGGCAAGAAATGCATAACTAAAATTCTAACATTTACAGAAGTGCAGCTACCATTTCCCACAAAATCAACAACAGAAACCACAACAGGGCACCACTTTCATTTCTGAACTCAGTTGTCAAGAGACTTGAACCAAAATTTTTCTGTCTCCCAAAAATACCCATATAAAAAGGCAGTGGGAACATGTTCTTAAACACAGCAGTTCCTCAATGCACAACAGACCTTGGCCCAAAGAAAGTGGCTGTAGCTGCTATTGCAACAGCCAGCCTGAGCTCCCTCAGGATTTTGTCAAAACAGGGTCAGGTTGTCCAGTTTAGGGTTTTTTCCTGGGGGTGTTTTTTTTTTATTTACCTATTTTTAAACTAAGGGTTTGCCTTTTTTTCATGTCCAGTGATTGCAATAAATGATGAAACAGATCACTGACCTGCCCTCTACCAAACAGAAAACAAATGGCCAAAAAGTTACAAAGTATGGCAATGTCAAGGTCAAAACCATTTTACTGCCAATATGGGCATAAGGGGGACAGATTACACAAAGGGATGGGACAAGGACATGACAGACAAATGAATAAAGCGGTGAGTGGGTGGCTAAAAGATCCCTTAGCATCACAGCAACTCTCATCTGACTCCAGCAAAGTCAGTCATAGCCAGCCACCTTCCTGCTCCCTGCTACTTTCTGCTATTTCAAGAAAACTGCAAAAGGCAAAAATTGTCAACAAATAAAACAAAAACAAGGCCCAAATCTCATCTGTATAAAAATCGATGGGATTTTAATACATTTGCAAGTCTTGAACATTCTTGTGAAAATTATACTTATCTCTTTTTTAATACAGGAAAGATCATAACTATCACCATCATATATTTGTCCTCAGCATTGATAAAAATAACACGTAATCAGTTTTAAATCCAATTAAAAACTACATATACCAATTTATATTGGGTGTGAGGCTGAACCAGCTTTTTAACTGATAAACTTGTTTTCACCTGCATTTCAAGCAGGCTGGACCAGAGCCAGCTCTGACCCAGCAGGTTTGTGTACAAACTGACAGGGCAAGTCCTGCAGAGACCCAAGGGCTGCCTGCAGTTTTCCCAGCTTGCCTGTATCCAGCTGTGCTAGGGGTGCACACAGGCACACTGAGCCCTGGAATAAGGCAGTGTGCAGGAACAATACTGGCTTTGTCTGACTGATGCCTGCATGGGGCAGGAGGTAAAATGAGGGGAAATTCTTTTCAAGCAAAAAAGGATGCAAGTAAAGCTTCCGAAGACTCTAAGAGGGAAACTATTATGCCATTAGGAAAGCTCTCACTTCAAAAACCTTCACAGGCTGCACCCCTGACAGCATTTACACTTCTTTGAAAAGACTGTTTTAACACAGATTTTCAGATCTGTGCTGGAAGACTGGTAGCTTTATGTGAAAAAGCCAAACTTGTGCTACAGTTAATTTTAATAGTTCAGAAATGGGCAATTTAATTATTTTTATTTTTTTTTACTGGAATGGAGAAAAAATTGCATTGACAACCTTGTCGATTCAGACAATATTTCTCAATCAACATAATGACCCCCTTTGTAGTTCTCCCTCTTACAGATCAAGGTGATATCCCTGTAGGTAAAAAAAGCACTTGTTTAGCAGAGCCCTGGAATCATGCTATTTTAATTGGCTGCATTACTATCACTATTTTTGTATAAGGGATGTTTTTACCTTCAATGAAATGCCAGGAAAGAAGATGAACTCATTAGAAAAAACATCTCTCAAGAAGTTGAAACAGCTGTAGACTTCCTCTGAAAAAAATATTGTAAATGCAAGTGAAGATCCATTTACTCCTTATTTAAGAGACTACCTACTTCAAATAAAATACAGACTTGGCATTTCAAGCATACATACAAAGGCAGAAACCAAACAGAACAGCAAGTACTCAAAGCACTTGATTCAGCTATAAAAAAAAGGAAAGAGCCAGGGCTTGCAGCTTCTCAGAACATGCATTAGATGCCACAATCAAATCCTACAAAAGGATCAAAGGGTAAACAAACAAAAAAAGACAAGCAAAATATCGCCATGCCCTCCCAACACATCCACCTTATCCCAAGCATAACAGTCTCGGATAGCTCCCGCTAGCAGTCACAGGAAGCTGGTGCTCCTCTCCCACCTGATGGCACACGGAGCAAGGCCAGCAGCTTCCCAGAGCCCCAGGGTACCTTTTCTGAAGCTGGGTGCCATCTGCAAGGCGACTGCCACCAGGGCCGGGCGCACGAAGACGTTCAGCAGCTGGTTCCTGTACGTGGCACACATGAGCACAGCCAGCGCATGCCTGAAGACGATTTCCCCTACGGCTCCATCTTCCACTCCCTTGTCATTCAGGACCACGTGGCCATCGACAAGGCCAGCGATGTTGGAATGCAGGGTGAGGCCAGACAGGACTGCTTTTTTGGCACACAGGTTATCTAGGAGGAAAATACAATACTCAGGAAGTTGCAAAAGGGAGCATAACTCTATTGAAACAGCCCAAAATGCATCAGTATTTCAGACACTACACCAAACTTTCAGTTAGAGAGCTGTTCCAATAGAATCCATACCAGGAACTGGCAAACTAGGCATAGTATGACACGGTGAGAACAAATTTCAGACATTTCTATAATTAAAATGCTTTGAATTCTTCCACTTACTAACAACTGCAAATTGTAATTGTTCCTTTCTCTCTGAACAAATATTCTGAGCCTTCAAATGGAAAAAGGATGTATCTGTTTATGGAAACATTCATTAGTAAGGAAACAGAGACTATGCTTCTGCTTAAGCATTTCTGACACTACAAGTTTTGAATCAAGTCTTTTTATAAACTTTTTCATCAATTCTCATACATAAGCAAGGCCTCATCCCAAATTAAATTTATAAAAATTCTTAGCGTAAATATTGTTACATAACATACCTACTCAATGAGAAACATTCCCTGCATCAAACTCGAAACAATTTGACAAGCAAGCAATAAAAACTTCATATTGAACACTAAAATACACTTTATATGTTCACAGCACCACAGGCATTTCAAATCAATATAACCTCTGGCAGAAAAAACCCATCATATTCCTTTCCTTTAATACAGATTTCATGTAGAGTCTCCTTCCATTTTATTTACTCCTTCAACCTACTTCATTCGAGTTTTGCTAAAGCTCCCAAGTTTCTCCGTGCAACAGGAAGCAGAAGTCTGTGCAAGCTAATTTTTACACTTCCTGTTTTGAATATAGAATTTTGCAAATGTTCTGCCTGTAATGACCAACCAGCACGACAAGGGCAGAAACAACCAGCTGTTTGGAGACCAAAGAATGGAGAGCGTACATGCAGTTGCTGGCATCAGCAAATTGAACTTTAAAATGTATTTCTTCTTTCAAACTGACAATTCAAACCAAAACAACAAACCCAATATGCAACTGATGTCTCGAGCACCAACAAAATCCACTTAGCTGTTGTCACTCCTCCATTTCATTACCATGCCTATTTGCTATTCCCTGACTACATGACAACTCTACTAAAGTAAATGCTTACTAACTGTTGCTAAGAAAATAAACAAAATAAATAAGCAAATCTGGATGTGGTATGTTTTTCAGTTTACTGTGTAGTAAGATTCTAAATGTTTAAGTATTGCCATGAAATTCTTGCTTTTACCAGTCTGGCAGAAGCAGACCTTGCCTGCATTCCCTGTAGTGCTGATCCCTGAAAGAAGCGGTTCTTTTTTTTCCAGAGGCAACAGAGTCCTTTTATACCAGTAGCCTGCCCCTATTTCTTTATTGTAGTAATGAGAGGGATCCTTGATTATACACAGGACTACAAAAGCAAAGATCCTTGGCTTAAGTCTACCTACAGCAGAAAGGTAAATGCACTTGCATTGCACAATGCTGTTCTTTGCTAGCTTTACCACTTACATCCCGAGGCTCTAAAATTGCCTGTGTCACTCTGGCTCACAGAGAGAAGTTTCAAACAAAGCCTGAAAGCACAATCAACCTTCCAGCAGACAATATATATACACTATACATATATATATATATATGGGGGTGTGTATATAAGTATATAAATAAAACCACCAAAGAAGCCTTCTCTTCAAAAGAGAAGAGATAAAATGTTATTGTTTCTCGAGATAAAATGAAATTTAAAAATAAACAGACAATTGAAAGTTTTGATTTCCTCCACCCATTTGTTTCTGCTAGTTCTTTGCACCAGTAACAACTTACACTGTAGTCAGTACCAAGCAGGAAATGTAGCATTACACGGAGTTAAGTGGTGCAGATCAGACAACTGCCTGTGACCTACACACAGTTCAGAAAGACAGACACTACACAAATCGTAGTACTCTGACAAAGTACCTTATAATTTCCCTCTCACATGATAATTTCCTTTCCTTCATGATACAACATTAAAATGTCTGCTCTGTTTCCACCTGTTTTTCGAAGTATTATCTTCAACAGGTTAAGTCAAAACCTGTCAGATTTCAGCATGATTTTTAGCACATCCTAAAATACATTTATAACTCAAAGAATTCTGTAAAGCTGTTACCATACATTGCTTCCATAGAAATATAATTTATCTTTCATAAGCAACAAGAGGAACAGAAATAACACTTTCTTTGCGTACCAGGCCATTCAATGAATCCTCCAAAAGTCTGTGTTAAGCCTTTAAGCCACAGAGTCTTTTCTATCAGAAGCTCAAATTCCATAGCTGGCAAATTCTGGAGCAGGACAGCAGCAACTAGCACCCACGGGCTCAAAACCATGTTTTCTATTTGCAGGAGCTCCATTTTATAAGCTACGTCACTGACAAATTCTTGGATATCCTCAGATGGCTTTTGGGGAAGATGCCTGAAAAAAACAGTGCAATTTAAGGTAAAGAGCTCAAAAAGTCTAATAGAAATAACACCCCTCTTTATTTCTTTCATATTGTTCCCAGATCTGTAACTTTACAGCATCTATCATCTGCAGGGTGATTCTATGTGCTATGTAAAACAGAAGTATTGAGCAAAGCATCAGTAGCTGCTTGACAGTACCTGAAGCACAGACCTCTGTACTGATGCTGTATATTTGCTGTCTTCAAACAAAATTCAAAAGCATTATGTTTTACAGAAAAAACAGCAAAAGCAACACAATCCAGTCACAGCTACAGCTCTCCCTGACATACAGTCACTTAACAGCTTGCAGGAATAATGCAAGAAGTGGGAGGAAGGTGAAAATTTTAAGTGGCAAAAGCACCACATTCTCAGGAATCAGAGTTTTGCCTGGTTCATGCATCAGCATTAAATTTTAAAGCGGCGTCTTCTCAACACAGGGAAAGCCACAAGGAACAATTCATTTCAGAAACACCCAGTCACAAGCACAATAAGGGTCTGCTCAGACCAAACAGATTCAGCAGTTTGAACAGTCAGATGGAGGGAGGTGAGAGAAGATGAAAACAAAGTACAAGAGAACGTCTTAATTAGTTCACATAGGTGTAGACTAAACCAATGTTTTTCCTGTGCATACACCATGGAAAGATGCAGTACCTGGGAACCAAATTGTATGGGCACCGATTGATCCTCCCAGATGCCAAGGTTCTAAGAGATACTGGCTGGCCAACGTAGATATGTATGGTACCAAAATTGTCACTGAGGATTCTCCTGGCTTTTAACAACCCCTATGAAATGAGAAGAGGAAAACTTAAATTCTGGTGCTACAGGGTGTGTATACGTCCACTTATGTTGTGTTCTTAAGGAATTTACATACAGATGTAGATTCTTTGGGCTTTGGGACTCCTAGGAGTTCATATGCATAGAGAGATTCTTCTAATATCCTCTCATAGCTGATGCTGATGGGAACAAGGTATGTGTCAAAGACTTCACGTTTGAAAAAGGGTTCCATCACAATGCTGAGAAGACCTGCCAATTGGGAAAAAAACATTAATCACCTGTCTCTTTCAAAGAGGGAAAAGCCACTGCAATTTAACTTTGAAAAGGATATCTTTGTATTTTAGAAACTGCTAATAGGTGTGCACTGTGCCTGTTCTCTCTTCAAGCAAGCAGAAGCAAAAGACATTGCCCAAGCCTTAAAACAGAGGGCAAATGGAAGCAACACTCTTGGACAGCTGTTTGTGGTTTTTTTTCAGCAGCACTGCTCTGTGCTTGTACAGCATCTTCCTTCTAAAGATTCCCTGTTACTTTTACAGTTAGAACCACAATATCTCCCTGCTGGCCAGCGGATGCCTATTGTCTAGGAAGAAAATGGTGAAGAGTTATTGAATTTAGCACACAATGGGGCAAAGGGAACAAAAGCAGCAGAGTGCAAGTGAAGTGCATTGCTGTTCTTTGTATGTCCTTGGAACCCAGCCACGGTGTTTTCCATACTCTGACAGACTTCCCCAATTTCCCTCCACATTAACATCCCTTCCTATCCAAAGAACTTACAAAGCACATAGCCACCAATGAAAACACTAATAATATTAGAAGTTCCAAATCTTAAATAAACATACCAAATTTTGGAGTCAGAGTCTTGGCAGTGCGGCTTCTAGTCCCCTCAAGGAAAAATTCAATTGGTGCATAGCCACTCTTCAAAAGTAAAACATACAAACAAAATCTAGTCAGAAAACATATTTCTTCTTTATTGCCCACAAATACTTTTAAGTACTTCAAATGTAAGTAAGTTGGTTTTTATAATGAAAGACAAACATATCTAACGTCAGTCATCTGTAAGCCTACATTCATCCATTGTATTTTCCACACCAGATAGTTTAATTAATGAAAATATTGTGTCTGTCACAAGATATGGGCACACAATCCAAAGCAACTGATGAGCAGTAATTTGTTTATCACTTACTGAAGTGTGTAATAATAATAGAGTGCACACATGGTCTTCACCTACAGCAAATCTGAGGTAAAAAGCACTTACTCAGACTCAGATAACCATGAAGACTTTCAGTCACACAGCCAAGATATCCTGCATATCTCACAAGAATTGTTCCAACAGAGTATTTCTTAAGTATATATTCTGAGATCTCAGCAAGTTATTTACCCTTAACATGGTTTTTACGTATTCAGCAAACACTGCCCAGTAGAGTTTGTTCCCACCGAAGGAACGTCGCATAAAAAAGGCACCTGCCCTTCGTAGCAGCTCACCGACTATTTTCATTCCTAGGAAATCTGAAAAACAATCAAAGAAAAAACAAAACCACACACACAAAATTTACTGATTAATATCAGCCAGCAGAATCAACCATAAAATTTCTATCACACTGATTACCAGAATACAGAAGATCTCTTTCAAGGATTCCTTTGTTGCCAATACATTTCTTTGCTTTCAAATTGTCTAGCAAGACTTATACAGACAAGAATGGCATATTATAATATGTTTTCCAATTTTTTTAAGCTGCATTCACTTAGAGAGCAATTTATTTTCATCATTTAGATGGTCAAAGTTCAGCCATAATAAAGACTAAGTTTCTCAAGTACATTGTCTCACTCATCTTTAGAAAAAAGCAGCTCCTACTGAACATATTCCAGAAGACACAGAAATTAGGCAGCCAATTAAACTGCATTAGACCATCTATGATCCTGACTCATCATTCTGGGCAATGTGCACCAAACCAGCTAAAATTATTTTTTAGTTTTTCAGTTTTAAGCAATGATAGTCAATGCTTAACTTGTCAAAAACAGGAAAAAACACTTAATGTTAACAAGGTTCTTATGGAAGCATTTAAAACAAGTCCACACATCAGCTGGCAACGTGCCATTCCAACGTCCTTGCCACCTCAATCCATGAAATACTGGAGAACAAATATTCACTCAGTTAAATAAATTCATATTTCTAGTTGCAACACTGACAATGACTGCCCTGAAGATGTCACAGGTGCCAGAAACATCATCCCAACACCAGCTAGATTCCTGCTAATGAACTGTATGAGGATGTACTGGCAACTGTTTACCTTCCCTTAGCTAATCCCTACAGATCTCTCTGTATGCTTGAAGCCAAGAGATAACTAAGAAAGCAAAGGCACTTACACCACCTATATCAGGAGAGTCTCTCCACTCAGCACAAGTTCTGATTTGAGAGTGACTTTGTAAACAACATCTTGTGAACCTCTAACATGACATGCAGTTATGAAATACAACTACAACAACAGAGAACTGTGTTTTCTCCAGAGGAATTCAAAATTATACACATGTGCAGGCAGCATCAAGCTAAAAGCCCCTAATTCTTTAGGAGAACTTTGACCCTGAAGCACTCAAAGCATTCAAAAAATGTTAATCATTTAAAAAAATCCTTGTAAGCTAAACTAGTAGTATCTTAAGATACTATTGTGAGGTCCAAAACTCAAAAATGCTCTAATCCAAGTCAGCAAAGGATTACACCGATACCTATAACAACATGTGAGCAGATTCTGAACAATACACAACAGGCAAACTGCAACACCTTGATCAAAGCAGCTGTGAAACATGGACTTGTGAATCTAACCTGCATCACCCAGATGCAGCAAACTCAAAGACCAGGGAAATCTCATCTTCCAGAGCAAGAACGTTCTCAAAGCTTTTATTAGTCTTGCTAACTTCTTGATTGGAAAAGCAGACTACAGTAAAGCAGAAAGTTCCAATATCTCTGCTAGGTTACCTTACCTGTGCATGGAAAGGTAACAGTGCTGCACCAGACCTGAGTGGTTTTCTGCCTGCTTAGAAGGCCTGTTTGATACTCCTGACTTCCAAGATCAGGTTTCTAAGTTAAGCGTTGACAGCGTCCATATTATCAAAAATACATTAATTTGGAAGACACTGTTCAAGTCCTCAAGAATTGCTTCCTACAAATATACTGGCTTTATCTGCTTTACGACTAAGTATGCCCAATATCCTGACCTCTAATATGCCATATCATTTCCCTGCCAGCTCTGTTCTCAGCGTGCCATGAAGTTCTGCCAATACTTCAAAGGAATCAGTCACATCAGAAATAAACATGAGGTACTTTGTCTGGCTGCTGTGACTCCACTTTAAACTGTATGAAGTATCACAAAAAGTTCTGCACCCACAGTAGCAGCTGGGCAAGTTCTTGCCTGTTACCAGGCTATGAAAGCAAATAAAAGTATTCTTCACAACCCTTATCTATGCCCCAGCCTCAGGTCTATAGATGGGCTACTTCTGAGTGAACTTGCTGAGAAAATATTCACCTTTGACAGGACTCAGCACCAATGAGAAGCTTTCAGACACTATAAGCAACTTACCCAAGGAGGATTTAACAAGATATATTTGGAGCAGAAGTTCCACAACTACTTATAGCTGCACAACTACTTATAGCTGCAGCTACCAGAGAATGCTACCAATTCTCTGAATCCTGAAAACATTGTTAAAAACATACTTGCCTATTCCTGCTGCAATGACAGGCAAGGCCAAGTCATAGGTGTATAGCAAATAAGACAGCATCAAAAAGTCTACGTAGCTTCGGTGGCTGGGCAGCAGCACCACAGGATGCTCCTGAATGGCGTGTTGCAACTGAAAAAGAACAGCGCAAACAATATTGTCCCAATATTTACTGACTGTTGAAATTTACAAATAAAGACTTGCATAGGGCTTAAGGCAAACAAAACCCCATTTGCTTGAGGGTTGTTCCTCTGTCCACACAATCAATACCTCTTTCAGCACAGAACCCACTGGAAATTTGGAGCAGTTGTTTCCAGACTAGCAACCTGAGGCTCACAAGCATCACAGGACTCAAAAATAGGGGCACCCCGTCATGGGATAGTCTAATTCCAGCCCCTTTTGATGGGGATGGGAAACCAAATAGGGGCTATTAGGACTGACATTGCTGACTTCCAGGGAATGTACTGCACCCTCCAGAGCAGCAATATCCTGAAATGAAATAGGGGGACAATGGTTCCCAGAAACTGAGGAAAACCTAAAGCATCTCGTGCCTCAGAGGTGCAGAGTGTTTCACCACACTTAGCTGTATGAGGGTTTTGCTGAACAGCCATGTAATACTATATTATGAACCCCAATTCAGCTAAATGCATTATTATTTTATAATATGAGATAGAAAACATTCTCTCAGTGGCTGATCTAACATACTTACAGGTACATGGTATTCCTTATTATAGGAAACATTTGGAAAATATACAAAAAATCCTGACAGCTGTTTGCCTCTAAAATACTTGCATATCATGTGTCTTTCCTCCCACATTTACTAAGAAATGCACTAATAAACAAAAGTGAGTGCAGTCTTTTTTTTTTTAGAAGGTATTTTTCACATTTGTTATTTGTGATTAGAGCTCTTGTCCAAGCAACTGGTCTAAAAATATTTTAACCTTTTCCTCCCACCAGTACTCACTCTCTGCATTCCTTCTTCATTCACACAAACTCTCTGGAAAAGCTGTTTAAATATTTTGCTCAGAGTGAAGGCAAAAAATCTGACAGCTCCTAGTTGCATACGGTGGCCCATCTCATCCAGGATTTCCGTGGCTTCTTCTTGAATAATATCAGGGGATTCTCCCATTTCTTTTGCTAACTAAGGAGAAACAAAACAGCAGTGACAAATTGTTCACTTCTCCTTGCCCATGCACATTGTTCTAATGTGCCACAGCTACTATGGGAGAACTACTGCAATACTCCACAAGATTTTGTTTTATGTGATAAGTGTGGATCTAACCATACAGAATCTGTTTGGTGCCAGCCAACAAAGCCAAGCTAAAGCTGCTTAAAAACCAAAATAAAGTTGGATGTCAATGGCGGGGGGAGGATGTACAACAATCCTCCCCCCAAACACAAAATCCTTCCCTCATACGAATATTTTAACTTACAGCATATACAGAAGATATTTAAGTTCAAAGAATATTTCCTATATTATCAGTCTGAAGAAGACTGTGCATTTTTCGTTCAATAGTAAAATGAAGCCTATGTTTGTAGAGAGAGTCAAAATGTAAATATTTTAAGTGCATTTGGGTTAGAGTTTACAAAGAACCTCAGCGTATCACACTTCCATTTCTTTGTGATGCACTCCTTTGGCAATGGAGAGCTGAATTGCATACAAAGCACTGTCTCTACCAACTGTGCATATCAATGATCTTTCTTCTGTTGCCATGCACATTCCCTTTTGAAGTTCCTTGAAACAGACTTAAATAATGGCCATTCCTCCAATTTGGTATTTGAATCTAGAAATATTTAATTGAAAAGTTAAGCCTTTTACCATTATGGAATAAGGAACATGACTTTTGTTCAACATACAGGAGGAAAGGAAAGGAATGGCAGAAGAAGAAGCCTCGAAAAAAAGCACATCTCCGTTTGGAAGCCAGTGCTGCTCACTTATTATTTCCATTTCGTGACATATGAGAAAATCCTTCTCCTCCAAATCTACTCCATATACCTTACTATCACATCTACTAGGTCAAATGTGTTTTCTTAAATGCATTACCCATTATCCTACATATTTCACATGTAGTTTAAACTGATTATTTTAGCCACTAAAGGAAGCCAAAAACTGCTTTCACTTAAGCCTGAGAAAATCAGTCTTGCTTAGAAAGCCAAAAAATTCCTCTTATTCAGCAGGAAGAGATTGTGTTCTCATCCACCAGCAAAAGGCTTACCATATAGTTCACTTGTATGATTTAAGGGCAAACCCACTATGGAACTAAGAACTTCCCAAAATCAGAAAGCAAAATCCCAGACCAGTCACATATAGAAAGCTAAAACAAACAAATGACCTTAACTTCCCACACTGAACTTTAGTAACCACAACAATTTGGCACAAGAACAAATTCGAGTACGCCTGTGTAAAGCTGTGCAAACCCTGCCCAGGCAGGAGGGACCCTCATCGTAGAGGGCTGGGCACATTGCCCAGGACACTCTCAGCTAGAAACTTCCAGCAACCTCTAGTGCAAAACTGGGAACTAGGCTGCAATGGCAGGTCTGCTAACTCCCCTCAACCACTTGATGCAGCCAGAAAATATTCATCAAAACAATTTCCTATCAAGAAAGTACTTTAGAAGAAAACATCACACAAACGTCTTTCTATCAAGTCCTCTGTAAAGTATTTTCTTTCAGTAAATTTTTAGAGTCTCTGGAGTTGAAAGATTTTTTTGGCTTTTTAGCAGTCCATAGTGGAAACAGAACTACTTTGTGGTGTAGAGTGACATACTTTACTTTGTCACATTATAATACATTTTGATGTATCACAGGTAATACTAGCCATTAAAAGAAGCAAATAGAAAAAAAATTACAGCAGCCTGTCACTCAGGACTAACCAAAACACCTCAGGTATTTCTACACACTTGCAATTATTTTTTATGGCTACTGAAATTAGTTTATGCTGCTAATTAACACACACACGTATTTCAGGTATCTAAAGACAGTGCAAAGTATCAGCCAGCCTAACCATAAAATACTTTATTTGTTATAAAGTAGTAGCTGCCTTTCATGTTAGAACAAAAAATATGGTTACATCTTTAACAGTATTTCTAATTCAAAGAATTATCTGTGATATAGAACTCTCATTTTAGTGAAAGTAGCACTTAGGACTTGTTCATAAATGCATCATTAACCTATACAATTCCTACAAAACACCCCCAAAGTACAAAAACATCTGCTAGGAAGGAGAGTGCTAGTGTCTTTCACAATGTTGTTCTGTGGTGAGAACAGTGGAGTATGAGGAGAAAGAGAAAAATGAAGTAGTCAGGCACACTGGATAAATTAATGATGAAGTGTTGTAGATGCAAAATCAAAACACTGTTTCATCAACCTGAGAGTTTTAGTAGCAACTCCAGTTGTTTTTTTTCCTGCCAAAAGAGTTATTAATTTACTGGACCATCTTCCAAACTACAATTACCATTTTAACAAGGTCAGCAACAATCTCTTTTTCCCTGCTGCCACACAAAGCTTGGCTGTGTTCAATCCACCTCATCTTGGAGCTCATTGTCCAGACTCACCTGCTTGATAACATACTGAACCTGCTCTGAGTGGAGAACAGCACTTTTGATAGCATTTGGCTTGCAAGGTGAAAGTCCCTTGTAGATCACCGGGGTGTAACATTTCATGGCGTATCTCAAGTCACTGGACAACCGTCTTTCCTCCAAGATATCCTCAAACTCATCTCTTTTCTTTGATGTGAGCTCTTTCTGCTAGGAACATACAAATGAAGAATGAGACACTGTCTCAAGCTATTTGGTGACCTGCTTGGCAACAGCGCCACAATAATGGTACGCGCTACTTCTGCAACATTTGGGGTTTCTTCTTAGCTTTCAATAATATCTGCATGCTATACTCTGTGACTGCAGGAACCAATACCACCTGCTTGCAAGAGTGATCCAGAAAGAAACTAAAAAGCAAAATAAACAAACAAACAAACACACACACACCCCCCCCCCCAAAAAAAACCCTCACCCTAATTCCTTTCAATTGCAAAGATCCCCAAATCACTCTATGCCATGTTACTTAATTCTTCCTCCCCCTCCCCAAAAAACCCTTACCCTAATCCCTTCAACTGCAAAGATCTTCAAATCACCCTATGCCATGTTACTTAATTCCACACAACAGAAACTGAGAGAAGACATGGGCTTTTAAAGCTGAAGTGCCTTGCCTCCAGCCTCTCCGTAATTAATAGGTATTAACTAAAAGACTTTTGATTCCAACTCTCACAGCTTCATTAAGACAATACCATGATTCACAATATAAAAACCCCAATCATCAACATAGAGAAAATAATCCCTGCTACTTAAAAGCTGCATCTGGGGCCTTGGTGACTTGTAGCTTTCACACAGCTTGGATGTAAGGTACATGAAACATTACCAGGCAAGAACAAATAAAAAAAACCCAAATCACCTCACTGTCAGCCACATGAATGCAATATGGTGCACACGTAGGTAAAAAGAGAGCACGGCCCCTGAGTAATCAGTACCACTGCTAAGCAGGAAATCCCCAGGGCATCAAGAACTAATTGTGGATCCATCCTGCTGCAAAACATTCAGACAAAACTCTTCCCTTTGAGCCAGTAGACCCTTGTGCTGGAGAGAGATGTCTCCTATTATCTCCTGTATCACTACAGTATGTATGAATGACCCTTCAGTCTTCCCAAGAGTGAAACTGTATTTCTCCAAGCTTCAAACCAGCAGCAACAGTCACCAGGTAAGTAAGACAACTGGAGTAAGCCTCTGTTAAACAAAAAAGTATTAGTTATGACCAAGCATATTTATTAGAAGATATTAAAAATAAAAATGCTTATGTCTTCCTCCACAGTTCCACTTGAAGGGTAGCACTGGCAATCTTCCCATTCATTCCACCTCCCCTTTCTATATCTGACCCGTGCAGAACCAAACTGATAATGAAGGACAAAACATAGTTCACGAGCTCCTTCAGTGACCTTTTCTGGTGCTGAGTGGAAAGCCTGGCCAGCAAACACACAGGGGAACACCAGCAACAGATAAGGAAAATGCCCAGCAGTGGCAGCTGGGTTTTCAACCTTGGGAGAGGGAGTCGGGTTTCGCTGCCAGCCAGCCAACCAGAGCCACATCAGCAACACTGTCAGAGCAGCTGACATTTGCAGAGAGCAAACCTTTAGCTCCTGTCCATTCATCACCACAAGGTAATTCGGTAGAACAAAACAAAACAACTCAAATCAGGAATATCTCCACTTAAGAATGACAAAAAATCCTTCAAAGCCTCATCTGTATCAAAAGTCAATTTTGTTTTATTGGAGGACACAAATCCCACTATAATGTTTGACCTTCTCAAGTTCTTTTACCCACACAGGACAGGCAAATTTCGAGACCATCCCTCTGCTATAATTGCATTTAGTAGATTGTATAACTTTTCTTCCCACAGCTGCAGTTTAGAGAATTACCTCACAGTAACTGCAGAACAAACTCAACAGGGACTTTCAAAACAATCCCATACAGGTATTAAAACTTTTAGGGTTTTTTGTCCTGTATGATTTAGCATTACAGCTTTCAACCTCTCTTCTTTCACAGCTTTCAATTGGTTAGTATTTTGCAAGAGCTGAGTAAGCTAAGATCTGTTAAGATGACTGCAAATAGTTTCTATCAGCCATCTGTTGCTGTTGACACCTTATATCAAACCCCTTGATTAAAATAAAACAAAAATAAATCCCTTATGTTGCATAATGGCAAAAAAAGCTCAGAATAGTAGCAGAAAATGACTCTAAGTATCACCTACTCAGATCAGTATGTGACAAGTCATTGCTCAGAACATCTAAGCAATGTTTATGTCAGTTACAAAAAGTTAAAATCCTGCAATCTACAACTACATGAAATCCAGACAAAGAAAGGCAGCACTCAGCACAAGCATGATCAGCCACATCAGCAGTCACCACACTGCTACAGCTGCTCCCCAGCACAACTCCGGTGAGCAGAGTTTTGCTATGGCCATGGCCCATTGAAAAATCACCTCTCTGCCTCTGCTCTTCGTCTGAGGTCTTCAGACTTGATGTGCAACTGAATTCTCTCCATGGCAATAGTAATTTTCACACCCTGTTCTGAAGGAACGCTGAGGGAGCCAAACCAAACACTTTACCAAACACTAAAGATCTGCAACTGTGCTTTTACACATTACAGCCAAGCTGTTGTTCCAGCTTCAATTGCCAGCCGGTAGAGAACACACTTGGAAAATACACTGTTGGAAACCCGGACATCAGAAGATTCAGTGACACGCACTGTTACTGTGACAGTGGTGAAGTGTGGAAGCAAACAGCAGGAGCCTGGAACTCCTCTGCTTCCATATAACTAAGATAAGCAATGTAACGATGCCCTTGGGATACCAGCACACAGACAAGACACAGAAGAGAAGTTCGGGAATCTCTGCCGAAACAAGGAGCAGTTTCCCTCTCTCCCTAGTCCCCTCCTCCAAACGCTAGGACAGAGGTGGGGTTTAGCACCCCACACCTAAACCTCCTTGTCTGAGGCTGGCGAAGGAGCTGCGGGGAACGAACAAGGTCAATAAAGTAATTTTCACTGTGTAACACGGGAAAACCCGCTTCGGCCGCTCCGTGCCCGCGACAACCTCCCAGCGCGGAGTTCCCCATGGCTGGCAGGACCGGTTGCTGCGGGCTGAAGCCCTGCGGAGCGCCCGGTGCCCGGACCCCTGCCCCCGCAGAGACCAGACTCCGGGACACTGCCGCCCTAAGGACGAGACACTCCCCACCGCCCCCAGCCCGGCCGGCCTGCCGTGGCAGCTCTGAGGGAGCCGCGGCGTTCGGGATCGGGAGCTCTGGCTGTCGCGACTGTCACGACAGGCAGCGAAGGAGCAGCTGAGGCAGCGAAGGGCGCGCGGGAAGGTGAACTGCTGAGGGAAAACGTCCGGTCCCGCCGGGGCCCGGGAGAGGCCTCGTCCCTCCCTCCGGAGCGCCGTTCCCCTTCCCCGGGGACACGAACCGGGGGTGAGGGATGGAGGGGCAGACTGCGTCAAGCGCCGTCATTCCCCTTCAGAGAGAGCGGCACCGCCGCAGCGCGGGTGAGGTGAGCAGCCCCTTCCCCGCGGCACCGCTCCCGCCTACCGAGTACATGGGCGCCCCTCGCCGCGCCCGCCCGGGCGCCCCTGCCGCCGTCGCCGCCATGGTCCTGCGAGCTCCGCCGCGCCGCCCCGCGCCCCGCTCGCCCGCCCTACCCCGTCGCGCTGCCCTGCCGCCCGCCGCCGCCTCCCGCGGCGCCCATGGCCCCGCGCCGCCCCGGCCCGGCTGCCTGGCGCGGTGCGGCGGCGGGAAGGCGGGGGCACCGCGCCATGGGCGGCGCCATGTCGGGTGCGACGGGAGCCGCCGGGGGTCACACGCCGGCCCGCCCGCCCGCCGCGGCAGCCATGGGACCGCGGGAGCCGCGCCGCCGGCTGGAGGCGGTGCTCGGCGCCCTCTACGACCTGGGTGGGTGCGCGGGGCCGGGCCGGGCGCTGCGCCGGCACCACGGTCCGCCCTGGGGGCCGGGGAGGGGAAGGGGTCGGGCGTGGGCGCTCTGGAGCGGAGTGGTGGCGGCGCGGAGCTGACCCACGGCATGTGCTCGGCACAGGTGAGGAGCCCGGCGGCGCCCGGCGCGCTGCAGAGGACGGCGAAGCGAGAACAGTGCCGCTGTCAGCGGAGGAAGAGGAGGAGGAGGAGGAGGAGGAGAGACGGGAGCCGCAGCCGGCGGCGGGAGGACGGCGCGGGGCCCGCGGCTTCTTCGGGGAGCTGCGGGCCGAGCTGAGCGCCGCCGGCCCTGCCCCGCCGGCCCCCGCCGGCCTGCCCGCCGTGGAGGTCGTGGTGTTCCGCGGGAGGAAGAGGAAGGAGCGGCACAGCCCCTCGGCAGTCCCCGCCGGCCGAGCGCAGGTAGAGCCGGGCGGGCGCGGTCCCCGCTGCCCCCGAGCCGCCCCTGCCCCGAGGGTGGGCGCCGTGGGGCGGGGGGCGCTCCAGCCCCCTGCCGTGCCTGGGTCCGTCCCTCTTGTGGTGCCGGGAAATCCGGATGGTTTGGCCATCCGCGTGCTCAGCTCCATGGCATCTGGTCCTGCTGATTCCCGGTGGGGCTGCTGGAAACAGGGGCAGGATGAAGCAGGGGAGGGGGCAGGACTTGAAGATCAATTTTTTTCAATTTCAGGTCTCTGTCTAAGAATCCTGTGTTTGAAATAGGCGCATTTCAGCAAACTAAATTGATTTGCTGACAGGCCTGGTGTTGCGGCAAGAAGTGAAAGAGATGGAAGGCTAAGCCTCTAGGTTACTTCAGTGCCCAGGAGTTTTGTGTGCTGCTCTGTTCCTGTCAGTAGGTGTGGATGTGAGGTGCTTCTCTTCTCAAAACTTGCTTCTCTTCTCTGGCATTACAACAGCACTGGGCCATTGACAAGCAGCATTTGTTCTTGGAGGATCGATGTTGGGTAGTCAGTAGGAGAAGGCATGACAGCGTTAGGTACCAGTCCTCTGGTTAGGTTTCTCGCCACTAAACTGCTTTGCGCTGCCAAAACCTGTAGCTGAGTTCCTTCAGCAGGGAGGTCTGGATAGGTTTGGCTGGAAGCTGAGCTGAGGGGTTGATTGGTCTCCAGATTTTACAGCTTCTCTGGTTGTTTTCCTTGAGTTGTCTTTATGGCCATAACATAAGAAGCCCATTCTAAAATAAGCTCTGGTGGGCCAACATATGGCTGTCTTGAGTTCAGGGAGACTTACTGATCTTGGGAATTTGATTGCTTGGAACTGGGGACTTCAAGAGACTCAAGCAGTTGTTTGAATCCATAAACTTTTGTGCTTTTTCCAGCATGTTTTCCTGGAAAAATTTTCTTATGTTTTTTGTAGCTGGAGTTTTTTTACCAGAAAATACTGGTGTTATGCTTGTTAGCAAAATGCTCTGAAGGTAACAAGGTGTATTTGTGGTTGAAATTGCAATTCTGTATAGAAGCCTTTGCAGAGCTGAAAGGAGTTTGGCTGTGGTGGATGCAGAGGGAAGCCCTGGTGTAACCCTTGGGCCTGAACCTGTGACTTACTGTGCCCTGAGGTCCTGCAGAGTGAAAAGGAAATGCATGAACTGTATTTCAGTTCAGCTGTAATGCTTATGTAGTACTCCTGTTTCCTCTGAGCGGATTGTACCTTTGGGAGCAAACAGGGAAGGTGAACAGGGTAATCTCTTGAACAGATGGCAGTTTGCCTGCCTGCATCAGCATGCTTGGGAGTGGGCAGAGCTTCCACTCAGAGAGGTGCCTTAGTACATCCTCCCTGAAATCAGAAAGCAGACGGTCTAAGACAATCCTGTGAGATTTGTACCTGCTCCACAGTGTCCCACGTGGGACACTCCTGTAACAAGCAAGCATGGAACTCTCTCCCTGGGGATTTTGTGCTTCTTTTTCTTTCTAGGAGATAGTGTGTTCCCCCTGGAGAGTGCCCCTCCAAACTGAGAACTGCTGATGGAAGGTGTCTGCATAAATTGTGGAGTAGAGAAGATGTACTTTTATCTGAGCTCGTTTTGAGCCAGTCCTTTCTTCAGCCTGTGCTAAGTGGGTTCTGCCATTGCTGACAGTGCCCTTTGGAGCTGTTTCTCTGGCATTAGTGAAGCTGGATATGGACACTAATATATGTCCATGCAGTTTGGAATTAAGCTTGTTCTACATATTTCCCCAGCTGTGAGTACATGCACTGTTACCAGTCAGTGCACTGTCTCAAACAAAATGACAGTGAGCTAAAATGAATGAGCTGTCCTACATTGGGTGTTTGGTATGGGTTTGGAAATGGACATATGAGTGATACGTAGCTCACATGTGGCAGTTTTTCTCTTACTTACCTACAAAAATGCCATTGAAACTGTCTCTTTTTAAAGATCCTGGTAATAAAGCTAGAAAAAAATGCTGCTGGAAACCTGTGTATTATTCCATACAACTGACTTTACATTTCACTGCTTTTCAGAAAGCTGTCCTAGTCAGCATTTAAACTGGTGTTACTTGTCATATTAATTTGAAATGTTTTGTTTTGTTTATAGACCCAAATAGTGAATGAAGAGAAAAATGCAGTCAGACAAGAATTTAACTTTGAAAAGGTAAGTCAGTAGCATCAGACTAATGTCACTAGTTTAGTGTATAGTTATGTGTACACGTATACTTCAGAGAGCTACGGTGGGACTGATGGGAAACCTTTCCAGAAATGGCTAGGTGAGGATTGTGGGTGAGGATTTCCTAATAGGAAATCTCTCTTGTAGGTGAGGATTTCCTAATAGGTAATTCTGGCTACATTCCACACCGAAGGAGGAACAGGCTGGCAGCGCTCAGCTGCTCCATGTGGAGAGAGGTGTGTAATTTCATGGCCTTTCTTTCTGATCTTCCAACGAGAATTTGAGGGGGATGTGTAAAGGTGCTTGAATTCCCATAATATTTACCGTAGTTCTTTCTGCCCTGTGGTGTTAAATCTCTGACATCTCATGTGGGAAGGAAAAGAAAGTGTATTTGCATCTGTTTTTGAAACAACAAATAGCTTTTTCCATTTGTCTTTTTATTCTCATCTGTTCTTACATGAACATAACTAGCATTGGCCACCTTAGCTACTAATTTGTTTACAGATCTGTGCAAGTTGTTTTGCGTGCCTATTCGCTGCTCAGGGATGTGTTATGATCCCGTGCAATCTCTCTCTGGAGATTCTGCATGGAGCTTTGTACTGCTAAGAAGGGTGGAGATTTAATCACTGATTTAAAAAAGATTATGGATTCATTAGTGGTTTTGCCAAGGTATGCTTGTGTAGTGTTAACTACACCTGTGTGTGTAGTCAAACCACCATCTGCCCGTCCATGTTTCTCAGTGACTAAGTGCTCATCTTTTACATGGAAGAAATCCATTCTGTGTGTCACTTTATGTGAAATGAGGAGAACTGAAAATTGTCCCCCTGACAGTCCTCACCATCCAGAGATTAGTTGGACAGTGGTTAACTGCTCTGCAGTGTAGCTCTGAACTCAGTTTTATTTTATAGCACGCCAATTTCCAGTATTAGCCAGGATTTCCTCAGGAGTATGACTTCATTGAACTCTGCCAGGCATTGCTTTACAACAGGTTGGACATTATGAAATGCCTGCAATTTTCTGTAATGTTCTAGGCTCGCCTGGAAGTGCACAAGTTTGGAATCACTGGCTACAAGAAGCAGGAGCAACGTGTTTGGGAACAGGAGCGTGCTGTCATGCTGGGAGCCAAGGTAATTGTCCCTTGGTTTGTGCTGGAGGTCACCCAGCTGTTACAATGCAGAAAAGCAGTAAAGAACATGAGGGGCTTTGGTATTACTCCTTTAAAACACAAAATCCCCTGCCCTGACCCTTCTCCCACTTCACCCTTACTTTTACGTCATCTGTTCTGTCTTGTCTGTTTTTTGTAGATGATTAGAAAATCAGTGTGGTTGTGTTATCAGGAAAGTATTACAGATGAAATATGACTGATCAGGCTGAAAAGCAGCATTTAATAATTTTTAATCAGGCCATTCGAAAATAAATAGTTGGAGAGTGGGGCTCACTTTTTAAATCATCATTCTCACAGACAGATAAAGATGGAGAAAAGTTTTTAGTTCATCATAACTAGTGTAAAAGAAAAATAATATTTTAGGTGTTTTTTAGGAAGTGGGTTGGGTTTTTTTGCTCAGAGTGTGTATGTAAACCTTGTAGGACTGATAACAGAACAAAATTGTCTCTCTCTGCTGTCCTCACCAAGAAAGAAACAATTTGTGAGTACCTGTTGTCTCTTAAGTCCAATCCTCTCACGCAAAAGGAAATAAGCATTTCTAATGTTTTACCACCACCATGTGAAAAATGCTGTCTGTACAAGTGTGTGAATAATTTTTGAACCTATTTGAAAATTTAATCAGCAGTATCCCTCCCAATCTTTGTTGCAGCCCCCCAAAAAGGCACATATGAACTACAGGACTTACCAAGAGAAACTGAAAGAGAAAAAAGCAGTGAAAGATGCTGATAAGGAAAAGGTTTGTATGAAATTTTCTGTAGAAAAAGGTAGCATGTAGGAGCCAGCCCTCTTTAAAAGAGTCTGACAGATAATAACACCTCAGGTGCAGGAGTGCCTGAGCTTGACACCTGCTGCTCCCTGTGGATTCGGCTCCTGGCTCCTACAGGATTAATCTCATTGGTAAAAGCTGGTTGTGTGCAGTATGAAGACACAGAGTTAGGCTTCTGTTGTGGTTGATTTCACTGCCTCACCCTTCCAAGCTGATAGACTGATGACACAAAATCAGCAGTGGGGTTTTGTTTATCCTTTCCTCTTAAGAGGAAACAGAATGGTCCCCAATTAAAGTTTGTTGCATGTTTTCTGACCATAGAGAGCCGGATCTTCAACTGCTTTTTTATCAGCACAATTCCATCTAGGATCCTACTCATTATTTAAAGCAAGGGTGAGGCTTCTGTTGCATCCATCCTCTAGCACAGCCCATCTGGCTCTAAGCCTACTCTCTGCCTTCCTATGGAGCCTTCCCATGTAGATGGGAGCAGGCTGGTGGGGCTGGTAATTGCTCTATCAGCCGTTTTCCTGCCACCCTCTTCCCCAGGGACCTACTTCTCCTGCTCTGTCATGTGGCTCAAAGTGCATGACCAGTCACAGCTGAACCTGTTATTTGACAGCTGTCCTCAGCTGGGTGACAGGACTCACCTGCCTGGTAGCAAGGCCATCTTCTGACCTTGGGATCTGTCACATGTCCGAGAAGGAAGCCTCTGCTTTGCACGTGGCAAGGACAGCACGTTGGTCGTGAGTGGGATGTACTTTCCATAGGCATTAGGAAGGGCTCTGGGCACTCCTGGCAGTGGCTCCATAATGTGTTGCAGCATTTGTTCTGTCAGAAGGTCTCCCAGCTTGCTTTAAGTGCCTGCTGCTCTGTGAAGTAAAGGCTATTTACTGAATGTTCTTTGTGCGGGTGGTTGTTTGACCAACGTGCTCTGTTCCTTTTTCATTAAAATATGCATCTTTAAAAACAGGAACATAAAGGTGATTCTCTTAAGAAGAAGAAGAAGAAGAAGCAGAAAGAACAGGAGAGGTGAGGTGTTTTTAACATGGCTTCCCCAGTGTATCTCCCCTGTGTAATTGCACAGTCTTACTCCAGAAATCATGCACATCACAGTGCAACAAAATTCTCCAGGGGCTGAGCTCCTCAAAAAATGGTCACACTGCTTTGTGCCTAGCTGTTCCAGAGGCTTCAATTCCGCAGCTTTACTTGAGAGCATGTCCCAACACATCTTAAGACTGCAGCTGGAGGTCCGAGGGATGAAAATCCCTGTGTGCAGACTCATGAGACACCACTTGATCAGAGCATTTGCCCTAAGAGATAATTTCTGCAAAACATAAGCTACAGTATACAGAGGCTTGAAAGTGAGCTGGCATTTCCTAATCCTAGTGCAGCAGGTTCCCTCTGTACTCTGTCTTCCTTCTCTATCCAAAAATCTTTGTGTTTCTAAACATTTAAAAATGTAAATAGTGCTCCAATGTGTTGTAAATTTTGCATGTCTATGAAGGAAAAATGTTCTGAAGTTTTTACATGCTATGGTGTGATATTCCATAATACCAAACTCTGCATAAATGGGTGACTTTTTCACCATATTAAGCATTTACCTGTGTTTCTGCTGTTTATTTTAATTTTTGTTTTCCCTCTCCCTCTTTCAGGAAGGCCAAGAGGAAGAAATCAGTGCCCAGCATTTGGCCTGCAGGACAAGTTGGAAAATTCAGAAATGGGACCTTGATTCTGCAAAGCCGTGACATAAAGAAAATTAAGTCATCTAAAGTTAGCAAATAAACTTCATGATACAGAGTGAATGGACAATATGCATAAGAGAATTCACATTGCTACCAACACAGATTTCTGGGGCCTTTTGCCTATCCACCATACCCTAATTTTTTAATCTTATGTGTTATTACAGGATTTTTATGTACCATTCTGCCTTGGGATGGATATTAGAATTTATTATTTTATAAATAAAGATTAAGAGTTCTTATTAAGAAGGTTATACAGGCTGTTTTTATTAGTCACTATATGCTAAAAAAACCCCTTTTTTTGTAGAATCAGCTTATTGGCTGTAAGTAAAATACTCATTTAATCCATAAATTAATGGATTAATATAAATATATCTTTCATATGGAAGGAATTTGGAAAAAGCAATATCTTACTCACTCTGAAATGGAAGTAGGTGTTCTCCAAACATTTATTGGACATAAATCTGTTTCTGTATCCTTATAGATTATTACTGGATAGCGGAGCTGCACAATAATTTTTCCGTCCAGCAAAACCTCTTAATGTTTCAAAATTACCTGCTTTGGAATGAAAATAATACTTTTCTGAAGTTTTGTCCCAGGCAAGAATTACACACTCACCTTGTATATCTCTGTAGAGATCTCCAAATAAGCACTTTGGAATAGTGGTTGGTGGCTTGGTTGTTTGGTTTTTAAGAACAAAACCATGTAAGACTGAGCCAAATGAGCATGGACACTCAAAAGCTACTGGTTGTTCCAGTTAACTCATGTTTGATTTGATTCCATGCTTCTTAAGGCCTTTCTATGAAATCTTTACCAAAATTGCCTTTTGGTGCTATTTGGATTTCAGCAGTCTGGTGTTTCTGGAACAACACTGATTGTCTTCTGTAGCTAAATACTTAATTTTGTTACTTTTAAGGTCCATCCATTAGAAATGGCAATTGTTAGTAACACTTCTAAAATTAAAGTTCAATATTTTAGGGGGAGACAAAGATAAGGATAACTGAAATGACAGGATTTGTTCTGTGTTGTAAGGAGATGTGGAGCTTGTTGGAACAGCTCCGGCAGTGAAGGATGTGTACATGGTAAGGAAAACAGCCCTTACAGCAGAAACCTAGGTGTACTGGTACCCCTATGGGCTGGGAGCCTGAGCAAGGTGATCCCTGACCTGAGGTCTGTGTCTTGCTGAACTTGCAGCACCATTGGAGGTTTCCCCCCTCCCAGGATGGGAAAGTGTTCTGGGATAGGGAGAGCCACACCGTGGACAGGGATGCTTTCTGGCACACGGCTTCTCCCACACCTTCCACCTTACTTTGCTCTTTGTGCTCTGCCAGGAGAGAAAGGACCAAGAGGAGGGAGAGGGCTTGGAGGGATCAAGTGCCAGAGAACAAGCAGAAGGGAGTGTTTCTGAAGCCAGGTAGGAACAGAAGGGGTGTGCAGGGTTTGGTTGCTAAATGCTGTTATCACATTTACTAATTGCATCATTTGATTTCTTACTCAGTATTGGTTGCAGATTCAAACTAGAATTAAGATTCCTGTCTGGTTACAGACTTAATGACTTATTTAACACTAGGGAAATGTCAAATCACGATGGCGTGTGAAGGTGTAACCACTAAGAATTTAGTCCAGGGCATCAAGACTTGTTGAGGCAACAGATGTTGCTTTGGATGTTGTAAGATAGCCTGTATTTTACAATTCATGGTTAATCCTTGAGCTTAGTTTTTACTGCTCACTTTGTGATAAAGCTTTTTCATCTCACTTGGCATATAATGTGGGACTTGATGTTCTCCATCAGCTTTGGTAAGTTAAAATGTTCACTTTCCACATCCACAACTCCCAAAAGCTATTTGGGAGTGAAACTTAGTCAGAATGGAGTGTAACTTTTGCAGTCGAGCTTGTAAGAGCTGTAAAAAGTTGAAAAAATCAATTCTTAAAGTAAAAAGTTGAAAACTAAAACGCCAAGTTGACAGTGGAATGTGAAAGTTTTTGGGGGAAGGAAACAAAAAGTTTATTCAAAGTTTTGCATTTTCACATTTAATGTGTGTATGCATTGTGAAAGGCTTCTGTTACATGGAGATAGGTTTGCTTTTTCATATCATGTCTCCAAGATGTTTTGAGGTGTTCTGTAACCAACATGAGCCAGAGCTAGCAGAGCATGCTGACAAAGAGAGGTGTTCCAGGCCACTGAATCAGGATATGTCTGAAGCTGAGGCACAGTTGGTTGCTCTAAGGAAGGACACACTTAGATTTCTCAATTTACTGGATTATTCTTGATTGTATGTAACAAAGCAGTATCAACAGTAGGAGATAGGCATGCAAACTGTATGAATGCCTCATCTACATAATCATAATTTGTAAAAATAAATAGGGTACTGATGCTGTGTTTGTTGGCAATGTTATAAGAATTTATTTATAAACTGTAAAACAGCATAAACTTATATGTCAGGTTTTCCAAAAGGGTAATAATAGTAATAATACACAAAGTTTTAGTTGGACCAAAAGACAAAAAGCAGTTTGTTTCTAATTCAAAAAATACAAACGTTTGCTACAGGTACAAAATTATAAAAAGTTTGTATTTTCCTCCTGATCTGGTGACAGACACATATAGCAGAGATGTATATTTCACCAGCTCCAAATTCATATAAGCTATGGGAAATGATAGTAAAGAAAAGAAATGTTGTAGTTAAGAAAACTTAGAAACAACTTCTTGTCTTCCATTTAATCGGAATTGAACACCGTTTTCTTTTTCCTTTGCAGATTTTTAGTTGCCAACATTTAAATTAGTGTTACTCATGCTTCATATAACAATCATAAATAACAGCAGGTTTACCTCATGCATTTATTTTTAATATTCATCACATAATGTCTTCTCACCATGCTACCTAGGAAGGTTAGTGTTTTTATTGACAACATTTAAGGGAGGTGGAGGATAAAGGAATGTAATCAGGATCCAGGAATATTTCTATCTACTGCTTCACAAGAAAATGTTAGAAATTCTCCAATTAGCATAAAAATAATTTTTAATTAATTCTGCTTGGAACTGTTTGCAATAACAAATGTAACAAAAAGGTCATTTAACAGAAGGGGAAAATGCTGCTGAGTGCCTCTGTCAGTGAAACACACATCTGTCTCCTGTATTGTGCATGATGCAGGAGCCCCACACATCTAGTCTCTTGGGTTTGCATATGGGCTTCTTTCTGCACCTGGGAAGACCTGCACCTGGGAAGTGTGTCATATTAATGATGGATTTGTGCTTCAGGCTGCTGCTCCACCTGGCTGTGTGTGTGCAGCATTCAGTAGAGCTGGGCAGAGGAACCACCAGAAATGTTGTCAGTAAAAACTAGAAGCAGCTCACTTTTTTATTCCCAAAAATAAATAAATAAATAAAAGGACTCTCCATCTTTGCCTGGTAATTTTCAGTGACAAGTGCCCTTTACATTTGCAATGTGGTTGATCTGTAACTGTAATCTCCCTTCCAAAGTTGATCTAGCCAAGATGCTTGGTGTTTTCATATTATCTTGCCTGGTTCAAAATTGAATTCTTGGTTTTGCCATTTAAAGCAGAATGCTGCAAAGCTAGTCAATCCTGAGATAAGGTCTAACAACTCTCCTTCCTCAACTTTCTGTTTGTGAGCAAAGGACGTACCAGATGGTACCAGAAAGCTGCTGTTCCCAGGTTGTGGAATTTTGTGTCCCTTCTCACAGGGACAGATGATCTAAATTGTGGTCCATAAATGCACTACCTCTTGCTGGCAGTTCAAACACAGTGTTTTTCATACAGTGGTGGTGGCAGCTTAGCCTTAATCTCTTCTCTCTTACCTTAAGAAATATTGTCATGTAAGAAAACAACAACAACAACAAAACAAGCTGCATCTCACATTTCTTCTTGCTCTAGAACAACTGGGAAACCAGAGTGTGGGATGGTCTCTGCCATCTTTACTAACTGTGCTTTGAGGGGAAAAAAATAAAATAAAAAACAACTTACACAGCACTACCACAGAACTCTATCACCAGCCAAGAACAAACTACAGCAATACGCTATCATGGCATTATTTACAACATGATGGAACATTATGCATATAATAAATTACATTTAATACTTTTTCCTCTTAAACTCTGATAAATGTAAGCTCATGCTTATTTTATTTATTTTGTTCAGTCCAATATATTTTCCTCTATGTATCTTAAGTGCATAGGCAAGTATAGGAGGTGACAGTGCTGTTTGCCCATCTTTTCTATGTTTTTAGAAGTCAAATTTCTTTCCAAATTTGTAATACATCACAGTATATTACTGTCCTCACTGAGATTTATTTTACAGCACATACTTTTTCACAGCAGAAGGAGCAAGGGATTGTCAGCTACATGTGTGCTTATATTGACATTGTCTTACTAAGAGATCTTGTGAGCTCTTTTCAAGTTGATGAGGGAAAGGGAGGAAGTGGAATTTGTATAGCATTGCATGCCTTGGGAAGTCTGACAGTGCTCCTGAACTTAATAGAAATTGGCAGAGGAAAGAGCCAGGAAGAAGGTTTACAAAAGGCTAAGGCTGGAGCTCCCAGGGGTAGGTGAAAACTGAGAGTCCTTTGTTGCTCTGCAGGACAGAAAGTTTGACTGCGGTATTTATTTTGCAGCTGTTCAGAGGCTCCATACTGGTGCGTGCAGAAGTCAAGTTTTGTTTTGTTAATAAGGGGAAGGCCTGTTTGTGCTTTGGTGGTTTTTTTAAAATGTTAAGTCAATTTACAGCTGCCTCGTGTGGGCTCTGTACCATAGTGGATGGGATTTATCCCAGTGCAAGAGGCTTTGCTTTCCAGGTTGTAAGAAGCAACCTGGCCTCTAGCAGCTGAAGAGTCCCATGACAGGCAGCTTTGGGTGAGCCTGGAGCCCCAGAGAGCTGCAGAAATACTCTGAGGGAATAAAAGGAAGAAGAGCACACAAAGTGGTCCCCTTGGGTATTTATTCCACTCTTCTGCGCATTGGGCTCTCCCTGAAAAGTCAGCAACGCAGTTTCTGCAGGGACTAAAGGCTGACTCCCTCCCAAAGAAAGGATTTGGAGGAAACAAAAGCTTGCATAAGAGATACTATAGATGAAGAATGTGCAAACTGCTGGGTTTGTAATGAGATGGACCTTGGGGAAGTTGCCTGCAGAGAAGGAAACTACCTCCAGCCTGAGCAGAGCAGTGGGAGTGCCCCACCTCTCCCTGCTTGTGTTCAGATGGCCCCTGCAAGCTCTACATAAATATTCATGTGTGGAGTTGTTAGTTTCCTAGAGTAATTTTAACTACTTAAGCATTATTTCTGTTAATCAAACTATGAAAATGTATCCAGCTGAAGTTACAGGAGTGCACTCTATGAGGATAACAGCTTTATTGCTACAGGCCATGCCAAATGTAAATCCTTGATTGTGTACACAACCAACACATGCAAATGCTTTGTTTAGTTCTTTACCTAGGGTAAAATAGTCTTACTAATGCAGGTAGCCTACTTCTAACTGTATTCCTTTTAACTTATTTGCATTTCTGCTAGGTTAAAAGGAGACTATAATGGTAGCTACCCTACTTTTGTGAATGTTGGAATGCATAGAGGGTAAAAACTGAGCTTCTCTACTCACTGTTCCTACCTACTGTCCATATATTCATTAGAAATCAACATGTCACTCAATGTGTTCTCCCCACAATATAATACACCAGGAACCAACACCAAAGCAACTATGAAAACAAAAACTGAGTACTGCAAACACCTCTAAAACCCATTCAGAATTAATTTTAAACATCTGGCAATGGCTGAAGATTGGAAAGATGTAAATTCATTTGAGTTCCCTTTACAGAAGTTGGGAGCAAAGACAAAGGTTCTGTCCCAAAAGAAACAATGCCCTGTCTTTTTGAATACAAGTGAAAGTGGAGTGCCTTCCATATTAAAATTATCACAGGATGTTTCCCCATATAAAAACTATGTGCAATTTATTTACAATATTCCCATACACTACTCTGGCAATACTCAAAACCAATGCTATGATTACAACTGTTAGGTTCATTGAAGAGCACACTCAAGAGGAAATTTGGGGTCTGGTAGCGTTCTAGCTGAGGTAGGTGAAAACAGACCTGCTAATTAGAAAATCTTGCATGAGTTCGTATGGTATTGAATGAAACCGAAGATTATAACACAGTTGGTCTCTGATATTCTTTACAAAACCAAGATAAGCATAGCATAGTTATTCCATTGTCTACAAGTTTACTAATACAATCTGTTCCAGACTTTAAAGGAAGTGCTGTTGCTTCCTCACTTAAAAGCATGTGTTATTATTTTTCCATTGTTGGTTTTATTTCCTGTTTCAGTCTTGACGTTGCTGAAGGTGCGCTGCTCTCCTGCAGGAGAGGTGGGCTACAGGATGCTTGGTTGGTTGCAGGCAGCAGGATGGCAGACTGCTTTGTGTCTGTGCAATAGCCCAGCTCTGTTCTGGGCTGCCTTTCCCTTCCCACAATGGCTGTGAGGTGGGATGACCCACGGGAGGATTCTGGCTGTTTGCCACAGGGAAGCCTTGCCATCACTCAGCACTACCTGAGTGATGTGCTCCAGACAGAGAGCAGAAGGGGGCCTGCAGCAGGATATCTGGGGGCTGGCAGGCTGCCTGAAGGCAGGCCTGGGCTGTTTGTCCTGTGGCTGTGCTTTAATGCAAGGCAGTAAGCTGGATTTTGGTTGGAATATTTGTTTTCAGGTTTAATAATTACATGCCTGATAATATGCGTGTGCGTATACGTACGCTTGAAGAGGAAAATTTGTATAAGCAGCAGGATTTTAAAAAAGGAAATAGTACATTGATAGGATTTGAAAGTTTATACTCTTCTTGTTTGATAGCACCACACTTCTATAGGGTTAGAGTGACAAGAGTCCAAGATGTCACGGGCTCACCAAGGCTGCTGCATCTTGTCCTCACGCATTGCCACTGTACACACACAGACACGCACACGTTAACTGGGTTCAGAGGAAACAAAGCACATAGGCAAACCAGTGCTTGGTCTTCTGACAACTGCATGCAGGTGACAGTGACATGGCTGTGAGAAAAGATCACTGTCAGTCAGACTCCAGTTGTCATGAGCAGCACCTGAAATGGCTGCTCGCTTTTGTGGGACATGCCAGGCACAGGTCAAGTCTTGCAAAAGATTTATGTCCCAATCCAGAAAAATTGTTAGGGATGGGTTTTGCATTACTGCTATTAATCTCTCTCAAGTGTTTCATTAGGATCAAGACATTAATTAGCTCACAGTAATCTAATAGAAAATTAAGGCTTCAGATTTCAAAGCTACATTGGAACTACAGCTGCACAGGTTTTATTAGGATCAAGGCTGGAAAGCATCATTTCTCGATATGGGAGACTTTGCATGTGCCATATTTAAATAAATCTTATATCATTTCAGTTCAAAGGAATCTCCCATGCACTTTTTTTTAAGAGTTGTGCTGATAACCACAATCAGATCTTCTGTGTCTCCATAGTCATGCCTAAATAACAAACACTAAAATGCATGAAGGATGTTTTTCTTTCAACTTTCTGAACCTGAATTCTACATGTATCATGATGTTAGCTAAAATGAACCCAGCTACTTCATGGCAGTGTTTGGGAATCAATCTTGTTCTCATTGCAGATAAGTTCTGCCACTGAATTCCAAGGGGACATTACCCTATAGCTTACTGCAGTCTAGAGCCACAAGGAATAATCCATGATCATTTGAGCCCCTGAATGGAATTGACAACCAGGAATTCTTGAGCCTATAACCTCCACTTCAGCCGTCAAAACATATGCTTTCTTTATTTAAGGACTTTAGGTGGCAAGGGAATCCAGTTCATCTACTGGTAAACTGCTCCAACATCCAATGTCCTTCAACCTCACCCATTTTTTCCAGCATCCCTAATATTTAAGCACAAATCCAGCCATGAGAGAGAAAATACACTCATTTAACCTTTTGCTTTACAGATGTGTTTTTGTGTGTGTGTGCACATGAGTGTACACATGTATGCAATGCAGAGTAGATATGTTCAGGTACCCATCTGCAGTTGAGTGCCAGTCCTGTGGATGTGCTTGCTATGGCTGTAAAATTGAAAATGGAGTGGCCTAGCTCTAACCAGCCGATTATTCGGTGAGCAGCATGCTGCACAGTGTTTGAAGTCAGGGAAGAGGATGCTTTTTTACTGACTTACTGAAAAGTGCCAAAACACACTGAGGAAGCTTACAGAATCCAGCACAGTGTCAGACGGGGCTTCATTAGTTGTTGGGCAGCTTGGGCTGTTTTACGCATTGCGGCACCTCCAGTCCTGTGTGCAGGGTCACCTACACAAAGAAGAAATAATGTCAGATTTAAAACTGAGACATCCTCAGCAAAGAGCATTTGTGAAGGCAAAGTGCAGGCAAATGACATGGAAAGGGCTGTGGGACTGCAGGTCCAAGTTTAAATCAAGACTATTAATGGAGATGATATCTAGTCTTAGAAATAAACAAGTCTCCTTCGCCCTTCCCTCCTGAATACTTTGGGACTGAGAAGCCAGGTGTCTGTATCTTTTCCCAAATCTAGCCACCAATTGTAGGTATCTAGAAGGTAGGTAGGTAGGTAGGTAGGTAGGTAGGTAGGTAGGTAGGTAGGTAGGTAGGTAGGTAGGTAGAAGGTTGATGGGATGTCTGCATGAGGGACCCCAAGTGCTTCAGGACAGAGGTCACGCAGTGAAGCCCATGGACATGATGAGTGTTCCACCCTGGCTGTCCTGTCCTGCCCAACCTAAGCTGATCTCCCTCAGTCCTCTGGCTCCTGGGTGTTTCCACAGGTTCTCTCTCATACCACACCCGGTTTCTAGCCATAAGCAGTGGTCTTGAAGCAAAAATGTGTTATATTTAAAGACAGTTCCTCCAAGAGGAAAACCTCTTGTACACAGAGCACAAGAATGATGTGCTGATTGATATGCTCTGTAGTGCCAATTCTCTGACCTATGTTGCCTTTGCTCTCCTTAGCACTATGCTGCTCATACTTCAGTCATTTGCCAATGTTAATTATCTCCACACAAATATGATATCCAGGAGGAATTAAGATGGTTTTTAGTCAAACTGGCAGGGGAGAATTTTAGAGACACTGCTTTCCAAGTGGAGAATCACAGGAAAATCAGAGCAGGAATTAGCACATGCAGGTACTTTTACTTGTTTTACAGCATTACTCTTCACACTGGTTAGGCAAGGCAGAAGGTCAAATGTGGTCCAAAGAGTGTGAGCAGCCTAGATGTAAGCCTGAGAAGGAAAAGAACCCCTATCTGTACTGACTACTCACAGATGGTGGTATCAGCCCCTTTAGTTGGAAAGGGTAGGTGGGGCTGGACTGCAGATTTACCTGGACGTTTCGATTGAGGCTCAGTGCAGGCATGAAGACGCCCTCGATGTTTTCAAATGCTGGAGGCCCCTGCTGCTGCCCATTGATGTAAAAGGTCAGGTTGTGCTTGTTCAGATCCAGCAGCACACCAACAGTGGCACCTTTAGAAACTCCTCCTTCAGTCCTAAGGTACAAAGGGCACATTGTTGGTGAAGGCAGAGCACACTGTGCTGCTCTCTCTAGGACAAACCAGCCTTACTAAGCAAGGGAGCGTGGAGCAGCGCAGGGAAATAATTATCCCTGAGGCATTTGGTGATGATTGATCCACACCTTTATCTGAAGCACACATAGCACATCCATGGGAGCTTAATGAAGGAATCCTAAACAGAAATTAGATCCACTTCTCCTGCAACTGCAATTTAAGAGGTGAAAATGGGGTCCAGAGCTAACAGCTAATGACAAACTGGGAGGTGAGCCAGTGGAGTTCTGGAGACACATCACCTCTGAGTATCCCTGTTACAGTGAAGTGATGCATGGCAGGAAATGAAAAAGCAGGAAGCTGTTTTGCTAGGTGTTCATTTCTAATCAATGTGCCTGCTAACAGCTCCAGAGAGAGACTTCCAGTTCAGCTACTCACTTTGACATGCTCTAAGGGAACCCAGATTCCCAGAGCCTAGGGAGGAGCACAGGTACAACAGACAGTGCTTTTGGGGAGGAAGGGAAGTTGGGACTGCTTAGGCCTAAGTGTAGCTTCTGATTGACAAGGTGCTCAGCTACAGGATGGGAGCTGTCTCGAGTGTGCAGGCCCAGTTATTAATACCAGTGATAATTGTTTGTGTCAGGAGCAGCTGCTGAGAGCTCCTGCAGTGTCAGAGCTTGCCAGGACACACTCAGCCAGCCATTACACGCTTCAGCGATTTGACATTAATGCACTTTGACTTGGGGGTTAGTCAAACTCAGTATTACTTTAAAGGACACTGAGCAAAAATACTCACTAGATATGCAGATTGGCCACAGGCACTGCCATTCTGCTGATATCATGGGGCTCTGCAATGGATTTACAGCCTGACACTATTTGTCCAGGGTAAATCAGATTTCAAATAATTTGCAGCAGGAAAGGAAGCAGCTGTCTTTTGTCCCATGCACTCGCCTCAGGCACACAACATTCACAAGATTAATGGTATTTTATTGTAAAATTTATCACAATAGGTAGGCAAAACATAAAAAAATTAAAAAGGAGGGGGGGACTGGAATATGATTAGGAAGAATGTAGCGCAGGGTAAGAAATTTTCCTCTTGTCCACTAGGTGTCACAAACTGTTTTCCTTTAGACTCAATGTGGCACGTGGCCCTTCATCTGAAGACAGATTACCGAAAACTGCTCTGACTTATCCATTTAAAGCTCTTCAAACAATAAGAGTATAGCTAAGAATCATGGATTGACTCTGAGAGGTTCTAGATGTGAAAATTCATTGTTCTCAGATGTCTGGTCCTATAAGCATTAATAAGCATTAATAGGTTTCTCTCTGAGCTCTTCTTCAAAACCACAAAATAAATTGTTTTCCATCAAAACTTAAGATGCTTACCTACCATGAGTATCTCAATATATAGACTGTTTTTATTAAAAGCCCTTAATCATAAAACTCACTATGAGATTGTGGGAAGCAACAGTACTATGATTTGGAGCTATTTACAAGTAGATTACTTTTTTTTTTCTCTGTTTAGGAACAGCTTTGCATGTAGGACACCACATTTTAGATCCTGCTTAAAATGGATTTTATTGCATCCTTTTAAACGACATAGATTCTCTTAGGGAAACAGAAACAGCAACTTCTTTTTTTTGCGATTATGATGTTCTTTCCTATATGACAAGCTAATTTGTTTCTCGTGGGCTAATTAGCTGTGTGCTGCACAGTGACATTGAGTGACCCCTCTGCAGCCTCCAGGGACAGCCCCACTGAAGAGGAGATAGATTCTGCCTGTAGATTCCAGCCAGGCAAGGGCAGGACCCAGCTGAGGCCCCTACAAGAGCCACAGGGGTGTGGGGGCAGAGCAGAAGGATGGGGACCTTCTCCCTTTATTCCTTCCCCAAGTTCTGCAGGAATTCAGCAGGTAGACTGCCCCATTCCTACTCCATCATCTCCCCACAGTGAGAAAGTGGCTCTGGCAGGATCTAGGGAGGACAGAAGCAGGCAGGAACTCTTCACCACACTGCTACAAGGGAGGCTGGACTTCTGCTGGGGCTGAACAGCTGCTCTTACTCAGCATCCCATGCTTCCTTGGGAACAGAACTTTGAGGACTTCAGCACTTTTGGACTATTTTCCTGGTTCCTTTCTCTAGGAGGAGAGCTGGGGGAGTCTGTTTTATGAGGAAACTTATGCAATACATTTTCTCACTCTTATGTACACCATTTAGACAGCATTACATGATAATTTTTCTAATAAATGCTTTTGTTGTGGTTAAAAAAGCCCAATAGCTCAAGAGACTCAAAGTGATGATGCTCCCTCCTGGTACACTTCTGTGGCACCCTGTAAAAAACCTGCTCCTTTACTGTAATGCATTTTTAAGCTACTTAATGACACATACCACACAACCCCAGTAACCTTTCATGTAAAAGGAAAATACAAGTTTTTGTTGCAATGCTCCCTTAATTAATACTTAGTATTTATTAAAGGACAATCCAGTTCTGGAGATAGGCAACATTGTTTCATTTTTTCAAGTAAATCATTTGAACATTTTGATTTCTGTGTGCAACACTAAGTCCTGAGTACAGAAGTGGTGTGCAGAAGCCTGGAAGGTCAGAGTACAGAAAGGGGAATTTGGCTACCATGAAAAATGCAGTTGCCTGTGGCAGTAGAAGCTGTTATTCCAAGATGCTTTCAGTAACAGCTTGGACAATGTGCAGAATATGATTGCATAAACTGGATTGAGAAATTAAGAGTAGTTTCACTATTATATAAAAATAAATATTAACATTTTATGAACAATTTAATAAACTGAATAATTAATTCAACTCTCCATTACAATACTTTAAGTGTTAGCTTTACAGCAGCTTAAAAACTTTATGATATCTATTGCCAATTATAGCATTTTTCATTCAGTTGTAGCATTTCTGTGTGATGAAAAAACCTGCTCTTAAGATATCTGAAGAGACTCTCCTGATTGCAAGGGACTTTAAAGACTAAAATGCAAATACTCTAGATTTCAACTTTCTGTTATTTTACAGTATAAAATATTTCAGTATAAAATATTTCAAGGAGATTTATATCTGCTTCTTTGCATAGACATGTAGTGGCTGGAGCATTGCCTGTAGCACCTGGTAGTCCTGCTCTTGGGAACTTTGGCAAGGAACAGATCTATTGCATTGAATGTCAGTGCCTCTTGTTAATGGGCATACAGCACCTCTCAGAACAGTTTGGATTGGAAAGGACCTTTAAAGGTCATCTAGTTCAACCCCACTGCAAAGAGCAGGGACATCTTCAATTAGGTCGAGCTGCTCAGAAGCCCACCCAATCTGACCTTGAATGTTTCTAGGGATGGGGCATCCGCAACCTCTCTGAGCAACCAGTTCCAGTGTTTCGCCATCCTCATTGTAAAAAAAGTCTTCCTTATAGTTAGTCTGAATTTATCTTCTTTCAGTTCAAAACTATCTCCCCTTGTCCTAGAACAACAAGCCCTGCTAACAAGACTGTCCCCATCTTTCTTATAAACCCCCTCTAAGTACTGAAAGACCACAGTCAGGTCTCCCTGGAGCTTCTCCTCTCCAGGCTGAGCATCCCCACTCTCTCAGCCTTCCTTCAAAGTATTGATGCTCCATCCCTCTGACAATTTTTGCCCAGAACACAGTTGTCCTAGGCTGCAAGCGCACACTGACAGACCATGATCAGCCCCTCAGGCACCAATATCCCCAAGCCCTTCTTGGCAGGGGTGCTGTCAATCCCTTCATCCTCCATCCTGCCCTGACCCACATGCAGGGTCTGCACTTTACTTTGTTGAAGCCCATGAGGTTCCCATGGCCCCACTTCTTGAACTTGTCCAGGTCCATCTGGGTGGCATCTTGTCCCTCAGGTGTGTCAACCACACCACTCAGCTTGGTGTCATCTGTGACCTTGCTGAGGGTGCACTTGATCCCACTCTCTATGACATTGATGAAGACAATAAATAGAACTGGCCCCAGTATGAACGCCTGACTTGTCACCAGCCTCCATCTGAACATCTAGCTGCTGACCACTACCCTCTGGATGTGACTATCCAACCAATTCCTTATCCATCAGACATCCATCAAATCCATGTGTCTCCAAGTTGGAGAGAAGGATTTTGTGGGGGATCATATCAAGGATCTTAGAGAAGTGCATGGATGTTGCCCATAGCTCTTCCCTTGGCCACTGCTGTAGTCATTCCACCATAGAAAGCCACAACGTTGCTAAGGCGGGACTTGCCCTTGCTCACTGTCTTCAATTACCTCCCTGTCCTCCATGTGCCTTAGCATAGCTTCTGGAATGATCTGTTCCATGATTTTCCCAGGCTCAAATTTCTGGGAACAACAACACTTAAATGTGCTTCTGAAACCTATTATCTCTGCCCTAAAGTATTTTCTCAACCAGTGTTCTCAGCCTGTTCTCAAAAGGACCCCTCTGTTTCTGGACGCATTAGAATCTCCTGTTCATGCCCCTTCCAGCATTACAGAAGTCATACTAGATCCAATTTTGCATGCTGTGAGTGAAAGGAACATAAAATGTGAGAGGTCACACAAATTAGTCTTTTAAGCTCTATCTGAAGTTATCCTTGAAACTAGTCACTTATTTATTATCCTAATTTATTCTCATGAAGATTAGGAAACAAGAAACTATTACTAAGGTGTAACTTTCATCATAACAATATCCCAGAGGCTAAAAGTTGACAATGAATTTGCTTTGGATTGTGATCCTGTGCTGTCATGAACTCGTGTCCAGTGGGGAAAAACAAATAGGCAGCAATAACTGTTTCCACAAGACTATTACAGCTAATGAGTTAAAAAACTGACCTAGTTGACTGTCACAGTTAAAAATATAATGCCTAGACCCAATTTCATTGAAGCGCATGTGATTTCATAAGACTGCCTGCCCTTTGCGAGTGTACTTCCCTTGAACAGATATTCCATGGGTCTATCCATGCCTTGCACATGCCTTTGTGTTTTATCAGGTAAAAACTGGGAAACTATCAGCAACATAAAGCACTTTGTTCTCTTGATTAAGCAGGATGATTGGAAATCCTAAATGTTTCCATTGCTTGTGTTTCCCAGAAAAAAGCTTTTGCTTAGCTTTTGTGTTGCTTGCCGGGAGGAGCATGCCGAGGACCAAATCCATAAAATAGGTTTCTGGGACAGTGGTGCACAGAATGGTTGCCAGCTTTTTTCCAGAAAACATAAGCTGTTCCACAGAGCATTAAAATTAATACAGCTTAACATTACTTCCGCCCTGAATCGAATCAAGATGTTAAAGGGACAGAGAACTTTTTGGTATATTTATTATACTGATGTTATTTTACTCTATACTGTCTTAGAACAGGATCTAAGATTTTTGGACCCATGGAGAACAATTCAAGTGACTTCAGCTACAAGGTCCTTCCACCTGTCTGTAATGAACTGCAAAATCAAACCATGTTTCAAACAAAAATTCCCAGCAATGTACTTACTTAAAGTACAGGTATGCTGTAGAGTAGAAATGACAATTCAGTGGGAGACATTACAGTCAACCTTAGGACACAGTGCATGTTGACACAATCTTATCGCTTCAAGGAGACACCTGCATTTCAGTGTTTTAAAGATCACTGTAAAACTTTGTTTTAATTGTTTGGTATAACAGAAAAAACACCTGAGACAGTGAGAGTCTGGTGGGACAGTCCGTAGAAAACTAAACAGAAGTTGATTTCAGCTCTGCCACAGACCTGCGACATATCCTTAGTCAGTCACTTATACATCAATCTCCCATTGTGATAGAACAGGTATACGAATACACCATTTTCCAAAATAAGCAAGGGACTTCAGATCCTTTTCAGAGGAGATCTTCTCAAGGGTCTCAGTATCCAGCTGACCTTCAGCTAAGGCTGACCCATTCATGGGACACAGAAAGAGAGCAGTGCAGTTCTGCTCTGATACCTTCAAGCAAAGTTAACCATGTGTCCCCTGCACAGTCTGGCATCACTTCAATGAAACAGAAGCCAGCACTAGGCAGAAGTAACTATCCTGAGCACTGAAAGTCATGCAACCGTGTCAGCACAACAGAGGATCTGTGCTGACAGTTGTTCTCTCTGTGTGATCCATCCCTGAGGTACCTGCAGTTAGAACATGTCTCTCTGCTCAGTTGCATTGACAACACAGAGCCTCTGAGTGGTGGGAGAGAGGCTTGGTAACAGTGGCTCGGGGGCATCCTGAAATCCTCCTCTGTCTAAGTTGGTTGTACTAGTTGAGGTGCTTTTCAAAGCCCTTCAGTACAATGAAAGCTGTCACTCAGCCCTCACTGCCAAACAGTCCCTTGTATCCAGATCTGCTCAGTGTGACCTACAGCAAAACCCTTAATAGCTGTCAGAACTGGAAACAAACACCTGCAGCCTAATTCTTGTACAATCTGCAGCCAAGATTTCTCCTAATGAAGAGGATCAACCACCTTTCTCTCCCCAGCAATGAGAGAAGTCCTGCAATCCATTGTGCTGTGCCCGTCTGCTGATGTGGGTGGGACACACAATAATGGGTTTAAATCCCAGCAGGAGGCATTTAGGCAAAATCTCAGGCAAAAACTGATAACTGTGAGGATAACAAACACAACACAGACTGTTAAGGTGCAATCACTGTCACTAGTGATTTTTAAGAAGGAAGAAAATGAGTACATTTAGCTGGAACCTGGACTAGATGGCTTGCTGAGACATCTGCATGCAATGTCACGGACATATTTTATGAAAAGTCCTTTCGTTAGGATCTTTTCTCCTGAGAAGCTGAGAGGCCTCAGAAATGAAATGTAAACAATAATTATCTGCTGCTGTGGAATGCAACAGGTGCATCTTTGATTGGTCTCATGTGGTTGTTTTTAATTAATGGCCAATCACAGTCCAGCTGTCTCGGACTCTCTGGTCAGTCACAAGATTTTATTATAATTCTTTTCCCTTCCTTGCTAGCCTTCTGATGAAATCCTTTCCTCTATTCTTTTAGTGTAGTTTTAATATATCATTTTCTTTTAATATAATATATATCATAAAATAATAAATCAGCCTTCTGAAACATGGAGTCAAGATTCTCATCTCTTCCCTCATCTTGGGACCCCTGCTAACATCACCACAATGCAGAGCAGAAGAAATGTCTGTGAGGAGAAAAGCCCCAGGCAGCACTCACCGGTTGGTGTGGGAATTGCAGTGCATGAACCAGCTGCGGTTGTTGTCCACATACATGGCCCACGCCTTGTCATCCTTGCCCAGCATCATGTCCTTGACCACGTTAATCCTGGCGATGCCGAAGGCCGGGTCCGGGTGGTTGTCGTAGCGGTCCACGTGCAGCTCCCAGTAATGCACGCCCTTGGAGAAGGCGGCGGTGCCCAGAACCACCCGGTCATCGTAGCTGTTGCAGGTGGCAGTCTGGTTGTCATTGGACAGCACTATGTCTCTGTGAGCTGAGGAGGGGTCAAAGGTGAACCACGCCACTGTGGAACGGGAAAAGGAAAGCCAGGATAAGATCAGGAGGGGCTGTGTCCCAGTGTTGTCTGCTTAACTCAAGTAAGAAGAATAAAATTCTGCCTTTGTAAAGACCCCACTGTACTCTGAGGCAATAAAGACCATCTTTCCTTGTTACTGTAGGCAGCTACACAAGATGAATCGGAGCTGGTACCCTGCTGTTCTTCAGCTCAAAAGTGCTTTATATGATTTGTGCTTGCTCCTCCGAAATTTAGCTGCTAGGTGTAGTGACATCCTGTCCACACAAAGTAACAAGAGAGTCACTGAGGAGACAAAGGCATGACATGGAAACTGCTCATGTCAGTGAATTGGTTCAGGATCGCCTCCAATGGAAATGGAGATTAGCTGCGTCCATGCTGGTTAGGATTGACTTCACTAGTTTATCAAAGTGAAGGGTTTTTTTAAAAAAAGGAGAAAAAAGGCCCCAAAAGCTCTTAAAGTATAAATATTTTATACTGGCCTATTTTGGCAACACAGCATAAAAGTGGAAGCGATAATAGCATGCACTTCTCAATTCATTACAAAATCATTAATGAAGATGAACTTCCGGTATTGTCCGTACGGATGTCAAGTATAATTACAGAGGAACAAGCATGAGTTCCCATCTCTGTATTATCAAACCTTGCAGGGAAATTGAAGCAGTAGTGAAGGAAAAGGCAAATCCCAAAGATGTATGTAGAAAGGGAGACAGTGGAACAAAAAATATCCCATGAGTTGCATAACTGTTTCTCTATGGTAAAGAAAGTCTCTTAGTTAGATCCTAGACTTTTACAGACAACTAAAATCACACAACTTGAAGCCTTAAGTGTTACTGATAATGGAAAATGCCATTAGGTGTAAAATACATTAATGGGTGTAAAGGGATGAAAGTGTCCTGCCACTGAGACCGGCAGCTTTTCATTTAGAGAGTGGCAAAGGCCCAGCTCACCATCCGACGTCTGTAAAATGACCGTCTTGCTGTAAGGACCAACGCCCGAGGAGTTGAAAGCTTTGACCCTGGCATTGTAAGTGCTGTTGAAATGAAGGCCGTCGATGGTGCAGAGGGTCTCCTTGCCAACATATACCTCCTAAACATTCCAAAAAATATGAGAAAGAGAGAGAATGAGGGACATAGTTTAACATAGTTAAGACTTCTAAATATAAGCAAAAGTGAGCAGCTTCTCTTTGCTTCCCAGGATGAATGAGTTATGCTGGTATAATACAAAAAGCCACAGCATGGGAGACATCGAGGATGGTCAGCACTGGACAAACTAAGGTGAAGATGAAGCTGGAAGGGTAAAGCAATAAAGGGCAACACAAAAAAAATCTTCATGCTCCTCTTATCCTAAATATCTACTCCAAACCACTATTTTGGAGAGTAGTCCCAGTATCTGACACACTGTGGCCGCTATTTTATGTAAGACAAAAAAAGGGGGCATGTAAGAATAAAAAAAACCAAGAGCAGTTTTGTTCTGTTGGAAAGGTTTTCTCATGCCTAGGTTAAAATATAATTTTGAAACCTGAAAACACAGATCCAGAAGAAAATTAGCTCCTAAAAATTAGGATTACATGCACCACATGATGAAACAGTATCTAGACAACAGAGATATCAAAAAGATCTTCAAATATTTATCACACAGCAAGTACTTCTGTAATGTGAAATATTTCAGAGGGAGGAACATCTAGGCAGACCAATGGAGAGAATCAGATTATGCAGGCTACAATGAAGTGAAAGAAGCCTAGAAAATCCTGTCTTGGCAGCAGGTAGAAAGATAATTCCTTTCCACCTCTGATTTCTCTGATTCTGTGAAATCTGTAGGTTTATGGTAGCAAAGGCACCAAACATGTCACTAAGCAAACCACTCAGATCCCAGATCAGTCAAGACTTTAGCAATGCCTAGGAATAGTTCTGATGGTTAAGGCTCTTTCACATAAACCCAAAAGATGTGATGAGTAAGAAAGGCATTAATTAAGTTTGCAGCAGTACATGTGTTTGTCCTCTTTGCTACTATGGTGGCTGCTACAAACAACAAAATCTCTTGGGTCCTGAGTTAGCTGGTGATCATTCATGGAGACAAAGAAGAGTTTTAATAGAATAACTTAATTTACCTCCATGTCATAAGATATGCTGATTGTGAAAAAATTTTGCATTTGTTGAACAACTCTCATATTTTCTAATCCACTTCATGTTTACCACTGTTCACTGCTTCAGTTTATGCAGGTTGATGCCCTCTGCTTCTACAAAGATGTTCTTTAAATCCACCCATCAAATACTGATAAATTGCAGTCAACATCTTTGCTGTCAGATATAGAATTCTCCATTTAAAAGGTCAGCAAACCCTTATTGAGATGGCAGTGCTGAGAAGCCTGCCTTTTGTATTTTAACAGGTAAAACCGAGGATGCTTCTACCACAGCAACCAGACCATTCCCCTTAGAAGTTACCACCTTATAATTTTAAGGATTGAGATAGTTTTGTATCTTTTTCAATCCAAAACCTTAACATGGCACTGCTGGCAGTCCTAAAACCTTTGGCAGTACCAAAACTCACCCACACAAATGAGCTTGGATACACACCAGCCTGGAATCTTGTTATTCACAAGACATGAATACCACTTTAAAAGGTTTAACCTGGATAAACTGGATAAAAGATACTGGAATTCTAACACCTTCTTCTAACTCTTCATTCATCACACACTGATAACCCTCTTACCTACTAACATTGACTATATTGGCAGCTCTCAGCAGCCATTCACAAAAATACCTTTTCACACTTTCAGTAGTGGAAGCCAGGCTCTTCAAATCCTTGTGAAATGTTACTTGGACAAAGGAACTGATGAGACCTTCCAAAAATCACAATGCCCTCTTCAAAATGCCCTGCCAATATTGCTGCCCCTTCTAATGAGGAGTGTCCAAATGAGGCACCTTTGCTGGCTATGGGTGTAGTGGTTTGGCAGTTCCTTAGGTGGATCCATGCCAGGACATTTTCAGCTTGAGAAATCTTTAGGTTTCCTGGGAGAAACCAGTTTGCAGCTCCCAAAGAAATGCCATCACATGTTTTTGGCAAAATTCCCTGTTTGTGAAGAGAGCAGCTGTGCTCCACAATGATGTCCAGATGCTTTCGAGGCACCAGCCTCTAGGGAAGCACTGGGCCAGCCTGGTCCTGAGCAACAGGACCATGAAGCCTGCCTGAGGCAGAAGGGCCACAGCTTCTAGGAGGACATGGCTAGAAGAAAGCTGATTGAATTGCTTCTCTAGTTTGCTCATCAGGATGTGTTGAAAAAGTATGGGAGCCCATAAGCACCCTGCACCTGCAGCCAGGAGCATCACGTTGTGGCATCACCCAGAGGATCTCGAAGGACAGCACTTGGGAAGCTTTTGCATATTCATCAATTCCATCACAGCGTGACACTGGAAAAAGTTTCCACCAGCCTGGTCTCATCCACTCCCAGGGGAAAGGTTTAGAAACCCTGTATTTTTATGCAGGATCATATTTTTACTCAGAAAATCAGGAAAGACTGAGTTGCATTTCTGGACCAAGAATGTCCGTTGTTGAAACAGAGTGCAATGGACAGATGAGAGTAGGGGTTTCAAAGAAATTTCTGGTTTGTACAGTGAACCACTTCCAGCTTCTCATATTCAGCAGGCTCATACGGGATTTTCTGCCCTGGAACACACTGAGCATACCTCAAGGCCCTCTTTCCAAGAACCCTGAGAATAACCTCAAACAAACTTCCTACCTAGGCCAGTGGTCCTTCTATTAAGCAGCATCTGCACTGCTTTCTCCACCAGCACAATGGAATTAGGGGTGTTTTGACAACCCAATCTTCCCTACCCCTCTCCCCACCCTCAGACAGAAACAAATCCGCATCTGGAGGAAACTCACATACAAAGAAACACAAATAAATGCTGAATGAAATTCTCACTCGGAATTGGCCACCATCTCCATCATCAAGTTCCAAGATATAACCCTCCACAGGGTTGTGGCTCAAAGGTGGCATCCTCCAGGCCAATGTCACACTGTTGTTCCTGGTGCAACACTTCTCCAGCTGCAGTAATGGGACGGGTGGCACTGAAACAGGAACTGGGTACAGGTTAGTGTAACTCTGCCCTACCCCTTTAGTCTGTGCTGTGAGCACTATGGCAACTGCTCACCTCTTTCCCCTTGCAGGGGAGCCAGTGTTTGTTAGGAAGAGAGTCCATTCTCTTCCTTGAAACAAAAGGCAGTAAAATTGCATAACAAAATGCTGTTACCCAGTTAGACAAATCATTTCACTGAAATATGTAGACAGAAACATATCTGGACTTGATTGTCGTGTCTCATAAGAACTAGAGTCTAGGGAATCCATGTGTGGCTTCCTTCCCAGGAGTCACTGTCTGGAAGAATTCTTTTTCACACCAGAGCACCCACTGTCCCCAAAAGGAGGGGCAGGGGGTGTCTCAGGCCATAGAGTGGCAGAGGCAATGCTGCCAGGGAACCCAGTGCATTAACAAAGAATTGCGTTGTTAGCAAGCAGAGCAGCCACTCCTCCCAGCACAGCTGAGAGACAGCCTGAACTCCACCAACAGCAGGAAAACAATTCTTCACTACAGTTGTGGGGGATAGGGGGTTAAAAATCTAATTTACCACCCCTCCCTCTCCCCCTAGTTTTTCATCAAAAACTCCTTGGATGTGTTATCTTTATGGCAACCACACTTAAACAGACTGTTGAAGCAAATTGTTCTGTTTGCAAACTTTATCTAAATCCCATGATTCAGGTAGCAAAACCAACTTCTGCATGACAGGAGACTCCTCATGGAAATTACAAATGCAAATTTTTCTACCAACATGCCTTTTCAGTGACTTGCTCAGAAGAAACACCAAGAGACTGTTTGCCAGACCAGCATCTTAAAAATAAAAAGAAACAGAGTAAAATATTCAGCTGTGTCTCTGTGGGAAAGAGACCTCTATCCAACCTCTCCTAAACAAAACTAAACTCTCACTGTTCCCTCTTTGCTGGCAATTATAAAGTGAAAATTTAGTCTTCTAGATAGAGCTGGCATGCATCTTATGCACTGCTGAAAACATACAGGTTAAGTTAGGATGCAAGTGATGCACAAAGCCTGCCTGGTCTTCTGCCCAAGGCTAAATTGTACCATTCAATATCTCAATATCATTTCTGCTGAGCTCAATCGTGTCTTAGAAGAAACTGAGTGCTCTAGAATTCATTGGCTTAATAATATTGGTTTGCTCTTCTTTTATCTACTCTGCTTTGACCCTCTAGTTTATTTTCCTCCTTCTGTCTGCGTGAGAGCTAAGCCCTTGAGCTGTTCCTTTCGTCCTATTTTATGTTTCTGGATAAAAGAGGACTGTTCATGTTCTGTGTACCAAGCAGACTGTGGGAAAATGGATGCTACTGTGTGACAGGGCTGAGGCTTCACCCCCACTTTGGAAGTGACTCGAAAGTCAACATCACACTTGTGATAAACAGCACAGAAGCTACCCCGGCTTTCCGCTGGCATTATCCATCACCACAGTGAACGCAGATGGTTGGTAGCCCAGAAGAATGAAACAAAAGAGCTTTATAAATTAGCTCTTGAAGGTTTTTCTCTGAAAAGGAAGCCTTGTTCCTATTCCTTGATATTTAAGGATGATTCAGAGGGTGTCATAAATAAAAACCTGCTTGTTTTCTCACATGGAAAGTTCAGTTTTCTCTAGGAGACACTCTGTCTGGAGAAGTTGCAGAAATGGGACCAGAGTCAAAAACCTGAAAATGAGGAACTCAGAGGTAATGGGATTTCTTAGGTGAACCATTTTAAGTTTAGAGTTTTGTCTGTGTTTGTTAACCTATGTATTCCTGGTGGCTGATGAGCCTGGGAGAAGACAGGGCTCTACCAGCCATCCACACTCCTGCCGCTTTTGCTAGCTGGTTAGCCCTCTCAGGAGGCATTTTCTCGTCCTCCCCATTTCTAAGACTCCTCCTGGCAAGACTGGATGAAAACCCAATTCCTGAAGTTTATAAAATGCAAAATAGACAATGTCCCTTCACCTCTGAATAACCACTAACCTTTTCAACCTCTGAAAAAAACCTCATTACTCCTAGGAACACTGATAGTGGGCTTTCAGGAACTGTTCATGTAATGCACAATGCTGAAAAAAAGAGCAGAATTTTTGGAGGAGGGTATGTGTTTTACAATTCCCCTTTAACTATGTAAACAGGAATGCTGTCTAGGAATAAAATACGTTTTCATCCAGTAGAGAGTTGTTGCTCCCACTTCCCAGGGGAAGGGTGAATTTTGGCCCAATGTGTGAGAGTCTCACATATTATGGGGAAGTGCCTTGGCTTCTTTAATATGTTGCTGGATATTCAAGGCTTTGTGGACAATCCATATCAGCTTCCGGCTCTCTTTGATCCAGCCTGAACTGCATAACTCTCCTAAAGGAGGGGCAAGAAGCTCCTGCCAAGCTTTGCTGCATGATGCTCTCTGTGCCTGACCTCCTGCTTCCTCCACTGGATGTGGATGGGCAGAGATTTGCCTTGATCTCAAATTCCCTATGGGAGGAGAAAAGATAAGCACTTGTAAAAACCATAGGAAAGTGCAAAGTGAGTTGAATAATCGGGTATATACTTCACAGCAACACGCAGTGGAATAGGACTAAGGAGAGATAAATATAGGCTAAGTGCCAGAAAAAAAAAGATTCAGATGTTAAATTGCAGTTCTGTCCCACTTCTTGACCAATTTAAAGTTCTCAAGAGATTTTTTGGAAGGAAAATATTAAAAATATAAAGGGAGAAATGATACTGCATTGGCACAGCAGGACCTATTAATGAGTCTGAATGATGTCCTGCTATTTTAAAAGTGCTTCATGCAGGTCACTCTTTGATAAGAAGTGTGACACTGACTAACATCTCTTGTCAACAGAGCAGTTCCCAAAACACATTGCTCAATGCATCTCATGGCTGATCAGGGTAGTCCTCTCACAGGGTACAGCAGGGCTGCTCTAAGATGTTGTCCTTTATTCTCTTGACAAGAAAGTGGCGCAACGATGTCATCCACCTTCCCAGACTAGTTTTTAAAGAATGGGACCCCCCAGAAACAGGAAAACTTTGACTTACTCCAAAACTGCAGTACAGCTCTGGAATAGCTTGAGTCACTACTGTAGCAAGTGCCTTACAAACAGTGTTAGGAGAGAAGGAGAGACCACAAGGAGCTGAGTCCATGACATAGAGCAGAAAGAACCAGAGGTAAAGCTTAAGATGAAACAGCTGTCCTTTCATTATCAGGGCAGTACAATTCATACCTGCAGAAGCAGAGAAGATTTGTGGCAGACATGTCTGGGGAATGTTCATGGTTTGCAGAAGAGGGAAGGAGTCAGGATAAGGAGAAGAAGTATATGAATGAATGTTCAGAGGTGGTACAGAAAAGTAGAGTAGCTACATATTTTCCTCTTTTGTATCTAGTACTGGTTTTCAACTAATGAACACTGCATGCCAGTTACAGCTGTGTGAACAAAGCAGATCCAGAAAGTGCATTTGCCTGTGCCAATAGCTCTAACTGAGAATATATAAGGTACACATTAAGCCAGGCATCAGAGGACAGGGATTTTGTGACAAGGCACTCTGTAAAAGCAACAGAGAGAAGAAAACATGGACAGAGAAAATTATCTGAGAAAGCTCAAAATGCCAGCAACTACTAGAGCTGTGTGTCTCTGCGGTCAGCTGGCCCAGGGAGTGTGGGACTCAGTGAGACCCTTTGATCAACATGACTGCCTAAGCATTACTTCTGCACCTATCACATCTCTGCACATGTAATTTGTTCTCAGATTGCTTCTTCTTTCTGCAAAAAAGAAAAAGAACCCTATGATCTTTATTTTTTAGATGAGCTTTAGATCTGTGCCTATAGAGAATGCATCAGTAATGTAAATGAACATGTCATCAAAGCAAATGCAATGTGATTTGTTCTCATTTTCATTCTTTGTCTACCACAGTGAATCAATGTTTACTTACAAGCATGCTTTCACTCTAAATGACCCATACAAGCTCAATGAGGTTGAATGAGGCCAGAGTTTGAAAAAAAAAAAGAAACTCAGTCATGTACTAGGCACTGATAACAATAATACAGATATTACATTGCAAAGCTTCTGGAAAAAAAAAAACTTACAGTTGGAAAAGCCATGCTTGCCCTGTTCTCCTAGATCTCCCCAAAACTTCCTTTACAGATCACTGACATCTTTAAAGCATCTGCTCTTGTCAGATCAACCAGTAAAACGACTTAATAACACCTCAACACCAACATTTGGCAAAGATTGATGACCTGGTGGTGTGCTGGCGTAGGTAAGATTGAAGAAAGAGGAGCAGATGTGAAGAGACATACACATTCTTTCTTTGTGAAAGCGGATGCTCAGAAATATGGAAGTCACAGAATCACAGAACAGGTCAGCTTGGAAGGGACCACAGGGGCTCATCTGGTCCAACCTCCTTGCTCAAGCAGGGACATCCTAGAGCACATGGCACAGGACTGTGTCCCTACAGTTCTTAAATATCTCCAGTGAGGGAGATGCCACAATCTCTCTGGGCAATCTGTTCCAGTGCTCATAGTGATAAATAGCAAAACATCACCATGCAACTGCAGCTTCTCCTTACAGTCTGCAAAGGGATGTTCCCAATCAGTTTGGGTGCTTGGTCCTGAAATGCTGAGTTGATTACTCTGTGATAGCTGTATTTCTAGATGCAAGACCATTTTGCATAAGAAAATGCAAATTGTGCATCTGAAGAAGGCCAAATCATGCCTAGAAAATTTGGTGGCCTTCTATGACAGAATAACAGCAGTGGCAGATGAGGGAAGATGATCTGGTGTCACCTACTTGGACTTGTGCAAAGCATTTGACACTGTCCCACATGACATCCCTGTCTCTAAGATGGAGAGACAAGAATTTTTATGGATGGACCTCTCAGCTGATAAGGAATTGGCTGGATGGCTGCACTGAGTTATGGTCAATGGCTCCATGTACTGCGTCCACCTCCAGGGCCCCCAGCATAGGGAGGACACGGAACTGTTGGAGTAGGTCCAGAAGGTGATCAGAGGGCTGGAGCTCCAGTGAAGACAAGCTGAGAGAGCTGGGGCTGCTCAGCCTGAAGAAGACTCCAGAGAGACCATATTGTGGCCTTCCAGCACCTTAAGGAGGCCTACTAGAGAGCTGGAGAGGGAGTTTTTACAAGAGCGTGTAGTGACAGGACAAGGGAGGATGGCTTCAAACTGAAAGACAGAGGGTTAGATTAGATATTAGGAGAAAAGTCTTTACTGTGAGGGTTGTGAGGCACTGGAAGAGGGTGCTCAGGGAAGCCATGGATGTCCCTTTCCTGGAAGTGTTCAGGGCCAGGCAGGATGGGTCTCTGAGAAACCTGACCTAGCAAAAGGTGACCCTTCCCATGACAGGGGGTTGAGACTAGATGATCCTTAAGGTTCCCTTCCAATCCAGATAATTTTATGATTCTAAAATAATGCAGAGTTGCTTGAGGTCAGAGAAGTAAAATTTCAGAAAAAAAAAAAGGCCAAGTGTCAGACTGAGAAGTTCAAATGGAAATAGACTTGATAAATGAAGAAAGATAAATACACATCTATATACTAAACAATCCCAAATACCTAGGAATGCTAGCTTGGAACTGGTCAGTGGCTTGCTCTGCTTGGGCACACAAAGGTGTGAAGGGGAGTAATGCCCTCCCTTATGCACCTTAAGGAATGCTGGCCAGGTTAACACCCCTTCCACTATTCTTTGCATGCTGTGTGCATGGTCACACTGGTGTGCTGAACATCCTGAGGGGACATCAACGGATAATCCCTGGTCAGGACCAAGATAGTTGAAGAAAAAGCCCTTCCTGAGGGCTAACCCTGCCTCTGGGGGGAAAAGCCAAGGGATGTTTGGAAGCCCTGCACCAGTTTGGGCTGCAAAAGTCCTCTCTTCTTCTCTGCCCCTCAGATTGTGTCTAACTCAGTACCAGAGCTTCCCTGCCATCTTATGATAAATGAGAGAGTAGCAGATAGCACTTTAATTCAAAAAGCACAAGTGAATCTGGCTCAATTAAAGTTTTGTAAGTCTTCAAGCTTAAAGCCAGGTGAATGTCCACAAGCCAAATACCAAAGCTGCTCTCACCTCAGGTAACCTGTGGTTAATTAGCAATCGATGTGACTAGTTTAGCTAATCTTTCCTATGTTTGTAAAGGAAAGTGGTGGGAGATTAGTATTAAATATATTTCACAATAAATATGGCTAGCATTAAATATAAACTGATTTTAAAAACACAAGTGCAGACAGCATTCAGAGGAGTTTCATCAGTGATATTCCTGCTCTCTTGACTCCACTTACCTGTCTGACAACATTTCAAAGGAGCAGTTCACAGATGCTTATTGAATAACTTTAACACAGCCTGTTTATGCCAAGATGCAAAGCATCCTTGGCGAGCAGACTCTGGTCTTTAACTGTTTGTACATTGTTTCTCCACATATCTGCCAAATTATCCACCCTAATTACTTCACCTTGGGTGTCTTAGATGCAGAATTAGGCCCAGAGAGAACACATAAGTGGAACAAAGTTCTTTATGCTTGCTCAAAACAAAAAAAAAAGCACATCTGACATCACTACACCATATCCTTAACTCATTCACTGACTTCTGGCAGACTCTATCCTGTCACCCATGTGTATAATTAAGGCTTGAATCACCACTGAGAGAAGCTAATGACATCATTCCCAGGGACCACAATGGCTTTCAAACCCAACTCTTCTATGGATCTGTCTAACTCTGATGCATTCTCAGCCTGATTCATATAAACTAACCCCATTATAAGCTTATTATGTTAATTTTCTTTTTTTCAATGTCAGTGATACATCCTGTTCATCAGCTTCTTAGTTTAGATACATTTTTTAAACTCATTTCCCTCTAGCTTGTTCATCAGAATTATCCAGATACCTGGAACCATGGAATGGTACAGCCATGGAGGTATTTTCCCCTTGTGTGGTACAGCCATGGAGGTATTTTCCCCTTGTGTGGTACAGCCATGGAGGTACTTTCCCCATTGTGAAATCTCTTCCTCGTGATTTTTTTAATTAAGATGGGCAATTTTTGCAGCACAGTCCAGATACAAGTCAAAGGTCAAAGGCTGGGGGGTGTCCCTATTCAACTGTTTAAAATTTATTTTCTACTTCAGCTGTTTCTGACAAGACAGGGTATCTTGAATTAACCATGTCAAACTTAGGAATGCTACAAAATGGCATGGAGTTTCATGCAGCTCATGTCTTATAAATCTTCAAAGCCCTACTCCGAAGAAGTTATCTTTCCAATCTTTAAGTGCATCTGGTATTTCTATCTGAGCTTGTTCAGCTCAGATAGAAATACCAGATGCACTTAAAGATTATACATGTGAGGGGAGCACACCTTTTCAGGAAACACCCAGTAACCTGAATTTGCCTGAACACCTTTTAAAACTATCCAGCAAATTCAAATAATTCCTCCTTTGGTGTCCTCACACCTCCCAGCACTGTTTCAACACATGCATGAAAAACAGGAAAAGGAAAATCATAAGAGCTCACCCCTACATTTCATCTGAATAAAATCCAGCTGGTGAATTGACTGCAGTAAAGGTTCACTATCCAGAGTCAAGTCAAACTCAGCAGACACTTTTGGCTCCAAGGCTCCTTTGACCCACTGTTCCTGAGATACCTGAACACGCTTGATTAAAGCATCTGAAATCTGAAAGAGAGTATCAGGTTTATAATGAAATGGCAGATGCACACATTAGAAATGACAGAATGCCTGTCAGATACAGCACAAAGGAAAAAGGATTAAGACAGCAAAACAGATGAGATGGGATCTGGACGTTTTGGGGTGAGGTCCATTTATGTTGCATCCTTTCATCTTGTCTTTTCAAAATAAAGCTCATATTAGGCTAGGAAAGTAAAAACTGCATTTATAAAGCCTGTTAAGATTATGTTGTGTGTCATGCCTTTGAATGCCACATATAATTCTGTACTCTGTTCTCTGATCTGCACGGTCTACTTTTGCTCTCCTGTTTAAAAAGAAGTTGCACAAAGAGAGGCTTAAATGTTTGAGTCTCTCCATTCAGCAGAGATGATTCAGTGGATGAAAGCTAAAGGATTAAAAAATCAGATGTTAGGGAAGGTGTATATTACTCACAGTGAGGGTGATAAATTGTCAGATACATTTTCACATATATGATGGATTTTCTATCATTACATCAAAACTGAAGTTAATTTTTAAAGCTTTGCTCTAGCTCAGCCCACAGACAATCAGGCCAAAAGTCAAACTAAAAGGATCACAACAGACACTTCAGGAAGTTAAATCCTGGCTCTGTGGAAATCAATAAGCTCAACTGTCCTTGAGTTCAGTGAAGCTGTCATTTGGGTATCAGGAGTCCCTGACAGTGAACCTCCTGTAAGCCACAGAGAGCAGAATTTTTTATGGGTATCACAGAGAAAGTTTTCCTTTGTTGCAGGAATTTGGAAACTTTTCCTCATTACTTTTACTGAGGACATTCCTCTCTGAGCCCTTGCATCAACAGCTCCCTATCAGTCTGTGCAGTAGGTGGAGGAGCATCCCACAGCCTCCTGCAGCCTCGGAGTCACTTACTGGGATGCTGGATCCCTTGGCCATGTCCCAATATCCTGGCTGCAGGAGTAGTTGCTCAAAGTAATGCAGTGCCTGAGTGTCTGCTGGCTGTCTTGAAAGCATCATTAGATTAACCAGGAAAAAGTAAAAACAAAAATGTTTTGTGTTTTTTTTTTTTATAAAGGGGGCTGCAAAAACTGAAGCCACAGAAGTTACAGGGAAAGTAAGCTGAAAAGAAAGTGAAGTACATATCTAGATAGGCAAGACCCAAAGGTTTTGTTTGTCCTGTAGTGCCCAGCCAACAGCCTGTTAAAATCTGTGTAACCTTGAGATTAATCTACACCACACATTCCCCTCTCCTGCTTGAGACCAGACATGACAGTAACAATCAGTCTGAAGTGTTAATAGGTTTAGGTTGGCTAATTCTCATCCTGTTTTTAGGGATGCTCTGACAAACCCTTGACATTCATGCATTCATATGTGCAGGTCATTTTGTTTGATGTACCTTTCTTTTTAGGCAATAAATAGAAACCACTAGGGCAAAATAAAGTTATTAATAAACATATAAGAATAAACAAAGCAAAATAATTTACATGAAAAAAACACAGTTATGTTTTGTCTCATCAATAGACATTTTCACTGTTTGCACCTAAGAAGCAGTATCCTGCAAATTAAGGCAATTATTGTCTAGGCCATGTTTTGCAAAGAAAAGGTACCTGGAGCTGCCACAGGTCTTGATGCAACAATCTCAGCGAAGCAAAGCTACATGCAGCCCCTTCAGACTAGATTTCCTTACAGGGGAGGTGCTGAAAGGACTCTTTTACACAGCAAAGCAAAGGGGAGAAGCACAAGGGGGAGAAGTACTACTCTGTTGAGTCACAGACCTCTCCAAATAAACCAGAGAGCTCTGTGAGGCCCTGTGTTGGGTTTCTCAGATGAGAATAAAATAATACTCTGCAAAAAGCTATCATTAACTGCATAGCATCTTTTTCTCATCCTAGATGGACGGGCTGGCAAGAAGAAAGACATCAGGATGGTGTGACCACTAACCCCCCACCTCAGTCAGGGTGCAGCAGTTAAAGCCATCTCTTTGCTGGGACACTCATGCAGTCACCAGGCTCTCTGAGTTTTTAGACAGTGCTTGCAGGAGTTAAGGTGAACCTGCCTTGGAGGTGGAAGGGGCTAATTAACAAAGCCACACATTTTTAGACTTAGCTTCAATGATTTTTTTTCCCCAGAACATTAGGAAGAAAAATACCTGTAAAAACCCAGAGGGATCATTTTCTTTGATAACTTCTAGGCAGTATTCCATAAGCCCTGTTGACTGGCGTAGCTTCAGTGTACAGTGATTTATCTGGTCCCAAACAACCTGGAAAACAAACATCAGTACAGTTCTATGACTGCCTCAGCTTGCAGTGAATTGTATAAAATTATTCCAGAAGAGACAAGGAATGGGAGAGTGTGTTAAATCTATGCTTAATTTAGCTGCCATATGGCCACTGCTATATCTCCATCAGCTTCACTCACTTGCTCTGTATTGTAAATAGCGATAATTAGCTTGGCAAAATGTTGTGCACAGGGAATCTCAATTTTCAGAGCAGATTAATTTCTCAAAGATTAGGCTTGCTTGGGGCAGAGAGGGCACAGAACATGTCTCTGCATTTGCAGTGTTCACATTTCCAGTCACACTTTCACTAACATCTGAGCTTTTAAAAAGTCCTTCACTTTAGAGGCAAACTGATGGAGTGGTTTCTCACAGATCATACCCTAACATTCTCTTCACAATTTATCATTGAACCTGCTCTGCTTAAGAACACATTGCTGGAATTAAGAAATAAAATAGCTGCATTTCATTTTTCCAGATTTTGGCCTCGATTCTGCTGCCACATGGCTGTGGACTAGGTCTAGTAGCACTGCGTTCTGTAGGACAACTCGTGACAGCTATAAAGTGCAGGGTTTGCTGTGCTGTCAGCTGTATGTCCTAAGTGCTGGCTCTTGTTAAGCAAGCTGAATGCTGATCTCAGGTGAATTTTGTTAACTGATACGTTAGATAATCCATTTCACTTTTTCCTTCTGTTTTAGATACTTTAATGTGAATGGCACCATAGTACCTCAAAATCACATAAAGATCAGCATTTTAAGAAATGTGTCTATTTAAATATTTTTTGACTGCCGCTTTGTACAACCAGTTTAGATTTCTTCTTGCCATCTCCTTTTACTGCATTTCTTTAATATATTTGAGTAGATCATGTATTTCTGGAGGTGGCTTACCTGAATTTAAAGATTTGAGGAGATATCAAAATCACAACGGTTTACTTGGGCAGAGGGTGCCAAAATCCAAACCACACAGAGGTTTCACTGATAAGCACCTCTCAAAAGATAGCCCCAAACCATAAGATAAATAAAGATTGATGACCTGATTCAACAAACTGCTGAAGTATATCCATCATTTAACGTGCGTAGCCACAGTTCCATTAAACTGCTGAACTGGAACCTGCTAAAGGAACTTTATAATTTGGTCACTAGGAGATTTCATTGTCGAGGGGAACTTGACAAACCACAGCAGGTATCTCTCAGCAGCTGTGCTGAGCTGATGAGAGGAGTGCTCACCTTCAGCTTGTGCTCACGCTCCTTGGTGACCTTTGTGAGCAGTTTTGCCTTTTGCCGCGTTAACGCATCGACCAAGGCATCGCACTGAGCCACGAGACAGGCTTCGTAATCCAACCCGTTCTCCTGCAACGAGGACAGAGTCACACACATCAGAGACAGCACCGTTTGCAGCTTAAGCTATTGCTCATACCTGCTTTTCTGCTCAGAATATATTTCCTTTCAAGACACTCAGCATTTTTGTTGCCTTTCTGATTTCATTACAGCTGTACCAGTAATAGCTGCATGCTGTAAAATGAAACAATAATATGCCATGCCACAAATGGTCTTATTTAAAATGGTCTCCTTTAAAATCATTATTTACTTTACTGGCACTTTCCTGACAGCAGATGTAGTACAACATGATGTAAATGCTAAATGTAACATACACAGTGCATACATACATAAGAGGATTCTGCTCCAATCTGTTTTAATTATCCCACTATAGCAACTTTAAAATCACTGGCTCTGTACCACAGCAATTAGAACAGAACTATGGACCAGAATCTGGTCTACTGGCTTATTACAAGGAAATTAATGAGGTACAAAGCCCTAAGGTTTGTGTATTGCTTTGAGTACTTTTTATAAAATAGCTAGCACTTGGCAGTGGAGCTATGTACTTGATTAGCTTTTAAAAAAAGAGGGAACTTTCTATTCACATTATGGTAAAATTCTTTGCTAGGCAGAAACCAGCATTAAGTATACAACACTGAGCCTTTAGTAGGCTCTGGGAACAATTTAGCATTACATAAATTCCTGGAACTGCTTCTCTAGTACCCATTCAAAGGAAGACTCTCCCTCACCTCCTCTGCTCAGAAGGAGACTAGAAGGAGAAAACTTTCAAGCTCCTCTTCCAAGCAAATGTTTAGGTGTGCTATCAGTTTTCCTCCCAAATACCCCAATTAAAAAAGAAAAAAATATCATTAAATGTGAAAAGATTTTTAGCACGTACTGAAGGAGAAGTGCCTTTTTGCTAAGACATTGTGCTCCCCTAATTCATTATTATCTCTTAGCTCTTTAGCTTTCCTCTTATTTTCTACTCATTTGCTTTGTCTTCTTTACTTTGAGTTCAAAATTTTCAGCACTGTACTCCCTTCTCTCACTGTGACCTGTGCATCCCATTCTCCAGCCAATGGAGGCAGGGTCAGTGTTCCCTGGGGAGCCCCAGTGCAGTCCTAGACCTGCCAGCGAGATGTGGGCGGGGGTTTATCCAGGGCTGGGGAGACACCAGACGGCTCAGCTCCTGCTCACAGCTTTGTCTTAGACTCTTCCTGTCTGCATCTCCCCCTCCTTGGCTGGTGTCACTCCCAGCTCCCCCTTAAGCCCATTTCCATCCCGTTACTCCTGAAGTGCTGCTTTGTGCATGGAGCCTGAATCAGTCGGTGGCTGCTGCAGTGCATCGTTCCTTTCTCTCCTCATTTTCTGCTCTCACATCAAACAGGGTGTTTGGCTATATGCCTCCTTCAAGTGAGAAAGTATGAAATTGTTACAGCAGATGGGAAAATGGGAAAATCAGATCATGACAGCAACAAGGAGAAGCAAGGAAGCAACAAGAGCAATGAGAAACAGGCAGTATCTGAAAAGACCAAGAGATATAAAAGTGATCTCAGAGACGAGAAAAGCATGAAAAAAGAGGGGTAACAACAGATCTGCAAAGCAGGGAAAGGAAAAATAGATTATGAATTTGCAAACTGCCCCAGGTAAGATGAAAGCACAGTTCCTGGTAGCTCTGGCAAACTCAGAGAGGAGATAAAGAATGTGGGTGGCTGCCTGGTCTGCAGTGCATTGAGACAGGATAATAAAATCTACATATTGCTTGCTCCTTTGTGTAAAAGTATTACTAAAATACATTTTTGCTGAGGGGTAAATGTCCATATGCGAGTGTGGCAGCCGTCATAAGATTTCTACTGTAAATAACCTGCTCTGAGAGATGTGTCTGGCTACAAACCTATGCACAAAGGCTACATCTGTTCCCCCACAAAGTAACAGTACAAGAACTGGTTTTGTCCAAACGTCAAAAGGCACAGACTGGCTCATGAAACATCTAAACCCTTTCCCCTCGAAGGGTGTGGGTGTACCAAACCTGACTACCAAGAGCATTCCCTGATACGTGCTATCACCAAAGGTGGCTCGAACATTGCATGAGAGGAGTGCAATTTGTCATGGGAGAAAACCATTCCAGGGAGCTCCTTAAGGGTTAAAGTGTGTGAGTGATCATCTTGGAGCCATGTCCCAGTCTTGTTTTACTTAGAAATACAATATGCAGCTGATTAGTCTTGCTGTTTTGGTTTGCTGAAATTTGATGTTTCACTCAGACTCAGGATGAAGATCGCCTCAACATATGAGTGTCGGATTCAGATTTGTGCCCAGACTTGGCTAAATGTTAGAGGGTACTGCTGGATAAAATTTCCTCTTCTGAGCTCTCATCTAGCATTTTAAGCAACAAGCAGCATCAAATAAATGGCCTGGTCTTTTGATCCAACTGTAGCAGCTCCCTTATGGAGAGCAATTTGGCAGTGATTTTATTGAAACACATTAAAGGATTTTACAGCATAGTCATAAATAGTCATAACAGGCCACTTCTAGGTTTCAGGAGGGAAAAATACATTTGTAATGGAGCTAGATGACTCAAGAAAGATTGGTGATAGACTACCATTTTGGATGGGTTATCCCATCCTAAAATAGCTGTTCATACCTACAGGAAGAAATGCTCTCTAGAGGTGCCTGTCTTTTCTCCTTGGACAGTGAAAGTTTAAATGAGTAGACCAGCTGAGCTACATAATTGTTAAATGGGTAAGTCAGCTGAGAGAAACCTCACACTATAGCCAAAATACAGCACATTACAAGTGCCAGTCAGTGGCTTTGCACCAGTTTCTTTCATTTAAATGTCCTTTAATTTTACCAGTTTCTCATTTTGGTGTGTTACCTTCCCCACGTGGCTGTGGAAGACTGTGAGGATGCCTTGTTAGGCTGCCCTGAGGCAACCCAAGAGCTTGGGCATCCCTTGTGGCATGAAATCATCCTCTGAGGTTTTAGGTGGAATACTTTAATGAATAAATAATAAACTTTTTGAATTTCTGCTTGGTTTTCCCTTACTAACTAGCACAGGACACAAGTGTCCCCTCCTGGACACTGCTCAGCCCAAACTAGAGTGGCACATTTCCAGGTACACTCCACAGGGCCAGAAGGACCTTGAGGTTTGTCTGACCTCCAGCACTGATGAGTCTAAATTTGATTGAAATTAAGGCTTGTGTTATTTTGGGTTTGTGCCCTCAATTACTGCACTCACTATGAGCTCTTTTTCTGACTATTAAATCTGGACAATTACAGGCATGAAAATAACTTACGCTCCAATAAATGACACATTGATTTAGCAGCAGTTCCTTTTTTTTTTTTTTTTAGTAGAATATTCCTGTATTTTTGAGTATGTGTAGGACATTCTTACAAGTACTGTAATAGGCAGGCTGACTGGATTTTTTTGCAGAAATTAGTGCATTTTTAGGAAATGTAAGATGAAAAGCTAGCAGCACATTTTGAATGTGCTAAAATGCGAATTTATCCTAAATGCCGAATTCAAGCAATTGCAGTCAGGAAGGAGCCTAGAAGCATGACTAATGGATTCAATCAAACACTAATCAACACAGCTCAGATGTCCAGTATTGAGTATCAGCTCTTTGCAACAAACAGCAAACAATCTAGAAGCTAGGAGGGGCTTGCAGGCATTATTTGATGAACAATTTTACCTAGCAAATCCATTCAAGAAAGGTCAGATGATTCCAGGAAAGATGAGAATAGCATAGGAAACAAAGTCATCAAATAAATTATTCACTCAGTTCTATTGATTACTGTATTATCAACACAGATTATATTTTACAGTTACCTGGATCTGCTGCAATAAATTTTTCAGCTGAACCAAAAATTCTTTAGCTTCCTTTGCTTTATCTGAAACACCATTTAAAGCCTGAGACAACTGTGCCTGCAAGGGAGAAAAAAGGATGAGAAAAAAGAAAAAGTTAGTGATAAAATGCAAATGTTTTTCTCAGTAATCCCTAGATTTGATTATTAATAATGTGCAAAAAGGGTTACATGTATTCCTAATTCCACGAAGTGTTTCTGCTAGAAAAGAACAGTTAAGATTTTTACTGTAATCAGATTTAATGAGGGTGAAATATGCATGTGGGGGCAGTCAAGTATTGTGTCTGCACGTTTCACTTTATTGCAGCAACTTGGTAAGTCAAACACCTTTTTATAAAACAGCTACCCACGTTTATAAGGAGGTAGTAGTCTTACACTTACACAGTAGCATCTGTCATGCTGAAAAATCCCCAAGTGCTTTCCAAAATGACACTTCTTTTTCATCCAAGTCTGAAATCTTTATAAATGTGGTAGATCCTACCAAACCTGAGATACACTAGGACTTTAAAGACAAATCTGCCTTCTCAGACTTCACAGTAATGTCCCTTGGGGCTCCAGTTTCCCATGCTCCAACTCAACAAATGGGTGAATGTTTCTGCAAAAGCTAGAAAAAACCCTTCCTCTAACTTTTGACTGGTAAGGCACATAGAATATGACTTTTTAAAGTCCACACTCTAGGCCTGACCTTCCCTTTCCTCAGCCAACACCTGAGATCTCTAAGCTGAGCCAGAGGCTTGTCGATGAACTTCGAGGACAGGAAGGAAACAGTGGTTTTGCCCCTGGCAGACCCAGTGATGCATTTTGGGGTCCCAGTGCTCTTAGCTGGAGGACCATGACTGTGAGAGTGATTAACTCCCAGTCGGCCCCAAATTTGTGCAGGATTTGCTACTCCAGATGGATCCCTGTAAGTCCAGGAGCACCAAGAGGATTCACGAAGTGTACTCAAAGAACTGGCTGGTGCCATTGCAAGGTTCTGCACCTGGGATGGAGCAACTCTGGACATATGTAAGACTGGGGAACAAGAGGCTGGAAAGTGGCCCCTTGAAAGCACATTAGTGCTAAAATCTAAATGAGAATATGCTTTACAAAATTCATTCATAACAAATGTAAAGGGAAGACACACTACTGTGCCTATTTCTCAATATTTGAATCTCTGCTATCTTCTTACACAAACCCTTGTAAATGCACAAAAACCTGAAATGATGATGTTTGATATTAACACTACAGGAGGCCACAGAAGCAAACTCCAGGTCCATGAAAAAATCTCTGTTTTCTGTGAGATCAGACAATCAGGACTTGAGGTCAGTTCTGCACAGGCTGATCATGTTTGCCAAAGTTTGAAGTTTTTGATCACACTTTCTGTTCCACTCACAGGGCACATCTGAGCCTTTGATTTGTCAAGATGACATAGAACAAGGTTAAAGCAGCACATGATAAAGCAGCTGGGGCGTAAGCACGAAAGAAATACGTGGCAGAAGCATTATATTCTCTGTCATTGACTGTCCTGACCAAATTGTCCCAGGGAGGAAAGGGTTCCTTTCTTTCAAATCAAAACCAATGTTTGGTCCCAACAAAAGTAAAACCTCCACTTTCCCAACATCTGCCCCAGCTCTCAAATCATCTCAAAGTTCATTTCTCCAAATCAGAAGAGACAAAGGCAGCATGTGGGCATTCCAGCAGCGGTAGAAAACCACCACAGATGAATTGTAAGCAGCATATATACCAATGGCAATCAGCACAGTCACTCCTGGCACACTCCCATCACAGAGAGCTGCAACAGAAACTCAGCCATGTCACTGTCTAAAGGGCTCATAAGCAAATTGATCTGTTCATTAAAACCTGTGGTTGCATTAACTTGACTGCAGCATGAAGCCAAGAAGAAGGCCAGATTTCCATTTGTGAAACCCACTTAGAGATAATAGCCTTGTTTTTCCAAGCATTTGTAAAAGATACCTTGCAAATCAGAGGAATTTAGTCATGCGCTTCTCATTAAAATCAAGTGGAGCTACATGACTAAGCCCCCAGTAAACCAACCAAGCCATAAAAAATGCCCTGTACACCCAGAGCAATCTTTCATACCACAGAAATATTTATTGTAAGCCAAACTGAGATGTAACAAGCTCCATTGACTGGAACAATTAATAACTCCTGACAAACAGTATTCCACCTGGTGTTATCCTCTCTTTAATACCTGGGCTTGCAACCAATAATCTGAGGGCTGGAGATAGATACCAAGTTTCTATTTCCACCAATTACAGGAACACAGAGATGACAAGGGTAAGTAATTGAACCCAGATGGGCAGGGAAGACCTCTGAATTCAGAAAATGAACCAGATAATGGCCATGTCCTTTTTCAACCGAACAGTTCATGCTCATTTAGCTTGCCTTCCCTCCATCTCTCTTTAGCAGCAGATTGACTATTGATTAGATAAGCTTGTCCTGGTGTTGAATTCTCATAGAGCCCACACGTTTTTGGGAACACAAGTCTTTAGGTCAGGAAATAAAAGCAGGCATGAGGACTCCTACCCTTGCCTGCCTGCCTGCCCTTCACAGACGGATCCAGCTGTGGGTGTTTTCAGCATTTTGGTACATATGTATAGTTAAGCCTTTAGAATAGGCAGAGCTGAAATGTGTCTCCCATCATTCCTCACATTTATAGGTCTGAAGTCCTACCTAAATGTGATTACAGTACCACTGTACTTGCTAAGAAGACGTGAAAGGATTAAACTTCAGCAGAAGACCAAGAGTTTTTCTAAATAACCTTGAACTGCTGGTCCAGAGGCACTTTTCAGGCAAGTGAATATAATGAAGTCCAGCTAAACCAGGGGATTTTCATAGATTTGTGCAATTGGAACCTTGTTGTCATTTTACACCAATTTTACTTTGTAGAAGTACACACAGGAGTGCAATGGGGAACCTGCACCACTAACAGGGGCCAACCAGTCCAGTCCAGCTTTGGTACCAGCAGTACAGCTGAGAGGAGGGGCACATTTCCCTGCATGGCCTGCAGCACTGCCTGGACAAGCTTTCACACTCAGTAATTTGCCACTAGGTCACTGTCACAAGGTCCAGACAAAGGAGGAGCCAAACAAAGGGCTAACACAAGGAAGGCTCCTTGGTCTAAGAACAAACCTTTCAGCTGCCTCTACCAGCTATGCCCAGAGCATCTGCAGAGAACACATGAGCCCTAAATTACCTCTGGCATGCCAGTAAATGTAAGTAATTTATGGTTTGGCCAAAGTAACTGCAGGTAATAAACTCATAGAAATTGCTGTATCAGAGAACTATTTGTAAGCAGAAGTATCTAATTCCAAAACAATTTATCTGCGTGAATGTGAGATGATGATTTAGGCTGCCTGGCTATACAGTTCCATTATATTTACTCTGTGCCAAGCACATTTTTCTGGGAAATATAATATTCACAAGAGCATAATTTCAGAGTCCCCAAATTACTTAATTTTGAGGGTGTCTTTTCACTAGAATTTTGACATTGATTGAATATGGAAATCAAGAGAAAAATAATGTTCTGTGATACCTCAGTCATAGAAAAAAATGCAGTAAAAATACCAGCCAAAAGGGTTTTTTCAATATTTGACAGTAGGAAAGAGACAAAATGATTGATTCTGAACTTTGATTAGACTGGACTGTCATGTTCCACAAGGCATCAAACAGTTTTAACTCAAGGTAGACAATAGTACATCACAAGCTGGTCTCTCGTGCCCTCCAAAACATCAGCCACACTTGAACTGTGAACTCAGACCCTGTTCATCAAAACAATTCTGCTCAGAAGTGGATTCTGACACTGGGATATGAACAGCAGCTGCAAATGTTTAATCTGCAAGAGAACTTCTCTGCACAAGCACTCATCATGTTAGGGAGGAATGACGGCTGAGCTGCTGGCAGAACATTCAAACTGAAACACCTCCAGAAGAAGTTTGTCTTTCTTCTTGGATGGGTCAAAAAAGCAGATCACCCCAAGGGGCATCTTCTTTGGATCTTAAAATAGAAAGTCATTCTTTTGTCTTGCCAAACACCTCAGCCTATCTTGTGCTGAGCCACTCCATGGCTGAGGGGTGATGACACCAGTCTTGATTTTGACCTTTCCTGCAGTGTCTGAAAGGATCTCTCTGTGCTTTCTTCACTGCTATCTGCAAGCAGAGAGTAAAAAGAAGGGAATCCAGCAGCCAGCAGAGCTGGTCAAGTGCTCTTTGCACAGCTGTGGGAGAAGTCCTTTAACCCCAATACAGCAGGAAGCTCCAAAAGATTGTCCTCAGCTGTCAGGTATTGAAGTCCCCTCTCTAAGTTCATATGTATGAACTAATCATTATTCCAGGATCCATCATTCTCAGCAAGAAAGAACTAACTTCATACATTTTTTCAACTTCTAAGGACACATCTTGCTCTTTATTCACATGGTTGCAAAGCCTTCTTTTTAGCAAGGAAAGCACGACCAAGTGACCCACCAGCTCTCCCAGACTTCACTAAACCCCTGTGTAGCCAAGCAAATGGTTCTGACCTCTCCACAAAGGAATCCAGGGAGGGGTAGGGAGCATCACTTGCAGGGAAGCATGAATCAGACAGTGACGATATCTGAATCAGAAAAGGTTTTGCTTATCCCTAGTCCTTGTCTACAATTCCTTATTTATCTTTGTATCATGAAAATCCCTCCAGCCATTACTCCTGGCTTCTTTGGGAACTGAGTGGGAGGAGACCTCTCTAAGGCCCAGGAGAACACCCAGTGTCAATGATCATCTGTACCATGCTTTCTTGTCCAAAACACTTGGGTGGCTGTGGGCCACTCTCCCTCGTTGGCACAGAGTTGTGGCAGCTTGCACAGAGTCCTGGATGAAAGGGAGGTGGTGAAAAGAAGGAACAACCACCCTGTCTCCTCACAGGTAGCTGCTGCCACTGCGAGAGCATGGGAAGGCTGAGGACAGGATGGCCAAGGATCCTGTGGAAGGCAAAAAAGTTGCTGAGATGGACTTGCTAATTCCAGCTATCTGCCTGAGACCTGGTGGAACCTCAGTGGTCAAGGTGAGGCCAGCACCAGAGGGTGTCTGGGTTTTCCAACCCTGACCAGAGGCTGCGGGCGTCAGCGGGAAGTCAGGAAGGGCCAAAAACCTAAGAGCAACATTCTAAAGGGAGAAAAGTCCGAAAGGATGATGGACATGAAGGACCTCATGTCCCACAAACTGCAACCCATTTTTGGGGCATTGGGATGAACAAACCGCAGTGCTGAGCATCACCCCAGCTCCCAGCCGGCCGTCGGGACTCACCTTGTGCTGCTTCCACATGGCTCCCAGGGCCTTCACGTCGTGCTTGTTGTGCTTGCCCTCCTCCAAGCACTGGTAGCAGACGGGGCTGCGGCAGCTCACGCAGTACATGCTGTAGTTCTCCAGGTCGTGCTCGGCGCACGTCGGCAGCTTGCGGCCGCCGCTCGCCCCCTTCCCGCCGCCGCCGTCCCCGCCGCCGCCGGGGGCGCCCCGGTGTGCGGGCGGCGGGGCCAGGCGGTGCTTGGCGAAGGGCCCGCGGGCCGGGTGGCAGCGGAGCTGGCATGCGGCGCAGTACAGCACCTCGCACTGCTCGCACAGCACGGCGGCCGGCTCGGGCGGGCTGCGGTCGCACAGCTGGCACTTGGCGGCGGCGGCGGCGGCGGCGCGGCCCTGCTGGTAGCGCTGCACGATGGCCTCCAGCAGCCGGTTCCGCTGGAAGCCGCGCAGCCCGCGCTGGTCCAGGGACGCGCTCCGGTGGCACTGCGGGCAGGTGAGGGAGGAGCTGGCGGGGCCGGCGCCCCGCGGAGCCGCGGCCGCCCCGGGGGCGCGGGCACCAGCGGCAGCACCCGCACGCCGTTGGGGGACTTCAGGCTGGGCGTGTAGGAGCCGTAGCCGCTGTCGGTCTCGCTGTGCAGGCTCAGCTTGTCCGCGTGGTCCCCGCCGCCGCCGCCCGCCGCGCTGTCCGAGTCCAGGCAGGCGGCGGAGCCCGCGGCCGCTCCCGGCCCCGCTCCCGGCGCGGCGGCGGGCGGCGCGGGCGCCCGGAGAGTGGAGCAGGGGCGGCAGGTGCTGCTCGCTCTCCGGGGTCTGCACGGCGATGGTGCGGGCGCAGGGCAGGCAGACATTGTGCGAGCAGGGCAGGATGATGGGCTCCCGGAACAGCGAGCCGCACACCGGGCACTTGAGCTCCTCTTCCATGGCCGCGGCGCGCGCTTTTGTGCGCGGGCTCCTCAGGCGGGCGGCGCGGGGTCGCCGCCGGCTCTCCCCATCCCCCGCGGCGCCCCCTCCGCCGCCTCCCTCCGCTCCGGGCGCCGGGGCGAGGCCGGGAGGGCTCCGGCCGCCGCTGCCGCCCCGCGCGGTTCAGCACCCGCCGAGCGGAGACAGCTCCGCACGGCCGCGCCGGCGCCGGGGGAGCCGCCCCGCGGCCGCGGGATGCCCGGGGCACGGACAGGCTGCCCGCCGGCCGTGGCGCGGGCACGGAGCGCCGTGGGACTGTTTCAGCGGTGGTGGCATAGAGTAATAATATATGGGGAAGGGAGGCGGGGGGCGGAGGCAGGGCAGGAGTAGGAAGGGGCGGGAAGAGCCCTTTCCAGCAAATAAAGTGGTCGCTCTCTCTACGGCTGGGAAAGGCTAAAACATTTTTTAAAGGATCTCCACGCAGCGATCTCTTCATATGTTTAAATAAAGCCATTGTTTGGGTAGCAGATTGAACGCAGGCGGGGTTTCGTTATCTCTAGTAGCCCTCTCTCCCGTCCCCGCATTAGAGGAGGATGCTCACCAACAAACTAAGCTCGTGCCTCTCCTTCTACACGGCTCTCACCATGCTGGAGCACAACCACGACGCACAAAATGTCAGGCACTGACAGAGGGAGGGATGAGAAAGGGGTTAAAAGGGAAGCACGAACCCCAGCTACGAACGCTGTGGCTGGCCGGGGTGGCAGAGCGCAGCGAGCGGGGGACGTGCCGCATCGCCCCATCTCCCAGCCCTGTGACCCCAACAGGAATCTGCCGCGAAGATAAATCAGGAATGACAGCTGAGAATTTATGAACTGAAAATAACCATCCTTAGGAGAAAGAAACCAGCAGCGGGAAATCCCCCATCTGTTTTGTTTATATATGCTTAGCGTGGATGTAGCAGTGGTTTATTTCATAGTGAAGAGATTATATGTAAGAGTGATTTCACTGATTTGTATTATTGTTATTCGTCAATCTTGTTTAACAGCCACTACCATATTAAACTCAATTCTATAAGCAGATCCTAATTTTTGTTTGTTTTAAAATGCAAACTGGTCTTTTCAGAACAGCTATTTTAAAAATGAAGAACTAAGTGGTATTGAATGAAAATAATTTTTAAAAAAGAAAAGAGAAGAAGACATAAGGGATTAAAACATCGTAACGTTTCTCAGTAAATGACAAGGGTTTTTGTGACACTGGTTAGGAAAGGGTTTTCTAGTTTCAGGCTTTGCTTTTGCCAGATTGTTAAAACGGTTGATGCTCAGAAAAGGAGGAATGGGGTCAGAGAGTAGGGAATATATTAAAGCTTCAAAATTTTTTCAGTCTTTCCTCTCTGGAATTCCTTTTTGTATCTCGCCCAGCCACTTTCATGACAAGCTGAGGAGGAAAAATCCCCAAGGGATTCAAAGCTTTGCAGCTCCCCATTTCAGGGTGAAAAGCAGCAAGTTTGGCCTCTGGCACACAGCAGAAACAGCCGTGACCCACATAAACCTGCCTGTCATCTGGCTAGGTATCTTCTTCTTTTATATGACCTCTGTGCTGAGATTGAGAGTATCTAGACTGAGTGTGTGTTTGGGCTACCTCCAGCCAGAAACCTCAGTACTGCAAGAAGTGTTCTGAAACACCACTGATTTCACAGCTACCTTATGCTACTGCATAGTAAGAAAAACCCGTGGGTGAAATACTGTTATCTTCATAGTGGCTGTTCTCTGCTCTACCATCTGTCAGCAGCAGGAGTGGATGTACTCTAAAGATTTTTTCCAGACCTATAGGGGAATCCAACTCACATATTTCAAGTCTATGTTCAAGCCATAATCCTAAAGGTAATTATGAAGGCACGGTAGCTTTTTCATGGACTTTTGCCTTCTTTCTTTACCTGTCCTGTGTGGAAGGTGACAATGATCATAACGTGCATAATAGTAGCATGAGGTCTATGACACCAGAGAAAAAATGAACAGACAGGTAAATGGTGGAAATGTAAAGGTATGAACACCAAACCTGACCAACTACCTTTTATAGCTGCTTTTTAGCTGGGGCTTGCAATTTCCAGAGTTCTAATACACTGAATTTTACATATCCATTTCCAATCCTACTCTAGAGTTTATGTAAAATCCTAGAATTGTTGGCACTTGACACAGGAAATGGCAAGAAATAAACCATCTCAAAAGCACATTCTCTTTCAAACACAACTTTTCTTCTCTCCCCAAACCTGACTTCACCTGAGAGCATATCCCTATAGTAGGTGACATTTGAAATGGAGCTTAAAAAGGTGATCTGTTCTTCTGTGTTCTGTGGTGTGACTTTTACATCATTCAGGGTCTTTTTTAACTTTCCAATTGAGTCTGAAATGTTAATGCCCAAGAGAGCTATGGCTTTGAGAGCAGGGAGAGCTATGCTTGTTTACCTGTCCTACTGGTCCCAGAACAGCCCTTGTTGCCAAGGAGTTGTAGAGTTTCAAGACAGAAACCTTCATCCCCATGGCACCAGAGACTGCTGCTGGAAGTAGCACCTACTCTAACAATATTCAGTGCTCTGATGAGTTTAGGTTGCACAGGACAAGTTCTTCTCCTTATGAAAAGTATGTCTATGTATACCTGCACTGCTGCTGATGGAAGTGAACAGTCAAAACATCACTGTAACCCTTACTACTCCAGGGGTCAGAATGGCAACTGGCCTAAGAGTTGCAAAATGTCACTGAGCTTGAGCAGACTGACCTTGGAAATTCTTACTTTTGATGAGGAACACATCCCACCAAGATGATTCCACTAACTTTAATGGAACTACTAATAAAGAACTATTTGGTCTGAGCCTGAAAGAATTTGGCCTTTACTATGTTTTGTAATCAAGGCATTATTATAATGGCTATGATCCCTATGATTTTTCATCTTTTTATGTTCAAATGAGTCTTTAATCTATTAGAGCTGTAGCAGTGTATAGATAACCTAAAGACCCTATACTGGCAGTCCTAGCTTTGATCTTCATTTTAATACTTCAGTATCACTAGTATCATCCCCTTAAACTATTTACCCTTTGTAAGAAATTATTAGCATCTTTTATATCCCCCCAATGGGGAAAAGAAAGCCAACGAGGTTTATTTATAGATTTACACTTTAAAAAGCCATAAGGCAAGTTGTGGTACAACCCCGCAGTAAGGAGAGATTTGATTAATCTTTCCTCGCTTGCTTTATTGCTTATGCCTTCTCATTATGCTTCTTGTGACATTTTTGTTGACTTCCCCTTCCTTTTCTTGTACTTTTTAATATTTTATAGTGCCCTCACACATTAACCCATTTCCTGATAGTTTTCCTTCTTTCTTTTCTCATTTTTTTCCTTCAATAGCTGTCCACCAAGGTCACTTCACTTTATTCAGTTTTCTTCTTTTACCACTGCTGTTTCTCCATGGGCAATTTTTTGATTCCAGTATTCCAACATCGCTTCCGCTAATGGGCATCACTCCAAGTGCACATCCTCTCATCTGAAGGGCAACAGGGAAGAAAAAGCATCTTATCTCCACAGGTTCTTATTCTATTGCAAGAAGGAGAACAGAGAAATAGTTCACAAGAGCAGAGAAGATAAAATGTGCTTGGGCTAAAGCCAGCAGCTTGTGGGGCACTATGAGCTGAAGAGTTCCACTGCCTCATTAAAAATGCAGGGGATGCCCCCAGCAACCACAGTGGACAACACAGCTGCACCTGCTGCCCATCTCTGAATTTTAGGCTGGATTCTAACCCATGGCTGTACACCCCACACACCTTGGCATTGCTCCCATGCATAATAAAAAATACAGCACAGTGTCATCTCTCCTGTCTGCTTTTTTTTCATCATGTTCTTTACCCAGACTTGTCTTCCCAATATCACCAGCTCTGGCTGGAACTGACACTGCATGTTCTGTTTGAGGGGTGATGTGGCAGAGTCATAGGAAGGTAGACTTCCACTGTGGCTTAGAGGAAAAGCTGATCTATATGGTCTGTGGATCAGGGAGCTTTGGAAATGGCAGCTGTGCTCCTTGGTTTTGTAGATTTGCATTAGGTACATTATGTAGGTGTAAGAATTTTGAAATTGATTTTGTTTGGTGTTGTTTTGGTTGGGGTTTTTTTCAAGCATGCATTCAAGTAGCTATTATATTATTTAGGGGTTTCAAATATTTGCACATTGGTCTGCTCATGAAAGGAAGGACAGCAAAGCTTGGCAGCGGCCCAGAAGAGTGCCACAGAAGCATGGCTGCTGATAAAAAGCTTATCTGTTGGCTAGCAGAAGACTGTATCTGTAATAGAAATGCAGCTACATATTGAATTTTCTCTGTCAGGAAGTAAATCTGCCATGGAAAATGTAATTCACAGCTGAGGACAATTCCATACAATGGAATTTTATTCAGAATGTCTGCTGAGTATATGTTTGTTGTGATGGTTAAATGGCAAAAAATGGTGCTGGATCCTAAACATTGTTTAACAAATACTCACACTTCTAAATCTATTTCAGCCATCTAAGAATGAAATTCAATACAGAGAAAAACAGTGCTTTAAACATATATGCCAACAAAAAGTGGTAGGTTGGCACAGACAAATCTCAGTAACAGGTCAGTTTCAATACTTCTTATCTAAATTCATATCTAAAAGAAAGCACAAAGAAAGCACAAAAGGCACATCCTACAATCAGGACTCTTGAAAAATAAGATCTCATGTTTCTGTGATGCTGTAAAAATACATCAGCCTGCAAGACTTTGGAATTATTCCAGGGACATCTTGGCTTTCCTGCTGTGCCAGGAATCCTTTCTTTCTTGCTGCTTTTGTGCAGTGTAGTGAGATACTTTTCCTTCAATGCTACAGTTCAACTTGCAAGCAGCCTCCTCAGGGGTGCTTGCTCTTTTGAGAGGCGAGAGGATGAGAGCACTGGACCCTGAGCAGCTGCATGTGAAGGACAGCAGGGAATGGGGCCCTGCTTTGGACACATTTCAGAGCACCAAAGGGTTAATATCCTCACACTATGATTGTTAGAGTAGTCGTGTCACATTTGCTGCCTTTTTAGAAAGTAACTGTAAATTTCTGGTAGAGATTATTTGGTTTCAGTGGTATTACAGCAGAGAGTGGGTTAGGGCTCCTCATCTGTTCCCTGGGCCAGCTTGAGAAGAGAGAGCCATTGGAAGCTGTTCTGAGCACAGGCTTGCAGTCTGCCTCAATCCTCTACACCTGTCCTGACATGGTTCCCTGCTCCCTCAGCTGTCCCTAAGGTCATTCCATTCATGCCTGTAAAGAAAATGTACATGGCACTTTAAGAAAATCAAGTATTACATAAAATCCAAACCCCTCCCAATATCTTCTTTTGGTAGGAAGGCTGGAAGGAGGAAGGAAAAAGTAATGGTATCCTAAGCATTGTGGAGTGGATGGGAATAGACAAGAGGAACAAACACCCCCACAAAACCAAACAAAGGGTAAGTAATCTCAACATTGAAGCACCAGTGTTTCCTAAGAGCAAAGGAAGGGCTGAAGGAAGACTTGTTTGGAAAAAAATCCAGACTGCGTTAGGCACTTGTATGTACAGCTGTAAAGTGGAGGTAAATTGCCACCATGTGGCAATCTCTTCTCATGTAAAGAAAATACTTACACAAAGGGGGTAGTGAAGTTTTGTTCCTGAAAGAGTGAGCAGTGTTCTGTGAACCAGGCTAGGGAACCAATCCAAGTGCAACTCACTGAGAAAGGCCTCTTATCAAGAAGGGAGGCCCAAGTAGCTTTTCTCCTTTACTAAATGTAAGAAAAGACAAAAAGTGCTATCCTTGTTTAGCAAGAGACAACTAGTGAGGAATATAAATACCCTGAGAGGTGGCTTTGCTCTTCTATTCTGCAAGTAGCTCAAGTGAGCCCTGAAGGTGCATTTGAAGGACCAAGACACCTGCCAAGCTTGCCTTCACAGTAGGTACTGGGACAAAATGTACATGGAGCTCTAGAGGGTTTGACCAAAGCCTCCTCTACGTCCTGCAATGCCATGCAGGAGCCTTGCAAACTGCATTGAGAAATGAGGGGTGGGAGCCAAGAAAAATGTAGGAGATTATAACTGTGAGTGGGGCCAGATTGACAGGTTGCAGAAACAGAGGCTGCCTTGAGCTTCCTCTTCTCTTTTCAGCTTTGTTTCTAATAAGTAAACAAGAACTCCCACATTGCTATGCACCAGAGAATCAAGACAGGAGAGGTCTCTAATGTGCACAGACTCAGGTCCTGCCAATTGCTGATGAGATGAGCACTGTAATCCAGCATAAATCTGTGTCACCACTGTACAGGAAGGTTCTTTCTGCCACCACCCCCAGCTGCCTGTTCTTGTCACCTCTCCCGCACTTACTGCAGCTTTCAGACAGCCACAAGCATTAATCCAGACCAGCACAATTAGCTTTCAGCATCAGCATCTTGATTCAGAGGTTTCCTTGTGCCTACACAAGGACAAGGACAGGAGTGAGGAGGAATAGCCCCTTGCAGCACTACTGAGAATTTGTACAAGATCCAAAAAGCCATGTCTGTGGTGTGAGACGTCAGCATCAGTCAAGTGGGGAGGCAAGTCAACAAGATGCCAAGGTTTTTTCATCAACACACCTCACCTACATGAGATTTATGCGTCCTTCTCTTCAGCAGCCCATTGAGCTGCCCAATAGGAGGGAGCAAACAGACGTCAGCCAAATCAATCACACTCACACCAGCAATGAATTCTTTTGCCTCATTTAGTATTACATTTCCTGACTTGAAAAACACCTTCATTCTGCTTTTGTCCTCTCTTTCCCTTTGCTACATTTTCCTTTCATCTATGACAGCCTCTTTGAACATTCTTATATAAGCACAGAGATTCTGCTTCCCTCTTCTTTATGTTGCCTTCCCTTGCTACTCTTCGCTACTTGATGCAGAGAAATACTTTCTCTTGATGCAGAGAAATTCCCTTAATCCTTTACCTCCAGCCCCACCTTTCTGCCTTTCTCCTCCTTCCAAAACTCTACTTGTTCCCCACTTCACACTGAATCCAGCCCTAGGTGGGGGTCAGCCCCATGGACAAGAGGGAAGTGATCTGAAGAACATGAATCCTACAAATAGGTGGGGTTTATCCCATCAGTCCTCTGCACTGGCTATAGAAGAAACTCTTATTCAAGAGAAGGAAGATGTGCCTATCTGCCCCATGGGCACAAAGGATTGCCCTTTTCCTGCCCTCACTGCAGAAGGACCAGCCTGCTGATTGGGCATGATGCTGGCCATGAGGTTTTCTTTGTCACGTCACTGTGATACAAGAGGCAGAGGATCCTCCTTGGGGAGAGCCCCTTACATAAGAGATTTTATTTGTCAGCGTGCATTGCCAAATACCAGCCCAAAAGGGAAGCACAGCAGAGAGGTTTGTGTAAAGATAAAGAAAGCAGCATCACTCAACTCCTGTGCAGCTCCAGCAATCTGGGTCATGGAGGGGTGTAGGAAGCTATTAGCCTACTGAGAAATACTAATGTAGAAGAAATGCAAGGCCCTCTCTAGTCTGGAATCAAAAGGTACAAAGAGAACTATGAATCCCACAGACACACCAGACAACCTGGTCCATCATATTCTAATTCTTATTTAAATCAAACTTTGCACCATTGCAACCACTGGTTTCAAGTGCTTAAGCTTCTTTTTCATTGTAGCCTGTACATAATGTGAAGCATGCACAGAATCAAGAATAAACACCAGCCAGTTCCTGTATATGCTTCTGCTATCATCCTGTAGAAATGGCTAATCCACTTTCAGACCTCCTGGTTATTCCTCAAGCTTCATAATTTCCCAGTACACATCACATGGAAAACCAGAATTCCATAAATTGCACTCCTCAAAAAAAACTCCAAACCATTACCAATCTGATTTCAATTTTCTTCTTGTACTTGCTTTGATACCCACTAAGATAAATGAAATGGCAATATTTGTGAAATACCCAATCTACTGCATGTGCATTTAAAATCAAATCTGTCAGCACATTACCCCAGCTGTAGAGAGATTAGTCACAATCTCCCTCCTCAACTTTTCCCTCCTAAGTCTCTTGCTGGGATCTTGCTTCCTATGAGTTGATTCCACTTTTAATTTTATGTTTCCATCAATAGCAGAAGAGTAAAACAGCTGAAGGGAACAGATAAGGGACTTAGTCCACTACCACCACCATCCAGCTCCAAATTGGATTGACTGGCTGAGTGCCCCCAAATCCTCTATGGATATGCAATTTAATAGAAAGAAAAAGACTCCACACACAAAGAAAAATATGCAGAAAATAATAAGACCACTTTATGAAACATAATAGTTTCAGCAATGTGCATATGATTATATCCTTAATTCAAATGAAATGCAACAGACATCCTTTTATGTTACCCACAGAAAAAAGAGCCACAGCTGATGATTTAATTTGTCCTTTTACTAAATGATTTAATTTTAGCAAGCTGTAATCCAAGGAAGAACATTAAAAAGGGCCATATCACATCAGCCTAACAATGAATCTGGTCCACCTTATCTTTGACAGCAGCCAATAAAGGCAACAGGGGGAAGTGCAAAATAGAAGTGAAAAAAAACCAGATGGGGAAAAAAGGCTAAGGACAATTTGAGGAAGATGAAAAATAGGTTAAAGCAGGTGGAGGAACTAAAATAATTCCTTTAGTTAGAGCAAGGCTTTATTCCCACGGATGAGCACACATGGATTTCTAGAGAGGCAGCTCCAAGTAGGATCAGTGCTCACAGGGAGCAGCACTCTGGGCTGTGCATGACTGCTCCCTTACCTGATGGCAGAAGTGGAGATCTGCCACTTCTGTAGCTGTCCTGTCTGCACAGGCAGAGCCGCAGGGATTTGGCCAAACATCCATTTTTAATTTGTTTTTCCTTTTAACTTGAGATAGTGCCCCTAAGATTCAACCAGTTTTAACTTCAAGCTGAAATTATGTATCTTCAAAGTATGTGTTGGCGTCTTCTGTAATTGCTCAGTTAATGGGGAAATTAGGATTATAATAGTCCTGCCAAACTCCTTTGTCCCAAACCAGGCAGATCTCTGCCCTAGTGCTATGTTGTGCTGGCCCCATCTCTCCCTCTCACTAGTCTCCTTTAAATTATTCCATTTGGCTTCACGACTTGCCTTCCCTTGATCTCCTAATAGGATGGTGAGCCCCTGACCTCTTTCCAGGAGCTCTGCTTGAAGCCTAACCTTTCCAGACTGCCAAACTTCCATTTGCTCCTCACTTCCTTCCTGCTGTGCCACCAGTCTCATCAGTCTCTTTCTAAAACTTGAGATTTCAATCTTCTTTCATTATTTTTCTGCTAGGAAAACTGAGCTTAGCCTATTCACTGCTCAGCCACCACAGTAGTTGCTGAGTAACAAAGAATCAGTGGAACATTACAGCATTTGCAGCAGCTCATTTAACACCACCACAAATGTTTTGTACAAGGAGAGTGCCGTGATTTCTGTTTGTTCCTGATATTTGGAATATCTCCAGCTCGAACACTGCTACGTTGGGTTTGTTTCTTGTTTGTTTCTGATTTGCTAGATTGGAGTCTTCATTCATGATCTGTGCACAGCACAGGACCCCAAGCAAGGATACCCCAGCACAGGTCCCCAAGCAAGAAATGGAGGGTGGGATTGAATCAATCCCCTTGTAGCTCGTTCCTCCATGGAACAAGTGCCTTTCGCTGCAGGGACCTGCTGCCCACTGCCCTGCCACGCCCAAGCTGCCCCAGGCACCTGGCAAGGTTACACCTGACACCCACCCTTCGGGTGAGCCAAGATGGCTCCAGGTGGGAAATGCTGCCTGCAGGGGTTTTGCCGCACCCACGGTGAGGGGCTGGAGAGGCACTGCAGATGTCAGCACCGGAGGAGAAGTGTGGATGCCATGGGACAGAGAGAGAGAAACAGCAAGTGTTTCTCACAGCGCCTTGCGAGAATGTTTAGGGAGTTGTAAGGATGTGATAACTTGTTAAGTATAAACAATCTGCAGGTGGTGTTTTTCTACTTCATCTCTCTGTTCTTCTCAAGGAGGGTGTATGAGGCAGGTGTTTTTGTTAACGAGCCAATCAAATAGAATGCGTCGTATCACTCCGTAAAACCCGCGTGGTTCTCTTGAATAAAACCTTCTTTTGCTCTTTCTACAACACTGCCTCCCGCCTGTTCCTGTGTCATTCTCGGTACAAGAGTGACAAGAAGGGGTAAGAGCATCCCTCCTTTGGCAAAAGGCCAGGTTGCACAAGAGGTCCCCAACCCCACTTGCTGCCCTACCTGCTTCTGGGTGTCAGGTTATTTCTGGCCCTGCTGACAGCCCTCTCAGCTCCTGCTGTGGCTGTGGGTAGCAATCTTAGCTCTGACATTCAGTTGTAATTGACCCTCATCCCCAAGGACACAGAGCAGGACAAAGGAAGGCTACACTATAAATACACCAAAATAGGCCACACACACTTGTCTGGAGGGCCCTTCTTCTCCCCTGCTACTGTCTTGCCCAGGGGATCAGTGAGACTGCAGGCTCTCCATGGTGCCCGTCCCAGGCACATGGCCAGGAGCAGCCTTCCCCCTGCACATGGAGATGGTCCAGCACTGGCCCTGCTGTGGGTACTGGTCCTCCCTATTGCCTCTGTCATGCTGAGGAACATTCCCCTGGTCTTCCTCATCATCTCAGTAACTCACCAACCCTGGATGGATCACTCTGTGGATTGTTGTGCAGGGCAGTGTGTTCGACCATTTCCTCAGTGGAAGCCATCATTGCCAATATTCTAATCTGAGGTGCAAGTGCTCTTGACAAACATCCCCTGCTCAGGCAAAAGGCTGGACATTCTAAGCTTAAAACTGGGCTACTATCCAGTGACTACCCTGTATTACTACCAGTGACATCATCAGAGAAATCATTATTTGAGACAACAGAGGTCTCAAACTAGGAGTACAATTTTTTTCATACATGTAAATTTCTTATGTGGGTGTACATACATAAGACATACCCGTTGATCATTTCTGAGTAATTACAGCTTGCTTTTCTGTATTCCCATCACAACCCAGAGAGGGTATATGGGGATTAGGGGTGAATGAGGACTGCAGGGATTCTAGAAGAGGCCTCTGAGGTGACCCCAGTGAGATGAGAAAGGCCGTCATCTTCTGCCTGCCTCTTCATCTTTAATATTTAAAATTTCAAATATTTTTACTTAGCCATTTGTCAGTCGACTAATAATAATTACAGTGACAATCACAAGATCACTGTAAGCCATAAGCTGTGGGTTTGTGATGTTCCAAGACACTCCATTAGCTGAATGGTATTATAAAATAAGAAGTTCAAATTTTTTTCCGCATTATTTTTTTTCAATTTTACATCTCTGTGTAAAAAGTAAAGACAGTATTCCTTGAATCTGTAATAGAAAAATAAAGCAGCTGCCTTCACCTTCCAGCAATACAAATACAGCGCAACAAACTGTACACACATACACCCCACCCTCAGTCTGCACAGCTGTTAACAAATACATATTTTACATTTAGCCACTAACTACTCTTCAAAGTTTCTCTCTAGATGCTCAGGGATGAGCTAAACATCACTTTGATTACAGAGAGGTGCATTCCCCATATCAAAAGCTAGCAAAAGTAGTTCCTTTGATAGCAAGAGAAACAGCCAGTGGTGATTAAAACAAGCAAATGTCCTGGGGAAGTGTTTGAAGTGAACTGCAGGCCCTGATCAAAGCACAGGTATTGTAAGCACACAAGGCTAGCAGGAAGAAATCCTGTCTTCTATTAGACCAGCACACACTACTGGAGAAAATGGGCAACTTTTTCAAAAGCCTTTCTTCAGCTCTGTCATTTGGTGTGTAAAAGGCGTTGTGTCTCCCTGCCTGTGTTGTCTCTCTTCTGCTCACAGACCACTGCTGAGCCAGTGCTCCTGCTGCTGCAGCAAAGGAAGGTCTTGCTGGCAGACATGATTGATGCCACACAGTCCCACACTTTAGGGGAATAATCTCAGAGTTTAATTATTCCAGTACAGAAATGCAAAGAGAATTTATCGAATTATTGAAAGAGAGCTCTGTCTGAGGAAGAAGAAACAAACAGTTGAAAGACATATTTGTCAAACCAAACAATTCCATTGCAACAATAGCAAAAAACTGTTTTCAACATGATTCAGGTTACCATAGAGCAAAGCTGTCTAAAGTCTCTGTCTTTTACAACTGCTCTCTGGCTTTGTTCAACTTTATTCCAGTGGCTTCAGATACTTGTTTCTTAATCAGTAGCTATGCACCCCTCTGCCCTACCTGTCTGTTTGCCAAACAGAGGCAAAAAGAGCTCTTCTGCCACTTTCCCTCAAGAGCTGTGAGATTGACAAGAAGCACATCTGACAGCGAGTAGAAAGCTGAGAAGAGCCCTCTCCAGCTCACATTTGCAAGGGGTTCACTGCTTCTCAGCTTTTCCTCATCTCTCAACAGCAGCTTTCTCCATCATGAGGCCTTGCAATCTCTGCAGGGAAGGAGGCTGAACTGCTGGTAGGAGCCTGAGCTACATGTGGCATGGCACAGAGAAAACAGTGAGACAGGAAGGAAGAAAGAAAAGGTGATTAACTGGGGTGAGAACTCCTGCAAGGGCAGCGTTTGACATCGAGGTAGGCAACAACTTGAAGAAGAGCAGGCCTCAAGTTCAAGATTTGGCTACAGAAGGACATTAAACAGATTTTGGGATTGGAATTAATTTATCTTGAATGGATAGTTGGATGTCCTGGAGAGCTGCGGGATGGGCCTGAACAGGGGGAGGCAGGTACTAATCCTGGGAGGGGTGTGGCTCTTTATTAAGCATCTTGTTGAAGTTACCTCCCCTTCAGTGGTGTGTGTGTGAGGTTCATCCAGAGGAAAAAGCAAGACAAGGCCAAGAAGGACAAAATGTTAACCCAAGTCTTTATTTTTGTGCCACTAAACTGAATTCATTAGTGAAAATTTTTGATTGAAGATAATGCTGAAACACGCTCCACTTGTAGATCTGCCAGTTTGCTTCCAAGCTGTCTGTGATCAGAGAAACATTTTCCCCACCCAGCTTTGCTGCCAAACAGGCAGGCAGGAGTGAGACAAGAGGGCTTACTAATTTCCAAATGTCAAAGTTTGCCTTTGACTGTCTCCCTCCTCCCCACAATTTTAGAGAGGTAGAACTAGCTGTTTGTGGTGGCTGTGCCTTGGGCAAAAGAACTGTTATTGCTCTTGGGACACTGGCTACCAGTGCTGACCACTGCTCCAGAAGTCTCATCACACAGTAATCCCTGAGGAATGCACCTTCATCTGCTCCTTCAGGGGATGTTTTTCTCACTCTGTGCAATATTTTGTGAGCAAAATACTACTGTGAAGTCCTGAGTAAATGTCACTTGCACTTCCCTTGTCAATGAAGAGTGGAGTTCTTGCTACAGAGCCTGGCTTTGTAGCATGTACCTGTTTATTCCTCTTACAGACAGACACAGTACCCTGTGAACAGGACTCTCTCCAGAGAGCATGTAAATAGTTTAACAATAACACATGGCCAAATGTATTCCCTCTCAGCCCAGAGGCAAAGGAGACAGTATTTCTCCAAATAAACACAGTACTCATCTATCCAATCCTTCCATATTCCTGCAGACAAACACCTGGGGAAAGAGATGAAATTGTAACCTTTCCTGAAAGCCACTGAAAGTCTTTGCCTGTCTAGGAAGTGGCACAGTGGAGGTTTTCACTGGAAATTTTGCATAGCTGTGACACGTTAGACCTAGGCCATGGTCTGTAAATTCCCAAAAGCTCTTAATGAAAGATTGGACTCTGCAGCAGTCAAAAATCAAATGCTGAGATATGTGCTTAAGAAAACAAGAAATCTCTCCAACAGCTGAGAACCAGAGTGGTGGCAATGTCCATCAGCTACTGCCCATCACCAGCTCACCCTGCAAACCATGAGATGCATGAGATGCAGCTGTGTTCTGCTGAGGCTGTAACTCCTCTGGTAACTCTCAGAGTGATGCAAAATGGGATAACCCCATCTGTAAGTCACACCACAATATAAGAAAGATATTAAGCTGTTAGAGATCATCCAAAGGAGGGCTACAAAAATGGTGAAGGGCCTTGAAGGGAAGCGGTATGAGGACCAGCTGAGGACACTTGGTCTGTTCAGCCTGGAGGGGAGACCTCACCGCAGTTACAGCTTCCTTGTGAGGGGAAGAGGAGGGGCAGGCACTTTTCTCTGTGATGGCCAGTGACAGGACATGAGGCAATGGCCTAAAGTTGTGTCAGGAAAGGTTTAGGCTGGATATTAGGAAAGGTTTCTTCACCCAGAGGCTGGCTGGGCACTTGAAAAGCTCCCCAGGGAAGTGGTCACAGCACCAAGCCTGAGAGAGTTCAAGAAGTATTTGGACAATGCTCTCAGGCACAGGGTGTGACTCTTGGGGTGTCCTGTGCAGGGCTGGGATCGGACTTGATCGTCCTTGTGGGTTCGTTACAACTCAGCATATTCTGTGATTCTGTGATATATATCCATAAACATAGAAAAGTTGTGTGGAAAGGTGCAAAGAAACATGTGAATAGAAAAATAAGAGCTCTTCACTACATACATTAATAGAAGCTTGAAAAAAAACAGAGGAAGCAGAGTCCCCTCTCCCCTACATGCCGTTCAGCCTAGATGTTCTTGTTTTTCTCTTTTCCCACTTTGTTTGGCTTCTCCTTTTCACCGTGCTGACAATTTTACTTACTGTTTTAAGGCTGTTATTTTTCTCAGCATTGTTTCCAGGAAACACTAATTTCCTTTTGCCACATCTTTCTTTTATTTCTTTCTTTATTGTCTCACTGGTTACACACTTCACTGTACCACTGGTGCAGTGTCCTCCAGATACACACTTCAAATTTGCCTATTATTCCTCATTATTTTTGCTCCAGCAAAAGCCCCAATGACCTGAGCTCCTCCTTTCCTGCTGAGAACCTAACCTCAAAAGAGGCTTTTCTTCTCTCTTTACTTCTTTCTTATTTCACTGTTTCTTTTTCAATGTCATTATCTCTCTTTTCCACAATGAAAACAACCCCCTCAAAGCTGCCCCTGTGTTTATTGTCTTCCAACATCTCCCATGACTCTCCTCATTGAATTTCCCATAAGGAACCCTGCAAAAATCACGAGACCCACAGAAACCCGTGCCACAGTGATGAAAAATGGATTGGCTCTACCTGTGCTGAGAGTGGGAGCATAATTGAGCCTCTCATGCCAGTTGTGAACTCTGCTGCTCACGTGGTCTTCTGCAAAGACTGTAAACTAAGCACAGACTCCTGTAGAGAAAATAAAAGCTGGAAGGGCTCCCCCGGTGCTTCACATTACACTGAAGCTTCAAAAAGGTAGGAAAAAATACATTCGACCTTTGCAAGACAAGGAAGCACAGCAAAATGTTGCAGAAGGACTCATGTAAAAGAGTTTGAGAAATGGGAAGGAAATAGAGAATGTTGTGTTAAGATGCAAATGTGATACAGAGCAGAGTGGAATAAAACTCAGGAAACTTCAAGGAAAAAGAAGGGACTGGGAGGAATTTGAGCCAGTGAATTCAAAGTTAACCCAAATGTTGCATATATGGAAAATCACAACCAGGTTGGCTTAGAAAGGCTTAAATCTGTCTCAGCACATTGCTGCTCCAGGCTGTCTAACAGTGTTTGTCCCTGGACTACAAAGAATTTGACAATTAAACTCTCTGTAGCTTTATTAGTTCTTTGGCCCATTTTGCTGTCATCCTAAACTAGGTCTAGCACAATTTAAGTTGCAGAGGATGTACATAAGGGAATATTCTTGCACACAGGGCTGTAGTCTTTTTGAAAATTGTAAAAGCTTAAAGTAGTTAGCAATTTCCCAACGACTGACATCAATAAATTATATGAGGAAAGAAGGCTGGAAGTGAACTGAATCCTTGGATGAAGTAAAAGAAAAAGAGGACAGGCACTTCTGTTGCATTATCACAGCAAGGGCAGGAGAAAATCTGATCTTCGCATGGCTCTTTGGGCAGGTTCTGAGGTACAGCTGTGGCTTGCTCTGGGGCAAGGGTACTAAACTAAAGATTTGAGCTCTTCCTGCTTGCTCATGAGACACCATGAATAAGCAGCACCTTTGGTCAGATCATGGATGTGTCCCTCCTCCACTGAATAGCTGAGCTGGTACTTAAAAACCTGTGACACCACCACTGACATTTATGTATGTAGTTAATCTCACATTAATAAATTTTCCAGGTGAAGTGTTTGCTCAAAAGCAGTGGATTCGTTACAACTGTCTTAACATGGAGCCTGTTTTCTCTAATGGTTCATTAAAACAGTCAGTTCTAACTTGATTTTTGCATTGTTTTTATATAACCATTTGCTTCTACACCTGAGACCAGATGATGCCAGCTAAACCCAAATTCATGACTTCAGTGATTACAGTGAGGTTGAATTAAGTGATGCATTTAGCCTTGCTTGGTAGTATTCTGCTCCTTCTGTTTCAGATAAATTAACCACTCATGATCATGGAGTTTTAATAAACTGACAAGGTTTAATTTCTTCATACAGCTGTGAGCTTCCTACCTGATAAGCATAAAAAAAGACTTATTAATATCACTATTTTAATCACCCTTGAACCTATGTTGTTCTTGTTTACATCTCAGCTATCTAATTTTTTATTGATCTTCTCTCGTTTTTGCCTAAATACCAGTAGAAATGAAGCAATGTGTGATGGCTGAGAAAAATTACCATACAGGTAATATTTAAAAGAGAGTAGTTGTACAGTGCTCCCAGTGTAAACTCAGAGGAGAGGAAGAGCAAGGGGGAATAATTCTTTGTTCAGGCTAGGCTGCCTCTGTCATTGAAGAGGACAAAATAAAGACAGTAGGGCATCGCCAGGCTGCACTTCCACCTCCATCTGAAAAGGGCCCAAGGGGAGTTGTGCTGTGCTAGCTCAAGCTATTTTCCTTCCCATCTGCTCAAGTTGATTTAGAGAAGTGCATTATGCAACCTAACTGCTATGCTGGGGTTCAATGAGTGTGGCAGTGCACTTAACACTTCTAGGAGATGTTTTGAGGAAAAGGAGTGATTACATAAAACCAGACCTTTCAGTCTGCAATCGTAAAGGTATTGTTACATGGCTATTAGAAGAAACAAAGAAAAACCTAGCAGGAAACCCCCACAAAACAAATCAGAAAACCAAATCAACCCAAAACAAACTCTTAAGAAGATGAAGATTAAAATTGAGAAAGGCTGAACCACACTCAAATGTATCAGCAAGATGGAGCAATAGTGTGAAAACCAGTGAGGATGAGTAAAAACACCTTACCTGCACAACTTGGGCATTTAGCAGTGAAACCCTGATGTTATCATACAACAGTAATCCAGGACATGGTCACCTACAGTTCTTCAAATCGTTTCGTATCACTGCCAGTATCAAAAGTAGCATTTGTAAATCACACATTAGGTTCTCGCCCTCACACTTAAAAAACCCCACACATTTAGCGCCTGTGAAATGTGATGGAACTTTGCTATTAATATTGCATAATGAAAGCCTTCTTCAAGTTCCCTACATTTTCTCTTACAAAACTGATTATGTCCTTTACACAGGCTAGTATTACAAATAACACCATTTTTCTTCATCCTTTTTATGTGATTATTATGCACCTACCAGGTTTATTTGGTGAATCAGTATTGCTCTGAAGACTGAGGTCCCCTAAGGAAAAGCTTGACAGCAAGATTGTTTGTCAGTTCTTCTCTGAAACATCCAACATTCAGACACCACAGGCCTCCCGTTGATTCAGACACAGGCTCTAACCCAATCCTCTCCACAGCTGCAGCCAGTGGACAGACTGACACTGAATTCCATGAGATTTGGATCAAGCCTCATGGGGCTTATTCAAGGAATGACAGAGGTCTCCAGAACATATTAGGAAACATCTTCCTATGAAAATTTTGGAAAATATCTTAAATTGCACACTTCTCGCAGTTTTAGGTAGCTGTGGCTTTGTTGATACTTCATTAAATAAATAAGAATTAAAAGTAAATAATTTTCAGAATCAAGTCTAGAGAAGAGACAGCAACATAGTTCTGAAATTATTAAAAATCATGGTATTTATGAGTTACTGTTTATCTTCTGATCTATGAGAGTTCACCAAAGTGATATCAAATTATCATTTTACCTCTTTCTCTCTCTACCTCAAAGCAATATCAGAGAAAACCATGACTTGACAAGAATAAAGTTGGTAAATATAAATGTCTTCATCAAAAGAGTGAGTGCCACAGGATACAAGTAACCTATTTTCAAAGCACTGACAAAATTATGTTAATTCTATTCTAAAAGTTTTCATAAGCATTGAAAAATAAAAGAGATGGGGCTTGATATTTTTTTCTTACAGTTGAAATTTGACAATAATTGTGAGATATCTAAAAGTTATTCCAGGTCACTGCTTTTCCAAAAAGTTCTGAAAACTCATATTTAAAAAGCAGTTGCACTCTGAAAGTGATTTAAAAACAGTAAGTTGAACTCAAAGCATGCATACCTTGCACTCCACATCTTATTTCTCATAGTTTGTGGCCTTGTATAAATTACATTTTGTTTATCCTGTCACAATTTTAAAAAAGAAGCTAAGAGAGAATGGAGACTAAGAAGGAAGAAGTTGCTTTTTCCTGTCCAAACTGTAAACAAGATCTTCAAAAGGTCTCCACCACTTCTAACTCCTTAGCATACTTTAGAGATGCAAGTGGAAATAAAATTATTGATGTGCCTTAAAACTGACTTTTATCTTCACAGCAAGTGTTGGACTTGATAGCAATCCTATTTTTGATGGTTCTTATTCAGGCAGCCTCTGTAGGCTTCCATCTTCCCTGGACAACTCAACAGAGAAAAGCAAAGAAGCCTTTAGATTACATTTCCCAAATTGAATGACTCTTATTTTTCCAGACTTGCCAAAAATACTTCATAAATCCTTGTTTTTCCCTCCAACTCATTTGTATACCTGTTTGTTCCTGTCAGTGACTGATTAGGGATCAGCTTGAACTGATCTCATTTCCAGCACTGATGTTTGGACTCAGCAGCTTCCCCTCCTTGCGGATATCTGCTGTCGCATTTCCCCCTGAAGGGGTTTTAGTCTTTTGTTTTACTTTAAATTTTCGTTTCCTTTTGCAACCTCAACATTTACTGTAGATTGCTTTTTGGGTGAGGTTCTCTCTGTGCCATACTCCAGATGGCACCAAGTTGTAAAATGACAAAGATTTGACTGGATTATTATATGGTTAGATCCTGTCATACGTGAGCTGTCTCCAACGTTGCAGCAGGTGCCTAAGGTGTGTGCAGGAACTGCTGCACTCCAGCACCATTCCCACCTGGCAATGACAGCTGCTGGCATTACAGCTATTCCTCAACATCTCTACCAATGAAGAAAAACTCTGAAAAGCTGGAGGGACTTAATGGAGGGAAGATGAACGGAACATTTGGATCCCCTGGTGAGCTGGATGGGTTTCTCTCAGTCCACATGTCGGCCTGGGACAATCATGTCTGTCTGCAATAAACTGAAAAGCATGATTGTGTTGAGAGGCACATGAGCTCAGCACATGCTGATAAGGATCATCTTCCCTCCTGGCAGGCACATACAGTTCTTGGGCAGGAGACAGAGAAACAACCACAAAGTTTGCACTGCATGAGAGGGGCTTTTCTAACAGAGAAGAAGAGGGGGAAAGAGGGATGGATTGTTTTCACACTGTTTGAAATGTAAACTGCTTTGATTCAATTTCTCTGTCAAGTTCACACCAGGTAAAAATTTGGTATCATGTATTTACACCAAGAAGTTATTTTCAAGCATTGTGTGTGCTGCATAGAATGTATTTAATTCTTAAATACTGACAGTATTTCAAAGATATTCCTTTGTCGGTACCATTACAGAAGTAGGTTGCCCATATGAAATAAGGCTCGAACTTGTTGTTTGGGTGCTACAGACTAAAATTCTGCAAGAAGCAATGATCATAGTTCAGCTAGGAGAACATCTGCCTCTGAGGCAGTAATTGCTGAGTGTTCCTGCACTGAATTTAGGGGTCACTGGGGCTGCTGAATGTGCTGTTCTTGTATGAAATATGAAACAAAAATTCTAGTCACTTGTTGGCCATTAAAGAACTGATGACAACTTTCATCAAACCTCATAATAGCTTTGCTCCTCTAACTGTGCCAGGTAATTACATTCTCTCTAGCTAAATGAACTTTCAATTACATAGAGTATCTTTCTCCTCTAAACTGTTTAGAAATAATGTTACACACCATTAAATGATTTCCCCTGTCCCACCTCAGAGGTGGCTCAATTTCAGCACAAGACAAGGAGATGCAGGTCCACATGAGGATGCTCCCCTCAAGCTCTGGCCTGCCCTCAATTTGGCTGCTGCTGTGCTCTCAGGCATCACTGAAGCCTCATCCACCCTGTGCAACCTCAGCTGCTGCCCCACTGAAAAGTGCTCATCACTCTCCCTTGCGAGTGCCTGCAGAGGAGCGCAGCCTCCTTGCAGTGCAGGCAGAGCTCCAGGCAGGCGGAGGGCAGTATGGGACAGTGGCATTTGGCACAGCTGAACTGAAGGGTATGGAATGGGGCTTTCTACAGCCTCAGTTTTGAACTTAATTATCCAGCAACTCAGTTCAGGCACAAATCTGTCTACTTGCATTGCAGCAGAGCAAAGGTCACAGTACAAGAACACAGGTACATCTGAATATAAAATTATACCCCCCCAGCCAGCATTATAGCCATTTACAGCTGAAGAGGAATGTTTATCTCCTGAGCAGTGTAATCTACTTCTATCACTAGATGTCATCTAACAGATTTCCATATTCAGCCTGGAAAAAAAAATCTGATATACACATTTGCTAAGGGCAAACACAGAAGAAAGAAGCAAGAAATCTCTTGCTAAGAGATCTCTTTGCTAAGATCCCCAGACATAATAGTATATAGAAACTTCCATGTTTATTCCAAATGACCATTTCACAGAGAAATAAAGAATTCTTTTTTTAAAATTACCAATGACCACTCCTCACTCAAAAAGGCCTTGAGGCAGACACAATTTGCTAGAGAATCTGCAATTTACTGCACTCAGCAAGCAGAAGTCCTTCCCACTTCTGTGCACCCACAGCCATTCCTGCTCAGCAGCTTGCTTCCCACTGTGCTGTTTTGCCTGCAGATTTAGAGCTCCCATCATTTTTACCTCAGATGACCTCAGCCCATCCTCCAGATCTGACCCCAATGCAGATCTTACTAAAGGAAAGGGTCTGCTCAGTGTCACTGGGATAATAAGACAAATACCCTTAAAGCCTGTAGCTCTGATCCCCTGGCGATCTGCTTTCAGTAATCAGATTCTGGAAAGCTGTTACTGTAAGTCAAGTTGGACTGTTGAGAGCAAGAAGTGAGGTGTTGTGAGGCTAACAAACTGAACTAACCAGAGACTGGTAAAAAATGCCCCCTCAAGCCATTTTTTGGAAGAGGCAAATCAGAACTATACTGAACTCATGGGAAAGAGGAGAAAAATATCCCAAAGCACTTTGAAGTCCTTTTTATTTTTCTTCTTTTTTTTTTTTTTTTTTTTTGACACAGCAAAAGGAGATGTAGGGAAGATGTTCAGAGCCACTAAGAACTTTGGGCATGAGGCTAGTTTATTACACAATTACCTCACAAAATCTTCTGTATTCTTTCATGGCTATGAATTTTCATATAATACTGAAATTATAAATTCCTACAGCCTATCATTGTTTCTCATTTCATTTTGGGGGATTTACTTTTGCCAACTGATAAGAACTAATAAAATGGCTTGCTTTCTTAACTACAGCAGAAATCCTATAGTTAAGGATAAAAGGATACATTATAGGATTATGAATTTGGTGTGGTCTAAATTACAATTCTTTTTTTCTAGAGTTCACAAAATGGGGAATGTATGAGGCTGGAGAGGTAGGGGAAAAAAAGACTGATACCACTACATCTAATTTAATAAAGTGAGAGGACAGGATAAGGAGATTTTAAAACTCGTGTTGCAGTGCACGGAGTGATGTACTGTGAGAAGATTTATAGTTTGATCTAAATTTGAACAGTGATATGAACAAACCATATTTTGGCATCATCACGAAAACAAACAGTTGGATACCTCAACTAGAGGTCCCATCAACTTTACTTTCAGATCCAGTCCTTATTTTTCCTTAGCATGGTCCTCCCTATAATCCTGAACTGGAATTTTTGATATGAAAATACATACTTCTAGTCTTTTTTTCCCATTCACAACACAAAACACAGCAGTTGGAACTGACTGCAGTGTAAAAAAATACAATGAGAGAGAGGAATTAGACCACTCATCACTGCAGAAATGTAACCATTTGCGATGTGCAAATGCTCTTCAGATTTCCATACTGCTTCTCACTGCTTTAACTGATGGGCATAAATTAGTTCAAAAATCCATACCATCCTCATTGAGAAATGGAGAGAAGAAAGAGAGCTCTGCTTTGAGTTGCTGCCACTTAAAAAAACCAAAAGCAAAGCAAAGCAAAGCAAAGCAAACCAACAACCCAACAACAAAAAACCAAAGCCAGCTGGGAGCTGCCATCAGTGATGAAACAGTTACTAGCACACGCTATGAGATCTCTACAGATCACTGCCTGTAACCTCTGATTCCTGCTGAATCTATTACCCTTACTTGGCCCAGTCCTACCCACCTTTCTGCCACACCTACCCCCCATGCCCTAGACACATTCTCTCTCTCCTGTTGTCAAAATTTTCTTTTATTTGTTTCTCCATGAGAAAGAAAGAACTAGCAGTCTGACTTCACTGCAGCAAGCTAAAGGGTAGCATCAGATATGGCAGAGAAGCTGAGGAAGACAGCAAAAAGAGTAGACAGCTGAAGAATAAAATAAGTTTTCTTATAGAAAGTTAGAAATTAATTGTGTAGGCATAAGTTAAACTGTAAGTAAGCTCACAGTTTAGCATGAGTGGGTCCTGCTCAAGAATTAGCATAGGTGTACTCTAAATGAACTCTGTTTGCTAACATGAATGGCTAGGCAGAAGATAAACAAAGACTGGTTATCTTCAAATAAGGACTGAGACATTGGAGGGCCCCAAGGCTGGCCCAAGCTGTAAGGTAAGAGCTGCCCACCTGGGCATGGAGAAATGGAGAAAGACTTCAATGAGGTGTTGGTGGACCCCACAAATTGCCAATAGACCAGAGGAGAAGGGGAGGTGAAGATCTGGTGCACAGCTAGTGAGGGTAGAAAGCGCCAGGGATTTCTTGGCCCAGGATCCCTCTCCAGAGACACACAGATTGAGCATCCATGTGTGGCAGCTGAAGCAAGAAAAGGCACGGATAGGAATGATGGCATTGGAGACCATAGCTAGGGGACATTCCTTTAGAACAGGGTCTATGCCAGGACAAGGACAGGATCTGGTGAAAAACCAAAAACAAGGGCAACAGCAGCAGGCTGAGAGAGTAAGTGGTGTGTACCAGGGTTTACAGCCACAAGAATACATTTCATCAAGAACTTTAAACTGGAGCCTGGATCCCCAAACCTCTGTATTTGTGTTTTTGGCACTTTGTTCTGAATCCTGTAGAGGCTGAAGTATCTTTCTTGGGTATCTATGAGTAGCAGACCTATAAAAAAGGTAAAAGCCCTCTATTGCTCCTGTTTACTCAGGTAGCTTAAATAGAAGGATCTCTCCTCTAGATCTGGGATACCACTTTGCTAGGGGCCTAGCTGGAAGCCCCTGTGATATGTGTTAGAATATACTTGGGGTGTCACCTTTTAGGCAGAGATATAAAAATATACCTGGGAAAAAGTGTCAAAATTAGGACACAACCATTTTTATTTAAAACTGATGAAAAATGACACCTAAGAATTGAATGATCTTTAGCTGAAAATCTAGTTTCTGTTTGGATATACCACTATATGGCATCATATATCAGGTTCCAATTAAACCCAGCAAATTCTGAATTCTCTTCGGCCAAGTGGCTGTGATTCACATCATTTCCAAAGCACCACAGAACAGTCTGAGCTCTGTTCCTCCATACCACTGATAAAAGCCATGGGTCTCCTGAGAAACAGAGTGTGTTCAGGCACTTTTAACTACAGAGGCAAATGGAAGAGTAAAGTATGTGTAACTAATTATTAATTTGTCTTGCTTATGCCCAGATTGTGATATCTGGATCCTGACTGGTCCTTGACAAGTAATTTTGACTGCAAGTTAACCCAATGAGGGACATCTTCCCAACAAAAAGGATACTGACAGAGGAGCTCTGGTGCATTTGTTTAGCAAGTTTTAGGATATCCCTGATGCACAGCTGACAAATGTGACACGTGCCACGTTGCTGCAAACTCCTGAGTATTACTTTAAAATTCTAATGAAGGTAGCTTTAAGCAGAAGTGCTGCTCTGTGCAGGGTATCTTGAAGCAGAAGCACATGTTCTTTTGTCAGTTCTGTTGGGTGGAAAGTCATTCCTAGGAATCACAAACCAGGCATTTTAAATTAGTCAATGTTTTTTACCATGACCTACCTTCAGCTCCCTGTGTCCTCATGTCCTCGTTCCAACGGGGATAACAATACTACCTTCTAACACAGGGCTGTCATAATGAGGAATTCCATTAACATCTGTGGATAACTCAGTTATTAGAGGGGAAAACATCAGAGAAAAGGTTGTAGGGAATAGTCTTAATGTATCAGTTCAAGGTAAACTATAATGCATATAGATCACATTTGGAGAGAGGGTTGTTAGTAAATGATGCACAAATGATGCACAGGCATTGTGTATCCTCCTAATGAATTAGGAAAGGAAAACCATCACGTATGAACATGTAAATTAAACCCACGCCGTAATCCATAAGGAGATGTTATGGGATACTACTCTTCTGGAATTTCCTAATTCTTTATGACATAGCAGTATGTATTTTTAATGTGGGGTTTTTTGAGGTAAGGTCCATAGCAAAGATCAGTTTTGACAAGTAACATGTTTCTGTAGTTCAATTCTGGGAACCAACAAAGACGAAGAGGTCTACACAGCTAACAGAAGCTTGCTTCATAACTAAAAGACATAACTGCAAAAGACTCCAGCTTCCATTATCACCCTGTTATAACTAGGTCAGAATAAATAAAGTAGTAGATTTAGATTTTAAAAGATAATTATGAATTTATTATGAATGAAGGCTAGATAAGGTTGCCAGTTGAGAGAAGGGCCACTGAAAACCCAAAAAGTGGGGTTTTTTCCTTTTTCAGATTACAAAGCTGAGCAGTAAGACAACATAAAGTTCTCTGCAATGAGAAATGTGACAACAAGGTGCCTAAAGGACACAAGTGTGAAAAAATGCACTCAGAATTTCATTAAATCAGGTAAAATGAAAAAAAATGAAGATAAGGTGGTCTAGATAAAATAATACAAGCTTTTTCAAATAGCTGTCATCTGGGAGAAAAATGGGGGGTGATGGAGAACAAATAAATGCATTTGCTAATAAGCAGAAAAATAGTATAGTGTGTACTTCTTTAGCAAACCGAAACAAAGTTTTTGCACTCAGGCACCCTTGGTTGAGACTTTTAATCTACAATAAGGATGGTTTAAAATGCCTTTATTTGCATAAAAGCTATGAGCACAACTTTATTTTTCACAGTCAACTTGGGCAGAAGTAGCATCATGCCTAACAGGGGGAAAAATCTTCTTCATTCCAGGGCAAAAAGCATTAAAAAGCACATCAGGTTGTCTGAAAAATCAATCCCTAAAGTGTCACGTAAACATGAAGAATGATTAGCAAAAGCTTCCTTAACTTTAAGCAGTTTGAAAACAATTGTCAGAGTCCAATGACATTTAAACCATGAAAAAACTATGCGAGTCTGGGAACAAAACTGAAAGTATGTAGAGGCTTAACTCAAAATCACCATATCTGGGTATTTCTTGAAGAGAAAACCCCACAAACAAAGCAGGGTCATGGGAATAGGAATGCACCTCCAAACAATCTGGCTTGGCAATGGCAGCATATTCCCAGAACTCCAATTTAACACCCTGCTTTGGTTTGGATTTTGAATAATCCAAAACTGCCCTAATTTATTTTTTTAAGAGACTCCAGAGATGCAAACATGTCAAGGAGAAAGGGAGGAAGCATAAAAGGCACAAAATCAGAGTTGGCACATTGAGGTTGTGCTGCTGTGGCACCAGAGCAGTGGCCGCACTGGCAGTTTTGGGGATTGCCGTGCCACATCCCCGGTCCTGGAGCATGGTTCCCTCTCCACAGTCTTCTCAGGAAAGCACCTGGGTATTTCTGCAAAGCAGAGCAATAATCCTCTCTGTGAATAATGCTGGAAGACAGACAGCGAGATAACTCTCAGATTGAGAAGTTTGACTCACAAAGCAGATAGACCCCAGGTTTGTGTAGTTGCAATGCTTGGAGACAAAACACTTGAAGTACAAAACTTGGCTGTAAGCACGTGAAAGGGTCGTGGATTAAGCCCAGCCGGAAATAAAGCACCACAGCTGCTCGCTCAGCCACCTCACCCCCCCATACCCCCCTCCCTCTCCCCCAGTGGAATGGGAAGAAGAATCAAAAGTAAACCACATAGGGTGAGATAAGAACAGTTTAATAATTGAGACAAAGTACAAATAAAAAAGGTGAATATCCCTTTGGCCAGTTTGGGTCACCGGTCACGGCTGTGCTCCCTCCCAGTTTCTTTTGTGTACCTTTTCCCCGGCAGAGCATGAGACAGGCACACAGAGACAAAAGAGCGCCCTTAGGATAAACACGACTCATCAAAAATCAAAGCACCAGTATATTATCGACATTATTCTCATTCTGAATCAAAACCACGGCACTGTACAGGCTACTTAGAAGACATTTATCCCAGCCCAAACCGGGGCAGAAAGAAACATCTTGATGGAAAGGGTGAGCAGCGTCGCGTTATCCAGGCGACTGATGCAACACCATCGCCACAGAAGAACCGGACACCTCCGCCTGCAGCAGTTAATCTGCTTTCATGCCTGCTTTCACTGCGCTTCATCCCTCCCCCAGCCCCTGCGCCGAGCCCAGAGGCTCAGCCGCGCTGCCGCAGGGCCCTTCTGCCTGCCCGTGCCCGCGGACCGAGCGCTGCCGCGGGGCTGTTTCCGTGGGGCACGGGCTGGGGCTGAGGCTGCGCCCGCAGGGACCCACCGCGCCTCAGACAAAGCGGCCCGGCCCTGAACCGGGGCACCTGCGGCGCGGCCCCTCCGCCGCCCTGCCGCTGCCCTGCAATCTCCACTGCCCTACTACCTCCCCTGCCTCCCTTCCCTCGGCCGGCCCCACACGGCTCCCCCGCCCCCGCCGGGCCCGGAGGCGGGGCGGGCTCCGGGCGGCGCCTCCCGCGGCGGGGCCGAGGCGGCTCCTTCCGTCGGTGGCCGCGGCTGCAGCATGAGCGGGCCGGGGCTGCCGGGGCCCGGCGGCGGCGCGGGGCTGCCGCCGTTGCCCAAGAGCCTGAGCGGGCTGCTGAACTCCTCGTCCTCGGGCGGCGGCGGCGGCCAGGGCGGGCGCTGGCGGGACCTGGAGCGGCTCTACGCGCAGAAGTCCCGCATCCAGGACGAGCTGAGCGGCGGCGGCCGGGGCTCGCCGCGCCCGCCCAAGCCTCCCAACCTGGACGCGGCGCTGGCCCTGCTCCGCAAGGAGATGGTGAGCGGGGCGGGCCGGGGCTCGGCGGGGGCGGCGGACGTGGCGAGCGGCGGTGGGGGCGCCGCCACCTCCCCGGGGCCAGAACGGCGCCCCGGCTCCGGGTGGGCGCGGGCCGGTGCAGCCCCCGTAACCCGGTGCTGGTGCCGGCGGCGAGAGAGGGCCGGGGCCGGTGGCGGCGGGGCTGCCGCGGGCGCGGATGGGGAGCCGCTTACCGCGCCCTGCGGCACCCCCGGGACCCGGCAGCCACGCTGAAAGGCTGGTGTTCAAAAACCCCCAGTGTCGGCGGCGATTCGTGCAGCCCAGGTGGCTGTGGTTCGGCGTGGTTCTCTCCAGGACTCTGTTTTGGTCCTGTAGCGCGGCGTTATTATAGCGAAATTCTTCCGGGCGACCTGGCGCACCTTTTGATTAAACACTAATTGGGTGTTGGTGCTTTGCTGGTGCAAGCTGCCACTGTAGTGACTAATAATAGCCTAAGCCTCGCCCGCTGAGGGTTCTGTAGAATCAGTGCAAGAAAGACAAGGAGCTGCTGGAGAGGGTCCAGCGGAGGGCCACAAAGATAATTAGGAGTCTGGAGCATCTTTCTTATGAAGAGGGACTGCGGGAGATGGGCCTGTTTAGTCTAGAGAAAAGAGGACTGAGAGGGAATCTCATTAAAATATATATATATATATATATAAGTATCTGAAAGGTGAGTCTCAAGAGGACGGTGCCAGACTCTTGCCAGTGGTGCCCAGCAGCAGCATGAAGAGCAATGGCCATAAACTGAAACACAAGGAGTTCCACCTCAACATGAGGAAGAACTTCTTTACATTGAAGGTAGCTGACCACTGGGACAAGCTGCCCAGGGAGCTCATGGAGTCTGCCTGTCTAGAGACATTCAAAACCCACCTGGACACGTTTGTGTGTGACCAGCTTGAGGTGACCCTGCTTTGGCAGGAGCTTTGAACTGGATGATCTCCAGAGGTGTCTTCTGTCTCTAATAACACTGTGAAGCATATAAAATATGGTATTGCTGAAAATCTGCCAAGTTAAAGACTTTTTCTCAGGCTAAGAATGTGCTTGAGGACAAAAAGCTCTTTTGAAAGGTCTTTCTGTGGATTTAGAAGAACAGTGTAGTGTGCTGAAATCCTAGTCTGCCACCAGTCTTTCAACAGTTAGAGAGAATTTTTAAAACTGTGTATTAGAATTGCCAGTTTGCATTAAAGCTCAGGAAAGGACGGGTGTCTATCGACTGCCGGGGCTTTCTTCTGTAATGCTGTAAAAGGAAACAAGGACATATGGTCTTAGTCGTCTTAAGCCTTTCCAAAAAAGCAAAGAGAACTCATTAGGCAAGTCTAATCTATTTTTTTCTTAATGGGAAATTAAATTAGATACTTCTCAAAGTCATTTGATAACTAGACTTCCCCTTTAAACTTTCCTTTAATACTCTGTTATCCGTGATGATAATTCAATAAAATACTTCTGAAGAAAAAGATACTTCTAAACACATCAAAGACTTTCAAGCAACAGGGTCCTTGGTTCCAGATGTACTTTTTTGTGGCCTGTACCAATTAGAGAGACTCTTGTGTACCAATAGGCTGTCTTTCATCAAGAAGATTAAAGCGCTTTATTACTGATATTGAACACTCCTTCTTGCGGCAATCAAAGATATTTTTATTGAGTAATAGGCTTGCTTTAAATTTTCTATAGTGAGTGAGGAAGAAATGCACAGAGCATCTTTCCCTGCATGATCAAGCAAGGTACTGTGTGTATGTATGTAAGTTTCTAAAGCTGAGAAAGTGATGAACTTGGATGCTTTGGAGAGAGAGAGGGAGGAAAGGAGAGGCCATTTCAGAACTGTGATCATGAGGAACAGAGTTAACTCATGGAATTGTGCACTATAGGTTGTCTTACCAAGAGTCAAACACAGCTTGGCTGGCATTAAAAACTGTGCTAATGCTATCAGGGTTGGACATTTCTTCAGGCTTTTCTTACCTCAGGGACCATACTTGAAAGTTTTGAAGAGGCTGCATGTTTTTCAGTAGACTTCTTGTTTGATTGTTTGATATTAGTGACAGCAACAGAAAAATAAGATATTAAACATAACCATTTGGTTTAAAGACCTATTATGTTAATTCCGCTGGGCAGTTTTTCTCTTGAAGTTTGTGCTTGGCGGTCAGTAGGATTGAACTTCACAGAAAGTGCTCAAGTCTTTCATGGAGCTGAAATAAGAGCACTGCTTGTGAAAATGCTCCCACTTTACTTAGGAGACAAAGGTTGCCAGTCTCCAGGTTGGCTTCTTTGCTTGACTCACTCCTGATTGCTTTTTGAACAGCTCTGGACGGCAGTCTTGTCCCTCAAACATTTAGCTCTCATGCAGGTCTGCCAGGTGCGTATCATTCTTGTATGTCAGAGCATTAAGTCCACCTTCACAGCATTCTTTCTTACCTGAAGTGAGCAGTTTAGGTTCTAATGGAAAGTGGGTGAGAAAAGTAGCGTAGATCTGAGGTGGTAGAAAGACTTACCTGTAATATCCTGGCAACTAGCACAGTGCTCCATGTCTTATCCTAAAGTCTTCACATTTAGCCTGTGCAGGCCTTCATCTTTTGGCTTCATTATGTCACCAGGTAATTTGTGTTGTTCTTGAAAGATGCTGTATCCTCTTATTCTTAGTGGCATTGTGATGTATGATTTTTATTTTCTCTCCACTTTCAGAAAGAACTGCTGGTAGAATACTTTAGCAATGTCAAAGTAAGATCTTCATGCTAACTTGTTGTAGTTTTCTTGTGTGCTGAGTGTATTGTCCTGAGAATTTAGAAGCATAAGAAGAGGTTAGAGTTCTCATTATGAATAAAATACAGCCTGGTGTTCAGGTTGCGGTAAAGGCTGCTAACATTATTTATTTATTTATTTCCTCTTGACATGAGTTGTGGCAAAAACTTTTTATTTGATGAAACTGAGGCTCACTAGGAGCAGTCTCTTGGCTTAACACTTCATTGAAAAATAAGGCTGAAATGGCTGTTTCTCTAGAATCTCTAATTGGGTGGTGGTTTAAATTAGCTGCAAGGCAAAACCTAGTTTTAATTTGATCTGACTTGGATAGGTGACAGTGTCAAGTAAACTCTCCATTTTGTTGCCAGAGAGGGAGACTGAATTGAGTTAAATGAGTAGCATGATTTCAGTTTGCAGTGCAACATAGTGGTTTTGTACCTGACATAAAGATGCGTCCTCTTTTTTTAATGGTTTTAAATCTTTAATTTGCTCTGGAACTAATATTTGAGAAGGTTAAGGACCAAAATATTAGGTGTTTAATTATAACCAAGCCTGTGCTTGAGTGGCACGTGAAAATACTCTGAAGATTTATAAGAGATGAAGTTTGTCCTTGTGTCACTTCTGCTTTAGTTTTGCTGCCTGGAAGTAACGTGCTGTATTGTGCTGGACATACCTGGCTTTGCCTATGTATGTCAATATCGAAAAGAAAATTAGAGTAGAAGTACTTACCTGGGAAGTGGGAAAACCAGTCAGAATCCCATTTAAAACTTTTACTCCAGACTGTTTCAGACAAAAGCAGAGCGCCTGTGATGGTGTCAGAGAAAGATGTAGATGTATTATGAAAGACACATGGTGTCTTTTTTTCATAATATCTCCCTTGCATAATGAGGAATATAGACTGTATGAATTTATCTGCCATGGCTCTGACAGCAGTGAACTGCTTATTGGAAGTTAAGCCCATCATTTTAATACAACATTTTGAAGAACACTTTGCATTTGTTCTGTACTATTGCATCACATCATTCCTTGTTCTTTTGTCCAGTTTATCCCGTGGGGCATCTGTCACCTTAGAAAATGAATTCTACTTTCACTTTTTGTAACTGTTCAAGGTGGAAAGAAGCTTGAACCTCCTGTTTAGCAACAAAAGATATATAGCATTATACTACCATAGAAAGACACTTGTAGTAATGATGGTTTGAATTGTTCCCCCTTCAGGTTGGTCTTCGGCAGCTGGATATGTCATTGCTGTGTCAGCTCTACTCCCTGTACGAATCCATTCAAGAATACAAAGGTGCCTGCCAAGCTGACTCTAACGCAGACTGCTCGTACGCCATGGAAAACGGATTTTTTGATGAAGAGGAGGAATACTTCTAGAAGCAGGAAGATTCCCCTCGAGGCTGACTGGACTGAGGTTCTTTGGTCTTTCTCTCCCTGTAACACACCTCAACAAGAACGACTGGAATTTGTATGGATCCCTCTTCCTGAGGAGGAACACCCAGCTACCCCGAGTTGTGTTAAATTCTCTTATTTTAACAGGCTGTCAGTACAAGTTACTCATGCAAATACCACTTGAGCAAAGTGCTGTACTTTAACTTTTGAAGAGTCTTCAGACATGCTTGACAAGAGTTTTCAATTTAATTTGGAAGGTGGGTGTTTTCATCTTACAAACATCGGTAGCTTATAACTGGAATTCTAATCGTAGTAGACAGCAGTGACTTCCTGAGTTGTAATAACTTCATAAGGGGGGAGGGAAGCCTCTGCTGTGATGTAAATAGCTCTAGGTGATTTTTGGGGGGGTCAGTAGCATTGATAAATGCATTTTGAACAGGCATCTGGATGCACGCACATCCTCAGCACTACTAAGCTAGTTCTGCTCTTACAGGCTGCACCCAGTTTTGTACTGGGTGAATTGTTTACACAGTGAATTTTTTTTTTCTCCTTAAGCTAATTTATTCCTAGCTTACAAGCTGTACATGTGATAGTGAATGTTATCAGCAGGGTTTTTTTTCTGTTGATCTAATTCACTTTCTTGGTACTGCCACTTGGCATTAACTTTTATACTCTTCTCTGGATTTCTTGCATCAACGTAGCTCTTCGACCTGCTAAACGCTGCTCTGAAATGGCTTGCTTAGCTTTTACTGCACTACATAGTAAAAGCACATTTTCAAACATAGTCTGTCTGCCACTATGTGGCTTGGAATAACATGAACTCTTGTGCAAGTGTTCTTGATCATATGAAGAATAAGGAAACCTCTCATATGACACAATGGGACAAATTGCAATATTTTATACTGGGTGAACTTTGTTGCTGTAAGGTAGATGACAGCTCTTTTTAAAAATGCGAAATAAGTATTTTGAGCACATACTTTGCATATGTTAAAACTTTTTATACTAACTTGTTCTTTGAAATATAACTTATTTTTGTTTTCAGAACTTACTAAAGCACTTGGTTAAGTTTTTATTAATTCGTTGTGTGAAATGCTTAATCAGCTGAGAGTTGCCAACTATCTGAGTTTTCACCCTTCTCTATTTTAAGTAAAATCAACTCCCAATGCGATTTTAGTTTCTTAAATTTAATTCTGAAAATTGCTGTAAAGCAAAGTGCCTGAATCTTGACACAAGGTAATAATTAAGGGCTTAAACCTCAAAGGGTTTTTGCATGGTTCATGTCTGGCATGTATGCAGTTTGCAGGAAGAATTGGCGATCACATTCTGGGGTAGCTCCTCTGTTAGTTTTTAAGAAAGGCTAGGATGTTTCAGTGATAAAAGCCAAGAAACTTCCAGGGTGCATTCCCTCTAAAACTGGCTTATTTTAGTGGAATTCAAAGGCCACGAGAGTAAAGACTGTGCTGTAATTGTGTATGTGTATAAGTTCTTAATCTAGTCTGTGGCAGTGGTTGGGTATTTTTTTTAATGTTAATTCTGGTCTAATTGCTTCACTCACCCAAAACTAAACTGAATGATAAGGGAAACACAGATAATTCAGAGAGTTATATCTGTACTTAAAAGTTGTGTGCCTGTGTGTGTATACATGTATAAATATATATACACACATATATTTACATGCAACTTTCTGCTTTGACTTAAGAATGTATAAGCTTTTAGTATAATTTGCTGTGCTTTTAGTGTTTACATGAGGCTTTTTCTAGTCTGTTGAAGTACTGCTATTTTCTTGCTCTTTCCCCAAAAATAAAAAGCATGATGTTTAGCATAACTTTCTAATGTGTGTATTTTAATTTACCTTTTCAGTGAATACAAGCCCCACCCCCCCTTCCCAACCCTCCCATAAGAAAACTAGGACTAGTCATCACCCTGGACTGAAGAAAGCAATTTTTGATTTAAATTGGAAAAAGTTCCACCTACGTCTATTTGGAATGGAATTTCCTGCTTCTCTGTCTTAATTGGATTTTATTTGGTTTTGAATTCAGGAGAAAATCCTGTTTCTACTACTAAAACTAATGTTTCTGTTTTACAGATCTTTAGACATGCCATTCCTTAATAGTCGTGGTGATGAGAATGGACTTGAGTAAAATTCAAAGTATTTTCTCTTACATAAATTAAAAAGCAAAATTATTTCTATTTCTAATCCTGCTCACGATTTAGGCAACATGGAACATTTGGCTGGTATTCCCTGCACCAAGGGAAGAATAAATGTCCTAAAGCATTACTCCACAAAATTTGGACTGAAAAACAGGATGGATTATAAGGACTTGCTAAGTTTTCAGCACCCTGCCCCTTTTAATAACACCATCTTGCATGGGAGAGAAGTTATAGTCAGTGTTCCTAAGGAAAACTCACATGCCACAAGGGCAGAAAGAAGGTTTTAAAATAATAAGCAATAAGCAGTTGTTTCAGAGGCTGATTTCTATGCCTGGTGTTGCAGTTGTGAGCTGTATCTCTTTACCACATTATAACAGCATGAAGAAGGGGAATTGCTCTGAAAGAGAGGTGCTTGGTATGAAAGTGTAGCTTTAAATACTGAGTAGTTGCTGCAGGCAGCTTCAGTCCAAGTTTGGTGTGCGCACGATGAAACGGAGTCACATTACTACAAAAGCTTCCTACCCATGGTCCAAATCTCATCCCAACACAGCTTTCCCATTTTGACTCCATAACCCCAGTTCATCTCAACTCCTAAGTTTTTAAGGGTACCTTTTAAGGATACAATGAAAGAAACCCTTGGGAATCTTCTCTACCCAGCGAACACTGTGGAACTTTTCCAGTCCCATATAGCACACGCAATAATGAGCAGGCCCAGGAAAAGACAGGTTTACAAGGAAGCAAGAAGAGGTGGAAAACTGTGAGTGCAGCTGTTCAGAATGCAATCTACGCTGTGTGACTTCAATAACCTTTCTCCAAAGGGCCTATAAATGTGGTAAAGCAGTTAGAAATAATTGTTAGTTCTCCACTAGCTGTACTTGAAGTTTTATTTTTACTTCAGCAGCATATCACCCTCATTCCATTGCTATGACAACTGCAGAGTCATACTGTCATAATTACATTACAGTTTAGTTCCCTGGAAATTTTCTTAGTCTACAAAAAGAGAAGAGTCTGGAAGGAGTGCTCTGCTTTGGAGAAAGAGGTTGCCAAAAAGTAATGGGTGACTGATACTAAGGCTAATATAACAGATAAGCATTTAGGTTCAGCTCCAGCTCCTGGTGAAGTCACTGTCAGTGCTATTGACTTTAGTGTGGATTGACTTCAAAGCAGGCATCTTCTCCTGAAATCCGAATTGCTGTTTGTTATTTCCAAGACTGTGGAACAGCTGCATACTTAGATAAAGGAGATATTCACACTACACACTACAAATGTCTTACTAAAAGGTACTGCATTAATGCACTGAAATGCAGTAGGCAATCATTAGAATAATTTGTAAAAAGCGTGAATGTTGCTTCAAAGAACAAGTTTTCCAATAAAGGTAGGGCAAATCTGCACTCAGTTTATGCATAGTTTAGATGCTTGCTAAAGTTGAGGCTTTAGTACAATATTCGGTATAGTCATGAAATTGGAAGACTAGGAGAATTAGGCAAAAATTACTATAGTATTTGTAACTAATTTAGTTCCTAATCATAGGTAACCAATCATTTTATGTGGCTTCTAAAATAAGTTGATTTTTTTAGAATTGTGTTTACAATTTCTTGTAAATAAGACAGTTTGCAAATTTTAAATGCAATGAAGGGAGTAGCAAAGCCCCCACAGTGCTTATAATTGGTCCACTTAGTACTTATTTACGAGCCTAAGGTTTTGTGTCACATTTAGCCTTCATCCTAAGGAAACAAAGCATGTGCAGTAAATCTGTCCAGGCATTTTCCATCAGTCTGCTTGCTATGAACTAGAGTTTATAGGACCGAAGTTGGTCTGTTCTTAGAAAGCTTGTAAGAATTTGGAGCTGGAGGAGGAGAGAGAGACTTAACTGCTTCTTCTTTGGACAGGATCACAGATATAATTCCCCTTTTGGCTTCTGTTTGGCCACCCTGCTGCCAGAAGGCAAAAGCTGGGTGGTCACACAGCTGCTGGCAGCTCTGCAGTGCTGGGTGCCAGAGGGGCAGTGGGAAGGAGATGAGTCTCACCACATCTTTTAGGGAGTAAGGATGAAAACTGCATACACATTGAGGGGCTGCCTTCAGTGGGATGCTAGAAGGGAAGAGCAGTGGGGAGGAATGTTAGAGTTTCTGGGGATGAGAGCTTGGCACAGTTTGGAAGAGATGCTGAGGTCCCGGGACATGAATTCTTTAAATCCCATGTTTGATTAGTTCTGCTGCTGACACCTTGGGGGATTTTTCATGTCCTTTTTTGACCTGTTTTAGAGACTGGGTTACACTACTTGTCATATATTTTTAATGTGACAGTCATTTGTTGCAGGTATGCATTTTTGCTTAACTGAAAAGAACATGTTTTCTTTGACTTTATTTAGCTGCCTAGCTAAAGCCATCCATTTTCCTTGAGGAATTAGATTGCTCTGAGGGCAAAGGAAACTAATTCCCCCACTGCTGTTCAGCTGGCTGCTGGGGAGGAATGTGAAATGGAAGGATTAAGCAGGTATGTGCCAAAGGGAACCCTAACAACAGGTCCTTTCTCCAATGTACAGCTCTATGACCTTCAGCCACTTTGAAAGAATTTACTCTGTTTCTGTGAAGCCTGCCTGTACAGATTACATTACCACAGCAGTTTGAGGTTCATATTCCTTTTCATATACTGCATGCATTTTCTCAGAAAATAACTCCTCAGAAGAACATTTTTCCATCCATTATTTTTGGCTTATTTTGAAGTTACTACATTTAACTGGACAATACTGCATGACCTAAGGAGATAACTTGTTTGTTTTCTTAGCAAAGTAGTTAAAAGATTTCTCCTATTTCCAAAGTCATCTTCTATTGATTTTAACATTTTCTGTGAGTTTCCAAGCTCCCTATGTGGTAAAGCCTCTTAACTGCTTGTTCTATGATCCTGGGCCCTCCAGCTCTGCAGGTAGCTTCACAGACACCCAGGGTCTGCTTTGAGGACTGGGTTCTGCCATGGCTGAGAGAGCCTGGGGGATCTGTGCACAGGGACACTCTCCTGAGCTGAGGTGGCTGCACAGAACCCAGATGTGCTCTAGGGATGAAAGCATAGGTAAGGCTGGATGTGTGCTGGACTGGCACCTGCAGCTTGTGCGGCAATTGCATCTTGAAAGGAATGAAGAGGATTAGCAAGGGGCTCTCACTGAGATGACTCACTCAGCAGTGAGTTTGGCTATTTGGTTTCAAATGACAGAGGAACTTTGGAGGGGATGAATATTCACTGCAAAAGTCTCTTTCCCTTAGGTTTTTGGCCCCTTCTCTTTCATCTGTTCTATTCTCAAAACTTAATTAAACAGATGTGGAAACAACCAGCCCTAAGTAATGAAGCCCACATATGATTTCAGAGGAATGTGCTTTTAGCAGAAGAATTTACATTTTTCAGATAAGGTTGGTATGCAAGTTAAAAAGACAAAGCCATCTGCTACTGAAATACACAGACTTGTGACTATTTTGGCTCTTCTCTGAACTTTTGCCACAGATTATAAATGCACTTGTGCTAAGACTTTATTAAGATAATGTCTTCAAGTGAATGTAATCTTTCAGAATTTCTCGGTTTAATAGGAGAGGAGAAATCCCACGAAAATTATGGATTGTTAGAGTTTAGTGGCTGAAGCAGATTGTTTGGAATTGTTGGTACATAGAGAGTTCAGTTCTATGTCAAACCACTGCCTTAAATTCATGTTAGCAGTTCAATCCTCCTTGCAGTGCTAACTACTCACTTTAAGAAATCACAAGCATTTCTTCCACAGGTCAGAAATGTCCCTGTGATTATCTGGGTAGACACATGAGTAAGAGTTTGTGAGCTCCTTTTGGTTCAGGATACCAGGTGCTGTCACAAACAATAAAGTTGCCTGTCTGAGCCCTACCAGCTTTTGCTTAAACTCTTCTGACTCGTCAAACAGCAGAACCTTTTAAATAATTTACAAGCAGGCAGTGTAATAAGGTCGTTTCTTCAGTTATGAAAGCACCTGGATGACAGGGACAGTACATTTTGTTGGTTTTTTTTTCTCTCTCAACTCTTCACAGTATCTGGTTAACTGAATCTTAATTTTAACAAAGCACTAATTATTTGTACTGAAAGGCCTCATGGATAATGGAAAATTCAAACATTGCATGCAGAGGTGAGCTAACAAAAGGTAAAGTACAAGCTTAAACAGGACCACATTTTAACCTGTTCCATTACTCTGAAATAACATCAAAGGCTGTACTGTGGAATAAAATAACTTCTTATATGCTATGGTGCACTAAAGGTAAACAACTGAAATATTAAAACAGTTTGATATAGGGGAAGGACATTTTATCAGAATCAGCTGGAAAAATAGTATATAAAATCAGAGAGAAAATTAATTTCTCATAGTATTAGAATATCAAAGCTCTGTTACTATGTGAATTTTGTCCTGTATGAACAATCTTGTATCTTTAAAATAACCTTGCTCTTTCTGACTGATACTTAGTCATGATGCTCAAATTGGAGAAGCATTTCCTTAAATACCTTGCATCATTCATATGACCTGTAGAAAGCATGGAATATATAGCACCTATTCAGTGTATAATTTGTGTGCATTTTTAGAACAGGAAAGACATTTATGACCAGAGTTCTAGTATATTTTTGGAGACCATCATTGCACAGTTGCTTGCATACAGGATTAACCCTTAAGGATAAATGAGAGCAGTAGAAATTTGCAGTAGTCTCTGTGGGGAAGAAGGAATTCTGGTTTTTGCATATATTTTATCCTGTCTCACTTCCTTTCTTATAGGGTTTGCTTGAGGTCTGGGTTCTCATATGTAAATAGGTTTGTCTTGTCTCCAGTGCTTTGTGTGGTTACACAATAGAACTTTTCACTTATCACTAGCCAGTCATTCAAAAAATCCTTTCTGTTTCTGTTGCAAATGCAGGACTGTTTGAAGCTTTCAATGTTCCTTCTTCTCACAGAGAATAATACTCTTCTCTGTCCTTTTGAGTGCAGGTGTGTACAGGCAGAATGCATCAATCAGTGTTAGAGAAGCCAAGCATATCTCGTTATTACTGCAGACATTTATTTGTATAAGCATCTGCTAAAATGTGTGCCCACTAATGAAAATATACACTACAATTTCTTTTGCAAATCAGGAGAGAATTTGCTGGGATGCATTTATTCTCCAGGAACAGAGATCTCAATGCACCATGCCCATTCTCTCATTCTCTGAATTACTTTCATTTGTAGGCAGTGATTGTATTTTTGTTTCAGCTTAATGGTGTGTTATCCAGTGCCCATGTCCTTACAAAAAGTCTGTAGTAGATCTGAAGAGGTGCAGGCTGCCTTGTTCATTTAAAATTAAATCTTCAATGCTTTGTGGTCCTGTAGCCAAGGAATTTGATGGATTTTCGTGTCACTGGTCACAAGGCTAAGCAGGGGGTAGCAGAATAGGAAGCTTGCAAGCTGGAGAATAAAATTGAAGGACAGAAACTTTCTAAAAGACAAAGCCACCATCTTCACAATGGATTCCTCAAGTAAAATCTTGTATTTTCACAAAATCATATTGCTTGAATAAATGGTCATAGTTGAAAAACAACTGGGCATCAGACTGCTACTACATGCAGTAGGAGCTGATAGGTCTCCTATTTTAGGAAAGGCAGCATAGGTTTGGTCTCTGAGAGCCAGAATCTCTGCCTGCCAGGGAGAACATCTGTCAGGGAGTGCCTATCCATCCCAGCGGCTGGCGGAAGGACCAGATGACCTCTGAGATCACTTCTAGCCCTGTCTGAGTCTGTGAAAACAAAACTGTTCCCAAGGGGGTGGCAGAGGCAGCTGCCTGCTCAGGACAAAGAGCTGAGCCTTCAGGAGCAGCTGCTGCAAGGAGTTTAGAGGAGACAGCACTTTCCAATATAATGGCATGAAATGACAGATGGCACCTTCCACCCTGCCATTACAGTGAGGAAGGATCTGCACACGAGGGCTTCCTGTTTTGCCATCCTCTATTAGGTTGTGTTGGAGAGGATTAAAAACACCTCTCTGAACTTTCAGTCAAAGTGCTTGTGCAGCTGAATTAGATTAGAATCACCATGCTGGCATTTTGTTACATAAAAGTAGCTGAGTAACAATGAGAGAAGGGAGACATGATCTCTGCATGCTTCTGATACTGTTCTGTCAGGGACACGACTTTTTTTTCAAACTGATACAATCTGTTCTGTTGCACAATACTCAAACCATTGTGGGAGGAAGGTGCCTTTCTTGCTGTTGGCATTTTCTTTCAATGTAGGACCTTTAAACAGAAAGAAGCTGCACCATTTTATACATAGATAAGGCAGAAAATGCACAGGCTGTAGTAACAGGTTTGACCTTTCCTCTCCTTCCATCTACACACACACACACACCATTTACATAAATTGCACAATTCAGTTGAGTAGTAAATTATTTTAGGGAAAAATCCACTTATAGAAGTGCAAAATCCATTTGAAAATATGAGAATTCTGGTACAAACTAAGTCTTGTCATGGGGTTGTGTAAAGAAATGAATACCTGCTATTGTGTTCATTCACAGCAAAGTTAATTTGCTTCTCTAAAGAAAAGGGTTCAAAATATGTCCATAATTCCTGAAAAATTCTTCATGAATCATCAGTGTTTATTTTCATTTTGCTCCCTCCCAGGACAAAATGAGTAAGAGATGGATTGTGCTTTCCTTGCCATGCAACCCATCTGCCATTTTCACACTGCTCAGTAGGATAAATGTCCTTAGACGGAAACAGATTGCTGCTTTGGACAAATTTATAAGGTGTATGCTCAATGTAATACATTCTCTTTTGGTCCCTATCCTGCAAAATCTAAGACATTTTTTCTGGTGCTGGTATGTGGCATGTTATTATCCAGTGGATGTTCTCAATGGGAAATGTTTTCTTCCTAGTTATTATTACACTTCTGTTGGCTTTTGATTTTCAGTGATCAAAAGAACGCTGTAGCCCTACTGAGAGAAAGAGAGACTATTTCTACTGTGGCCAAGACATGATACATATGTGGCTTTGATGGTTAGAACCAAAGCTTTATTCTGGAAGAGAAGTGAGAGACCAAAGAAAGGATCAAAGTTAAGGAGTGATGCATGTATCACAGTATCAGATGGGCTGCAGCTTGCCTGGCAGGGAATCACTATAAAGGTAACACCCACAGATGCTTACAGAGTGGATAAGCAGTTCTGAGGAAGGAGTGCAAGGTGAGTAGAAGTGCTTATATGTTGTTGAGGTCTTGTTTTCGTGTTTAAATCTGTGCATTGTTATTGAATTTGGTTTGTAGTATTTTTTTAAGAAATATTTTTCTGCAAAATGTACCAGTGCTTTCTACCTCAAAGTCTCAAACTGTCAAATAAAGTACCTTATTTTTTCTTTTAGATAGCTGAAGGTAAGATCAGCTAATGTGTGAGTTCCCTTTGCTCATTTTTTAACTAATTTCAGATTGATTTTGGCACACAACAGCTACAATAACTTCAAAATCATAATAAGGGCTTAGTGATTTGCTGTATATACTCCTAAAAGTCTTCAGATGTGTATGTTCCAGAACTGTATGCCAGTGAGGGTCAGAATTAAAGCTTCCCTTAGTATAACAAAGACTTTAAACATGTCACCTTTAATATTCACATTCTCTGGCTCCTGGCATGTCTGTTTCATATCTGACATTCACAGTGTTGACTGACTCCTAACAACCTGCAGCTGAAAGGACTTAATGCTTTTCATCTTTCTAAGCAGACATGAACAAATTAATCCTTCCCCAAATCCTGTGATGGTGCAGATACAATCATTTTATGGAGCCACATATATGACTTGCTCAAGGTCACAGCACTATTCGGTCTTAGAGCCAGGATTAGGATTCAGGTTTTAATTCAGGTCCCCAGTCCTCTGCTCAGAGAGCCATGGCACGCACTTCTGTGCAGCAAAACAGTTCTTCTGCCTAAAAATGTCCTCAGAATTAGAGTCAGAGATTGGAAGAAATCAAGGGGATCATCTGGATTTATTTCAGCAGCAGCCAGCACATGTAAAATCTCTTAAGTTCACACTCTTATGCTCCTATGTAAAGGAATTTAAACCACATTTTTACCCAGGGGAAAAAACCCAAACAATAGCTATTATTCTAATGAAAAGCAATTAAAACATCATTAGCAGTATTCCCTAGTTGCTTTGCAGACCTGCCATTTGTCTACAGAGAGCTCAAAAAAAGCTTTACAAATTTAGGACAGCAGATCAAGATTTTATGAAGCTCCTTATGTTCATATCTTCTTTCCTGCCACCTCAGTAATACAGTAAGCATTACTGGAAAGACTAAGAAGGTCAGAACAGCTAAGAGGCAGGAGAGAAAATGGGACTCTTGTTATATACACCTTCCTGCAAATTTTAACTGCGGAAACCTGAGTTTCAAATTAATTCATAAACAAAAATACTATTAATTTTTAGCAGTGGAGGAATGTATTCATTCTCTCTCTTGCCACATGAATTTTTGCAGAGCTCAACAAGATTCAGAATAATTCCAGCTTGTGGGACTACTTAGATTTTTAAAAGATGTCATCCTGAAATAATTTGAATTTTATAGCTTTCATGGTTGTATCTTGAATTGACCTTGATACCAAGTCACCAAAACAAGTATTTTGTGATGTTTTTCATCATTAATTTCATTCTCACATTTCTCCAAACTGAAGATGGATGTTCATTTTTAAAAGCTTGGATTTGTGATTTTGAAAAACAAAAATTAATCAAAGAACACATATGTAAGAGTGTCCATGTGTTCCTTCCAGTTTTGAAATTACCAGTGGTTTCCTCATCAACTCCAGATTGGCACTGCAGTGCTTAACACCACTCGGCTGGGGAGTGCTCAAGGAATGCAAAAGCAGGCAAGCCCCTGAGAAACAAGGGCCTCCTTGTTTTATGAGAAATCAGCTAATAGTTTTCCAGTACAGATGTCCCGCTTTACTTTCAGTTTGGTGAAGACTGGGGTAACAAATGGCAGCTTATATGCCTCTGAGATAGGGCTTGTGTGGAAGAAAGGGCTCCCTTGTCTGTATGTGCAGGAAGGCACAAGGGTGGTAGCCCTTGCACCAGCAAAGCCTAATGCAGCACGCACTAATGCAGAATGGAGGGAGAAGCTCTGCTGTTGCACAGCTCTTCCTGTTCACTGACTAATTCTAGCACTGTACAATTGCTAATTCTGCCTTATAAAAGTGTATTTTCAAGGCTGTAGTGCAAACCATTGAAATAATGAGGTTACTGGTATATTTTCTAGGGAAACCCACAGACTTTACTGCTTGGAAAACATCTTTTGCTATGTCATGTTGTCACTCAGACTATTACAAAAATGTCTGCAATTAATACTACTCTTCTTTCATGTTCATAATTTTTAAACTCGGTAGTAGGATGTTTTTATATTTGCTTCATGATACCCATAAACATCTATACCGCATATTTTCTTACATATTTTTCTTGAGATGCTATCTCCTTAGTTTCTACTGCCATCTTAATTTTGTATAAGTCTGCTACCTTCTCTTTTAACCCTCCTTAGCTTTTACTCTAATTCTCCAATTTTGCATATGCTAATTTCTAAATACTTGCTACATGGCCTGTGGACCTACAGGAGTTCCCAGCTCCCACTGCGCAATCACTGAGCCATTGCTCAACCCAAGTCTCAGTAACAGCCCTGGTTTTTCTGTGCATTTCATGCAACACAGTTCTGAATTTGCTCCATAGGCCACAATACCCCTTCTCATTCCAAGCAAAACTCAAAAGAGTTTCTATAGGTTCACTTCCAGGCTGCTGTTTTTTTAACTCAAATAAATCCTCTCCTATAACTTAATGAAACAGATTATGATACATAGAAAGAGCTATTTGCCATCCATATTCCAGCACAAATAACTGTTTCATTACAAAAAGTTGACAAAAAAGAGTAAAAGCAAGAGAGACGTGACAGTTTTAAACAGGCAGAAACTTAAAGTAGTCTTGCTTCTCTCTGAAGCACTCTATGCTTTCAAAAGCATAAAAAATGCACTCATCTGCCTCCCCCTCCCCCCCCCTCAGTGGGTGTCCTTAAGCTCCCCCTAGATTTATGAAATATTAGTGTATTTGTCATGTTAGTTTTGGTAAAGGAGTAACTTTAACACCAAATAATGCTGAATGCCCTACATTACTAATGATGCCTCTGAAGACTGAGAACCTGTACCACACCTGCTTTTGTTCCACAGCTCTGTAGCTTTTAATTGCCCTCTCTTGCTTCGAAGTTGTGTAAGGGCAATGGTGGCTCCTGGCAGCATTACAGAGTGCATAACTGATACATTATCAGTGTATGTGACAAAATAAGTAAACACTGTTTCTTTCAGAATGTGTTCATGTCCATTCTAGGTGTTCTGGAAAAAACCTCAGAAAATACCTGAAATCAGTTTTTAAAAATTCGAAATCAAGTTTAATTTAAGAAGACTGTTCTCAAACAAAATTTATTTACATTGTATTTACAATTTTTCTGCTGACAGCATCATGTTTACATATAACAACCCGCATTAGTTACACTGAAATGGGCTCCACTCAGCCTCTAGACTGAATCCAGTGCCAGTCTGGATGTCAGATGCTCACCAAAGCTGCTCTGTCACTCCCCAGCTAGGCACTGGAGAGAAAACAAAAGGAAGGGCTCATGGGCTGAGATCAGGATGGGGAGAGTTTAGTCACCAGTTACTGTCATGGACAAAACAGACTCAATTTGGGGAAATTAATTCATTACCAATTGAGTCAAGAGTCTCCCCTATTTAAAAATGTTGCAATTGGGGTTTCTTGCTTTCTCTGACATGCTCAGGAAGTTGTGAAGTGTAACACAAACAACAAAAGTGCTATCAGCCTTTGATTTAATAAAAGAGAATCAGCAACCATTTGCTTTTCTGATCAAATAACTTGCATAGCATGGGAAGTTCCATCAGACAAACATGTTTGATGTCTTTTGTGGTCATAATCTAGACTTACTCTAAACCTGTTGGGAATTAACTTGAAGATGTTGCAAAATGTTTTTTGATTCATTCTGGAAAACACAGACATGAGACAGCATCTGAGGAAAACAAAGAATGGAAGTAATCCCTATAGACAGTACAGCCTTCCAGAACTCAAGCAGGAGAGTCAAATATTGGATGGGATGAATAGAAACTGGCCTGCACAAAAGTGGGTTTGTGCCCTTTTTACTCTCTTGTGGAAACTGATTCTGTCAGTTCCTTTGTGGGCCACTTAGTTCTCCTTTTCTCTTGCTGAGGAAGAAGGTGCAGAACTACTATAAATGTTTCTTCATTAATTTAGGCCTAAACATTTTTGTTTGTTTATTTTTAAACTACTACTCTATTGCTGAATGGCCTCATGTTTCAATTTTTGCTTCCACTAAAAGTGCAGCCAGACGAGGACTGGGTGTGGGGGATGTGACTTAAATGCAGAAGAAGCAGTACCCTGAACATCCCTGCATGTTGGGGGTCAGTCCTTTCACTCTCTCTTCAGCTTTCAGAAGAAAGCAGCATTTATGAGATCACACAACATTTCAAGTATTTATGAGATCACCTAAAATGTCAAGCGAGTTTAATACTGTCATTCCTAGAGACTACTCTAGAACTAGATATTTTTTTAGATTGTTAACACAAACATTCCAGAGAATGCAGCTTGGCTTTCCCACTGTAGTTTCACTCTGGAATACTTGCCTTTTCTCTAATAAACTATTTGCAAATGTTCACTTTTCTCTTTAAAAATCTGGTTTTGCGGAAATATAAATTTTGGCTTTTACATTTTTCCACTGACTCCCTTCCTCTTAAGGGAACAATTCATCCTCCTCTGTCTGCCAAAATGCACTGATTGGTAGCAGGGCTGGGTTTTTTTAGTGTACCTTTCTTCTTAGAGCCACAGCTATGGAGCCAGATTTATAAAACTGTCAGGATAGTGAGACATTCATATTTTTAATGGGAAAATAAACAACTTAAGGCTGAAGTTTTATGGCTCAGCACAGAAAATAGCCAATTTTTGTTATCTATTACCTTCTTTATCCCTATGAAAACAGTGCTTTTGGAGCCTGCTGGCAGAGATCATTCTTAGAAAATTATCATCATGTTGTTGGTATTTCTTCACTGGGCTGACACTTCAAACATCCCATCCCATTTTCTGGAACAAGCAGACCACACCATTTTCCAAAATTAATCCAAAGAAGATGGCAAACCAAGGGAGTATTCGGTTCAAGTTCAATGTAACTGCAAAAAAACCCAGAACAAATTTATCATGTACCATTTAAGGAGATCACAGAAATCATATGAGAATTCATGTTCATTTGTGTGTATTAGAAATCACACAAATTTGTTAAAAGTCTGCATTCCAAAAACATGAAAAAAATTAATATGAAATTTTCATTTTTAAGAAACTCAAAAAAAATCTATTTTATGTTTCAATGATCCATGAGTTGCCTCAAATTGTGACAGATGGATCTGGTGCATATAATACCATATATACAAAGAGATGATGGTGAGATAAGAGATACTTTTTTTCTTCCTTTTAAATTTTTTTTTTGTTTCAATCACTTTCTATTAAAGTTTAAGGAACACAGCTTTAAACTAGAGCTATTTCAGTCATGTATCTGGTATAGATTAAAATGATAACAATAATAGTGACTTCTGTAACATCAGCAGTCTCTCACATGTATTCTGTACAGATAATGCAGTATAAAAATGCAAAAATGTACCTCTAATTGCCTGAGAGTTTGATATCAAGACAAACACTTTTATAAATGCAAGGCACAAAGGTGTGTAGTCGTGCTCCCAAATAACAGCTGGAATTAGCAGAAGCTTTCCATAGGTGGACAACAGCAGTGCTTTGAGAAGTAAGATGAAGTCAGACTTTCTTTTCAGCATGTCAGGTGTCATCCACCACAAGGTAATGAAAATACCAATGAAAAATGAAGTTTGTTCTGAAAGGAAATAAGAGGCGTTGGAAAGAGAGAACAAAGTGCCAAAAATCAAGTCCAGATCTGAATGAATTTCAGTAAAATGACATGTCCCAAATGCAGTAGAATCACTTCTTAAAAGCCACAGGCAAATACAAATGTTCTTTATCTCCTGCATTCATTTTAATAGCCAAATATTCCTTAAACCAATTCAGTATCATGACATTCAGAATAATTCTATCACAGGATTCCATCTGTAGGATTATCATATTTGTAATTTCTGACTCCATATAGGGCAGGAAGTTAAGAACAAGAACCTCTTCACTTTCACTTTTTAGCAATGAGAGGTTTTTTTTTCAACTGTCTGTTAGGCTGTAAAACAAAATCAATCCTTTGCCAAGGTCACCAGCGATGAACCCTTCTCATACAGCATGAGAAAGAACACCAAGGTGAAAATACCTTTGAGCTACCAGACTTTTTTTGACACCACTCCTGTGATATGCTGGCATTAATGCAGATGTCAAAGAAACTCTCACAATAATTGTAATAGATGAGTCACTACTGAAAAATCAGTTCAATATTTTTACTGACATATTATAAAAACCTACTTAAAACAACATTAGACAATAGAGGATTTAAATTAAGCTCTGAATGTGTAAGAAAAATACTAGTTTTAGTATGCAAGTTTGACTTAAACACTATAATCTGAAAAAGTATGAGAAAAAATGTTTTAACCAGCATAGAACAAAACCACTTCCTTGCCTTCAAGTGCAGTCTTAGAATACACTGGTCTTAGAATACACTGCTCTGTATTTTAGTTTATTTGTTTAAAAAAACAACCCCAAACAGATACAACTTTTCCCAATTTTTTACTTTAGTAATGTTGTATCACCTTAATGAATAATAAACCTTGAAATCAACATGAAACGTGGAATAAGGCTGAGCTTTACACTGATCTTCAAACTATGTCAAAAGATATCAGGCAAAGATTTCTAAATATTGCCACTTTTCAGTCTCTTCATATCTAATGCTGACCATATCAGTCTGAACTGTAATCAGGACAGCTTTTTCCATTAAATGCAGGCAAATTAGAGAGTATGTGTATAATTGTGTAACCATACTCGGTTGGACATCACATCCATTCTCTATTTTTGCAGTATGGGCTTGAAGTTCTTCAATGCTTAAAGAGTACATAATACAAATCACCAATCTTACCTAAAGAAGCTATGCCAAACATTCTATAAAAATCCCATTCTTTGGCATATCTGATTAAGTCATCAGGATCTGTATTTTGGCTTGAATCCTGTAGTTGCAACCACCTGATATAAGCTTCACAGAGCAAACAAAATACGCAGAGCTTCCCATGAATCTGGTAAAGGCAAGAATAATAAAAGGAGTACTATTAAATCAGCATAAATTAAATAATTAGTAAGAAATTAGCATTTAAAAAACATTTAAACACCTCCACACAAACTCTGTGGGTGTATTACTTTTCTTTAGCATATAAGCAAAATTACTTCTGCTGAGCCACTAATTTATCACATCATCCTTTTAACATCTGCTAACATGACAGTCAAATTACAACATGCACAAAACTGCATCAACAGTTCTGTACAGAAGAAGATATGTAACTGTGGTTAAGGCCTGATCCATACTATTTAAAATTGGGAAGGTATTCAGCTAGGAATGAAAAACCAAAATTGTGCCATTGCTAGCATGGAACTATACTATCTAAAATTTCTGTTTAAGGGTAACTACTCCATTCAGCAAACTGATTTAAGTAGCCTTGTTTCTCTTTTTCCCTGGTACAATCTCCATTAGAAGAAACTAGCAGTGTAGTTATACCAAAATATTTCTTAGCTCATATAAGGGTGAGGCACCAAATATAAAGAGAGCAATATAACCAAACAAAACTATTTAAAATATCTTCTGAAGTTACATCAAAAATTATGTTGTGAGGGCCAACAGTTAGCATGTTTCCACATTACACAGTCTATAAGCCAGCGCATATATGAGGTGATTTCTGGTTTTATACAGATTTAAACATAACAATTTCTGTGCTGGATTCTACTTTTTCTGTTGGAGGCAAGTTATGCCAACTGCACATACATGAACCGGCTTTGCCAGTTTAAAATTCAACTAAATTAATTTCAATAGATGAACTTTTCACAGACAGTCCTTGCAGAAGCCGCACAGGAAACATCATTACCAGTCTCCAGAAGCACCGAATTAATTAAAAATATTTAGATAGATTTATGTTTGAAAGATGAAGTGAGTGTATTTATCTACACTGCTTAAACTGAACCTGCTAAGAGGTACCAACATGAACACAGCACATACTTATGCTTAGAGATTTCGCTCTAGATTAGCTTCCCTCTCCAGGGAAATCAGTCCTTACAGTAAAAATATGCAAAACTAAAACACTACACCTCTACACTCCAGACTGGACAGCCTAACTATGTAATTCCGCACCAACCACAATTCAAGTGAAAGCCACCATCTTTTGCTCTGGCTTTGAGGGCATGGTTAATTACACAGGGAGACACTTGTCAGAAATTAGTACAGTAGGTTTAACTGGCACAGTATTGTTAATTTGGTATGTTATACTCCTATTGCTCATTTGAAAAAGAATTGTTTCCAACAGAAATTCAATTTGAAAATTAATCTGCAATTAGGTCTTTCTCTTACAGTGGCATTTAGCACAACATCCTTTTAGCATCAATTAACATGATAGGCAGGTTAGAGGTTAGGTAGAAAACTGCATGAACAGTTCTTTGCAGTTCCTCTCTTTAACATGTAAGATGACTTTGTATTTGCTGGTACTGCAGCATCACTGCTGTGAAGACAGAAGCTGTCCTAGTAACAGTGAGAGTATGAGATTCCATGTGTTCTATTCATCATATAACTGGTTCAGCTTGCTGAAATCTGTGGAGGGGCAGGAGATGAACAGTCTTTAAAGTTTTATAACTAATACAACAGATTTACCAAACCTAAATATATTTTTAACAAAAAAAGCCACAAGGCAGGGGCATAGCAACTTACATTTATCTTTGTATTGAAAAGAATGTGCCTGTATGCTTGTGCTTTGCATAAAACAGCATTAATCAAGATGATAACAGGATCATACTCAATGTATTTATCCACAGGTTTCTGGCAGGATTTCTGAAAATCACAAAATAAGAAGAATTAGGGGGAAAAAAGGAAAGGAACAGTTTATAAAATTTTCCTCTGATCTTAGTACAACTGGATAAACACAAATTAGCAATTCAATTATAAGTAGTTTTTCCCTAATGTCATCTTCATTTTCAATACAGTTTTAATCCATCCAGAAAAATTGCTTCTTCTCCCTTGACACAACACTTGACATGCAGAGTTTCCTTATAAAATAGAAAGATTTATTACTGATTTTTACAGGCTTTGGATTAAGATCAATAATGAAATATGCAGGAATAGACTTAGTTATCATTTTGTGCTGCACAGATGCAAAAAACTAAACTACTTTCCTAAGACTCAAGAAATGCACCACTATCATGCTAAAGGTTAGCTGATCATGGCTCATCTGCAGATTTGGTGTTATTTTGGGTATTTTTTAGAAAGAAAAATAATTTCTTCTATCACTTCTTTATTTTCAGAGATGCTTTATCCTCCTATCCTACCCTTTTCTTCCTTTCAAGGAGACAGTAAATGTTTTTTGCTGTTGCATTGCTCTTCCATACTGTTAAATTGTCTTGATGTTTCAACCCATTTTCCATCATTAAGCAAACACCAACACATTCAGAATACTGATAATGTAGTTTTCACACAGATCCACAGCCAAAGAGTCAGTTGCCACTAAACAGTGGTAGGACACTAAACCATCACTTCTCCAACACATCTGCTGTTCTGCTGGAGAGGTTATTTCACCCAGACCACTGGGAACTGCTTGTCATCAATCCCCTCCAGCTTTATTGACTTACCTGCCTGGCTGATCACTCCTTGATTTGAGCTAGGACTACTAAAAGGCTGTTATACTGTGAGCAAGGGGGTTAAATAATCTCACAAAAGGCCCATCTAGCAGACCTAAGGGGCAAGTAACTTCTAGCAGAGAGCTGAGGAGCAGCATAGGAGCAGCAGCCATCACTTCAGTTCAAACAATTGCACTTGCAGCAGAGTGCTCTCCTGCAGGCCAGCTTTCTCCTGCTGCTAATCCTCCAGTCTGGTTCCTCCAAGCTGTCCTCAGCTAATCTTGGTCTCCCAGGCCTTCACGTTAGCTGCCATGCTGAGAACACAACAGTCACAGAAATTATCTTTATTTCCATTTTAATGAGTGCATGGTGGTGCACTGCCAGAAGAGAAATGTCGGCACACCACTTTCTGAAATGCTGGAACAGTTAAAAATGCAGCATCACACAACACACACCTACAGACAAACTCCCAGGAGAGAACATACAGGTTTTTCAATTTTCATTTTTCTGTCATACAAAGACCAACTAAGTACCACACTGCTGCTCACTCACCCTGCAATAGGATGAGGAGGAGACTCAGAAGAAGGTAAAAACCATGGGCGGTTAAAAGAATAGTTGAAATAAAGCAACATATAATAATAACAATATCAATAACAACAACAACAACAACAATAATAATAATGAAATGGAAGATAATAAGAGGGAGATAACGCCCAGGAGAAACAAGAGCTGCACAACATGATTTCTCACCAGCCACTGACCAATGTCTATTCCATCCCTGAGCAGTGATCAGCCCCTCCTGGCCAACTCTCCCAGTTCATTTACTGGGCAGGACACTCTGTGGGCTATGGAGTATCCCAGTTTGGGTCAGCTGTCCTGTGCTTCCTCCCAGCTCCTTGTGCACCTGCTGCCTGGCAGAGCATGGGAAACTGAAAAGTCCTTGGCTTGGGGTGAGCACTAATAGCCACAACTAAAACATCAGTATGTTATCAACATTATTCTCATTCTGAATCCAAAACACCGCACTCTACCAGCTACTAGGCATAAAACAAAACCAGCCAAAACTAGGAAGGTGTCCAAAGTTAACACTGCCTTGCTATTTAACAGAATTACTTTTGTAGAATCTGAGAATGCAGAATTTCACCAGCAAATTGACTCAGAAGTCCAACATCAATGTCAAGGAAAGCATCTGAACAAATGCATAAATTGAATAGAGTGTCTAGGCAACCTCCAATCAGTGTTTCTTTGTCCAGCTTAAGGAAAAAACTCATTTCAATAAGACAACACTGTGTATGACAGTACACAGGTTAGATGTAATGAATTAAAAAACTCCCTCAACTAACCAAGAGTTTGAGAAATCTAAAAATAAAGTTAATTAGATGGAAAAAGGACATAACACAAGACCACAGTTATAAGATTTAATAGAGTGAAAAAGAAATTGCTACTTTAATTAGAGGCAGTGTCTTGCTTCATTTCTTTCTACTGGGAAATCATAAACAGATATTCTTATAGGTGGTGATTTGCATATGTCAAATCTCTGGGTTGATGTAGCATCGGACAAGTGCAATTTTTTTAATAGGTTTATTAACACAAGCACAGGACAAGTCCACTCAAAGTAAGATTATTCAACACAATGGGCGTCATAAAGGTTAGATGAAGGGTATCCTACGCACACCCAGTTTTATTATGCTCTCAAATTCTCCTACAACAGAACATTTTCTGACCAGGACCAAAAATCTTTCTGAGTAAAGAATGGTATTTTCAACTGGAAGATCCAAATCAAACATTGATCAAAAAATTTTCAGTTAAGAGGTATTGAAAAATTTTCACTGACAGCTGACATGAATTTTAGACAATGAAAATTTATCAGACCAACCATCCAGGCAAAACCAACAATTCAGAAATTTACTGCAGATATATACGGAGACTGCTACAAATGAATACACAAATAGCGGTGTCTTCTGCCCCACAGCTTCTGGCAGCCAAATACCAAACCTTCTCTGCAGCTGTGAAAATTAGGTTAAATTTAGTATTTCTGTCTTCTAGAGTTAGATGAGAGCCCCATTCTTAATATATATTATATTCCTAAGATACTTTATTTCTATCTGAGTCTCTGCTGCAAGAAGGAAAAGTCCTCTGTGCTTACCCAGCCAGTGACCTAGACAGTGTGAGTTCACCCAGGGATTTGTGAGACCTACAAACCACCTTTACTGCAAAACACTTGTGTGTGCACTGCTACAGACTAACTGGATGATGGCTGACGTACCATCAGTACACTACAGAACTAATATTCCCTGTAGGAAGAATTTTTTCCATACCCAGCTATTTCATTATTTTTTCCAGCTACACAACTAAAACATCTGACACCAACCTCAAATAACTAGGAAGGAAACCTGTGAGTAAAGCCTGACTTCAGCAAAATCAGTGCAAGCAAGGACTGATGCAGTTTAAGTACACATATGTTTCACTGGATAGCTTCAGCTAGTAACTTTGGGGACACTGATAATCACTAACACTTTGAGAGAAGATTGGTACAAGCAGCTCAGCTATGGAGAACTGCTTGCACACTTACTTTTAAGATTCTAGTCAGGCAGTATAACTCCAATCCTGGTGCTCATGTCTTGGTCCCCACTGCTGTTCTGCAGTGGCCTGGGCAGCATGAGTGAAGAAGGCACATCTTTAACTTACTGAACTTTTTCATGTTCTTTGGACTTTCTCATAGATGTGCCTCAGTTATCACAAAAGCAGTAAAAAGAGGTAACTGGATTTCTCTGCGCTTTTAGCTATTTTTCAACTTCTACCTTAAATATGTAATTGGCATCAGAAACAAGTAACTGGCATTTTTTTCTTGAAAAAATAGACACTACTTTGATTAAAAGGTACTTTCAAATTACGTGTCAGAAGAAAAGTAAAGCTTCACACCATAAATTCTATTTACACACCTTCTGATTTGTTACATTTAAGGAACATTATGAGTATTTGATACTGACATACAAAAGTCCACAGATACTGTGCTCCCCTAAAAAAGGATGTTAAAAGTATAGCAATATTCTAGCAAATTTAAATGGCTATTACTTTAAGAACTGTTTGACTAGTCAAATATTTAGGAAGATTATGGATAAATATTTAGGAAGACTATGCTTGTTTGTTGTTTAAAAAAAATCTTCCATTTTCATAACTTAGAAGTTTGCTTAGTTATCTTAAAAAAAATTAAAACCAATTAGCAAAGGCAAATTAAAGAAAAAACAAAACTTCAAAAGCGAGTACAACCATCTTCTTCATAGTGTAGTATATGAGATTCTTTTTGATCAAAGCAATCCAAAACATTTAAGGAAAGCGACATATATTTTAAAGTCTCAGTTGTATTAAATATGACCAAAAAAAAAGTACTGATATGTTAATTCAAACTTCATGTTTATCAGCCTTTTATAAATCACTACTCAAAAGACAAAACTCTTGCTTTGTTCATCAAAGATACTCAGCTTGGAAACAGTGTTCACAAATGTGTGCCCAATACAATACAGTATACAAATATTTGAGAAAATAACTTCTGTCTCTGAAGGATGAAGTTTCTAAAGTATATGAACATGACTTTTTTTGATTCATCTCTCTAATTTTAAAACATTACTTATTTTTAAATAAAAATATTTTGGGATGGGGTTTGTGGAAAGTAAAAAAATTCTTGAAGAGGAAGCCATAGGACATGATATAAAGTAAAAATATACACTGAAGAACAAAGCTTCATCCTGATCTAAAGCTACCATGAAAACCACACCAGGAATGCATTTGCAAATCTCTGGGCATTAGAAATATCAATGAAACAGTCTTATTATAGTATTCCTTTCTCCAGGGTTTGGACTTTGGCAAAATTAAGCTACAATTTTTTGCTGGACTACACATACAGCAAATTGTAACAACATTTACATAGCTTCCACATGAACAGGGGTCCATTTGCATAGGTTCATAGGCAAATTAAAGACTCTTGTGAGAGTGCCCTTAATCCCAATTGCACCCTTAAATAATAAAACACATTAGCTGTGCTGCTTTCAGGAATGGATTCTTTATTAGGGACGCAGCCAAATGTCACAGTAGACTGAAAAACAAAACAGCCCGGTTTCAGATGCACTCTCTTTCAGAAAACCAATTAAAAATATTGTTTTTCCAGTAGTGAGCTGGTCTGTAAACAGAGTTATGTACAATTAGCATATGTTATTTTCCAGGATGATCTTTGTACTCTTGACAGATTCTTTACCATGCCACATAAAGGCTTTGCATTCAAGGCAAGGTCTCTCTGCCTTGCAAAAAAAAAAAAAAAAGAAAAGAGCTTTTCAATTATTTTTTAATTGCAGAAAAGCTACATGAAGTGTGCACTGCTCAGGCAATTTGGCTTTCTTATTACAAAACACAAGGGGGATCCTGACTGTGCTCTATATATTGCAATAAGTAATTTATTTTCCTTTGTTATGGTCTGGAACATTTTTGACATTTTATTTTTAAACATAACAACATATATGAAATTGAAAACCAAATTTTAAAAACGTTTGCATGCTTCTCCTTCCATTTCTGAATAAGTGAAGTTTGCTAATTTCTTTCTGTATTCATTGCACTTCAGAGTTTATTTCAGGTTAGCCAATCATGTTCCCACCCCACACCCCAGAATTATTACTGTAGTAGCAGTGTTATTTGAACAGTATTTTTTCCTTACTGTTCTTAATGGCTGGTTTGTAACACATTCAGTGAAGATTTGCTGTATTATTTACAGATCAATTAAATTTTAAGGATCTCAGTATAATTACCAAAATCCTTCTCTAGAAGGAGCCACCTAAGCTTACCTTCACCATAGCCTCTGGCTGAGAATAAGGAACACATCTGTAATTCACAGAGTAGGACTAAACCCAGACCCAGGAGATGCAAAGTGAGTGCCAAACCTCACCTCCACTGGAGGCAATCCTAACATGCCCACATCCTCTCCTGTCAGTCCTCAGTTATCACACTGAACAAAAACCACATTGAAGAGGTCCATCTGTCTCTTGTAATGCTACTTCCACAGCGAAGTACATGCAGGATGACAAAATGGTTCATCCACTAAATGTGCAATCCCAGAGGTCTGGGCTAGGCTTCAGCTGAAAATGGTCTTAATTAAACAAAACAGACTTAAAAAGAAGTTACAGAACTTGAGGAATTTGTGGCAGTTACCCACCTTGCAGAGTTATTAAGAAAAGACACGACCTTTCCAACCCAAGTGCACTGTGTGGACTTCTGTGTTTTATAGAAGAAAGTTTCTTTAGTTCCTCCAGCATCTATTACAAATTTATTCCCAGAGTGGATAATAACACTTGTGAGGTCTTTAATGCTTGCCCACATTAAAATTACAATATGGAGTTCAAAGAAACTTTTAATTATATTAAGAGCAGTAACTAAACTAAAACAACATTAGGCTGAATTTCCAAAATTGTACTCTAATATTGTGGGCTGGAAACACATGTTCCTTAATGGAAGCTTTTATTATTTGCCTCTGGAAAAAATTCATTCTTCTCTTCAACAAATTAATAACAGAATACAAAATCATGGTATTTTGCTTAGGCATTCAAATTTAAATCTTCCACCTCAAAGTCACATCCAGATTAGGTTAAACACATCCTGAAATAAATGTAGGGCTAGATAGAAGTTGCTGTTGGGAGAACTTAGCGCCTTCAACCTTGAGATAATGTTCCAAAAAGTGCTGAAAGACAGGGTTGTCCTGAGAATGGCAAAGACCTTTAGATGCAGATTTCTTAATGTATCAAGGATGACTTTAAAATAGCATGGGGGAAAGTCTGTAGGTCAGTATGAAACATGATGATCTTGACAATGTTCTGCTTGTTCCCAATTTTCTGGGGCCCTCTATTTTATTTACCATATAGAACAAATGTTGGGTTGTTGTCTGGCTTTTTCCTTAAGGTGTCAGTATTTCCAGGTACTACTTGAAAATGGGAATGAAACACAAGCGCTTTTAACAAAAAAAATTATCTAGATGATGCCCATTAGCCTCACTTTGAGTATCAACATACAATCTTTCTATGAATTTTTCACTTCTCCCTTAATGCTACAGTGGAGTAGCAGTACTCAATGCTCTCTCTCTATGAAAATAGATGAAAAATGTTCTCAGGTTGAGTGATCATGCCTTCTATTCTCACCTCAGAACTTCAAATTTTCTTAAATACCTTCGCCTTTTCTTAAGTTTTGAGAGGCCTACACTCTGAGTTTTATATGTAACTGATATAAATGATGTTTCCCACTGAAAAGTGGGGTCTTCATATATCTTTAAGTGAAGACTTCTAAGCTATCATTATTTTCAGGTTTGATCATCAATAAGATTCATAACATTGACACACTCCTATCGCTACTCATGAAAGTCTGTGAAGGGTATCAAAGGACATTCAGTGCTTGACTATTTTTCATTGTCAAGCAGCAAGATGATGAACAACTTCCCAGGTCTCTGGCCAGAGCACAGCCTTGCCTGCATGGAACAGAATGCCTGCAGAGAGTTGGTACAGTGACAAAACTATCCTTGCAGATTAAAAAGAAAAAGTAAACCAAGCACTGCTCTATTGAAAACCATGGGGCCTTGGTAGCTGGGGGGCTTTCCTGCCTGAAGTCACATCAGTTCAACTGAAAGAATCTTTTGATCTTGGCAATCTTTCAACATTCTCATCTCCACGTTATGTGCCATGAGCTAACATGTCTCCTGCTCTCAGCACTGCCTGGGTGGCCAGAAATTGAGAAATTGAGGGAAAGCTTTGTGATGATATGACATGTGCCACATAAGAGCAACTAGAACTGAACCTGAACCATGATGACTCACAACATGGCCAGAGGAAACAGACTGGTACGAGTCAGTGAAAAATGGTACAGATCTGGGGCTGCATGGAAAAGTAGGACAGAATTCCAAATTGCTTTGCTCTTTCCTTTGCTCAGTTCTTTACTCTTTTTATGAGTTTAGCATTTGTAATGCATATAGCAACTGGGACTTAAGTCTTTGATTCTATGCGGCATGCCAAGAGACCAAGATCTTTGGTCCACAAATGGTTAAATGCCAAGCGGAATGAGTGCCATCTACTGGCTCCCAGGCTGCCTTAAATCTGTTTATCAGCACCAGATTAATAAGCAAGAGGAAGTTGTAGATTTCAATGAGGTATCCCCTCAGCCTCCTCTTCTCCAGGCTGGATACACCAAGCAACCTCAGCTGCTCCTCATATAGCTTCCCCTCTACATCCTCCATCAGCTTTACAGTCCTCCTTTAGATGCTCTGCAACAGCTTTAAATCGTTCTTACTCTGCTTTGCCCAGAACTGCCCCCAGCACTCGAGGTGAGGCTGTCCCAGTGCAGAGCAGAGCAGGACAATTCCCTCCCTTGCCTGGCTGCTGATGCTGTGCCTGACGCCCCCCAGGACAGGGTTGGCCCTGCTGGCTCATGTTCACCTTGTAACTGACCAGGACCCCCAGGTCCCTTTAAATAATCATCACTCAGACCCTGACATTCAGGTCCAGTGGCACGGGAGCTGTGTTCAGCCATGGAGCCACACTCAGATCTGCCCTCCTGCAAGAGCCAGGCCGGGCACACAGCAGCAGATGCACTGCAGTGCCAGTCGGGACAGCTCCGGCACACAGGTGCACTCAAGGAACAGGAGGAAATGACATTGGGAAGCAAAGCAGACAGAAAAGCTGCAGAATCACAGAATGGGTCAGGTTGAAAAGGACCACATGGGGTCACCTGGTCCAACCTCCCTGCTCAAGCAGGGCCATCCATCCAACAGCACACGGCATAGGATTGTGTCCAGATGGTTCTTGAACACTTCCAGTGAGGGAGACTCCACAACCTCTCAGAACAATCTGTTCCAGTGCTCAGTCACCTGGACAGTGAAGAAGTTCTTCCTTATATCCAGATGGAACTTCCTGTGCATCAGTATCTGCCCATTGCCTCTTGTCTATTGCTTGGCACCACTGAGAAGAGCCTGGCTCCATCCTCATGACACCCTCCCTTTAGATATTTATACACATGGATGATCCCCCTCTCAGCCGTCTCTCCTCGAGGCTGAACAGGCCCAGCTCTCTCAGCCTTTCCTCACAAGACACCAGGATCCAGGGAAAGCGGCCGCAACGCGCGGGCACGGCTTCAGCCCGGCAGCAGGGGGCGCTCCAAGGGGCTTAGCCTCCCGCGTGCCACCGGGCCCACTACCACGTGCCGCGCGCCACCGCCTGCTGACGTCAGAGCTTCCCACGTGCATTCCTGGCCTCTCCCACCCACTACTCGCCGCCTCGTTACTCACGCAGATGGAGATACGGAGCACCCCACGCTGATAGTCCCGGTATAGCTCCGTCGCCTCCCCGTTGCACTCGATACAGCGGTAGGCGCCGAGCGCCGCCATGGCGCGCGGAAGCACGCCCAGCCCTGTCAGCGCTTCCACACCGCCTCCTCGTTTCCGCGTTCGGGAGCGCGGCCGAGCCAGACCGCGCCGCGCTGCATCCCGGGAGCTGTGGTTTTCCTGCCGCTGCCACACGCCCGACTACGCCTGGGAAGAACTCCATGTCCCAGGGGGCAGTGCGACAGCGGCCCCGTGGGAGGGGCGGTGGGGACACCCCGTGTTCCCGGCCGAGGCGGCGCACATGCGCGCCGTGAAGATGGCACCTGCCGGCGGGCTGGCGCGGGGTCCGTGGGTGCCGCTGGCCCTGCTGGCCCTGCTGGCCCCGGCCGCGCTCGCTCTCACCGAGCGCTACCCGGCGCTGTCCCTGTTCCAGCAAGAGCGGCATCGGCAGCGCCACGGCCCGGCGGGGGAGTGGGCGGAGCAGTACTCGGCCGAGTGCGGTGAGTCAGGGGCGTCGCCGCGGTGACCGCCCGCAGCCCGGGGCGGCCGTGCCGAGGCCGCGGCGGTGCCGGTGGGGGCTCGGGGCGGTGCGGGGTGCCGGCGGCCCCCCGGCCGCGCCACCGCTACTCTCGGGTGGCTCACAGCGAGGCTGCCCGAGGGTGAGCGGCAGCGCCGAGCCCGCCGCGCCGGTGTGTGCCGCCGAGCCACAGGGGCTGTGGCAGCGAGCCCAGGAAAACCTCTCACCCTTGGGCGGGCAAGCCTTAGGTACCACACGGCAGGATCCCTGCTGCCCATTCTCCTCCCGAGCCCAGCAGCTGGACTGCTGCTTTTTCATTCGTGCGCTCAGTAATATGGGGATATGCCTGTACTCCGTGCTTGTATTACTGAGTTTCTCAATACAAGGAGCTGCCGGAGAGGGTCCAGGGGTCTGGAGCGTTTCTCACGAAGAGAGACTGTCGGAGCTGGGTCTGTTTAGTCTAAAGGAAGGAAGACTGAGAGGGAATCTCATTAAGGTGTCAAGAGTATGGTGCCAGACTTTTTAGTGATGCCCAGAGACAGGATGAGGAGCAGTGACCACAAACTAAAATACGACAAGTTCCAGTTCAGCTTGGGGAAGAACCACTTTGTATGAAGGTGTCAGAGCACTTGGAACAGGCTGCCCAAGGAACTTGTAGATTTTCCCTATCTGGAGACATTCAAAACCCACCTGGGTGTGTTCTTGTGTCACCTGCTCCAGGTGATGCTGCAGGCGGGTTGGCCTAGATGGTCTCCGTAGGTCTCTTCCAATCATATCAGTTCCGTGTTTCAGTGAGTGAGATGTGGCTCGATTTCATTTCAGCTACAGTCATGTCTATTTACTGGTGACCTGGATGCTTCTCTTATGAGTGCCAAGTTTGGGTAGCAGATCTTCTGCTATTTTTGAAGTTAATTGATGTCTTGTAATACAGGCATAGTTAAAACTATTTCTATCTGCTTGAGTATCTTTTGTATCTGGATCATGTGGTTTAATGTGTTACAATTATTCATCTTGAGCATGGTGTGAATGAGCCATACAAAGATGCCAGTCTGAATCGCAGTATGCATGCAATATAGATGAAGAAAAAGATCTGTCAATTGCTTGGAATGTGATGCTAAATTATGTATAAGGGAATAACCAGTGATGTGTCATGACATCCTAATGTCAGCATGGTGTTGTGATTTTTTTTCCTGCCCTTTATTTCATAAAGCCTGTACTCATATCAGCAATTCCCGTGGTCCCTAACAACTAATATAAAACTAATGTAATCCACTTGAATAACAGACTTTGTGGAAATAACTTCTTATGAGTTTCCTGCACCTGGGTTTTTGCTTTCTCCCCTCCCTTCTGTATGTGCTTTTGTCTTCGCATTATAAAGTTCTTTGGTTAGTTTTTATCACCTTTTTGTGTGTGTGTGTGTGTGTGTGGCTACAGTGGCTGAGAGCCGTAGAACCTAAAGGTGAAACCAGATCTTGAAAGTTATCTCAGGTAACCGTTGCTACAAATTATTCAAGCTTAAGCATAAAACAAGAAGACTTTCACCCAGTGTTGAGATAAAAATCTGTATACCCTACAAGTTAATAAATGGCAAAGCACTTGATTACGTCTGTTACTAGACCTGACATGAATGATTGACTCAAGGCACTCCTTCAGAGGTGGAATTGGAAGATTAGATTTTGATTTAACAGCGGATGTTGTTTTAAAGAAAACGGTGTAACTAGGATTGGTACAAAGAGTTCTACTCGAATCATCAGGTATCTCAGGTACCTTGCATGCACTGGGAGTAAGATAGGCCTTACTTACAGAACAACTTACTTACCTTCAAATAGCTCTATGCCAATTCACTCCTTGTTGTTTAAGTGCTAGGACTAAATGAATTGCCAATTGAAAAATTCCCTTAAGCTCTCGATCTTTGTTTTAGTGCAACTTGCACAGAAGCTGAGATTTTTTTGGTCTCAAATAGTTTTACCTATAGCCTGCTACAAGGTCCAAAGTACTTTCTCTGGTTGGTGTTTCTGAAAATGAAGAAAACTTCATTTTCATGAAGTTGTTCATGTGGTTCAGTTTTCATCGTGTCTGACTTGCAGACAAAGGCAGATCCATTTCTCCATATGAGTAAAGCAGTTTGTTGCCCCAAGAACTGCAAGATTTGAGGGAGCCTTTCCCTGCTGTAGCTTGTATCAAGCTTGTGGTTTAGCTGTCTTATTCCCTACCACCCTACAAAAAATTATTTCAGTAAATCTTTGCTGTTGTGAAGAAAATTATTCCAGAGGTAGGCCATGCCTGCACCTCTTTGTTTTGATGTCTGAAGCAAAAGTTTCTTGTTGAGTCTGCAGCCAAAACTCTAAAGTTACTGAATCACAAGGACCAACAGGAACAAGTAGCGTGTTAATAATGCTGGCGTAGCACACAAGTGTTTGACCAATGTGAAGAACAAAGGGCGGTGATGAAAACTCATGCTGGCGGCGCTCTTTTTGGAAACTATGAGTGGTTTGCCACTGTTCTCACAGGACTGACTTTAAACTTTGAACTTCTGCTTTTTACCACCCTTGCTTTGGTTGTAAAACTTCTCCCACTGGTTATCATTTATGGCTCAATGTAGATCCAAGTTCCTATTTACAGGGAATGATTTTAGATGCTTCCTTTATTTCTCTTTACAAGAAGACTGTTTCTTTTTCTTTTTTAGCTCCGTGCTTATGAGAGCTAGAGAATTAATTAACTGCAATCCTTAAGTCAAAATATAAGAGCACACCCTGCCCCCCAGCCTTTCAAACTTAGCATCAAGTTTAGATTTACAAAGATCAAGGGAGATGATAAAATTAGATATTTGTGACATGGTTTCAAGGAGATAATGCTGTATATTTGCTTTTTCTTGTTTATTCTTGAAATATTTAAAGATGATAGAAGCTCTAGGTTCCAAAGATTTGAAAGTTAACAATTCTATTGGAATAGCAATTAAAAGCATCATGTAGAGGAAGTAGTGGTTTCTGTAGTCAATCTGAGGGAGTTGTTGATTATTATTGTTACTTCTTTATTTGTTTGATGTCTTAAACTTTTTCTCTGCTATGCCAACAAGCTGTGTTTGACTTTTCGGAGAAATGAATCAGCCTTACGCTTTTTGAAATTATATTCTTAGTAGCTTACCTTTCTATATGTTCGGTCAATTACAGTTCATTATTCTGACTGCTTTTTACAGTCTTTGTACCTCTGTTTTCTGCAGCTTTTCCCCTACGTCTTTGTGGTCCATTCCATTTATTTCCCTCGCTGGGATTGGAATGAATTTTATATGCTACTTTTTGGATGAGAGAATGGAATCATAATGCTGAAAGAAGACATGCCTACCCCAAGCCCTTGTTATTTGCTTCCAGCTTCCTCCTTTTTCACCTCTGCCTCATTTTTTTCGCACCTCTTTTTATTAATCTATTTATAACCAGAAGCATAAACATAAGTAGGGATAAAACTAATTAGATGAAGCTTTCATGTCAGCTATTGCTTCCCTGGCTGTGCGGGTGTAGTGCTATGGGCAGAGAGCACTTCATGAAAGTTCTGCCCTGTGGGATGCCCTGTGGGGAAGCTGTTCAGCCAAACATGAGGAAATGTGAGATGTGATAATAGAACATATACGTAACTCTATGAGTTCCTAAAAGTATTTTCTCTCTCTTCTCCCAGATTCATCATTTTTGCACTTCCATGAATCGGATTGTGACATAGGAGGATCGTCGTCCTGTGAATCTATACTTTCCTTGAATACAGAAAAAATTCTGGTATGTTATCAAGAATATAGCGTTCAAAATAATTTTACTAGATTGTTGAAGGGGCAGATCACTTCAGCTGCATAACCAGTTAGAATGAAGTTCAGGTAAATAAATGCAAATAGATCTGTTAATCAGTAGGCATTGCTGCCCAAAAGGCTTAAGTATGAATAAACTCAAGTTGCTCATAAAAGTATTACTTTGTAGTAATCTGTCATGAGTCTTTAGGGCTGTCAACTAATTGAAGCAGATGTTGGCACTGAGAGCTAACCTTCACCTCAATTAATCAACCAATTAATTTTTTGGTTTTGGGGGTGCAGGGACTATGCCTGAAAAAGGGGGAGGTGCATTAGCTTTTACCCAGATTAGCTTCCTGAGGTTTACTACAAAACACGTGTAAAAGTAAGAGTAATGACTTTAGTCTCTACAGAAGTAACATTGTGCAAAGACGAGAGTTAGAGGCTTCAGACTGTGTTTCACTAAATGTGATACTGACCTGGCATGTGAAGAATATTCTGACAAAAGAAGAGTATTTTTTGGTAGAGAGACCTCAAGAGGACTAGTTTGGAATTTGGGTTTTCTTGCAACACCACTCTTAGCCTTTTGAGAACAAAGGTTTGATGTTACATCTTCAGTCCAGTAGAATACAGGTGTTGAAAATCTTCAAATTATTTCTATGTGAATAAACAAAGTAGCTTTGGCAAATTTTTAGAAATTATTGGCTGAGAGAGTGTGTAAGCAATATTTTAACTGGAAGCAACTTCTCCAAAGGTGGCACTTGGAATTAAAACTACTATACAGCAAATCCACTAAGCCAATTGTTTAGCTTGAATATTCTCCTTAGACTTCATCATATATTGGTCAGATCTTTCCAATCTAGTCCAACAGTACCAGCAATTCTTTCTAACAGTGAAATGTGTATTTGTTAGAAAGAAATTTCCCTGTTAAAAAACCCCAAAAGAGTTGTTTTAAAGAGAGTGAGAATTAAACCTGTTGGGATATGGTGCTATGATGAAAATTCTCCTGTTTCTTGAAGACAGAATGACTGACTTTTTTTTGCGTGTAGCGTTGCAGGATGTTTAACCTGTACCTGAATTCAGAGTTTGTTGAGGAAGTGTGAAACCACTTTCTCTGCCACTACAACAGTTCTGTTACTCTGTAATGTCAAAACAGATGAGGTAGTGGTACTTCTCTTGCTGCCACATGCAGCTCAGCAATCCATAGGAAATTATTCTAATGTATTTTGAGATTCTTCTGCTTGGGGCTTATTTTCCAATACCAGTGTGGAATCTGGCTATATCTTTGTCTGCAGACAAAGACGTGTAGATCTGTTTTTGTAAATCCTCCAAAGAAGAGATTGTCCTTCAGTAAAAATGTTGTGCTGTTTTTCCGAATATTAAGATGATTATAGAAGAATAATGTTTTGTAGAGTTAAGTGTTAAGGGTCATTTTCTGAACATTGCATGAAGGCCATTGGTTATATGAAAGTGTTGTGTTTGTGAATGCATATGGATTGCAATGTAGATTTAGTTTTCTTGTTGTTGTATCTGTTGAACCCTGCTCATTTTTGTGCTGTTTTATTAATGTTTTTTCTCTATAAGGGAAATAACTGCCACACACTGTTAGTGTAGAGGTGCGGATATAGGCAGAGTAACAATTTGCAGTGTTACAGTGTAATGTAGAGCTCATACATCGCCTTTAATTGCAACAGAAAATAAAAAAATTGTAAAATCCATTTGCTAATCATTCTTGCCTTCCAAAACACTCAAGTTCTTAGAGCAGACCAAACATTCTCCTCATCATTAGACACACAGGGCAAAAACTCTGCAATGGAATTTGGCCATTTAGCTTTTGCAGTTTTTCGATAAATGAAATGTCTGTGTTGTGGACACAGTTAATGTGACTACTTTTGATTGGACAGGCAAAACAACGTTAAAGGAGGGCAGTAGTGGGAATGAGCTGTTGAGTTGAATTGAAAGAAGATAACTGAATGGAGAGAGATGTTATTTCCCCCTTCTCGTTTCCTAAAGCAGTTTGAAAGACCTATTGATTTAAATGAGTATTATGTATTTTTCTAACATAAACTACTCTGGTAGGCTTACAGCTGTCTGTAAAAAGTACTTGTGGAAATAAACAGAGCTGAATATTTCTGTATTTCTGAGGGGCTTGTCTTTGACACTATTGGTTTCTATAGGTGCATTATTTAGGGAACAGACATCCTAGATAAGACTACAGTTTGAACAAAGTGTAGAACTGATAGAATGTCATTGTTGAAAGGACAGCCTCTTTAGTATTGTGAAGTTTAGCTTTTCTATATTGATGGAGTGATGTTCTTTTCAGTGTTTATTTTCAGTGTTTTGCTCTTCTGCAGTACTCTTCCCTTGCAGGAGACAAAGGAATAGGGCAAACAGTACAAACTTTCATAAGAAGTAAGGTGTCTTAAAAAGGCCGGAAAACTTGAGCTTAAGCAAATGCAATTCAGAAACATCAGTCCCAGGTAGAATGCTGACAATGTTCTTTCTGAGGTTTGGTTAGCCTTATGTTAGAGCAGAAAACAGCAGCATCTGACTGAAGAGAAACTTTTCTCCCTGTGGAAGACTAGGAATGAACTTGATTTCAGTTACCTTAGTGAAATCACATTAGTTTTAACTTTGTTTTAAGGCATTCTCTTAAGGATTTAAGACATGGATTTGCTGTTAAATTGTGTTGTTGTTTGCTGAACATTTGAAAATATGATGTTTTACAGAGTCAAGCGAAGTTGCTTGCCGAGCAGAAACGATTTCCATTTGCTACTGATAATGACAACACAAATGAAGAACTGGGTAAGATGTTTTATATAAAGTTTGTGTGGGTGAAGGATGTGCTAAATATTAGCACTAAATGTTTTGAAAATTGATGATTGAAGTGATGCATTAACTTCAAATTGATCTTAATAAGTCTGGAAATACAGCAAGTTTTCTCTGGTCATATAAAGCAAATACTTATCTCTGTTGCTAAAAACCTTTCCTGCTTTCTTCACTAGAATTTTCTACCATATCTGCTTAAGCAGATGTTCAAAAAGAATTCTGATTAAGTCCTTTTTAATATGCTCAGCTACTTCCTGTTTCCATTTTTCTGTGATCATTGATGACTAAAACTGTTCAAACATGCAGAAAATGCTACCAATGCAATATGCTTTCTATGAAGCACAGATCTTGGATCTGTTTCCTGTCTCCACACTCCTCCCATCAAAACTTCTATGGAGCAGGAAGACTTTCTGAATTCTGTCCTAGACTGCTACTTGAAGTTTTTTCAAAGCACACTTGGCACAAGAAAATGGAGCATTTCTAATAAATGAACAGGAAGTATTTTCCTCAAGGGACTCAAAAACGGAGTTGCACTGCTTCTTCAAATAGAGGTATTACGAGACAGCAAAGAGATTTTTGAGGGTGTGTGTCAAGGAAGACCGCAGACCATCTTTTGTATAAGAGCAAAGAGATTTTAATCCCCTCTAATGAACTTAAAACAATTAAGAAATTTTTTGTGGACATAGTTTCTACCTTCATGAATTTACCCAGGAAAATTTGGGCCCTTAATCTTTTTTTATATTCTTAGACTAGCTAGCTGTGTTCATAGGATCCTGCAAAGAATACCAAACTCCTATTCAGATGAAAAGATCTGATACTTCTAGTATCTGTTCTGTAGACTTGGAATACTATGCTAGAAGGTCTCTTTCCTCATGTTTGGCATGTAGGCTGGCACCTATCTACCCACTTTAGTCTAAGGATGTTGTGGTGTGAGGAGCCTGGTTTGGTCTCTTTTTTTGTGCATGTTACTTTTAACTGCTCTGAGGAGAAGTAACACAGAGTGTATGGGGCCTTCTGAAGGAATGTTGGGACTGAAATGCTTTGGCTAATGGCCCATTGTTAACCATTAGATTTTTTCATAATGAAGTACTTGTAGTTTTGTAATATTAAAGATTAAAAAATCAAAAACATACTGTTTAAAAAGAAGTTGGTACTGTATCAGGTCCTAGCTGTCAGCCACTTGCCAGAGTTTTGCAGACAGTTCACAGTTCAGTTTGGCATTTTGCCAGGTGTCTTGTATAAACTAAATCCAGTTGTTATCAGTAAGACAAATGAGTGGCAATATAAGTCTTGGTTATCTTGCATCCTCCAAATTTTTTCTTAACACTGGAATGGTTGACTTGACTTTATTTTATGTTCCACTTTTTCTTTGTTCTGGGATTGGAAGCCTAAAGATGGTAGGAATAACTGTATAGTCTTGAAGAATAATGGAATGAGGAAAATTCAAGAGCTCTTCATCCCATCCTTCCCCCTGGCCATTTTTTCCCCTTTTTTGGTAATACTATGTATTTGTGCCAAGTGAAGCTTTTTATGTATTGAGGAGAAAGCTTATATTGCACACAAATATTTCCTTCTTTATAATATAAGTGCTCTGAGTATGAAACAAGCTCTGGATTAAATACACTTCTTATTTCTTTTTCATTTAACTGTTTTCCTTTTTTAATGGACTGTGCTTAGCAGCACTGCCAAAACAATGTGGCCTGCCTGAAAGATAAGTGTCTGTGTCCTATTAATAATGCCTTTGCTTTAAATGACTTACTTGTCTCTTCTCATGTTTGAATAAATAATTTAGCTAAGAGGTGCCTCTTCTGTTGCTAAATTCAATGGAAGTGGGGAAAGGTGAAATCTGCTTGTAGTTCCACTCCAGGTGTTTGAACAAACCGCCTGGGGAAAAGTTCTCTCTAATTTTCATAGCTATGGTCTTCAAGGTTTTGTTGGCAGTGTAGACAGAGCTTAGTTCAGAATTAAGAATTGTGAGAGATTAAAACATGCAAAATGAAACACTCTTGAGATATTCTGCTATCAGAACTGAACTTCAATCATGCAAGCAAAACTACTGCTTTCCAGTCTTGTGATTTGAATGTATTTTTATATCTTGTGGAGATTACGGGAATGTATTTCTAATGGCCTGTTTCTTTTTCGAACACTTGGCTTCTACTTCAAAATGGGGCATGCACAAGAACTTGAAACCTTTTTATAATTATAACATAGCTGAAGATTCAGTTGTTTTTCAGTTTCAGTTTTACAAATGATGAAATCAGTTTACTTGAGGTATTTCTAGGTAATTCAAATGAAGGAAAACTTTATTGTGAACTAATGAAGTTTATCAATATGTGTACAAACAAGTAGAAGTTCCCTAATCAACTTGTCAAAAAAAGTTAGCCAAGTGGCACTTATAACTGAGAAAGCATCCAGGACTATTGTATTGGGATCACAGGACCTTTTCTGATCCTAAGTATTTGAGAAGCAGACATGGGCCCTTTCCTAAATGACTTGTAAAAAGGAGAGAAAAAGCCTACAAGCAGATCACAAAACCCCAGAGGAGCTCTGAAGAGCACAGTATGAATGGAGTAATTAATGAATACTAGGTAATGGCTGAGGGAAGTCTTGTCATTTTGGTGGTCATTCAGGAATCCTCTGATTAAAATAATCGTCACTGCAATGTAGAAACTTAAGCATTTTATAATTTGGTAGTATTCAATAGCTTTAAAAAGTCAGATTTTTTCTGTTTTATTGACATTGTTAATGTTTTCATAGCAATTGCTTACGTGTTGATTGGCAACGGCTTGTATGATGAAGCTATACGACATTTTTCAACAATGCTGCAGGTAAGTTTTCTGCTTGGACCCCCAAAAATAACTTAAAGAAAATATCCATTACCACATGTGGCTTTTAATAAAGCAAATATTAAATTAAGGATTTTTAAATGAGAGTAATTATTCTACTGTTTGTTCACTTTCTTTTCCATCCAAACATAAGCATACTGTTAGAAGTGGGTGATCAGTATCTTGGTTATTTGGTGAGTATTTTTCTCATCTGTAGGCATAAAGTTTTTATGGCACTTTGACCAAAAAAGCACGTGTTTTAAGTAGGCCTGACCTCTGCAGAGCTGCAGTTTCTTAGATTGTCTGCTTGTTGTGTAGGATGAGATATTTTAAAGTAGACTTTTTTGGGTGACAGCATGGTGCCAATAACATCAGAAAAAAAGCCCTGACAGAGATAATATATTGCTAGTGGCAAGTAACACACTGCTTTCACAGTGATAAATGATTTTGTATGCTGCCTTTGTCCTTTTTCAATAGTAAGAATTTAATTAGTTTAATATATAAATAAAACATAACTAATACTTATATTATGAGTATTTTTCCTGACCAAAATAAAGAATTCAGAATCTTCTGCAGTTAAGTAGGAGGTAGTCACATTTGAAACAAAATCAACCCCAACAATTTATATGCTTCAACTAAAGATGATTTAAAAATACTGCATTTTTATGGCTAAAAATCTGGAACATCCAGAAGCATGGACATACTTTTTATTTTAAACTCTTTAAAGTACACAAATGCAAGCTGAAAGCAATACTGCAAATAATGGCATGTATTTCTTTTAAGTGTCATATGGCTTGTTCTTAAATTGAGTGGAAGTGTGGCAATTTAATGGAATTATTCCAGGGAATTTATCTGAGGACAAGAACGTTTGGGGTTTTTGTGTGCTTTTATTTTTATTTGGTTGATACAGGTTTTTAGTGATGTCTGTCTTTGATTTGTTTTAATGTGAGGATTTTTTTACCCTAATGAGAAATCCTGCTTTCAAAACCACTGGATTTACATATTGTTTCCTGGCTTTATTTAGAAGGAAACTTAATACAGGTGAAGATAAGCAAGATACACCAACTGTAGAAAGATACTGGGAGAGGCGTTTATGTGCTAGAGTACTTCTGCAGTGCCCACATCTCAGTTTAAAGTATACTTTAATATCATGCTTATGGTATGCCTGAAAGGCTGTGAAGTAATCATGATTGTTCACTCAGTTTTCCATAAGGCAATTTTAAATACATATAAAGTGAGCATGAAAACATTTAACTGCATAAAACAGCCTTGCTTAGCCATAGTATTAAGAGTAGGAAGCTACCTACTGTTGATGTAGCCAAGCGTAAACTTGGAATCAGCTGGAGTATGGCAAGCTGCCAGCACTGATATGCCACTTATTCTGTTGTTTTATCCACAGCAGAGTTTGTTTCTTAGGAGACAGTTTGTTTCTTGGCAGATGTCCTAATTATAAAAGACCAGGCCTGTGCTACAAACTTTTGTAGGACAGCCGTGTTCCTTGCAGGTGTGAAGATGGTGATTCCTGACTGGTTTTCAGGGAAACTTCGCTGTATAGGCATTGTTGTGTTGACAAAACAGTTTTGCTGTATAGTTATTGACATTTGTATGGGAAACTGTGGTTGGAGTAAATGACATCAAGCAAGAAGTAGATTTACTATGTAGGGTGCATCCTGTCTAAGTGCCTAAGTGTCTAAGTAGGAAAGTCACAAAATTAAATCTAACTCAAGGAAAGTTGGTTTGAATTTTACAGAACTATTTCAGTAGAATACCTCTGGTTTTGGTTGCTGTCTGAATATAAATTTCATCAGGATGTCGTAATATCTTGCTCCCAAATTTTAAATCTCAAATTTAAATTGCATGCAAAATAAGCTTTGAGTGGCCAATTGTATGCTTCTTACCAGTTCAGTAACATGAGACAGAAGAAGTTACATAATTACCAATAAGGTTACAACTAATGCATTGGGTAACAGAGTATTCTAATGAATACTGTGTATTGTAATCTAGTCTAATGTACGCAGGATAATAGCTTCTGGTAGGTGGCACAGTAACTGCTTTCTGTTTGGCTTTTTTATCAGACAAATACTCCAGAACAATTCCATTAAATTGAATTGGAAGCTGTGAGCATATGAAAGTATGGACTGTAATACAATAAATTTCTTTGCCTGGCAGCTGTGATTGTTCATTGCTTACTACTTTAGATCAGCTAAAATTAAATACATATTGAAGAAACCAAAAACCCCACACCACAAATTAATATTTTATTTGTTTAACAGGAAGAACCAGAGCTGGTTAGTGCAATTTATGGACGAGGGATAGCATACGGAAAAAAAGGACTGCATGTGAGTAGATAATTTTTTAAATTAATACCTAACTGAATTATTCGAGTCTGAACTATAAGAAAGCCTGTAACAGGAATAACTAGATTGGTTAGAACGTGTTAAGTACACCCTAAAGTCTTTGTGCTGCTCTACTTCCATGAGGAGTCTGTCCCTCGGCTAGTGCACTGTGTAACATAGAGGGATCTAGCAGATCATACTGCTCAAGCCATGGGTACGTTTGCTTTGTGAGACTGTGGAAGTAAAGCTGCACAACGTAAGTGTGCCAAAGGAGAAGATTAGGCGCTGTTGTGAGTGGTAGATAGTAAGGCTGCAAGCCACAGCTTCTTGAAAGAGTTGCCTATTAAGATAACAGGCAGTGTTTTGCCTCTGAGAGACAGGTTTATGAAGTCCCGCTGAAATTAATCTCCATATCTCAGCTGTATTTGGAAATGAAAAAGTCTTTTGCAGCCTGGGAACATTGTCAGCTCTTCAAATGCAGTGGACTTTACACTGCTTTTTGATTGTTTATGCCTCTTGATTAGTATACCACTTTGAATTTGTTAAAAAAAAAATCAAAGTTAAATTACTTGCTTGCAATACTTACTGCTTGAATAACTTGAGCAGAGAGAAATTTATGAGTAGACTGTGGTCCTTGTAGGACTTTGTGGCCAGTTGAATCATGGTTGAATAGTTGCCAGAGTTCTAGAAGAATGAATAATTTAGTAACTCCTTGAGATTTTTCTTTATACAGAGTGTTTAATTATATGGGGTCCTGACAAGTCCTGACAAGGTCCCTCATATTTGCTTGTTTTTAACATCAGCGTGAGTTTGTTTTCCGAGATTAGCTAGGTGTTGATACTGCTTCACTTTGCGAAAGTTTTTGAGTGACACCTTCAAGACACAAAGATGATATTAAGCACAAAATTTCTTTGCTTTGAGAAAGAAGGAAAAGATCGATGATTTCAAATACAGAATGTGCTGTATAATTACTTCAAATTTTTTTTCTAATGAAGTAACTATTTCCATCCTATTAACTACTTAATTGAGGACAATTTAAAATTTTAGGTAGGCAGGATGCTGTTGGCATCACCTCATTTATCAGTACTACTTGGCTTAAGTTGCAGACAGTGCTGATGACAACACTGGTGGGTGTGAGTGTTCATGTGTGCTGGAGTTCATGTGGGAGCTTGAACCAGCTTTGCTGCCAGGCAAAGTACCTCTGGAGCTATAAATCTAATATTTATTCATAGAGTTATATTAATAAATTATTAGAGGTACAACACAAAGATGATATGTACAAAGTTTAGTTTTGTTGTTTGTAGCACACGTGTTTTTTCCAGCTGTTTGCAGAAGAATGCATCTTGATGTTTTTAGCAAAGGTGTGAAGAGCTTTTAGTGTAAACTTTCAGACTTAATATACACTTTCAGACGCTTAGCCAATCTAGTTGTCCTTCATCGTGAGAGTATATTAGTCTAAGTATGCACAGTTGTTCACCTTGTTTATTTTTCTCCTTTTTAGGATATGAAAAATGCTGAACTTGCTCTGTTTGAGCTCAGTAGGGTGATTAGTCTGGAACCAGATCATCCTGAAGTATTTGAGCAGCGAGCAGAAGTGAGCATCTTTTGTGTCATTTCAGACTTTTGGAGAAGTTGCAATTATACCATGTTTCCAGTTATACCTTAACTGATTTAATGGCTAAAGCTTGGTGTTCTGTTCTCCTTTCTTTTAAAATATACGCATTTCCTCTCAGACAGTGTAATTTGTGGAATATTTACTTTTAAAATAAGACTTAGACCATATAGAGTTACTCTAGCCAATGGAATGGCATGTATTATGTGTAAGTGTTCAGTTTTTGACATACTATATAACAAGATCATTTGTGTTTAAGGTTTTTTTATAAAAATAATCAAAATATCACTTGAACCTTACTGTTTGCGCCTTTTGTCACCTTACTAAAGCTACTGTGAACACTAGTTGTTAAAATACCAAATTTTTAAAAAATATGAAATGTTTTGGGTTTATATTTGTGTGTGTAATTTAAAAATCATTCCAACCCACATATATTTTTTATTTTAAAAATCAAGTTTTATTTTTCTAACTGCATTACAGAAAATGTTAAGATGTTAAGAAGCAGCGTTGTAGACAAACCAAAAGTATAAATATTAAAGTCAGCATACTGTATAATGATAGCTGCCATAATATTCAGAGTTTTCATGTTTTTAGTGATCTCTTAGCACATTTGTGAACCTTGATCTAGGAATGTGAAGGGCATTCGAATAATTGGAAATGGACCGTTTTCCATTGGGGGAATGTATTTTTCAGATTAGGCTTAGGAGGATACTTTAATCACATTTTCATGTGAATATGTTGAAATGGCTTGAAATTGAGTATTTTGCTTTGATCGACTTGTTTTTAGTTTGGAATACAGAGTTTCTGTGAATGTGGTGATGTTCACATACACTGATAGTTTTGAGAAAAAATCTTTCAGATTTACTCTTTCATAGGGATTTAAAAGCCATAATTACTGAAATTTATAGTGGAACTTTCCAGCCTATTCTAGCAAACACAATTACTCTGTTAGAGCTGAACATGGAAAAGAATAATCTTCATATTTCTAAAACAAATCCATTCACTCTGTTTGCTCTAAACTGTGTTTTGGTTTTGTACTCTTAGATATTGTCCCCACTAGGACGAATCAGTGAAGCATTATCAGATCTCACCAAAGCTATTCAGCTACAACCATCAGCAAGGCTCTACAGGCACAGAGGTACCCTTTACTTCATATCTGAGGTTAGTGGAGTTTGGGGATTCTCTTTGGCTTTGGTTGTTTGGGATGTTGTTCATGATTTTGTTGACTTCTGTGCTAGCTGTTACTTTTGTTCTAGAACTTCTTTCCTATTTAGTTAAAAAAACCAAACCAATAGAATAACAAAAGCCCTGATTGTCCTGTAGCTGCCTTTCTGAGAGTTCAGAGGTATTCTTTAAGTATTTCATTTGTAAATCTATTTAATGCTGAGAATCAGAGGACAAGTACCTTGCATGCACACCTCGGTTTCTTTTGTGTTTGAGAGGTAGGAAGTAGATAAAGACTGACTTGATTTATAACCTGCAATTAATTAGTATTGATAAACACCAGTCTAAAAATGAAAAAACTTACGGCCAAGGCAGCAAGTCTTATATATACTTCAGAAAAAACACTTCTCACAATAAACAAAAAACCCCTACAAAAATGCTAACATCCCATTTTGCTATGTGATCTATATGTGGTGTTCTTAAAGCTTTAATGTAGAACAAGTAACTTTATCTTCAAAGATTGTGTGAATACTAGATAGCTGATTTCCTACTTGGTTCTTCCGATTTCACTGTTTGCTTCCAGCTATTTTTCCATTTGCTTTAGCATGTTTTATATAGCACTTCCTGTAAAAGTTGGAAGTGTATTGTGCAGTCTTTGATGGTAGTTGATAATGGTTGCTGCTTAGCCCTGAGACTGACTTCATATGTTAAACAAAACTTTCAAGCTTATTTTTGTGGAAATAAAAGAACGTATTCTTTATTTGTATGGTGTTTTCTGTGTCATCTGAAATCTTCTTTATCATAGGATTATGCAACAGCCCATGAAGATTTTCAGCGCTCACTGGAACTGAACAAAAATCAGCCTATAGCTATGCTTTATAAAGGCTTAACCTTCTTTCACAGAGGACTTCTGAAGGTAAAGCTATATTAAACAATAGTTCATGTAGAACAATACCCTTTATTTGAAGTTATTCCCATAAAACAGTAGAAATATCATTGGTGTTGATGTATGTATTTTCTCTCACATGAGGAAGATTTTTAAGGTAAAAAGAGTGCAAGCAAAACAAAAAGATTCCATGATATGATATGTAAATACTGCAGGTCTTGTTGAATCTCATTAGGTCAGTGATGACAGACATGTTTAAGGATAATGCTTTGAAAGATATTTGTATTTAGCACCTCTGCTAGTATTTGTATGATTATGTTCAAAAATTTCAAAATGAAGTAGAGATTTCCTAAGTTTTAGGAAGGGAAGAGGGATGAAGAAGAAATTAATTTTAAACTCTTCCTTGAATGAGCTAGGGAGTAATAAAGGAAAGTGCTGGTAGAGCCTTGCATTTATGCATGTTTATTTCAATTCTATGTTGTTTCTGGAAGGCTGATATCTAACTTGAGGGAACATACTTGTTCCTTCAGTTTCTGAAATCAGCAGGGAAGTAAGTTCATCCCATGTCTTTTTTAAGTTTTCACCATTTTTTAACTCAAAACTTCTCTCTGTTTTAGGTGAAGTAATATTGCCCCTGTTTCTTGTTTGTAGAGTATTTACAGGTACTGCTGCCATTTTCCAGAGGAGAGAGTAATCAGACAAGTTATCTGAAATCCTCAGTTTGAAAAATTAAGATGCAATGGTGTGATTCCTGAATTCAACAGTAGAAGCTGTCTTTTTTTTTAACCTGTGATAACAGCTTGGGGTTCATTAAGGGTTGTATGCAGAATCTGGAGGCAAGCCAGAACTCCTGAGTTTCAGCCCACTATCATGGGCAAGCACTATTTTTATCTCTATTTTGTTTTGCAGTCCACTTCCTCACTTTTTTAGTACCCAAGCAGGTATTTTTTCCACAGTCTCACTGTATGCTGTGGGAACATCAGACTGTCACTGAACTTTTATTGTCTGTGTCTTCTTGCAGGAAGAAGAGATACTTGCAAATAATAGTCTAGATTTCTGATTTTTGTTGTAGGCAACAGAGACCCCAAAAACTGGTGGTGAAAATAAAAGGCTGACTGGAAAGTTGACAAAAATAAGTGCTGTCTCAGTTAGCAGAATAGAAGCAAAGTTTTCTCCCTTCTGATACACAGGTCAACACATTTCTGTACTACCACATCCTTCCCCCCCTGTTTTTCTCAAAGGAAGCATTTTCCCTCTCTGATATTCATGTTCAGAGACATTGTCACTGAGTGGTTTTTCATCCCCAGGTACACCTTAGCTTCCAGTCAGATTCAGGCTGCCTTTTAAAGGAAAGCTATGCCATCTGTTAGGTTTTTTAAGGCTTGCTGAAAATGGAAGATTTGGGTTGAGGGTGAATGTGTTCATTTTTGAGTGAAAAGAGATTTGTTTGAATCACTGCTTTTGGGGATAATAATCTTGATTTTAAAACTTATCCATAGCCTATGAGCCTATCCATAGTTGTAGGTGATTGTCCTACATTTTTGTTCAGTGGGTATTTTTGTGCATATTGTAGTGCTCAGAATATATTTGATAGTGTTTCTAAATAAAACTTTCTAAATTGACTAAAGATACCAGTAATTCTTTACTTACAGCATCTAATTTATTGCGTCAAAGACTTCAGGCATTCCTTAGTAATATAAAGTAGTTGATTATTCCATCCTTAATTCTAAGTCTCAGTATTGAATATTCCAGTTTGTGTAGCCGCTCTAGTTTGAAAGGCTGAGTTCTTAATCAGATTCTTTGAAGAGGAGTATTTCTTTAACCACGTGCTTATTTTGTTAGCTTTTGTTTGTATTACATTGTATTCCTTACAACATCAATAGCAGTGATAGCAGCAGTACACGCTGTTGTGTGAAGATGATCACTTACTCTGTAATCCCTAAAGAGAATGTTTCCAACTGAGACAGTAACAAAGGATGCAATGAGACAATTAAAGGCACAGTGCAGATTTGAAGGAGTCTTTTGGCCTCCAAAACTTAAGAGGTGTATTATGAATGAAGAAGGAAGACTGTAAAAGACTGCTTTGCCTTTGGGAGCAGACTGTGCTTTGAAAGCAAACTCTGAAGGGATTTCATCTCTGAACACTATTAAAATACTAAAAGAATTGCTCATTCCCACTGCATATTAGACAAAGGAACTCCAGCTAAATCTGTCAGTACTGTAAAGGATATTTTGGTATTTCATTTATTATGTAATAATTTTTACTCTATAGATTTTGTAATAAATTTGTGCCTCGTTTGTTCCTTCCAAAGCTTTTGATATATAACCATAAATTCCATAGCTAATAACTACTGAGGATGCTGAAATTTAATGAATGTAGTAAGTTACAGATTTTTCTGTTGTTTGCTTTCTGTAGGAAGCCATTGAATCCTTCAAAGAAGCTCTGAAACAGAAAGGAGACTTCATAGATGCATATAAAAGCCTGGGACAAGCCTACAGGTACTCATATTCAGAAGTAGTTTTTTAAAGTCATTTTTTCATCTGGTTGTGTTCTTTAGAATGCACTCTAAGTTTTACACATTTGTTACAAAATTGTGCAGAACCAAATGTGATATTTGGTAGCTCCAGCAGCTGATATGGCTATGTCAGGATATGGTCAATATAAATAATTTCTGTGTTTGCTTTGTATTTTTAATTTAGTCTCTGGTATCTCTTTGAGTCTCCCAGACTCAGTGGTTAGTTAAGTGGCAGTTTTCAGTAAGATGTGTTTTAGGTATGCTAAATGATTTTAAATTGATAGAAGGGGTTAATACAGCAAAAGCTCTAGCTGATTAAATCCTTAATGTAGTGGCTTCAGTGTTCATGCTTTCATTTGAAACTAAAGAGCTGTGGTTAATCACTATTCTGCTAAAAATTCTTTTTGGCAAATGTATTTAAAACTAGTAAATCTTGTTTGTTTTTCTTGAGTTGCTCTTGTTTGAATTACTGAACTAAAAACCTATGATAAATTAAATTGTATACTATTTCTATTTTAATTTTCTCATTACAGTTTCCCTGTGACTGTTTTTACTGTCTGCTTACATGTACAGCTGTCCTGCACATGGAGTAATTCCAGTCAATAAATTTTTAGTTAGTTTCAGTTTTCAAACATCATATGCTTTCTTTTTACTCAGCATTTAAGTAGTTGGTAAAATTTTAAGAACGTGTTTTGTTCTTAAAAGTTAAAAAATCCCCTCAAAGATAATTTTTTCCAAAAATGCTTTGTGTGGAAGTTTTATTTACTTTAGTTTCTGAAGAAATACCTAAGGTATGTGTTTTTGTAGTTTTAATGTCTGCTGAGGATTGTGAAGATCTGTGCCCTTGCGGGGTTGTATTTCAGAGTACATATTTCTGGAAGTAACAAACTCAGTGCAGCTGTTCTTTTACTACCACAGGAGAATGGTTGCAAAATTACTGCTTTTGTTATAGAAATTTTCCTTTAGTACTTTGTTTCTCTTCAATGATATCCCCTTTGGACACCTTAAAATCACCTTTAACAATTTTTTTTTTTTTTGTCACCGTTGTCTTCTGTATTTTTCACTTTCCTTCATCTGGAATCACCTAGAGAGCTTGGCAACTTTGATGCTGCTACAGAGAGCTTCCAGAAGGCTTTGCTGCTGAATCAAAATCATGTTCAGACATTACAGCTCAAGGGAATGATGCTTTATCATCATGGTAGCTTAGATGAAGCACTAAAGAATTTTAAGGTAAGCAGGCCCTAAGTAAACACAAAATTTAAATGTTTAACAAGGTCTTGTGTTCAACAAGTGCAATAAAATGGACAAATTTCAAAGTTTTTTTATTCTGAGTGTGTGCGCTTTTGAACTAGAAATATTCTGTTCTGTAGTCTGTCTTAAAAGGTAAAACTTAACAGTTTGTAATTAAAAATGTAATCTTGCTAAAACTAAGGTGGCTTCTTTGACTGTTTTATGTGTTTGTAAAGCCAGACACTAACTGAAATATTTTATTTTTCTTTTCTTTTTAAACTGGTAATTGTGTTCTTGCTGATACTTTGACTTGAAACTTAAAGTTTTTTCATATTGGGTGAAAAGTAAAATGTACTAGTCTGTAATTTTCAGCTGAAAATAAGTTACAATGTTTATCTAATTTTTCTAGAGTATTTTCTTCTGAAAAATTCAGCGTATGTTGTGATTCATTGTGCTTGCAAAAATTTTCATGTTGCCAAAATCTTGCCTATCTCTGCTGGCATTAAATAATTGCCTTATTTTGGAGATGGAGTGAAAAAAGGCAGATGTTATTTGTATGCCCATATTCTTAAACCAAGGAATTAAATAAGATCCCTTTCCAAATGAGTCTGTGCTTATCCCAAGGAGAACATTTTATGTGCATTATTACATATTCACCTTCCATAACCCAGTTTGTAGATACTGATGTAATTGAACAGGTACTTCAACTTCTGAGATGGAGATGTTCTTCTAAAGACATGTAATTACTGGAAGAATTGGAGCATTCATTTCTGAATCATAAACAGGAATTTGCTGTGTGTTTAACAGTAAATAGCTGACTAACATAAAAGTGTACTAATGCATGAAGTAGTGAAGAGATTAATAGGGGAAATGACAGAAAATATATATATCTACATTCTTAACCCAAAATGATTTGCAATATTGTCAGGAGTATATTTTGCGTAATTTCATGCAGCTAACATTGAACTAATATTGTTAGAGCAAAGTATGCAAAAGCATATTTGCATTGGCAAGGTTTGGGTTTTCAGGTTTTTTTCCCCTTAAATAAAGTGGAAAATATTTTTTTCTTACATTTGCTAGCAGTTTAAGTGCTCAGCAGCATTTGAAAGAAAATTATGATGGAGGTGGGTCTTAATCATCAATAAATCTTTTCACGTCTTCTGGCCAGACAGGTTGGATTATTTGAAGATATTCTTTCTGTCTCTTGATTTATGGGTGCTTTGTTCCTTTAATCTCCTAGAGATGTCTTCAGCTAGAACCATACAATGAAGTGTGCCAGTACATGAAGGGTCTCAGTCATGTTGCAATGGGACAGTTTTATGAAGGCATAAAAGCTCAGACCAAAGTTATGTTAAATGATCCTCTACCAGGACAGAAGGCCAGTCCAGAATATCTGAAAGTGAAATACCTCCGAGGTAAGTTGGAATTATTTGGGGTTTTTAAAAACTTTCTTTAATGCTTCAAGGACCCTAAAAGTGCAAGCTTGCTTGTAGTTATGGTCATTCTAGAGAAAGCAGTGTACATTCTCATGAACACTGTTGACTATGTATGTTAAGAAGAAAAGACACTGATTCTTATTATTCATACAGTTAAAAACCAGGTCCAGAAATGGAATATACATTTCTATATAAACATAAACTGTTGTGATACTTAGTTGAAAAAGACTTATTTCTGTCTTGGAAATTGGCATATGGAAAAATGATATTATCTAAAAATAATGACTTATTTAAGTCTTGTTGTTTAACTGCCAAGCATATAACCTGGTTACTGTTTTTGTGTAATGGCATAAGTAAACTGATTATGCAAACAGTATTTAATTTTATTTTTTTCCTCCAGAGTATTCTAGATATTTGCATGCACATTTGGATACCCCTCTTACAGAGTATAATACTGATACAGATCTTCCTGGAAATTTCAAGGATCACTGGGCCAAAAATCTTCCTTTTCTTATAGAAAATTATGAAGAACAGCCAGGGTTACAGCCACATATAAAGTGAGAATTTTTATTTTTAAAGCCTATTTTAAATGGTTGGGGGCAGGTCTGCCATTGAATTCAGTAAGACTGAATTAATTTGATATATTGATGTAACTGCAACATACTATGTATGTTCAGTGGACTGGAGGAGGAATTAGTGTTCTTTATCTTTTAAATGTTTCTCACACAAATGGTATTGATTTATAAAACACAGATTTGTTTGCCAAATGCTTTCAGGATTTTTTATAGCCAAGCTATGTCTGATGCATGTTTTTCTCCTCTATAAGAGATGTGTTATTTCAGAATTTTGAAAGCTATAAGCCTGATGTGCAAGAGCTCATATGTGTAGCTGATCATCTGGGTTCCATGATGCAGTATGAGACACCAGGATTTCTTCCAAATAAAAGGATACATAGAGGTATACTGAAAATGTTCTGTAAATTTGAGAGGGGGCAGGGGAATCAATGTGATAACTGAATGCTGTATCTTTTCTATCTGCAAATTGGGTTTATGCTCTGTTTCTTTCAAATCAGATAGAAAGTTTAAAATAATCATTATGTCAGCATTTTCTTGACCTAGCTGAGCATTGGAAATCAGGATCTCCCAGATTTTTCGATGTTGTCTGTTCTATTCCTGTAAATGCATTGCTTTCCCACTTCAGTTTTCCTGTCTGTGCAACACTGAGTATTTGGCTCTAATTGGTTTTCTGTTTCTGTTGTTGGTACCTCTGTCCTTGGGCCTCACCTCAGCAATGGGATTGGCTACTCTAGAAGTAATGCAAGCTGTGCAGCGGACTTGGGCAAACTCCAAAGTTCGGATGAATGGGAAGACCAGGCTGATGCAGTGGAGAGATATGTTTGATATTGCTGTGAAGTGGCGAAGGTAATGGTCACAGAAGGCAAGCCTGGATTGGTTGTCATAATGATGAGTGCTCCAGATAACCAAAGGGCTGCAGTCATGGACGAGAAAATGAACACTAGCTGCCATTCTGTAACTAGAAAAGTTCTGATAAAAGAAAAGGATGTTGTAGTTCTGATAAAAGAAAAGGAGTGCACTTCTGAAAATACTCCATTTTTCTTCTGTAAAGGAGGGAAAAATCGGAATAGCATTTTCCAATTGAAGCAAAGCTGTGAGAGACCATAGTATCCATTGCAGCTAAGGCAAATAAAAACTAACAGTTTCAACTCCAGAAACATCAAATGTTTGAGTTGTATGGTTTTTATAAGAAAAAAACCTGAGTTTCAGGAAAAGTTCTTTCCTGTAATCTCTGAATTCTAATTTTTGCCTAAAATTGTTTTGTCTGTGAGTAAAGCTCCATTAGAAGTATTACATGGATTGAAATGTGTGCCAATGTTGATGTCCTTTGTCTTTGTAGGATAGCTGACCCTGACCAGCCTGTGCTTTGGTTGGACCAAATGCCTGCCCGGAGCCTTAGCAGAGGTTTCAATAATCACATTAACTTAATCAGGTATGAGAGTTTTACCAAACAGTATTCCCATGCACGCTAAGGGGTTGCACCAGAATTACCAGCTCTTTGTGAAACAGCATTTTACAACATTGAATGTATATGTGCTTATTGTTTTACTTTAATATTTATTTTATGATTTCTGATGGAACATTTGGGATTTGTGCACAGTCTTCCCTTATGGCATTTCCTCTTTTTCCTGAATTTCAGTTGTATTACTGAGTTGTAGCAGTATCTAAAAAGGATCCAGAATATACATATTTTCACATGCTGCTTTTATTTCCCAAGTAACCTTAAGTATAAAAATTTTATTAAGTTTATGATAGTTGTAATTTTTGTCAATGCTGCCTCTCAAAGGCAGTGGTACTGAAACAATGCTGTTCTATTAGTTTTAATACTGATTTACAGTGAAGAGGAAAAACAGTTCTCATACTTGTTTTCAAGGCAGGCCAAAGTAAAGCAAAAATGACAAAATAAGTAACCTGTGAAATGTAACAGTTGTACTTCCAAATAAAGGTAAAATTTAAAAGATTTAACCACTGTTGTACGTTCCATCTTCTCCCATGCTGCAAAACTTTGTATTTGTAGTCATGACAGTGCTACCCCCTTGAAGTGGTACAAGTGTGATAGACTCGATGTGGCAACATCACTGTCAATCACAGGAGCAGAGTGTGTTTGTGTAAGTAAATATCTAGCCAGGTTTCATCTTAATCCACCCCCTCCTAGGGAATACTGAATCTTTGGTCTGTCATTCTGCTTTTATGTGTGTGTATCTCTTTGTTCTTTGAGAAGCTGTACTGAAAAAGGAGAATAAGGGAAACAAAGCCTTCTCAAGAATTATTTCAGGCAGAGAAAAATAGCGATGCTCTGATGTTCATGTGCAGAGGCTATTGAGGATTTGTTGTCACTCTTCCTTCCAGACTGTGGAATGGACCCTAGCAAGCTCTCCTTTACTTGGAGTGGTTAATGAAGCATTCAATTCCAGTGCAGGTCATTTAGTTTGCAAGATGTGCTGCACAGTCTTGTGCTCAGGCTTCTCTCTTCACTCAAGCCAAGGGTTACATTTAGGCTCCAAGCTGTGTCCATCTTTGCTGCATTTCTCTCTTGTGGTATGTACAATGCAGCAGCAACTGCAGCCATCTGTACTTGGAGACAGAGATGCATTCCATACTTCACCTGTTTCTTCATGGATTTATTTTTAAATGGGCGAGTAAAAGCCTAACTTCTAGGTGATCTGTGTTGGCAGAAAGGCATTCATGTAACAACACTTAATAACGTCCTGAAACTAATACTGAACATTTAATCTGCAGAAATATGTCCTTGTACAGAATCTCTGTGTCAGGAGCTCTGGTTTTGCAGTGGCCAGGGTACTTGTTGTCCTTTCATCAGAGAATGCTGGCAAAACTGAAGGTGTACTGTTACAGCTGTTTTGGTCATTTTATACAAGTCTGAAGTAGCTTCATGAACATTCAGAATTGTAAGCCCACTGTGAACCTAATTCTAACATTTTTGGTTTGGCTCAGCCTTGGCTTTTGGGGATTTCATCAGCATTTTGGTTGTGCTTGTTTGATAGCTAAGTAGTGGTTCTCTGGAAAGTGCTGGTTGGCTGCCTTTTTTGAAGAAACAGTAGATTTGAAGCAGCCTAAATACCACTGTCTTAGGAATTGCTTGTGCTTTAGTACTGGATGGTAATTGCATTCTTTTTGACTCTAGAAACCTGTTCTGGTTTGGTCATTCTCCAGCCTTAACTAATAACCACTTTCTTTGATCAGCTTTCTATTATTTGTTTCTGCTTTTGGCTCCATCCTGATGATTTCACATGATATGAGGGATAAAATAAGTGAACATATTAAGTGGTAATAGGTTTTTTTACAGTTTTGAAGCATCTTCTAGTTCACAGATTTCTAAATGACAATTTCTTCTTAAAGACTTATGCAGATTTGTATAATTTCCTTTTTACATTACTCAGTGTGTAAAATGGCTGCTGATTGAAGAGATTGATAGGACACAGAGCTAATACCCTTTTCTTGATAACTGAGATGGATTTATGGTCTTTTGACTGTCTTCCAGGAAGATAGACTTTGTTTTATAGTTAGGTTATGGTTTGAAAGTTATTCTCATACCCATATGACTAAGGCTGAATTCTTTCTAAAACAGCAAGGCTACCTGACAGCCAGGTGTGACAGTAGATTTAGGCTGACAAATAGCAGTTTGCATGGTTATTATGTATATTAAGATAAAAGCTGTTCAGTCAAACAAGAAATGTAGCAACAGCAGTTGGGTGTTCTTCTAGCATTTGTAAAAGATCTAGTCATGCTGAGCTCAAGCTATCTCTAGGTTTTATTTCATCTGAATTGTACACCAGGAATTTATGTGGGGAGAAATACTTAGATTACTTGTCTTTTTCTTTACTCCAATTCTTTCCATTGGAAGTCCAGTATTGTTCAGTGATTCCTGTCAAATGAGTCTTGTCATGGAGGCATTAGCATTCAGTGTCTGCTGAATTAATTTTTTTTCTTTTCCAGAATGGCAAAATGTTTGGAGTGTGTCAGAAAATAAAAACCTTTTTTGTTTGTTTTGTGTCAATTTGGGGACCTTTTTAAAAAGATATATAAGAAACATCTTGCATTTCACAATTTTTGATAGGATTTCAGATCTTAATGTTCTCAAGATACACGTGTGTCAGCTGTCTCTTTGTTGGTCCATAGACAAGGGTGAATTTGGCTTATCTCATTTCTGGCTTAAATGATCAAAGCTAGTAAGTTTGATTTAAAGTAGCAAAAATGTTTTGGAAAGCTTTAGCTGTTTTCATAGACAAAGCAAGGATTTGTGATCAGCTAAACATTAATGATATGCTTAATGTTCTTATGGGAAAAAGAGATGCTCTGGAACACTGCAACTTTTGAATTCTTGGTGGTAGTGTTTACTGAACAAGAAGAAAGAGTGAGAATAAATCACACAAATCACTTCTGACCACCCACCAAAATTCTTTCTTGGTACAACAGCTTCTTGATGGCCTTACAGAGGATAGGTCTGCTTTGGATGTATTTTCCAAGATGACACTAAAGGAGAACCCACTTCCTTATATTGACACACTACTGCCTGTTGTACAGATATTTTTTAATACAGATGGAAAAGGATGGGACGTACAACAAGGGCAAATTCTATATATTAGTTTTGTCTTCATCCTTCTGCTTTCCCTGCCTCCCTTCCCTATGTGCAGATATGTGTATGTGTTCTAATTCTGTTCAGTTTTTGAGGACTGATTCTGCTGGTTTTCTGAGACTAGGCCTCCTAAGGTGAGAGACTGTCAAGTGAGACATTAGACAGGGACTTTAGCTGACACAAATCCCTTAAAGTGGAAAGAAAAAGCTAGGTGTACACGGCTTCCTGTGATTGACAGTGGCTTTGCTTCCTCAGAGAGCGATAATGCTTGCTTTATAAAATCTTGTTTTGTAGACTGGGAGAAGAGGAAGGACACCTACAAATGCAGTAATGGTATGTAATTTTTCCTCTCAGAGTGGTTATAATCCCAACAGGTTTCTACCACATCTTAATATTGATTTTTATTTTTTTTACTTAGTAGTCCAAGGGAAAAAGCAACACCTTTTAATGTTTTTGTTTTTCAGTTACTACTTGTAATTCTTGGGATTAAAAGCAAAATAGTTCAATATAGAGGAACATAGGTGAATAAAGAAAAATATATGTGGACGGTCAGAGCAGATCAACATGTATATTGCCAAATATGTGAACTGGAGCATATTGTTATCTAGATGTGCAAATTGAGAATTCTTTTCTAGTTATGTTGTATCTATGAGTCTAGGGAAGATTATATCTTGTACAAATTGATAATTATTATATATAGATAAGATTTCCTGGAGTCAGGCACGCTAAAAATGGAGAAATATGCATGGAATTTAGTTTATCAGAGAGCACCAATTTTAATGATACATGAGTTTGAGCAAGTTCACTATGTAATCTATATTTAAAATGGGAGATTGGCAATTCACCGTGTAGATAAATCCTATGTGGTTCATTCCTTTAATTTACAGAGCAACTGTGAATAAAATTTTGGCAAATATTAATGAGTAATATTTGTGTCCTGGAATGTTGGGCTGAGAAACAAGACTTCAAAAAACCCTTTCTTTTCTTTGTAGGGGACAGGTCATTAACATGCGGTACCTGGAATACTTTGAGAAAATTCTTCATTTTATCAAAGACAGGATCCTTGTTTATCATGGGTAAATTACAACTTTTTTACCCCCTGCTTTGATACCCTGGTAATAGTGATCTGAATTTTACAAAATATTCATTTCACAAAGTCTGAAAGATTTTTTTCTCAGTTTAGTAAGTTCTAGTTTCCTTGGCATATGTAATTGTTTTAATTTCTGCTGGAAATAGAAAATTGTATTCATTGCCACATAAAGAAACTTAAATTAATAGGAAAAACCTCCTGTGAATTATAGTATACCTAGAAACTAATAACTGTTTTAAATTTGTAGCCATGGTTCTGTCATGATAGGATCTCTATACTTTCTAAAGATGATTTATTAAAGATGATGGGTTTTCCTCCTGGTAGAATCAAGTACAGTTACTCTGACTATTGAGATGAATTTATTAAGAAGTGAGGAAAAATAGATAAATGAAGATAGGGAAGATAATTTTCATTGAAACAGGTGTTTGACAAGGAGTTTTAAATGAGCAGGGAATCTTCACTATGTGTGACATAGATGGGTTGGTAGATGAAGAGAGTTGTAGACTCTTGAATTAGACAATACAGCTAAAGGTGATATGAAAATTGATGCTGGCATCTGTACTGAATACTGTACAGTATTCTGATAACATAAAAAACTAAATACTCTTTTAGCTTTAAAAAACTCTTTTAGCTTTTTTATTTGGCCTGGTAACTTTTATTAAATACTGAATTCTGTTTTTCAATCTCATTGTGCTACTTAAATATAAAAAAATGAAAGGTCAGAAAATCCTTGTAACAGTTGAAAATGTTCGAGTTTTAGAAATTTATGATAGTTGCTGAAAATATGTAAGTTCTGTAGTAGCTGGCAGTCTGTCCTCTGTTGCCAGGAAGTTTGTTCAGAGTAAGCCCAGTAGCATTTGACCTTAAACCAGAACAATTTGTGGTGTGATTTCTAAAAGAATTCTGTTCTAAAAATCTCATATAGTGCAATTAATAATGATTAGAGCAGTAATTCAACAATTTTCTTCATGATCCCACTGTGCCTGCATCTGAAGTATTCACTTGCCTTTGAGGCTACCCAGATGAGTATTTTTTGTGAAGAATACTTGTAATTTTAACTCTCTTCTACTTACATTTTTCCTTACCTGGAACCCCCTGCCCACACATACTCATGCAAACACTGATGTTTTAGAGTGGTCAATAGCAAGAGTAAGACAGAGTAGTTGATTAGAGTAAGATAAATCTGAATACTGAAATTGAGGTTTGAAGCTGAAAAAAATAAGCTCAGCTGATATAGGAGAAAATTGAATTTTGAAATATAGGAGAGCATGTAGACAAGTATAAGGGAACTTATTTTCAGAAAATAAATAATTAACTTTCAATAACTTACTTAACTATGGCTGGTTAGGCTAAAGGTGTGTGAATTTCCAGAAATGCTATATGTGTTCAACTGTTGTATTTCATATTTAATTTTTTTCCAGTGCTAATAATCCAAAAGGACTGCTAGAGGTTCGAGAAGCTTTGGAAAAGGTACATAAAGTAGAAGATCTTCTTCCCATAATGAAGGTAAATTACAGAAAAACTTTAATATATGGTAAAAAACATGAAATGTGTTCTGGGAGATACTCAGTTCCTCAAAATAAAACCATTGTATATAAACTTAAAATGAGTAACTGGAAATTCTAGCTCAGGTTACTCCAAATCTGGATATATAGGGTTGGACCTTCCCTTTGATATGTGTGAATGGGTGATGTATATTTGAAATCCTCGGCCTAACTGGGAACTGGTAACAAAATAATGGGAAACCAAAATGTTAAATGTAATTCTTTGAAGCCAACCTCCTCAACCCAAGAGGGTCAGATCTGCCATAGTGGGCTCACTCTGTGCCTGTATAATAGGAAGGAAAAATTGACTGTTGTGCATGTAAGATTAGGAATATGGAAGCTCTTTTTACTTTTAGGTTCATTGGTGCAGCTCAGTATGTGGTGGGGCTGGCATGGGGAAGTGGGGGAATAGTTGTTCTTTGTGACTGACAGCTAAAATGAAATCCTGGATAACATTTTTGAGCTTAGGAAGACTTGCCAAAAAAGGAGTAGCAAACCTGCAGGTTTTATTCCTCTTGCTGGTGGTCTTTGTAGAAAGGCTTTGGATATATGACCTGCAAAATGATTTATATTCTTATCTTGAGTAGTAAGGCTTGAGCTGGGTTTAAGTGAAAGTTGTTCCCGGTTTCCCCCCATTCCTCCACATTAATCTGTGGTGAGCAGTGTGTAAGTATTTAGGTTTGGGGAAACAAAGTTCCAATGTCTTTTTAAAGGATTGTACAGGATTTTAATCAGAGCAGAATAAAATTTGGGAAGAAACCATTATGCTAAATAGAAACAAATTCTTTACTTTCTTATCTTGTATGTCCACATTGGAATTTTGTATCTAAGCAAAGCAGCTGGGTTGCCATAGAGCAGAAATCTCTGAAGCTGCCTTGCTGCTACTCCTGACAGATTGTCTGGGTTTGGATGTGTTCTTGATACTAGTGCTCACTCATGCACTGCAATTATCTTTGCAGGAGCTGCGTGGTTTAAGCACTACATTTTTCTCCGGGTTTTAAAATATGTTGTGAATATATGTTCTTTGAAGACACCTCAATTTAAGACATCCTTTTTATATTACTGTCTTGTTCTTGGCTTTGAAAGATGAAGCCAAATGGATACAAACTGAACCTTAACAAAAGATGCTGGGGTGGATGGGCAGCTAAGTGTTCCCTCCTGACACACAAATGTGCAATCTGGTTACTTTTTAATTGTAGGCCAGAAAAAAATGCTACCAGTGGATTTTAAAAATAGCAGTTACTCCAAGAAAATGATGAAAATATATAAGCATAGTGGACTGTACATTATTGTTTCAACGTAAATGTCTCAACTGGCAGCAAATATTCTTCCCAGTTTCCATGTCTGTACATTTTGGTCTGGTTTGAGTCTCATGCATCCCATTCCAGACTGTATCAAAGTGGAATGCTTTCTCATTAGAGACTTTTTGTTCCTTTGAAATAAATGCAGATTCTCTTGAAACAAAACACAGATTACAGATTTTGGGTTAATATAAATGACTGTGTGAGTAAACACTACTGCATACTAGTCTTTATTAGTGCCTATATAAAATGAATGTCTTTCTGATAGTGATGTAATTTGGTTATTTGGGTAGCTGGCAAATGCTGTATATGGAAAGCTGGGCTTTTGGCTTTACTTAAATGCAGTTCTGCCTGGTTTATACAACTCTGTGGCTACAATGTTACTCTTAGATAATGTAGCTTTGTAAAATTCTAAAACCTAGAGATATTTTCCTTCTGATGAGAATAAACATCAGTTGAAACTGGATCACAGTTAAGAAACTGTTGCTTTGAGTTGTATTCTGGAATTCACACTTGGATTAATGCAGCCAATTCTTAGTGTAAACATAAAATGGGGTCTCAAATTCCTGTTTTTCCATTTACGTTGTTGCACCAAAAGGTTACCAAAAACATGCGACCCGGGGACAATCTGTACAACTTGAACTGCTTTGTACAGTGGCTTTTCATAAACAGCTCATTTTATTCACTATGTAGTTATAAAGTTGAATGCCACTGTGCCTCATTCAGAATTTATGGTTTCCATTCAGAAGGAAATAAAGGATGAATGAAATAATGTCATGACAGTAACTTTGTTCTCTTCTGTAAGTTTGTCCACATTCATTTCTATTCCATGTATTTTATATGCTTCAAAGCAATAGGTAGGCAACCTCTGCCTCTTCTACCTCTAATATTACTTTTTTTTTCTTTTGAAAGCAGTTTAACAGTAAAACCAGAGATGGGTTCACTGTGAACACAAAAGTCCCCAGCCTGAAGGATCAAGGGAAAGAATATGATGGATTCACAATTACAATAACAGGAGATAAGTATGTTCACTGTTTTCAAGGGTTAGGGTACATTAAGCAGTGATGAACTATTAGCAATTAATTGTCTGAAATGCCATTTCTGTTCACATAAAGTGGGTTTTGTTTTTCACTAGTGGCATTTTTGTAAATAATTAAAGTTTATTCATTTGAGGACTTGATTCCTGTTGTGTTTTCAACAAGAAGGGAATTTGGATAACACTGATGGAACTCAGCTGATTCTCAAACATATAGCACAAAAGTGAAAAGAGACCTTGTTTTTCAGCTTAGACTATAAAATGCCTAAAGGGGAAAAATATCAATACCTCAGTCTTTATGCATATCAAAATGCATTTCTTCTTGTGAGCCCTTGTCTTTCGTGTTGACTGGGGAGTCCTGAATGGAATGGAAATTTCTGTGATCTAAGAATAGAAGACACTGTCTTCTATTTGAGATTTTTACTTGATGTTTGAGATGCTTGCAGACCTTCTATATGCAAGTGAAAATTTAAATAGTACCTGAATGTGTGAGAATACAATCAGGAGGCTTTGGGTCACTCTCTGGGTGAGATAGTAAATGTCTCACTTTATGGATTCTGATTCCTTGTCTTTCTGAAAACTCAGCAAGTCTGAAGCTCAGAAGTACTGTCAAACTATTAAATAAAAACTTTAAATTTAAAAAAGTTAAAATTCTATGCATTGAGATTGTTCCCAAAATTTGTATGCTTTCAATGAGTGGCATGGAATCCAAACTTCCCTGCTAAAATATTAATGTATCTCTTGGTTTTTTATTTTACATTCTAAATCACAGGTTTATATATGGCGAAAGGGCATTAAATAAATGGGCTCACTATTTTGAGGAAAACATTTTGGTGTCAGTAAATAGCCTTTGTTCTGGACAAACTTTGTTCAGTGCCATTCAATCTGTTTTGATCCATAGTTTGTAACTGCTTTATACCAAAACAATCCCATTTTGGTAGTTTAGAAATGAAGAAAACTACACTCTACATGCTATACAAAATTGCTAAGTCTGTGAAGATATTTTAAAATTTCATTTTAAATTTAATTTCTTATTTTTTTCCTGCAATTTGAGTGAAACACTAATGCTTGTCAGGTATTCTTCAATGGTAATACTTTGTCTGTGATTAGTTGGCAGCCTTTATATATTCTTTCAAACTTAGGATTTGATGTAGCATTTTTAATTCAGTGATTTTCGGGGATTTTTAATTAAATGGGAAGTAATGCACATAATCTCCTGCTTAAGGAAGATGATAGGAAAATGGTGATGTGTAACTGTAGTAGGTTTGTAATTTACCCTGGATATGCATCAAGTTCAGTTCAAAAAATGTCTTACCTCCATTTCTTTTTCATTTGCTTAACAGAGTGGGGAACATACTGTTTTCAGTAGAAACTCAGACGACAGAAGAGAGAACACAGCTGTATCATGCAGAAATAGATGCACTATATAAGGATCTAACAGCTAAAGGAAAAATTCTAATTCTGTCTGCAGAGCTGGGGGTAAGGCTGTTCAAGCAATTATTAATTCCTTAAAAAAGCCTTTTATGTTTTTATACTCTCTGTTTAATAGTCCCAGTTCTAACACTTTTTGACAGAGTTCATGGGTGATGAAGTTACTTAAACCCAGTTATGACAAGTACCATAAGAAGTTGCTATAATTCTGTCTGTTACTTTAAAATTTGTTGGGCTTTGCCTGCAGTACTAGAGAGTGTCCAGGCAAGGTCTCAGTATTGCAGTGTGTTCTGGTTTTATCTTATTTTTCTCATGGGTCTTTGTTCACCTTTGTCATCATCCCTATAAGTACTGTTCAGGGTTTGGCTCATGGTGGTTACATGAGATGAGTAACAGGAATTTGTAAGAAGCACTAGACTTGTGTTTGTGTTGATTTGATGTGCTAGGACAGTCTGACTACATTTGAGCTTTCTTTTTCATCTTTTAATAGGTTTATAGATGAGCTGTGTTTCACCTAAGTGTTAAAGATACAACAAAGTAGTTTGTTCAAACTTCTGTTAATCAGACGTCAATTTCATAATTTGACATTTTCACATTTGAAATGGTTCTTAAAAAATACTTGTGGTAATGTAAGACTTTGCAATGTGTACCTTTGTAAGGTATTACCTGGCTATTAAATTATCTTTAATTCATGCTTTTTTCTTCTCTTAGGAAGTAGATGCTGTTTGCAACTTGATCCTGTCACTAGTTTATTACTTCTATAATTTAATGCCACTTTCAAGAGGATCTAGGTTAGTGTTGGTATTCATCATCTCGGTTACCTTTGTTACCTGCTGTACGATGTCCATGCCTTGCAGTATCTTAATGTATTTTTAATATTAATATTATTTTTAATAGATCTGTGTGCCCTGCACAGCTTTTCCTTTTGTGCTGCTGTGACAATGAGAACTGACTTGGTACTGTTTTAAATGCTAGTTTGTAATTGCTAATGGTAGCTATTCATAGCTGCATGTATATTTAAAATGATAAGTAGTCTCAGCTCACACATTGAGAAGTGTTATTTTTAAATTTTAATGCTTGGTTTTCTAATCCATATTGTGTTACACCACTGTAATTTCACTTAGGAAGTTTTTCTGAAATGTGTATTTAAGATGAAATATACTTTGGCATAACTTACTTTAATGAAGTAGACTAAAATATTATTTTAGTAAATTGTTGCAACTGTTAAGGTCACCAGATGAAACTGTAGGATAGAGTTGCATATATCACAGAACTCTTCAACTGGAATTCTAGTTTAATGCAAACCTGCTTACATGTAAGATTATTCTGAATCTCTGTTCCACAAAGCACTTAAGCACTTAACATCTTTAATCTTACTTCTAGATACAGTTCAGTATGAAAAAAACCCTGAGATTTTGGGATTTTATAATCAGATTTTGCATTTATCTTACAGAATGTAAAAATTAGGAGACATTCTGTCTCAGATTCACAGTTCAAAAAAAAAATTAAGTTAAAAATGAAATAACTGAATAGCTTTACAATGCCTCTAGCTCTATTGGAGTAGAGTTAATAAACTCTTCTGGGCTACAGCTGATCTACTTGGGAACAGGAGTCCGCTTTGTTTTCAGCCCTGTAGAGTCTTAAGAGCTCCAAAGTCTGAAAATATAGTTCTGACTAATATAGAGACAGTAGTAAACCTCCATAGGTTCCTAACTTTCATTCTAGTGATGTTGGATAGTTATAGGGGTTTCACTTTTTAAGTGTTGTGTGCTTGGTTTTTTTTCCTTCTAAAATAACTGGCACAGTAATCTTTACTAGCCTTCTATGAAACAATACTATGTTCCATTTCTTTTGTAGTCTGAAATAGCATTATGGAAAGACTTCTACTCCATTTGTTGCTTTTAATTTTATTTTTTTAGTGTGATAGCCTATTCAGTGATCATGGGAGCACTAATGGCAAGTGGAAAAGAAGTATCAGGAAAAATCCCTAAAGGAAAGGCAAGTATCAAAATATCAAAGCGCATTAGCTCAGTCTTGATGGAGGAGGTAATACTTGTAAATGTAGAGAAAGAGCTGGAAGAATGAACAGAGTTGCGTGCTTATTTGCTGGAGATGGGTCAACTGCATGCCATGATGTCTTGCAGCCTGAGAGAGTATTGAAAATTCCATTGCTGTTCTGACAGCTGGTGAATTTGGAGATGGCATGTGCAGTAATGTGGATTAGTCAAATTGTAGCAGTTTGGTCCAACGGGAATTACAAATCTGTTACTGAAGCATTTCCAGTGTGCTGAACTGCTCTTTTCAGCTTGGTTTGAGAAGGGTTCTGAGAATACTGGAGCAGAATTAGTGATTCTTCTGGTGCACAGCAGAAATTTTATGTCTGTACTCTCAGTGTATTGTAGAGTTTTAGGTCTTGGTTAGTAGGAATGGATTTGCAACTTCTCTTGATTTCTTCTCCCCTTCTGTATTCCTCTGAAGTCAAACGAAGTCCTAGTTTTTCAGTGACTCCATTTGAGTATTATACCACCTTGTTTAATAAAGGATTTCCTTTTCTTTGACAGTTGGGGGTTGTTAACTGTATTACCTTTTCAGCATGAAAGGGGTGAGAACACCTCTGTCTCCTTAATGTATTGTCAAAAGAATCAGTAAAATTCCAGTAAGAATCCAAGTTGTTGAAGAAAATACCCTGCATGGATAACTGAAGAACGGGTGATTTTCTCTTTTGTTCTAGAAAGCTCTGAAAACAATGTACTCCTTTGAGTGCAATGAACTCTAGTAGCTTTTAAGAGCAAACAGCATTTGCTTAGCAGCAAGAAAGCTTCTTTTCAGTACATCATTAAGCTGGTATCTTCCCTATTCTGTGGGAGTTCAAGCTAAGGTAAAACACTTCTGTGGGGTTTCTTAAGTATTTTCTTAGGACTTGATAGAGTAGTATTTTGCTGACTGATTTTATGCAGGCAAACAGTTTCAGGATTACTACTAAGCAGGATTTCTGACTTACAGGATCACTGGGGACATCTTTACATTTGAGGGTTTTTCCTCAAACAGTGTGCCTGAATACAAATAAATTTGTTTTTTAGAAAAGCTTTCATGACATGGAAGAAATTGTGGAATGAAACTGGAGTTTGTTTTTTGTTTGAGTTGTTAGAAGGGCTAAGCTGGTCCCAGACTCATGATAACATGCATTTTCAGGCTGCTCTGAAGTCAAAGGTGCACAGTAGCCAAGAGTCCTGTTGGTGCCTGGCAAGTCATTCAGTAGCCATGGCCAGTGTAGCTCCCAGTATTGGTTGTGTTGGGGTGTGCAAACTCCACAGAGAATTTTAGTGTCTGTCTTGAATGTTTCAAACGGATGGTGAGGGACAAAGTAGTGAGGGCACAGACTGGTTTGTAAGCATGCTCCTGTCTTGCCAAGAATATAGGTAGCAGAGCCCTCAAAGCCCTTCCTGAAGTTAGAGAACTTTAAAATTCTGTAATTTCTTAATATTTCTTTTGTTTTCTTGAATTTTCAGCTGGTTGATTTTGAAGCCATGACAGCACCAGGGTCTGAAGCATTTACCAAAATAGCAAGGAGCTGGATGAATCTAAAAAGGTAAATCCTTTTGTTCAGATGAGGAATGGGGAAATAAAATATGAAAGACGATATGTAAAATTCAAGCCTATACTAAGAAATGTTACTTAGAAATTACGAGTTTAGTAAAGGATTCGGTGTATATTTTAATACTGTTTAGGAATTGATGAGCAAATTTGCATTTACAGACACAGTAGTGTATTTCTCGTCTAAAGGAGTAGTTAGTAGTCTAGACATCCAGTTATGTGAGTAAACTCTCTGAGGAAGTTGTTTAGGTTAATATTTTCTTCTTTTATCTAGTGGGTTATATTTGTCTTTTTATATTACGGTTTATCACTGGCAATGAGTGAACAAAGCAAGGGGAAATTTTTGACCCTTTTTTAAAATTCCTACGGGTCTCTTCAAATTATATATCCAAAGTAATTTGCTTATCCTTTAGTTCTGTTTTGATTTGGAGATTGTGTTTTCAAATCAGGTAGACATTTTAAATATGGAGAATTACATTACTTAGTATAGGCGCATGACTTTTGTGCAATGCTTCAAATTTTTGATTTTCATATGAATTTATTATTTAATACTGCATACATTGACAAGGGATTAATATTATGAATTGGGTGTATTTGATTGGTCCCCTAGTTGTTATTCCCCATACAAAATCTAAAAATCAGGCCAGACACAACACCAGTTCTAGTATGCTTCAAGTCAGGGTCAAGACACTTAAAGGGTTCTGAGAGAATTGGCCAAGGTCCTTACAGGGCCATCTGTAATCTTGGAAACATGGTGCACATCAGGGACATTCTTGGTTACTGCAGGAAAGGAAATCTTGAGTTCCTCTTCAGGAAGGTCAAAAGGAAACCCAGAGAAACTGTAGGCTGGTCAGCCTCAGTTTGATCCCTGGGGAAGTCATGAAGTGAGTCCTCTAGGAAAGCATTTCAGTTGATATGAAGGAAAAAGTCACAGAAAATAATCAACGTGAGCTTACCAAACATGCTGTGACCCAATGATGGTTCTCTGTGGTAATAACTGACTTTTGGGGATGATGAGAACAATCAACATTGTTTATTTTTACTTCAGCAAGGGTCCCACAGTACTCTCATATCAAGATAGCACATCATAGTCTAGACAAAAGGACAGCTAGATGGATTAAGATGATGATTGGATAACCAGATTTAGGTGGTGTTAAAATACTGCATTCAGCTGCAGTAAAGACCATAATAAACCAGAACAAATTTGGTGTAGAGCCACCAATATAGCCAGTAGTCCGGAGCACATGCTGTAACCAGGAGAGAGTTGGGCTTGTTCAGCCTGGAGAAGATCAGGCTTTGATCTAAGAGCAGCTCTGCAGGACCTGTGTTTGGTGAGAAGACAAAAGGCCATGTGCATGAGTTGAAACAACATTTAGACTTGGCCTAATCTTTTCATCAGCAGACTGCCCAAAGAGGCTGTGCAGTCTCCACCCTTGGAGATTTTCTAGACTTGGCAGGATAAAGCCCTGACACCCTGATTTGACTTCTCAGTTGACCTTGCTTTGAACAGGATCTTAGATCCCATACCTCCTGAGGTCTGGTCCAACTTCCTAGAGTCTGTGGAACTCTGCAGCTGCTCTTAGTGCCAGACATCTCACATTGATGTGTGTTACTTAACTTTATTATCAGGGGTTCTGAGCCTGGTAAATTTCACTAGACTATCCCTTTTCACTAGAAAATCCCTTCCTAAAGGAAGAAGGCTAATAAGATTCAAGGACATCTTTGTCAAACTCAGGCTAAAAATCTACTTGTAAATGAGTAAAATTCAGTATTCATTAAGGGGTGACATTTCTAAACTACAGGTGTAGCAAGTTGTGAATTTTATTAGAAGTAGTCTGCACAAATATTGAGACATGCTTGTCTTGGAAGTACAAAATTATTTATGGTTCCCACAAATTTTTTCAGTAATTCTCTCAGTTATATACTCTTCTTTATTAATCCTCTGTTCATGCTGGTTTTGATTTTGTGGGTTTGGTTTGGTTTTTTTTAAAGACTTCCTTCTTGGGAGTAAAGTCAGCTTAAGACATTTCAGTGCTACCCACGTGGTTCTGACTCCCTCAGCTGTACTGTTGAAACTTATGGGAATCCATGTCAAACCAGATCAGGGAAGTCATTTGTGTTAAAAATAACCTTGCCAAAACAATTTCTTTTTAACCAATACCATTTTGTAGTATAGTACAACCTAGGAAGTTGCTGGGTCAAATTAGAGATGTATAATAGGTGAGGAAATGAGCCAGAGTGGAGAAAATGCTAAAGTTGCCTTTGCTGAGGAAAAAAAAAAAAGAAATCTGAAGAACTACAGCCCAAAGGACTTGATGTAATAACATGAAGGTAATTAGCCTGAGTGGCTTATTTGTCTGTGGTAGACAAATAATAGTGGATGTGGTAAGTATGGCTGGAAGACTTAAAGCAATACATTTTTCCTTTAAATTCTGCTGCTTTGCAAAGCTCTTCTATGTAGACATTGTTTTCATTCTGTATGGTGATGGAGTAGTCATGAAAAGCAAGAGCTGTTTGTGAACTGCAGATTCTGAGAATCATTGAATCATTAAGGTTGGGAAACAACTTTAAGATCATTGAGTCCAACTGCTCATCCACCACTGTGTTCACCACTAAACCATGTCCTCAATGTGCTGCATCCACACACTTTTGATGACTTCCAGGAGTGGTGGTTGCACCATTTCCCCAGGCAGCTTATTCCAATGTCTTCATCCTTCCCATGAAGAAATATTTCCTAATATCCAATCGAAACGTTCTCTGGCACAACTTGAGTCAATTTCCTCTGGTCTTGTCCCTTGTTAACCTAAGAGAGGAGACCAACCCCCATGTGGCTACACCCTCCTTGGTGAGTGGTTGCAGAGAATAATAAGGTCATCCCTGAGCCTCCTTTTCTTCGGGCTAAACAACTCCAGCTCCTTCAGCTGCTTCTCCTTAGACTTGTGCTCCAGACCCTTCACCAGCTCCAGTGCCCTTCTCTGGACTCACTCCAGCACCTCAGTGTCCTTTTTGCAAAGATGAGGTGTCTAAAACTGGGCACAGGACTTGAGGTGTGGCCTCACCAGTGCCAAGTACAGGGGGACAATCACTGCCCTTGTCCTGCTGGCCACACTATTGCTGACAGAGGCCAGGATGCCACTGGCCCCATTGCTGGCTCATGTTCAGCTGCTGTCAGCCAGCACCCACAGGTCCTTCTCTGCCCAGCAGCTTTCAAAGCCACTCTGCCCCAAGTCTGCATGGAGTTAATTCTTGACACAGGTCCCACATTTGTTGGAGAAGGTGATGAGGAAAAGCCTAAGTTTACTAAGTTAATGTGCTAACTTGCAGATAAATTATAAAACTCATTAAAAAATAACTTTTTTTTTCTCTTTCAGTATTTCACCTTCTTACAAGAGCCTACCATCAGTATCAGAGACTTTTCCAACCCTGAGAACGATGATTGAAGTACTAAATACAGACTCATCTCATTGTCTAAAAAAAACTATAGTTGTTGTATAATTTATACAAATAAAAGGCCAAGAGGTACTGCTTTGTGAATTATTTTGAATGACAAATTATGGTGAAAATGGTTTGATTTTATTTTTGTTTTTTTAATAGAACAAACTTAATTGACTATTTATCACCAGTAAAAGAAATGTTCCTGTGACCAATAATATTAAAGAGGAAAAAAGAAGTAGAACAACTACTTTTTCATATTAAGACACACTCTAACAGAAACAGTTATTCAGGGGCCAAACTGAAGAGCAGTAAGAAACTCAATCAGTTACAAACTGAACAGACTGCAGGTGAAAATTTATTTAATGAAAAAAAGAAAAATAATCTTTATTAGAAATAACGCTATACTACTTCTCATTGTTTTTTTCCAAAGCCTCTGCACAGAAAACTTAGAGCTCTACCACGAGTGAGTAACTGGATTATACACAGGCATTTCATGTAGTGCAGCCCAGTGAAGGAACAGATGTCAGCTTAAAAGAATGGGGTTCAGGGATACATCATTAGGAAACAAAACCAAACCAATTACTTATTTGGAGTTAGGCTCTTGGTGAGCAATTGTCAGAAACACAACAATCTCCCTTTCCAAGTACCCATTGATGGTGGTGGTTGGCAGAAATTATTACCAGATTGACAGGATTGAAGTATATTGGGAGCGCTAGCTAATGTTCCTTGAGTTGTTTTTTGTTGGACAGACTTGGCAGCATTCTGGAAAGGCAGGTTTCCTTAACCAAATCATAAAAAAGGTAAATTTGACCACCTGTCTGTTTAGAACTAATGAATATGAATTCTAAACTTTATTGATCAGAATTTCTGTAAAGGGCAAAAGTAGGTATTTTTTTGCAAGTAAGGATAAGGAAGGCATGGAAGTTTTCATTAAAGGAATTGGGGTGCTGTCCATTTGTGACACAGGTATTCCCAACATTCTGTTCCTAAGTACCTTCTTCTGTCCCACTAGAAATAAGCTCTGTTTGCTTCTTCTGTTTAAAAGTCTAGAAGTTTAAGAAGCCTCTATTACATTTCATTAAGGAGGAAAGGAATTGTTATTTTCCTGGAAAAACAGCAGCCTGGAAAATATGCCTAACTTTTTGCCTTGATTGTGTTCTAATGTGATCTTCTAAGCCTCTTCTAAGTTTTGTTATGCTCTATATTATTCATTGAGAAAGGGGAATTATATTGGCATGTGACCAGACAGTCTTGGGAACTAAAAAAAGGAGGGGTTTTGTTTCGGGGTTTAGACCAGAGGGAGTGGAGAAGGGGTGGTGGGGAAGGAAAAAAACTACCTGGACAAACAAACCATGTACAATTGTCTGGGTTTCCTTGTCCTCATTTCTTACTCCTGTGACTGACTTCGTCCCCACCCGCTGGTGGCAGACAAAAGAGATTAATGGGAGATCGCGGGAGGGTTGGGGTAATGTCTGTTACACCTCTTAGGAGTGTGTGTGTGTGCCTGCAAACGTGTTTCAAAGGCTTCTTTCTCTGGGCGTGAGGCAGATGACTAAGAAAGAAAGCGAGCTGAAGTCAAGTGCTCTCAAACAAGTTTAACAAACAAAACAGGATTATATAACTGGGCTGGTATGTGATGACTTGGGGAACTGTAATTACCTCCAAAGAACCAAGTATGTGGAGAAATCTAATTATCATTTTCCATCCTCTTCTGTGTCATCTTACACAGCTGGTCTAGCGATACCATTTGAACTCTTAAATGGAACATTAATGTATTGCAGCCCCAGTCATTTATCTATTAAGAATGATACTAAAGAAAGCAGACTGAGGAAAAAAAATAGGCTAAGCAATGAAAAACCATTAATCTGAACCTCAATATTTGTGCTACTTTGAAATATATTTTGAAGATAATAAAAATTCCTTGTAACTACCTAGGCCAAAAGTCAAAATAGATTTAGTCTCACATAAATCTTCTGACATAGTTGCCTATGTTAGGTAAGCTTGGGTTGTTTTTTGTTGTTGTTGTTTGTTTGTTTTGAGGAAAGGAACTATGCTTCCTCCACCCCACCCCAGGAGACTGGTCATCTTTTGGGAATTTGTGTGTGGGACCTCAGTGAATCTTTTGCCAAAATAAGGACTTGTTACCGGAAAGGAGCATTTGTACAGCAAATGAAGAGACCAGAAAGCCTAATTATTTCAGCCTTTAGAAATGTTTTACTAATGTAACTAATGCCTACTGCACAGATTTGTTACACTTAGGCTGCAGCTGTACTATCAAATAAATACGGAGGCTTCAGACAATCTTGCTCCCTAGTCCGTGGAGTTGTACAGAAGCGCCTGTGCCAGGCATCCTCTCTCTTCTGACAGCAGCTGCTGGACCTTCTATCGTGTTAAGAAACACGTAGGACTTATTTAGGGAGTGAGAAAAGGCAGGTTCTTGGGCACGGTGCTCCACTGCCAGCTGAGGCAAGTCCCTTCCTGGTGCTCCTGGCCCCGGCAGCGTGGGAATACTACAGTTTACCTCCTCGGCCAAAGGGGAAGGGCTGTGGGAGACGAGCGCTACGGGCAGGAGCGCTTGAGGACGCCGGGCCGCGCTCAGCCCCACGCTATCGACGGTACCGAGACCGAAGCAAGCCCGGGAGGCGGCGTCCCCGCTTCCCTCCCTGTCGCCGGCCCGAGGCGGCGGGAGAAAGGCCGGCTCCGTGCAGCGGGAGCGGGCGGCGCCGCGGGGGAGGCGGGCAGGGCGTGCGGGGGGCGGGCAGCGCGGGGCGGTGGCCGCCCGGCTTTATAGGGAGCGAGGGAGGCGGCGTCTGCCGGAGGGGAGCGGAGGAGGCGGTTCTCTTGCCGGTGCCATCCCCAATCCCGCCGTGCGAGTGCGGGGCTGGCGGCGGCGGGGTGGCCATGGCCTCCATGGCGGCGGCTATCGCCGCTTCCCGCACGGCGGTGATGAACGGGAACCGGCCGCTGGACGAGCGGGAGCGCAAGCGGTTTAGCTACTTCTCCTCGCTGAGCCCCATGGCGCGCAAGATCATGGCGGAGAAGGAGCGGATCCGCGAGCGCTACGGGCCCGAGTGGGAGCGGCTGCCGCCCCGGCAGCAGGACGAGATCATCGACAAGTGCCTGGTGGAGCCGCACGTCCAGGCCCGCTACGCCGCGCACCGCGGCACCACCCGCCCGCCCGCGCCGCCCGCCTCCTACCCCAGCCTGCGCCTCAACACCGGGCAGAAGGTGGTGCGCTTCGGAGACGAGGTACCGGCCGCGGGGGAAGGGAAAGGGGAAGGGGCGCCGGGGGTCCGGGCGGGAGCGGCGCTGCCCAGCCCCGGCACGGGCGGGGCGCGGCGGCCGCCACCTCCCCGGGCTGCGGTGCGGCCGCGCTGGGCTGGCCGGGGTCGCGGGCGCTCCGCACCGTCGGCAGCCGGGCGAGTTGCCCCGGTGATGAGCTCGGTTCCTTTCCCCGCTGCCTGGCTGTGCGGGAGGGCGGGATGTTCACCGCCCGTAAAGGCAGGGAAGGCGCCGGCAACGATAGCGCTGAAGAGGATTTTGCAAGAAAGACTTGGACGGTCCCAGTTCCCCCGACGGCGGGGCATGGCGCTGGACGTAGTCTCTTGCTGAAAATGGGCTGTAGGGAATGTTTACACTGAATTAAATCTCTTCCTTTTCGTTTCTAGTTTTAGACACGGTTAAAAATACAACGCTGAAAACATTCCAGCTCTTGGCATGTTTGACACCTTAAAAAAAATACAGCCTGTTCCATGTCACATGCCAGGAAAAACAAGGGTGTGGAAAGATAGATGGCAAAAAGTATGGATTTTGAACCTTCTGAGAGGCATCTATCCAGTGGTGAAGCGTGGCAACCCCTCTGGAAATCCACAGTAAAAGAGTACCCGGTCTGGAGCAGTGGGTCGTGTTACCGAGTGTGAGCCCTTGAAGAGGAAGGTCTAACAATGCTTGAAGCAACCTGACAGTACTCTTCGGATACTGTGTCTCTTATTCAGTGTATTGATTCCCTTTGTTTTCTATTCTTTTACATTTCTATTATATTCTTTTATTCTGGTTACAGAGCCGGTTTCTTTCACTATGTCTGTATAATAACTTTAAGCAACCTATTGCTAGTTATGTGGCTTCTACCAGAAAAAGAAAAAAATCTGCTTCTCTGTTTGTAATCATCAATCCAATTTAAAGAGAGCAGGGCTACTTTTAGGCTCCTCTCCAATATCCCTTGCAATGGGATTTCTAAGAAGCATGTGGGGCACACTGATACTGGGCATCCTGGTTCCCAACCAGCTTTGTGCCAGGGGACTGCTGCCTGTGTTTCCCCTGTCAGAAAGGTGTAATGCTGTGCTGCACACACATCATATCTAAAGCTAGAGAGCACAGGATGTAGCTCAGGTTTGTCTAGGTCATGATACCCAAAATTCTAGATAAATATTTGATAGTAATGGCCAAAAAGAGATGTAGAAGAAGGACACAAGACAATACATTTGGTTGTGCAAACAACCTTTGAAAAGAAACTTAAATCTGAAGTTAGTAGTGAAAGAATTTAAAGAGTGTGGAAAATAATTATGTTCAGTTTTCCCAGCCTTGGAGAGCTCTGCTGTGCTTTCTGCTTTGAATTATGTGGATCTGGAAGGAAAGCAAGCATGTTTGTAAGCGTAGTGCTGCACTGTATGGAAATAATAATTTCCTAAACATCTAGAGAGTCCATCTGAAACTGGGCAAATAGTTTTCTTTCCCCTCTTCTCCCCAAATACAGTTACAATATGCATAATGTTAATGTTTCTGTAGCCATTAACCAAAGAAGGCAAGGTTCGTCCAAATACTTGATACAAAGTGTTTAATTTTGGAAGCATCTGCCTCAATTGACTTCCTCTTTGACTTCTAAGCAGAAGTTAATATAAATTGTTTCTCTGAAGAAAAGAGATTCCACTCATTTTGGCATTTGCCATTTCCATTTTAGTTCTTCCAACTGTACCACTGAGCCTTGGAGCCTTTCCTGGCTCTTCATCTGATAGCTTCCTCTCCCCTGGCTCCCTTGCTGGCATTCGACCTGATTGCTGGACGTTTGCCCTGGCTGACAAATTGTCCCTCCTTGTCCTGCTGTGGCAGAGCCAGCGCCGTGCCCGTCCCTTGCCGGTTCGGTTCTGCTTCCCGGGCTGGCCAACGCTTGGCCTGCAGAGCTGTGCTGTCTGTGTGTCCTGCTCAGACTGCTCAGGAGCCCCTGAGCCTGTGTGACACTCAGCTGCTGCACTCACCGTGGGCACCCAGCCCTCGCTCAGGACAATTGGATTGGTCCTGGCTGCTCTCCCTGGCTATTGTGTATGGTTTCCTAAGGCAAGGAAACGGAGGGTAGCCCGCGTGCCTCAGAATCACTTGTGGATGCTGCAGCGCTTTCAGTGAGAGTGTTTTGGCCTGATGATGTTCTTGCTGATACACCTGGTCCAAAAGTTTCATGTTTCCAGCGACAGCTCATCTTCCCTGTTAACTGATGTTGAAATCTGTAGTGATCTACCTGGGCTTGCTTAAGCACAGAAATTTGATCTCTCTGACCTCATGTTCTCTGGAAGACGTGGCAGAAAGCAAACCAAGGATGAATACTGAAGATACTGATTTGCTGGTCCGGGCCTCTCACTGTTTCAGTCCCATTTTCATGCATATGACCATTATGATAAGGTGGTCCAGAGGACATATGTAGTGGTCTTGTATTTCTGGACAGTTGCTTCCCTCTTTCTCGCCCCTAGCACTTCCTGTATATTTCTTCTAATACCAAATTTATCTCCTGAACTTGTAGCCCAGGACTGTAAGTTCTCAAACTATAAACATCTCTTACGTTTTCAAAACACCTTTGACTATGTTGGCTGTGTGGGAAGGGTGTTACAGAAAATAGACGTGCAGTAACAGGACTGTGGTATCCTGTAGCCATGATCCAGTCATTTTATAATGCTAGAGCACTGCAGCACCATGTGTGACTCTTAGCAAATGCCTGGAGTCACTGCTCCTTCCCTTCCATCTTATCCTCATTGCGGCATCACCAGTCATGGAGCTGGTAGCAGAAGCCCTGCAGGCACTGTGAACACAGTTTCAAAAGAGAATTAGGCTAACAGGGGCATTTCACACCCCAGTGAAATAAGTTTTGTCCTGTTTGCTGAAGATTGGCTTGCTATCATGGCACATGAGCCCAGCACAGGAGGCTATTTGTTGCTTCACCATAATTTTCTGTGTCTAGACAGCCCAGGCCTCCTGACCAAGGGCTTTTGGATGCTGCAACAGAGCTTCCTCTTTCCAACAAGCCTCCAATTGCTGGCATTTCTCCATTTATAATTTCTTCATTCTAATGCCCATAGTGGTAGAAATGGAGATTAACTGAGCAGGGAGAAATCTGGAAATACAAGCTGAGATTGAGCATGAATGTAATATAGATTGATTATTTTTGAAATATGCTGTAAACCATGAAGGGAATAGGTGGAAAACCAGCAGTATTGAGAGGCTACCACCCTTTGCATGCTGTAGTGGTCAGCCTTTGATAGTGCAGCTGTTTTGGTGTCAGTTGATGCCACTGTTTTCTCTCTGGTTCAGTAAAAGATAATGTAGATATTCAGTTTACAGCAAGTTCTCACTGTTCTCTTAATACCATCCCTCTTTATCCATAAGCATGTGACGTAGACATGGAATTAAGGTCTGATTTTCCCTTTGTTTTTTAGTTGTTTTTTTTTTAATGGATATCAAGTATTTGAGCAGTAAAAGAGTTGGATGTGAAAGAATTAACTTTTCATTGGAAAAAATGCCATATGCTTTAGGAAGTGATAAACATTTTATGTGGAGGAAAGACAGGTAAGAGAGTTTGGTTAGCGTCATTCATTGTTTTAAGAGGGAAGCTTGACTTACCCACCTTCAGGCAGAGATGCTGTTTGTTTTTCTTAGCATTAAGAACTTTGGCACCAAACAGAGGATCAACCCTTTTACCTCCCTACTTAAAATTGCTTTAAAGCAACAAATAATCAATATAGCAAAAACTTTGAAGTTTGGCCTTTTAGAGATTTGTGCTTTTTAAACACCCAAAAATGAAAGGCAGCGTTTGAGTGCAGTAAAACCTCAGAACCAGCAAGTCCTGTTCTGATAACACTTCTGAGAAGCATTTATTGGTGGGTTTGTGTCTTGCCCAGCTACTGTCAGCTGTGCTGAACAATGCTCATGTCAGACACACAGGCACACTTCTACCAGTGCCTTCCATTTTGAAATTCAGATGTTGTTTTGCAGCAAGCTGCCTACATATAGCAAATGTAATTTGTGGTTATTTTTTATGTATTTTGCAGCTGGTTGTTGAAGTCAAGTGTATAGCCACATCTTTGCTTCTTTCTCACTAGTCTTTTTCAGCTTTGAAATATGTTGCATGAGGCCCCATTTCTTACAAATAGGTTCTTTTTTTAACCCTGGTGAACAAAAGTTTATTTATTTGCCTTCTTGCTGGAAGAAGGCATTGTTGTGTGCTGAAAACAAAAGCTGATCAGATATGGATTTTTTCTAATCTATGTTGATGATAAATGGCCTTGAATCCTTTTCCCCTAGAATTTCCAGTCATAATTCTCTTTTGTTATTATTGAAACAGTTGATTCTTTTGCTCCCAGTTTCTTCAAGCATGTAAGAACTTGTTTATTCTACAAAAAACCTAAGTTCCTTCTCATATTTGGTTGGTGATAAACATGATTCAGGCAGTTTAGATAGTACAACACGATTCAACAGTATCCTGTCTTTTCACTTGGTCCTCTGCATGTTCTCTGTGTGAAGACACATGAGGTGGAGGCCACAAACTTCCCTTCCCTTCCCTCCCCTTCCCTTCCCTTCCCTTCCCCTTCCCTTCTTCCCTTCCTTCCCTTCCCTTCCCTTCCCTTCCCTTCCCTTCCCTTCCCTTCCCTTCCCTTCCCTTCCCTTCCCTTCCCTTCCCTTCCCTTCCCTTCCCTTCCCTTCCCTTCCCACAGGCAGAACTTGTCAACTGTCTCCTTCATCCTAGCCCCAAGTACACTTCAAATAACCACAGACATCAATTGCTTGAAGGTTTGTATCCTCCAGCCATGTCTCATCCTATTTTATTCTTTGCTATATCCCACAGAACATCTTTTGAATGTGGACATGGCTCCTCAGAGTTACTGGCTCTGAGGAGGGCTGGGCTGTGCAGCCCAAGAAACAATGAGCCATCATTTAAGTAAAAAAACCAAGTATATGATCCTTTTCTTTTAGAGAGCTGCTGCCTAACAAGGGTCTACTACTTCCATCTTATATAATCTGTGAAACTCTTAGATTCTATCTCTGACCAGAACTTCTGACAGCTGTTACCAAAGTAAGTCATTCCAGGAACTTTTTGCTTGCCCATGCTGGAGGTTGAGGTTACGAGTTGCGGTGCCAACAAGGACAGCAATGCTTGAGGAGACATCAGCTTCCATGAAGTGGGAGGCTGACTTGCTCTGTCCTGCAGGGAATGATGTATCCTGCTGCATGACAGCCTCATACCTTCACTCTGCCTTGCCCATGCTGCTTTTTCATCCCTCTGTGGTTTTTTGTCCTCAGGGCTCGCTCACAGCAGTGTGTCACGGCTGAGCTGAGGGTGTGCAGGGAGTGTTGGGTGAAGAGCTGTCCCTGCCAGTGCTGTCTTCTCTTGCCTCAAATACAGCGAAATGAAGAACTGGATGTCTTGGATCCAGCACGAGGATGAACTTGGCTTACTGCCAAGTTTAAAACTGGTCCCTGGCTGGTTTGCTTGTCCTGTAAATAGCAAGAAGACAGAGCTTCCTTTCAACTCTTTAGATAAAACCCAGTGGCACCTAGGCCTACACATCTGGAGCTTTAAGGTGCTGTGACTACATGTAGCAGTGTTACAGTGTTCTCTGGACTTCAGTTCTGTCCTTTACTGCTGTGGTTGAAGTCAAGCCCTGATTTATTCAGACCCCAGGCAGACAGAAGTGTTATAGTCCTGCCTTGGGTGTGATGCTCAATCCAATAGTTAGGGTCTCCCATATCTCTTCCCTTCTGGGCCGTGATTCCTCTCTCATGCATGCTTCAGAAATTATGAACTCCAGTTGTTCAGAAATGAATAACTCCATTTCAGAGGCAAAGGACATTGTCCTAGAAGGAGTTTGAAATAATTAGACGCACCTGCTGTGAGGTATCAGACGTTGAGTGGTGTGGCATTCCCATGCAGACAGCAGCACACCACAGTGCAAATGCTGATAGATACTAAAAAGCAGACTTCTGCTCCTTTTTTCCTTTAAATGTTAAAACATCTGATAATCTGTTTCCTGGATTGAGAGAACCTGAATTACATTTGTGTTCTTGGCAAAAATGTCCTACACCAAACTTCCTTTTGGCCACAATATGTGATTGAGAAGAGCCCAGGTCTTTTCTCTTAGATGAGCTCTACCAGGCCAGTTCTTTTAAAGAGTGTGAGATCACCCTCATATATACCACAAATACCTTGCTGCTAGAAACTCTGTATTTCACAGATGAGTAATAGTTGGAGTATGCCATGTTTTTGTGTTTAGGAGATGGTTTTAGACACTTCTAATCATAATCTCATAGCTCTAGGCCAAAAAAAATCTGCCTACGGTGAAATAAGAGAGGGCAGATCAGGAGAATGTTATCAGATGTCTGAGAAATACATTCCTAGAAAGGCAAAGACCAGGAATAAGAAGAAAAAAGCAGCCACAGTGAAGTGTGGGGTTCCTGTGTTGTGTTAAAACATGGTTGAATTCTGCTAGTCTCTGAACAGCAGGAGTGTGAAAATCCTGCATGGTTACTCCTGGCCTGTCCCTTTCCATACGGTGCTCCCACTCCTGTTCCTTCCCTGGTGTGCTGCCGTGTCCACAGGCAGTGACCTGCTCACCACCTCTACCTGTGGGACCATCCCATGTACCAGTGAGTCCCAGCCATGACTAGGAATAGAAATGCAATCATGTTGTTTTAATTCTTCAACAAATATGAACAACAATCATTTTTCAAATTATTTTCCACCCTTTCTTTTTTCAGTGTGGGCTGCATGTATTTCTGGAGGGCATGGCATGTGTGAAGAGACTGTTTAAATTTCTCCCTTAGGCATCATTTTCAGAAATGCAGCCTCTTCAAATAATGGATTTGAGCTTTTGTGCTGTGGGTGCTGTGTGGCTCCTTCACCACCTCTGAACATTTATTTCAGAGCGCCGTCACTGCCGTGGTGCAATGATGTGTCCTGTTGGGGCTGGATCCAGCTGTGCCTTGGCCACACATCTGTTTCACTGCCCCACGACTGCCTGGCTGTGCTTGTGCTCTTTGGTCTGCCAAAGGGGGTAAATGGGACTTGATTTCCCTGAATCCCCTTCTCCTTTTGTTGTTTCTGTCCCTGGGTGTTGCTAGTGGCTACCAAAGAAACTCCTAGTAGAAGACTGGAAATATAATGCATTTTAAAGCTGTTTGTGGAGAAACCATTTCAGGAGATTTAGACCAGGCTAAACCTTCACATACTTTGTAGATTAAAGTGGTATAGAATTGATAACCTTCCCTTTAGAGGACCTGCTTTAAGTCAGTCTTAAAATGTAATCAGTGCCATCTTTAAGGAGTGCTTTCACTTTTTAGTCAGTTCTGTAGTAGCAGTGGTTGTTATAGTTCCAGAAGTGTAACATAATGTCATCTGTGTGATGCTTCTGAGAAGATGAAGCTACTCTTCTGATTTTTAGTCATTCTTCAATTTTATTTCAGGACATAACTTGGCAAGATGAACACTCAGCTCCGTTCTCCTGGGAAACAAAGGTAATTAAACAGCTTTTTTTTTTTTTTTATGTTGCTTCGTCATTTTATACTGCTCCTACTGCATTTATTGTCTTCATTTTGTTAACTTGATAGATTAATGTCACCTTATTCTATGCAGCAGCATAAAGTGACCATGCTGCAAATCAAACAGAAATGATACGCTTTGATTTACATCAGGAGATACTCAAAAATATACTTCATGAACTAATGTTCTGGCTTTGAGTGCAGATGTAAAACCAATTCATTATAATTTTATTTTTTCTTGCAATCTTTGTAATCAACCTTCCACGTTTAGTAAGACCCTTGTCTCAGATACTGTATAAACATAGCTGCATTTCACTTTTAGGTCAGGAGTAAAGTAGTAGAAGATGGTGTGACAAATGTGCAGATATCTCATAACTTCACTGGATTCTTTCTGAAAGCCTATCAAGTACTTCATCTTTTTATTAGGAACTAGAATGTTGTCTTAGGACAAATGTAGTTAAACTCGTTAACCTGGGGCCATGCTAGAAGCTCTATGTTATTTTTTATCCAAAAGGCTCCTTAAAAAAAACCCATATTTTTCTGTGGTGAGTTGGTTTGGGGCTTCTTTTACACCTCACTTTATCTCTGGTATTTTGTTAAAGCATTATTTATGGTGGGATTCTCATGTGGCTAACGCAGAGCCAGAGTTCTCCGTTTGTCTGAGCCTGCAGCGTGAGGAAACACAGTTGTGCCATATGTGGTGGTGGGAAATCAAGTATAGTTCTTGTTGGAAAAATTCTGGGAGCAAAACCACAGCTCATTGTCTTTCTCAACTGGGTATGGCAGGCATGTTAATTTAATCACACATTTCAGACTTTGTGTTTTCTGCCCTTATCTGCCAGAGAAAGCTGCTACTGCCCTGTTCCCTGTTTCTTTTTTTTTTTTTTGCCCTTGAACTATGTAGATAATCATGTACAACCTTATGAATATAATCTTAACCTAATGCAGAGTAATTATTTGGAAATGCCAGTGAATACTAAATTAATCCAGTTGACCTGAGACTTAGCCCTCCCTGCTCAAGGTCAGTGCCTGTAGCTGCACCCCATCTGTGCTTTGCAGAAGCTGATTAACCTATAACTTGATGTGACTCCTGGGTCCTGGCAGCCTGCAGTGCTGCAGTTTAGGAGAAACCAATGCCAGTCTTCACTTGCCTTAAAACTCCCTTAAAAGCTGTGATGGTTCAGGAACCAGTGGAGGATTTTCTGTGTTTCCCTCTTTCCCCTCTCCCTCCTTGCTGACCAGAAATAAAAGCTGTGCCACAGCTGTGGGCTGAAAAGTTGCATGGTCTTTTTCTTCAGCAAAAGTCTCAAAAAAGAGAATCCATTTTGTCTGGATTTATGGGGTATGGTTTGGTTGGTTCCTGTGGATTCTTCCTTTTGGTTTTTCCCCAGTGTATCAGTCTTTCAACCAAATCCTTCCACCACTGAGTCTTCCTTTTCAAAAGTGGAGATCTTGCTTTGTGCTTACTCTTTGATCTTCCCTAACTTTTATGAGGTAGTACTGGAAGGCAATTTTTAATGAGGTACCAGCTGAGGAAAAAGTAGCCTTACACAAGTGGTGCCATGTGAGGAAACCTGAATGAGCTGTTCATGAAGGTTGGTGTGTTGTAATGCATTGTTCAATGTCCTGTGAGCCAGACCTGTTCCCACTGTTATTTGAGGCTCTTTCCATTCCATGAGCTCTCCCCAGGATGGGTTGTTCTTTCCACAATACTCTTCTCCCTGATCTACCTTTAATGCAGAGCTTTTTGTTTGGTTTGGGTTTTTGGCATGTTATTGCCTGAATGTGCACGAATGTGCTCTGGCTCACCCAAGGAAGGGAATGTGGCTTTTGCAGAGCAGAAGAAAGTAGAGATGTAAATCAGTTAAACCAATAGTGCCCTTTTTTTGTTGTTTTTTTTTTTTTTTTTTTTTTTTTTTAACACTGAGAAAGGAAAATAAAGCAGTAAAATGAGTATTTTCTGTAACTACCATGAGGCAAACTGTGAGGGGGTAGTGAGAAGTGTAGAGAAGAGTGGAGGGCATGAATTCTCCCAGGCTGAAGGCTCTCAGCTGTAACAGTGATGCCAGTGGGCATTCGAGTTGATAAGGTATGGACAAGTTTTTCTCACTGTAGCTAGTGCCATGGATTCCCTACTTCCATGGCAGTCAAACTTATCCAGAGAACAGTGTACTGAATTGCTGTCATTTTGTTCAGAACCTTGTTGAAGGGCTTAGTGACTTCACTTGTGTCACAAGTAAACTTTCTGTATTCTCATTTTAATCACAAATGTGAGATAGGGCTGCAGTCGTTCATATCACAACAAACACTTGCATGAATATCTCCACTATTTTTAGATGAGTATTTCTTGTCTCACCTTTTTATTTTTAAATCCTCAGACAAGGCAAACAAAGTAGAACTGCAGTGTAAATTGCCGAGTTTGCTGTTAGACAGCATTTAAAATAATATTTTTAGTAGATAACAATAACACTTCTCAGAAGAAAAACTTGGGAAGCAGTGAGTTCTCTTGGCACTGCAAAAGGGCTGACATTTTAAAACTAAAGATTGAATTGGAGGGAGTGATTTGGTTCATGGGTGGAGCCCTCATGGACATAACATGTCTTGAAATGTGGGTTACATTTTTAACTGGAGCTCTACCCAGGTTTATGAATTCGGGGCATTCTATTTATGGCTTCAGGTTTACCTGAGATGAAAGATGACATTTTGGCTGAGTTTAGCTTTGAGGTTTCTTGGTTTGTTTGAAGTAAAAATTCAGTGAAACTCAGCACGGACCTCAGGATATAAATGGAAAACAAGAGTCATGCCTGAACTTGGAAGTAAGATTTCTCTGCAACTCTTCCTGAACTCAGAACTTTATGGGTTTTGTGATTTTAGATTTGGGCAGGGGCAGGGGGGGACTTAATTAATTTAGTAATGGGCAGAAATTATTTCAGTTTGCCACCTCAGTTAACACACGGAATGCACTGAGCAGCATGGGAATAAATTGCAATTTACTTCTAATTCATGGTATTAATGAAAATAGGTTTTATTCCAAATGCTTTAAATTGACACATATATATCTAAAGATTTCTTTTTCTTGATACAGGTAGAATAGTTGCTGATTCTCTTCTGTTTTCAACAGGGCCTGAGGTATTTGTTGAAAAGAGAAGCCTCTGAGATGTGATTAAAATAAACAAACAAACAAAAAAAAAAAAGCAAAATTAAGAAGTGACAGGCTTCAATCCCTTCAATAATCTGGTTGCTGTCTCCTTGTCTGAGTTCCCTAATTATATTGCTACAGAAGTGATCTAATCCCAGCAATGATTTGGGGAGAAAACAGCTATGTTCCACTTGTAATAAACATGCTTTACCAACTGTTTCCTTTGTCTAAAATTGAGGCAGTCTTCAGTATCCTTCTTTGTACAAGCCCTAGTTGGTGCTTTGTTTTAAATAGGAACACAGTGGCAGAAGAGAATTTTTCCTTCCTTCCTTAGCAGCATGATATCATAATTGTTTGTTACAAGCTATAATTTGGTGTGATTATTTTTACCAAGCTGGTGTAAATGGCAGCACTTCCTTGGAAGGAGAGTGATCCCTGAGCTCTTGAGATTAGCCTTCCATTTTGATTTAGACTACGTGTGCTTAAAACACAGTGCTGTAAAACTTCTGTTGACTACTAGTTCTTGAGCAAAGAAAACCCCACCAACCCCAACCTGTGGTCATAGAAGCTGTGTTGAAGGTTTATCTTAGTCTGTATGGCCAAGTGTAGGGATTCAGTTACCTGCATCAATCTTTGTTGGTTTTGAGCATAAAACCAGGCACTGTCAGTACAAGCTTGCTCAAGCTAGCCAGAAACAGTGGCTGGCTGGATTCCGTTCATATCAGCAGAGTATAGAATGGAATTTCCTCCAAAGGTCCATACTATATAACATTGGCATTGACTTCTGTATGGACTAAAATTACTTAGGTTGGTTTTGAGTGCTTTGCTCTATTTTTTGCCCTTGCAATTTGCCTCTGCTGACCTAAGGATTTCTTTCTGACTCTTGAAAAGATCCTGAAAACACCCACGGTGTGCGCAGGAAACAAAGCAAAAACTGCAGCTGCTTTGAGCCCTATATTTATTTTGGTTTTGTCCATTCAGCAAAGCAAAGTCATCTTCTAAATCTTTTAAAATTGGCTTTCTTACTTCTGCATTTATCAGGCTGTGCTTAAAACAAGTTGCTTTGACAGTGTTTCTGTAGTCTTTGTCTCAACAATTTGGAATTTTCAGCCTGCCAAGCAAAACAATTTGTTTTGGCTGCATTTGCGTGACTGCTTAGTAAAATAGCACACATTCCTGATGAGTGAATAAGAAGCTTTAAAAGTTCGTGGATTCTTTGTGGTCATCTTGTTTTTAATATGTACTTATGAACTGAGACCTGATTTCATACAGTGTAATTAAATCATTACATTCTCAGTGCCCCTGGTGCCTCTCTTTCAGCATACATTGTTTCCCAGGAGTATATACAGCCACTATTGCAATTTAGTGGATTATTGCTGCCTTGAGACTGAAGTTTGGTCTAAATTCTTTAATCCAGTAAAAAAAATCCTAAATACCTTAATATGGTCTTTTTATGGAAAGATGGACATACAGCCTCCTAAAACCTGCAATTTATAATATTATTTATATTTATGATACAGAAAAATGATCAAGACAGGACATCCTTTATTTAAACCCTTGCAGTGGTTTGGGACCAGAGGGATAAGACTGAAAAGAACACAGGCTTCTAGGTTTGCTCTACCTCAAAATACTTCTTTGTGCATGCTTTCACATGCACTCTCTACCCCCTCTCTCTTAATGTGTTGAGAAAGACTTGCCCATGCAATATCTTGAAAATACTACTGCTGTTAATAGCTTTTATTTGAATTCCAGTAATTTCTAGAAATTACAGTTGGGACTGTGCTAGTCTGTCTTTAAACTCTTGAGACTTTCTGGGCAGAACAATTCCCAGAAATACCATTTGGACTGATGGTAGGAAAAAGAAAATATTTTTATTTTATTCCTCAGATGGGGATTTATATGTACAGAAACTGCAGCTCATGTAAAGTAATACAAAATCAATGAAAGCAGCGGGGAACTGAAACCCTCTCTCTAGAATCCCAAACTGTGCCTGGAAGACAATTCACTTCTGACCATGAAATCACACCCCACTGTTCAGTGTTTGCCTCCCCAGGGTGGCAGCTGGTGGAGTGCCCCAAGTGCAGTTCTGCTTCTGAGCCCTGCATGGGCAGGTGCAGCTCGCAGCAACTGTGCCCAGCCTGGGGAAGGCAAACCTTAACAGGTGAGCTGCTACCCTGAGTTTGGCTGGGGCCAGGAGAGATGTACATCAAGGTATTCTCATGGCTGGCAAACCCAAAGGAAAAGGCATTTTTTGGGAGGGAGGGGGAGGTTGCTGTCTTTTAAATATAGGTTCCTTCCTTCTCCTGCTGACGCAACCAGTTGCCAATTTGCAATCTGATGTAAGAAATTGAGAGCAGAACTCTAATTAAAATCACATTTGTAGGGTCTAGTGACTCATTAGAGTGTACAGTACTACTCATTACTTAGATATCAGCACAGGGTGTTTCACACATGGGCCTTTTCTATCTCTGTGAAATTATCTTCCTACTTAGGCTGCTGCTCTGTTGTTTGTTTTTTCCTTGCAGGGGAGGGTGTTTTATTGCCAATTTTTTGACTGGAAAGATATTGCCTATTAATCATTTTCTTTCGTCAGCTACATTTCTTAGGGGCTTAGATGTGTTAAATAACCTCAGAAGTCAAATAGAAGCATTATATATTTCAGGGAAAACAGAATATCTTGTGACTGGTCCCCAGAAGTTCTTGGCCTCTGGAATTAAAGGCTAGAAGCAGAATTCTCCCTGTGACCTCTCAGAGCTGTATTTACATCATGCTGAGACACAGTGCTTTCAGAACCTGTCGGGGTAGTCTTGTCTTCTTTGCCTTCCTTGTGGGAGAAGGAAAACTCCTGAGGAAGTATTTTCATTTGGACTATTCTGTGTGAGGCTGTGAGCTGTTTGATCTCCAGCGCATTCTGTGAGACAGATATGCAATCTCAAGTGTCAGGTGGTCCTGTCTTCTGAAATGGGTGCACCCTGTGGTCCCTGCACAAAAGGGCAGAGAGGACATCCTCTCCAGAGCATGCATCCATGAGCAGGTTGGAAAGGGAAGGCACTGAAGTTGGAAAGGCACTGCCTGAGGTGCTGCTGCAGTGCCACGCTCTTCTCTACGCTAGGAGCGAGATGCCGCTTCCAAACCACATCTCTGAGCTGGATGTTTTGCCCCATAAAAAGAACATTAAATATTACCACAGTCAGTGGCTTTAGCTCCATACCTGAGAACTTCTCAGAAGGCCTGGCTCAGCTTGTCTGGCTATCCGCTCTTGAAATGCAGAGCCAGCTTGTGGGTTTACTTTTTTTTCTAATTTTTATTTTAAAAGACCCATACTTCCCTTCCATGGGTGTTTTTTCTGGATTTTATTTCCAACGCTGCCCTGGTGGACCTGGGGGCTGTGATGGCTGCTCTGCACTCTGGGCACTGATCTTGCCTCTCCCTTGGGCTGGGGGGTGAAGGAATCATTCTGCTGAAAGTGACTGCTGCTGTGATGGCCTTTAGCTACTGTCATCCCCAGTGTGAGCCCCAGGACAGGCTATTCAGAAGACAGCAGACTGCTGCAGGACAAAAAGTAGCACTGTTTTAATTTCTACATGACTTAAATCTTCCAAGATGGATTTTTCTTTTTAACCTGTCTTTGATTTTTGGAATCTGCCTTTTGTTTTTTTCTCTTGGCTACTGGGGAATTGCAGGTCTATTTGATATTGTGTTGTGTGTTTTTTTAAGCTGGGATTTTATCAGTTCTAAAGTCTTAAAGCATCTTAACTTCAGGGTGGTAAATCACTATTCAGTAGTACTGCCAAATGAGCTTAGGGAAATAAATCCCTATATTTTAATATAGAGAATGGCAGTCACTGTAAATAATCCTCAATACCATTGCATCCATGGTTTGTTTATGCAAAATTTTTCTGTGAGTAAATATCCTGCTCTTAATTTTACGTCGTGACTTGTTTAAAAAAAATAAATCAGAGCACTAAGATTTTTCCTCATAGGTTTTTGCAGCCAGGGTGGGGTGTTGAGTTGTTTGGTAAGACTTGTGTGTATCCTTGCCCTCACCTTATTCTAGCTGAGCTATAATTACTTGCAGCTTGTTTATGTTCTGCATCTTTTGATAGCACAGTATATTCTTCATGAGAACACAGAGCTTGGTGCTCTCTTGCCTACATCCTTGGAAAAACCATGCATCTAATTCTTTAGAAAGGTCAGATCTAAGTCCATGAATCAAATTATGTGTAGTCAGCTACTGACTGTTTTAAAAAAAATTGTTTTATAAATAACCAGTTGCTGGGTTAACAGTTGTTCTTTGATGAGAAGTTTCTGAATATTAACTACTAGGCTTGTGAGTCCTGCTAGATCTAGAGCCCCTTTGAACTTCACATGCACAATAATGTAGGACTTGAGATCAAACACTTCAGTGAAAATGATATGCAACTAGGACTTGTTTTAGACTGAAGCCCATAGATGCTATTGCAGTTTTATTCAGGAAAGGCTGGGCAGTGAAGTAGAATGGTGAAAAAACATTACAAATTTGTAATGAACTTCAACTTGTAGCAAAAGCTACAAGTCCTCTTGAGTTTTTTTCAAACCCAATCAGGCCCATGATGACAACAACACAGGTTTCAAAGGAAAGGCATTTTTTTTCCCTTGCATTATTTGTCCCTTTTTGCAAACACAAGTCTGTGTATTAGGTTGTTCTTTCCTGGCACATATGCTACATGTTTCTCAGAGGGTAATAAGGCTTAACTTTTATTAGCCTGAAGAGTGTCTAGCTAGTTGAGAATCATTTTACTGAGGTGGTGGTAAGTAAAGCAAACATTTTGAAGTACTGTTCACTTTTCTGTGACTTGTAAGATTTTTTTCATGCATTTTCATGCATACTGTGGTCACTTGCTTCCTTGGGCCAGTGTTACCTCTCAAAAGTGGGTACAGCTATCTCAGCACGGCAAGTGAAAGCAAACCAGGGCTCAAGAATAGGCGAAGAATGGTCCTGCTGGAATTATTTCTCTTCCTTCAGAGGGGCATTAGAATTATAAAATGATTCACCTATGTCATGCATACCCATTACATCTAATCCTTTATTTTGGAAGCAGATGGACCTGGAGCCAGCTATTTCAAAGACTGTAATGGAAAATTGCCTTTTTGAGCTACACTCTGAAGCTTTTTTTGCTTAAAATTTTCATGTAAAGCATCTCTGACTTTCAAAATGCATCTGCAGCTGTTGTAATGTTTTAGTGCTGCTATTCTAATGTTTCAGTGCTGTGCATGCTGTGCACTGCTGCCTTAGATGGCACTGAGTAACTCCAATACAATTCCTTTCTCTGTCTCTCCTGCAGCAGGTCTGTGACTTTATGTTTGCTTGCAGATCAGACTTTTAAAAATCATTATTTTTATGAAACTACAAAGATAAACATTTATGGAGGAATTAAGTTAGCTTTGCTGTGGTATCTGTTGTCTGAGAGCTGTCTCGCAGTGGGCTGAGGCGTTATCTGTGTGCACCAGGGTCAGAAAGTCAAAACTGTCTCAGTGTGAAGCTCTTTGAAATGCTGTTTTCTGTCCCTGAACAGAGCCAGATGGAGTTCAGCGTTGCATCTCTCTCCATACAAGAGCAAGGTGGTGCCCAGCTGCAGAACGAGCAGAGGCAGCCTGCTAAAGCAGCACCTGGTGTCCAGGTCCCTAAATCTTCTCAGGCCAATAAGCCCCCTGGCTCTGAGGGGTTGATAGCACCCAGGAAGGAAGAGGAGTCATCCTTCTGGAAGATAAATGCAGAGCGCTCCAAGTTTGAAGGAGACAAATCTGAGTTCCAGTCCCTGACCCCCAGCCAGATCAAGTCCATGGAGAAAGGAGAGAAGCCGCTTCCCTCTTTTTACAGACAAGAGTCTGCTTCAAAGGAGATGACCAAAGCTGAGAAGCCCAGCATAACAAAAGCAGAGAAGTCTGCTGCCCCCAGCACCCCGTCTGTGTCTCTGGAGTGGGAGAAACCTCGACCTACTCAGCTCCCTACTAGTTCTCTAGATGACTTCTTTCTTCCTGATCCACCACAGGATCTGGCATCTTCTAGGACAAACAAGGAAGATACTGATGGTACTATTCTTACAGACCCACAAATGCCTGGACAGGTGAGTACTGCTATACCCACGGTCCTTATATTTAAGAACTGTACAGCACATTAAAATCTGGCAAGGCCACTGGAAGATTAGGGACTCCAAAAATCACTAAGCCATAGCTCAGCTTGCTGGATTGTTGTCTTTCAAATGTGAAGAAGTCTATTTAATCTGTTATTTGACAGTCTGCTTGACGTGTTAACTTCAATTAAGTGCTTTTTAACACATAGGATAAAGGCACAATTTAAATCTAACACCAGAAATGCTGACAAGGCACCAAGTAGCTCATTGACAGCAACCTAGCAAGTTGCTGTATCACACAGAAGAGGTTGTGGGGTTTTATTTGCAAAAGCAAAACACTTCATGGAAAGAATAAGCTTTTTAACTTGAAAAGTAGGTGAACCAGGGTCTAGCATACTTTTTTGGTACACACAGCATAGTGGTGAATGGTGAACTGGTTCTCAGCTGTTCCTAGCAGTAGCCTGACAGCCACTTCCCAGTGCCTTGTCCCAGGCAGCTGTGCTGCTTTCAAATGTGTTTTCTCTTAAAGTCCAAAACAGAAATAGAATGAGTTTCCAGAATTAGCCTTCTCCATGTTTTTTTAAATGAAAAAACCCAAACAACCCAACAACAAAAAATAACCTTAAGCAGCTCAATAGCCAATTGAAGCTATTTTAAAAAGCAGATGCTGATCTGTGAGAAAAGAAAGGAAACAGCAGGATATGATACAGAGAGGGGAAAAAAAAGAAAGAGATCAAAAGCTTGAAAACTGTGAAGTAGAGAAGAGGAGTGGTACTTCAAGCAGAGCTGTGCAGTTCTGTTTGGAATCTGTGTCATCGCTCTGGCAGTAGCCTGACATGTTACTGTACACCTTCAGCACTTCACACAGCTTTGCCTTTTTTCTATTTTCCCAGCTGTGATTGTTCAAATTCCAAATGAGATGATGTAAAGTCAGAAAGATGCAGGGTGAGGTAACTGGCTGCAAGAGAAGTAAGTGGCAGCACTTAGGAGAGAACAATACTTAAGCCACTCCGGTATTTGAAGCCCTTTCTTTAGTTACCATTTTCTGAAGCTGAGGGATAATGCTTCCTGAGCTGCCTGGCTACAATTTGTGAACACGGTAGTCGTTTATTTTGAGTTAAAGGCTTTAACATGTTTTCTTGCAAATTAACAGTTTCAGTTCCTTTGTGAATGTTTTCAAGATAACTGAAATTGTTTGAAAAGCCTGTTTTTTCTCTCTGTGGAGAAACAACCCTCCCATGTGAAAATGGGAACAAAGGAGCAGACAACTTCATGTATTACAAGAATTTCTTCCTTTCTTCTTTTCTGGATTATCTTCCCTGTTCTGGGAAGCCATGCTCTAGGAAGAGAATCCAGAGACTCAGCTGTGCCTCTTGAATACTCTTCCTAAACATTAGAATCACCTTAAATGTCATGGCTAACCCTGCAGGAGTGAGTATGTTCTGGATAGAGTAGTAAATAACTTGTCATCAAAGTTTAATCTGTGTAGTTTTCTGCAAACAACTGACTCTAATTGCAACAGACAATCTGTTGAATTAATGATGCTTGCCTTCTGTGTCTGTTTCATTCTCTGTAATTCCCAATGTAGTCTGAAAAATTGATCTTCATGAATTTTTCCATGAGGAAAAAACCAAAACATTTTGCCTGCAGACCACAAGAATAATTTTATTTTTATCTGGAATTGCCTTTTTGGGCACTGTGAGTATTTTTCCATGTCATGTTTAGCATTTTATGGTGTAGGTACTTAGGTATCCTAGAGCATGGTAAAGATCTTGAAATATTGTCAGACAACATTTTAGACTTCAGTTTTTAGATAGGCAGTCAAATATTGAGTTTGTAATACAATAATTAACAACTACATCTTAATTTCCCTTTTTTTTTTACTTTGCAGACTAGTACAAGCAATGTTATCTTGAAGACTGGCTTTGATTTTCTAGACAACTGGTAAAAGATACTTCAAAACAGATCAAACCAATTTTGGGGAAGGAGTGGAACACCTTTCTCCTTGTATGTTAATTTACTAGCATTTGTGTCTTTTTCTAGAAGTAACTTTCAAACTCTTAAATGTTGCCTTTGTATAAACTTTTGTAATACCGTATGCGTTTTTGTTTTTTAAACAGTGATAGAAGTGTGGTTTCATTTGGATATTTTTTTAATATCTGTTAAAATTTTTAGTAGCTACTGTATTGAGAGGATGGGAGAAGTTACTGTACACATGTCAAAGAAACACAAATGAGAATCTCTGTATCCTAGAAATGGAACCTACAGGACCAGATTGCAGTTTTCAGTGGAAACCTTGCTAGCATGGCTTGTAAGAAATAGTGTTGCACGTGCAGTGGTTCCAACCATGCTTCAGATAACTAGCAAAAAACAGTATGAAAGGCAAGCATCCAGAATTGCATTGATTTCTAGATTTGGTTTCCTTTGAAAGTATCTTTTGTACCACTTACTGAAGACAGTTTTTCTTCTGAAGAAGGCAAAGGTGTTGCCAAAATGATGGATCCAAAAAAGCACTGTGTTTGTACCCTACAAATCTGCTAAAATAACTTTAGAGTTTTAGAAAAATGACCTGGGGAAATGGTGTTTCTGGTGTTTGGATTGAAGATTGGGGGTGGGTAGAAGGAAGTGGGACAACAGCTAATAAATTGGAGAAATTCTTCAGGGAATACAATTTCACTGCCTCCTTACTAGAGCATAATTCTTTATAATACTAGTGCTGGAACTACAGCACTGAGAGTTTCTGGAGTGTAGATTACCTTGTGTCAGTAAACCACTATGTTTATGGGAGGTCACAGCAGTGTGAGGCTTTTTTGTTTTTTAAGCAGCTTGTCGTCTCAAGAACTCATCAACTTTGGTGCTTTTTCCTCCTTGTGGGTTCATCCTCTTTAGTGTTCAACATCTGGCTTACATTTATTCCTAAGGTGCAGAGAGGCATCTCAAGGTGGCCCTTGGCAGTGTTGCCTCCAGTTCTGCTTTTGAATGATCTTTGGTGTTTAAAATGTAGAGAGCAAGAGTAGCTGTCGTTTGGATCTGTTGTCTCTGAAATGCAGCATGATTTACACCCTGATTCTCACTGTGTTTACCTCACCTTGAAGCCTTAATTCCCCCACGCACAGCCAGTGACTGGTCTGCTCCAATGCCAAAGGTTTGACTTTTCCCTTTACCTCAGCAATAGTCCCATAGCATTTGTTTGGGGTAGAAGGCAAAACACAGGGCTCTCATGGGTCCCAGCCAAGGCTGTAAGAAGGTCACCATCTCCTAAGCCATAGTCGTGCTAGGCTTCTCATGGATTAGCACTTGACATTTGGTTCAGTGCCAGGGGCAGTTAAATGCAGAATTGGATGCAGCAGGATTTTTTCTGCTTGTTACAGGAAGAGTTTGCAATGTCCTGGAAGAATCCTAATTGGTGTGCTGCTTGCTCTGAACAAGCAGAGTGTGCTGATAGAGCATTAAAATTTACTTGTTGGGCAAGCAAAATGCTGTAAGCATATCCCCCTTTTCTTGCCCCCACAATCCACCAGAAAAAACCCACAAAAAACCAAAACACCAAGGCCAAAACCTCCACCTTTTCTAGTGTTTTCTTAAAAGGTTCCTTAGCTAAATGGCAAGATCACCACTGAGTAAAAGTCATTGTATAGCATACTCTTATTTATTGGCTTCTGAAAGCTTTTGTCCATTCTTCCTGAGATGTACAAACTCCTGTAGTTCGTGGATGTTATCTCTGCATTCAGCAGTTCAGAAGATATTTGTTGTTACCATCCTGGACTTTTCCGCTGTTTTTTCTTTTGTAGCATTTGCTACAAGCATCCAGAGTTAATACAGCTTAGAAGAACTTTAATACAAATTCTTTAGGTCTAATATTGATATTGACTTGCACCTTCCTTTTAAACCTAACAAGTGTTAATCTTGGGGTTTCCAGTTACCAGTGAATCTGATTTTCTGTACATTCAGCTGCTGAAAAGTAGTAAATCCAAAATGAAGATGCACATTCTAATCTTATTCTGATTTGGGGAGAGCTGAAAACAAAAGTCTCCTACTGTCAAGGAGGGTTACTTTAAATCTCTGGTAATACCTTAAAGCTTCTTAGGGAAGAACCGGGGCTGCCTGTCTCTTCCATCGGCTAACTCGACCCTAATACACATTGGGACCAGCTGGTAGAACATGCTGCAGAACTTTTTACTTATCCTGGTAGGTTTTTCCTGTGCTTTGACAAGAGTTGATGCTCCTTCTTTCTTGAATATGTTTTTATTAAACATTCTTACAAAAATGAAATTGTATTTGGTCACATTTTATATTAACAATGTTTTAATAAAGTCACTTTAAATAGAACTGTCAAGGTTTTTGTGCTGCTTTGTCTGCTGTCCTTGATACTCAGCTTTTCTTGGTGCCATTGGAGTTGTTTGGGGCATCTTGAATCTGCCTGAGAGACAGCCAGGAATGATTTGATTCAGAATTTAGAAAGCAAATTTTTTATATTGGGGGGAAAAAAAATCGACACACTTCAGCTGTTTTTTCAAGCCATTAAGCTAATCTATATGGGGAGATATCCTTGCTTCATCATGTAATTTGACAACTGGGGGCAGGATGAGATTTGGAAAGACTAAAATCTATTTGTACTTCACTGTAATAGACTTAAACCTAACACACACACTCTCCCACCAGTATGTCCAGGTAATCCAAAGCAGTATCTGGATCATTATTGCAGAAGCAATTTGAAAACTGCATGTTGTGGTTTAGCCCCAGCTGTCAGTGAAACACCACACAGCTGTTCCTTCACCCAAGAAGGATGGGGGAGAGAATGGGTCATGTGTAGGCTTTAAAAGCATCTCAAAAAAGGAAGGTGCTAGCAGAGGCCACTGGGTAGTCTCACTGCCTGCCTTTTGTGATGTGCAGCAAGTTCCCAAAGTGTAAGAGAATCAAATGTGCAGCCACAAGGATAGTTTTTCTTCTGTATGCTCACATCTATCATCTTCCAGAAATGTACTTCGAAAAACAATTTGGTTTGTACTCGAGCTGGATTTCCAGCAGCTAAAAAGGCATTTGAAGAAGAATTTGGTTTGGAAAGACTCCACAGCCAACTAAGGGTGGTATTCCAACTATATTTAGGATCTGCCCTACACATAATTTGGTTTAATCTTGTCTAAGCTTCTTCTCAACTTTTAAAAGTTCTCTACTAAAGGCAAATCCACAGCATCTGGGCACTGTCTCAGCACAAGGAGCCAGCAGTCTGATGTATGAGTGAAGACTTGAAAGGGCAGAGTAGAAAAGATGCTGTGACTGAAGAATGGTGACTGACTGACTGACTGATTGATTGATTGACTGATTTAGCAGTGACTTTGGTGGTATTTGCTGAGCTTGGGACAACCTTTGAGGTCATGGTTGTGGGTGCTGGTGCAGCACCCAGCAGGCAGAGTCCTGCTGATCACTCAACAACTGCATCCCCCAAAGAGGTTGCAAATCACGTCCCTGGGAGACAAACCCAGCTTTATGGGCATTATTTACAGACAGACCCTTGGGCTTTGCTGTCCAAGTTTGCCCATCACCCACTTGAATCCTTATGTTACTGTATATTACTGTGAGATCAAAACCGTAATGTGGTGACCAGTGACAGGGCCTGAGGGAATGGCCTGAAGTTGTGTCAGGGGAAGTTTAGGTTGGATATTAGGAAAAAGTTCTAAAAAGTTCAAAGGGTAGCTGGGCACATGGCTGTGAAACTTGGACCTTATGCGGGATCAAGACATAGGGCTAAATGCCCTTGGCAAGTCAGGATTCGACTGGGATGCCAAAAAATCAAAAAATGTTTAGCTGCCCTGAAATAGCTTACTGAAGTTTTCCTATAATGCTTGTCTCCAAAACGAACAAGGGAATGAAAAAGAAAATAAAATGGATGGGGGAAAGAAAGAGTCTTCTGTGCTTTTTGGATGGTTTGACTTCAGTGACCAAACAGAGGTTTACACAAGGGCCTGACCCGAGCCCTGGCTTCTCTTCTTACCAAAAGTGTTGAGTGCCAGTGACTCTGAAGTTCAATGGGTCATTTGTCTCCTGAGTTTGTTCTCTGAAGTCCAATAACCAGAGTTGAAGGCAGTGTTTGAAAATCTCCCACTTGCAGTAGGTGCAAATTATCTCAGGAGAAATGTTTTTGTTGCTGTCAAGTGCTGGCTGCTATGAAAAGATGCAGTGGCATCCCGATGGAGATGGGAGAAGAAGAAAAGGTAATGGAAGAAAAACCAGAGTTCAGCTGGGAGGAGAAAATTCACCACATGGGTCCTCTCCACCCTGACATTTCCAAGCTATGTGAGCTGGAGCACTGGCTCCACTTAGCTTGGTGGCAAAATTTATTTTGACTTGTAGGAAGCCCAGGCTTTATTACAGCTGTTTGTTATTAAAGTTCTAACTGAATATCCTGCTTTCCTTGACACATTTTTCAGATCTTACATCTGCCAAGAAAGAAACTTCTGGTGTGTGCCTATAAGCTTATGTTTAAGAAATCCTGCTCTGGCCTGAGTGTTGCACTGATCCCTTTGGGTTCCACCCGTTTGGCTGCAGCTCAGTTGCTCCAGGGCAAGAATACTGCAGATGTTTGTGGCCAGTAATTAAAGCTTTTCTTCATAACTTCTCTGTCCTGGAGAAACTGAGCTGCTGCCAGTGATTCAGGGCACGTAGGAGGGCACCTCTGAGCTCCCACCAGGCTGGCAGCAGAGCAGGCAGTGGCTGCTGCAGGGACTGAGGTGCTGGAGCTGCTGCCCGGGGCTGTGCCACTGCCTCTGAGCCCTCAGCACACCCCATGGCCTGAGTCTGAGACACACTGAGCTCCAGAAACTCAGTCTGGCCAAAGTCACTGCTAAAGGACCGACAGATGAGAGCTTCTTGGCCCACTGTCCCGCCAACAAGAGTACTGCTTCATGCTTGCCCTCTGCTTCATCCTGTCTCCCATCTCGCCAGGAGAGTGGTTTAGCAGTCACTAAGAGCCATGCAGTGCCTTATGAGTGAGAAAATGTAAAGTTGTAAGTAAAATGTTGCAAAACACTTTAATAACGTAGTGAAGCATCAGGGACCTGCTTTCACTGGGGCACACCTGGCATGTTAAATTTCATGTTAAAGATCATGCAGATCTTAACTGCTTTTCTTCCAGAAACCACTAAAAGAAGTTGAGAAAGAGAACAAAATCCCAGATAAAATAATTTTGAACGCCCAGTCTTAGGACAAATTGTACCATGTCTCTACCACTAGCCTTGACCCAAGCTCGAGTCAACCAGCTAACTTTGGCATCAAATCATCTGACCGTGGAAATCTCACAAAAATCCCAGGGAAGCTTCTCATCACTGAGGTCTCACAAGTAACATTTCAGGAGCACTGGTGACTAGGAACAAGCTTAGCAAAAAGCAAAGTACCCTCCTGGATGGTCTTTTCACCAGTTGTTTCCAAACCAGCCCTGGCTGGGAACAAGCAATACTTGCTTATGGCTTTAAACGCGCTTCTCCCCTCCAGCCTTGTGCAGTTCCTTGTCACTGATGTGTCCAGCACCTCTCCACCAGGAATGACACTCTCTCCTCTCCTTCCCAGCATGGCATGAACGTGCCAAGGCATGGAGCCAGGTCCCTCAGGCCTGCAGCCAGTGATGGAGCCCTGTCCCTGCCCTGTCCCTGGCCTAGGTCACTGTTGGCAGCCAGCTGTCCCTTCTGGGCTGTCGGGCTCTCCAGGGCTCAGTGGGTGGGTTCCTGTTGAGGGATGGAACAAGAACCAGGAGTTGGCAAGGTGGGCACTTGCTGATGAGCCTGTTAGCCTCCAGTCCAGCCTGCTCCAGCCCTGGGCTTGCCCTTTTAAAGGGACCTTTCCCCCCCAGGCTTGCTCCACAGCAGCAGGGATTGTTGTTGCAGCAGCAGCTTAGCAAAGGGCCCCGTGCCAGGATGGGAACATTTCCCTTGGAGGCGTTTGACCGCCAGTAGCTCATAAGCCTGGCACCAGACCCCACTGCATCCCATAGGTCCTCATGACCCTCAGCACAGAAAAACCTTTCACCTTGAGCTGTTATTCACTCTCCAGTCTTCTGCCATCCTGCCAAAGCCCCAGCCCTGCAAGCATCTCAGTGGAGAGGCCACAGGAAGGCTTCACCAGCTACAGCAAAGTCTCCTTAAAGCACTGTTGAAGATTGCATGCAAGATGTTTTCCATTACCATCTGTATGGCTGATTACCTTGTCAAGTGAGCAGTTTGCCTTATCTCTCTCTTTGAATGACCACATTCACACCTTCCTCGGAGGGGACCTCTGCTGATAACAGACTATTGAATATCGGTGCATGACCCATAAGAACTATAACATCCCATTGTGAGATGCTCTGCCCAGAGGGAAGAGCCAAGCACTGCTACCCCATATACTCTGAGATTCTGAAACTACAGCACAGCTTTTCTCCACGGGATTCCCCAGAGGAACAGCAGCTGCCTCTTCCTCTACTGGATCTTCAGAGGAAAGAATACATCCTTCTCTACAGGACCCCCTTGCTCCAACAGAACCACACCTGACACTTCAGAGGACTGCAGCCACATTTCCAATTGGACTGCCACCAACACCCTGACCAACAGGGTGTCAGGTTGGGTTCTGACTCTGTCAGTGTTGTTCTAGTGGACTGCATTGTTTATTTTATTCTTTTTATTTCTTCCCTATTAAAGAACTGTTATTTCCTGCTCCCATATTTTTCCCTGAGAGCCCCTTAATTTAAAATTATAGCAATTCAGAGGGGTGGGGAGAGTTTACATTCTCCATTTCAGGGGAGGCTCCTGCCTTCCTTAGCAGACTCCTGTCTTTCCAAATCAAGACAAGCACTTTGTTTAAAAAACCCTGAGCCAGCATCTCACCATGCCTGGAAAATCAGGCGCAGAAGTATTTGCAAAGCATGACCATTAAGAGACCACTGGATTTTTGTGGGCATTCTTCAAATATGTTATTTTTTTCTCTATCAACTTCTTTTTTTCTTTCTGCACTAAAGGGTGCAGAGCTCTGTGATGTACAGAGCCAGCCTTGGTCCCTCTGCTGGCATCAGAGCCAGGTCTGCAGCCTCGCCCCTGCTCTTTCCTCACACTGGAGCCCAGCTCTTTTGTCTCTCCAACACCACTCTCTGAAGCCAAATTACTTTCATCAGTGTAAAGCCAGAGAGCAGATGGAAAAACTGGGTTGTAATGGTAATGTCCTGGTAAGGGAAGTTACATGACAATAAAAAAACAGAATCAGGGGTGGATTCTGAATCTGGTCTCACAGGTTTTACTCAGCACTCAGTGACCCCAGTTATAAGGATTTCAACTGACATGAAAAAAAATCCAACTACTGATTCCTTTTAACTGTACAGTTTCAGTTAAAATCCATAGAAGGAATATCACTGTGTTCTTCTTAGTTAATTTGCAATGAGTCCCCCAGGGTATTACTTTTGCTAGAAATGCCATTAGCATTTACAATTAAGTTCACTGTGAGGCACTTCTGGTTTTAATTATATAGCTTTTATAATGCTTCTTCTGGCACTCTCTTAGCATAGAAAAAATGAACCTAGGATGTAGAAAGATAAAAAAGCTATTAATTTCAGAGCTAGAAATGCCAGATCAGTACAGTTACCAACAGATTGCTGTCTGTAACCCTGCCCAAACAGCTGGCTCTCAGTGCTAGGATAGGAATGCACCAAATATGACAAAAATGTCTTTATCTGGGGAAGCTAATTTTAGACACTTTTGCTTTGGCCAGGCAGTAGAAATACTTAGAGAAGAAATCATTAAAGTTCCAGTGAAAAAGCTCTTTTTGCAGGATGCATTGCACGCAGTGTTTCCGCAGCAGCTTCCCCATGTGTCCATCTCAGGGAGACTCTGGAGCGGCTGCTCAGCCCAACCTGACCAACTCCTAGCTGAAACACACAGGCTCCAGGGAAGCTGCATTTGCCAGTGGCTCCAACAGGGCTGTGAGAGGAGATTGCCAGCACCTGTGGAGTCTCAGCTTCCAGACCAGCAGACATCCCACATCCTCATTCACCCTGGAGAGGCAAAGGTTAGGCACTGCAACCAGTCGGGGAGCAAAACAGCTTCCTGCTCCATGAAAGGGGAAAATTCAGCATTTCAGAGCTTCCCACTGCCTCAAGATAGGCTGAGGTTCCTCACAGTTTAAATTAAAAAAAAAGGATCAAAATCTCCAACATCCTCCTGGCACACAGGTGATGTGGCTCAGTCTCTTCTCTGCTCTTGCAGCTGTTCAGGGCTGAGAGACGCCAAACCCACCTTGGTGAGGCAATGACCCTGCTGAGATGAGAGGACCAAATGCCAGCTGTCAGACTGGCTTAAAAAGAGCAGGCAAGCCCAACAAGTGCATGCACCACATAGAGCTTTGTAAAGAGAGTGATTATAACCCAGTTACAGAGAGAGGGAAAGCACATGGCACACAAACAAGTTGTTACTGGAGAGGTGCACTGAAAGATTTTTAATTGATCCAGAGCTTGGCTGTTTAAAAATTCATAGGCTTCAAGTTACTCTTGCCACGTTTAAAATGAGTTTAGCTTTTGAGTTTAGCAGCCTCAGCACTTGCAACCAGCTACCTACAAGATGTGGTCAGTTCATGACCTCTTGCAAACAGTGGTCCAGTTTTGCCCAGCACATGTTCTCTTTCCATGCCCAGTCATTGCAGGAGACTCAAAACCAGTGGTGGTTGTAGGGAAGGGGCATTCACAGTCCTGAAGGACATTGAATGTCAACAGGATACAAACAAGGATATACATATATTTTTAAACTCAATAAACTGGGGCTTAGAAATGCTCACTCTTTGTAACAGCAACTGAAACACTGAAAATCTGCCAGCGGTTCTGCTCTCAGCAAAACTCCAAGGATCAGACTCAGCTCCATCTGTCATGCTGTTTCCAGAGCAGATTGTGGCACAGCCCAGCTCTTTGCTGTCCCTTTTGGCAGCAGAGCTGGCCCTCCACCCCAAAGCGCCTCCTCCTGCTCCGGTGCCGAAGGGATGACCTGGGATTTAAGCCATGGACAGCCAGGCTGCAGTGATGGGGGCATTGCTGCAGGACACCTCCACTGAAGTCTTTGCCTGCAAACTTGGCGTGCCCTCAGATCCTCACTTCACCTAGAGATGCCCTTACAGGCTGTCCTGCAGGGATGCTGCTCATGTGTGTGTGTAAGGCACAACCAAGCCCCCCAAGGACAGCAACACTGACATTTGCTATCATCTTCTGAGGACCGGCGAGATGAAGGCCGTGGGGCACCTGTGGATTAGGTTTTAGGTCCCGAGAGTGAGAGAAAACTGTGCTTTTTTTGGAACTGGTCAAAGCACCCTTAAAAGGATAACCCTTGAAGCAGCTCTGTTCCTTGTCCAGTGGTGAGAGCGCTGGGCATGCAAGGAAGAGGTCACCATGGCCCCAAGAAGGACTCCTCTCCTCTTGATGGACTGAAATTGAGTATTTACAGGGTGATGGATGGAGAGTTGAAATTTGGAAGATGTATTGGAAATGTGGTGGGGGGAGGAAGAAATGCTTTTTGTGGAGTTTTCATTTTCCAGGTGTGTGTGTGTGTGTGTGTGTGTGTGTTTTTTTTTTCCTTTTGTAGTTTAGTTAATAAACTTTTTTTCTAAGGTAGAGGCCTGCTTTGCTTATTTCCTGGTCACATCTCACAGCAAACACCAGGGAAGTATATTTTCATGGGGCACTGGCATTGTGCCAGTGTCAAACCATGACAACATATAAAATAGGAAATGGAAATAGAATGTGAAAACCTCCTGGCTGGAGCAGTTGCTAATAACCATGGTAAGGACGAGGTGCTCATGGCCCTCCTGGCCTGTCTCAGCCTCAGTGAAGCCAGTGATGGATGGCAGTGTTCCCCTTCCCAAATTACTCACAGCCCACAGTTCTTCTCTGTGGAGAGCCAAGAGGACACCCCTGCCTCAGCTGACTGCAATGAGTGAACATGCCAATTCTGTTATTACAGGACATCATTTTTTCCAGGGTTGAAGTTATTCCAAAGAACTTTTCTGCACTGAAATCCCTTGGGTATTCTCTTGACCATGCAAAGTACATCAAGACTCCTGTTCAGAGACTTCCAGTAAAGCAGTGGGCTCTGATCCTGGCATCACCACTGGCTGAATGCCAGAACACAGCTCAAAGCATCATTTTAAACTCCTGAAAAGCTGCAAAAAGCATCACCTGAAGTCATTTGGAAGCAGCCTCATGGTGGGAAGGACAAGAAATAGACCTTTGTCAGTCACTTGAGATGGTGGCAAAGATGCCTTTCTGCATGCTAGCTGAGACACAGGCTGCTGGAGTGAATGTCCCCATACTGTGACAGGCTCCATGCTGGGACCTGCACAGGAATGCTGCTGTGGGATGAAATTGTGGCTGGCCAGTCTACCACCAGCAGCCCCAAATCATTTCCCACACTGAGGTGTCCTGCAGAGGTGGCACCCACGGGTATGCAACAAAGACAAGCCTTTGCTGAAGCAGTAGAGTTTATTTAGAGCTTACATTCAAAATTTAAGTTTTGAAACTTAAATTCAAAATACACTTACAAACAGAAAAGGCTGCCACATGTGCCTGAGAAAGAACTTGCTATAGCCCATGGATATTTCAGTGCACTCACACAAAGTAGGACAGGAACTGGCACATCCCAGCTATGTGGAGTTGGTGGCCCTTTCTTAGGGAGGTCCCTGTTCTCAGCAAGGGTGCTCACCTCACATCTCTGTGTGCTGTGCTTCTGGCAGGCAGTTGTTGCCCTGAAATGGAAAAGTTTTCCTGCTTGGGAAACAGGGCCTTATTGTGCTTCCAGGGGAAGGCAGACCTGGCATTTCACCGGTGCTCATGCTGACAGAATGAGAGACAGCACCTCCCCAACGCCTGCCACAGTGCACATTGGGGCCAGCTTTGGAGCTGCTGCTGGTTGCACTTTCTACTCGTGGATCCAGAGCTTTTTGTTTCTTTTCAACCTGCTTTGCAAACACAGCTAGACATCCTGCCCTTCACCTAGAGGCAGTAACGAGGTTTCCCCACTAAGGATGTCTCACTGAAGGCCACTTTTGCAGCTTTCACAGCCCCCCTTGGGTCAGGGGGACACTGCTCAGCTTTGGTGGTCACCCCACTGTGGAGCATCGCACCCCAGTGTGACAGCCAGCGGGGCCAGCTGGAGCAGGAGAGGGCATCGTGTGCTGCCAATGCCAGGATGGAGCTGCCATGTCTAATTTTAGCCCCTGCAGCCCTGAAAGCCCTCTTGAGCTGCCACATACCTTGGTAAATCATTTAAGTCAGTGCTGCCTTCAGATGGGAAAGGCCAAGTGCTGAGTGTCAAACATCATTTTGACTGGAGTGGAAGGTGTCTGCCTTCAGGAGTCACCCAGGGCTTCTGAGGCCTGTAGGGACTGTGAACTAAGCGAGCCATGAAGAAGAGGCAAAAATACCTGGCATATTTTTGTTTTGCTTTCTCATGCAAACTTAACTGAGAAGAAATCTGTGTGTGCAATGTATATGCAGGGTGAAAGCTAGAGGCATGGGAAGGAGGAGAAAATACCTGCAGGGTGCAGAACATCCTTCAGGTCTGTGGCTGGACACCAGGGACAGCTGATTCCTTGTTTCAAGGAGACCAATCACATTGTAGAGGCTTCCACAACCAACACAGCAAAGAGACCAGCTGGGAAAAAAAAGGCATTTTACAGTGAGTTCTGCATTCTGTTGCCTGCTTGGCCCTGCCACTTGGACAATATTTAGAGTTTTGAAGTCTGGCTCCTGTTTAGAGGCAAAACAAGTGGTGCAAGATTGATTGACAGGCCTTTGTCATGACAAGGTTTGTTGCACTGGCCACAGGTGGCTCCTCCTTACAGCACCACAGCCTGGTTCCCACATGGATACACATGCATGCTCCTGTGTCCTTCCCTTCAGAGGTCCATGAACCATAAAGGAGATTTTTTGGATTCCACATTAGTAAGTAACTGGAGAAACTGAATTTTGCCCCTGGGACAGAGGTGAGTCCATGATTACAGGCAATTTTCTGTGCAGGGCTTTGGTACTCTTTCCCAGTTAATTGTGAAATTGGATAATCCATGGATGGTGGACCCAAAGTTGGCTATCAGTATTTTCAGGGGACCAGCTGCCTCACTACTGGCTGTTGTGACTGAAGCCTCATACACAAGCTGTGCCACATGTACCTAAAACACATGTATATCTCTATATAAAAATAATAATTTATATAACATATTTTATATTAAGTATATAAGCCTACCTTAACATACATATTAATATGCTTCTGGAGCAGTAGATCTCCATATCTCCCTTCCATATCTGCCCATCTGAGAGACGCCTGAGAGCAAAGAGACTCTGGAGAGAAAAGGAACACTCCTCAGACAGTGCAGCATTAGAAAACTGATGTTAGGGCTTCATAGGTCTAAACCACAGATTTCCACTCTTGGGGTAGTTTGGTGTTAATGCTTTACAAGAACAGGTTGTTAGTGATCAGGAAACTACTAAATTAAAGACTCTGGAGAGTTAATTGACTGAACACTTTCAATCATTTATTAGGGAAGGAAATCCTTGCCTGTAAACAAAGCCAGTGTAGGGTTATTTCATGTCAGGAGCAGTAACAACATGTCAAGAAATATCCAAACCATGAGTTAGGGCCACTGAAATCATCAACAGGGTTTAGACTTCACAAATAATAAATTTGGATTAATCTTTATTTGTATTCAGTTTTCTGAAGCTTTAAGACTTGCTCTAATGCCATTTTATAAATATTCTCGGTAATCATAAAAGCTGAAACTTCCAGTAAAAATCCTGACAATTCTCACTTTCTCAGAGGCTTCTGGAGTAAATGAAATTCTATGGCACTGACAGCACAGCTGCAAAGGCTGCCAGTAAGGAAGGCGCCTTTGTAATCCAGACTGAAATTGTGAGCAGATTTCCACCCCACATGAGGCAAAGAGCATCTTTTAGCTCTTTGCTAAAGACGACACGACAAACCATGGGTCATGTCTTTCTGCCATAAGCAGGGCAGAGGAACCATGTCTGGTGTCTCTTGGGCCATCTCAGGTCCAGGTGTGGTGTGGTAATGGAGAAATTTGCTGTGGTGTGTGGAGGGACATAAGGACAGGGCTGTGTTTGCCTTGAGCAGGTGAATTGTCCCCGTGCTTTGGGTGTTGTGGGAACATCCCTGCACCCGGCCACAGCAGTGGGCTCCAGCTGCTGCCTGCCCACCCCTCACACCATCCTCATCAGGGTGTCTGGAGTGCAAAGCTGCTCTGTGTGCACAGCTCTTCAAATGGGCTTTGGCATTGTGGGAGATTCTCACAGTCAAAAATTGGCACCGGTTTTTAGGAAATGCAGAAGTTAGGCAGCTGTCCTCGAGGATGTGCCTTGAGGAGCATGAGGACAGTTTAAATGCAAAATCTGTACACAGCTGGGAAAGTTTCTTTGCAGTGCCATAGGTGTTTGATTAATCAGATTAAAGGGTTTTACTGGAAATCTCTGTAGGCTAAAACAATGAAAAAAGTGTCCTGTCCCCAAAAACTGCATTCAGGCAGCCTCTTCACCAAGAAGGACTTGCCCCATACATCTTTCCCCAACATCAGTGACCTCTGTTAGACACTCAGCCCCCTGACACATGGGTCTTGTCTCCTCAGAACTTTCAGGGTGGTAATGGAACCTTTGCTTCTGGTTCCCAAGACTTTAACCCATGATAATTGTGGCTGTTTATGTCTTACACTCTCTCATGATCCTGGAAGAAGGGAGCAGCACATTTGCTCCCTAGTGGGCCTGGCAAGCTGTAATGCCCCCCAGTTAAGCCAGACTTGCTGTAAAATGTTTGCAGACTGCGGTGTGAGCTGCTGAGGGAGCAGTACCTCTCCAGCTCCTTGCAGATTCCCCATCCCACACTCAGCCCAGAGCTCATTTTCCTCTCCTCACACTGAGTTACATATCTTTTCCCCTGGGGTTGTGCAAACTGCACAGTGACTCTTTTTCAGCCTCCCAGCCAGCCTGTGCACCTGTTTTTGATCAAAATTTTTCTACTGTAGCTCTTGTTGGCTCAGAAAAGTGCTTTGACAAGCTTGAAATTTCCTGCCTCAGGAAGGACTAACATCTCTCTAAAAGACCTCAGTGGGTTCTGTTGGAAAGATATTACCCATGAGCTGCAGAGAAAGCTGGACTTATTACAAGGATCAGAAACTGAAACAGCCTCTGTCACGGCAGGACTAAAGATGTCTCAGAGCTCCTGGCTCCAACAACGTAACCCACAACTTGGCCTGCTGCCCTCGTGACATGGCACATTTATTAAGACACTTCTCGATCCTGTTTCTTGTGCTCAAAATATTCCTACCTCAGTTCAAGAAAATACATCATATATGATGTCCCTGTAAGGAATAAAGTCAGTCAGTCTCCAGCTGAACCTGGTAGGACAGAAAATTAAGCTGATGCTGCAGCTGATTGTGACTCATTCAGTCCCCTTTCCCAAGGGACATGAAGAAACCCTCCCTGAAATGGCAGAAATATTTATGCAAGTTTCAATGCTGGAGAAGAAATCTATGAGGATGTCAGTGTCTGTACAACAGCCCCCTTGAGTTTTGTCTCCACTCTCCTTGACCTGTGTCCTGATAGAACTTTCATAAGCTATTTATCAGGTAAATAGATAAACCAGCCATCATCATATCAACATGTGGTGGCAGTGGCTGAGAGCTACCCTATTAATTGCTGACCCCATTTCTATTTCTGTCACTTGGCATGTCCTCTAGGAAATGAATGGGATCAGTCATGACAAATCCATTTTCTCTGGCACCAGATAATCTGCTTTCAAGCTGGAGCAGATGCTGAGGTGCCCATACTGGCAGCCTGCTGCTGGATGACCAAGGGGGCTGTGGTGCAATGGGATTGCATCCCTGAAGACTTGTGTTGGCTCCCCTTTGTACAATAAATGGTTCTGCTACACAGTATTGTGTCCTAAAATGGCCTGCTGACACATCAGAGAATGGGTCAGGTTGGAAGGGACCAGAGGAGGTCATCTTGTCCAGCCTCCCTGCTCAAGCAGGGCCATCCTAGAGCACCTGGCACAGGATTGTGTCCAGGCAGTTCTTAGACTTCTCCAGCGAGGGAGACTCCACAATTTCTTTGAGAAATAAGGTCCCACAGATTATTTCCTGAATGAATGACAGCTTTGAATTTGGGTGTGAAACCGATGCAGAAAGGCTGAGTGGCTAACAACCAGAGGAGACTGGAGAGAGGTAAGTGCTATTTGAATTACTCAGGGGTTTTGAGCCCAGATCTTCTATTGCAGCCCCCATCACTGGGATATGAGACACCAGACTGTGGTGGTTGGGATCTTCTCAGCTCCCTGTACTGGAACTACTCTGCTTTGCAGTGAAATGGGGCAGTTCTTTGAGAGGTCAGGGATGGAGGGAGCGTGCAAGCAATGAAAAGTATGATTTGCTGGTCAGACAAGGAGAATGCTTGCCATAAGACACTTAGCTGTCTAGGGGCACAGAAACTGCACCCCAGCAGTGGTGGCCTGAGTGCTGGGCTGAAGAGCTGGACACAGACTCTCTCCCTGTCCCCAGCAGTGCTCAGTGCCCTGCACAGGCACAGCTGGAGCTGGGGCTGGGAGAGCCAGCTGTGTGCCCTCAGCCAGCCTTCTGCAGGCAGCTGTGGCCTCCCAAACCACTGAGAAGAGAAGCCAGCCCAGCTTGGAGCCTGGCTGCCAGAGCCCCTTCCCAAAGCCCTGCACTGCCCATGCCCCCACTCAGGCCCTGGTGCAGCCCCACAGAGCTGGGGCAGGAGGGCACAGGAAGCCATGGCTCTGAGTGCCCTCCCGGAGCAACGCGCCTGCTCTCCCTCGGGACATTTTGTTTTCACTTTATTTGTGTCCCTGGGACCCAGCTGCTTAGCAACTGGATAAAATTGTCACAAAATGCTGGCATTGCCCCCTCACCAGGGCAGTGCCTGGGCTGTGTCCTTGGGGGGGCTGTCTGCCAGGCAAGGTGGCCACACAACACTCATGAGGGACCCCCCATGCTTGTCCTTGTTTTCCTGGGTGGCCACTCCCAAGGTGTGAGGGAATTTGGCCCTCATGCATGGCAAACACTGCAGTGCAGGTAAGGCATGTAGGCAGCTCCATCTGCCCCTGGGGGCAAATGAAACATGGACACTTTTTGGATCTGGGATAAATGCTTTTTCTTCTCTGAAGGACCAGGAAAAAAAGCACACTTCAAGTAGTCCAGTGAAGTACCTGAAAAGGAAATTATTCACTGTTTCTGCTGGATACTTGGGGGAGATGAATACACCATCGTACTTTGTTTCAAGCTTTTTATCTAAAAAAAAAAAAAATTAAAATGGCAATTAAGAGTGATAGCTATATATTCCTTGGGCCAGAAGAAGAACAGGCATGTATCTAATGCCTGCTGCTATCTTTGCTCTGTTTGAGTCCTCTGCCTCTGTGGATAATACTCAAAGAGGTATCCAGGCTGCCCAGGAGGCCAAATCCTGCTCAGTGGAGCTCACTTCCTTTGAAGAGTCATGCAAAGGACAAAGGATGAAAATAAGAGATTTTAGGAGAGCAATTTATAACACACTTGCCCTTATAAGTGCCTGTCGTGCAGAAGATAGTTGCTGGCAATTGCTGACATCTTGTGTGTTTACCTCAATCAGCAAGTATTTATAATTAATTTTTAAAACGCTGAAGTTCCAGCCTTGCTGGGAACATTGCAAACTGCCCTCAGCACTCTGATGTTCTTCCAAAACACATGCTGCCACAAGTCAAAAAGCACAAAGGCTCACATATTTCAGGGGGAAGGTGGGGGACTTGTGGAGAGATAATGCAGTTCAAATGAAAATTATTTAGATAACCCATCTCTATCCACAAGTATTTAATTTTCATGACTGGAAGCAACCACAACTGTTATAAATGGGGTGAACAGCCACATCACTTCTAGCATTTCTACTACCTGACACCACAGCACCACAATATGGAGGATTTGCCAGCAGTGGCATGGCCAGATTTCACTTTTTTTCTTTCCCCTCACTCCCCCGCAATGTCTCATGCACCACCTGTGCTGACACACGAGTTTGTAGGCTCCCAAAAGACCTAGTGGGACTTAAAATAGGTCTGTAACAAAACCAAAAGAAAACACAAACAAAGAAACCCAAAACACCTACAAAAAACCCCCAAACAAACAAACCACCAAAAAACAAAAACAAAACAAAAAACCAAACAAAAACACCCAAAACAAAACAAACATGCAGCATTGCTGAGCCACTCCTTGGGAGCTTTCTGAAGAAGCATGGGATGCTTCTGACCACCCTTGTGCCCACAATGTTTACTGATGGTTTCTGTCTCTGTTTGTATGGAGAAAAGGCAGAGCACAATTTCACAGTTTTTCAGATTTTTTATTTTTTTAAGGCAGTTTTTTCATGGTAGCTTTCACTATCTCTGTCCCTTCTTGCCTCAGCAACAGGCTGAGAAGAAAACCTACTGCAAGGCAGGTTCATGCCGTTGTCAAATCTAGCATCATGGTGGTTAGAATGGTGGAGGTGGTGGAGATTGGGGCAAACCACAAGTGAATACCCTCACCAAAGGTTTGTGCCTTGAGCTGATGCTGTTCCTTTAAACTCAGAAATGTGCCACGTCTCGGAGCACTGCCCAACATCTTGGGGTGCCAAGGTGGCTGAGAGGGCACAGGGGAGCAGAGCAGAGACAATCAGCTCCAGGGCAGCAGCCAGCCCCTGCTAACATCTAACCTAAGGCTTTAGCAGCAGGTTTAGGGAGAGATTTCCATTTTGTTGGCTAGTGGGAAAGCACGCTCAGATTGCAACCCTGTAGCTAAGTGATTCTTAGTTTTTTCCACTCACATAATTATGAAAAATGACTCTCATGTTCCCCATTAATGTTGCTATTAGCAGACAAGGCAGGGCTTCCCAGCATGAGCCATTCTTGCTAACAAGGTCTGTGCGCACCACATTAGGGAGTGGCCCACTCCCAGCTTTCAGAGCACTAGAAGGGATTTGCCATAGCTCCTGTAATGGTACAGAGCCCAGTACATCTGCATCTCATCTCATCTCATGCCAGAGAAGGCAGCAAGATCTAGCTTCAAGGTCCTTGATTAAAAGAAAAGAAGATCAGCAAGGCCAAACTCCTGCTTCTGGGCAAAGTCGCCCTCCTGCTCTAACATCAGGTGGATGCAGTGCTGAGAAGGATGATTGTGTTCATGTGGGGCCGTGCAATCAAACATCTCACTCTCCCACTCAGTCACACAAACAGTCTAATAGCACACAAAACCCCCACCTCACCAGGGATTCCATCTTCATGCTGCAAAAGTTGCTGCCAGAGTTACTCTTCCCTTTTTAAGGTGGGCCTTGCTCCAGTGCAGAAAGGAAAAGGTCTAGCACATAGGACAAGCAATTAGTGTTCTTCACCTTGATATTGGCAAGGCTTTCAGCACAGGCATCTGTAATATAACAGCCAAAGTGGTGAGACGGGAGCTGTGCTGCTAGAGAGTCTGAGTGGCCATGGACCAGCCCAGCTGTACCTACAAGCTCTCTTGTGCTTAACTCCCTCTGCTGTGGCTGTGGGGGTTGTGCAAGCCCCAAGGCAGGACTGGGACTGGGCTCTCTGCAGAGCTGGCTACCCAAGAACGAGGCTGATTCCCAAAGAACTCAGATGTTACTTCCCAAGTTCCTTGTGGTACAGTCAGCAGGCAACTGCTCTGAGTGGGCAGAAAACTCCTCAGGGGGTGTTTTTGTTAATGCATGAATTTTGTTTTTAAAGCCAAAAAGATTTTTGCCTGTACCTCATTGCTCCCATCTTGACTTATAATTTTTGTATAGCAATCCTGATTTCTCTAGACAACATCAGCTCTGTGGAGAGCAACAGAAAGCTACACTGGTAATGCCAGGTATTGAGATATCTTTTTTCTTCTGCATGGCATGTGAACAATGGTATATTACAACAAATTTGTATCCACATCTAAGCTTGTACAGCGAACCAGTTAAAGATCTGTGGATTGGGGTTTTTTGTTTTGAGTGTGTGGGTGAATGTTTATAGGACAGTCTAGATTTTAATCCAAACTTTCCCAAATTTAGTCAGCTGTCTCTGGTGCTGTAAAAGACCATACAATCAGCACATCTGAAAATCAATACACCTCATGGGGCTGAGTACCTCAGTTAATCAAATACTGCAACCATCAGCTTTTGCTTGGCTTCCAGCTAGCTCCAGAGTATTTTCTGCATAGTTACAAGTTTGTAACTGCTAGAAAAAAGGAAAGTTGGTATTTTAAACACCATGATCTGTACATTTTTTTATTGTTTGAGCTTCACCTTTACTGCAGCTTGATTTTCTTTCCTGAATTGTTCACTAGGTCTAAATCTAGAGAAAACAAAACCCTGTCTGTCTCAGTGATCCCAGACAGCAGGGAATGCAAGGCTAGCCTAAGGCCATCTGTTACACTGCAAGGAAGGTTTTAGGAAACAAAGCCAGCCAGTTGATTCATTACAAAATAGACACAAGTTATGAAGATTATCATGGAAACAAATCCTGTGAAGACCTCTTAAGTCCCTGGCTGCTATTACTGTTACTTTTTAAGTCAGCACTGGCTACCCACATCACATGAGTAATACTGTGTAAGTCACTGATGCAAAATAGCATCTGCAGAGATCAGGACCTTAGCAATGGGTACATTTAGTTAATCTAAATTATTATAGTTGCTCTTCTGGAGCATGGCTGGTGTGGGACACAATCTCAGACTGCCTGGAGGAAAATGGCCCCATGCAAGTTCTCACTGTCTCAGAGGTGACGTGTTTCTTTGAAGATGATGACAAACTGTGTGCAACTCTGCAGAGATGAGCCTGTGGGACACTCTCTGGCTACACAGCAAAATGTGAAGCAGAGGAACTTTGCTGATAGCAGAGGAAGGACTAAGAAAATGTGAGGTTCAATAATTCTTCCCTAAAGTATACCTGTGATGAATGTCAAACCTCAGCTTAACCATCCTTCTAAGGAACCCTGGACCTGGGACCACAACTATTAAGAAGCGAATTTTCATCCATTCAGTCCCTAGTGTTTCTTTGTCCACAGCTCACCAGACTGCAATTCATGTGGCTACAATGGGGTACTTGTCATGTAGCCACATATTATGCCCAGAAATAAATTTCAAACTGAACAAGTTTTATGCAACCTTGTATTTTCAAAAGCACCTTACAGTAATCAGGAGCCAAGCATCACTAAAGACTTTTAATCACCGTAGTCTGTGCCATACTGAAACTAAACACAATCTTATTTCATAAAAACCTGTGGTCATTCAGGAACAACAGTTTCAGCCTGCTTGAGAGGCATGTGTTCCCCCTCCAAATGCTCAGTGCCAAATCCAGTATTAGGCTCTACCAAAACCACATGGTCTGACACTTGAACTCATCCACAGGGCTGGAGAACAGAAAGTGAGGGTAGCATGCATGTTTCTCTGCAGGAAATCTCCTGGTGAAGTTTGCATGTGAAGGAGACCTCAGCTCTTCGGACTAAAGTCTCAGCAGCAAAGTTGCAAGAAACTCCTGGCATCCAAATCAGATTTCTTCAGATGCTCATTCCCAGGCTGATAAACTAGTACCAGAAAAAGGTCAACTTTACAATTAAGTATTTCAGGCCCTTCTCCCTCCCCATGTCTTTCCCCAAATGAGAGCCATTCCAAAGCAGTGCTTTGCTCTCTTGTTGATCCCAGGCAGGGAAAGGACCTTTGCTCGCTTGGCTTTTACATCCTGTCATTAAGGAGAGACCTCAGCCAGCAGGAAGGAATAGGGCAAAGCACTAGATGCTGGAAACAGCACTTACTTTATTTGCATCCCAGCCGTCTACGTTCGTTCCCACATTTCTTCTCCCTGGGAATTCATTGTGTCTCACCCCAGGAAGCTTTGGCTTAGTGTGAAATGAGAGACAGCTCACAGCAACAGTGAGACAAGGAGAGCACAAGAAAATAAGAAACCTGTGCTGAGGATTGTGAGAAGCAAATGATAGACATGCAGAGGCGAGGCTGATCTGAATTCCTGGGGGACTCAGGGGAGTGAAAGACTGCCCCATCCCCATCTGCTGCTTCCTCTTTCCCCCACTGAAACCTGGCACTCAAGGATGGAATAAAAGTAGAGAAACTAGAAAGGGGCATGGGAAGCTGTCAATATGCCACAGGGCAAGGAAGGAAAGAAACAGTGTGGAGGAGATTTAATCAGTGCATGGGCTGTAGTGGGCTGTAAAATTCCAGCTGTGGTGAAACCTATAGCAGATACCCTCCTGCACTCTCATGGACACCTGAAGGGTCATGCAGAAATACCCCAGCTCTTAGAAGAGGACAAAGCTCTAGAGAAACCTCATCATTTTGTCAGTGTTTATGAATCTGTGCTCATACCTCGCCTATATTCAGGTTAATGAACTCCTTGTTTTTCACACTCAGTGCTTGGAATACTCCTGCAATGAGAAAGGGATAGCAGGGCTATAAATACACCTCATTCATATTCATACACGAGCTCTCCCACCCACAACCACGGAGGGACAAGTGGCCATGCCAGAAGAGGGAAGGCCTGGTGCAAAGGCAGATTGCTTAGGATTGCTTGGTGGTGGTAGCTCCTCTGACAAAGCAAAGTCCTTGCAAGAGGAAATGTCTTGCTGACTTAAGGCCTTTAGGCAAGGTTCACTTCAGGACTTGTCTGGAAGAGGTGTCCTGAATCTGCTAAACAGTCAGATTTGGAGTATACTCTGAAATCAAGCCAAGAAATTTGCATTCCTTTATAAATCTTATTTAACTTCTATCTCTCAGAAATTTAATAATTCTATTGCTACAGTCGAGCCAGAAAGTAAAGAGAAGAACAAAACAAAAAAACCCTGTAGAGAAAGCTGATTTTTCTTCTCATAGATTGAACTGGGTTTTATTTGAATTCTCAGCCACACTAATGATCACTTTATCCAGACATTTATCCAGCCTTTTCACCTATCTCTACTACTGCTGCTTCGTGACCCTCTGCCAGAAGTGAACTGAGACCTTGGGTGCCTTGATGTACAGGGAACCACATCTGAAGCCAAAAGGGAACATGTTGTGTAAAAGGTACAGGAGATACCTGCCCAAGCACATGCCAATTTTCTCCTTCCATGAGGCACAAGTAATATTTGAACCTGGAACTTGTGTAATCCCAAATAAAGCTCCTGGGTGAGCCACAAGAAGGGTTACAACATGGACTTTACCAGCATTCTTCACATGCCTTCAACATTGCTGCAGAGTTTATGTAGCAAGCTCTATTCACATGGGGAAATTTTCCATTGGCAGCAGAACATTTTTCACGTTATAGGAGAAAAGCCACCCTAAATGCAAATACTAAACACAGCTCCTTTCTGTTAGCCTTGTACTCCATCTCAGATATTGTGCAACATGTTCAACAGCCAAAAGCAGAACAATTTCTTTCTCAAAGGGGATGAAATTCCAGAGGAAGAAGATACTCACGACTCGCATTCTCCAGCCGTATTAGGCAGTTCAGAAAATCATCAAATTCAATCTGGAACTGCTCATCAGAGTACCGGAGGACAATCAGTTGCAGCAGGTAATTGTTGAGCTGGTATCCTTCCCAAAGACACACACAAAGTAAGCAACCTCACAGATCTCTGTTAACTAATTTTGAAAGCCACTTAATGGGAGGATACTCCGTGGCACACATCCGTCCAGAAAGAGATCTAACCACAAAGTTCCTTAAGTCTGCAATGAATAACAAACTCTGAACAAGAAATTTTTCAGGCACTGCAGTTTCTAGTCCATGCACACTATGATGTATGAGAGACCATTCTGTCTTCCTGAATTTGGAGGGATTTCTGCAAAATTATCTGCTTTGATAAAAATAAGTTGTGATGAAGTACTAATGCAGTGATTTCTCTTCATAGCAGCTTACTTGCTATTCCTTCAACCCTTGAATGCAGATGGACTCTGAAGTGGTCTGTTTCAAGGTCTAACCCTACACATGTTCAGCCCTGTTGAGTTTAACAGAGCTCAAGAAAACATAGAGATTGCTCTGACTGCCTGCCCTTCAGAACTAAGGGTAACTGGGGCAAAATTCCCCTATTCAGTGTGCTCAGGTTCTCCTCCTTCCTGTTCAGGAACACCTGGCCTGTGATCGATTGTCCTCTTCACTCATGCTGATTGGCCCAACAGGTTTGCCAGATAAAGTGCAGTGCTTGTCTTACCTGCAGCTTTAAGAGCACCACGAAGCTCATAAGAGGACATGGAGCCAGATTTATCAAAGTCAAATTGAAGGAAGATACTCTGTTATGAAAGGAGAACACAGAAAGCTCAGTTCTGGCATATGAAAGGGATAAGAAGGCAAGGTGCTTATCTCCAACTGCACAGCATAAGCATTTAAGAAAGCTGACAAGACTTCTGATCTAGATCTAGTCTGATTTTATAATGGAGGAGCAAATCTTGGTCCCAATTCTCTTCGTCATATGAACAGATTGTTGTGACTTAAACAAGTACTGTCAAATCCAAGCATTAAAAAATAATGAGTTGCTCTTCATTAAAAATGTTGTGATTTTTAAAAAATTATTTTAACTGGAAAGATGTATTGTTCTCTGTCTTCTAACTCTTAACTGACACATTCTCTTAATCTTCTTTTATGTTTTTCTCTGTAGTTCTGAACACTAGAGACAAATTTTAACATGATGTTAATATTGTCACTTACTCATTTGCTTCTAAGTATAAAAGATCTGAATAGCCACATTCATGGTACAACCAAGGGAACTAGTCAAACAGTTTGAGGTTTGACCTATATATTAAGCAGTTTTCAAGCTGGAGTTAAATTCCATCCTTTTATTGAGACTACAAATACGACTCTCCTTTGGAATATGAGTTATTTGGAACTGTCATCACATTCAGTTTAAAATTTTCCAGCAAATATATGTGCAAATCTTCCTACAGGACACAAGGATTTCTCAAGCCCCTTGCTGAAACCATGTGTCCTTTGTTAAAAAGAGATGTGGCATTAGTACCCAGAAAAAGGGTTGGCCATTTCTGATGGGCTAAACAAGAAGCAAGGAACTGCATATTTTGAATCCTTTGGTGAAGCACAAATTCAGAAAAACCTATTAATGGCCATAAGGAAACAATTATAATGTCTTTTATTTGAATATTCAGTCTGTGATTGATTCTGCAAGCCTACTTATTCTTACTGCCATATACAGTGGCAGGAAAATATGTTTAAAATTAGAATCAGCACTTTCCCAGACTTCAGTACAGTTGACTCCTGAGAGATCAGTAATGAAAATGCAGGGACACAGGAAATGATTGTTTCCTACTAGTCATGAATCATCACTTTCTTCTGTACAACAGCAGTTATGGAAACTCCTTAAGTTTCCTTTTGAATGACTTGCTTTTTAGTGTCCACTGCATTCTTTATCCCAAACATAGTTGATTAGCTTACAAAAATCTCAGTTATTTCCAGAAAACCATTATGGTTTATCATCATGGAAAGGTAAGAATGTCTCTGACTATCCAAAACAAATCCCATGCTTTTAAAACATTTGTTTTGTGTTAAAATTCATGGCTTGAACACACTCCTGTCTCCGTTTTTGTCTGCTTTTACCTAATAAACTGTTCGGGAAGTAGCTAATGAAATGGAGGAAAAATTACAGTGGATAATGTCACCTACTATCCATTTCTTCAGTTTTTCCCAGAAAACTTTGAACTCACTGAATTCCAGTTTCCCGTAGCCATTGGTCTGGTAATACGAACTAAGGAAAAGGACTTGTTATGTCAAAGTCCAAATTCAGTCTGAACTTATCAGAGTAGTTCCCTTAAGAAGAAAATGTTGACTGGAAAGCCTACGGTGCTGCTGAAACTGGCTTTGGAATTTCTCAAAAGGTAGAGCTCCAGCAGTTACAGTCATGCCTGTGGCTGTGATACTGGAGGAACATTATGTGATATAAAAACACAGCTGAGCAATTCAGGCACTACATGAGGAAGAAAGATTATTCCAAGGCAAGAACAGTTTTGGATGTAAATGGGATATAAATGACTCAGAGAATTAAATTACCTGATTAAAACAAATTGCTACTGCACCCAAAGGAGTTAGTCAACCAATGTGCTCTTCAGTATTTTTATCCAGAGACCAGGCTCTGTTACAATGGCTCAATGAAAAATTCATGGGACTAGTGGGGTGAGACTAGCAAAATCTGGTCCTTGTGGTCTGAAATAAATGCCTGTATAGCAGTTCTAGGAGGCAATGATTAGATTTGCCTGGCCTTCCCTCTGCCTGAAGTGAGGGACTTATTTCACTGAGTTACTGATGAACTGAGCACAGTTCATTTCCAGGATGAGGCAACCGCTCTGAAATGCTAAATAAGCAATGGTCTCACTCCCCTTCCTTTTTCCATCTTGCCAGGACAAAGCCCTTGCTCAGATGGACACTGGCTCAGTGAACATTCACAAAGGTCAAAACTTGCCAAGTGGGGTCTGGCTATCACCTGCTCTTATTTGAGCTGGTGACACTATTTAGGGCACTCATAGATCCCAAGGACATTCTCACTTCTGCAAAGGGTTTTTTTACCCAGCCAGGTTCTCCTTCCCAGGGTCATGTAGAACTCCGTCCCTGCTCCTCACCACCCCATGGTGACAGTTGCCAGGGAATTCAGTAGCATGTGACACAGAGGAGACTGTGCCAGCATTGACTTGGATTTTCGTTTTTATGGTTTTGCTCCTCCATTGTGCTCCAAATAGCATGGCTAGAGTGGGATGATTGTGTCTGCATTCCTTGTGCTTCCAAAGCAGAGGAAGAGATGTCTCCCCATTTATTCAAAACTATGCAGAGATTTGCTTGGAAGCATTGCAAATCATGGAAACTATTCAGTTGCATCCTAAATAGTAAACCTCGAACTGCTGCCTGCTCCAGGGTCAGGCACAGGCCCTGGCTCTGTGCCAATACCATGTAAGGATGAGATGTGAACATGGACCAGCTCCCTACTGAGGCTTGGTTTTTAAGCAAGGAAATTTAGGACCGGTCCCACTTCTCATTGCATGTGCAGGGTGACTAATCTGCATTGAGTTTTAATATTATAAACTAGCTTTAACAGGATAAAATTCTGTCTGCTTTTGTTTTCGCTAAATGTTTGAATGGATATTACCTCTGTCATGGACTGGAGCAACAAAAGCAAAAAATAAGAACATCTCAGCTGAACAAGCAAGACACAAACCAAATATTAGATACTTGCCTTGGTAGGACTGTTTTGTCTCATGTGTAACAAAACTTTTTATTGGGAAAGCGTACTGCAAAAGCAGCTCTACCTGAGGAGAAGCCATGCTCAGCAAACTCAGCAGGAATCAGAACTCTACAAAGGACAAATCTGGTGGGGAAGCACCAGGGCTGTGATTCACCTCACCTGATGCCTGAGCAGTCATTTAGTACCCCTTACTTAGGTACATCCAGAAAAATTAATTACACAAGCCCTTTTGCTATCTACAAAGGAAGTCAAGAAAGCTGGCTTAGATGTAGACACCTACACCACAAATGCCTAAATTTGGACAGACAACTCTCACCCACATGTCTGTTTCCTGGAGTCCCAGCAGCTAGCTGAAAGACCAGATTTTCCAGTTTTTAAACTGACTGTCAAAAAAGAGCGTTGATATCAGCTATTTTCACCACTGCTGATCCTTAATTTCTGACCCATAACTTGCATGTACAACTCTGCCTGGCGAATTTAGCCTTCCAGACAACAGACTTCTCTTGAGTTAAGTTTTCTAGGTCTCTTTAAAATAAACAACAGCTTGAAAAATGCACTGTTCTATTCAGAAGTAGTTTAAGATTTACTTCTAAAGGTGGTCAGCATTAAAGCATCTGCCTCTAAGTCTGCAATATAAAACAATTTGTGCTGAAACTCTTAACCCTAAATTTCTAAAATAAAAATCAGGATAAAACAGTCACATATTTTTGTTTTCTTTGGGTAGTGATGTGCTATGACATTACCAAATCCATTTCTGACATCCACGACATATAATGTTATGGACAATTATATTCATTCTTCATTTAGCCTCACAGGCACTTATTTGAAAGGATACATCCATAAGAGAAATGATATTTCGGCATGAAATGAGACTTAAGTTCTTGAATTTTATATTCTTTGCTGAAAAAGAACAATAATAAGAAAGAAATCATGGCCAAAGCTGTCTTTTATAAGCAGAAAGGAGAAAATAGGACTCATGAACAGAGATAGCTGACTCTTAGTCGTCATTGTGGGAGGGCTGTGAACTGGAAGATGAAGGCAACTCTCACCACAGAGAAGTCTCAGTCCAGACAGAAAATGCATTTACTGGAGACATGACAGGAAATTCTGTCCTTGATTTGTAAATCAGGAGATGAGGTTCAGGGAGTGACATGTTCCCCACTGTACAAAGGGCCTGTAGCAGGATCATGAGCTACATCCAGGTCTTAAAAATCCCATTCTAGTGCTTGTCCTTCCACAGCAGAGTGGCAGTGCAATAGACAGCTGGCCTCACTGAGCTGACATGGATCATGCCAGAGGTGGGGCAAGCTCCTGGTTAGATCACGGACCAAATGCTTTCCTGGTTCTGCCCTCGCTGGCTCAAGAACACCAGGTTGGGGTCATAGGACAGCCTTGAATTTTCTATATGTAAATGAATTAAATGTCAGACTTTATAAAGTTATATACAACCCTTAACTTAGAAGTTATTAGCACTTACTTTTCTTTAATACAGCATTCAGAACATATTCAAGCTCTTCTGCAGATATCGCCAGGTCCTGCAGAGAAAAAAAAAAAGTGAAGCATGTGTTACTTGAATGTTTCTGTAATCAGACCTATCAAAAACCCCAGGAAACATAAACACCATTCATCTGTACTTTATTGCAACTCAGCAAAAGAGAACCATACAAAACCCAGAAAAAGCTAAAAAATTTTAGGGCTGGGCAAATACAGGAGTGCTGCTGTGCATAAATCTGCCTGAAGGAGATCTCAAGTGGGAGCTGTTGATTCAAAGAAAATTCAGCTGCAACTGAACATTAAACCAGGCAGGCTCCTTCAGAGCTTGAGGTCTAGCTTTGGTTCTGCTTGCTCACCAAGGACTGCACCCTTACCCACCGAGCCATAAGGCATGGTGACATCTGGTGCCCAAACAACACACTACAACTAAGCATACTCCCAAAATATTTTGTTTCATGTATCCCTGGCCCTATATAGGAGCAGAAGTGTTTCCCCTCTTTTTACATCTTGCTCTGACCCAAAGTGTTTTGCACTCACCTTTCCTGAAATCTGCTCAAACAGTGCCCGGAACTGCTTTTCTTCTTCAGTTTCTTGTGGGCTTGGGGTTGGATGTAGAGGCTACAACACCAATCACACAAGTCCTTATAAGAATTGTAAAACATGACATTTCTCCTGCAAATGTGCACCCTGGACCAAGTTACATCTTAAAATAAGGGTACACATGCTTCTGAACTCTGCCAGATCTGAGGCCTCCCAGCCACCTCTCTGCCCAAGGGGAGTCCCACCCTTTCATTTCCTTCACCTGGACAAGTATGTAGTGTGCCATTGCCTTGGCAAAACCAAGAGCACCCATCCTGGAAAACACCGCTCTCTGCTCTCATCCCACCCAACACCATTCTGTTTCCCTGGACCTCCAACAACCACAGCGCTACTGAGCTCTCTCTCGTGACATCATCCTGGGACCTTCTTGAGAGCAGCAGCCAGAGGTGGCTGCACTTCAGCATGCTACCCAGCACAGATTTATTTTGCTACAGAACATGGCCCTAAGATCGCGGAAATGAAGACATCATTGTTCACTGGGTCCCCGGAGAAGAGTTTTAATAAAAAGGGACAAATTAGATCTTGGCTTTGCTTGTTTCCATGGAAAGGCACACCACAATTAATGGCTTATTTGCAGGGATACATTTAAACAGGAGCTGACTCAGACCTAGCTGCAATTAGTGCTCAGCAGGCAGACCAAGCCATCCAAAAGCAAAAAGAATTCAATCACTTCAGTAGGCATGTGCATGTGTAAGCATTCCCTCTCAAGTCCTGCGGATACTGAGAAGCAAAATAAAGATATTTGTGTGCAAAATTAATGCAGGTCTATTAGACACTCTCTTGCTTCTTATTTTTCACAATAAATAAAATTTTAAAAGATGTGAACAGCTGTGTGGCTCCCCAGTGCTAATGGGTGGTGCTTTCACTGCACGTGTGGTGGCTGACATCATCTCTCGAGCTGGCTGGCACTGACTGCCTTCAAGGGGATGGGAGGCATTACAATTATGATTTGGATTGTTACAGCTCTTTAAAGCAGAGCTTAACATTTCAGTGACATACACAAAGCTGGCAATAGTGTAACATTCCTGTGAAATGTACATGGTTTAGCCAAAGACAGCAAAAGCAATGTGCGCCAGCTTCTGCTGAGCTATTCCCTTGCTACTTTAACTCTGTAGACTTACCTCAGGAAGATCAATGGCAACGTTTTCATCTAGATCCCTGGAGAAAACAAAACCTTATTTGGTATCTGAAGTTATTCAACATCTGCTTGGGGTGGAAGCTTGATTATTACCTTTTCCCCAGGTGAATGATAAAATGGGTTTTTTAACGTAACAGGTTATGTTTAGCTAAAATTCATCAAACAAGCAGACTTTTGCACTGTTTAAATTTTGGTATAAGCCCTTAGAACAGACATTAGGCAGGACTCAGGGAGGACACAGCTGTGCATGTCATCTGCAAAAGAATTCATCTCATTCTTTGTTCATTATTCACTGTGAACACATTTTTTCCTCAGTATGCTTTTTTTAACATAAAATTGTCTTTTGGACAAACTTAGGGAGGAAACAAACAGGAAGAAAACACTGCTATATTCACAGAGACCCAGACAGTGCCAGCTAGCAACTCTTCCCTGTCAAACATCCAGCAGATTCATCATGGCACACCCTATTTTCCCACCTTCTCAATTCCTCTCAAAAAAAGGTTAGGTTTAGCAAAAATGGGCAAGTACAAACAAAAAACTCCAAACGATCAAGAGCTTGCCATGCTGGGTCTCTGCTGTAGGGCTGGGTGCCTGGCAGCCACACTCTCCCCAGCAGCCAACAACCCCACGCGCAGGGGAGCACTGGAAGGCCCAAAGCTTGCTGCTGACTTACTCAGTGATGGCCTTCTTCTCAGAGAAGATCCTCAGGCAGAAATCTGCCTCCTGGTGCGGCTCAAATGTGGTTGGAATAAGAATGTAATCACCCGGTGGCAGCTTGAATCGGTGGGATACTTCCCTTAAATTGATGTAGGTTTTGCTCCTGGCCTTGGAGGCGTGGTACCTGAAGAAGTCTTTGCCCAAGTGTCCGTCTGTGCCAGGGCTCTAGGAGGGGAAAAACAGGCAGTGCTGCATGGCCAGGGTGTGCTGAAAGCCAAACTCACTCCTTTCCTAATCACAGAGACAAATTCTGCCTGGCACAAGTGTCACCCCAGGCTGTGATCCTGACTCTCATTTCCTCTCCCAGGTACTTACAGTAATTTAGCTCCCACCTTATGGCAAGGACCCACTACCACTGTCCTTTCCCACCCAGAAGGCAGTCCCAGAGTACTCTGGGATATTGTCTTCCTACTTAAACATGCCCTGCCATTAAATATCACCATTCCAGATAGGGTGTCACAGAGCAGTGACAACAGATTCACCAACCTCAACCTCACTCAAGGACAGGCATCCGTGTGTGATGTGCCCCAGGATGCTCAGAAGAAGCAATATTGCCTCTCCCTGAGACAGGCAGGGGTAACAAAATCATGAGGCTGAGGGGTCTGTCCTAGGAAGCCATGGCCCCGTGGGGACTCCTAAATTCTCCTTTGAGAGGACTCCATTCTCCACAGGCCGTGATGTAACTGTTAAGTCACTCACTGAAAGTTATTTTAGGTGCAAGGGCCCCAAAAATGGGGCAGGGGAAAGTTCCAAACAGCAATAGTGCAACTCCTGTGCTGTAGCAGCAAAAGAGTACCTCATAAATAGAGTAGCCAATGGTCAGCATTTCAGCTCCAAGCTTCTTGAGCTTACGGCGACCCTTTTGCATCAGTGCTGCTATGAATGTGCATCCATCTTGTCCATCATCCTTCTCTGTCAAATGCAGCTTGATTTGTGGATTTGTCCAGAAAGTCTCTGCCAATGTAAAGAACACCAGAGAGTTTCTTGACTCAGAATAATAAATCTCCACTAGTACTACAAAAATACCCCCACCAAACCAAAAAAGACAATAAAGATGAGGTTTCACTCAAACTTAGTTTTTCCATTAATTGTTATACTTCCTTCCACTAAGCTTTGCAAAAAAATAAGCCAAATCCCAAAGTCCTTCATGGAACCAGGTGTAGGAAAGATTTTAGGCCTGGGGCCTTATTAAGTTACTATAGTTCAAATGAAGTTGTGAGATGAAATTTTGTAAAAATTACATAGCTACAATGATCCCAAAGTGCTGGTGCCATTCTGCACTAATACAGTTTGGACCCATGACACAGCTTCAGAGGCACATAAACATGTTGGCTGATCTGGGCTTTTTGTCTCATTTTACACTTGCTGCTGCAGTTTAACTGGCTAATTTGAACTTAGTGCTGCTCATGCAAATGTCATTAAGAGGTGAATCAGATCCAATGAACCTGAGAGCAAAACAAGCAAAGTTTTTCACCACAAATTCTCAAGTCAGACCATATGAACATTTATCACTTTGTTCATTGCTGGTTTGTTCATTCGAAAAAGCCAATCACAGAAAGGTCTTATCATTAAAGTACAGTACTCTTAAACCACACAGTGGTTTGAGTTTCCTCATTTGTCCTTTTAGCTGGTTCCTGTCAGCTGCACTGCCTCGCACCCACAGCTCTGGCTACACAGCTCCTCTCTGAAGAGCTACAGCTGAGGGCAGGTAAAGATTTCAGTGCCTGCTTCTCATTTTCAAACTGGCATTTACTCACCTAGGAAATTTCTACATCCTCCTGCAGTGGCTCCCCGGACCCAGCTTCCTTGGTGAATGGCCACTTCCCATTTGTGGGCAGTGCTGTCTTCCAGGGCATCTGGAGTCAGGTTGCAGATCTCAACTTTGTCAAAATGCACTTTGAAGTCTTCAAACTTCATCCTGAGCAAAAGAAGTGGTAACGAGCAGGCAGCCACTCATCTTTGTGAAGGATGCCCAGCAGAAGAATTTATTCCCCCCAGGGCCAGACCACCAGTTCATGCAGAGTAGTTTTGGTGACCATGGATATATGCCAGCAGGAGAGCAACTAGCTTTCACTCACTTATACTCTAAGCCTGAGGGTAGCCTTGGTAGTCTGAACTTCCCTCTGTAAAGGAGCTGATGCATTAGGCCTTCATGAGGGCAATTTGACATCTAGATATGTTCTCTGCTCTGAATTGCTCTCTGGAAGAGCCCCCCTCTCTCCCTGGACCATAGAAATAACACACAGAAATGGATCTCCTCCCTAACAAGCTTCTGTAACTATCCTTTTCCTCCTGTGGCAGATGCCTAACAACAAAATGGAGTAGCAGGAGAGCAAAAGCCCTCCAAGATGCAAGTTTACCTGTGGCAGAGGCAGATAGGATCCAGCAAGCCCCCAGTGTGCCTCGTCCAACACAGCTAGTTCCATTTTTCTGCCTCATAACAAATAGATGTCTGTGGTGGTATTAATTTACACTTGCCGTGGGCCATTTTACAACTTGGTTTTGGTGTGAAAAGAAACAGCAGGGTTTGCTTTGCTGAGTTCTGCCCCTTCTTGTCGGCTATTCCCACATATTGCTAGCCCTAGGCACTGCTTATTCTCACTCTGATGCTCAGGACACTAAAGTGGGGTTAGCATAGCAAAATCTGTCTCTAAATGGCTTGGTTTCCTGGCCACATGATGCAATTTTGGACCCTTTGGAAATGTGCCTCAAAGCAGAGGAAGGGGTTGCCCTTTATAGATTAGATTTGAATTCTAGGAGGTAAAACACCTGTTCTGATTTCCCTAGAGCTGTTCTGGGTTTGTACTTATGAAGGAAAAGGAAGATTCTGACCCTCTGATCTTAGGAGGGAAGGGACTAGGACTGAGAAGCTGATTTCTTAGCCAACCACAAGATGCCCCTTTGCATCTATTAGAAGCACCTGGACAAGACTAATCTGAAATGCTAATATGTAGCCAAAACATCTTTGAGGTAGTTAATGAGGTCAAAATATCCTCAGCATGTCACCATGAAGATTTTCTTCAGTTCTCACAAGTCCAAAGAACAAAAGGGTTTAAAAAGGGAATTTTTTTCATTAATTTCACTGTTCATTTGATGCCTACTTGCACACTTTTACCTCTATCACATGGTCAGGCCTTAAGTTCTGCCCTGTATTGAGATACTTGCTGGAGTTCCTTGGGTACCATGTAAAGTCTTTGTCTCCTTTAAATTCATCACATAAGCTACAACTGTAACCAGGTCAAAAACAGACAAAAAAATCCCACCAAACCCAAAGCCCAAACAAACACAAAAGCTTTTTGAAGAAGCTGCAAATGCCCAAATGCATTTGCTATGTCAATAGAAAATAACTCAAAATACCTTATGTAAAAATACAGTAACAGAACAGCCACTGGACCTACTTCCCTCCCGTTATCAAAATTTGCGATAAATCATTTCGTGTGACTTAATGTGCTACACTGTCCATCTCAAATAACTTCTCAGGCCTGAAGTTGAACTTTTGTTTAACTTGCAGACAAAATCTGGAATAGCTCCATTGCACACCTCTCTAGATTTACCTATGTGTAAAACAATTGAGCATCTGGCCCCAGAAAATGTGACCCAACACACTGTCACAGCACGATTGATACAGGGCAGGGGGATCATGTGCAAGTCAGCTGTCTGCTCTGTCTGAGATCATGAATTTGGCATGAAGAACATTTCACACTTCTAAAGCAATTTCCACCATGTTGGTTTTTTTTTTTTTTTTTCATCATTTCATTTCATTTCATTTCATTTCATTTCATTTCATTTCATTTCATTTCATTTCATCTCTTCTTCAATTTTCCCCCAATTTCACATGTATCTTGGTGCTGTTTACTATATGCAACTAGTAGTATTGCTTCTCAGGACTCATTCTCTTCCAGTACATGCCCAAAATTAATCTTCAAGGCATTTCATAGCTAATACAGTACAATACAATCCTCCCTTTTGTATATCCTTCCTTTGTTCATAGGAAGGATTTAAAGGGTGTTTCATTCATGGGAGACACACAGTATTTGAATTACCAATGCCATTAACTAAACTGATTTTTGAGGGCTTTTGTTATTAAAACAGATATAGGCACACATGAAACACAGAAAACAAAGGGAGCGTTCTACCTGTCCTCTCCTAGGCAGAAACTGAGAATTTCATCATGCAAAGGCTTCTCCCTTGTTGGTTGTTTTGGCCACTTGCAGCTTGATTTCTGATTAGAGTCCCACACTTCAGGAACCTGTGTCTTACCAGAACTCTCCATCATCCCGTGCTGCCTGAGACAGGCGTCTCTGATCCGATGGGCTGACTGAGCGCCACTCTGCAGAGCTGCAGGAGAACAAAACCAAGCTTTACTACAGGCATGTGGCAATCCATTTTCCCTGGCTCAGAATGACTGGCAGGACATAACAGCAGGCTGCTCTTCTCTCACGTGTATTTTATTTGTGCAGCTTACACAAACACAGTTGCATTTAAGAGGTTTCCTGATCCTGCTGGCACTCATGGTCGCAGAGACCCACTTAATGCAGCCAAAAGCAGCACCAGGCCAAAAATCCCAAAGCTGCTCCAGAGTGGTCTTAATGTGAGTTACTGACATTGGGACTGGGCTCAGGTGTTTGGGTTGGAGACAGTAGGGCTATTGGTAAACCTCAAGATGTTGTTAAGTAAACATTCTCCTTAAATCTGTATTCCATGTGTAGCACCATCATCTTTCTCACTCTTGTTGCTAATTTAGGGCCAGATGTTTTTTCAAAATTGAGTCAGTGGGAACTGACTGCACAGAGAGATTCAGTGGAGTAACTGGGGCCCCAGGTTAAGCCTTTGCCTCCTTTTCATGCACTCCTTCGACTTCAGCTGTGGCATATCAAAACCAAACAAAAACCTGATAAAGCTTTTCAGGAAACGTGGAAGTGCACTACTGTATTTCCAATTTGACATAATAAAGTAGAAGGCACCCTGTGTTGTGGTTTTTAATTCCAGCAACCACTGCAAAATGTTAATAGAGGCTCCTGTATTGACCTGCAAGCCCCTCTGCATCCTGAGTTCCAGAAAGCCTCCCAAGTGCAGAGTCAGAGCTCTGCTTTGCAGAGACAGACTTTTTGATGAACAGCATAAACTGCCAGATCCCTCTCCTGATCATAACCTCTCCATCTTTTTCAGATTTAAGAACTCATTATACACGTCAATTATCCATGTTTTTCTTCAAGATAAAGGATCTGAACTGATGCGGACATATTTAATTTACTTCTGAGCCATGATAAGGACAGGGAAATTTGAAGTAGTCCTACAAATGGTTACATATCTTAGCAATATTAAAGGGCCAGGCAGGTTATGGTTCCTCTCCTCTGCATCTATGTGAATTAAAAAAACCTCAGTAGAAAAAGTGACCCAAAAATGAAACAATGCATATGTGCAAAAATATAGTGAAAAGTGTGTGTTGGAGAGGAATGTAGTGTTGATTTTTTTGCCAGATATTTTTTTCATTTTGCATTGTTTGCACTTTGTTTACTGTTAGTGGTAATACCTGACTGATTTTCAGGCCAACTCTGCTATGTTTTGGGGTCCCTCCACAACTTTAATGGCCATTTATTATTATTCAGGTATTACTCCTCATGTGCTTAAGAAACCCCAAAAAATAAACAGAGAGACGCAAGCTATTAAGAGGGGGTAGTACATTATCAGTTTCAGCTTATCTGTAGTAGGACACACTATGGATGCTGTGTTACAGGTGCTACAGCAACAGGCTTGTAAATACTTAACCAAAAATATCACTCCAAATGTGTAACTTTTACAATTGAGAGTGTATTAATATTAACTTATCTCATTTATATTCATGCATGATTTCTGCTGATGCTAGAATTTGGGGGCTTAACAACCTTGACCGTGTCTGTGCATTGCTCTGCTTTGAATATGCTGAGGGGGAGATGCTGTAGGGCAGAAATACTGTTAGGCGCATGCAGACTCTTGGTTTAATTTCCGGAGCAGCTGGGGCTTCAGGAAGCCAGTTATGGAGCAGAAGCTGGGATTTGGCCTTTGCAAGGCCAGTGTGTAAGGGACGGTGCACCCACTTGTCACTCCAAGGGCCGTTCCACTCCACCTGCCCCCACGGGTTCCTTATCCTGATGAGCTGCACTTGCCGGCCCCTGTAGCTCACCTGGGGAAGAAGGAAATACAGAAAATATCAAGTGCCAGGATCTAGGGAGCAAGGCTTCTCCATTGTGCAGAGGCCGGTGTTAACAACTGGGCAAAAGGTGCAGAGTGCCACAGGAGATGTGGGAGGGAGAGTTGGATGGGAATTTGGATAATTTCCCCAGATAACTTCCCCCATCACCGGAGGCTGAGGGGACACTCCCTTATCTTTTTCCCAGGTGTCTCCTTGCCCCCTGCTGCTGGACATACCTCCTCAATGCCAGTCACAGAGTATGCATGGCCCTTCACAAGGCCAAACGGGGTTCGAGCTTCTGACTCAGCTGCACTGCTGGTCTGGAACAGGGGAAAAAAATGTGAATTAACCTCTCTTTTCAGAGTGGGATTGCAAATGGTGCCACCTGGTCCCTTCCAAGCACCAGGCTAACCAGTGGCTAACCAATACTACAAACAGGGAACTTATCTTTCTGCTCAACCATGGTGCAGTGGTCCCCTTTTGGGAAAAAATATGGAAGGTTTTAAACATTGTTTAAAATGAGGTGATTCCAGGGTGTAATTCCTCCTCTGCCACTTTGATTTTGTTTCAACACCATCTACATTTCCAGACTGAGATCAGGTGTTCACATGGTCTCATTTCTTGTAAAAAGGCTTTGATGGACAGTGATGGTGGTGAAGGGTCCCATCAGCCAGCTGAGTATCACACTGCCTAGTTCAATAAAATTTTAACTAGTCTTTGCAAGCAGCAAACTTCATCAGGAGGAAAAGTGAAACTCAAACCAGGAAACACTGAACCCCAAAGCTGAGGGCACCGAGAAATTGAGACCCCATTTCTTACTTACATCAATAGAACAGCCCACCATTGAGCATCTTTTCAGGGCTTTTCCTAGGATTTCATAGAAATTGTCAGGAGCCTCCTTAACATCATACGTTTCTCCTATACCCCCAGTGAAATCCTCCATGGCCTCTATTGTACTGCCACCCTTCAGAGACTCGTAGCTGCCATTCAACCTGGAAAACACACACTGACCGTGAGAATTGCTTTCAAGATATCCATGTCTGAGAGCTTTCTCACATGTGTGTAGAATTGTAGCAATAGCACTGAAGTCAAAATAAGCACCCCAGAGTGTACCCATGCAGTAGTATTGGGTTATTCTGCTTTCCTTTTTAGTTGCATTTTTAATTCATCCATTTCTCTGTATCTCTATGGCCTGGGGGTGTTCTTTCTTTAGTGCCAGTTTTCAGGCTGGCAAGGGCAGCAGCAAATGCTAGAAGCTGCTCACTAGAATTGTGAATACCATATGAACAAACTGTGAATAATTATGTACAAGTAGCAAATTATGTATGTGCAGTGGGACTTACTTGGCATAGGCTTTCTCTAGTAAGGCACTCCAAAATTCATTGAGTTCAGCTGAGTGCAGGAAAACCAGCCGGCCCTTGAAGGTGGGCAATCGGTCATCAATCACAACATCCAGCCACTCGTTGTGCTGCCAAAACTGTGTAGAAAGGATGGTGCATGAGTTTGCTGACAGCACAGCATTTCCTGAGAGCAGGATTCTGGTGTCCCAGCATTTCTAATTGTAACGCTTGATTAGAAGACATGTAAATCATCTGTTCCTGCTCTGTCCTGCAAGGCTGCTCTCTAGGAAGGGTGATCTATCTTAGGAAAACACTAAGACTAAATGTGTAGACCTGTACTGTAGCTCCTTGCCTGGATTATGTTAATCACACCAGTGTTCACCACATAATTCAAAACTTTAGGACACACATGTGTTACAGGTACCAGTTCAAGTCCTATAAGGACTTACATCCGAAGTGTGTGCCCAGGAAAATGTGAAATTATTTTTAAAGCCATGTATCTGTTCACATAAAGGAATGCCTATGTTTGTGCCTGTATGAGGCTGTTGTAGCCCTCTAGTTTGTTACTCAAAACATGAACAACACTGTAAGCTCAGAAATCCTGCTTTTTTCAGTGTCTCCTCTGCAGTACCTGTCAGCCTCACTGCAAAATAGACCATGAAATGTAATGACAGAGATGGGTTCATTCTATGACAGATGTTCACCTTACCTGAAAGTGAAATATTCCAGCGTAATCTGGCCCAAAATTTTGATCCAGTGGCACCACTCTTGCTAGTGTTTTTTCATTCAGTGTGAGAGAAGCTATGGCTGCTAAAAGCCAGCAGTCACCTGTGGATTGAGAAGGGGGAAAGAGGAGAAAAAGGGGTCAGAGGAGATGTTATGACAGCTAGCTGCCACTTTCCCTGAAATCCAAAAGACAGCCTGCATGTCCCCAGAGAGGGTGTCCCTGCCTGGCCAGGGCAGACTGTGCTTCAGTCTGCAGGAGCTGGTAGACAAAAGACTCCCTTGGGCTCACAGTACCTCTGAGTGAAGATCCTTCCCTGACCCTGAATCCCATTGCACCAAGATGGCCCCTGGCATGGATGGGTGGGATCTATCCAAGAAGCAGCTATGGGCCAGGTGAGCCTGGTCAGGACCTCCAGCTCCACTGCTGCCACCAGCTCAGGAGGGACAACATCCCCTTCTCTGTGAGGACACTGCTGCTGCTGCTCCACACAAACACATCCACCCAGGGGGAGTCACTCACCAAGATCCCCTTGACAAATGTCAGTTCTGGTGGCTCCTCCAACAATAAACTTGGGGTCTTTGACAATGTCCTGCAACAGCAAGACAGAGAAATTACTTAGAATTTTAAAGGAAAAACAGGAAAATATCACCATCACTCTTAACTAGACTTGCAGCAGCACTGACAAACTCTATGTGCCACACGAGCTGTATTATCCTGCAGCAGTGTTGCCACCACAAAGAACAAGATGGGGAATCCTTGCTAATTAATTACAGTGTAGAGCAATTAAAGAATCAACTATCCTCATTTTTTTCATAATTAGTTGGCTGCTAATGAAAGGCTGGCATTCTTTATTCATCTGTAGGCAATTGTTAAAATATCATAGCACAAACTCATCCAGAAGATTGATGTCAGGCTGCAGCCCTGGTTAACAAGGCTTTTTGTTAGCTTGCTTTCCTCCAATGGCTGAAAAAAATAAAATTGACAATTTACTTTTAACTGAACTAGTAAGCCTTTTATTTACTTGCATGTAATACCCGGAACATACAGTGTCTGATAACCATGAGACAATTTCCTCCTCAAAAAAGCAAACAACAAAGATAGCTTCAGTTCTGCTAATTTTTAGGAGGAGCTACCACTACCCACGCCGTGTGGTCAGAGGTCAGAGGGAATGGTGCTTATGGTGGCATTACAGCAGTTCTCAAGCATTCATTAGACTGGTTTAGTTCAATTACTAGTACCATGGTTGGATAGAAAAATTACAGTGATAAACCAATTAATGTGGCAGGAATTCTTCTCCATTTTCCCATGAACTGTATATTGAATGTAATTGATTGAACTGAATGGAAAAGGGGAGAGGAGAATATCTAATACATTACTGGAGAAATATGCCTGTAGTTAATCAGCTTGCCCTAATACATTATTGCAGACCCTGTGGCATGAAGCAGATCCTTCTGCCTAAGTGGCAAATGAAATTAATGGGGAGGGCGGGGAAAATAGAAGAGCACATTCACTCATTTAGTCCCTGCATTTGCCTAGATTAAATTGAGTTGCTTTGCGTTCATATCACTGAGTATCAGACCATAGGGCAGAATACCGACAGTTTTGTTCAGCTTCCTGCACTTATTGCTGAAGCACCTGCTGCTGGAGCCAGGGCACTCCCCTCAGTGAAACAGCGCTGCTGCTGCGGAGCTCCCCCTGCAGAGACAGCATCCAGGAGGAAGCTGGTTTGCATAATTTTTGTTTGCCTTTGCTGGGGAGGAGGTGGTGGCCAGGTTGTGCCTCAGGCACAGGTGCCCTGGGGAGGAGGTACCACAGCACACCATGTCCCCAGAGTGTGGAGCAAAGGGAAGCAAACAGCAGCTCCTCCTTAGCTGGCCCGCCTGCTAGTTAAATACACTCAGTCTCGTTGGGACTGGGCATGGACAATAAAACCACAGCTCATTGCCTTGAGACATTGATATAGCAATGGCTGATAAAGCAGCTGATGTTCAACAACACACTTTGTTTTATCACCATTGCTCTCAGGAGACTGCACTGCATTGCAACTAAGGCATTTAGCTGTTACCAAGAAGGCCTGCGTGTTAGCAAGGGACAAGATAAAAAACCTTTCTTTCCACTGACATCGGTTTGATTCATGACTCATTGTTTATTACACATCTCTGTAACTCATACATGGAAAAATGTTTTCAATCTCCTATGTCTAGAGCAATCAAAAATAATTTTTAAAAAATCAATAAAAAGGAATTGAAAGGATGTTGACTGGACTTGTGCCACATTCTCTGCTGAACAAAAGAAAACACACTCTACAGTTTTGGAGCGGGTGTTGCAAAAATAATGCTAATTTTAAAAGGACTTTCAGATGGTATAATAATGTACCAGGACTTTCAGCACGTTAAAGGACAAAACCCAGCATTCACACACAGCATGCAGTAATTTAAGGATTCACCTGCACAAAGACATTGCCTGGAAGTAGGAACATGCAGTCTTCAGAGAGATGAAACATAGTGACCTGTGACTGTCCTGATGCTGCATTAAAGCTATGTTTCTTTAAACACAAAAGAAAACAAATTGCCTCCCAGTGCCTGTCTTGCACTGGTAGAGGGGGTGCATAGAGACCTAAAGCACACTGGGAGCGAGATTGTTTAGGTGATTTCTGTGATTACATTTCTCTGCCTGGTCCCAACCTGTAATACTGGTTGTCAGTAGCTGTTCATACTAGGAATATTTCTTTCTTACTTCCTCCTGTAGACCATAGACTCATCTGAAATTGATAAAACCCATTTGTCTTTCCTTTTTTGGGTTGGGCTTTTTCATTCTTCAATTTATATGTCTACCTTTCCCAGACACTGAACTGTTGAATTAAGGAAAGGAGAGGAAATATAATGAGAAAAGAGTCTTATGTCCTTCAGATTGTTCTAAAATTTTGATAAAGGACAGCTTGAATTTGAATTTAAAAAGGATTTTAAAGGATCGCTAAACAAAATCACTAAATGTCTGAATCTCGGAGCACTTCACTTATGTAGAAAGTCAGATATTCATCTGATGTAGATCCAGGTAGCTCACTGATTGCAGTGGGAGATTTACAGATTAGTGCTAGTTGAAGGTCTTGCTCATGCTGCTACAAACATGCATATATGCAGATATATGCATGTCAAAGTAATGAGAAAGCCTTCTCTACTCTCATTACTAAAGATTAAACTCTAACAGATTGTAAATCAGAAGATTTAGATTATTTATCCCGGCAATCAACCTCATGTACTGTGCTACACTTGAACCAAGCTACTGTAAAATACTGGTGGGAGATGCAGTAAAAATCAGTCACCATGAAAGAAGTTGGAATACAGATACCCTGCACAGAGGCCATGATTTTGTGCTCAGCCTCTCCAGCTGCGGCAACTCACCTGGCACATGCTCCAGGCCAATGTTCCCTTTGCAAAGTAAAACGTGTTAAATTGAAATTGTTACACCACCTCTATTTTGCTGCTGCTCCTGATGGACAATAGAGATGAAACTGATTTAGTTTAAATGCTGAGGAACCAGAGCAGAGCATAACTAATACCCTGTCCTTACACATCCTCTCAGCCTCCCCTGAGTTTTATTTCTCGCTGTGCAGCTCACAAAAGTGCGTGGGGGGAACTGGAGTAAAGGCAGATGCCATTTGAGGTAACTTACTCATCCTGGAAATGTTTCCAGTTCAGCATACAAAGATCCTGAAGAAAACAGAGCATTCTCCACTGCCTCTGCGTACCATACAGAAGGGCACACAAGCTCTCAACCACTCCTGGCCACATTTTACACCAAATTTTAACTATTCCGAGCCCTAAAAAGACAAACTAGCACCTATGAGCTGGGCAAAGGAAAACCATTCTTTAAGATTTGGTGTCCATTTTTGATGCCTCTCAGCACTCTAGAGTCATCACACCCGAAGCATCTCAGCCTCACAACCTCTCCTGTGCTGGGAGGCAGCCCCACAGGCCACCTGGCTTTCTGGAGCACAGACAGGCAGCAGTGCCTGTGGGGGCTGCACTTAGCATGTGCTGGGATCTCCAATTTTTTTCCACAACTGAAACTTGTCCAGGAGTAACAGCTTTAATTCTGCTCTGTATCAGCACTATGTTAACTACCAGATGCTGAGGCACTGAATGCTTATCATCGGGAATTAAGACAATTTAAACCCTTCTTTAAGCTTACTTTGTTCTTTCTCTCCCTTGGTATCACTATCACCAAAGAAAAGTTTTTTATAAAGGAAGCAGCTTCCAGACTATGAAGAAAACCCAGAATAAACATCAGTCCTTAGCAAAGAAATGAAATGTTGCCACATTTTTTCTGTGGTTATTAGTTACAGGGTGAAGTGAGAAGAAGGAACCTGGAGTGATGCTGGGTTTATGATCTGAGAGCATATGACTGGTGCAGCTTCAGGCTCCCACTGTTATTAATGACTGTTATGCAAGATGCATTAAGAGATACTCACTGAGCCCTTGGCTACTGCTGAATGGCTCAGTAACCACGGCATGCAATTGTAATCTCTCAGTGCTCCCTGATGGAAGTGAGCAGGTAAGTGTAAGACTCTAGTGCTGCAAAAGTTAAAAGGTTTGAATTTTTGAAGTTGATCTCATTTATGAATTTCCTACATTAACAACACTCAATTTCTCACAGTTAGACCATTATCATAATGTATTTTACCCTTAATTCCCTGCGTGCCCTCTTACTTTCATCTTTTGTCTGGCAATAATGCAAGAGAGAAGCTGATTACGAGTCCTTTATGCATGCACATAAATACACATGCATAAGTGTGACTGTACAACGAGCTACACCTGAAACATGGGGTGAAGCCTTCCAGCCCTTTCATCCTGCAGCTTGAGCTCTTTGTGGGGGGCATATCCCAATCCTGAGCCACTGCTCCTGAGGTGGGAAGGTTTTCATCCATGTCACTGTTAAGTTGGATGTGATATACACACATGTGATCAGGGTCTATGAAGAAAAAAGTTTTTATTCTGCGTGTTCTCTAGCTTATATACTCTTGACAAAGTGTGATCTTAAGTCATTAACTACATTACAATAACTTATTATATTCATTGGTGTAAAGCAATTAACGTCAATATAATTGGCAAAAGTTTTACAGAAATTAATAAAGTACATATAAACATCTACTTAAGCACATAGTCTAGCTTACAAAAATTTTCATGTATCTTTTCTAATCAGTTTTCATGCTGACACCTTCTTCTTCTTCTTTGCTATAGATACACTCGAAAATCATCAACTGTTATTTATTCTATTAACTCAGCTTTGCTTGCAGGCTAGCTGTCAAGCCCCTCCATACTCCCACACTTCATCTCCACATCTCCTCGAACAGGGGGTTCTTGGTGGCCCCCCGAAGCCCAGCTGCCTGACCTTGGGCGGGACGGGAGGCACAAACACAAGGGCATACTCACCCCAGGCCTCTTCCAGACGAAGGGAATGGCTGGGTTTTCACTGAAGAAGAGAGAGGAATTGCAGGCAGGGAAGTCGGGGTCCTCGAAGAGGACACCCCTGCGCAGGCACTCCCGCTTCAGCTGCTCGTAGCCCTTTCCCGAGCTGTGCGTGCCTCGGGCACCGCCGGGATGCGCAGCCGGCCGCGGCTTCGAGTCCTGGGGCAGGTAGGGCATGTCTGCCGCCCACCTGCCCGGAGAGACAAGGCTTACCCGGTGGTGGGGACAGAACAGGTGGGAAAAGAGAGGGGAGCGAGGATACAAGAATACCTCAAGTGCTTTTTGAAGGACGAGGGGCTGGGAAGGACTCTGTGGTGGGGGAGCCGGCAGTGTCCTCCAGCCTTCCTCCGTGTCACCTCCTTGAGCTGCTGAGCGGGACTGACCTGCACAGCACCAGAGACAAACACCCTGAAAGCAAACAGGGAGGGAAGGCGGCCGGTCCCGGACACCCAGGGAGCGGCCCGGGCTGCCCTGTCCTTCCTTCCCGCGGCTGCCGGGCCAGGAGGGGTGTGAGGGGTGTGCGCGGCCCTGGCACCGCTCCCGGCCCGGCACGGCCCCGCGGGAGGCTGCCACGGCCCGGGGGTGGCTCCGAGGTATGCAGGACTCGGCCAGGGCCATTGGGCTGGGCTTGGGAGGGAAACCGGAGCCCACGGCGGGCTGCGGCCGCGCTGCCAGCTTGCCTGGCTCTCTCTCCCGGGCGGGAGAGCGGCCTGGGCTGCCTGCGGCCCGGCTGCCTTGGAGGGCAGGTGTTGATCCTGTGGGACGTCATGCAGGAGGGACGGCAGGGACAAGAGATGCCCTGGCCATGGCTGCTCTGCTGGCAGGGTGCAGAGCACGGGCTGGGTGTGCATGAGAGGGGTGTGCAAAGCTAGTGGGGAGGACTTGGAGCAGGATACATCCTGGGCAAACACAGCAAGAGCATTAGAAAATCCCTGAGGAGGGATTCTGATGGGCTGCACACTGTAGGAGTTCTGTGTGCACTGTATGGTGTGATTTTAAAACAAATACCTATTGTCACTGATTTCCAGGTTTCATGACCTTGTTCATCTGAAGGGTTTGGAGCACAAGTCATATGAGGAGCAGCTGAGGGAGCTCGGGTTGTTCAGCCTGGACAAGAGGAAGCTCAGAAGGAGCCTTATTGCTCTCTACAACCACCTGAAATGAGGGTGTAGCCAGGTGAGGGGTTGGGCTCCTGTCTCAGGTAACAAGCAGTAGAGCAAGAGGAAATGGCCTCAAGCTGCATCAGGGGTGGTTTATATTAGATACTGGGTAAAAATTTCTTCATGGAAAGTGTTGTCAAGCATTGGAACAGGCTGCCCATGGAAGCGGTGGCATCACCATCTTCTGGGATATTTAAAAGATGTGAAGATGTGTGCTCAGGGGTGTGGTTTAGTGGTGGACTTGGCAATGCTTGGTTGGTGGTTGGACTCAATGATCTTATTAGTCCTTTCAAACCTAAATGATTCTGTGATTTTTCTGCTTACCAGCATTCACCTGCACCATTGGACAGTAAAACACTGGCTGGAGAGAATGCCAGGCAATGCACCATGAAGAAATAACAATGCACTGAAGAAATAACACTCTGAGCCAGACATAGACATTCCTCTCTGCTTGGAAAGGGAGGAGATGCCACCCTCTTGGAACAAATTACAGTTCCTGTAGTATAAAACACACCCCTGAGTACAAACAGTGTTCAGCCTCCCTTTGCTTTAATTGGCCCTTTGGTGGACCAGTTTAGCCTGCTGCCAAGAGATGATTTATGGAGAGCAATTAGGTGAAACAGAATTAGTTCCTCTCTGTTCTGCTATTTTTCACAGCAGTGCTGGGAGGAAAGCTTTCTTTTTCAGAACATATATTCCCATGTTTATTCCCCATAATTGCATCCATTGTTGATATCTGCAGGCTCCCTGCAGAGACCAAGTTCCCATTGTGCAAATATATGGATGCTGTCCAAATTTGTGAGAAGAGGCAGGCCTGGCACTCCAAACGTGGCTGTCATTTGACCAAACTTTAGGTTTGCAGAATAGAGTCCAAGTTACTCATGTCAGCTTTTTCCACAGCCGTTGAGAAGACCGAAACCTCGAGAAAGTGTCTCACTGTGTACTCATCCTTGAGATCCCTCCGGAGATGACTGTGTCCTTCATTTGCCTCTAGACAGACCCTCATGGACTAGCTCAGGGTAGATGCCCAGATCGAATGCATAGAGTCAAGTGAGAGGAATACCAGACAAGGGGTTAAGGCAGGTAAAAGGCATTTTAGTGCCAACACAAGCCCAGGGATGTGAAGTACCCAAAATCTCATATTTAACCATCAGCAAAACCAGGAACTTTATCCACAACACCTCTGTGGTGGGGCAAGGCACATTCTCACACACCAGAATAACATGTTTAATGGGGAAGGAGACCTTCAGTGCCCCAGACACATAGACTGCACACCTGCTGTGTCCCAAGGAGAGTAACCATGTATCACTTCAGGAAATTCCTTCTTTTCAGAGTTCAGTTGCAGATGAAAATATGTGGGCTGAGCTCTACGGGGGCTTGTCCTGCTGCAGGGGAATGCATACAGATTCTCTCCTATGGGAACATTCTGGTGTGCAATAAGAAATTTTTTCATGCTGTAGCCTTTCTCCCAGAGGGCAGGGACAGCCTTTCCCTCTCCTCGCCCTGCTGCTTCATGTCATGGCACTGCAGGAAAATTCGTCTCTGAGATTTCAGCCTTGGTGTCAAGGCACTAAAAATGCACAGGAGAGATGGTGTCTGGGGAGTGTGGGTGAGAAAAGGAGGAAGGAGCAGAAAACACTTATAAAATGTCTCAGCTTTTATGAAAATACAATACCTTGCCTGACATACATTAAGAATCACAAACTCATCTCTTGAAGGGCAGAAACAAACAAATCTGTGTATCACCTACATGCTTACCCCGCTCCAGAGTTTTACAAGGACTGAACACTTTTGCTCTTTTACCATGAAATCTCCTTTTGAAAGCAGTGAAAGAACATTTTTCCCCCTTAGATGACTTGTTATTGCTGCCACTTGGTGCTCTCTGCAGATATTTAGGCTGGGAGGAAAATACAACGCGTCCTGTGATGGTCTCTTATGGACAGACACCAGGAACACAATCCTACTTGCTCAGGAGAGTGGCGAGCAGGATTTGAGCCACTGACCTAGAACACCTTTGCTCCTGGAGTGTCCTGGCTCAGTGGGTAAAAGCAGGGTGTATTTTAACACTCCGTGGAGCAGCAGGTGAACACAGACAACGAGAGGCTGTGACACCAGCCTGTGAACGTTTCCATTTGGCACGCAGTCCCACCAGACATATTGTGACATTTAAGCAATACAAGACAGTACTAACACGAAAGTCTTGTCACACTGAGTAATAAAGTCCTTCCTCTAGGATTCCACTGCCTCAGGAACTGTGGGTCTGCAGCCCACCAGGCTGTCCCAGCAGGGGGATGGAGCAGGTCTGTCCTTGGGCTGTGCAGGCAGTGAGTGAGAGCCTGCCAGCGTGTGAAAGCACTGCTGGCAGACAGGGAGCTGTCAGATTGAATGCAATTAATTCCTAGTGGGACTGCTCTGGACACCATTAGGCTCTTGCAGACTGCAGAGATCTCTCTACAAGCCACATGACCAGGCAAGATTTCAAGGTGACAGCATGACAGCATGAGTGATGCACAGGCTGGCAACATATGTTGAAGCTGAACACCATTTTCTTCTGGGTACCATCATTAAATGCCTGTTCCTGAGACGTAAGGAGTTTTATCCATTACCTTCAGCAATGGGAGCAAAGCACTCAGGGAGTATGGACACCAGTGCTATTGCAGCTGCCCACAGGCTCTGCCCGCCTGCCAAGACACTGCTCATCCCATGATACCAAGAGAGGGAGCCAGATGGGCATTGTGCAGAAGAAGCAGTGGCTCTGGCAGAGGGTGAGCATCCTCTGCCAAGAGCAGAGGCTCTGGCACACTTACTGCTAACAGGAACAGAGTAATTTTTTCTAGAATAATTTTTTACTCTAGAAGAGACCCTTATACAGTTTCCAGCATAATTCATGGGATAGAAGGTGATACAAAGGCTTGATGTAGGAAAATATGGTTTCCATTTCTTGGCCTCTTTGCTTAGCATCATGCTATAGCTCTGGCTTTCATCCTCTGCTGTTCAGCATTTGGCATGTGCTTTTTCTGAGTCACACTTATGTAATTCCTTCCCCATTAACATCAGGTAGACTCTGGTCATTCAGGATATAAAGTTAGTTATTCAAGTGACAGCAACTTAAAGTCTTTCATAACTCTGTTGTCATTACACCTCCTGCCCTGTCAACGGTTTAACATTGGAGGGTTTATCCATACCCTTTGGCCTGACTGACCCTATGTTCTCCAGTGCTTGCTGCCTGCTGGCTAAGCCCCTTCAGTGTCATCTGACCTTCTCTAAGGGACTAGTTTAGGCTAGAATATTTCATTTTTGTACTCTTTCTCCAAGTGTTTGAGAGATATGACTGGTTTTCTCTAGGTCTCTTTATCGTTCTCCTTATATTTGCAAAGACTTAAGGGGAGATGTTATATGGACTGAGGTATCACCTGTGAAACTCAGCAGCTCTCTGTCCTTCCTCCTCCAGATCTGGATGAAATAACATAAAACATCTTTGTTCTGTCTCTGAGATTAGTCTCATTTCATACTGCTCTGATCCTGGCCTTGATTTGAATCCAAATGCCACAGTCACAGTCACATGAAACCACGCTGTTTCTGATACTTTCCATTACTTTGGCTCAATGCAGTGCATGGACTTTTGCCCAGTAGCCTGGCAGGCTTCACATATGCTCCTGCACACATCTTTGCTAACTGGGGACATCTTCTATTGCTCCAAGAACAGTAGAGACCAGATAAAATTAAGCCCAGCTTAGGGCTGTTTTTTTTAAGGAAATTTGTGTTGTCTTCTGGAAGTAAAGTAATACTTTCTCTGGAGAAGACTTGCTACAGAGGGGCTGGAATATCCTCCTCTCCCTCATTTCCAGGCAGAAGTGAAGCAGAGGGAAGGAAGGTGAGAAAGGACAGCTTTAGGGGTTCTGCAAGACAACCTGAGGACTGGACAGCCCTACAAAATGTTTTGGACAGCCTAGTGAAAAAGGCTAGAGAGCAATGAGAAAAAGGGTACAGAAAATCAAAGGGAGGGTTTTTAAGAAGTGTCTTTTAAAAATCTTGCAGATTTAGGGGGAAAAAATACCTTTGAGGAATTGTAGGATATCAAAATCTCATAGAAGGGAGGATCCTAAATAATGGTGAATGTAAGAAGTCTGGTTGCTTTCACTGTGCTGTGCAAAAACAATAGGTTCTTCTAAAGAGGCATCAGTCTCAGGTGTGGTTTTAGGATTCATGTGTGCTCACACCACCTGAGCTTTGCTGTCACTGCCCACTGCTGTGGCTGGCTGTGAAATGCTGGTGTGACCCAGCCACGCTGCAGGGCTGAGGGCAGGGGGTGCTGAGCTGTCACCATGGGGTGGCTCCCCCACCACAGCCCACCTTGCCCAGCCTGCCCTGACGCTGACAGCGCTGCAGTGCCAGGAGGCAGCTCTGCTCTGCCTGTTCCCTTTTTGCTCAGTCTCTCTGATGGGCTGCCTCCCCTTACACACCCAGAAATGTGAAACATCTTTTTGTATGCTTGGGTAAGTAAGGACAACATTATCTATGCTGGCAGCTGAAATATCATCATTAGCCATCTAAGTGCTTTACCCAGCCAAACAGCACAGCTTTCTGAGCTGTTGTTCCAGGCTTTTGTCAGAGCTAAGCACACAATGCTGCATTAATTCATCACTTTGGGGGAGCGGCAGCTTTACAAACAAAAGAGGGCTTTTAAGATTATTTTTATTCTTTTTCTTAAGACTGTGAAACACCAAGTGGCAGTATGGGAGAGGAGCCAAGTTGCAATATGTCTTCAGCTCCCTGAGTCAGAGGCAGTCCCTAAGGGAGCTCAGCTTTTCCTGGGACTAACAGAATAGCTGCAAGAGCACTCACTTTTTTTTTTTTTTTTTTAATGACAGGAGTTATGGTTTTCAAAGGCTTTCATCAGGGTATGTTGCCAGAAGGCAATGTTAATCCTTTTTTCATCATGAATATTCTGGGCTCAGTAATACTGTTCCTCTGATTTATCCCTCAAGCAGTAAGCTAAATTGTTATTTCACGTTTTTACAGTTAAAACAGAAAAAGTAGAAAAAGAAAGAAAAGTAAAAATAAAAATGAACCCAAAACTGCAGCATGTAAGCATTTGCTTAAGAAACATCCAGCAAAAACAAAAGAGCAGGAAGTTCTGATCTACCTGGAGATTGACTTTTGCCGCTCTATTGAAACCCCAGAAACTTTAAGTTATGAGCTCTTTCATTATTTCCTGTAGAAAAAAAAAATTACTGAATATAAATTTAACTTTCCCCTCCTCTTGCTTCCAGAATTACTGGTTTACCAAAGGGCAGTACGGTAATAGCATTTCCAAATGTTCCTGGCCGGGACAGCCCCGGCCGCGCCGGCAGCAGCGATGCGGCGGAGCCTCCGCACGGCGGCAGCTTCGGCTAAGGAGACAGGGAAGGGAAGGGAAGGGAAGGGAAGGGAAGGAAGGGAAGGGAAGGGAAAAGTCCAGCGTAGCCAAACACTCATTAGTTGTGCACCCCTCAAATTAATGCCAACCTGGCAGCCCTGCCCTCATCTCGGGTCGCAAAAGTTTCTGTAGATTGTGTTTGGAGCACTGAAAATTGCGGCTGCTGTCCCAAGAGAGTTGCAGTTTTGCCCCTGTAGCTGGCTGAGTGGGAGCTGCTGCAGCTCCAGAAGATGGAAGCATCCCATAATGCCTGCAGTGAGGAAGGAGCCAGTCTATTTCTCACTAATGAACTGCACAAACTGCACATCATTAGAAACACCCCTCGAGTGAGGCAGGAGACCACCACAGACAGTCTGCTCAGGGGAACACCACACAGTGTCCAAAATTGTGGAGTCCTGCTGGTTGCCACTATTTGCCCATCCAGGCAGAGGAGCAGGAGGAGGGGTGGAGGTATTTTGAGAGAGACTTGGCAAAAGATAAAGGGGAACCTAAGTTTGTGCAGGCAGCACGGATATCCCATCTTCTAAAGGTCTTTCTGTGGCTATGCTTTGAATTTCCAGGCTAGGAGACAACAACTATTGTTCATAGTGCCCTGTGGACAATTTGGCTGGGGTACAAAAATTACAACCAGACTTTCAAAACCTCAGTAGTGACAGAAAAGATCAACCACCAGAGATATCACTTAGGAGATCCCCAGGGAGTAAATCGCTACTGAGCTTATTGCAGCATACTTGCAATACTGAGGGCAACCAGAGGTTTGGTGGTGGAGGGTTTTGGAGCTGAATATTGTGGCATTTCCCAGACAGTGGTCACCTGGCTGCTTCCCTTGTTCAACTTGGGTAACACCTTGAAGGCTTCTGTGGCTGACCCAGCTGGCAAATACTGGCACAATGCAAAATCCCTCCCTGACACAAAGGCATCTGCCAGAGTTCTGATAACAAAGCTGGCGCCAGCTCATTCAGGCAGGCATTTTGCTGTGCTGGTCCTGCCATCCCTGCTGCTCTGCCTTATCCACAGGACTGTATGAAGATAGAGTGAGATCAAAAAGGTAAACACACTGGGCTGGGAGTAGAGAAACCTGGCTGTCTGTCCTTGAGATGATGCCAACCTGTTGCATGACTGAAGGTGATTCTTGTCATCTCTTTGTGTCCACTTTCACTCTCAGGACAGGCTGCTTCAGTCTGGGATTGCCTCTTGCTCCTCACAGGCACAGCCTGTGCTAGACGAAAGGACCCAAAATCAATTATATGTTGCTGAGGTAGCTGTTAGACTGAAAAGTATTTTAAGATCCTCAGGGAAGGAGGTTTCCTCTGCCCACACACACAGTAGGCCCACAGTCATGCCTCTGTGTGCATGTGCAGGCTGTGCACAGACCATTCTTAAAATGCTCTTAAAAACTGCATCTTCCACTGGGACAGATAAAAAAAATAGGGCTACAAAAATTCAAAGCCATCTTTACTCTCAAGGCATGCAAACACAAGCTGTGGCAAACCAAATTAAATTTTAGGCTGATTGTACTAGTGTTAATACAGGCTTCCCTGAGAAGCTGAAAGAGACGGCAAGATGGTGATGCTCTCTCCTCCAACAGGGAGGAAGGATCTGTGGCACTGCCAGGGTGAGGGCATACCAGGCAGCTGGGTCAGCCAGGACACCTCTCCTGTGGGGAGGGAGCACCATGCCACACCAGCCCTTCCACCTGAGTCAGCTCTCAGGCTGCCCACTCATCATGTGCATTTTGGCATTATCCAGGCAGACACGCTGTTTTCCTCCACCCCAGCACAGGAATGGCACACGTGATCCTTGGGGTTTATGGGAGCCAAGTTACCAAGTTTTCCATTGCTCCTTGCTGTGAGAACCCATGGCAGAAGCAGGATAATCCCTCTCTTTCATCATCTGTACTTTGAATGTTATTATTGAAAAGCATTTTTGCAATCCTCTTTACACAAAAAATTGGGCAAGCTGAGTACATCTCTCATGCTCATCAGAGGCTTTCATGGAAAAGTTGTTCCAGCCAGCATGGGCAGAGGTCAGGCATACAGAGAAAACACAGGAAAAATCACATGCAAACCTATTCCTGTTTTATTAAAACAGCTAAAAAATATTACTTTGCACTGCCTTTCCCCACTAGACACAGCAAAAATAAACAAATAAAATCAGGCCCATGGCAGCTTGCCACAATTCTCACAGAATGGGTGGAAAATTGGTTTATAAAGTATAGAAACTTGCCAGAGTGGTACTCCTTTCCTACTTATTCACTCTGGAAAAAGTCACCAAATACTCTGTCTGCAGCTGAAGTTAGAACAGAGCCCATAGGTCTGGCAGGAGACAGAGACACATTTTAGACCCCAATGCAGTAACTCTGCCACAGTTTGTGCATGTACCCTGATTAAAAGAGAAAAAAACTGAAACACAGGTAATTAATATGACGAGCCTACCACCAGTTTTTGAAAATAGTTCATATTTTCCAGGGTTTATGTTGAATTTGAAGAGATAGCAGCATGTTCCTAAATGTTCTGTGCACAGGAACAATGGTGAGGCTGAGGGTCAGGTTTGCTGAGTGTGTGATTTCTTTAGTATAGCACTACTGACAGAGTATTCTCAGTCTGTGCTGCAAAATGAGCCAGCATAAGCTGGCCTCGGCTCAGACATCTCTATTTCCACAGCAAGTTGAAGACAGTCCCTCAGAGAGAAGCATGAGAGATGCTGGAACAAGCAAAATTCATGACAGCTGTCTGTCTGGGGGTTTCCTGAGTTAGCAATCACGCCTGGACCATTATGTTCTGCAGAGGCCAATGGCCACACCCTCTGCTATTTCATTTAATTGCTTTTTTGTACCAAGACCTTTGGTTTCTGCAGCATCCTGTGGCAGTGTCCCCCACAGTTCCAGCATGCAAAAGGGTTTCTCCTTTATACTTGCAGACTGATAATTTTACTGGAAATGCACTGGTTCTGGCAATATTACAAAAGAGTTTTTCAAGACCTTCTGTTCACCTTTAGCATTTTATGTTTATACTTCCCACACCAGTGGATTCTCTTCCAAAGTGAAATATCTTGGTCTCTGTAGGCAATCTAACACTCCACAAAGCTTTTTTCCTGGCTGTCTCACAATCAATCATTCTTCCATTCCATCCCCACAACTGACTGCCACACCTGGGGTGACCACTGCTGCAGCTGATGAAGCAATAGTCCCCAGTCTTCTTTTTGTCAGATCCTCCCACACAGGCATTCTCTTTTGCCTTTCCTCCCAGTCCTTTTCTCAGTGCCTGTTTACACTCTCCATTTGGAGCCTTGTTAAGACTCCAGGCTGTGTTTCCATACCAAAACAGAGAGAGGGAACATCGTGAATGTTGATGGGATGTGGATGTTCACTATTACCAATGTCAACTCGCAGGCTGCATAAACAAACTGTTTGTGGCCTGTTTCTCACTCAAGGCTTTTAGGCTTAATAAGAGAAACCCTCAAATTTATTAATGAATTATATATGCTGTGTACATGCTATTATGTCTAAATTAGCCATACATATATTAATTCATAATCTATGTATGTCAGATGTGCCAGCTCAGGTTAGGAAGACGTCATGTGAAGGTCTATGGTCTGAGCTTGTGAGCAGAGTAATTTATTATCCCTCCTCCAGGCCTGCTGCCTCACAGGAGACAAGAGCATCATCACAGGAGTACATCTGGCCCTTTTGAGTTCAGGTCTCAGAGCAAAATTTGGGAAAGCTGGAAAACAAATGGAACTAAACAGAATAAAATATTTACTATTGTCTCCACACAAAGTGCTGAATTTTATACAGCTTTTCCCAGAACAATTCAGATCAATGAAAACACTTTTTGACAAAGTGGAGACGCAATGTTCTTCGGCAAAAGAATAGCTGCCTGGTCGATCAGTCAAAACTTTAACTTGACAAAAACATTTTCCCATTCAAGGCTGGATTACATGCTGCTGTCTGTAGGGTTAGTGTTCCTCTGCCAGGGTTGAAATTTCTGAAGCGGTTTTGGCAGTATTTGCATGAAGAAGTGCTGGAGCACCATCACCAAGAATTTTTTTGTGGGGCAGGGGAGTGCTTTCACATTAGCACTTCACAGCAGTAAGGCTGACCAGGAGATCTGATCCCTGAGATGGCTGCAAGGAAACCCATAACCACAGCACCAGTGTTTTTCCACCCCTCTTTGCTCCCTCTCAGCAGCTACCATGAATAACAAGCAGGAAAAACAGAGGCAGGTTTTGAAGAGAAATGAGGGCAGCGGTGGGGGGGAGGGGGCGGGCCCGGCTTATGCAAGAGTGGGTATAAGAGGGGGAGCCGAGTGCCCCTCCAAAATCCGAGAGTGGGGCAAAAGGAGAGCGCACACCTCACCGCTGAACAACAGGTTTGAGAGCTCCGTGGTTTTTTGTGCCTTTACTGTGGCTGCTGCAGGGAGAGGTTCATTAGGAAACATGTGTGGGCCACAGGCTTATTTTGGATAGGGGATGCTTGTAGAACAGCCTTGCTTTCACCTTCTTGGGTTCCTTGCTGCTAGAAAGATTTTTGCCCAAATTTGGCCCAGTGCAAGTTCTCTGGCACAACTGTCTTTAAGGGGCAAAGTCTTTGGATGCCAGAACTGAAGGGCAGGATAGAGACTCTGCTTTTTAAAGTTGAAGCTCTATCTTTAAGTACACTCCCATTCCTAAAACCATGGCAACCCAACAAAAAAAGCCTGACAACAGAGTCCACATATAGTAATTGGAATAATGCTCATGCACTCCTGCTTAAAAATGTCTCAGAAGTAAAATTAAAGACTAACAGTATTTAAATAGGATAAAACCTGTTGCAGGTGTGGCAGGATATGTTCTCTGTAATCTGAAACCTTCTGCTTTAGAAGAAAGTGTTAGAAGATAAAAGACAAAGATCTAAGAAGTGTGCTGGTGTGTGATGCATCTTAATGGGGGAATACTAATTGAGTGAGCAAGCATAAGTGACTGGCAAATGAGGGGGGGAGCTGTATCTGAGGTTTGCAGTAGCGCATGAACATGAGGTGAAATCTAAGGTTCTTCCTCATTACTGGGGCCAGACCAATTCCCAGTGGCCCAAAGCAAGAGGAGGACTGTGGTGAAAACAGGACATTGAACATTTCCTGGTGAAACTTCTTTTTCTGGAGAAAGTAGGTATTTTAATGTGATTACTTTATTGATGTGGGGGCAAGGGTGGGGGGCAAAAGATAGACTTCTGTGTTCCTCAGAGACACTGACCATTTTTTTGTTGACAGAAAACAATAGAACTGAGTGCACAAACACCAAAAGAAACCCAAGGATCAACTTGGCTGAAAACCCCAAGAAAATTCAACTAAACTGAACTTTCTTTATGTGGCAGAGCCCCCAGACCCACATGCTAGATTTGTTGTTCAGGTGACTCCTGCTCCTTCTCTTCTTCAGGGCAGCATCCCCTGCAGCCAGGGCTGCCTGTTTAGGGCTGGTACTTACAGCACAAGGAGGCCAACAGCTGCAGCATGGCTTGGTCATGACCTTCAGGGGAAGCAGGAGATAGCCAAACAACAACATTGTCTGGATGCTACAGAACAAAGAAAGGCATAATGATCTAAGGAAAAAAAGTACAGTGGGTGAGGGGTTTGTGATTTCACTTTTCAGTGTTTATTATCCACAGCAAACATGTCAGTCTGACAGCTGTACTGTATGTTATTAACATCACTTGTAGCTTATTAGCCAAAGTCAGTAATTATTTTTAATAAGGATACTTTTCAGAGTTTTACGGAATACAAGGTGCCCTTCCATGAGACAGCTTTCATTTGTGTGTCCTTGATACAGAGAGTACTGGGATGGGTTTTCTTTTTACCTGTGCTCAAGCCTCATCTCGAGGGATGCAGCAGACCAGCTCTAGCTCATAGGCTCAGCATGGTCTGGCCATTTGTGTATTCTACTGGTGCCTGCCTAGTGCCTCAGGGGGACCCACATGGGTGGTGGTGCAGGAGATACAGATTTGGGCTGTGCTCACGTCCCACCTACAGCTCCACTGGCCTCTAAGGGACCAGCTGTCTGCCCTGGTCTGCCTGTGGGAAAGAGTCTCCAGGGTAGAGGGGAAAGAAGGGGGAACTGAAACCTAACTTGATCTCCTAGCATTTAGCTGAGCAATATGCATTTTTCATTTTTCATCCTTCTCCCTTTGCCTGTATTCTTTACTCGGATAGAAGCATTTTAAAGCTGTCTGGAGATGGTACAAATGCCCAGGGATTGTTCTGTGGGCAGATGCTTCCTCAACTGAGATGCTCAGGAAACAAGAGGACAAAACACCTTGAATGTTTCAAGCTGTTTGTTTAAGCCTTTAGTGCATGACAGCATGTTATACAAGCCTGGGCTCAGAACCACTTTTGGACTTCATTATAGTGAAGGTAATCAGATTGTTTAAATGAAAAGCAGGACTGCAGAGACAGAAATTTCTCATCTCTTTGGCATTAGGCACCTGACATACAGCCCTTGGGCTGGCAGGACTCAGCTGTCCCTGTCTCCACCTTCATCTCCACCAGCTTCAGCCACCCAGGCACACTGAAAACATCCCACTCTCTCAGCTCTCTCCTTGAACCCAACATGTAGCTGGGCACTGCAGTACAAATCATGCCTGACTGGCCCTCTAAAATCAAAGCACAGATGATAAATCAGCCCTACTCCTGTTAGAGCCATGGGATTTTAATTACTAAGAATAAGGGGCACTGAACAAGACCCAGTCTAACCAATTGCATTTATCCCTAGCTTGATTCACTGCTTACATGCTTAAATAGGAAGAAGGGGCACACTGAAATTGAAAGATTGTTTCAAAAGCAGCATGAGGATCTGCAAATCCCAACCCCTTTTCCCAAACAAGACCTCAGAGGCTGACACTGGGAGGGATGAAGTCTTAGTGATCCAGCTCTGGCCATCTCCCGTCTGGCTTTCATCTTCTCCATTTCAACACGTCTTGTTCAAGAGGAGAAAGAACAAAGCCTTGACATTCTGAACAGTTCAAGAGGGAAAGAAGGGGTAAAAATTGAGAGCTTAATCACTTTATTCTGCAGTAGCTTACATGGTGGGTCCCCAGGCTGCAAGGTAGAGATTAAAGGCAATTTATCTGTGAAGTCAAAAATCTGATCACTGTGCAACAAATCCAAAAATTCAACTGTACAACAAATACAAGTACAAAGAAATCTGCAGTCCTTTCAGTCTGGTGCAAAATGAGGTCTTTCCTATAATCAGTTATTCTGTGTAAAAATGCCTGTGCGTGCCTTGGTAAATGTGTAACTGCAGGCTACACAGGTGTGCTGGGTCTGGCTAAAGGTTGTGTATCCATCCATCCATCCCTGGAACTTTCTATGCGGCCGGTGTTGAGCCGGGCTCAGGTCTCATTGGCCCGAGGTAACTTCTGTCAGCCCCCGGGCTGTGATGTAAAGCAGCTTTGCGCAATGCCCCGCAGCAGCAGCCGCATAGAAAGGGCAGAATTCCACCGCAGTCCCACCGCCCCGGGGGGGAGAGGTGTGTGAGGAGCTCGCCTGAGGGACAGCAGCATCGGGGGGGCAACAAAGGGGCGACACCCCCAGGACAGAGGCGAGTACGCGCTCTTACTGCATTTGCTTTGAATGCTGCTTTTCCAGCTCAGGTGTTGATGCTTTCCCAAAGAGCTTGGGGCTCTTTTCTTTAGCCAAACAAACCACGCTGACTTTCCACAGATGGGGCTTAGGGTAAGTGTTTGGCAGTGAGAGCTGGTCCTCTTGCTTCTGCTCATGGAACAAAAGCTGAACAGAGCTGGGAGCCCTGGCAAGCCAGAGAGGTGACCACTGGGTGCCAACAGTGCCTAATGGCACAGCCTGCCTGGGCGGCACAGGGTCACCCTCCCTGCTGTGCAGGAAAGATTAATGCCTCAAAAGAATTGTATGATGGAGAGAACAGTGTGGGAAGGGAATTCTTTCTAATTTGTGGCTTTTTATTTCATTTTCCTGAGCATGCCAATGTGAAAAAATGCATTGAGGAGTCCAGAAATCTACAGTTGCTAACTGTGAAAGTGAAGTTGGGAAGGCACCTTCCAAGAGAATTTTTTAGTCAGTCACAACCAATGAATATGCTCTGTCATGCATGTCACGTGCTACCAGTGGGGTTGGGGAGATGAAGAGGGGCCAGGAGCAGAGGGGCCAGCAGCACGGCTGTGCCGTCCGTACAGTAATTAAGAGGATGAGGTGGGAGTTAATGGGGAACAATCCTTGGGTGAAGACACAGGGACAGAGATCTATAGCAGATCCTCCCCTGCTTGCCTCTGTGGAACAAATAGTTTCAGGCTTGACTCACAGGCATTCAGTAGGAAGACACTTAGACATCCTGAGCGACCATCACAGAACATAAACTCCATTTGCAAACCCAGCTGTTAGAAGCCTACAGCCTGGGAATGCAGGTATCTGTGTTAGCAGGCAGACATACTTGAGAAGGTATGTCTAGTTACCGAGCACATCTCAGTTTTTGTATGTGCAATAGAGTGGTGGGGCTGCAAACTGGGATATCATTAGGCATGAAATACTTGGGGACCCCTCAGGGGAAAGAATATGGTTATACATTGTAAATTAGGCTGGGAAGGGGCCAGGTCTTGAATAGCTGGATTTAAACAGAAGTACTTCCACCCTGTGTAAAGTGTTGGTGAGACAGACATTGCTCTGTGTCCTCTCAAAAGGTTCAGCTACCAGAATTACAATACCTGGCAGACTGGTGTGACTCAAAGAGCCTTGGAGGAAGAAAGCAGAGAGTAGGATTTGGGTACTGGCAAGGCTGATAGCATTTTGCCCATCCAACGAGCTCTGCAGAACTTGAAATGGGTGAAAGAGGGTCAACAAAGCTACAATAAACAAGGAATTACTACTAGAATAAAATACAGCTCTGAATAACAGCATTTTGGCTGATGATATGTGTTACAGATGCATAATTTTCAACACATTTTAATTTGGATTTCAAATACACAGATAAACAGTCATATGTTAGAAACCCAAGAAAGGTACAGCAGAGCTATTAGTTATCAAAAAAGTTTGATATAAAAAAAGAGAGAATCCTAAAAGATATAAAATTTGTCAGTGGGTATAATTTGTATGTGTGTGTGTGTGTGTGTGTGTGTGTGCGTGTCCATGACATTCTCATTTCCATTACATCCTTTGTGCTAAAACACCAGTGACATCCACATACAGTAAAATTCTCTGTTTCTTGTCAGGAAAAACAAGAGCAGCAAGTGATCTTTTACCTCAGGAGAAGACTGCCTGCACATCTGAGTAAAACTCAGCCTACCCCTTCTAACTCTGTATTCAGACATAGAAGGTGCAATGAAAACTGGTTTCAGTGTGAGCACATTTGTATAAGGGAGCCTGGAGTGTGTTTGCCTAGAAGCTAGAATGAATGTTTGCACGGGGCTATGAAAACATAACGTGCTCAGCTAGTGCCAGGTATTTTGCTGACTGAACAGCCATTACTGACCAGACATACGTTCTGTGTTTGGGCCTTAAGAGAACCGGTTTCCAAACCTACTCCTGCATAACAGCAGGCACATTGCTTAGCCTGTCTGTGTGTCAGCAAGGCTCAGTGCAGCAGTTTGCAGAGATGGCTCTGACCAGGTCCCAGGAACAAATGTTGTTGCATTTGTTGCAAAACAAGGTTTTGCAGAAATAGCATGCTCTAGTTTGTAGGCATAACCAGCATCCACTACCGTTCCCATGATAAATCCTTAGGGTACTGCAGTGGGTAATGGAGTCACATCTGTGCTTACCATTTCCCACCTGCTGCCATTGAAACTGGTGTCTGTCTCATGCAGGGCTTTTTTGAGGCAGAGTCAGACCAAACACCACTAAATACCAAAATCCCCACCTTTGTAACTCCAATACAGCACTAGCACCTCACCCTGTGATTAAGAGAAACTGTACTTGAAATAGACTGACCATTCTCCTTTCCTCCTAATTTTTCCTTTCAGCAGACACGGTGGAGGCAATTTTCCAACATGAATCTTGTAGCAGATCTTCTCTGCTTGTTGGCTTGCCTTACTGTGGTGACTTGTGACCGGGTCTACGTCCACCCTTTCAATTTGTTTTCTTTCAATGAGAGTGACTGTGACAAGCTGGAAAAATTGGTTCAGGAGGGAAAGACTATTGTTCCCGTCTCCATTGAGTCCCAAACCACACCCGATTATGAAGGTGGCATGAATGACAACAGCAAGTTGGAAGCCCCAAGCCTCAGCACCTGGGGGGAGAAGGAGCGGAGCTACCTGAGTGACTTGGTGTACGTCCTGGGCATGCGGTTTTACAGCGCGCTGCAGAAAGCACAGAGGGGCCAAAATGTGCTCCTGTCCCCAACCAGCCTCTACAGCTCCTTGGTGTCATTCTACTTGGGTGCCTCAAACCAGACAGCACTTGATTTGCAGGGTTTGCTGGGATTTGTCCCCCCCTCTGGAAACCCTGACTGCACTTCCACGGCAGTCGGAAGCAATTTCCTTTCCAGCCTGAGGACGATCGAGAGACTTGTGAAGAGTGGGGACGAGGAGCTGCTCTTTTCCAAGACACTGAGCTTGTTCTGTGCCCCTGGCATAGGCCTCTTCCAGCTGTTCATGGAGCGCTTACTCCCCAGTGCTGATGCATTCTACGCCCGAGCTGTTGACTTTGCCAATCCAGGCGAGGCAGCGAAACAAATCAATGCCTTTGTGGAGGCCAAAGGCGAGGGCCAGAGCGAGGCCCGGCTGGCGGACATCGACCCATCTGCCCAGCTGCTGTTTGCCGTGGACGTCCGCCTGGCAGGTACGAGGCAGCACTGCTCCTCTTGGGAACAGGCCTGGGGAAGGACAGCAGGGCAGCAACCCTGCTCCTGGGAAGGAAGCAAGGTCAGGCCTGGCCAGTGGGGAAAGGGAAGGGCTCAGATGAAAGGCTGGATCTCTGCTCCCCACCACTGTGCCAGGGATCCTGCCTGCGCTCTGCCATGAGCCAGCAAGGGCAGTGGGGAGGGAGGAGGAGACAGATGGACTCCAAGAAATTTTCCTTGTCCAGGAGAGGTGTGGAAAGGTGCATAAGAAAGAATTGCACAGCATTTCTTGCTGCAAAGGAACTGAAAGTCATGAGGGGCCTCCAGCAAGATTGATCAGGGTGTAGCTTTAAGGAAAGCCAAAGGAGCTGGGGGATGCAGGGCAGAGGTACAGATACAAAAAAGGCTAAAAAATACAGTGGACATGACTCCTCTAGTGGCTATTAAACACAGGAGTCTGGAGGCAACATCTGGCTCAGGAAGCAACTGAACATCACCAGTTATGGAAGCAGGGCACTTACACAAACCTAGAATGAGGCAATCCCTTCATTGCCTAGGGTCATTCTGTGCTGCTGTCCCAGAAATCCCCCTGCACTACAACTGAGCCTTCTCTTCTGAGTGTAGCTGCTTTCCTAGATCCTCCTGACTGAATGCAATATCAAAAACTGCACAATTCAGACAGCTTGCCTACTGGAGAATGTATTTCGGAACACTTGCAGTGAGCCCCAAGCTCCTGAGTGGGGCTCTACTGCTAAAGGTGGAGTTGTGGTGCGCAGGAAACCTTTTTGTGCCTCCATCTCCCCTCCTCAAAACTGGATTTCAGGTTTTCTTTGCCTTTCATGGGTGTTGTCATTCTCTCAGTGAGCTGTGGGCATCAGCTTTCTCTTCATTGTAAGATCTAGCATAGATATGGTACTACAAAAGTAATTGTGTTACACACTTGGACATGGTGACAAAAGCAGTTTTCCTTCAGTAGAACCATTTTTTGCTCTTCTTCTGTGTTGGAAACTTGTAATTTGTATAAGCTTAGAAACACATGTTCAAGGGTTTGCCTCACTGTGTCAGCTCTACAACCTTCTCTCTCAGATGGTGCATTTTAAATGTTACAGTCCCCACACATGGGATGGACAAAATTGGCTCAAGAACAAATGAATTACACAAAAAATTACCTTCTAATAAACACAGAAGATGGCTTTAGCATTTGGTTTGCCATTTGGTTGTGAAGGGGCACCCATGACAGCTGATGCTGCCATGCTCCATGTCTGTCCCTATAGCTGCAGAAAGGAAAAGTCTATTTTTTTCTCTGAAACATGTTACAAAAGCTCTGAGATGCTATTAGCAGCCATAGCACCGATAAAGTGACAGAAATATGTACAAAACAACAGCTAAATGTTCCAGTGGGCTCAAGTGCTGTTCACTTGCACACAGTTTTCTTCACATTTGTAGACTTGCTGCCAAGCAGGGCCTGCCATTTAGAATTCAATGCAGAACATCAGGTACAAGTTTCACTGAGGGCAGTAGTTTCTTTAGTGCTGAACAGGATTATCTGCCTAGCTGGGCACAGCATTGATCTGTGGCAGTGAGAAGACAACATGTTGAAATGCAAAACTGCACAGAAGTAGTGCAAGGTGAGAGCAAGGCCTCTCATAGTTGTGAACTGGGAAAGAAATTTATTTTAAGGTCTAGTAAGTGTTCAAGTATGTCCTTTTTAACCTCCTTGGCTCAGCTAACACTTCAGTGCTGCGCTTACAACCTTCCCCATTGCTTTGGTTTGTAAGATGGTGAAGGGTAAGACCTCAGGCAGAACCTTCCCTCTCCTGAGCCCACCTGGCTGCCTGAGAGTGCTCCTGCAGCAAGGGCTGGCCCTGATGGATGTGCTTCCAAAGATGCCATCAGTGCACTTATGGACAGAGAGGAAAGCGAGCTGACCCTTTGCACAGGCCTGTGAGCCCCTGGGGACCATGTGGCAGCCTGGGAAGAAGCAGGCAACCAAGCAAGCAGAGACACTTTCCTGTCCCCAGGAAAGGCCACAAAGCCAACAGAAACACAGCAGCTTTCGTCACAGTCCTGATGGTCATGGCCCCTATGCTGTGAGCTTGACGCCATCAGAAGGCAGATTAAAAGGGGGAGACATATGATTACAGTAGCTAAATGTGATTTTATACATGCAGTCCTTCTCTAAGGCACAGTGTGTTCTTAAAAAGACCAGCTAAGTGGCAGAGGGGAGGAGGGGAGGAAGAGAAGAATCAATTTCTCTTTTCTTGGTCTGTTTTCCAGCGAATGTTAAGCAAGCCTTCCCTCTCAAAGAGCCTCAGGAGTTCTGGGTGGATTCAGACACAAAGGTCTTGGTCCCTATGCTGTCCATCATGGGGACATTCAAGTACCAAACCGATGCCAGCGGCACTTTTTCCGTGCTGGAGGTTCCCATCGGCCGGACGGCGCTGCTGGTGCTGCTGCAGCCCATCGGTGGCAGCGACCTGGAGCACCTGGAGTCCCAGCTGAGCTGGCAGTCCTCAGCCTGGCTCCAGCACCTGTCCCCAAGGTAGGGAAGGGGCTGTGCACCCTCCCATGGAAGGGATGGATGGCATGGGGTGAGCCACACGGGCCTGCTCCTCACCTGGGGTCAGGTCCTGCCAGGGAGGCTTCACTGCCCTGCACAAAGAGAAACCCCTGCACAGCCAGGGGCTCACTTCAAAGGAGCTCCACTTCGGTAGGATCAGCTTTTTATCTGGGGGTATTTCAAGGAAATGAGCATCCCACCCATGATGTGGGATGACCTGGGGTTTAGCAGCAGACCCTGGGTGAAGTCTGGGTGAGTTCACACTTGGAAACAGTAAGAGGCACCCACTGTGTTTGTGCCCACACCCCAAGCACTTGCTGTAGTTTTTTTCACATGCCCATTCCCCAGGACTGCCCAACCACGATGCTCTCACAGTGAACAAGCACTCACTTGCCTCTCTCTCTCCCTCTCTCTGCAGAGAAATTAAATTAAAGCTGCCAGCATTAACACTAGAAGACAGTTCTGATCTACAGGAGCTTCTTGCAGAGATGGAACTGCCTGCACTGCTGGGGAAGGGGGCAGACTTCAGTAAGATAAGCAATGCCAGTCTAACAGTTGGAAAGGTACAGTACATATCACTGACATTAAAAAAAAAAGTTTCCTGCACAGTTTCAGCCTCCTAAACTGAATAACTTTAACTAGAACTAAGCAGTCAGAGCCATGTAGGGGACATGCTTAGTATGGGATTGAGTATCACATAGAGTGTTATGTTTTTGATTTAGTAGGAGAATAATGCTGATAACACAAGAGTTTTAGCTGGTGGCAAGTCGTGGGAGGAATGAGTGAGCAGCTCAGCTGCTGGCTGGGGTTAAACCATGACACAAGGGCAACAGCATTACAGCCTAGCCAGTGTAAAAGCAGTTATACAGCTTTTGCACGTTATGGACAAGCACTCCAACACCTTTTTTAAACACCTATGGAGTACAATGTGCTTCATCATTTACTCAGACTCTCATTTGTCCCATCATGATTGTGCTCTGATGACTCCAGAGTTACTCATATGTTTTTCCTTACAGGTAATAAATAAAGCCTTTTTCAAACTGGGCAGTGATGGAACAGATCAGCCAGAAGACCCTGCAGCACAGAAGGAAGATGGAGTGTACCTGGATGTAACACTGAATAAGCCATTCCTTTTTGCTGTTTTTGAAAAGCAGTCAAGGGCAATGCTTTTTCTTGGCAGAGTAGTAAACCCTCTGCATGAGGATTAAATGCAAACACAGAGGATAAGAAAGGAGTGGAATGATGCACATTCCCCATCACCTTTTTCTTATTCATCAGATATTTTTGTGATGTTGTTGAGTGTTCTACTTAGCTTTGAGATGAAGCTGTCAGTGTTCAAAATACAGCTTTTTGAAAGCTAACACCTTGCAACATTTCATCCTCGTTCATCTATTTCATGTGAGGTGACTCACATCCTTCCTCCAGCTTCCATTTTATTCTTTGTGTCTCTTTTGCTCCTAGTTCCCTTTTTGGATGCAGTGGGGCAGGGCAGTGTTTCAATGCAAAGCATCAACTTGAAAAAATAGTTAAGCAGCTTTTACTATAGTATTTTTATTTACTATAGAAAAGGACCTCTTAATTCTTTAAAAAGCTTTTTTAATTGTATAGTCAGTCTTGCAAAAGAGACTCCCTTTTACATTACACTGAAGATTGTACAATTATCCACAGGGATTTCTAGCTTCATCAGCAACATTTCCCTCTAAAATGCTGCCAACAGCACAGGCAGGCTCCACTTGTCCCACTGAGACAAGATTTTTCTGCTTTGGAAGCAAAAACATGCTTAGAGGAAGTTTCTTCTTTCTGCAGCCCAGATGGATATGTACACTTCTTGACTCTATGGAAATCCTAAAAATAGGGATTGGTAGTATTAATGAACTGTGATGGATAAATTCTCAGAGCCTGACAGAATTATCTCTGATTTTTTTAGGAAAAAGATCCCAAAAGGTCTACTTTTGCAACACAGTTCCATTTACTGGATTACTTTATAACTGGTGAGGCATTTCTTACAGCCTTGTAGCAAAGAAGGACATTACTGGTTAGAGTCCAATTCTGTAAACTTTAACATATCCAAACCATATGTTCTTTAAAAATAGCATTAATGGCAATAATATATATTAGTATAAATAGTGGATGTGGTGCTGCTACTTGTGAATAAAATGATTACAGCAGTCCAGTCCAACTCTTAACAGAGTCATAAAAATTTGAAACATTAAAGTGGAACAACAGATTATTAGATGACTCTTTGAAGTGAGGAACTGGGAGACAAACCTTGGTACTAAGGAAAGCCTGGAACAAGGATTTCCACCTCTCATCTCTAGATTTATTGTTAGCACTAATGGTACTTAAAAATAACTGCAAATCTCATTGGCAGATCATGCAAGATATATCCTCCAGTGCACAGCAGCTCATTACCATCCACAGTGGCCCAAATGTGTATCTAAGCTAAATGCACTAATGCCATCAGCTTGGTGTCAGTCATGTGGATATGTGACACATCCCTGTAGCTTCATGGAAAATAAATAAAATAACCCCCAAGAATGCTAGGATACAGCATCCATGTATTTATCCATTTATACTGTATGGACTCCAGATGTTCTAACATCTAAATACTGTACTTGTATTATATACAGAAGTAATCAAGTGTGAACATGCAGAGGTAGAAAGATGCAAATAAACTCACTTCCAAGTTTCTTTGCCACAGTTCAGTTGGGCTTTTGTCCATAAATGAGTTCTGGGTTATTTTGTCCATAAATAAGTTCTGGGTACACTGACAAAGTAAAGGGAAAAAATGCCTTTATTCACATGTGGGGGCCACATGCTCTGGAACGCCATATCCCTCTTCAGTAGTTACAGGCAGAAAAACAAAACAAACCCATCAAACACACTTTTCAGAAAAGAAATGTTGTGGTGGAGAGCACCTCTCCACTGACACCCTGGAGATGAAAAGGAAGAAGAAAAGGGCAGAGACAGGGAACTAAAAGTAAACTGACCAGAATAAGGACTGCAAAGAGAGAAGTGCTGGAGCAAATGCTACAATACCAACAAGATAAGCTATCTGTATAGGTACTCATTCTCCTACATACTCAAATGGTAAAAAACAACCAACAAAAAAAACCACCCACACCCAATTCCCAACTAAATCTCTGCTTCCTCAACAATGTATACTCTCCTGAGACTTGTTTCTGACATCAATTTTACATCTAAAATTTCATGGCATTTTTTACTCTTCACTCTCCTCCAATTTTACCAAATTCCTCTGTCAGGAGTACCGTGATGCACATTCCAAGCATCCTAGACACCACTCACATACTGAGATCCCAAATGCAATCTACAGCCTAATAATCTAATGAATGAAGCACCTAAACTCAGGCTCTAATAGTGGGAGATTTGGAGAAAGAGAACAAAGGCAAGGATGAGCTCTTTAGGTTTCATCAAACAGCACAGTTTATCTCTGAGCATAGCAGACAATTTAGAGACAGCTTAAAAAATACAACAACTTTTAATAAATCTATGCACTTTGCTTCCTCATCCCTCCAGTCTGACCTTGAAAATACAATGGTTGATGGAAAAAAGAGAGTAAATATTCCTCAAGTGGTCCAGCCAAATATACATAGTGCTAGTTATCTTTAGACAATGAGGTTAGAACTGCCTGGTCCACCCCTGGTACAACCCACCAAGCTGAGAACCCAGTGACCATTTTAGAGGAAGACATGCCACTGCTCTTTCTCTCCTCAATATTGTACAAAACCTCTTCCAGCTAAATTCCTTCCAAGATTAGAAAGGCATAGCAAGTTTTCTAAAGGTTCTAGAATGGAAGAAGAAAAAGGCACAAAATCAAAACTGAATTACTGTCATGAAGCACACCTCAAATTACTTAAGGAATAGAAGAAATAGGATTAGTAGCAGAAGACATCTCCATTGGAACACTTACATGGTAGATCATCTCCTCAATGATCCAGTGTTTGAAAATGCTAAAATTCAGTTTACCGAAGACAAAGTTAATTCACACCTTTCTTTCTTTCAGTGGGTGTATCACACAAATTTTTAACTGATATATTATTCAATCCTATTCACATGAACAAAAATAAAAGATGGGGAACTGACATAGAACCAGTGATACAGACATTTAAAGCAATCATAGGACCATTCAGCAATTTTGATTTGCTACACAATGTTATTTCCTGCCCTGAAATCAAGGCTGGTCTTCAATGGAAAAGAACAGAATTCAGCCTAAATCTTCAGAAAGTTGATGAAGACAAGTAGGAAGCATTGTTATTACAGGAAGATGTGGAAAATCACTTGCAACTCAAGTGGAAGTAGTCTCTCTGTGCCTTTTTGGTTTGGTGCACAGACTACATATTTTTCTCCAGCTTTGGAGGATACAAATAAAACTGTTCTATTTTCAATCACTAGTCTGTACAGGTCTCAGAATCTGCTGCTTACACATCCATTTTATAATAAGGAAACATTATTGCTGAAAACAACAGTAGCTAGAACTAGGAAGATGTTTCTAGTCCTGACTCTTAAGAAAATTAAGAGGTGTGGGGAGAACATACTTTCCGTGTTCATCTCTTAGAAGCCTGGAAAAATGTAATAGGTACACAAACTCCTTGTTCATAAGCAGTAAGAGTTACATCCACTCAGCAGTGTGTGCCTAAGGCTGAAAGAGACAAACAGATCTGTCATCTGACAAGTTGGTTCACTTTGCTGTTCTTTTTTCAGCAGTAAACTTGATGCTCCCTTGATTGTGTATGTGCCATGAATGGAGAGATGCTAAGCAAATTAGGAAAGCCAAATACTGCTCTCCATTACTCAAGATGGAATGCAAGCACCACCACGTCATTTTAAGCAGCAGGGCTTTCCTCACTGCCTCCCTTCAAAAAATTAGTATTAGAAAAGTCATAACAGCCACCTTTCCTAATTGCTTCAAAAGCACCATGATCTCATGGTTGTGTCTTCTCAACTAAAATATGATCAGTTTTCAACAGTGAGGAATGAAAGCCCTCAAGCTGTGAAAGGTTTGTTCACTACAGTTTCACTTCACACAACAGCCATGTGCTACACACCTCCTATCTCTAAGTACTTGGAAAATTTGCATAATCTGGGCATTGAGCCCCAAGCTCTCTAAATACTTTAGGAAGAAACAGGTATTTTTAATTAATAATCTTGAACTAGAATTCCAGTGTTAATTTTTCACAAGGTAAAAAAAAAAAAAAAGGTAAAGAAAAATCAGAAAAAGCCCCACAAACAAAACCAGGGCATTTTTTTACTTTAAAGCCCTAAATTCAACTCCTGCTGTGCCCAGACTATGTTGCCTGTCCTTCACATGTGAATGAGAAGCATCAATAGGCAGATCTCTCTAGGCTCAAGAAACCCTAGTAACACTTTCAAATTTCCTGCTAAATAAAGATGCACCTTGCACTGATGTAACTAGGTTGGAAGTTACAAAAATTCTACATGTAGGCAGGTGTGTTCTAATAGATAATATAATAAAAATAAGAAATATGCCAGCCTTAAATAAATTCTAGCTTAGTGAATTAAGTTTTAATTTGAAGGAAAACAGGTAGTCTGAATGTAAGAACATTTAAGTAAGATACTTGTAGTAAAAATTATTTTAAAAATTTAAAAATTACTTATGAGTTTTTGTCACACAGCCCTTCACACCAACATGGTCTGTGAAAAAAACCACATCAGTTAAATGAAAACATTCAAAACCCAAACAAGAGCTAACCATATCCCATGATGAAGGAGCAAAGCAGCAATGAGAAATAGCAGAATCCTGTTCCTGAGAGTACTTTATCCGGCTCTGCTTAGGGTTAGAGTTACACCAAGGGTTAGGGTTCCAAAAATGACAAATCCCAGAGCTACAAGCACACTGCAGCTGCAAAAGGCATGCCAAGGGGAACACAGAACTGCCACAACATGGCCCCCTCCTCACCTTTCTGCTTGGCACCAGCCTCACCCCCATGCACCTTTTACTCCCTCACCTAGGGTTAGGGTTATGCCTAGGGTTAGGGTTCTGAAAACCACAAACCCCAGAGTCATGGCATGCCATCAAGTGCAGGGACATGGACCACACCTTGGCAAATTGATCCCCATTGAAATCCTGGAAACAGAAAAGAAGGACTTACAAACACTGCAATGGAGATACCATCAAAGGAACTGCAATTGAGAAAAAAACCCCAAATATCCGAAAATTGGGAAATTCAGTGACTACAAGAAAATGGACCAGGATTACATGAAGTGCAGAGCAAAGGACCAAAACATGCCAAAACTAACCTCACAGATGTTGCAAAAGCAGGGGAAAATAACTAGGAGGAAGAACATTGATGGGAAGATATGAAAGACACCTAGAGTTAGGGCTCAGAAAACCACAAAGCTCAGAGCTCCAAGCACACTGCAGCTGCAAAAGGCATCCCAAGGGGAACACAGAATTGCCAAAACATGGCTTCTTCCACAGCTTTCTCCTTTCAACCAGCCTGAGACCAAGGCTGCACTCCTAGGAGAGCTGGAATAACATTTGGAAGTTTTTGACATCCTGTAAAGAGTTAAAGCACACATATGCCTGTCTCAAGCACTGCCAAGGCCACAGACAGAACTTGCCATAAGATTAGACACCACAGCAGGAACTGGAGATAAGCACAGAATGGAGGAATTGTGACAGGAAGGTCTTGGTTCCAGACCTGTCAGTGGTGAGATCTGGTTAGCACAACCTGATTAATGCATCCAGACAAAAATTCTCTGGCAAACTGTGGGAGAGAAAGCAAGTGCTCATACTCCTATCACTGTTCAAAATCACCCTAAGTTATGGGACAGATGGAATCTGTGACCACCAACAACGCTGATGTCCCCCCAGACACATCGCTGGGGCTTCCCACCAGAGGACTGCATGTGATTCACAGTGTTAACATCAGACAGTGTAGAACTCCCCCTTAGGGGAGGTACCAGGCTATTCCCACCTGAATCAAAATATGTATGAACCCTCTTTGTTTCATGGACTTCCCCCACCCCTGATGGATCATGACTGTGACCATCACTTTGACCAACAAACATCTAAAAGGGCAACAATCAAGTCTTGTTGTTGGATCCATGGATGATGATGTCTTTCATCTCCACTATGTACTCATAAATTTTCTCTTTTTTTCTTTTCCTTGTATATTTTCTTAAATGCTATCTTTATACTTTCATATTGTTCTATTTCTATAGACAATAACCAAAACAGCTACACACCTTTCTTCAATTGCAACCAAAGTGCTCTAAAATAAGATAGATATAGCACTCTCTCTATATATATAGATACATAAACTCTGGTCACTCAGTGTCCTTTCACTCTAATCAAGGGTTTGGTTAACAAGCACCTGAGTTACTTTGCCTCTGGAGTGGGTTGTAACACAGCCATCAATCAATACATTTGAGTCAAAAATATATGGTACATCAAACATTAGGAAGACAATTTATTACATATTATTTTCAACATAGAACTTTGTTCTTGTACATTTCAAGTTGTACAACAAAAATAAGAAAAACATTTTCTTCTACTTTTATTCTATAGTAGAAAGTTTAGAACTTTGATTGCTTTCCATATAATGGATAACTGATAAAGTCTCAGTCTTTTGGTGAAGCAAGTTCATCAAGGCAGAAGATACACTGATTTGCTGCTTGAGATACTTTAGGAAGCACTTAATGGCTATTTATTTGGTAAAACAAAGCAGAGTTCTCTCTCTTTCTTTTAGGGACATTGTTTATCTTCAATCACATGTGTTCAAAAATATCTAGGATGGCTCCATTGTAGCTTGATCCTTGGCAGTTAGAACCAGCTCTGCAAGGGCTGAAAAGCTTTTTATGCTGCTTGTTTCCAGTCCCATCTTTCGGATCTAAAAAGATACAGAAAACCCATTAATTTTCTTTAAAACATTGAAAACCCAGTAATTATTCTACTTAAAATACTTAGTGCAGCCTATGTTTTCTCCTGCACTGACACGTGGCAAAAAACACAACTGCATATACTGCAAACTGTAAATATTTGCATCCAGCTTTGCTCAGTTAAGTCTCTCTGGTTACAGAAGTGTCTTGCAGGGAAATATTTCACCATCTTCTAGGCAACTTGTAACTAAAGCCAGCGGGAAGTTTCCCAGTGAAGCAATCAGAAAGAGAAACTTGGCTGCAGTTTGTTTTAATGCATTGATTTCAACTGATCCTTTTTTTTTCCAACTCCAAATGAATTTTCTGGGCAATACTTTAAAGATCAACGTGAATACATCCAAGAAGAGCCAACAGCATGATGGTGAAAGCATTTCAATAGGCTGCAAAAGCCTATGGTTCTAGCCCTGAACTTCCTGGGAAACAAAAACAACTCTACAATTACAGAGGTTGCTGCAAGTAATTACTTAGCCAGGAAATCTCTTGTTCTGACAATAAGAAAAATAGGGCCATGAAAAAATGCAGAGTGCAGCGAAGCAGAAAAATCTGGATCTAACTAAAATCATAATGAAGTGATTCTGAAAAGGTGTTTGCTGCTGGACCTCTTTGTAATAGTCACATGTACCAAAACATCTCCCAAATGATTATGAATAATCTGTCCCAGTTCAGCTTAAATTCACACTGCAGTGATGGAAAAGAAGAACAAAAGCTCAACCCCAGGCAAAAGCTGACAAATAATAGTTTTTGTTAGTAATATCTCCACAGTTTCACCCAATTGTGATTAGTCTCATATCTGAGAAAACCATATCTGAGAAAATCTGCTCACACACAAGCAGACTTAATCTACCTGTTAGAATGCATCAACAGTATCTGCTCAGAAACAAGATCAGACAACTCCTCAGCATAATGTTATACACTCTTAGTTGGAATAGCTATGATAGAGTATCATAGTTGGAATAGATATGATTTTTAGCAATAAAGGAGTACAAAACAGTATGTTTATACAATTTAATGTAGCTACTGCATATAGTTCTTGGAATATTTTCTGTTTTGCTATTTAAAATTTCATATTTGGCACTGAAAAGCACTCACATTATGCAGCACAACAAATCACGCTTCAGGCTGACATCCCCACAGCTCTTTGGAACAGACCCTGACCATGCAGAAAGTCAGGGCTGGAAACACCCCAAGACAAACAAAAGAAGAGCCATAAAGAAGTTTCTATCAGACCTAAGTCAGATCCCTGCCCTCTCATCTGCAAAGACAGTGTTTCTTCTTAATGCTTCCAAGCACTGAGCAGTACTTGAATTTTAAGTAGTAAGAAATATAAGCTTTGCTTTTGTACAAGAAAGGATAGGAAAGTATGCATTGCTGAAGTGGTATCTATAATCACCAAGGTCTGAAATCATCTCCTTTATACAAATGTGAAAACACAAAACAAAAGCCCAAACCCAGACCAGCAAAGCTTTCAAGACCAAAACTGGAGTCAAGGTTCCCTTTCCTTTTCCATCTCCGTCCAAAACTATTAATAATAAGAAGAAACTTGTTTGTTGTAACTTACTTGTTCTCCAAAATACTCAATGTCTAAGGCCAGCTGGAGTCGGATTTTGTTATCATCACTCATGCCCCCATTTGTACCAACAGGGTTTGAAGTTGCAGTTCTTCTTGCTTGCTTCAACCTTTTTAGACTCTCTTCCATTTTCTTAACAGAACTGAGCACATCAGATACAGTTTCATAATACCTGAATTAAGGAAGGTTAATGAGAAAGAAAAAATTCCACTTTACAGAAGAGCCTATTTCATACACAGAAGTACATCACTGGCCCTGCTGAACAATGCCAGAAGGAATGGCTTCCCTTGCAAAGAAGCTACTTATAAGCATTACCAATTAACCAGTATTTCCATTATTTGTTCCAGAGGTTAATCTGAAGATTGCTATTCAGTCTTGAAGACTCTTCATTGCAACATTTTTGACTTGTTCAAGATGTCTGTACTCAACAGTGACCAAGGAATGCAACTGCTCAATTTTAAACAGTAAAAATCAGCCCCTCTTCGCAATCAATAGACTACTGATAATACTCAATTTTATAAACAGGACAGGAATACCAGGCTGACAGACCAAAACCCACATATATTTAAGCAAGTTATAAAAGTGTATATGACAACACACATAGGCACACCAGTCAGAAATGCCTATTTCTAAAATGAAGAAATTGATATAAAAAGGAGTCTCAGGAAGCTGGCAGGAAAAGTCAGAAGAACCCTAACCCTAATTTAGAAATGTCAGAGATAAAATAAAACACCACTGCCCACGAAGAAAGAATCCACATTAAAGAAAGCATAGAATCAAACATCAACTACTCAATAAAAGTTCAGAAAGTCTTATGGACTGAAACCCCATGCCTAAGTGGGAAGAACATATCAGCATATCATACAAATTAACAGATGTCCAGGACAGTGAGTTAACAATAAGAAGAGAAAACAGAGCAATAATGGGAAATTAAAAGATCCATGACAGAAATTACCAGATTTGGCTATGTTCTGTAATTGGCTAAAATACCTCTTTCAAAGAGCCTCTCTATGAAAAATATTACTCTAAGAATTAAGAGTTGAAACAATCTTCCTGATGATTTTAAACAAGCAGGCAACAAAAAGCAGAAAAGCTTCTTAAAAGGGTAATTAGATAGGGATGGCTAAAGAAGAAGTGCTCGCCAGTGCCATGGAAACTTGTTTTACGACAGCATTCTATGAAAAGCAAAAGTATTCCAGTAAAAGTCAGTCATGTCCTCTTTTCATATCTTGGTATTTCCTAGTCCCACTCACTTGTGATTAATTCCTACTTCTGTTGTACTCCTAAATCCTTCTGCCATTTAAGCAAATTTAGCCCCCAGTGATTTTTAACTAGTTTATGCTCTTTTCTGGTTTTTTTTCATTTGGATGTGAATGGATAATACATAAGAATGTATTATCACAGCAAGAAATTAATTATTTGCATTTGTATTCTCAATAAATAAACTACAATACTCCTCCATGTAAGAAATTCAGTTCCTTTGACTTGTCACTTGTCAGTGAGGATATTTTAAAACAAAATTATGAAAATAGTAGCAACAAACCATGAAAACAGAATTTGACAGAAAATTCTAAGGAATTAAGAAATGAACCTGCCAGTCTTACTGGTGTTTAACCACTGCCACCATGCTTAACCTAAGTTTTGGAAATTGAAGAACTGCTTTTTGGGGGCAAAAAAGCTCTGGTTGGGTCCAAGGAACTACATAACAGCTACTCTGCATGGTGTCACCAGATTAAGCTTTAAAAGCAAGACTAACCAGCGACACAGATGTAGAGAGACAGACAGGAATTCACCCCTAGATATTTTAGCTCAATAACCTTGAGAGGATTGAGATTCCAGGAATCTTTGCAGTTCTTCAGCAATGTTACTTAACAAATAACAATAAGCTTTTTTCCATGCACTAAAAACTGGTAAAAAGACACCAAGCTTGAAAAAAGAGGTTTTGTGCAAAATGAAAATGCCCAGTGCAATCAAGATCAACCTAAGCTTAGCCCTGTCCAAAATTAAGAAAAATTTTAAGGATAGTTGGTGAAAGTGTAAAATTGTCTTACAATTTTGTGTCTATTCTGAAAGGTACCAGAAGAGGAAGAGTAGGGAGCATAAGGAGGCAAAGGACAAGAAAAAACTTGTGTTCTGACTACGGTTTAAAACCTCAGTATGACTATGTGGTTAAATCTCAGGGGAAAAAAAATCAATCTATGCTCAGCAGCAGCCAACAGACAATATAATATGCAAAGAATTATTGGGAAAAACCATGTAAGGACAGACGGAAAGCACATTGTACTTTAACCTGTATGGATTCTTCTGATGTTATCATCTATGGTCAGAAAAATCAAAGAAAACCAACAAAGAAAAAAAGTCAAAGAAAACCAACAAAGCAAAACTATAATGATGGGAAAAGGAAAAAAACCCCATCCAAATAGGCTAAGGTGACTCTTTAGTTTTAGGCAAGGTTAGAGATAAAAAAAATATAGCTAACACAAAGAGTAAATTGTCCACAACACAAAAAGTAGGAGGTATCCTGTGAAATTTTCTGGCAGAACTTTCAAACAAAAGCAAGTATTGCTGTCTCACATTCCATGCTTTAACTGGCAGACCTCACAAAATGCAAAATCCCTGCTCAGTAAGAATTTAAAATACAGCTAGACTGATGGAAAAAAAATCATTAAGGAACCTAATGCATATGACTACTCATGTTCAAAAGCCCTCAAGATGCTAACTAGGAAACAGAAGATCTGCTAAAGAAAGTATTACTTTATGACTGCCTTATTAAAACCGTGAACAACTAGCCCTTCAGCAGTTTAAAATGCCCAAAGCCTTTTTTTAAACCACTAAAAAGTTGGATAATCATTGCATACATTGAAGAAGACAAAGGACAGCAGAACTCCAGGTCTTAAAAATTCGGCCACTGTTCATTGAAAGTAACAAGGTTAGTAACTTTCATTGAAAGTAATGGGTTTAAGGTCTTACATCAATTCTTACATCAATTCTGCACATCTTTAGTTCACTGCTGCATTCCAGAACTAACCAAATATTCAAATGTCCTATCCACCTCGTCATGGTTTGTACAGATCTGAGCAGGAACCAGGTCTTTGCATTCCCTGCCCAGCTTTTCATCTACTGAACACGCAATATGAGAGTAAATCAAAGGAAATACATCCCACCTAAAGAATGCTGTATTTTGATTTTCTTTACAGTTGTGTTAATTCCTAGCATTTTGTTTTTCCCTGTGCCTGTTCAGCAGACATTGGAGTTTTTAAATAAGGCAAATAATGTTCTGTATGGTTTTCTTACTTCTGTGTGCTTTCAGAGAGAGCACCTTCCAACCACTGATGAATCATGGGCTGCTTCAGGGTATCTCTGTAGTCATTCTGCAGTCGGTAGAAGGGCTTAAGAGCACTGTCAACATAAGGTGAAGCTTTAGTTGGCACCTCCTGGCAGATGACAGGGAAAGAAGTTGGGGAAGAAGGAACCAGTCATTTACTTACTCAAAGTATCAACACCCAATTCTAGCACATGTAAAAAATGCTAATCCTGTACCTAAAGCAAAGAGATACATAAACCATTCAGGACAAGTCAATGAAAAGATCCTTATATAGGAAAGACACCATCACAAAATTATTCAGTAGCATTATACAGCAGTAAAATACAGAACAAGGCTCAAAATGCCCAAAGCTTTTTCAGAGATGCATGTGCCAGCCATTCCTATTACCAGGGTATGATCCTGAAGACTCTTTCTGCTCATGCTGATTCCAGACAAAGCTGAGCAGACTCAGTGGCAAAACGGACTATTACACCTTTGTTAAAATACCTACAGCTTTGTACTATACTTCACTAGGTTGAAGACATTGTCATGGGCTCTGTCAAGCAGATATGGACAGGCCTGAAGAACTCACAATAATCTCAGCACAGGCCCTTCTGAGATTTATTATTTCATTTATGAGCAGCACTGACCTTGTTGGTTCTCCTATATAATCTTGGAACTTCCAGTGCACTCTTCAGGTATGCAAAGGAGGACTCACTGAGATCCTGGATAATCCTGTTATTCAAGGTAGGCACACAGGCTGATAGAGAAGTCTTTGAATCTTCCAAGGCTCCTATTAAAGTAAAAATGCTGAAGTTTAAACTGAGCTACCCTGCCCAAACACAACACAAGTTACGTGAATCCCCTCAGCTTCCTAATTCCAGTCACTATCTGGCGTCAAGTACAGGCTATGCTTACCAAATAAATACACACTAGCCCCTTATAAAACACTGCCAGCAATACCAACCATTCCTCAGCCAGAAACACAGATAGAGACAAGGAAAGAAAGTGGAGTAACAAAAGTAAAACAAGTAACAAAGTAACATTCTTCAGGTTCAACGTTTTTCCAGTATTACCAATGAAGCAAAGGCTTGAATCAAAAGGCTCTGACCTTCCAAAGAAACTGTGTGAAATTCTCTCTAAATTCCCTATGGAATTACTGGAATATGTTCAACTCAAAGCCGTGATTGTAACACACCATCTACTGAGCAGGGGATGTGCACAAGCTCCTACATCTTTAATAGACCTGGAGATCTATCAGTAGTTTCGATTTAGAGATTTCAGCGGACTTCATGATGCAGAACTCCTGGCTATGCTTGCAGAGAGGGACTAGTTCACTCATGCATGCCTAGCTTTAATTATTAAATTAAAACCAAACTCCATATTTCACATAAAGAATGATGAGATGAAAAAAACAAACAAATGAACCAAAGAGACAAACCCAAAACCCAAACCAACCCAAAACAAAACCACAGAAAAAAAAAAGGAGGCTAAAATACTGAATAGCTTCTACCCTCTGAAGTTAAGGTATTTAACTATGATACTTTGATAACCCTCTCCCTCAAATTACTTATCAGGCCTAAGACACATTTTAAAAAAACATTTTCGTTTCCACTGGATAGTGGAAAGCCTCTCCTTGTGTCTTCTTCCCCAGTTATTTCAAAAGTTTAATGATATGAATCTTCTAGGATAAAGTCCTCACTTTCTGGAGAAAAATCCTAAAAGCACTTTAGCTCACTCAATTTTAATTGCTCAGCATTTTCTAGACTCAACAGATCTGTTTAAGATTGTTTCTATTTAACAATTTAAACAGAAGGCAAATTTCATTAAGTATTTTCATCCTAAATAACGAAACTGTAAAAGTTGATTTCATTTTTTTGGCAGAGGGGATTTGGGAGAAAGGGGAAGGAGCCTCTCAGCTTTACCTGCAATGCAAGATATATTCTTGAAGCCAATCATTTCAAGCTTTGGTTTAATCATGTCTAAGATGTCAGGAATCTGAAAAAAACAACCCAAAACTGAGAGAGATATACACAAGTTATAAAAATTTTAATTCCTTTTCCTACATCCATTAAGTTTGAAGTGCATCACAAAACACCCTCAATTTCTATGGTTTTACTGCATCTCTGTGCAACCAGTACCAGAGGTTTACAATATGCACAGGAATTTAGGCTTACACACTAAATCCTCTACCTTATTATTGTAGTCAAAGGAAATAATTTAGAATTAACAAAACCTCCTGCAATTTACAACTTCACAAATTACAGAAAATTCAGCCTTACTGAAAATAAACACATAGGAATCATCCCTACTGGGAGACAATTAACAACATACATCTCTCCTCAAGATTCTGGATCATTAATCAAGTATAATCATGATGATAAAATCTTTTCCAACCTCAAAGACTAAAACCAGCAAACACTTAAACACATTAAAGCTGAATGTTGCACCACACTCCAAGTTGCAACAGAAACTTCACTACTAAAGGTAAGATTGGCAGAGTGACACTTCACACCAAAAAACTTCAGAAAGACAGCTTGCCCATAATCTGCCATTCCAAATAAGCGCAGAGTAGGCCATGTATTTCAGGTATCAGACACCCCAAGTTTTGGCATTTAAGATTAAAAAAAAAATTATGGTACATTATTTAAAACGATTTAATACCCTTACAAGATGCCAAAACCATAAATGAAGATTCTTTCTAAGTAAAGTCAAAAGCACAAACCCGATCCTGCAGTTTGTCCAGATCTGCAGCAACATATATCAGCTGAGTACTAGATATAGAAGACAATGGCAGGTTTTCTGGAGAAGATCCATTTCCTTGGTCCTCACTGGGGTTGAGGCTTAAAGAAGATTCCTTTCTACCAACTGGCACAGGTTTTTTGTTTTCCTTTGTATTTTCACTGGAAATGGGCCTTACAGAAACCTGAAACATCAAATTGAAGTGTGAACCCTAGCAACAGTGAAGGCAGTTAAAGCTGGACAAACTGAAACAGTATATAAATATACTGTATAAATACATAAAGGACTTGTAAGACTTCAACATTAGAATGCCACACTTTCAAGGGATATTACCAAATACCGTTACTAAAATCTGTAAAAAGTAAATATTAAAAAAATTTGAGTGCACTACAAAGTTGGACGATTTAGAACAAATTTGTCTAAGGTTAAGAGAGGGCAGTCCAGTCCTGCTGTCAAACAGCTCCTTTCTCCCACCTCCTCAAGCTCTCTGCTGTCAGGCAAGTGCTTCCCCTGACAACTCTGTTTTAACTCTGGTACTTATCAGTACTTTGCATGAGCTGATTTAGCTGAGAGAACTAAGTCACTGAGTCACAAAAGAAATTATAAATAGAGATCTTACTGCTATCTTCAACTACGAAAGGGGCATGTACAGAGAAGACAGAATCAGATTTTCCGCTGAGGTACAGTGAGAGAGTAACAGGCAATGGATATGTACCGTAGCAAGAAAAATTCTGATCACACAGGAGGAAAAAGCAATCAGTCATTGGACCAGGGTTCCCAGGAAAGAGTGCAATCATCATTTTTGGACAGACTCAAAATTCAACTTAAGAGGCTTTACACAACCTCATATAAGCTGGTCCTATTTTGAGTAGGAATTGGGACCAAATGACTTCCAGAAATCTCTTCAAATCCCAATTACTCTATTGTACTGTTTCTCTAAGGCACAAGAAACAGGGGCTCACTTGTATGGGTGGGAGCAGGCAGTACAAGAGCAAAGCACATTTTCTCTGCTCAAAAGCAGTGATTATTGATGCTCAGTCAGCTGCCCAGGAAACTTTGGTTTTGCATTCTCAATACTAAAGAACTGATCCAGATGATATCACTCCTTATTTGCAGGGTTATTTTTTTCTGGCTGTGACATTCACATGCCATCTGAACAGAGAGAAGCTGTGAGACAAGCGGAGAAGAAGAAAACACAATTCTTATCTCTCTTGCTGTGCCTGTGTTGTCCTAAAGTAGAATGCAATATGGAGACTGTTTACCCAAAGTCAGGATGTTTTGTTCCCTTGGCCTATCAGGGCCAAGAAGTGTGTGTGTGTGTCGGATTGTCACGGGACAGTCATGAGAGAATGAGATGAGCGCAGTTCTGTGCAGTTGTGAGCAAGAGCGAGTGCATGGCAGATTCAGTTTAGATATAATGTACATACTATAGTACAATAAAGTAATTCATTAGCCTTCTGATGCTAAAGTCAGATGCATCACTCTCTCTCCCCTTTGTCAGAGTCACTTTAATTTACAATACCTGGCTCTATTTCACAACTTCACTCAATCAACAACACACAAACAGAAGAGAACTAAGATTTTGGCTTCTTGTTTCAGTGGCAGAGGCAGAATTAAGCAGCATGAAGTACAGCTTTGGCAACCACCAAAGCGGCAGACAGCAGCACTGCAATAGTACTCATATTTGTGACTAATCACGTACTTTGCAGTGATACTTTTTATAAGCCAAACTCATGAACTGCTTGAAGGTTAAAAACCATGAACTTCACAAAAGAACTCTTAAAAAGAAGTCACATATTTTGCTTCAGAGTGTCTTTTTGATGGACACACCCCATCAGCAGCCCCTTACAGCAGGCTGCTCTCTCACCTCGCTGATGAACACGGAGTAGCGTGCCAAGATCTGCAGGCTGAGTTTCCACAGGCGGTGTGCTAACAGCGGCACAAACATCTGATCTGACCAGCACTTCACAAGACTCGCCCACACCATGTGGGTGGCCAAGAGACAGAAGGAGCTCCCAGCTAGAAATGATCAGGCAACAAAGGTCAAGTTCCTAAGCATGTTTTTAAAAGATGCAACATCAGTGTAATTGCATTACCCAAGATTTACCCAAGATCTTTCCTAAAAGATACAATCATCAGACAGAAATGTATTAAGCACTGCCTGAAATAAACTCTTAAAATACTATCTCCTCAATGCTTTAGATTTCAAATTCCACTGAAGTCTTGCTGTAGCTGTGCAGGCAAAAGCAAGAAATGAGAATTTGCCTGCAATAAAGGCAGGAACAGCTTGGCCAAATAATCCACTTCAGGAAATAACATTTCCAAAATAATTTTTGGCAGTCTTTTGAAGAAATTACATTAGATATTCCTGCCAGCCCTAACATAATACTCCCTTACCACTAAACTATTGCTCCTCTCCCAGTTATATGAGATATTTGCTATAAATATTTATTTAAAATACTGTACAAATGTCCACATTTAAACAAAATATTTTAAAGCAGTTTACACAGTTTTACATTTAAAGCAGTTTACATAGTTTTAAAATTTTAGAGAATACAATTAAAAAGATAAGGAATATGTCTGCAAGTTCCAGACCTATGCATTGGAGTGGTAAGATTTATATATTTTGTCTTCATTAGGATTTTTTTCTCCTAGTTTGCTTCAGAGGGCATGTGTGGATACACACATACAGACATTTAGGTGGCCCATAGATACCTTCTTCATAGATATTCACTCTGTTAGCTGAAATTAGTTATTCTGACTACAATATGCTTCTAATGCATGTATCAGGTTATTCCTCCTGTGCATTCCTCCTCATCTCCTCATAAATCAATGTATATTTTTGGAGCAGACACCAACACTATGAATGACAGCAAGCCTAAATGCTGCCAATAGACAGTCATTTTCACCTATACCTAGTACTGTAACATTAAGAAAAATATGCCCCAATAACACAGCATAGCCTTTTGGTTGTCACTTAGAAGATGTCAAATGCTAACAACTCCTTCTTGCACCGAGGGATGCTTCCATAAGTAGGTCAGTGACAGTTGCTAAAGAGGGGGTTTTTAGTAAGCAAAGTGATCACTGACCAGAATTCTCATATTGCCATCTCTGCAACAATGTTTTATACTGTTTGAATGGTTAATCAGAAATAAGGAAGCTCATGTGAACCATGGGCTGCATGTTACCGAATACTCAAGAGACAGAGTGATCACTGCTACTTATACAACTGATTCCTTTACAATAAATATTTTTTGCAAAAAAAGTTTACCTGGTGCTTCTTCTAGTGTATCTGAAAGTGCTTCTTCTAAGGCCCCTGCTATTTCTCTAAATCTGTAAGAAAGAAAAATTTTGAATATCACAATTTGTTGCTTAAACTGATGCCTAAACATTTTTCAATGTTTACTTTAGTATTATTTCTATGTGCTATCAATGGACATACACACATTTTAAACTTAACACCAGCATTCAAACACTTGAAAGAGAACATTTGACATTTTACAGGTACATACAAAGCCTGTACTTTGGGATATTATTAAAGTTGTGGTTGCAAACATCATCAAAATGATAGCTCACAGAGTGACAAGTTCTCAGCTTTTTGAGGAGGGAAGTTTTTTGTTTTGTTACTGTTTTTAAACTATAAGCAATCAAACTGACCTTCTTTAACCTTCAGGTATGTCACATGATACTGGAGCTCCAGATTTCTACATGTTTGTCAATGAGCAGTAACATAAGGTTCTGCAAACAATTCTGTACCTAATAAAAATCAATAGTTCCTCAAGGACACCTGTTTTGTTTTGTTTTTTTTTTTTTGTTTAATTCCCCTTTTAAAATACCCTTTTTTAAAAAATCACATTCAAAGTAAAAAAAAAAACCAAACCAAAATGACATCTCCAAAATATTTTAGGTATACCAGTAGAAGTTATTAAAACCTCTGACACTTTTCCATCCTTGCATCATTTTAAGTTTCCCTGTACAAAGTTCTGTTGTCACTGGTTTCCTCTTTTTTACTTTTATGTGCATCATAGTAACTCTGTAAGTCTTTCTATCACACCTAGTAATTACAAACCTGGAGGGTTTCTCTTACAGTCTCTTAACTATCATTTCCAGATCAGGACAGGAGCCCACCTAGCTTTTTTTGCTCAAACTCCTAATGGACTAGGATGGATGTTTAGCAACTAAACACATTCGTGAAATGGCTTCAAAACCTCAGTTCTGTCTATGCCCTGCTTCCATCAACAGAGCAGCGCCTTTAAGTCTTATGATGCAAACGATATGGGAACAGAATAAGGTTTTTAACAATGATGTAATTTTTGCTGAGTATGTCTTACATAGGAAATAATTTCCCCGGTGTACGGCACAATCAGCCGTACTGACATAACCGAAAGAATGAAACACAGGAAAGAGTTACTAGTGCTGTTTTGCCTGCACTGCTACAGAAGAATGCCTGAACATCCATCTCTTCCTCAAAGGGTCATTTCTAAAGGCTTTAGTAATGGCTGATTTTTCTGGGGAATTTCTGTAATTGAAAAAAGAAAACACCAAACAATCTTAACTATAAATGCCGAAGCATGAGATAACAGTTCAATCAAAATCTTGTATGACTTAAAGGATATTAATCAAGAGAAAGCTTCCCTGATATATATAATTAATATGTTGTATTATTTTCACAATTATGCACTGAAGAGTTCATGGGTACTTCCAAAATTAGATTCCAATATAAAGGAATACTATCATTTAAGACGAATCAGCTGCTGTTATCCAAACATTTCTCAAAATAGTACACTATTTAGACTTACAGTAATCTTGGATTAAAGGAAAATGATTTTTTAAAAATGTTTTAATCAATCAGAGCTCAGAATACCTAACGGGAAACACTTTTGAAGAGAAATATGCTAAAGTTTGATCAATTGGTCTCCTACTAGAAAAGTTGGACTTGAAACAAAAAGGGCAATTAATGATACATATCTGTTAAAAGGTTCATAATGGCTGCATTTCCACAGACACTTTTAGTCTGTGCACCACTATGTAGTGAATACTCTTGTCCCTTCCCTTGGGCCAGCATGAATATTTGTACAGTTAAGTGGTTTTGGGAAATCGACTGGAGTTGAAAATCAGTCTTTCTTTTCCCTGAGTAACAGGTCCTTATCAGTTCACTACACAACTGCAGGAACAGATGCACAAACAAAAGAACAAATCAGGGTATCAGATGCTGTGACTACAGTTTTACAAAACACCATGAACCACCAAAATATTAATACCCAGCTCCCAGCCCCATGTTCTTGTCACTTATATTAACTCTACCACTCATAAGATTCCTAGATGGAATTTTTCAGCACAAGTGTAGATTCACCCTGGATTAAAGAAACTGTATAAACGTGACTATGGTAGTGTTATCGCCAATTACAGAATTGTGCAACAAAAGAGGCCACTAAAAGTGATACAGGTTAAAAATAAACATCAATTTCTCTTCCTCCTCTTTTGGAAATTCCACTTTTTGTTCGTTTGGGTTTTTTTAAGAGGTTCTCAGAAGGCTTTGGACCAAGACAGATTACACATGGCACAGCTGGGTCACAGCAGACTTCATCAATGGTTCTGTTCCTTGTCTGGTGGGTTGCTCTCCAGCCCTACAATTCAACATGTAGACTACCCTTTCTAAAAATACAGTTTTATATTCTATTTTGTTCATTAAAATTCTAACATTACTAGAATTAAAAGAGGGCTTTCTTGGGTCTCTCTGTTCTTTTCTAGCTGCAAGCTCTGTAAAAGAAAATATTATAGATACATCAGACCTGCTACTAAAAAATCCCAGAAGTTACTACTTAGCTCCTCAGGAACAGGGAATAGGAGGACAATATTTGGGAAGGCAATGTTACAATTTAAGGAGTACATCCTGTGAGACAAAAAGAATGTTAGAAACATGGCTAGGTCTGGAAAAGCTGAAAGTTCTTAATTCCTTTAGTTCTATACCTCTAAGAAAAAAGATTGCTTCCCTCACAGTTAAGTATTCCTCTGGATTTGCAGAAGTAGCACTCAACATACAGCTTAGTTTCAGGGACACTGGAGAAAAATAATTTGAAACAAGAATTCAAGACTTATGTAGATCCGTTCCTGAAAGTCTTATGAGTAGCTTATCAAATCTGGTGTAGCAACACAGTACATATTGAAGAGTAGTTATGTGTTTTTCTGCTAAATTGTTGAAAGATATATAAAAGTTACTTGACATAATTCAATTCTTAATTTCATTTCCATATGATTTGTTGACAAGTGAGACTTCGAACAATGAGGAGGTGTGACCTTAAGAGTGAAGAAAAAAAAGGCATCCCAACCTTATTTGAAAATATACAGGCAAATTCCATTTGTGGTTAAAGCTGTGGTAAGAGGGATGAGCTCTTAACCGCTTCACGCTGGCCTGGGAGCCACACTGCCGTTCGAATTTCCGTACAAAATCCATACTGGTGGTGTATTTCTGCAGGAAGAGAAGGAGCACTCTGGTCACACACAGGCTCCCAGCAAACAAGGGAGGCCACCACCCATTCAGCAGAACACTTGTACCATGCTACAACTAAGCTCAAGGGTCAGGATGGGCTGACACTGCCCCTCAGCACCTAATCATACAAGGCTAAAAGCCTGGACTGCAGAGATACCAAAACCAAATTAGCTTCAAAGCTTTACTTTATGGTAAGGACACTTCTAAAAAGCATAAAACTGTCCAAGCACGCTGATCGAGCAGACCTGATCAGAGATTCATGACCATTTCTGAGCTCAGTCACGGGAGTGGTGCTGCACAGTACTAACAGAGTCAGGTGCAGCAGATAAAACTACACAACAAGGAGAAACAATCAGAAATGAAACTCATAAGTATGCATAGCCAATTGCACATGAGAATGGAAGCACAATATTTTTGTCTGTTACACAGGACCTGTACTATAAGAATTTCTAAAGCTGTTTCCCTAAAAATGTTTTGCAAATACCAAATATATGGAGAAGAACTTCAAACAATTTCAGATAAACTAACTTCATCCAGTGTATACTTCTAATAAGATGTTTATGAATAGTATTAAGTTGGTTGCAAGCAAAAAAAAATTACATTAATCCCCAAACATACTGTGGATTTGGTCTCAATAGTATGAGAACACTGAAAATAATGCAATAATAAGTTAAATCATGCACAAAGCAGAAAGCCAAATACTTGATGAAAACCAGAAGTAAAACAGCACAAAAAATGTTATTTCATACAAAATAACCTTGCTAACAGACCACGAAACTTAGGTAAATAAATTTAAAATCAAAACACAACGGCAGTTAAAATTACTTCTATGAACTGAAAGCTAGTTTGGTTTCTGTTCAAGTTTCTTCTATTAAAAAAAAATTAGGAAACAGTCATAAAACCTATCATATATTCTCATAAATCCACTACTGAATTAATGAAATAAGCCTGACAATCTCTCAATACTTCTGACTTCACTGTAGGGTTAGGGCTCAATCCATGATCCACAGCACTACGGGAGCCATGTGATTTTGCCTCTTGTGAGGCAGTAAAACATTATCAGAAGCCCCTGCGTTGCTGCTTAAAGGGCCTGCTCTCAAAAACTCCCCTGTGAACAAAGGACGTGAACTGCCACAGGGATGCTTCAGTATTGTGTATCTCAGTAAGTTCGTAACTTTCTGTTAAAGCTATAACTACAGAATACCTTTCTTGTGACGTGGTAGTCTCAGTGCCAAGATAACATTCTGAAAAATGCATAGAAAACCTTTTAAGTGACTACTTTTCTCCTAACCTGGTTGTATTTATGAACCCATAAAAGGTATGGGAGTTAAACCCAGACTGAACGACAGATGAGTTCTCTTTCAGGCCTCCTTTTTTAGACAATAAACCCAGCACTTTAAAATGGCAAACAAGCTGTTAATGCTCTGCTACCCTAAGTGTAAGTCAGAGATATAAATCAAACACTCTGTAGAGACCCATCACTTTCAAAACAGAAGGCACCTCAAGAGACATTTATCTCAATATTGAAAACATTATATCCAGGAGAGGGAATTAACTGCAAGACTGCTTCCTATTTCAGCTTCTAGGATTGGATTGTTGACTGCACAGTTATTTAAGAAAAGTAAAATCAGGAACCAAAAGGGAGCAATTCTCAAACAGAGAAATCTAAACTTAATCTTAAATGAATGTTTAGGGATAAAAGAAGTATTCTTTTAAAATACCCATAAATCTACACATCTAACTCAAAGAAAGGCACATCAACCTGAAACTATTTTAAAAAGCCATGTTGCACAAACGCTTATTTTAACATAATTTTAACATACTTAACATGGCCAGTCTGATTTTTAAAGGATTTAAAACCAATCTTTCAATCCCTCTCTCTCCTCTACACCTAAAAACCCCTTAAGGGAAAACACATCATACTCAAACTGTTCAGCATTAAACCTACACATAGGTATATATGCAAATACACATGGAGAAAAAAACTGTTCTGCATTTCTATCAACCTAGAAAATGGACACAAGATTGTTGTCTAAAATTTGTGTAGCATTGCTTGGCTCATCATCAGAGCAAAACAATTTTAAAGGGTTTTTCCCTCCCTCTCAATTCAGAACTATTAGTCTTTAGATAGGTGTAACAGCATTTTTACACTTGGCATTTCAACTTTGTATTGATTTTAAAGTAAAATATTTTAATGATTTTAATGACTATGAGTCACTTCAGTAGTCAAAAGCAGTATGGAAAGTACTTTGGACTTACTACATGATTTACCTGGAAGTCATGGGTGGGCGCTGGATTTTTACTGGCTTTTTTTGGATTGTTTGGTGTTTTTGAAATAAACCCAACGCCTTTGTTCGCCAATATCAGTGTAACAAAAGACAGGCCTTTTAAGCAAACCTAGCTTTTCTGAAGACACAATACACTCCTGTACATCATGCAGCACAGTACAGCAAAGGCCCAACAAGGCTCACAATCTGCAGTATGCAGGGCACAAGGTGAAAGCTTGAAGAGTGACTGAATTCTCATGTGGGAGGAGGAACACATTATGGTGTCACTTGCATGGCACCACCACAGCTTTCTTCAACATCCATGTAATTTGCTTCTTATTCAGAGACAGCGCTGCAAACACACTCCGTCATGCCTACCTGCTCTCACTTATTCAATCTATCTGTACAAAAGAGATCTTAAACTCCCAGAAAAAATATCTAAGTGTTTAGTAAAAGCAGTTTTGCAGGAACACATGAAGAATCACATGCCTTATGAACCTCCACTGGCAAGACAGCATTTCCTCAAGTCATCTGCCCTGATATGCCAACAATGCCTTCCTTGAGACAATTTATCACTGCCTCCCATCTCTATCTTGAATATAAAATGCTTCACACTAATCACAAGTCAACCTGCCAGGGGAAAGAACTCCAAATTTTTCAGTAATCTTGGTTAAACACAAAGCAGACAGGACATGAGGAAAAGCAGAGAGTTCCTATTTTCTACTTGTGACATACAAGTCACAAGTAAAGCACTGCCAGAGCAGATTTTCATACTAGACCAAGAAATCTATTTCACCATTAGTAAAAGATGATGTTTTAGAGACAGAGCAGCAGTACCAATGAAGAAAATACAAGAGTGACAAGTACTTTAAATTCATTATTTAATGTAAGCTTGTGATACCAGACAAATACTATCTCTGTTTTCTAACCTGATGGCGCTGCCAAACATTTTCAGGCTTTAACTGACTTATGTTTACAACCACAACATAATCTGCAGTACTGCAAGAGAGCAAAAGCTAAAGCAAGCAAGTGAAACAAAGAATTTTTTTCATCTTCCCATAGTAAAAAATAAGTTGCAACCCAGGTATTTAATTAATATGACAGCTCCTGCTATACAGCAGTTCTAAACTTGAGTGAACACTGGAGTCATGCACTCCACCTTCAATAACATTGCAATTCTACTCCCAAAATAAAAACTAATTCATCTGACTAAATGGTGTCCAGTACTTCTGTACAAGCTCTCCTAACAAACTTGAGGGGAGGATTAATTCCTATGAAAATTGAACCAAGTGGTTTGAGATAATCTCCTCTTCCAAGCCATGCAACAACATGAATTTACACAAAAGCAGCAGGGGGGGAGAAGCTAGAGAAAATGACTCTTTCAATTCTTGTGTCTGTCACAGAAATCAGAAATGGAAAAAATGAAAAAAAATTATAATTAATTACCTCATGAAACACATCTGGGTTTCCAGGGTTAAAAAGTGATGGTAATTTCTCTTCCAAACCACGTACTATTTCTGGCCACACAGAGTTCACTAAGAAATCATATCCAGGAACAATATCTGCTTTTTCACTGAAAAAAATTGCAATTATTCCATGGTTATATTTTACCACCAGGCTTCTATTTGGAGGTAGGAATCACTAAAAAATAGATGCACTGCACTAGACAAAATGCAATGAAATTTTTTTACATATTTATACTGATTCCCTAAACTGTTCTTCCTTTGAAGATTTCTTATCCAATTCCACAGTCTTATAAAATCAAAGGTGCTTTTTTGTAACTCTCAAAGTGTTTTAAAAATTTATCAGTTACATATTTTTCAAGTGTGTACTGGAAAATTAGTAAATTTCAGCTGAGAAATCCTAGGTATAATTCAAATTTTAATAGCTCCAAATTCCAAGACCTACCAAGTAGGAATAATGTGACTAATGCAATGAAAAAGAGAACTTATTCCTAATTGTTCCAAACTGTATTTAAACATATTGCGTTTGATGAAAAGATCAAAAGCTACCTTGATTGTGAAAACTTAAAAATTGAGAGCAGAAGAGATAATAGCATTCTATTCCAATTTAGTACACCACACTACAAAGTAGAAACATTCCATTATTAAGAAGAACGATTAAAACTTGCTAAGGGATTGAAAGAATTAAAATGTTAGTAAAACTTAGGAGTCATAAAAAGCTCAGCAATGGATGACTAATTAGAAAAGTAATTCTGCAGTCCCTAGGGGCTATGTCCATAGTTCTGCTAATTCCAGCAGTCTGCTATATTAACCATCCTGCAAAGAGATGAATAAATGGATACAATTCAGTAGACCTGAATTATTTAACCTTGAAAAACGGGTAATTTAATTCCATAAGGAATTAAGCACTTTTTGAGAACACAGTGGAAGCACAAATAAATTAAACCTGTAGTTTTGGTACATGCAATAAATCAGTCAAACCTCTGAGGATATTCCCACTTTTCTGATGTGCAGTAACTCAATAACTTCTGAACTTATGTTTTAATAGCTTTATTATGCTCCTTGGATGAAGTGTACAACCATATTTAATGGGTTCAAAAAACCAAGTTATCTGACCCATTGTATTATGCACAGGACTCACTTCTACTACTGAAATACAGGATTGCCTTTGCTTCCTCTGAAGGTCTGGGCTGCAGCACCAGGAAAGTCTGTTCACTGTTTTGTTTTGAGAAACAGAGGCGTGAAATACAAATCAAACTTGACTAGAATTTTCAGGAAAGGCCAGATAAGTCATTAGTGCACGAAAGCTGATAATGCAAAGAGTTTCAAAGCATATGATACTTGTGACTTCAGTGCAGCTGAATTCCAGGATACTTACCTGGAAATTGCTCCCCCTGTTACTTCCCGCAGGAGGCGGCAATGATGAGGAACAAACTCCAACAGCCTATTGTACATAGCCTGGAGGCCATTAGGGTGGGATTGCACATACTGCTCCACCATCACCTGCCAGGAACAGCTCAATGTTACATGCCAGAAAAGTGAATGTAAAATATGCTGTAATGCAAGACTCACAAAACTCTTAACACCATAACCTCAAATACTGGGATAGTCAGTATATTACTTTTTTTTTCATTATATTTTCCAAGTATAACTTGCCAGACTGAATTATTACTTCCTTTAAAGCAGCACTCTTAACTGCCAAGACTGGCCCCAAAATGGAAAGAAGATCCTTTCTTTTAAATGTGAGCCACTATATCTGGCTCCCAACCCACTACCACATCACTGTCACCTGAAGCAGTCTGTCAAGTTAAAGAGGGAACTGGTAAAAGCTAATCAAACTAAGAATAAAGTAAAAACTCCTTCTAAATGTTGAGGTGGTTGGTCCAATCCCAAACACAGGCAAGCCAAAGCAAAGCATCTTCTGTGACACTGCTAAGCCTTTAACAGAGCTAGCAAATCAGTTTGTCTGGACAGTGCCTCATACTCAGTGAAAAGGGATAATGATAATCTCTGCCATAAAGAGAAGACAGTAGGAAAAGAACAACAGCTTGTTTCTTGGTATTCTTCCACATGTCTGAACACATTTGCCTCTTGCTACATAAACAAGTGGAATGGTGCAGAAGCGGTGAAAGAATAAACCCTGAGAAAACTGAGGGGAAAGTGACATGTCCCACACTGTAGCAGCTGTTACAGCATGTAGCAGACACCCAATGGAAACCTGTCCTAAATGGGAGAGGTTTGGTTCTTTGATTCTTTAGCCCAAGAAAAATGGAGGTAAGAAAAAGAATCCACACTGGATATAACCTGAAATTGGTGACAAGCAGGTAAGAGAATTCCTCCATCCTTTTCTTCTTAAATAGCAACAACAACCAAATTGACATTTTGCTGCAGCTCAGTTCTCCTGTTCTCTCCACAAAGATATTTTGAAGCTCCTAACAAAAGCTGGAGGTTCACAGGAAAAATAAGGATGTTTGGAAAACAAATGGAATTTTTTAATGTTACCTTACCTCATCTACATAAGGTTTTACAAGCACTTGACCAACTAATGCCTCTGCATCTCGTGTTTTGTCAATTGTTGCATAAGTGCGTAGACAGTGGCGTATTATGTCAACATTTGAGGTTTGAAGGCCTTCCAAGAGCAGCCCTTCCAGAGACTGCTGCAACATGGCTGTTATTCCAGCTATACGCTACAAAGAGAAAGAAAATATAGTCAGAAAAAGCCAAAATCAAAGCCTGTCATCATTGTTGAAGTAAATTCATCCAGATGTGTCTAACTCAGCTTTCTATCCTCACTTGAAAAGTACAAAAATTTGATAACTATTAGTGTTCAATGACCATTAACACAAACTTAATGGGCTACTGATGCTATATAAGACAGGATGTTTATAATAAAGCTAAAGGCAATTATTATGTTTTGATATGTTTTAAGTTCCATGGTAACTTATAACAGGTCTGCTTTATCCTGAGGAAATAAGTTAGTAATTGTTCCTTGTTCAACTGAACCAGCATGTGGCAATAAACAAAAGATTCACAGTAAGTGAGCAGGGGTAACAATTGTAGCATTTATCCCTCACTGTCAGAGACTAAACAGACAGCATGTACCCAGCACTACTTGTCAAATTACCACAAACCAATGACACTGAGTGACACTAGCAAACAACAAAGAAATTAGATTCCTTCTGGCTTCTGCCAAACAGCTTCCTCAGTCTACACATATTCTCCTTTTCGCAAACTGTTTTTTCCTGATCTCCCATGACATTTTTTCTACTTGACCTGACTAGTGTAGCAATGAGTCCATTGCTACACGACCTGCAGATATACTCCTGGCTCTATAACTCTGCATTTGAAGGAAGTTCAGCAACATTAACGCAGTCAGAGCTGAACTATGAATATAGCCAGTAAAATTTCTTCTCTCCCTTTTTACATGCTGTTTTGTGTCCATCCACCCTAAAATGATTCATAGAATTTGTACTGAACATGCAAAGTCAGGAACCCAATTGCTGACTGGTCATGAAAGCTACATTCTGACGAACCTTAGCAATAACAGGTACAGAACACAAGTCCTGGCAAACACCATTAGGGAAGCCACATGACAAATGTTCTCCCCACCCCACACACTACTCTGCTGCTCATGGTCACTGCTGCTAGTATCCAAGTTTGATATCCAACTAGGTGGCCAGAGGAGTCTTGTAAACTGTCCATGTAACAACATGATCCCATGGATATCTGGAGCTGAAACAAGTTTATATTGCCAACAGACAGAGGCACAAACTGGAACTCTGAACTACCTCAACAGTTTGAAAGCCATTAAGAATGACACCCTCATGAGAATCAGCTTAAAGCATTACCCCATCTCTATATCCACAGCTTTCTTTTAGTACAAGTTTTCATTTATTCCCTCTCCCCAGTGAATGAATAGAAGAAAAAAGTCCCACCAAAACATCAATTAATCTTTTACAATACGTAAAAGAGTATACTGGGAGATTAGTAATGGCCAGTATAATTTCAAGAGAAGACAAACTTGAATATATTCAAGCCAGCCACTACGTAGGCACATTCCATTTATACTGTGGTCTGTACACAGCAGCTAACAAAGCCAACATAAATCTCTAGAACGAGGTCTCAGTATCAGTAAGCAGACGAACTGCAAGATACATTGGGCTGACAAAAATGTCTGTCATATTTCCTACTCTTATTCTCAATAATTTATCCTAAAGAAGTAAGCAAACAGGGCAGAAATCCTCAGAAAAAGCAATAGTTCTAGTCAACTGATAAAAATGACCTCATGAAACCCATTTTTCTCCATAAATTAATTCAATAAAACTCTGTGGAAACAGGCATTTATCTTCCAATTATACTGGTTTTGCTTGACTGTGCAAGTGTTAAGTGTCATGCAATACTTACTGGTCTCACTTTGTCTAAAAGGGGCATTCCTTTGCTTTGTACTGCATGAAATTGTAGTTGATTAAATTCTGTGGCAATTCTCTCTAAAACTTGTCCAGTTAGAAGTGGACTAGAAGAGAGATGATACAAAATGAGAATACACAGTTAGACCCTTTCAAACCAACTCCTTCTCATCCGTAACAGATAGACAGAGCTCTCCCTCAATTTTTTGTAGTTTCAATATTTTGAATTCTGATAGGTACTACTATAATGATTGCAATCAAGCAATAATGACCTGGAGCATGCTACATGATTAGCGCTGTTTTGCAGCTCTAACATGAAGTGGGTGAAGCAGAAGCTGAGAGGAACATAAGCTCTTGCCTCAGCAGTATGAAGCACTTTCTCCTAAACAGCAGTTTTATTATCACATGAAAAGTCAGTCTTAAGAGAGCTCAGAAACTGCACCAGGTGACCTTCACCATCCAGATTTGTTTCTTTCTTACTCTGTCATATAGTAAAACTAATGATAGCTATCTCTAGAGAAACAGTCCTGCCCTTCTCAAGTCCACACAATCCCAATAATGAGCCAAATTTTCAGTTGTTCAAGAATGATCTTAACTACAAACTTAATTCTGCAAAGCGCCTCACCTGACTGAAAACATCTGCTTTTGTCCCTCTAGGTATCAACCTACTTTCTGGTCCACCTACCCCCCACTACCACGTGATCCAGCACACTGAGCTGAAGAGACAGCCTCACACTGTGTCTTCCCTCCAGCTTAAATTGTACTTGCATCCCAGTCAAGCCTTTCAAGTGCATGACTGGTACATCAGTTCCAAAACTGGCTGAACGACATCCTGCAATTCTCAGCAAAGGCAGAGGAAGTGGTTTGACTGGAATTTGTCACAAACCTTCCTTGTACTAGGTTTGCCTTGCCTGCCTTCAGCTATTCTTGCAGCAGTCCTTTCACTTACACATAAGCAGGGAAAACAAGAAAAACTATTTTGTTTCACTTACAAATGACATTAGAATAAAATATAGAGAGTATTTCAGACATTAGAGGATTGGTGACTTCTAATAAAATAAAATAAAATAACTGCACACTAACTTCACAAAGTTTGCTTATTGAAAGCACCATGAGTGATTTGGAACTTTGGAGTCTGAGTTACACGTTCTGTGAATGACTGGCTTGTGGAAGACTAAAACAAAGAAAATACTAAAATTACAATAATTTAGTCCATCAGAATTACATTTCTAAAGATACATCATACTGCTTGTAAATTCACCTCCAACAACACCTTGACATCAAGTTAGTCCTATCAAATACAAACAAAACCAAACATTACAATTCTTTTACCTGTTTCCCTCTAATGAGGACAATTCTTTAGTGCCTTGGGAATGTAGAATCTTCTCAATTTTCTCCACAGACTGAATAACATGAATAAGTCTCAGGACACACATCTGTAATTAAAGAAAGATTTTTCGTGTCTAACCCCAATCCCAATTGATATCACCTAAAGAAAATATTTTAGATGTTCTTAGTTCTTTGGGTTTTTTCTGGTTTAAGTTTTTTCCCTTTATCTTAACACTTGAGTCATGTCTCAGTTGAAGTATTGCTCACATATGTACATAAAACACCACAAATAAATGTTTGTCACAGATGTAGGACAGTTGTTCCTATCCCTGATGTTTTTCAAAGCACAAAGACCAGTGTTAGTGTGTCTCCTGCCCATAAAAATTAAACAGCTGTACTTCAATTTCATTCATAGTAAGTAAATTTATATGCAACTGCAGTCAGAAACAAGAACTATTACAAGAGAAATAAAATCCAACTAAATCAAGTATATGTTTTGGGCAACAGTAAAACAAAGATTTTTGATCAATGAGACACTGTAAAATACGAAGTCTGTCAACCAAAATGTCAATACATTTTACAAGTACAAAATCCTGCACAGTTTGCATCTAGACAGCATAGAACTTTCTTAATTTCATTTTCTCTGGGTTAATGGCAAAATCAAAGGTTTTTTAAGGATGATCTTTTAAAGATAGTACTATCTGTTGTACCTTTTTTCTTCTAATGTCTTCTTGTTTAGTCATCCGGTCATCTACTGCTTGAATTCCCTCACTGACACATGACTTAAGACTCTGTGAGAGAAAAAGTCAGTATGTAAAGCTTGCTTCCCATTTAAGGGTTGAAAAAAACCTAAAAAAAAATCTAAACTTAAGACACAGATTAATAAGATCGTGGGACTAATAAAAGCTACACTACATCAAGTGAAATAGCCATAAATACAACTAAATAACTGAAAGTAGAACTTGCTGCTTGGGTATTGCCACTGCAAATATAATTATTTCCACCATAACCATTCTTTTATTAACTTAGAGAGAACAAATGACCTTTGCCTAAAAACAGGCAATTAACCCACTGTGTTTTTATGTCTTGCAACTGAAGTTATAAACCAGTTTTAAATAATATTTTTCATGCAATAAGGATTTCTCTATGCTAGCTGACCCTGTTTTCTGTTAGACACGAAGGGTGTGATATTTTGAAGGCACACTTATGCAGCAAACATCCCTTTGAATTCACTGCCAAGATGATCAAAAATTGCCCAACCCATAAATACCAAGTCAGTGTGGAGGAGCCAGAATTAGATCCACCTTCAAGAGGGCGTTGTTTTATGGTTAAACCACACACTGAGAAAAGTAAGTCCATAAAGGGACTGTGGTGCATCTGAATTTTCTATCATCTTTAAGTTACTCAAATATTAAAACAGCTTCAAGATATCTCCATAGACTTGTCTTGCAAGAGTCTATTCACTTGTCTAATTTTAGAAACTCTTTATCTCTTGGTTGAAATGCACTATAGGAAACCTAAATTTACTGCAATACAAGTGCCTGAAAATACAATGCTTCTCCTACTAGCAATCTAAGTCATCAGTTTTCAAAGAGAAGTTTATTGTAACAAATATTAACTTGAATAAAAGAGGTTCTGTACATCATATGAGAGTGAGCTGAAGTTTACCAAGCTGTTGACAATGAGTGTTTTTAACATACCATAACTTCTTCCCTTAACTGTCCTAAGGGTACTGAAAGCTGATTGAGAGCCTTGTCCATGCCAACCTAAAGAAATTACCACAAACACATTGATTACTTTTTTCATAAGATCATATGTGAATTACTGACAAAGCCTATCATTTTACCAATACTGAAAGAGAAGTGAGAAAACATAACTTCCTTTATAATTTCCAGTTTTTAATTCAATGCAAAAATATGTTATCTCAAATACAAGCATAAAGATGTACAACTGCTTTCACACAAAGTCAAAAGATAAACAAAATTTCCTCCCATGGAAATTTTTCTTCTCAGAAGTATGTTAAGTCTCAGTCATTGAATCTGTATAATTGGAACAATTACAATTTTCAGACACAAAGTTGGAGATTTTTTAAGATACTTAGACTATACAAAAAGTTTAAAGATTCCTAAAAGAATCCTTCAAAACAGCCTTACTTTTATCATAGCTATTCTATTTTAATAATTAATTTCCTTCAATTTTAAAAGTGCTGACAGTTTGAAACAAAGTTTGCCCTGAGTCTTAACTCCCTAACAAATCAGCTTTTCAAGACAAAATGCATAAATCTAAAACATTTACTACAGGCCAACAGCAATTCTGTATAGCAATTCTGTAAGTTCTACAGGAATGGTGTCTCAGTGCAAGGATGAGAGACCTCAGTTTAAGATGCCTTAAATCATAAAATGCCAAAATAAAAGCCATATACTTTTCATATGAAAAATAAAAATCCCACTGAATCACACTAAGCCTGAATTACAGAGCACAACCAGTAACACTTACAAGATTTGTTGAGAGATTAACAAAATCTGCATAGTCCTTATTTATGAGTTCTACCATAGCAGTTTTAAGGAGTTTGTAATAGAGCTCCAGATCCTCTCGGAGCTCTTCCAACTGCACACGTTTCCTGCAGTCTGACACAAAGTGATCAACATCAAAATCCGCCTGAAACAGGAAACAGAGAAGGATGTAAGTATACACTTCACACAAGAACACACCCAAAATAAAAGTACTCCATATGTCTGTGAGTTGACCAAACTAAAGCCCTAGGGGGAAAAGGCTTTTTAACGCGCTAGTCAAACTCTCCGTTTTTAGCAGAAAAGCACAGAGTGTCGTGAGGCTGATTATCCAGCGACCAGCTCTCCAAAATACAGGAGACTTAAAAAAACAAACAAACCACGAAACAACAGCCAAGAGTGGAAATTCAGTACTGAGAACTACTCTACTCTCTGCAAGCAGCGAGGCCTCTCGCTCCCTTCAGTCTCGGAGCCGGCCCTACCTGGACACGCCGGATCCCCCTGTCAGTGACACCTTCGGCGCTCCTCGCAGCCCCGGCCGGGGGAAGGGCCCTGGCGGAGCTGTAAAATCCCCACCAAAGCTCCGCACCGCTTTCTCCCGCAGGGAACCCGCCACCCCCATCCTCAGGAGGCCCCTCGCCCCTCCACAGCCCCCCGGTCCCCGCGCACCTTCATGAACTCGTCCTTGTCGAAGCAGAGGTTCTCGGGGCCCCGCGGCAGGCTCATCCTGGCCTCCATGCCGGGCCCGCCGCCCGCACCGCCCCTCGGCCAGCGCGGCACCGCCGAGCGCGGCCGCCGCCGCAGCGCCCCCTGGAGGGCTCCGGCCGGCGCTGCGGGCCGGTCCGGTCGGGCGGCGTGCGGGGCGCGGCTCTTCGGGTCCGGCCTGCCCCGGCTCGGCGGGGGCGGCCGGGAGGCGTGGGGCTGGGTGGGCTGGAAAACGCCTCTGGGGTCGTCGGGCCCAGCCTGTGACTGAACGCCGCCATGGCAACTACGTCATGGCATTGGGTGCCACGTCCAGTCTTTTCTTAAACAACTCCTAAGACAGCGACTCCAACACTTCCATAGGCAGCCCAATGCAATGTCCAAGCACCCTTCCTGTGAAGAAAATCCTTCTGCACCTCCTGGTGCAGACTGAGGCCATTTGCTCGCATCCTGTCGCTGGTTGTCTGGAAGAATAGGCTGACCCCCACCTGGCTACATGCTCCCTTCAGGCAGTCAGAGAGAGGAGTAGTTGGGAACCTCCGAGACTCCTTTTCTCCAGGCTCAACACTGCCAGCTCCCTCAGCTGCTCCTCGCAGGACTTACACTCCAGACCCTTCACCAGCTCCATCACCCTTCTCTGGACACACTCCAGCATCTCAATGCCCTTCCTGAGCAGAGAAGCCCAGAACTGGTCACTGAACTCAAGGTGCAGCCTTACCAGTGCCAAGTACAGAGGTGCAATCACTGCCCTGATCCTGCTGAACATGCTATTAGTGATCGAGGCCAGGATGCCATCGGCCTTTTGGCCACCTGGGCACACACTGGCTCCTGTTCTGCTGCTGTCAACCAGCACCACCAGATCCCCCTCCACAGGGCCTCTTTCCATCCACCTTTCCCCCAGCCTGTAGGGTTGAGGTTGTTGTGGCCAAAGTGGAGGACCCGGCACTAAACACTCGCACCCAGCTTTGTGTCCTGTGGATTTACAAAGGGTAAACTCAATCCCCTCATCCAGATCATCCAGCAGCACTACCACTGTAACCCCTAAACTGCTAAACCATGTCACCCAGAGCCAGATCCAGATGCCTCTTGATTCCACCACTTCCCTGGGCAACCTATTCCAATGCCTGACCACCCTACCAGTAATTTTTTTTTCCAATATCTTCCTGGATCTCTCCTGTCTCAGCTTAAGGCCATTTCCCCATGTCCTGTCAGTGCAGGCATAGGAGAAGAGACCAGTTCCCACCTCACTACAATCTCCTTTCAGGCAGAAAGCAATGAGGTATCTCCTGGGCCGCCTCTTCTCTAGACTACACAAACCCGGCTCCTTTGGCCATTCCTCATAAGACAAGTTTCTAGACCCTTCACAAGCCTTGCTGCCCTTCTCTGGATGTGCCCCAGCATCGCAATGTCCTTGAATTATTTGGGTTAGAAAGGATAATGTCATTGAATAGGTTAGGTCAGAAGGGACCATAAAGATCTAGCTTTAGCACTCGTGCCATGGGCAGGGACACCTTCTACTCTACCAGGTTGCTTAGAGCCCATCCAAGATAGCCTTGAACACTTCCAGTGTTGGGACTTACACAGCTTGTCTGGGCAATCTGTTCCAGTGCTTTACCACCCTGACAGTAAAGACTTTCTTCCTGATATCTAATCTAAACCTATGGTTCTTTCCACCCTGAGATGTCAGGGTAGCTGAGCCATGCTGCTGCTGTGGGTGCCTGGTGTGTGCCCCACCGTAGGCACCGAGCGCACCAAACAGACCTAGTCATATCAAGCTGCAGGGCCCAGCCATCAGGGCCCATGGCACAAACCGTGGAGACACAGGGCTGCAGAGGGGGAAGGGGGCTCCAGGGGATGGAAGCTGAGCAGGGTCACCCAGATCTGGTAGCCAACAGGCACATGTCCTCAGGCTTTATGTATTACCAGGGGTGGAGGATACCCAGCCTCTATAGGCAAGAAATGCCAGGGTCTGACCATTCTTTAAAGCAAAATAAGCTTTTTCTCATGTTTAAATTTATTGTAGTTTGTGCCCATGTGATGTGAGTAACAGGAACTGAGTCAGACCATAATTTACTTCCCCCATCCTTTTCAGCAGAATCTCTTCTTAGGCTCTTGTTTCCTTCAAAATCTTTTGTTCAAGGTCACTGATGACTTAGTGAAGACAAATTTAGCTCTAGAAAGCCACCCTGCTGTCACTTACATTTCTGTTTGCGCCTCAGGATGGAAGACAGCAAATGATCTCGTTCCTCACATGAGCATTTTATGGATTTAATTTTGTCTCAGTGAGCTCAAATTAGGAGCTATCCCAGTGCCTTGCCAGAGAGTTGTAAAGGTGCATCCTGTTTCTCTGCCAGTTGCTCTGTGGATAATGACAGAGAAGACTCCCCAAGCTTGATGAACATGGGCTCTGTGGTACACTGGGCTGGAAACCCCCAGATCTCTAGGGCAGCCAACATTTTGACAGCACCCACACGTATCTCCTGTCCTAATTTCAGCACTACACAGAGCTTGGCTGGTCTGTACCCAGCAAAGATTTTTGCCAGTGATTCATGGCTGGCACCGTGTTTCTCAGGACTTTCCTGAGTTACTGGGAGTGTGAAGGGCCAGGTGGGTCAGTGGCATGGTGGACATGTGCACCTGCTGGCTGGCTCCTTGTGTGCTCATTGCCCCCGCTTGCTTTCACCCTGTCCCTTTGGAAAGCTTTTCAGGACTGGCATGTTTCAGAGTGTCCAACCCTCTCAGAGATCTCAGAGGTTGGCAGGCATGATTTATAGGTGTCATGTGTTATCAGATGGAGAGCAGAAAACAATACACCCACCTCACAAATCTACATTGGCACTTTTTCGCAATAGCTACGACTGCGTGTCAGGTTTCTTACATTGTGATATTGAAATGTCTACATTCTGGTACAGGAACAAAGCCACATTATTGCTTAGCTGTATTTTAATTTAATGAGCTGGATGCTTGGAATTAAAATTTTAACCAGCATTTAATGTTAACTTCTTAACAAGTAGCTGCACCTACTTCTTCTAAGTGTACTAGCTATGACAAATCTTGCTCTAAAAATAATTGCTGGTGCCATTTATGGTTTTGTTTACAAAGTTCTAATTATGAAGTGCTTTGAGGAAATAAAAAGTATGCTTCTAACTTGGATTTGTTTAATGATGAGCTCTTACACTCTTCATATTTATTGATGTAATTGTAAATTCAAACATGAAGTTTGTGAAACTTAACAATTTACCAGCTCAGACTGCAATATGGCACTTAAGGAAGTTAATGCTAAAACCAGAATCAGGAGTTGTAGGTTATTTCCACATGCCCGGTGTCTCTGTACAGCCATTTTCCCCTGGGGCAGTGATGCACAAAGTAAAAATTTCTCCAAGACAGAAAAGACCGGCAAAGCAGTGAGTGAGCTAGCCATTCCAAAGAGTCCTGCAAAGCTCCCTATACTTCCATTACTTTTATTTACTTAGTCCGTTTGTACTACAAGCCCCTTCATCCCTTTCCTTTCCTGATTCTTGTTACTTTCCTTCCAATACCTCCTGGCTTAGAAAACACAGTCCTAAACACTTTTTTCCAGCAACAAAGACGTGGCACCTAAGAATTTCTTGAAAACTTTAAATCACCATTTAATCTGCAGCTTTGAATAACATATCATTAATGGACTCATTAGATGAATGAAGAGAGAGCACCTGAAAGTCTCTCTGTTATTATTGTTATTATCTGAATAAGGATAAAGTAGGTGCCTGAGAGTAGAAGAGCTACTTTTAACTACTGTTGTGTGGGCACTGAATTTTAAATATTCCAGAACCTTTCTTATTCTCAAATAAAGAACATTTCAAGGGAGGAATAATGATACAACAAATTATGTTTAGGATAATTGTATTATCATTTTACTGAATCCTGTCAGTGACCAATCCACTGTCATGGAAATACTGGTGGATATCAGTTAAATTGGGAAGGAAAGCAGTTAGTTTTACCTTCCACCACATTCTTGAAAATTGTCTCTGCTTTTATTATTTGAAAGAGTTGAAGACATCGCCTACAATTTATGATAAATGGGAAAAGTATGACTGTGTGCAACATGTAGGGACAGATATACTACAGTTAATATGTGCTACAACACTCCAGGTACTGAGAAGCTTTAAAAATTTAGATAGTATTAGGCAAACTGAGGTGCCAGTGTTAATGTATTATTTTTAGTACTTTGCCTTCCTAAGATGACACCTCCATCAATGTATCTTCTGGCCCTCCAGCAAAACTGTGTAAGAAATAGTCTATGTTAGCTGCTTTCAGTAGATGTTAAAAACAAAAAGCGTCAGTTAATAAATAGAAGTTCAGAAGGGAGAAAAGGACATTTTCCAAATATTGACATCTTACTGAGTGCCTTTATTTTGTTTTCTTTTGGAAATTGAATTAAATACGTGAAAAAGTGTAGAAGAGTTTATATACCTGACTCCAGTCCTGAACACTGAAGTCAGTGAGTGAATGCTGCTATTTCTGTGGTTAACTGTCAGTAACCCAACTCCAGAGGTGTTAATAAGCTTACTGAACTGGTGAGGGTCTAGTCATGCTTAATGTCAGTAAGTAGATTAAAAAAGACTTGCTCCTAAATAAACAAGCCAAAGAAGTTTGGAAATACCTCAGGTGATGGGTCTTGGAAGACAACTATAACATTGCAGTAACGACATTGGTATGTGGATATATCAAAATATTAATTTATATGTATGATATAAACATGAATCTTGACATAAAAAAGAATTTTTTTAAACAATCATTCACTGGAGCAACCTCCCCAGGGAAATGGAGAAGTGCCCATGGCTGCATCACTGGAGAGTTTCAAGATGCAATTGGACAGGGTGCTATATAATGCCACCTAGGCTCCCCTTCTAATGAAAGGTTGGACCAGATAATCTCAGGAGGTTTTTCCAAACTGGGCTATTCTATGCTTCTGTGGTACAAGATCTGTAGTGAATGTGTGTAAAATGTAGAACTGCAATTTGAAAGAATGCCAGCCTAAAACCAGTTTTGAACATACATCATCTTAAAATGTTTTAGAATTGTCCCCTTGCCCTGATGGGCAAGTACAGACTGATATTTACATCAAAGATATGTTGAGTACAGTGACATGAGAAAGGAGAAAGGCAAGAGGGGAGAGAAGTGAAGGAGGTTTCAGCTCTCTCATGCTTGAGTTGCCATGCCCAGACAAGGCATCGCGTAAAGGAGCTACTTAAGACATCCTGCCTCAGGGCCCCACACAGTTGGAAAAAAACCCTGTGGTTTTCCACCTTCAGCTCCTCCTGACATGCTCACAATGAAAGCTCTCAAAATGGAACTTAATTATTTTGAGTTAACCTGAAAATTTCTTCTTCATTGTTGAGTTAGCTGGCTAATTGGAGTTCAGTGATATCTCAGGCATTACAGAAGTAGCAAGACTGAAGCAGAGATAACTGCATATACCTGATTCAGCAGACTATTACCCAAAATTCAGGGATTATCAATTTATTTCCATCAGGAGAGGAAACAAATGGCAGAGTTGTTTATTACTTTGATAATATGCTTACTACAAGAAGTTACAAAAGGCTAGATTTTTAAGACAGCTTTCAAACAACAGCACAATGTTGCATTGGTTTATAGCCAGATCCCCTTTAGTTAGTGTTTTGCCCAAAAATATCTGTTAAACTTTTGATCAAGGTTACATTATTCACAAGCAGGGCCATGAAAATCATCACAGGGCTTGGACACCTCTCTTTTGAAGAAAGGCTGAAAGAATTGAAGATTTTCAGTCTGAAGAAGGGAGCTTATAAGAAGGATAGAGAAAGACTTTTTACCAAGGCCTGTAGTGTCAGGACATGGAGCAATGACGTTGAACTAAAAGAAGGTTGATTTAGATTGGATATAAGGAAGAAAATTTTTTACAATGAGAGTGATGAGGTACAGGAATAGGTTGTCCAGATAAGCTGTGGATGCCCCAGCACTGGAAGTGTTCAAGATCAGGCTGGATGGGGCTTTGAGCAACCTGGGCTAGTGAAAGATGTCCCGGCCTATGGCAGGGAAGTTGAACTAGGTGATCTTTAAAGGTCCTTTCCAAGCCAAATCATTCTTTAGTTCTGTAGTTCTGCAATGCTGACTGTCCAGACTGCTGTTCCTTTTCTTTTATTCCATATTGTTTCTTTGGCATGTCTCCTTCTGCCACACACACCCCTCCCTGGAACACTACCTAGTGAAACCTTTACCTGCATTTTGTTTACATTTCTCAGCATTTTCACATTTGTTTGTTTGTTTTGCATTGTGATATGTATCTGTGTTTTTATTGAAAGTGGCATGGTTTCAGCCATTTGATTTCTTAAGGGAGCTCTATGGTTCCTTAGAGGAGCTCTATAGTTTCTTATAGTTATTACAAAGGAAACATAGCAGTTGTATGTTGCAAGTTCAGTGAGATTTAATCAAATCCACAATGTGTTTTGGAAGAGCTGGGGAACAGAATTTTTCACCTTTTCCCTTTTTCTAATAGGTAGCTCTTAGAGAAAGAGATGGAAATTTAGGTGTCCTTTGACAATAGGAATTATGAATTTTTAGCATTTTAGCCACTGGATGTCACTAATGATTCACAGAAACATAGAAATCTGTGCACTTTTTCCGAAGGGTAAAAAATTATTTAAAGAGCACAAGATTTGGAGGAGAAACATTTCCATCTGAAATGGGAGCAAATTTTCTTAGCCTGCACTAAGCAGAGATCTGGTTGAGCTTGCCAAGTTTTGTTTAACTTGATGATTTTTAGGGCGGCAAAAAGCTACTCTGTTATAAGATACTGAGGAACAAAGCCAGCAAAGTTTTTTGCACATTTCGTTTAAGAGGTGTGAGGTAACCAAGCTGGAAGACAAACTCTGCATGGGAAAATGTATGTGTGAGTTGTGGTGCATATATCATGGATATTGCATGTAATCTTGTACTTACACTTGTGGAGCCCACCTAGCAACACCACAACAGAAAAAATAATGAAAAAGGCTCAGATGGGCCATTATTGTGTAAACCAATTAAGAGGAAAAATTCACATCTGAGGATTTTAATAAGTGTGCTTTAGGATGGCAAAGCATCTTCTGGCCAACATCCTCATAAGTGCCACCACTGCTGTGCCTTTTGCACTGCAAATCTCAAGAATACCGAATGACCTAATGCTGTCATAAATTTTGTATTAAATTAGCAACCCCTACATTACCTGTTACAGATGTCCTACAGTGTGTAGGACTTCTAGACTCCTCTTCAAGAAATCCTAGAGAGCGATTTCTATTTATGCAGTGCACATGCCAGATACCAGACATACCCCATCTGCTTCAGACTTGCTGTGAATGTACAGATCAGCTGTGCAGCCGCTGTGCAAGGGATGCTGGCTGCTGCAGCCCAGGCAGGGGTTTGGTTAGCTCCACTGGCCTCAGACACATTCCTTTTGACTCGAATGCCATGAATTTCCTGACATACCCAGCCGATCTTCTCAAGCACCACCAGCTGTCTGCCAGGGGACGCCTGATTTCTAGAGATTGCAGAAAAATAACCAGACTCTGCTTTTTCTTCTAAGGCATAAAATGCAGGAAGGAAAGGAGGGCATACCAATCAAGAAATGAATCTATGAGTAAGAATACAGAGAGATTTTACTATAGATTTAGGCAACAATTCTATAAATACAGGATAACCATTCTAGTCTGGGGAGTGGAACACATGTTAAGGCAAGCTGCTTTTATTAATAAACACATATTTGACCAAGTTGTCATTTAAGTCTTCATGGTTTTTTGCTATCTTGTTTTGAATACTATTATTTTTTGGTTTGTCCATTATAATTTCCATTTTAAAGTTCCATCTTGGTTTCTAAGCTGTAGTCATGTGAATGTTTTTGTGCTTATTAAAGCCCAGGCAGAGCTGAAAGTGATAGTGGCAGTGTATTCAAGGTGACAGTTTTACAGTATGCGTTACAAAACAAACTCAGGGAGACTTTAACGAGGCTCAATGTACTAACCACCTTGGTACAACTCTTATGACTTCAGATGGATTATATGAATTGAATAAAAGTTTAGTTTCTTAGTGTGTACAAAAGGACGTCCTGTGCCATGAGGCACAATCAGTCAGTGGGTGCTGAACATAAGAGAGACATCTGTGCTTTTAAGGGACTGATCATTCACAAACACCAAACCCATAGCTCTCTTTTATCACTGCTAGGGGCCAAGGACAGACACTACAATATGTGCTATCAGTTCCTTTGTGGGGCTGTATTCTGGTTTAAGGCATTGGGGAGCTGAAACTTAAAATCTCAGCTCTGACATTAAGTTACTTTTGATTAGAGACAATGTGCTTACTCTTTACTTGTACATTTTTTGATGTACATTCATCTACAATTTTTAAATTACTCTGCACAGTTAGAAACTTTAGGTGACATTATTTTAAAAAACAATATCCTCAACTAAAAGAAAAAAAGAAATTAAGCAAAAAACCACCTAAAAATAAAAATCCTAAACTTTATTTCAGTTAAGCTTACCCAAAGGCTCATGAAAGTCATATTTGATTGGAATTAAGTTTGCCTGTTCTTACCAGGATGCTGTCAGGCTGCATTATTTTTTTTCTGAGAAGAATTCTTAATCCTCATGCAGATGGGTAGTAACAATAAACACCATCTGCTGCAAATTAGGTTACTCTCTTAGCAACGAGCGAGATCAGGCTCTGTCTCAGCCTCCCATTTTCGGTGCTGAAGTACACACTGGCACTTCAGCCTGTAACAGAGCAAGTGATCAGAAACAAAGTAGAAATAAGAAATGAAAAATCTTTCTTACTCCCCTCCTGGCAAGATCCTTCCTGTCCCTGACAACCCCACAGTTTTATTGCTGTATGCCAGAGGGGCCAAGATCAGCTCATCACCCCATCTTCCTCTGGCTGCCGCTTCTCCTGTGGGAGTGGGAGCAGCATCATGAAGTGCTGGCAATCTCTCATGACTGCTAGGTGCTGGAAGCTAGCCCAAGAAGTAAATAGGACCAGCAGGGGAGGGCGATGTGTCAGTTGAGAGTGGATTTAAAGCTGTCTGCTGCTGGCAGAGCTCTCAGGGAAGAGGGCCAGTGAGACACTGTGCCTGGCTTCCCCTGGCAGAACCTGTTCCCTGACTCTGCTGCCCCGTGGGTGCTGTTCTCTTTCCCCTCCCCAGCTCCTCTCCAGGACTGCTTCATGATTACAGCGTGTCAACTTGTTAAGGACAGCAGGTGTCGGAGCAGACACTTCTCATTAACTTGGCATGACACCTCTCCACAAAAGATCTCCTGCACCATGACAAGGTGATTTTGAAAGAGAATGGTGTGGGTTTTTCCATTATTTTATACCCTGTCTGATGAACTTTCTCAGTTGGCAATGTTCACAGTGTCTTGACCAGATTCAGGCAGCTGTTAATTCAAGTGCTGTGCCGATCACAGATTCATACACACTCTTAGAAGATAAAAATTCATGGATTTTAGAAGTAATTTAAAGCATCTTTCTGATGCAGCTATATCAGGAAATGTTATATTTGCCCTCAAATCACCAAAATACGCTTGTAGTTAAAGGACTCAAGTTTGACTCATTACCAGGGGAAAGTTCTCTCTGCTCCTTATTCAAATATTTGTGGGAAAACCTGCATATCTTGACAGTTTCAAGAACTCATAGAAATAATGTTTGTGTCATTCCTTTTTTGTATGTGTCATACTATGGTTTCCAGTTAATGCACAGGTAGGTGAGTGTCAGCACAATTAGTCACAGGGAACCAACCTTTTTTAATATGCTCAGAAAATTTTACTGGCTCTGTATTGGATTTGGTAAATTAACACTGGGTGGTGCTCCTAAAGTTTTAAAGACTCAGCTAAATACTAAAAGCCATATAGAGTATTCAGTTCTTCTATGATACATCTCCTGAGCATGTACAGATGTGCTCATCAGCTGGTGATGATAACCTCCTGAGAAGGGTACGTGTCATGAGCACATGTGCTACACCATCCACATGACCATGTGCTGCTCCTGCAGGCCAAGCACTACAAATCTAAGCTACTGATGCTCTGAGGAAATATCCCCATTTCCAGACATACAATAGGCTGGTTGGAGCTAGTGAGAAATAATGCCAGCTGCCCAAATGTGACAGATCCCTTCATTATACCCAAGAAAAAATTTTGAGTGGAAAGAGGCCATACCTGAGACAGATGGTATCCTGAACTACATAGGGCTGTGAGTCACTGCCTTTGTCTAATGCTGTATAGATAGAGAGGGGGGAAAATACCTAAACCACAAGACTATGATTTTCAATCTTCATTCTGTCCTTAGGCTAGTTTTGTCAGACTCTCACTTGGGCTACCAAATAATTTACACACGGCAATAAATGATTGGACATGAGCTCATATTTTCTGTTGATTCCACCATTTTCTGCTTGTCCTCTGCCATCTAATCTTAACAAATGGTTTTGTCAGGACACTTGTGCAGCCAAGTGCCTTTGATAAAAAAAGTTTTCCTCTGGCCTCAGCTGCAATATAGAAAGATATTGCAATTGCAGATGAAATTTTTCAATCATAGTTTTATGGAGCTTTTGGTTTAGATAACTTACAACATTTTAAGGGACTGCATATTTAAAATCCATACTTGAGGCTTCTTATGAATCAGATCCCTACAAAATGGACCACATTCAGCATCTGAAAAGCAAGGCAGGCACAATCATGAGTCATTTAAAAAAAAATTAGGACATATCTGTGCTTTACCAGTGGTGTAGTTATATGCACTGGGTTAAGAAAGTTCTTTTTATTAAAAAGAATTTTTAGCATGCACCCTCCTGAGATATAAGCAAAGAAATTAGCAATAGAAATTACCTGATTGGTCATTAAGTCCATCCCTTCACAGCAGGATAATTGCTGTGCAATAAGGAACACAAATCGCTCCAATAAGCTTAAATTTGTCATGGGGAAGACTAAAGACAAGATATGATTTCTTTATACAGATTAAAAGGACTAGTCTTGATGAAGTGGTCACCATTTGTTATATAAAAAAAAAAAATCTTTGTGCCAGAAAGGCAATGCCCAGCCTGACCCAGTTCTTTAAATGCAAGAACTGTGTTTTCATCTTTTCAATGTCTTTAAAAATACAGTTCCTGTAAGATATGGAAAAGATGTGCAATGGGGATTGATTAGAAACAGGAGTGCTAAATATCTTTTGCTATGAGGAGCTACTACTCCTCCCTTACTGATCAAGGTTACTGGCATTGTCAGCTTTCTGAGAAAATAAGTGTGATCCTATTCTGCAAATCTTGCATGAGGAGCACTGGATATATGGAGCTTTCTGCTGGGGCTCCCCAGACGCACACTAAATGTCAGGATGGAGGGCAGGGTTCTGGCATACCCACAATATTACCTGTGGCTTTTCTGTAAACTGACAGAGCCAGTTACCCCTGGGTCACCCCACTGTGGGGGAGCTGCTAGTGAGAGGGAGGCATTTATATCAGCTGCTCTCAGTGCTCCCACACCTGCTGCTTGCTGGTAATTTTCATTAAAAATCTCACAATGCAGCACTTGTTTCCTTGAGTTCCTCTCATTTCTCTTTATCATAGCCAAGTGGCAGAGTGGACAACAACTGTTTTTCAGTACTTGGATGAATCCTTGGGGCCATGTACAGGGGATGAGGCATATATACTTGATTGACAGTTAGAGAAATTAGGAGAACTTCTCAGACTGAGATCAGAGTTGCACACCTCCCCAATACAGGGTGCAACCCAGAGCTTGGCTGGCAGGTGTTTTTGAGAGTGTTTTCTGGGTTGCTGTCTTTAAAAAGTTGTGGCATTGAGGAAAGCCCTATAACATATTGAGTGTTACTTTGCATTTTAGAATACTTGCATCTCAGGTAAGGAGAGCAAGAGAGCAAAAACAGAGATAGAAATATAACGAAGGAGCCAGAGTGGTCTGATCTTACTAAATAATCCCATATACAGATGATGCTAAGATGCCCAAGAGTGCTGTGTGAAGCATTTGAGCTAATGGAATCACAGGAAATGAACCTGGAAGAGTTACAGTACATCTGGAAATGCCAAAGAAAGAGGATTGAACTCAAGGGAAGGAATAGTTCCTGCTTCAACTATGGGAAAAACTCATGAGGAAAACAATGACGCCATAATATTTTAAGCCTTTCTGAAGCTCGCCTCTAAATTGTTGCCTTCAAAATTCTTGGCAGCGCTGAGTCATCTGGTGCTCTGTGATGACAATTTCCCTCACTGTTCACAGCTTGATACCGCTTGACCAGGTACCTTAGATCTACCTGCATTGCCTGATTGGTTTTGTGCACTCCTGAAGTCTCATAAGCTGCGTTTCACATGGCTGTAGTGAGTGATTCCCAGCTGGGTATGTTGTCATCCACAGCAATGACATTGTTTGATAAAGAGAGAAAAGAGCCTGGGAGAATTTTCAAGGTAAAAGTACATTTTGAGTAGATATAAATAGACTAAAGCTATCATCACACCTGCCTCTCTTCTCTAAAGTCCTGCAGATCACAGGCTCTAAGTGTCACACTCAGCAAGGACAGGAGAATACAGAAGAAAGAAACAAGTGCTGTGGGCAGTTTAAAAAATACAGGGTTTAAGTTTATTTCTGACTCATAGACCCTAAACCATGACTATTTTGTGCAAGTTGTGAGTTCAGCCGTGAAAGCACCTTGGGTCACCTTGCTACAAATAAAACTCATTGCTATTTTCTCCCATTGTCTCATAAAGTATGACAGGTGAAATTTCAGTTCTGCTTTGCTGTTCCAGCTCTCTCATCTCACATCCTGCAACATCCATGTCCTAAAATGTTTTCTCTAGTCCCCTCTTTAAATTAAAAATGTTTCTAATTCAGGTTTTGGGGTTTTTTTTCTCAGATGATAGCAGTTGCTACAGAAAGTCTGATTGACAGCAGCTAGCCCCACATTCTGTCTTTGATGGTGTCTAAAAAAATAAGAATATTTATTAAATCCCTGAAAGATACTCTACTGAAATCTTGAGTAGATAATACTCAAAGGGACTTCAATGCCTCAAAGCAAGTTAGCAACCTGAGATGTCAAAAAAATCTCTTTTTATGCCAAAAAAATTGATTGCAATATCTTCATTAAGGAAACAAAAGAGCAAATCTTAGGCTTACAGTTAGACCCAGCCTCAGTCAGATCCAGAGACAATCTCAGCCTTGTGCTTATAAGGACCCTGACACATGCCAGACCCTTCATTCTATCAAGCCAGCCCTCTGCAGCAACCACTGCTTGGAGAATTTAACTGAAGATAATTGAAGATCCCTTTCCCTTGGAAGGAAAGACAGCTTGATATGCACTGTAGCACAATTAGTAGTGATGCTGGAGCAACAGATGTGTTCTTGTGGGACATGGTGGGTTTGCAGCTCCCAGATCTCTTCTGCAGTGCCCCATGCAAACACTGAGCCCATGTTAGGATCAGCACTGCCCTGTGGAAGTCCTGGTGAGGCTTGGGAAGCAGGTACAATGTGGAGTGGAACACTGGAGGTGAGTAAAGAGAACATGGGAGAGGTGGAAAGGATGAAAACAGTCATGGGATGGACTCTCACCACATGGGTAAAGGTAAATGTGTTTATTTTAGGACAACTTAGAGTTCTGAATCCAAGTTTGGCAGATGGCCCAGTTTTATTTCAGGCCAGTCTTTACAGTATGCATTCATTCCTCACCAGAGAAGGAGGGGAATTTTCTTCAAAACATCTGAGCTGACAGGGCCAGCTGGAAGCAGATAGCATGGAAAAGGGAAAGCAGACTTTGAACTGGTCTGCAACCAGCTTGGATGATGGCAATAATATAATTTGTTCCTTCAACTCAGAGGCTTTGCAGAGAGCAGTGTCCCATCAGCATCCCAATTTATCTTTGTGACCCTAGGACAGAAATATCTACTTGCATTTCTTGCATTGACCTCTCAGATTTTTGTTTGATTTGTTTTGTTGCTGTTTTTAAAAGAGGGCACAAATGCTCTAACAGCAGTTGCCATTTATTATCCTCTATCTCATTCAGATTATGGCTTGCAGCTTTTGCTCACTGGGGAAGTTTGCATAATAGTTTCAGTTCACTTGTTAACAGTAATTATTTTTTCCAGTCTCTCTTTTGATGTAAGCTGTATAGCTTGGCCTCTAAGAGATGTAATTAGTGATTCCTGCAGTTTGCTATGGAACAGGGCAATAGGATCATTAAATTCAAGATAAGTCTTAACTTGGCGTTTCAGACGCTCATATAATGTGTTATGCAACAAGGAAATAAAAGCTGCACAATCCTGCCCTTTGGAACTTTCCCCCAGTTATTTCTCCCCACAGCTTCAATGCAGAGAGGAAACAGATTTCCCATTGCAGATGAAAGGACATCAGCTGCTCAGATGGCTTGGCTGGCATGTGCTTGGCTTGTGTGACATGGGATGAGGCAGCGCAGTTCCCCCTCTCCCCTCACCCTTTTGTCCATGCAGCTCATGGAATCTCGGTATAACGGGTAGGAGCAAGGATGAAATGTGATCCTAACACAAGAGAAAGCAAATAAATACTCTCAACTTGTTTGGATGAATTGTATCTAGAGAAGTCAGGCCATTCATTCAAGAGGCTTATAATTTACTGTTTCCTCTCAGCTTTTTGATTGTCTTCTCTGGAAACCCATTTACTGTAACAACACTTGAAATTTTTTTAGCATTTACTCTCAGTAGATCTTAAAATTCTTAGTGTTATTTAAGTCTCATCTTACTCCTCTAAATAAATCATGATGATAGTAATAGAAATACCTATTACATACCTCATAGGGGAACCAAAGCACAGAAATTGTAATGTTGTTTGTGTATGGCTGTGCATGAAGTAAATGATGGACCAAAGAACTGATCTCTAGTATCATGCAGCTTTACGAATTCCCTACCTGCCCATTTTATTTCAGTAAAAAAGTAAATCAGTAAAAAATCCAATCACATGGAAAAAATAGAATTTTATTTAGTAATATTAAAATCTACTGTTTAAAATATTATTTACTATTTTCATTTTATTCATACCCTTTCTTTGCAGATAACTAGAGATGACTTTAAAGTAACAGTTCCTGAAGTTTATGTAAAGTCTCCTTTAAAAATCCTTTTTTTGGGACTGTCCTTTTCTCAAAGTCATATGGCAAAACTCTGACAGAAATCCAAACTGCCATGAAGATTGATAGGACACTGCAACATAGGAGACAGGAGCACATTTTTAACAAATTTCAGTCCTATCCAGGGCTGTTATGCAGAAGTGCATAACACTCCAAAAAAATGGCAACTATACCAAAACTCATCACTTTTTTTTTCTGTCTTCCCTGACCTAAAAGCAATCACATAGCTGGCTGGGCATCTCTGGTATTTCTTATCAAACCAGCAGTTGTTCAAACTGTGCAAAGCCCACAGAGTCATTCTTTGACAGGCATACGTGTCCATTCTTCAGCTAGAATTTTTAATAGGACTAATGCCTTGTCCCTCTGATATTCTCAGAAAGCAGAGAGAGAGGAGAATAGAAATGTTCTCTTCTTTCCTTCTGCAGCCTTTGTTCACTTATTTTTGTGTGGTGTATCTCTTGCCTACGTACATATTGTGAAATGCAGTAATGGTCTCTTCCCACCTTCCCTTTCACGTGTTTTCCAACAGTTTTTTCTTCCTGTTCTCTCCACCCTTCCATTCCAATTCTTCATTTTAACATTCCTAGGAGAATATCCTAGATATCCAAGTGGATTCTGGGACAGATTTATGATCCATTTTAACCAAGGGAAATCTCTCCACTTTTGCTGTAGATAGAAATAGCATATCAGGAACTGGCGGCTGGCATATCTGGTGTCTTATTCCACAGCACAGATTGCACACTGGAATTTGGCAGCTCTGTCCCATATGCGGTTTTTTATCTTTGCAGAGATACAGTTCATTTGTAGGCCTTGTGCATGTTTCCTAATTTCTGAATTAGCCAGAGCTCTTTTAATTTTAACGTCCAGATTGTCTAGTAAACATGTCTTATTACAGCAGTACCAGTATTCTCTTGAAGATAATATCAATTTCAATTTTTGCTTTTTTGGACAAGCTGCATCTTGCCTAAAACCTAAAACCCAGAATCAATTTTTTAAAAAGTCCTTTTACATTCAATTGATTTTTCTGTTGTATCTAATGTATGAGGCTTTTAGTTCATTATTCTTGCTGTGGCCAATAGGCAAGAGGAATTCCTTTAAAGCTTGTTACCAGACGGATCAAGCCCAACTTCTTAGGATGATTTATGGAACGTGCATGGCTGTACTCAAGTGGCTGATCCTCTGTTTCTCTTCCCCACAACTGCCTGTCCCACTGATGGATGCACCTTATTGGGATCTGTGATGTGAAAAGGACTATGTAGTGTATCTCTTCCCAGCTTTGTTTTTGCCAACAAGAAAAAACAGAAGGTGAAAATCTCTGATTAGGTTGGGAGCAGAGACTGTTCTAGTGACATATGTGAAGAGCAGCTCCACTTGCATTCCCAGGAAGATCAGCTACCAATAGATGATAATTAGTTCATTAGCATCCCCATTAGAGTCTGACAGCATGTGATTAAGCTGCAGAGAGCACAGTGTAGGAGCCAGTCGACAAGCTAGGAGGAAGCCACCCAAGCCACTCTGAAGAAGTCTGCCAACAACAGAGCATTGGGAGATACCACTGAGGTGTCAACACAAGTCACAATGAAAGGGATTGGACATCCCACCAGATCTGAGGGAATGTGAAAGGTTGATTGGCTTGTTCTCCACTTTCTCCATCTCTTCTTCCACCACTCCCCTCAAAACCACAAACTTTTAATTGATTCCCAACATGAAGCAGTTCCATGTAGACCACTGTTCATCTCTGCATGATAAATGCCATGGTCTTTCATTCTCTCTTCTCCTTAAACCACGGTTTAGGGACTAGCAGCTCTGAGCAGCACGGCAAGGTACAGATGCAAACAGATGCTCAGGAAGGCAGGGCCCATAAGCTGACCCCAGAAGAGTATCACAGACAATGGAAGTGTGACTGCCCTGTTGTTTTGGTGGTAGCTTTGGTCCTGTGGCTGTTGCAAGCTGTCATACTACCCTAGGATCAATACATCACCCAGAAGAGTTTTCCATGTCCTTATAAAGACTTCTGTAAAATAACTGGATAGGGACTTTTTGAAAGAACAGCTGTAGGGATTATTCATCCATTCATTGCTAAGACAACATTTTCTTACACCTCTGTCTTCTATTGTCTTAGCATGATTTTGTTGCAGCAAGAACACACTACCCAGTACTATTTCTTTTATTTTTTGCTCTCTTTCATGTCATAAACTGTGTTGCTGATGAAAAAACCATGTCTTTTTACCTATGACATAGATTTCTGCATTAGTTGTAAGTCCTTTGACAACCAGAATAGAAAATAATCTAGACTTCATTCTGTTTCACAGAGAGGGAAAGGTGTATGGTTGTTTGCCTTACAGTTCCTCTGTTTCCTAGGACGTGCAAGGTTCCTCTCACTGTGTGGGAGGTGGGTAAGAGCATCCCTTCTGCATGTTTCTGCCTTGAACAGCTGCTCCATACTCCACAGTGAAGGCGTGCAGAGGTTCAGGTGACACCAGCAGCTGCCTGGCCCAAGCACACTTGCACAGGCACTTCCACCAGCCATGCTCTGCCCTCTCCAGTCTAGTAGTCCCTCACAAAGCCACCTGGAAAAAGAGCTGAAGACATATCAGAGCCCCTGTTCTTGTTGTTACAATTTCCCACTCTTCTCAAAGGCAGAGGGCATAACCTTGCAAGTCAACGCGCACACAGAGGCCCAAATCCAAAGGGTAGCATGCCAAAATCCAGAGCTGGAGTGTCCCTTTAGGACAATGTAGCTGCTAAAAACACCTCCTCCACAACTGCTAAAGATTGCATTGTATAAGTTATTTTACACTCACCTAGGGAAATATCTTCTCCATGCCTTGCCTATTGCAATGACTTTGCAGTTTGTAAGAGGCCTGGGCTTTATTGATTTGAAGGATTTGTTACAGTATACTCACCTCTTTATTTTTAATGAAGTGGCCTAAGAAAGTTCTGGCAGCTGTGTTTTAGCCATTTTTTCCCCCAGTGTGGCTTAGGCACTATTTTTCCTGTAGTTACCTCTCTTTTATGAGAAGCATAAATCATCAGTTATATAGCACTGTACTGGGGATACAACCTTCAAAAATGTGAGAAAGAAGCCAATTACTGTAGAAATTATTTTGGATAGCCTAAGAAAGCTGCCTTTATATGCCAGACTTAGCTGTCTTGTCAAGACATTAATATTTTGTTGGCAAACCCTTTCTTTTTTTCTTTTAATCTGTATTTTTAGTTCAGAGGCCATACTGATTTTACAGAAGACTAATAATGAACTAATCCAAACCATGTAAAATCAGGGCACAAAGATACACAGAAAAAGCAATGAAAAGGAGAAGAGACATGAAAAAGCATATTGTGGCAGGGACTGAGTTCCTATCACTGCCTGTAAGTCTGCCTGACACTTCCCAGATAAGACTGCTTTCTGTTGACTGTAATTATATAACTCTTTAGCTGTTTAGGATGAAACATGCCTTGCTGGGTGACTGCCACAAATAGATTTATTTCTTTTTTTTTTCTTTTTTTTTTAAGCCAGTCAAATACTCAATAACAGAAAAGAAACCGCAGGGAAGCTTTCTCTGATGTTCGCCATCTGGAACAGTAAATTCCAGAATGGCATCTTACAAACCAGGGCCATCCACAAAAACCTTTTTAATGGATTATTACATATGTTGCTATTGACATAAGCAAATAAAAAAGAAAAAAAAAAAAACCTGCCTTTTTCTTTAACCAAGGTAGCAGTTCTGAAGTCCTTTGAAACCTCAGTCTTATTCAGTGACCTATCCATTTTAAGAACCCACTGTTTCCATGATGGGATGTGACAACTTCTCAGTTTTGCAAGGCAGTGCAGTACATCAGATCTATCTTTCTGAAACTGAGGACAGCAAAGGTGACTGGCTTTGCTGGTGGTGAAGATGAGAGACTAAACCTCTCTATGTATTTTGATCCTTGCAGGGGCAGCTGTAGTCAATGTTGTGAGCTACAAATGCAGTGGCAGATCTTTTGGTGAGGAGGCAGACAGGCTTTGCATGTTAACTTCACGAGGTGACTGTTCCTTTGTGTTTTGAGAGCAGTACTCCAGAAATGCCTTATGAATCCACCTGTCAATGGCTCAGATCCCTTTTACAGAAGGATGAGTTGTGTAAGAGCTGTCACTCTACCCTGAGCCTCTCTATCTCCTTCCTCTGCCCTCAGTCCAATGTGTGTTTGAGGCCCATTCTTGTCCATCAGTTCAGTCATGTCCACTCTTGGTTTGCTGTGAGGGATAGATGATTCCTGCTTCTGTAAATGCTGCCCACATCCCTTAGCTCCAGCTCCCTCTGCAGAAAGCAAATAACAAAAAGTTTCCCTGGCATCTGTGATCAGTGACCTACTTTGGCTGGGTAACCCCAGGTCTGCAATTTATGACAGACTCAGACCTCATTTCCAGTGAACAGAAAGCACCCGATGGACCAGTCTGAGGCACACAATCCAAAGAAAAGCCACAACAGTTTTAGGGACTGGTCCTCGCTTATTTGAAGTGTTTATGGCTGTCATGGTTTAACTCCAGCCAGCCACCAAGCCCCAGTCAGTCGGTCACTCACTCACTCACTCACTCACTCACTCACTCACTCACTCACTCACTCACTCACTCACTCACTCACTCCTTACTCACTCCCTTCCCCACCAGTGGAACTGGGGACAGAACAGGAAGGATAAAAGCAAAAAAAACTCATGAGTTGAGATGAAGACAGTGTAATAGGAAAAGCAAAAGCCATGCATGCAAGTAAAGCAAAACAAGGAATTAATTCACTGCTTCCCATGGGCAGGCAGGTGTTCAGCCATCTCCTGGATCCCCCTTCTCATTCTTCCCCCACTTTATATACTGAGCATGATGCCATATGGTCTGGAATTTCCCTTTGGTCAGTTGGGGTCACCTGTCCTGACTGTGACTCCTCTCAACTTCCCTTGCACTCCCAGCCTCCTTGACAGCACAGCAATATAAAGCACAAAAGGCCTTGGCTCTGTGTAAGCCCTGCTCAGCAATAACAAAAACATCTCTGTGTTATCAATCCCGTGTTCTGCACAAATCCAAACACTGCTCTGTACTAGCTGCTGGGAAGAAAATTAACTCTACTGCAGTCAAAACTAGCACAATGAATTATATAAGTGGATAAAGGGCACACTGCCTTTGCAAGAGACACTCACATCTCAGTTTTATTAACAATGGAGGAAAACAGTCGTGACATAAACAAACTCGCCAAAGCCATACTTTTTTGAAGCATGACTTCTGAAGCTGAAGAGGTGCTGAGATTTTCTCTCTTTCTTTTGCATTCTCAGGGCATCCTTCTGCAACTATTGGAAGTCAAAAGACATCAAATTTGTCCTTGTATGAGGTAGAAAACGTTTTCTTCTTGAGTTCTGATATCCTGGTCAAAGTCACATTTTTAATATAACTTGCAGCAGGTCATTGCTTGTATACATACCATTGGCGGTTCTACCAAATCAGCTAAACAAAGCTGAAAAATCAGCTGGATTGCAGCTGGATTCAGAATGCTGATCTATAAATATACCCCAAGCTGAAATTTTGTTAGCAATAAGACTGGTAAGAGTTGTCAGATTTTGAACAATTTTTGTAGCTCTTGCCATCAAATCTTGATTTGATACCAAACTTTGGGAAAGAAAATGTTTGAAATAGATGGCTTAAAACCATGAATCTGTTACTTTGATTGTCTGAATTTACTTGTCACATGCTTTTGCATTTTGTCAGATTTTAAAAATCATCATCATCATCATCATCATTATTATTATTATTATTATTATTATTATTATTATTATTATGCACTTGCAAACCTCATCAATTTCCAAGCTTCTGGTAGCATTGCTACCAGAAAAAGTTTTGACTTCCTACCACTTTGGGTGAATAGAATCGAGCTGGATTTTGTTTTCATAAGAGGGTAGTTGATGAAATTTCCAGACTGCAGAACTTCAGAGAGATGTTGTTCATTGTGATTCAGTAGCAAAGGGAAAGATTAACATTTCCATCTGACATGGCATACCCCACCATTCAAAGTCTCATTTCATGAACTTTCACGGCACCCTTTCAAAACACAGTGTACCAGACAATTTTAGAAAGTAAAGCCAATGCCTTTACACAGACAGTTCCTCTTGCTGGATTAAAGACATGCATGCCTAATGCTGTGACTAACACTTCCCACCTTATGTCCTGAAATGCAGCATCCTGTTTGGATCATCTTTTGCTTCCTTTTTCTTCTCCACGGAGTTATATAAACAGCTTTTGTCTCTTATGGCAGTTTTGGCTCATTGCATTCAGAGCATGCCTGTGGCAACTACTACATGTAGCTCAGATTTCCTTCTGCTGCCATCTGCTTTCTACACCTGATACAAAGCCTGGCCTGTTAGCAGAATCATCACTGTGTGTGCTCTATTTTTCTTCCACAATAATCTGTTATTGTTCCCCAGAATCGCTCATCTCAATCACATCCATCAAGGACTTGGGGGTCCTGGTGGATGAGAGGCTGCACATAGCCTAGCAGTGTGTGCTTGCAGCCCAGAAAAGCCAATTGTACCCTGGGCTGCAGCCAAAGCAGAATGGGCAGCAGGGCCAGGGAGGAGATTCTGCCCCTCTGCTCTGCTCTTATGAGAACTTACCCAAGGGCTGCATCCAGGTCTGGGATCCTCAGCGCAGCAGGGACGTGGGCCTGTTGGAGCAGGTGCCAGAGGAGGGCAACAAAAGCAGTCCTAGGGCTGGAGCATCTCTGCTGTGGAGAAGGGCTGAGACAGCTGGGGTTGTTCAGCCTGGAGAAGAGAAGGCTCTGGGGATACCATATAGAAGCCTGACCTATAGTCCCTAAAGATGGCCTACAAGAACACTGGAGAGGGACTTTTCAGCAGGGTCTGTTGTGATAGACCAAGGGGCAAGGGTTTTAAACTTAAAGAGGGTCAATTTAAATTAGATATAAGGAAAACTTTTTATAATGTAGTAAAACACACACAGATTCCCCAGAGAGCTGGTAGATGCCCAATATCTGGAAGCATTCAAGGTCAGATTGTATGTGGCTCTGAGCAACCAGACCTATTTGATGTCCCTGCTCATTGCAGGGGGGTTGGACTAGATGACCTTTAAAGGTCCCTTCCAACCCAAACTGTTCTATGATTCTATGTGACTTGTTTATTTAATGCCCTTCAGTTTATTTATAGCTCATTTGAAATCATCAGCAGCTCCTCCCTCATGCTGCAGAGTATTTGACCATAGAAGCTGGTTCACAAAATTGTCCTGAGCAGGATGGCTCACAGAGATGCTTATGTTGACTCCACATCCAAATATCTGGGCAACAGAAGACCTAAACAAGATTTCTCCTTGCCTAGATTTTTTTTTGGTGGTTCTGCACTAGACATGCAATTTCTGCACTTAAAAATATGATTGTCTCTTTGGAGGTTGCTTTAATTGCATACTGAAAGTACCTGAGCTGGAGATTTTGTTTACTTGTCTCCATTCTCAGCATAAATATGCTTTTGATCAACAGTTTCTGTATAACCTTTTTACTTTAATTACAGGAGGATGCTTGTACTGAGTCAGAATAAAGACAACTCTAACTCAACTTAATGTCTCTGATACTGGCCAATAGCGGCTACTTAGAAGAAGAAATTGAGAAAATGGCAAATATGAAACAATCTTTATTCTATTTATTGATGCATCAGCATGAAGAGCTGCAGGTTTTTGGACTGGGAGGTTTTTTCACCTCCAAGATTTAACTGAGCTTATATTAAATATCCCATGGCCAACTTCCACACTAATGAATATATCTAGCAGGGCTTTTTTAACCCATTCTTGCTTTTGTCTCCCTAACACCTCCAACACAAAGAGTTACATGCTTTCACTACCTGCTGTGCAAAAAAAGCACTTACATTTTTATTATTTATATTTGCTACTGGCTATTTTGGGTTCATGCACCTTTCTTTCATTATAAGAAGCAGTGAAGGTCTGTTGTTCTTTTCCAAGCCATTATCATTTCATAAATGTTGATCATACTTTCCCTCAGTCATCTCTTTTCCAAGTTAAAACGCTCTGAGCCATTTCCATAGTTTTGAACAGACTTTCCTTTGTCCACATCTTTTATGGAAAAAAATATTCTCAGATAAAGCGTGGGTGCACTGTACTAATCCAATTAATGATGGTTTCTATTTGTGATTCTTGTTATTTTTCTTTGCCCCCAATGTCAGTAGCTAAATTAGAGCTCATTCACTTTTATGTATACATAGAAATGTTTTTCCTGTATGTGATACAATGGTCTTAACCTTATGTTTCACCTGCTATTTTATATCACAGCTATTCAGCATTGTGAAATCCCTCAGACACTTTTTGCAGTCACCTTTAGAACTGGTTTTATTAAACCATTTTTAATCATCACAAAAGGTTTTTCACCTACACATGCAGCTTCCTTGCCTGTCTGTAACTGCTTCCCAAGTCTGAGCACATTATATTTGGGATTCTTAGTGGCAATTTCTCTTCTTTGTGAAAAGTGACCATTTGTTCATATCTTCTTTTCCCTATGTCATTAGCAGATTTTAAATGCAAGAATGACTTCTCTTCCATGCCATGACAACTACATTTGTCTTAAGATCTTTCTGTGAGAGCTCACTGAAAACGCAAAAAGGAGCAGTGCAGCAGCAGCAGCAGCCTCTGAAAACTGGGGATTCAGATTACAGAAGCAAAGCATCTGGGTCAGCTGGAGGGAGATAGAGCTGCTGAAGGTCACGACAAAACAGCTGCAGAAGTATTAAGGAAACCTAAAATGAGGTCTGTCTGAGAGAAAATCAGCTGGAGAGGCAAAATGATCAGCTCATATCAGGTCTTGCTCAGAAAGCTAATTCAGATTAAGCCATGCAATGTGAATGTGAAGAATTATATTAGAATCATGTCACAGAAAAAGAATTAGATTACTTGAGGGACATGCTGTATGTCTCATTCCTATGACATACATGGTCCTATGACCATTCATTTGGTTGTCATTTTAAATCCAGATTAGGGCTGTGCTCCTTAAGACTTATTAGCATCTCATGGCCCATCTGAGTACATTATGAACCTCTATTTACAAGCAGTCATTCAAATAGCAGAACACAGAATTTCTCTGGGTGGCTGCTCCATGCCTGGACCAGTTCTCATGACCCAGCCTGCTAGTGTGTATGGATGGTATTTTGTCCCAGAATTTCATATTAGAAACTGTTCCTCTTTGGGTGGCAATTAATTCAGAGGAGGAATAGTACTTGGTTTTGTCCCACAATATATTTTGAGGAGACAGATCATTAAACCGGTTTTGCTTCAGTCTGTTAGTGATGAAAGGTGCCATCAGAGAAGCCAAAGACTGACTGGATAGGGGGGAAAATATAATTCGCAGTCTACCAGCAAACCCATTTCCAATGGGCTTGCACTAATGACTGAAGACACACTGTTTTGCTTGGTGAGGTCTTTCACTCAGCCTACTCTGTTTTGTCTTTATGCCACTGCTTACCTCTAATCCAGCAGATTTATACATTTCATCATTTTGAGAGAGAGGTTGAAAATTTGTTTTGAAAAATATTAGGAGTTGTTTCTCCATTCCCCAGTCTTGGCTTTTTGTATGGGCTGCATGCCTAATCCATCTTTGTAAAGGTCCATGGAGCTTGTTGCAAGCTGTCCTTCTCAGTAAAGGAATTGTGGCATTTTATCAAATGTATTTTTATTCTCCAAACTTACATTTCCAAGTGCTCCTTCTGCAGTGTTAACACATATTTTTAAAAAGGCAAGGAAACAAAAATACTACATGACCTATTTGAAGCAAAGCAATGGCTGACTGGAAACTTGAGTTTATTAAAATATATATATGTTTTAGTTGACTGAGACAGGGCTTTAAGCACTATCAGAAAATTCCTTCTGTATGTGTAATTATGTGACTAACAGAATTACAAGGAAAAAGAGTTGTCATTTCTTTGTGGAGCTTTCTCCTGTGTCATCACAGAAATGTACCTGGTTGACCATTGAAGGAATGTTTTTGCTGCACGAAAAGACAGGGTTTGTTATGATGTACAGCTGTGCTGTGTTAGTGGAGGCTTTTGTTTTGCTGTGCACAGAACCAAAAACTCTTTCAGTTTGGATAACTTTAATTAAAATTTCAGATAACAAAGACAGAAAAAAATTCCATGTCAGAGAAAATACAGCGTGTGTCTGTGTGTCTTCTGCTGAGACTATTGTAAACTCCCAGAGGTTTATTAGCTTGAAGAGTTAGACACTGGAAAGGTTAGTTGTATGTCCAATGCAAAACCTTTGTCTTAAGCGTCTTTGTCCCCAGCTTTCCAATTTAGTAAATAGATGTCCAAAAACATCCTTGCCACCTTCTCTGCCTTTATTCCAACATATTTGCTGATCAATTTTCATTGGGAATTTGATGACTGGAGTTGAAGATACCCATTCTGGGAATACCCTTTCATTCCTACCCATCACCCATTCATTCATGATTTCCAGGCAAAAACTTTGTGTTTGGGTGTGTGTGGGAGGGTGTGGATTAGTGGAGACGGCAGAAGGTGAGAGAGTCAAACTAGCAGAGGGAAAAAGGACGCTTGAAACAGTGACTATTTAAAGGCTATTTTAAGGGGGAGGAGGGGGGAATGTTGAGTTTAAGTGTTTGAAAAAAGGGGCAGAGAAAAGCTTGAACTAAGAAAGAAAAGGGCGAACAGAAAGCCAATGATCAGAGAGAAGGAAAGAATAAAACTGCAGGGGTAAAGTAATAGAAGGGATGAAAGCCTAGGAGAATGGTATTAAAAAACCCTCAGTATTTTCATGAGAAAGCAATTTGGTTTTATGCCCATGCCTTAGTGAATGAAGTTGGCTGTGGTGCCAATTAGTTTCTGAGAGTTTACAACCTGTCCTCATTTTTCACTGCACTTTTCCTCTTGTCTCAACAGCAGTTTCATTTCAGGAGCACAGCTGTAAGTCTCTTTTCTCTTGCTGGAGTTCTGGGAACCGTGACCTTCCATGCCACCACTGTCTCACTGGACATGCATGAAAAGCTGCAGGGACCATCCAAGGCAGGACAGGCAGCAGCTGTCTTTGGACAGAGCTTCTTCAGCTCCCACACACATTCCTCAGAGCAATAACCCAACTTGTCAGGGTCTAGCTTCACCTTGCCAACTGCTCACAATTCTCAATACAGCATTGTCGCAGTCTGGGGCTTCAGAAAACATCCATTTGTCTATAGCCCTTTGAAAGGTGGAAAGGAAATGTACAGTTTTTCTATGCTTTCTGTAGCATTTTAAAATTGTGGGGAAGGCATAATTTTTACTTGAAAATTATGGGCATTTTAATATTTATTTCAGTTGTACTCCATTTAGACACTTGAGTGTTGTTCCCGAGACCACTCAGAGAAAAGATCTTCCCAAGGCCATAGGATGTTGTGCAGAAGGACAGCAGGACCAGCAGTTTTGAAATATTTTTTTTGGCACAAAGAATAAAAATAAAATTTTAACCAAAGAAAGGACAAACCTGAGAAACCTTTCACATTTCCATCTGAAGAAAGCATAAGAACCCATTTCCAGAGCTCCCTGAAAGAAGTGGTGATCTTAACTTTTACTCTGCATGTTCCACAGTGGTGTCTCAGCTCTCCCTTTAATATGAAAGCAAGGTACCCTATGACTAATTTGTCTAGCATCTAAAAGCTCCTTAATTCCTCATACCCTGTAAAAAATCTGCAGTGAGACAACAGCAAAAAGAGCATAATTTATATTAAAAAAATTATAACAGTGTCGTAGTTTCCTTATGCATGAATACTTCAGTAGGAAACTCTCTGGAGAGCATTTTTATTAACAAGAAGAAAATTAATAATAATAATGATGGCAAAAAGGAAGGAACAAAGGAAACATGTATCTGGAAATTTGCTTCCAACAGAGACATCCTTCTAGGGATATGCACTTACTGTGTTACATATGGATCTAATGAAATCTAGGCAACCATGCTCCAGTTTCAGATATCTGATATTTTTAATAAACGGCAAGAATAAAATCCATCTGTCAATAGCATGAAGATCTTTCAGGGGCAGGTTTTATTAATGTTTATTCCTGCCAATGAGCCTGTAGTCACATGAGGAATCCTAGTTAAATGAACAAGAGAATAATGTGAAACTTCTGCACCTCTATAGATAATTACACATAACTTAGGGAAGAAATCTTAGTGATATTTTCTTTGTTCCTTCTTTTACTGAAGGTGGTGGCTGAGCAAAACATTTATAAGTCACATATACAGATTTGTAAACACTGCCTGAAATTAAGGTTTTAAAGCCACTTTCTATTGGTTTTGATCCAGTTTTGGGATGTGCATGGTAAATATGAATGTTATTTTAGTCCTTGTGTTGGCTCTAGCTACTAACATAGAATGCACTCTGCTTATCAATAATGAAATGCTTTCCCTTGCATTAGTGGGAAACTGCCATGTAGTATCAGATTTGCATGGTATAATCGTGAATCTACATTTTTCCTCGGGCTTTGAGCCCCTTAGAGTTCCCTTAATGATTTAATGGTCAATATATGTTTTAGACTCTGCATCCCTTAGTTGAATTTCTCTTAAAATTACTGTTGTTATTATTACCAGATGTCCTTCCTTCTTCAGTGAGTTCCCCCACTGACAGAAAGAATGAATGTGTCAGGTTTAAGAGAAAATTTCTGAAGTCCATGCTTATAGAATTATTCACATCTCTCTTCACTCCCTCTCACCCTTTCTTTTCTCAGATACAGGGAAGGTAAATGATTAATCATGAAGTTGATTGCTAAAAATAACAATAACATCAAAATCCTTTGATTGTTTTTATTGTGCAGTGAATTCTTACAGTTTAATGTTTTTTCAGCGCAAGTCACATTCTATGCAAAACTAACTGCCAATTTCTTTCTAGAGTGTAATGGTGAGGTATTACCCTGGGGATTTCTTTCGATTCTGGGGTTTAGTTACCTGCCTTTTCCTTCATTGATTTGCCCCTGGCATTTCAGGTACTTATCTCAGCAGAATCATTGACTTAAGCTAAGATAACCACAACAAGCAAATGCAAAGCTGCACACCCACACAGCAATTTCTGCCTGGCATAGTACACGAATGACAAATGCTCTTTTGCCTGTTTATGTCAATCACCTATGTTCTACTCATCAGTTTGAATGCTATCATCATTTTCCCTTTCATTAGGTAACTTTAACAACCTCTCCACTGCTGCAACAACAATTTAAACATGAATGCTCACCCATCAGTGCTTAGACTCATTCTGAGTGAGCTAGTGCTCAGCGGAGGTGTAAGTGGGTATTCAAGCCTCAAAGATGATTTTTCTGGTAGCAGTTTTCCTCTGTGAGTCAGATTCTACATGAACTATAAGAACACAGATTGAAAACCCCTCCTCTAACTTGATTCTGTATATTTTCTCCACTTTTCCAGCCTACAGTTGTAGGCAGGCATCATTAGTGTCTACAGAGCAGGTCATAGCTCCAAATGATGTGAAATACAGTAGCTGGGAAGAGCATCTGAAGTTGTTTACTGTCTCTAAAGAGAGTATTCAAATGCTGTGACATCCACTCATCAGCACCTACAAAGGAACTGCAAATGAATATTAGATATTTTATCTTGAAAACTAGGTCAAAATTTGTCCCAAATACCAGCTCCTTAACCAGGCTTGCTTGCTTTCTTTTGAAACATCCCTGGCACATAATAGGAAACATAGTGAAAACATGATTTTGCCTTCTCATGTGCCTAGCCCATTACCTATTTTCAGCCTGGGGCCTGTTTATCACCAGAATTTTGTTGCTCAAAGCCATCTTGATTTTCCATTTGAAAAACATTTGCAGATGGAGTGAAGAAGCCTGTTTCCTGCAGTGAAGACTCCTCTCTCTGCTACTTTCTTGTTTTCTTCATGGTGATTTTTCCTTTTTTAGGGGGAAAGGACAGCATTTAGCTGAGTATTACCATAATGTTTTCTAAAAGCACTTTCCATGATTGAAGAGACCACTGCTGGATTCCTCATAAGCCTGTTTGGTAGCCTTGCAACAAGCTAAAAAAAAAAAAAAAGTACGATAATGACAGAAATCTGCAAACTGAAATAATTCCCCACGTTAATAAATATTTCAAGTCATCCCAGTAATGCTACAATTTTCTAAGAATACCCAGAACCTTTCATTAATGACCTCTGCTAATGCCTTTTACCGGCTGGAGTTGTTCCTCTCCGTGGCACTAATAGCAGCGTGACAGACAGGCCCCTAATGGCGTCCCGGGGGCTGCAGCTCAGCCGGGGCCCTGCCAGGACAGCGGGCTGGGGGAGCCGGGCCATTCCCTTTGGGAGGGCCTGGGGTGCCTCTCAGCAAGGGATGTCTCTGCCAGGGCTGGCCAGTGGACGAGGGGTGCCCACGGGACGATAGGGATGATCCAAAGAAGGGGAGATCTGGGGCAGCCCATCAGCTGCTCTGAATTTTGTGCGGGACTGAGCACGCCCATGGGCACTTCAGCAGTAGGGAAACAGCGGGTGAAGGTTGTGAAAGCCCCTTCCTCCTCACCTCTGCTGCTGCACTCAGGAATATTGTCCAACATCTGCAGCTAGCATTTACCTTTGGGATTAATGTTTCTGCAGCAACATCTCCTAAGAATACAAGGGACTAGGAGCAGAAGTTAGCTATGTAAGAAGGTTAAAAAAATCCAGATTTTGGTAATCATGACCCAGTCATCATTTTGGTCCCTATAGGCAGACAAATTTTCTGAAAACTTCTCATGGAATATTTCTCATGTATTTTTCTGATATCTGTTGAAAAGTTTTGTTCCTGCCCTCATAGAGGCCACTGAGGGGCGGAAACTATCATCATCTAAGTGGGGAGGAAAAGGCTGCTGCCCTGTTTGATGTGCTAGGACACATTCATTTGAAGCAGATGGGGGGAGGGGAAGGCTGAGAGCTACAACAGCGCCCTGAAAAGGCCCCTGCCTGTCCCCAGGGCTGGCTGAGAGTCTGTCATCCGGGCCTCTTACACTGTAGGGTCTTACTCTGTCACTGGCACAGAACTTGCTGCAGGACCCAGCCTTCTCTGTGCCCCTGGCAACACAACTAGCTGGTGTTATTTTTGAAAGTGCCTTGCCCAGTTTTCAATAACAAACTTCTGGGGGAGACTTTGGGACCACCACTGACATTGGGACTGACAGCCCCACCCAAAACCACCCATACTGCCAGCCATTCCCAAGCTACTGTTTCCCCAAGGGAACAGGGTCTGGGTTGGGTTATGCACTGGATTGCCTGTGCATGGCCATTACAGCAGGGAGCTGGTTCTTGGGATCAGCACTTGAGCTGAACCTCATCAAAAAGTGCATTAAGTTGGCAGACTGATGGGGAGCAACAGTGATCTCTGAATTCTTGTTTGAAGCAAAACTGTCTAAGCTCCCTCTGTGTGCCAGAGACAAACATGACACTGTGATAGATGAGTAATGCAATGGTTGACTCTCACAATTAAGAGGCAAATATCAGGTATATATGTTAACAGAAGTTTTATAGACTTACAGTTATGTTTTTACCCCCCTTGTGTTGTTATCATGGGGTGGCCTGGATTTGGGACATTTGGGAGAGTTGTCTTGTTACTATGGCAGCACCTGACCTCCAATTAAGATTTAAGGAAGTAAACTCCACCACTGGACAGTGAAGGAGTCAGTGGAGAGAATTTTGGGAGGGGCTAAAGAATTGTAAAATGTGGGGTGACCCCAACGTCTGAGAGGAATGATGCGTATCTGACTTCATGATATCAGAAGGCTAATTAATTACTTTATTATACTGTATTATTCTACTTTATTATCCTTATAAATTACTTTATTGTACTATATTATTTTATATTATATTACGCTACATATAAACTGAAACTGCTTAGTTTCAGTTTAGACGTAGTGTAATATACTATAGAATAATATAGTATAACAAAGTATAAGAACTCAACAAAATCTCATGTCTGTCTGCTGACTGACAGTCTGGACACGTGCTTGGCCCTGATAGGTCAAGGAAACAAAACAGCATCACTTTGGGTAAACAATCTCTATGTTGCATTCTACTTTGGCACAACGCAGGAGCAGCAGATGAGATAAGAATTGGTTTCGTCATTCTTTTCTCTGCTTGTCTCACTGCTTCTGTCAGGTTCAGAGAAAGTGAATCCCACACTAAAGGGTTAAAAGGTGAAACCTCCATTGTGTGGATGAGCACATGGTGGGGAAAATCCTCTGCTTCCAGTGCTGTAATATTTTCTCTATTCAATCTTCTGTTGTTTTTTGATATGGTTTTAATAAACCTTTTCATTTTTTTACGAGTGAGTACCATTTCTCACACCATTCCTAGCATTTTCCAGCACTGTCTCTGTCATGCAGGAAATTATTGACAAACAACTCCAAGTTATGCAATACAAATCCACCTGGTGTGCAACTCACGCTGTAATGCCTTTCATCCATTCAGAGTATGTGTCTTTTCAGACAGAAGCCAAATGGTGGTTGCAGAGGTGGTTTTTTTCATAGGCTTCTGGTGTGAACATCTTTTCTTGAAACCTCTGATGAAAATGTAGATCTATAGCTCAGCATGATCAGTTTTCTTACAGTCCTGCTTAGAAGCAAAGAATTTATAAGACCTAGTGAACTGAGTTTGTCCTCCATGTTCTCCTTAAACATGCACAATTAAGGGAGGAGCTGAGGAAGCAAAATAATGAAATTGAACAGGTACTCTTAACAGACATATCAAATATGCCTGACTTCAAACAGAGGTGAAATCAGCTTTGCCTCTGTATTGTATCTTGAAGGGAGGAAGAGATTTCTAGCCTTAAAATGACTGAAGGACATCTTTGCTTACTCTACATTGAGTGACTTGGGTGCTTTAACAAGTACAGAGAGGGCAGTGGCCAGCTACAGTGATTGGTAAGGAGCCACATCTGCAGGTGATAAAACTAATTTCACTTTAACCCAAGGACAACACTGGTCTGTTTACAGGACATGGCCAGCTCTCATTCCCGCACATTCTTGAGTAATGCACTAGAGACCATCACAGACTACAACTTCCACTGCAGCTTTGACTTAACACTTTATAGTATGCCACACCTCTACCTTTCAAAGACAGGAACAAGTCAATACATGCTAAATTCTGGTTAGCAAGTTTCAAATGTTCCACTTTTGGATATGTTATCTAGAAAAAATACTACCTATAAAGCCCACTGAAGTGCTAAATTATTTTTCTTTTTGATTTTGACTCTTGATATTAAGGAAATGTTTTTCTTAAATACTGCCCTTGATGAAGATTTGTTGTTACCTTGCAACAACCCTTGTCTGTAGTTTTTATAAAACATTGAGCTGTATCAGTCCCTCCACTGGGGAAGTTTAAATGTTTAATAAATGTACATAAACTAATCTCACCCCTTACCCAAGGAACAGAAGAATAATTCTGTGTTTCTGGTTTTCCAAACAAGGACAGGATCCTGAATATGCCAGAGTCAGTGGAGGGAGCAGCTCTGGTTGTGATTCCTGACTGCATCCCTTCCCTCTGGAAGATGGGTCCTTTACTATTTGTCTTCCTGCATGCTGCTGTGATTCCAGGGACATTTGTCATCAAAAGAGGGATCACCTTCATGTCTAGCATTTCACAGAGCTGAGTGACTGATGAGTCCAAATTTGGATCAACCTAAAACCATTAAAAAATAACTTTTTTCAGTTGGAATGTTTCCACTGAAAACTACTGTCATTTTCTAAAAACGGATCTAAATTCACTTCCAAGTGGAATTAATGCTTTAGCACTTAAGAGAGATATTTGGACTCGACCAGCTATAAAAAGGGAAGTTCTTCTCTGACCACTGCTGGGTGATTCATGCATCTAATTTCTAAATTGATTTCTATTAAATTACATACGGTTGAGGAAGTCAGAGAGCCAAAGAAATTCTGTTTTAGTTTAAAATCAGAAAGTCAAAATGGGATGAGACTGAGAAATCAGATTTCAATACCTCTCCTCTATCAAATCAGTTGATCCAAACTGTGCTTGCTTGAACTAAGTAAGAAAAATAAATTTGTAACACATAATGGAGTTCCTCAGAGAGTTTTTTATCTATGAAAATGTATGTATTTAGGTAAGGGGCTACATGGAAGTAAACTCTCCTAAAGAGTTCTCATGTCAAATTTACTCATTATTGAAAATGATAAAACTCTTTTGCATCAAAGGATCATAGTGGATGATACCTGTGAGGCATAATCATCAGCTTTGAATGAAGCTTTGGACAGTCAAGGTAATTTTCAGCAAGCTGGTTTCTTAAGGAATAATGCAGATTAATTCAAGACAAATTTTTTTGCAGGAAAGTGTCAATTCTGACATTTATTTTTACCCTTAAAAATTTTCAAATTGATAAAAAAGTTTCAATGAAAGTATTTTTGTTTTACAACATATTTCTATTATGTTTAAAGAATTTCCCCATGTTGAAACATTTGTTTATTACTCCATGGTTTGAGTAATATAAGTATGAAAATTCTGTGGAAATATTTCAAAGGTTTTGAAACAAAAAATTGGCAAAAATGAAATGTCTTTCTTCATTTTCTTTCTTAAAAAGCCCAAAGAGGTAAATAAGCAACCTCCAAAGCCCACCAAATTCCAGGATTTCACCTCTTGGTCTATAGATAAAGTAAGTTCTTATATTTGTTTGTTTTTTCTTTAAAAATCTGGGTCAATATATCTGCATTTAGCACATAAGTTAATTTCAAAACACTGACTAATATTTGTACTGGTTGGTTTTTTTTCAAAAGATCCTGATTAAGTTGTGAAAGAAACCGATGTCTTAAAGTTCAGCACCACAAGGAAATTACAGATGGTGCATCAAGCCCATGAGAGCCTCTCTAACAGAAGGGAATGGGCCTGTACTTATGAAAACACAATAAAGGTCTAAAAAATCCTGTGTGAATTCCACAGGCTGTTCTCAGCCCTCCAGCAAAAATTAGCACCAGGGAAATTTCTGCAGCTGAAAGCCTCAAGCCCAGTCTCAAGTTCTACTCTTAAATGTTAACATCTGTGGTTATATTGTACAATACTTCCAGAAGATCTCCCACAGAATAAATATGATCCATCAATAACGTGTTACATTTTATGTTCACCTGCAGCCTCATCTGGGTAATTAGAACATGAGTTTATGTCATTCGAGTATCTTCTGTCCCAAGGTAGCATCAGGTCACTTCCACCCCCTCGTGGACACTGGTACATTAAATCCCCATGAACTAGTTATTATCATTTGCATCTCTCTTCTAGAAACAAAAGGTGGCCTGAGGCATGTTCTTACATTGTTGTTTATTGGTTTAGCATTCTTGGTCCCAGGAATACTAACTTTTAAAATATAGACACTTCAATGGCAAGTATGACAGTGACATATGTGTTCCTACTATGACCTTCATTTCTCTTAGCTTTAATACAAATTTTAGTCACAACCGAGCAGCTCCAGCAGCATTGCAGGGGTGAGAAAGGCGTAACCAAGACTGAAACAATCTTAATTTGTAACTGCCTCTCTCACCCTGGCACCTAATGCGAGTATGTTTTGTTTTCTATTTGTATTTGTATTTGTATTCTCAGCATCTTTAACAAACAACATCTGCATGCAACTCTTTGTGTTGTTAGGAACAGCAAGACAGCAAACACACAACACAGGCTGTCCCTGGGGGTGGAAAGGACTTGCCTCTTCCCGAAGGACCTTGATCCAGCTGCAGCATCCTGGTATTGATTTTTGAGCTGCTGCCTGGGTTTCAATAGGATCAGATAGGATCCTTCCACACTGTCCTTGTGCCAGGGCTTGATTTGCTTTCCGGAGAGCACAGGTATTCCCCACCTCCCTGGACTGTCCTCAGAAGACGGATGATCCATGCCTGCACAATGACAGTGCAGTGACAAAACGGCCTCTCAACTCCCTCACTTTCCTTTGGATAATTTGTTACTGTCCTTGTCTGTTTAGCGATGCATTTTATAGTGGCAGCTGATTCTTTCAAGCTTAATAATGCAGCCAAGCTGCTTTCTGACATTATCCCAACATAATCACTATAATTCCTCCTGTTTCCAATATAGGTCAAGTTTTCCCTGATTCAATAAAGCACTATTTTTTAGTAAGCATCATTCATCTTAGGGTGTATTAGTCCGTTTCATTTTGGTAATTGGTCTCTATAACTTTTTGTTTGCTCTTTCACATTTTCCTTGCTCCGTAATTATCTAATCACCCTGCGGATTATTAAGAAGCTGAATCCCTGTTAAATAAGGTGACCATATGCAGAAATTTCTTTGCAGTTTAATTTCCATTCTTTCAGGATTCAGAATTCTTGGAGCTAAGCAAAGAAGTGAGTTCTGATTTTCAATTATAGGCATAGCAAAGAACAGGAAATAAAGGCTCTCGTTGTATTCAAATATGATATTGAATGGAAGTGGAAATAATTTTAAAAGTAAATGGACTAACAGAGATGGTGTAGGGGGCCCAGGGACTGGATATTTTATTCTATGGCATATGATAACTTTTCAAATGTGGAAAACATCAGCAATGTTGGAGAGGGAGACAGACAACTGTATGTGTCAGGGATTGTACTTTTCTTTATTATTAGATGTATCTGAGCCCAGTCTCCAAAATGACAGAGGTAGAAGTCAAAGAGATTTGCAATGAACACGTTAAAAAAAGTATTAGACATTTTTTGTGACTATAGGTGGCTTTAGCCTAGAAGGGGCTTCTTGGCCACAGGCAGAGGCTCCCCAGCAGATGAGGATCCTACTTATAAAGACTTGGTTCCCAAGAAGCAGTTTTTCAGAAAGTTCCAAGTATTTGCAGAAAGAATACATGATAAAAATTGTCCTGGTCTTTAGTATCTTTTGATGGGTAGTAAAAAGCTGCTAAAAGAGGTTATATTTTCTATTAAGAAAAAACATAGCTTAAATAATAAAAGCTTAAATTCTGAATTAAAATTTGTTTGTATGTTAAATACTTTATTCTGATTCTACTGAAACACTTAATAAAGTCTAAACATAAAATATAAATATATTTAGTACATGTACTGATAAATATAACATATTATTAATATTTAAATGAGTCAAAATTATGTGAATGAAAACAATGCAACCTAAATTAATTTATGAAAACAAGACAAAACCAAGACATTTATGTCTGTTCTCTATTATACATGTGAAAAAAATGGGCATATTTCTGTGAAATATGGGGAGGCGAAATCACATTTTTAGGGAAAATGAGTATATAGGTAGTTTTGCAGCCACGTTTCCAGCAGACATTTTTAAAAACCACTCTGCTTACTGTCTGATGACTGTTGAAAATCTAGCTTATACTCTACAAACAGATGAATACTGAAAGTAGTCACAAGTAATTATTATATATTATTTATTCTTACTTCATGCCCAGTGCTCTTACAGCTCTGTAGACCCAGCAGAAGGAGTGGTGCCTTCCCAAGAGGGTAGCTGGAAGACTTTGATCTGTGACAAGCTTTCTACTCCTTCCAATAAAATAAATATAGAGCGGAGGTCTACCTTCTTATGTTCTGCAGAGAACTGCCAAATAAAATTAATACAACCCTTATCTGATTTAACATTTTTTGCTGGGTTGGCCTAGAAGAAACTTTTGCCACACTGAAGAGCAATTCAGGATGATGTGATTTCTTACACTGATTAAGTCTTTGACATGACTTCTTGAGGGATCACGTCTTTTGAAGATAACAATTTTATGTAAGTGTGCTGTGATTTCCAAGTGTATCCATGTGGAAAAAAAGGCAAGCTCCTCAGTATCAGGGACAGCAATTAGGGTTGTGAGCTCCTGGAACAGCAGCCGCTAGCTTTTAGTTGACTTAGAAGATGACTGAAATCAGAATACGAGATGAAGTTGCTGTGCAAGAAGTGATTTTAAAAGTAGTCAAGGCATGATTCAAGTAACAAGTGAAGTGGAAACACAACTGCCTTAAGGAAAAGAAAGCATTGAACTTTAGATTTTTCCCTAGCATTTTATTTTATGCACTCCAATTCATGGAGGCCCAAGAGACTTCATAATTTCTGCACAGTCTCTGCCTGTGTAGGGGAGCTTCTGCAAGCGTAACGGCCTCTTGATCTGGACACAAAGTCTGACCCCGGGCACTGGAGAGGAAGAGATGTAGGAAGACTTTTTCTGCCGTTTCATTGCCATTTGTAACTCTGTGCATGTGGCTAGTGCTCCAAGGTATCAAAAAGTTTGTCTACAACACTTGTTAAATATGGAAGCTGGCTGGGTTACCAGCTCAGACTCATCCTCCACAGAAGTACATACACAGAGAGCAGAAATACTCAGGTTTGCTGGATGCTTTAGCCTGTACCAAGCATGTCCTTTGGGTGCACAGTGTGGCCTCAGGACTGAGCACAGAGCAGCCCAGTCCAGTTGTCCTGCATGGAGCTCTGCTGGGGCTCAAGCATGTACTGCTGCACCAGAGCATCCTGGTTCTTCTCAGTGCTCAGGGACAAGAACCAATGAGTTGTCTTTATTGTTCTCTCCACAGGGAAAGGGGGCAGATTGCCGGCAGGACACAATAGGTTTTCCTCTTGTAAGATTTTCTGTCTCTGGTGCCCAGGGGACATCATCAGGGGACTGCAAGGGCCATTCCTCATCACTGTGCGAGACCTCCAGTGAAGCAGTGGGACAAATCAGATGCTTTCCAAACCCTGGGGGAACCTGCTGTAATTCTGCATTTTTCTGGAAAACAATGTGGGTTTTGCTTTTGTTTGGAAGACATTGCTTCTTTCCACTGTGACCTGTTTATATAAGAGGGCAGAATAAACCAGTTTCAAAAGATGCTATTATTTTCTTCAGTGCTGGCTTCCTTCCCCCATTTAAGTCTGCTTCTAATATGCTTTTTAAGTCTTCTAATGAGTACATTTATCACATTTTCTGAATATTCTTTTGTAATTCACTGACTTAACCATTCTGAAAATTGCTACTTTGTGCTAAACAATTATCTTTAAGGCAAAGATATATGGAAAAAAAAAGACATTTATTTCCATAAAATTGTTCCTTTTTCTTCAGGCTTCTTTAAGATCTTTTTCTTTCCTTAGATTGTAAAGTAACCAAGAGTAACTACCAAAAACCAAATCAATTACTTAATTAAAAATAATAAATGAGGAAAAATAAGATTTATAACTAGAGGAAGAAACCTGCCAGCCTTCATTTTGTCTAGTAACAATTTTTACTAAACTAATCAGGCTAAAACAGGTGAATTTAGACATTCTTGTGGTGAACAGGGCAATATAAATCCCTCTTTAGCCAATGGTCATCTCCTTGTAAGGGACTGAAAGGATTAAACTATTCAGATTGCATAAAGCAAAATATGCATCATAATCCCATAAAGGCAAGAAAGATTAATAATGTTTGGAGCACATGAATTTTCACATGAAGTATTCTAAGACAGAACTGCTAGAAGCCTCTTAAGGCAACAATAGCTGTAAATTTGTATATTACTTGTAAATAACCTTGCTGTCAACAAACACAGGGAAAATTTTAATCAAAATAATTATTTTCGTCTTTTCACAATTTCAAAAATAACTGAAAGGGAGCTGAGGACTTTTCTTCTAGTTTTGCATTTGTTGTTAGTGGAACAGTGTGCTCAATACAGGCAGCAGTGCAATAATCAGAATGGAACTGTTTATCCTACCAGCTGCTGACATTCACTCCTCGCCTCCCCCATCTTCCTAGGCTGCACCTGGGCCCCTCTGATAACTGGTCCTGGTGTAGTTGTGTGCTGAATAGCTACATCATTTCTTCTCTCACCTTTTAATCTCCTCCTGTCTCAAATGAAATGTCACCATTCTCACATTGGTAGCATTCTATTATTTTCTGTCCTCATCAGGAATTACAATAAATGCTGTTATTCCTCATTGATAATGTCTACTTCATCCAAATGTGAAAAGAGAAGTTGTATGGTCCACATCTTGATCATCTCTTACCTCTCACTGCAACTTGGTTCTCTGTAGCTTCCTCTCATACACCTACCTGTTCTTTCTGAGGAAGAGCTGAGGAAGAAAAAGTTTGCATTACGTATTTTCCCATGATTGTATGCACCCTTGTTTCTTTTTCCATACTTTTGTCTCTGTTTTTCCATGAGATTAAAGCCCTTCAGTTCTGAAGTTCTCCACCTCATTATGCTCTAATCAGCAGCTATTATCCATGAAAGAGAAACTGATTATTTTTCTGACTAATTCCAGAAAACCACAGTTCACTATTCAGCATCCATGAAATAGGAAAGCAGAAGCCAAAAAAATAGTAAGAAAGGAGCAGAAAATAGAAACATCAATAAGTCTTTGCCAAAGTCTGCAATGCACTCACACCTAGAAAACTTCATTGAGCTTTGATTAATCAATGTTTAAAGGGATATAGTGAAACTATAAAATTATAGTTAAATACAAAATTATATAAAATAATATTTTAAATATATGTAAATGTATAAATTTATGTTTTCCATAGAGAAGATGAATGAGAAATAATTCCTGACTTTTTCTCATAGTACAAGAACTGAAGGACATCAAATGAAATGATCAGGTGACAGGTTAAAAAAAAGGAAATACTTCACAAGCTCTTCTTAAATTGTGGAATTCGTTGCCACAGCATGCTGCAAAGGGCATTGAGAAAGCTGATAGTACAAGTTTGCTCAAAAAGGAATCAGAAAAGCGATTGGAAATAAAGCCTACCAGGATCATTAGACAGAAAGGTGTAGTTACATCTGTTCTTGAAAATTCCTAAACATTATCATCCTTATTTTGCTTCCTTCCCTCTTGGTGGGACACCTTTTCTTTTCTTCTTCCCCTCCTGAAGGACATCATTCCTACTGTAATCCTCCCATGTCCTTCACCCCTTTCATAGGAATTCCTGGGAACTGATTTGTCCTAAAACTACATCATGATGAGACTTATACTTCTAGTGCATAAGTCTTCTGAAATATCAGCTGGTTTTCCTAAGGTTTCATCCTTCTTTAGCATTTGCACACTGCTGAGAATACCTCCAGGGATGAAGAAAAGTGACTACATCTTCCAGCTTCATAATATCATGCCTACATCTCACAGACTTTCTTGTGGTAGCAGAGATCAATATGAAAACAAAAATAGGAGAAAGAAATAAGAGATAGATAGGTGCACTCTACATTCAGCATTGATCAAGGGAATGAGTTTTGCCTCTGAGTTAATGCAGAAAAGGTGTGACAATGAGAGAGATATCTGAAATCCTGACCAGAAGACCTTTTATGGGAGCAAGGCTCCGTGCTCATGCCAGAGAGGGATGCTTCTGATGGAAGGCACAAAAATATGGCCCAACATCTGTCTGGTGACAGGACATCAATGTGACAATGGAGTGTGGCATCTGGCACACTCTGTCAAGCAGCCTGACACACCCATCACCCATCAGTGGCAGCACTGATCTCTGAATTAACAGGATGGGGGTGCACCAGACACTCTGAGCCGGCTGTCACTGCTGGAACTACTCATCCAGCCAGCAGCTGGCTCTCAGCTGTGCCTGAAGTGTCTTTCTGAGAGAATGTGGCAGAGCCTTTGTGAAGGAAAAAGGGGCACAGATAAGGTGGATCTTGTCAGTGTCTCATGGGATTCAGGCTGCAAGCCGGCATTTTTGTGCTGCTTCCCATTCTGCACACAAGGCAGAGGAGAGCACTGACAAATGGAGGCTTCCCCAACATGGTCAGTATAAATTTTGTGGCCAGATAAGGCTAATAGGGCTGAATATTATTGAATCACTGTTACCACCCCAGATTATCTGGCCTACCCTATTGATTGATCTCAGTACCTGCTGCAAACACATATCCTTGTGAACAAGCAATCATTCACTGACATGGCAAATTATAAACACATTTATGTGATTAAGAAATAGGCAGATTTTCCTTAATATATGAGTACATCCGTGCCAGACTCTTTTTGGTGGTATTCTGGGACAGACTGAGAGCAGTGGCCATAACATAAATCACAAGAAGTTTCAACTTAAAATGAAGAAGAAGTGCTTTACATTGAGGGTGGCAGAGCACTGGAACAGATTGCCCAGGGAGATCATGGAGTCTCCCTCTCTGCAGATATCCAAAACCCACCTGGGTATTTTCCTATGTCACCTGCTTGAGGTGACCCTGCCTTGGCAGGGGGGGTTAGACTGGATGATCTCCAGAGCTCCTTTCCATCCCTAACTATTTTGTGATTCCATGATTTTCACAATTACAGAAATTCATATGTATGCCCTTATTCCTAAAGAAGTGCATATATACAGTCAGTTAATTTGCAATAGTCTTTACTTATTATTTTCTCTCAGTGGAATCAATGTCTTTTTACTTAAACCACCAGACAAAAGGTGCCCAGTATTGAACACATCTGTTTAACAAGCTTTGTAAGATAAATCTTGCAGAATATATATTTGGAAGTACATTTCCAAGACAGCTAAATGCTCAAGTTTTTCTTTTAGATTTCAGTGTGCTTTTGTGTATTTCAAGATCAAGGAGATTTATGGGATTTGAGCTTGCTGAACTAGAAGAAAGGGGAGAGTGTTACAGCCAACAGCTGACAATTTGACCTCCGCTCATCTTTGTAGTCTCTGCTTGGAAAAAAAGGAGTTGAAATTAAACAAAGGTGGTTTAAAATTATAAATCCAGCTACTTTCATCATACAGTATATTTGGGGCTATGAAATGACTGAACATTCGAAAATAAGCCTAGTAAGTGTCCTTGGAAAATAATTAGATCAAATTATTAATCTATATTAAATAAATTGGTTTGACATGTACTGCAGCTGCCTGCAGCAAATACCTACTTTACTAAGAAGTTCAAGGCTCCAGAGTAATATAATTTACATATCAGTCTTTAAGTACTGCTAAGACTAATTGTCTTTGGGAGAGGAGTGTAATACTCAGTGCGTTCCTGAGGCATCACCTTGTTAGTAGGTGCTGAAGTAGTTGAAGATATCCAGGATGCAAAAGTGGATGGGAAGATTTCCGGAGAAGACAGTTGTCAGACACCTAGTAGCAGTAACTGAGCATGGGAAGAAGTTATGGACAAGATTTTGCCTCCTTTCTAGAAGGCAAAGACATGGGTTACATAGGAAAATGGAGCCCCAGGAATGGCAGGTACAGTTACCCAGGGACATTGCTTGGTGTTTCAGTGGCTGTTCAGACTATGCCTGGAATTGCACTAAGGAAGGCTGAGTCAACAGAGCAGCATGATTTCCCCTCTTTAATGGGTAAGGAATCACAGTCAAAAAAGGATGTTCCCTCTGCAATTGTAGCAATTCACTAATAAGGATGACTAGAGGGGAAATCAAGCCATGCAGCATTTTTTTAAGAGTAATTACTATAAATCCAAAAACCTACAAGATATTTTTTGTTCATGTAAGTTAGTCAGTTCCTGATTCCTCATTGCTCCACAAACACACACCAGGGAGTGAAATTAATTTGTGATTTTTTCTATATTTTGAGCATGGCAGGGGGAAGAGGATTTAAAAAAAAAAAACAACAACAAAACAAAAGAGAAAGAGCAAGCCACCACAGGAAAAGACTCCTAAAAATCAAATGTCCTACCATGGAAACCTTACAAGGAAGATGAAGTCCATAAGCCTATTTTTAGCTGAAAAATCCCCACTGGTCCTGATGAGACAGGTGGGCCAAATGGGAGACAAACCAATTCAGGGCTGTGCGTAAAGGAAACACAGGGGACCAGTGTATGTCCTCAGCCTTCAGTCAGCAAAGGAACCTCTCATCTATGAAAGCACATTTCCCAGACAATAGTTATGCAAAATGGAGAAGATGGAGGAAAATGCAACTGTTGTATAAATCAGGAGGATAACACCCTACTTCCTTACGTTGTTTATGCAATCTCCTCCAGGGACTTATCTCACACATAAAACATTTTGAAAAGGCAGGTGGCCCAAGTGAGGAAAAGTTAAACAGACATTGCAGTGCACAAATGAACAGTTTGACAGCAAGCAGCTGCAATATTTTGTGTAATATCTATCTCAGGCTTCAAGAATTCTTCTGGCATTCGGAAGTGTTTCTCTTTTTCTTTTATACTAGACTCCATGTTACAGACTAACTTTGAAAAAGTAATAATTAAGTATCTGTCAAATATCAATGTCCCTCTAAAATTTAGTAAACCCTTTACACACTGTGGTTTTCATCTGCTTCATGAAATTAAGCAGACTACGACATGACACATGAAGCACAGATAGATTTATAGTGTTAGCTGAATTTCCATGAACATTCTGCAGCTTTCAGCAGACATAGCTTTGCAGAAAAAAAAATCTCAGGAAAACTCTGCTCGCCTAGCAGAATTTTTTTCTGCATATATATAAAAAAGAACATGAAAAAAGTTGTGTGTTCTTTGTCCCTTTTTGGAGAAAGCAGAGAATGGGGAAGGCTGATACCTTGAGGTCACAGATGCCTATTCCAATCCAGGCCAATGTGTTCTGCCCGATTTTTGTAGATTTCTGATAGCTGGACAATGCTGTGATGGAAAAACCATGGTAAATCTCTAGACAAGCTACAGCTTGAGTGTTTGACCAGTGACAGAATAAGAACAAAGACAAAATTGATGTCTACAAGTAGTCTCTGATGATTTAAGAAAAGCAATCCCCAAGCTAAGCCACTCTGAGACCTTCCAAGGTCTGAGAAACGGACTGCTCTGCCATGAAGCCTCAGTGAGCAGGAAGTAGCGCTCCAGTGTGGGACAATGAGCTGCAATAAACTGAGAGACAAGAAACAGTGGCTTTACAGTTCTTATATTGGATTTAACCTCTAGGTTGGTGCTGTCAGGAAGAAGACAGGGCAGTAGCTGGGACACTGCCAGCAGCTCTCTGCAGTGGTGATCCATTCATTGATCCACCATGTGGCAATGGCATGGCACACATGGAAGAGCTGCCTTAATGGCACACATGGAAAAGCAGCCTTCTGGCTCGAGGTTGCTGCATCTGGTCACCAGCACAGCTTTAAATCCTCTCAGACCACATCATCTCCCTGAAAAAAAAAAGGGCTCAAAATAGGATTCCATCATGTAACAGTGCTCTCACATTTTCTTAAGTCAGTTGGAACAGGCTTTTAAAGTAAAATGTTAAGCTTCTTTTGAAATGTAATCAACCCAACACACAACAAGGTTGCTGAGCGATGACAAAATATGGGAGTTTGTCAGGGCATGCCCATCTGAATGAAGGTAACAGTCATTTACCAAACTGCCTAAGCTACACAAACAACAAAGGGAGAATGTAAATCTGACGTAAGAGCCAATTTGTATTATTTCTTTTGGTTTTGTTAAATTATTTTCAGCATTACTTAGTGGGACCTTCTGAAAATTCATTTCAATTAATAATTTTCTCCATCTTGCAGTACCAAAAAATCTGATTTTTATCTTGACAACACTCTTTGGAAATATTCCTCTTTTGAATCCTGACTGCATATTTGGAGAAAAACTGGCATGCAAATAAAGCCATTTCTGACAGAAGTTCACAAACATTTTTTTCCAGATGTCTTTTAAATATCCTATTTCTAACAACATTACAAGCTATTTAGAGACCTCAGCTCCTGGAATTGGTAGCTTTCGGTGGTGGATCTCAGAATAGAAATTCCGAGTGTGCTGAGCCAGCAGCCAGTTCCATGCCCTGAAAGGACCACCTGATGGGCCAAATCCTGAGAGCTGGGAAGTGTTTGTACATTTCATTCACTGCTGCAGCTGTTCAATCACCCTCAAGAGCAAAACCCACTTATTTTGTGATGGCTGAACATTCAGCCTTTGCTTGGAAAAAGAAATTATCTTCCATGGGGGGGCAGATGTCAAACAGAAGGTTTTTTTGAGATTAACAATTATTTTTACTAATGAAAATAATCTGTCACTCTTCTTCCCTGCTCCCTCACACATTTTCAGTAATGCCCCCTTTTACAATCAAAGTTTGACTTCTGAAAGACTTCTTTTGCTACAGCTAATTGAGACCTGATCTATTGCATGTTTGCACTGATTGAACAGAGTGGGTAAACTCTCCTAATTTAGTGGTGACTAACAGACATCTGCCACAGTCTATGACTAACATTACTCTGTTTTTGTGGGAAGATGTGATTCCATTTCAGATCCTTAAGCGATTCAAATCACCATATAGAGATGATATCTTGACTTTTCAGTCTTTTTTCCCCTCCAGAAAGAAATTTAATCCCTTAAAAATGTGTTGAAGGGGGCTGCTTTTAACCAAAACATAAATGAATCTGTTTGGTGTCTGATGAAATGCAACAGAGCATGAGTCTAAACTCATTTTGCTAACCTGTACAGCTTTGCAAGGACTACCTATTTCAATAATTAAAATTGTCTGACAAATTACTAGAACAAAAAAAAAAAAGGAAAGAAACAATCTCTTATGAGAAGGTTTAGCACAAGTTATTGATGAGCTGGAGCCTATTTAGATAAAGCTAATCAATGCATCTTGGCAACTGCCAGATGGGGTACTGTATTTCCTGGTGGTTTTAAAGGGCATTTTAGAAAAACATGCTAGAATCCAGAATGCACTTCCCCATAGAAAAATAAAGTGATGGTAGATAATAAACAACTCAAGAAACTGGTTTTGGGCACTATGGCTCATCTACCTAGTCATGGGTTATGTTTTCTGTCTCCAAGAAGAGGTCTTCAAAATTTTATTGCATATTTGGGGCCTCTTTTCAATAACATCATATCCTAATTTTATTATATTATTATTCTAAACATTAATGTTTTAATAATAATAATAATATAGTAATTTAAAATTAAACATCAATTATTAAATATTTGTCGTAGAAGATTAATGTTTGCACTATTTAACGATTTTACCATTTCACTTCTGTGTTGGAAAAGTAAATTAACAAGCTGATACTCAGAAAGAATGAGCACATTCTGCAGCTGAAGAACCCTCTAGTTTGAGCTGCAATGACAGTGTAATCTGTGGAGGAAATAGAGTACAACTGGACCCATGCACCCAGGCAGGCACCTGACTTGGCACCTGAGGCATCCTTCAAGAAAAATCTCAAGAAAGTGAAGTGGGGAATCTGCAGACCAGTGGTGATAAAGCAAGGGTGGCCATGGCAAAGCAAATGCTATGCAAGACAGCAAACTAGGAGCCAGCCTGGCTGGGATCCCATTCTCTAGTCTCTTCCTTCATGTGTTTCTACAACACGGCTTTCCCTGAAAATTCTATTATGTTTTTACTGAGCTAACGAACTAATACAGGATAGGATATGAAATTATAATTTGCAGCAAACAGGGTTGTAGATGGTAGAAATTCAGGTAGCTTTGCATGTGTGATTTGCATGAAAAGGAGTATTCTCTCAGACCTGACTGTCAGCTGTAGGAACTAAACTCCTATCACTAACTTTGGGCATCAAGCCCTGCAAACTCCATAATCCTGTAGTGTGCTTTAATAGAATTAACTAGCTAAACAAAGAGCCTCCAGATGGTTCCACACTACCAGTCCCAGGGACTTTCTAGGTTTAGCTCCCATGATGATCAAAAGTTAAACCTGATCTGCACTGCAGGAGACACAGCCTATTGTAGAGCATTGGCTTAAGGACTGCAGCCTTCTACAGTGCTCCCCTGTGGCTCTGCCTGACTGTGCATGGGGTCAGCCCTTTCAAATGTGCATTTCAGAACTGCATGGTTTTCAATGGAAAAGCAAGTGCAGCCCTACAGCACTCTGATTTTTGAGTGACAGCACTGCTCTGCTCTGGCCAACTGCATTTAGCTTCTCCCACACCCCCACCACAGAGGAAATGAAGGGTTTTTGCAGACTATTGCAGAACACCCTATAGACCCTCCATAAATTATTGATTAAATTGCTGATTTTCCATGCATGTGTGAGCCACACACCTTATCTGTCCCTTTGGAGCTTAGGTGAGTCCTGTTCATAATACAGCTTTTGCTAAAAATGTACTGGGCATGCACAAAAATGTGGTTTCCAAAGGCTCTTAATCTCTAAATCAAAATTTTTCATCGCTGAAGCACTGAAATTTCTCCCCTAAATTTTAAATTTCAGTGCACTTTTTCTTCAGTATTAGAAGAGTCAAAAATCATCTCTCCCTCTCATACTATAAGAAAAAAACATATTTGTTCCATTTCTCTCATGTGAAAACAGCAGCTTGCTTTATTCCTTTATTCCTTTATTTGGGTCAACATCATACTTGGGAAATGTTAAACATCAATCCAAGAAATACAGGGTACAAACAACACAAAGCAGTCGGAAAACAGAGAGCAAAAAAGAAATACCTAGACAAGCATTTTATTGTATTCACCATGCCATGTGCTGTAAATACTTAATGAATTTAAAAGAAAAAAACCACAAACCACATGTGTTATCAGTGTTACTTCTAACAGGAGAGGGACAGGGTGGATGAGAAAGAGCTCCACAACAGCCTGCATGGAGCAGTGTACTAGGCAGGGCAGGACAGTGGCAGATCAATCCCTACTGAGCTGCTTTTCCCTGTGCCATGCAGCAAGACATGGAACAGAAGCCTTTGTGGAGGGTGTGCAGAGCACTGTAACAGGACTGGCTGTGGTCATAGAGATTTCTTCCCTGCAAAGTAGGGACTCGAAATGGCCATGTACTTGAGAACCAGACTGATCCATGATCTCCGCTAGGGATGGGACCTCCCTACCATCCTCTCAGGGGCCTGTGGGGGAAACAATCCACTGGCTCCAATTCATTATTGTTTTCAGTCTTGATGAAGCTTTTTCCCCAAGTTTTTCTGTTCCTCTGAGAGCATGCAATAATGGAAGAGGCAACAGAAGCCTATTGGCCTCACCCTGGATAAGCAACTTGACTCTGACTCTACAGGCTCCTTTTAGTGGGGTGTTGAAATGGAAGACAGTTTGAAATTCAGATTACAGGCTGCACTTTCAGAACAAGGGGTTAGAAAAGAATAGTTTTGTAATCTAATGAAATATTATTCCATCTTGGTGTATCTGTGTTATGAAAGGACCAGGCACACACCAGGGCTTGGGTCTACAAACTCTGTGAAATCAATAGGAAGTCAGAAAGCTTAGGAAGGAGACATAAATGTCAATATTCTGTTGGATCTAGGCCAAGGTTTGACAGTGCAAATATGGTGTAAGACGGCACAAGACCCTCCCTCAAAGAGTTAACTATGAAAAATAAGTTACAGAGAACTGAGAAACACAAGATTTCCCACTGTCATAGTCTTAACCATGAAGATTGTCAGGGTCAGAAGGAGTGTGCAGAAGGCATCTCTGCTGTTGCAATAAAAACAGAAAACTTCAAGGAAAATAACACCAAACATTTTCTCTGTAGACAAATTAAAAGTGGATCCACAGGTTGCCATGGCTACAAAAGTCCATTTACTCCAGTAGTGTTTTCTAGCAGCTAAACACAAGTTTAAGTGATTCGGGAGAAAACACAGCTATGTTTATAACGTTCCATTAGGTTTATATAATTAGATCTTTCAACTGCAAACCACCCCTGGTGATGGTTTTCCTGACTGTTCATAAAAACCCAGTGGACTTATGTAACCATTTTTAGAATCATCCATCATATCTCTGTGCCTCTGCAATCATTTGGGATCAAATGACTACTAGCATGTCATACATGGCAACTTTCACAATCCAGAATACTCATTTTGGGTTACAGTAATCCAATCAGCAGCTTCTGTGGATGCTCAGAGGGGTACATATGAAAAGCTGTCTTAGACCATAAGGCAAGCCAAAACCTTAGGCAGGCAGTCCTGTGTGGAAGCCTCTCTAGTCCTGCCTGAGAAAAGTAATTTTCCCATGCATGCATGAGAGACTAAAGCAGTTTCTCTGCTTGTGGAACAGGCAGAAGAGGGACTTGTCATTGTATAGACTATGCTGAAAGAGGGGAAATTTCCACAACAAAACCTGCATGTGTTTGCATACAGCAGACTCCATCATTAAAATGTCATGTTGGATTGGTAGATGAAAGGGTTAGTCCCACCTCTCTCCATCAATGCAGTGGTCTTCTCCCAGAGCTCTTGTGTCCATCACTCTTAAAAAATGAAAATTGAAGTTTTGGCCATGAGGTGGGAAGGTTCTGGTAGTGTGCATCAGCCAGCTGGGATGGGAGCCTGTTTTTGGCACAAAGCATGCACGAGTTGGGAGAAATTGTCTTTGCTGCAACCAGCAGCTAGAGCGGGCTGTGCGGGTTTCTTCTGTCTCTGGACAGTTCCCATCCATTCTTTTACTGGGAGCCCATTCTGAAAAACCTTCTCTTTCTGTCCTGGGCTTTGGAGCAGTCCTTCCAGCTGTTGTGTTTCACAGAAAAGAATCAGCAAATTAAAGACATTTGACATTTGAGACATGGATGGTGTCCATCCATGGACACTCCCATAGAACCTGGATGCCAAGATGAATTCTACATCACCTAAATGGACACCTCCATTCTTGTAAAAATCAAAAGTTTGTTTCAATGTCCCTACTACAAAGAACATGTCAACATATTTAGAGTGGCTTTTTTCACTCTTAAAAACCATTGTGTGAGAAGGTCAACAAAGGCCATCCCTATTTTTTTTTTTTTTTTGGTGAGAACAGCTACAAAACAGACATCATTTGTGAAGAAGAGTCTGTGGCTTTCTACATGCCAACCAAGCAAAGAGGATTCATGAGGTTCAAGATAGTCACTCATCATTACCAGCAACAAACATTCTTATGATATCCAATCATGCCTTCCCATCACAGCATTCTGAAGACACAGGGTGGCATGGATCAATTAAAAGGATAGCTTGGCCTACAGAGCTATGATTTCTGGTGACCAGTGAGATGAAATGAAGACAGTGCAATGCTCAACTCACAGGCTAAGTTGGCTGAGCTTGCAATTAAAAAAAAAGTTTGTATATAAACTTACAGATTTTTTTAATATAATCAGTAAGACAGCTTTGACAATTTTGAAAGTAGAAATGCAACTTCAGTCTTATCCCTTGAAATACACTGGGCCTTCCTGTTTACCTAAGGAGGCAGAAGATGGATTTTTTTTCTCTGGACTTGCCAGTATACATTATATAGAACTTTAAAGTTTTAATGAAGCTATTGCAACTTTAAAATATCTGAATAGAACATAAAGTTGGTCTTTTAAATACCTACACAGTCCAGCTTTTATAATTTTCCATGTTGTGCTAGAGTCCTTGAGAATCACCAGAAGGTCATTAATCTTCCTTTCCTAAAGACAGAAACATTCAGTGTTACGAAAATTTTTAAATATGTAGCACTAACAGATCTTCAGACCAACCTGCACTGAAAGTTTGCATCAAAAATGGCAAATAATAAGCTGCACAAAACCCCTCCACTCCCCTGAATCCGATTACTGTTTATTTAGAAAGCAGTGCTGTGAAAGGGTAGGCTCAATAGCTGCTATTGCTGTTGACAAGGGAGGGAACGACTGTCGTCCTAATAAGTGTTTGTACAGTAACCAGCACAGTGGGATGCCCAATAGCAAATAATAAACCTTGATCAGAGATCTCAAACATTCCTGTAACATCAGAGAGACCATTCTGACTGCTGCACAACCAGGGGCATCAGCTGCTGTATGAAATCATTAGATTACTCCAGGGATGCTTCAGAATCATGTTTAACTAACCCAGTCAGGGCACGGGTGTTTTCACTTCTCTTGTTTTTCTTGTGCCATGATATTGCTTCTAAATCGGTGGCAATTTTGGAAGAATGGTTACTTCACTCTCTACTCACTTGAGAAACCAAAGCACGCACTGGAGGCGGTGAGTCCCACACCAGCAGCGAGCTGGACAGGCAGGAGTATGTGTGTGTCCCCTAAGGCCAGTCAAAGTGTGCACGGAGCCCCAGCCGGGTGGCAGGGCCTGCCAGGTGTTCCACTGCCCTGTGCTCCAGCACCTTCCTCACTTTCCTTCACGGGCTGCCCTGGCGCTGGAGCTCTGTGTCCTACTTTGGGGCAGCGACATGACGGTCCCCACTGCTCACCCTGCCCTGCATGACGAGATGTGTGGCCCTGGCCAGGCTGACGGGGCTCGGACCCAGCGGGTTAACACTTCGGAGCTTTTCTCCCCGCGGCCCGCGGCAGCCCTTCACCCTCTCCTCGCCCGGCCGATGCTACTGAGGGACCCGCAGGCACCGAGGCCAGCGCTCCTGCCTCTGTCCTGCGCCGCTTCAGCACCGCGGCGGCGAACAGCTCCGGCCAGGATCGGAGGCGGGACCGGAGGCCGGGATGGGGGCTGGGACTGAGGGCGAGGCCCGGGACCAGGCCAGGGAGCTGGAGCGGCGCCGGGCTTAGAGACCCCCTCCCGGCGTCGGGGCGCAGCGACGGCCTCGCGGCAGCCGGCGCTGTGATTTTAAATGGGCGGAGCGGAGGCGGGCGGGGGGCGGGCGGGGGGCGGCCCGCGCTGGCCCGCGGCGCCCATATAACCCCACCTCCCGAGCGCGGAGTGCCGCGGCAATTGGCTGGATGTGGTACTTGGAGATGTTGAGCTGGCTCCTTCCCCCCATGTCCCTGCACACACACAGGGGCGGGTGGTGCGGGCGGGAGCGGGAGGCAGGGCTCAGCACCGGTAGCGGCGGCGGCGGTGGGGCTTCCCCTACTCGCTGCCTGCCCGCCACCGTGCCCGAGCCGCTCCTGCTGTTGGGCTGCTGCCTGCGGCCGCAGGACCCGGCCGAGCCGGGCCAAGGGGAGCGCGGGCGGCTGCTGGCGGCGGCCGAGATGATGGCGGAGGGCGGCGGCGGGCCGGCGCGCAGGAAGGCGCTATCGCTGCTGGAGGCGGCCCGATCCCGCTACGAGAGCCTGCAGATCTCCGACGACGTCTTCGGGGAGTCGGGCCAGGACAGCAGCGGGAACCCCTTCTACAGCACCTCTGCCGACTCCCGCTCCGCCGCCTCTTCCCAGGACGAGGACGACGACGAGGAAGACCAGGGGCGCCTGGTGGTGTCGAGCCCGCGGAGCAGAGCGGCCCGGCGCCGCGCTCCCCGGGCGGCGGCCGCCCCGGCGGAGCGGCGGCGGCAGCGGCAGGTCTGCGGCGGCAGCGCCGTCCCGGGCGGCCCCGGCCCAATGGAGGAGGAGGAGGAGGAGGAAGCGGAGAGGGGGGGATGGACCCGGTCCCTGCGAGACGTCCCACCCCCTCATTTCAAGGATGGCAGCGGTACGAGGAGAGCGGGCTGCCGGGGCCGGGGGCGGCGGGCCCGGGCGGCCGTGGGGATGCCCAGCGGGTGTGCGCGGAGCGGCACAGCCACGGGAGAGAAACCCGTACACGGGCCCGGCTGCCGCTTGGGCTGCTGCCCGGCGCCGGGCCTGGCGGGGGAAGCACGGCAGATGTACCTCCTGCCCGGCCCCTTCCCGGGAGCGGCCCCGCTGTCCGGCCGCTGGTGCCCGGGGCCGGGCGCGCCGGTGCTGGAGAGCCCGGCCGAGGCGGTGAGCGGGAGGGCGAGGAGAGGCCGCGTGTGCTTAGTCACAGGCATCCCCTCCCCGGCGGGGCTGTGGCCGTGCCCCGAGCGCCGGCAGGCGCTGCCCCGAGCAGGGCGGGTGTCCGGGCCCCCGCCGTGGTGGCTCCGCTCCGGTGTGCGGCTCACTCCTCGTCCCCACTCACAGCTGGGGAAAGCCGCGAGTCACCTGCCCTGCTCTGTGCACTAGGGCTCTGGGATTGGGACTGGGATTCCCCCTGGCTGCAAGGTTTTCTATGCAGCCGTCCCTGAACTTGACCCTCCTTGCGTGGCTTTTGGCCAGAGGGAATACCAAGAGAGTGGCGAAATGACACAGCGCGACCTACAGCAGCAGTGCACACAGCACGGAGATCTCCGTGGAGTGGCTTGTGTGGCAAGTTACACCGCTGGCTTGCTGAGGGAGCCATTATAACATATAATAGATCTGCAGGCCTCGACAGCCAAGTTGACCGTGTAGCAAGGCATTGCAAGAACAGGTTAATAGTTATGAAAAGCTGGGATGTGAAATTCATCATGTGCATCTCAGAATAGGATAGGATGATTGCCTGTCCTAAGGTTGCTTGTCTTTTCTTTTTTTTCAGTAGTGTTTAATTCCTTCATTTGGCTGTTAAAAGTAAATGCCAAAGAGTGCTGCTGCACTCGGTGTAGTGTGCTGAAATTTGTGCAGTGAGGTAGGCAGGAACCTATCTGAGGAAGCAGCTTTGGATGGTTCGGGAGGAAGGTGGAGCTAGCACTGGAGCCCAGAGAAAGTTCAGTTGTGCTTCTGACAAATGTGCAAATAGGAGCTGTGTTTGCCTCTATAAATAGCTGAACCTTGTAAAATGCTTAAAAATCACTGTTATGTGCCTCTGTAAAAAAAAAACTCCCGAGTTCTACTGAAGGTTCTTATTTATAAGCATACCTAGGATGACATTCTGGACTATAAGCTTCGTGATGTGATGATATTTCAGCATTGATTATCATTTAGTTTATCTGCCTTTGATGGCTTATTACTTCATCTCATTGCTTTATAGTAATATCCTTTTTAACACAGGCAGAACTGGGATTAGGGCTTTAATAGTGGTTTGGAAAGGAATTGGATGACCTGTTAATTCAGAATTCATATTTCCTTTGAACTAAAGGAGTCAGATTTATGGTTGACAGGAACAATGCAGATGTCTCTTGAGGAAGGTGTATAGATATTGCTGTAAATATTTCCTGCCACTAATAGATGCAGAAGATGTTTCTTCTGCCCTTTAGTTGTGTTGATTGTGATGATGATGATAGATGCATGCCCTTCATAGAATGGTGATTTAGTTTGGCAGAAGTTCAGGTAGTGTCATGATTTGATATGTGGGAAACACGTGCCATCTGTGATATTTTTATTTTTGACTACTCAAATTCCAACCTGTGGAAACTACTGCATTGTATATAACTGGGCTCTTATAAATCTAGTTTGTACATTGACTGGCTTTAGGCCTTGCAGATATCATTATCAGAATCATGCTAAAGGTACTTGTGCTGGCACCATTGTTGCTTCATTGGACACCATTCTGACACAAAACTTTGTATCTATACTTGTTGAGGAAAGGGTGTCCACCGAGGTGCCTTGCAGTGACAGCATGTCTTTCAGCCTCTTATGGAATACAAGCAAGAAATACACGGTTAGATAGAGCACCAAGAAGACTGTATTCTTGGTTCAAATGTGTTGGATGTAAGATCCTTTCTTTCTAGGTTCTGATATTAAAAGGAATACGTTTACATGAGACCAAGATAAAAATTACCTTTGGTTATCACTAAAACTTTTGAGCATGGCTTTTTGGTCAAAATCTCAAGGTTTGCTTAGGGCAAGTACTTGACATCATCTGATGCCAGGAGACAAATATGTCATGAGACTTCAGCCTCATTGATGCTGGAGATAAATTCTCAGATCAGACCAGGGTCAAACCTAGTGTCAAGCTCTTTGGTTTGGGAGACTGCCCCTTCAGGAAAGGGAGTGTGTGGAGGAGGAAAACATTTGAGTTAGTTATTGAGTGAACTAAAGCTCCCAAGAGAAAAAATAAAGAGCCCCTTATAAAGCTTGTGGTCTTTTTAACTACAAGTATAAAATACTATCACTTCCCTTTTTTCTTTTGAATAGATTGCTCACTACTGCCTTTGCCTTCCCAGCCTCAATATTAAACTTATGTCTTTAAAAAGCATTGTATCCATCCCTAGAATTAATCTTGAGCACAGACAGGCTAACTGATACTTCATCCCAGAAATACGCTTGAGACCCAGATGTGCTGGAAGCTGCTGGCATTGTGTGTTAGATGGTTGAGTATGTCCTCAGTCTGCAGTCAGTCACTGCATGTATGAGTGGTGATGCTGCCCTGCTTGTGGGCAGGTTCTGACAAACTGGGAAAGGTCTGGCTTATCGTCTGTGCCAGGAGATAAGTGACTGGCATAGCTATGCAGCACAGTGCTGTTTATGTCCCAGATTTTTTGTTTTCTGCCTCTTCTTCAGGGATCTCCACTTCCTGTTGTTCCTTTTCCATTTAATAAAAATAGTGGGTGCTTAGATCCCCTGGGGGAAAAAGAAACCATCACAATGTTAATAGCTTTAGGTGACTTCCTTTGTTGAAATCCAAAATAGCTGTTAACTTTAACATAGAGGTTAGAACAGATGGCTTGCTGCCACTTTGTTTCCTGTTGGACTATTTTGCAAATCACTCTTTTAATGGGTGAGAAAATTCTCAACCATATGATTTGATACCCTGATTTTTAAACTGGTAACTTGTAGCACTGTATAATTCTAATGAAATCAGGTTGAGGAAACAAATGTCTGTCACAAATATCAAGGCGATAATATAAGTTCTGAGGTACTGGGATGTGGTTAATGGATGTGAGGTCCTGGGGAAGTTGCTGAAATGCTTTTCCTTCACAAAGAGCACCTGGCTACAGCAGATCCATGGGTGTTTAGCATGTGTGTTTAAAAAGATGTCATCCATGATCAAATGCTGGATCCAAGCTTTTTGACCTAGTTGTAGAGTGCAGAAAGGATAAGAGAACAAATTGCTGCTGGGATAGGGAAAGCATGATTGAAAAGGAAAGAGAGAGGGACTAGGCAACTACTATTACAAGCCAGTATATACCAGTAACTCAAGATAAGCCCTTAATTTTTGGTCACTTCTGCCTCAGACTTAATTGGTGTGCTCTTCCTTCCTTTAGGAGTGGAGTGGCTCTGAGTGGTGCTTTCCCTTGTTAGCTCACTAATCTTGCCAGGAGCTGCTGTGTAATATGCAGAGGCACTGTTGCTTCTGCTCTTGGTTTTTTTGGCGTCTTTGAAGGTGCAAATATCCTGGAATTGCTGCAGCTGGATGTTCCTGATTAAGGGGAGTTTTCTTCCTAGGATCCAATGTGTTCTATATCCATGTAGTTCAGCAACCAGAAAATATGACCTCAGATGTAAGAGCACTTCTTACTGTTAGGATGCTATGTTAGAGTTATGTTTTAGGATGGCAGCAACAGCAGGGAAATCTAAGCAAAAGTTAATGTTGAAGTCCTCAAAGATAGAGGCAATTAGTGCTACTGTTTCCTTCATTTTCTATGCCCTCCAAACCACATTCTTAAGTCTAGACCTAAGGACAAAATATTAAGAATGTTCCTTGCTGAAAGAGCACAGCAGATCCTCTTCGAGTTGCATCTAGACAGTAGAAATAGTTTTTATGAATTTCCAGAGTGTTTCTCTGAAGCAGTGTGCCATAAGTTGCCATCTTTGAAGAACATACTACTGTATAACAGAATGCTCTCAGAAGAAGCTGCTAAGACCATTTCAGCAATCTTGTCACCTTGAAGAAGTTTAAGCAAATATTTAAAGTAGTTTCTAGTATTTTCTGCTCCCAAGAGCATGGACAGTCAGATGGGAAGTCAGAATTCCAACAGCAAAGAGCCTGGATGAAGAGCTCTTGGGTCAGGCCAGGCCATAAAAGAGGTATACATGGTACCATCTAACAGTGCAGGAGCTCTTGGTTCAAATCCTGAATAGAATCTGAAGGCTTTCATCTTAGTAGATTGATGTTGATATTTAAAAGTTCTAGAGTAAGAAAGGTATGAATGCTACTTAGTCACTAATGTCAGGTTCTACTTCAGAAATATCTGGCCCAAATTTTCTGACTCTAAGTGGGTAAAGTGATGCTGATATGCTTTGTTCTTATTTATGTCATCAGAGAACTTAGCTGCTTTGACTTGCATAACCATGGAAAATACTGGGAAAAAATGCATATTTATATAATGTGTTCATGCGTTCTGCGTAGAAGTTACTTATTATGACAATATCACAACACTTTCAGGGAGATATGATAAATACATCTCAAAGATGTACATTACTAATTTGCAAAGCCTTTATAGGATGATTTTAAGTCTTGAAGTTTTGCTAAATAAGTGAATTGTGCATAGGCTTAATATCTCATACGTCTTACAAAATCTAGATGTGCTTTTCAGGAGGTTTTAATGGCTTTAGAGCACATTTTTCTGCTTCCATCGTCACTGAAGAGAGCAAAGTGCACATGACAGCCTTATTGATTAAAAAATTTAGTGCAGCTTAGCTATCTCGACATGTTCCCTTGTCTCTTTTGCTCATACCTCTGCCTTAAACATGCATTTGGGGAATAACCTGGAATTTAGATAGACTTTACAGGAAAAAAGAAACAGCACAGTTTTTCCTCTGCTTTTATAATCTGTTCTAGTCAGTACTTGAGACAGGAAAGTCTGTAAGCACTGCAGATTAAGGTCTTCTCCATAGACACTTGCCTAGCCTTTTACAAAGAAAAAGCATATTTGTTCCTAGATCTGTTACTGCATAAAATGAATGTTTTCTCCTTGTAGGTACTGATGGGGTCATTTAAAGTAGATCAGTTCCAACAACTATTAATGTCCTTTAGTTCACATCTCAGAAACAGGACAGCAAACAGTTTTCATGTCTGTCTGTATACCTTTAAGTCAGCCTAGAGAGGAAACCAGCCTCTCTGCTCAGTCTAATGAGGATGCTAATGGTGGAGTTGACTTGCAAACTCTGCATTGACTACTAGGTCACAGGAAGTAGTCCTGGATGCCCTAGATTTAAAAGAAACTGGAAATGTCTCTTACGTGTTAGTGTTCATACAAGAGTTTTGCTTCCCTCCTGTGCTGAATCTTCAAAAATTTTGGAGTAGATGGATTTAGCAGTTTGGAAATACCTTGTATTTCTAAAAGGGAAGGTGATCATGGATGCAGTTACACATCCTGACTAGAGGTAATAATCACTGAAATACCTCGTTCTTTCAAGTACTGCCAAAAATTGGGCATGTTATTAGAACACAGAACAGATGGACTCAAAAGGAATGCATGGCTAAGACAAATGCATGAGGATACTATCATCTGACATCTCAGTTCCTTGTAGCAAGGCATTGTTTCTAGGAGCTTATCCAAGCTCCCTCTTCATATTCTTTAAAGAACAGGATGCTAACCAGTCACTGGCTCTGTGTGAAAATGAGTGAACTGATACCTGAGAAGGTAATTGAAAAATTAAGATAGAGTTCCTTGATTGACAGACTGCGGGAGCATAGGCTTGGAAAGCTCCACAGCTGATTTTGTGTCTGTATAAATTACTCTTGGACTATGTCCTTATTTTCTATGAAAACAACTGGTATTCATGTAACATGATAGAAAATATGCTTTTGATTGTGCTTTCTTGGATAACATAAGGAATTCACATGACCTGTATTGACAAACTATACATGGTGTTAAGGACAAAGAACACAACAAGCAACTTCTATTCAGCAAGCAATACAAAGCTGGAACTATGCACCTGAAAACTGGGCAAGTTGAAATGTAGTTAATGGGGCACACTGTAAGGATGCCAAAATCATGTTGGACAGGGATACACAGAGGAAGAATACTGTGTATGTATCTGTATGGATGGGGGCAGTTAACTGTGTGTTGGACAGGAAGATTATTGGATTGACATAAAAGATACTGTGAGCCTACCAGTGGGCACAAATGCAGGTGTTATTTCTAGTGAAGAAAAAGCAGAAAAAGACTTAAAGCAGCTGCTGTTATAACTGTGATTCATTTCTGATTACATATGGCAGGGAGGTGGGTGTGTATGAAAGATTAAATCCAAGCAAAAAATGAGAATATTTTTCTTTTTTTTAAAGTTACTTAGAAAATTCACTGTTATGGAAAGTCTGCCTATCCAGTGCATGTAGTCATCTCTGCATTTTTTTGAAAGGTGGATGATGTTTAACTTCTGAGTAGGGAGCACCTGTAGGTGTGCAGTGCTAGGGGTCAGCATGTAGCTATGGGCTGTGACTCTTCCCATTGATGTCATGGTGCTGTCTGCTGCTGGATGCACCTGATTGACAGAGGGCTTGGACAATGGTAATCTTGTCAGCTCATACCCAGGAAAACTACTTGGAGGAGGCTACATGTATTGAAACTTACGCATTCTGATTCATAGGATCATTAATGTTGGAAAAGACCTTTATGATCTTAAAGTCCAATTGTCAACCCAGCACTACCACAATGTTCTCAACTAAGTCTCATTCTCAAGTGCCATATTCATAGGTGTTTTGAACACTTACAGGATGGCAACTCCCTCCTCAGAGGGCAGGGTGGTGGTTCATAACCCTTGTGCTGCAGCAGCCAACTGAAAACGCACCACCTTTGGTTTGGGGCAAGGGATTCCCAGGATGATCTTGAAAAATGTGGGATACTGTTACATCTATCTTGCTGGGTATGTTGCATTATGGATATAAATGTGTATGTGGATATAAATTCTTATTTAGCCTTTCAAAGGGCTTCTAACCTTCTGGACGGTATTTTTGAAAAGGTTCACTAAATGAGAAGGCCTCCTTAAACTGAAGTCTTTCTCATTTTTTGAGTTATTGTAGTTATTCCTTACTCATAAACTTGTCCTTTTATGTAGTTAGTGGTTGTTTTGAGATGAAGAAAAATACAATGTTTGAAGGTTTGTACTTGGAGATCTGCATTATTTCCCTCTTGTCACTGACTCTGAGATTAAAAGGAATTAAGCTCTAAGATTTGGACTGCATTTGAGTGATTTGTAGCTATTTTCATGGTGCTAACATTGTTGCAAGTAGTTTCATTTCTTTTCTTTTAAGGATATGTCTTCAAGTTTATCAGAAACCTTCTCCCTTGGGAAAAGAGCGATGGATTTTAGGGTAGATGACATCTTGGTCTTTCCACTTGGTGAGGTTGTAGTTGATGAATAAAGAATGACCTCTCAAAAAAGGCCTTTCTTCATCTGCTTCTGTACTACAGGGTAATGACTCACACTTAAACTGACATCAGAGATGGTCTAAGAGATTGTCCAACCTCTACAGCAGACCCCTGCCACTGTGTCCCTGGAGTCTGTCACAGCCGGGGCTGTCCTGCCACCCCAGCCAGGACAGTTGCAGCCCAGGGCACTGAGGCAGCCCCAGGCACTGCAGTGACAGCTGAGGCTGGCTCAGGATGTGGGCCCATGACAGGGCAGGGCTGTGCCGAGCTGGAGCCTGGCCCACCTGGGGTGGGGGCTGATGGCCCGTGGAAGCTGTCACGGAGCACTGGGCCAGGAGGGCCAGGCAAGGCCAGTCAGGTGGTGACCCTGGAGCACTGGCAGCAGCTCCTTGAAACAAGCTCCTTGGCAAAAGCCATGGCTTTTCGTAATGGCTCTTCCACAAAAAAAGCATTCAGAAAGGTTCAACTGAGCACTGACAATTTTCTTTCTTCCAGCCCACTTTCTGGTGTCTGTGGATTCTCTGTACCATGTCTCTGCACGCTGTTGGTAGCCAGCCCTGCTGTCAGCCATGGAGAGCCTGGCTGCTGCCACGGTGGAGTGGCACTGGGAGTCACAGGGCGGCTGGGAGATAGCGCTGTCTTGTCATTGCCTTTGTTTCATGGGTGCTCTGCAAGGTCTTTGGGTTCAGATTACCTCCAGTGTTTGTCTTGTGCTTGAAACAAACCTGTGGGGGTTTTGGTGTATGGAGCAGTTGTGGTAAGCTAGGAATCAGCTGATCCTTGTGGAGGCCCCCATGGTCACTGTGTTCCATGAGACTTTACTGCTTTGTTTTCTGCAGTGAACTGGAGGCAAATTATTGGGGTGGGAACCATCTGTGCAGTCCTGGCTCTGATTTTCACATTGTGCTTTGCATTACACTACATTTGTTGCAACAAATCTTAGACATTAAAATATATAGTGGGGCAAAGTAGGCAGATGAAGAAATATCTGATTGGATAAATACCATCTAATCCCCATCAGGTATTTTCACTAAAATTATTATTACTGAAAGTGCCTGTTTGTCTCTATTCGAATTGGATAGGTGTGCATCTCCAAAAATGTGTGGCATAAAGATCTGTCAAAAGCTTAAATATTCTGATGGGACATTTTTACTTTTATTTTTATTTAATTTCACTTTATTTTGTATTTTTTATTTTTAATTAATAAGAATCTGAAAGTGCATTCTTATGGAGTGCATAAGAATGGAGCTGGACTTCTTGAGTTTGTTTATTAAACCTTTAGCTATCATGAAGCTGGGAGTGATTGCATGTACACTGAAGAGCAAACTGAGAATTTCCAAGGCTGCTGGTAGCCTGAAATAGTCTGGTGCAGGAAACACAATGACATGATGCAGGAGGGGAATGCTTAGTGTGAAGGCAGCACTAACAGCAGAAGTGGAAAATGGAGGGGAAGAACTGTTGAGGTGGAAAAGGAACTGGTGGTTGAAGCTGAACACCAGACAAATGTGACTCAGTGTCATGCTGTTGTGAAAAGGCAAACATCCAAATGGAGTGTACAAGACTTGAAATGAGACTGTTTTGCCACTTAAGAGAGAGAGTCTGGGTTGCCAACCCAGGTGAGAAGCATGTAGTTAAATATGAAGAGAAAGGACAGAAGCAGAAAGTCTACTAACTTGGCTGCCTTTTAGTATTCTGGTTTTAAGCCAAAAGGCCATACGGGTAAGTAAAAGAGCTATTATAGGAAAGGGAATTATCTGCGTTACCTGCTCTGAAAACTAAATATGAGGAATAATGGGTATAAATTGATGGATAATTGAATCAGACATGATAGAAACGCTCAGACAGTGCAGTGGTGCAGAAGACAAATGCATCACTGAAAACCTAAGAACAAGTGTCATTAACCTGTTATATCTTTTGTAACAGACTGACACCCAGTATATGTGCTGAATGAGGATAGAGGCTTTGGACTGAAGGACTTCCTAAGGTCCCTTCCAGCACTCTTTTCCTTTGTTTTAGACTGGCTAAGATAAACTAGTGAACTGCTTAGTGGCAAATTAAATGTTGGAGTGTTATGTGAAGGACTTGGTACTTGCATCTTCCATGTCAACTTTTGGAGTGGGGAGAAGGCTGTGCAGCTTATGGGAAAGAGTTGTGTGCTTGCAGAAGGCTGCCTGGTCTGTTAAGGTGAAACTCCGTCCCTTCCTCCCTTTGCCCTGGAAAGTGGCCCAGGCAGACTTGATAGTTAGGGTGTTGTTTCCACACTCACTTCTGTGGTAATGAGTTGTGTGCCCATGAATCTTGTATCTCTACTCAAATGACTTCGAGACTCCTTTATGTTCGAAGCACTAAACTGCTTATGTTAGGGGTGTCTGATGTGACAATACCCAAAAACTTGTGAGATTAGCAGTGTTACACTCTGGAGGCAGTGCATCATCCACTGGTGCCTGGGTTTGTACTTGCCTCTGTTCATGACACTTCTTGAGGTGTAAAGAGCTTCCTTGCAACTGAATCCCAGCACAACCCTCTGTAGACCATAAGGATAGATACATGGAGGAAGACAAGTGCAGGTCTGGAAGAGGCTCAGCTAGGTTATGGTGCAGACACCTGCAATAACTGATGATCATGTAACAGGTGTCCTGGCAAGAAAGAACAACAGAATGTCTACTGCATGTTTCTTCAGTTCATGCACGGGGCATCAGAAGGTTGTTCCTTCACTTCTTTGTGAGCATTGCAAAATTGTTTCTTCCTCAAAGACTACTTTTTGGCACTTACATCTTCTTTTTTCCTGATATTTACCTCAAGTATATTTAAAGAGATTTGCTGTTTAGCTTTCTTGTGGTTTTTTAGCTCTAGCTATTTCTTTTTCTCTTTTTTCTTCTTTATTTTTTTCTCCTAAGGCCAAAAATAAGAAAGTATGATATTTCTTCACAACATTTCCTCGCAAGAATACACTCCTAGTAGTAGTTCTTTGCCTTTTCCGGTGTAGGATCAACTCTTTGTTGACAAATTGCACAGGTGTCCAAGTAAGGTCTCACAGTTCCTTGTTCAAAGGTACTCGTATGTCACTATCTCCACTAAAGATAACAATAACCTGCTTTATGGTATCCAAAAAGTGCCTGTTCTAGAAGTCAGTTGTGGATCATTTTTCTGCAGAATAAGAGATTGTGTCTGATTTCGGGAGATAATTAGAGAAAAAACTTTAAATATGGGTTTTTAAGATTTATTTTGGCCAATAAATTCAGGTACTACCCAGTGGATAGTCCATCCTGATCCAGGATGATCAGCCCAGTATTTTCTGATAGTGTTTTGAGCATAAAATTGGTTCTAATTCCATGTTCTGGTAAAAAAAAAAGAAATCATGCCTTTCTTTACAAGCCATGGCTGTTTCTGGTTGAGAGGGATGTGAGTTCAGCCAGCAGTACCAAAACCTTTAATCCCACTAGACCCGGATAAATTCAAAATACATTGAACTATGTTGAGTGCAAATAGTAGTGCAGGCACCTAACTGCTTTCTGGGGACAGATGAGTGTAAAATAGTCAGCTATGGATATTTTTGAGATGGTACTGTCAAAGTGGGTACTGAATGTGAAACGGTTCTAGAAATATGAAATGGATTTGACACTCTTAATGTGATGCTGGTTTTTCTTTTCTTTTTTTTCTTTTTTCTGTTTTGTTTTTCTTTGGGCTGCTGGCTATCTCTCCCTGAATCAATGGAAAGAAACTAAGTGAGCATTAGTTTTTTTCTAAAAGCAGCCACTTGTATCATATGATGAAGCAGAAATGTTTGATAGCATTTTATGGACATATATAGCAGGAGAGTGAGCAAGATGTTAAAATAAAAACCGTACCTTTTCTTCAGGTCTTTTGCTGAAAGGTTGACTCAGAAGGGGTCTGAGTACTGACCTGGAGCAGCTTGACATCGAGCGGTGCACTGCCAATTGCTCTAATGTCAGCTTTCTTCCCAAGATAAAAGGGTGATGGGATTCTTTTTTTTTAAGCTGAAATAGGCAGCTAAAGGGAGAATCCTTCAGCACAATACTTTAATCAGAAAAGGAACAAGAAATACATGTAACAAAAGCTGCTCAAAACTTAACTTTTAAGCTTTCTGTTTCTACTGAATCCTTTTAATCTGTACTCTAACCTCTTTCTAACCTACCTTCTGTGCTGCAGCATTTAGTTTCTCTAATTGTATTTTGCTTTCTAAAATCTTCTCCTGTCATAAAAATGAACCTTTCTCTTATATCTTAACATAGATTCTACCGATACTTCCCATTTTAACATCTTGTTCTTAGTCATTATGAAACTTCCTTTTTTTTATTTTCTGGACTCTGCTGGATACCATGTCTCCACTGTTCTTGTTAAAATTGCAGGTAGTCAGGGGCAGGAGTTCCTCAGATTTTGCTTCTTAGTAAGCCAGGCTTTGTGCAATTTTGCTCTGCCCCATGTCCATTCTTGTGGGATGAGAAGGTAAAGGTCTTCCAGATATTGAGTCCTTACCTAACTTATGGGAAGATAGCTGATGGGGTGACAGCCTTTTGAATTGCCCTTGCTAAGATGGCTCACTTGAGTTCAATCCTGATTAGACAGCACATTTGTAGTGAGAAGAGCCTGTAGGCTCCAGCAGCATCTCCTGTGATGAAAAAGCAGTTGATGTTGAGATGTGAGGTGATGTGAAAGCAGACTCTGCCTGTTCTTGCCTCATAGTGTTGCATAAAGGTAATAACTGGTACTTCTAACATAAGAAAATTATGGCCAGGTGCTCTTGACCACATTGCTCACCCAGCTTGCTACAGCTGATGCTCCAGATCTGCTTTTGTGGGAGATACAATAGGTGAACTGTCACACCCATCACAGCATCTAATGTAGCATTATAAAGCTGGCAGGAATGCAGTATACAGCTCAACAAAATCTGAGCTCAGATCTGATTGTTCATATGGGTTTGGTTATCTCATGATTATTCAGTCTTCTTTTTGGATGAAGGTTGCACTTGAGGAGTGTCAGCTGCCCCTGCATGGAGTTTTGTGTTAGCATTTTATTGTGTCTGAGTTGTGAATGCATCTTGCTGCCTAATAGAAGAGACCAGTGCAGTTTTAGAGGCTAATGCCCCAAGTAATGGGCCCAATTGTTCATAGCAAGCATTTGAGGAATATTCTTCCTTCTCGATCACCTGCATTCGGCAGGAGTGGGAATTGCGTTTCCTATGTCTGGTTCTTCACTCACTTTATGACATGTACCCTGTAGTCCCTTATTCACCAGACATTGGTTCTAGAGGCAGGAGGATGTGACCAAAATCAAGTGATATTTTCTATAAAGAAAGAGAAATGTTACAGTTTTTATAAGAAGTTTTGGTGTAGCTGTTGCTTTTATTTTCCTCTTTGAGGCTAGCTGAACTCAATGTTCTACATACTGGTGGATCTTGAATGCTTCCAAAAGAAAGGAGACACAAAGATCTGTTTTAAGTTTTATTTTCTCTGACTACTGCTGTAGAGAGTTATTGTTAGCTGCCTTGTTTATAATTCAGAAGAGGGAGGAGAAAGTAAGTAAGTTTTTAAACTCAAGTAAAAAAAAGAGCTTTTTCTAAGCAGAGTTTTAAGTACCTCTTTTGCTGTGTGTTCAAGGAGTCCGTACTATACTTGCCAATATTCATTCTTTTGCAGTTATTTCTGTGTTTTATTATGGACTGCATCGCTTGACATTGTAATACTTATACTGTTAAGTCATTTGTTTGGAGCAATCCTAGGCTAGAAGTATGCTTAATCTCACTTCAAAAACATGCACTTCAGGGTACTGTTGCACTGATGCCTAAGAATAATTTGATCACTGTAGTTTAAAGTTAAGTATCTGCCTCAAATGGTTTCTGGTGGGCTGGAGTGAAAAGAATCCTAGGAGAGGTTACTATTGTCAAACTGTAGCTTCAAAAATGTCTTAGACGTCCCTTTTGATGTTTATTGAAAGTACAACCTGTTTGCTTCATATCGTCACAACAGCGGAAAGTTTGGTATCAGATCTGAGTGGTAGGAACTAACATTAAATCCCTTGATCAAAAGGAAAAATCCATGCTTCCTGAAGAAGATGAGTTCCAATTTGCTTGCTAAAGTTTGCAAAGAGTGAGCAAAATCTGTGGTGGTCATAATGCCCAGGAGGAAGGACAAAGTGGCTGCAGGATAAACTACAAAGGATTTTCATAGTGAAAAGACATTCCCCTTTTTTCCTGCCATGACACATATTGCAGCCTCAGTCTTGCTTTTAGGATTAATAATTTGCATGGCTGACTGCAAAATGAGTATCTGCTCTGGAAACCTATTTCTGCTATAGAAAAACACAAGGCTCTTACACCTCCTTTTGATTTGCAAGTGACACAAATTAAAATTCAAAGGGGAGTGTCAAGGGATGTAAATATAGTGCATTATTCTTTGAATCCAGATATGCATATCAGTGTATGAATAGGTGGTACTACCTTAGTGATATGTGACATATGACTTGAATGATATGTATTTCTTTAGTGACATGAGGAGTGTTATACCAATGCAGAAGGACCTCTGACTGACTGATACCACCACTCCCCTGTTCTTACAAGAAGACAGTTTTCTTAAAGGACAAGGGGAAATTACTCCTTTTTATATTGATATAAAACCTAAAGTAGATCAGCTGAAGCTTATAGGATTTGAGCACATGTTCAGCTCTCTGCTAGGTGAAATGTATCTGCTAGGCTGCTTTAGTCCCAAGTGCAGTTACCGGAGAGTTTTAGGGCAGTGTTCCCCAATCGTTTTGATCATTCACCCCTATCAGTGGAAATTTTTTCAACAGGTACCCCCAATCTATGTTTATTTCTTTATTTATAGGTGATATACCTGCGCTACTGTACAAATACACTATATACATTATAAAGCATACACAAAACCAGAATTTAAACCAGGATGAGATAAAGATGAAATTAACACTATTTAATTTTTTTATTTTTTATTTGTTAACAACAGAGAACAATGCTTTCTTCCTGCTGTAGATTGTCTTGTGCAGCACCCCATGTTGGAAAGTGCTCTGCTAAGGCCTATGAAAGGATCTTGATAAAAGTTCATGTATGACCACCAAGCAGATGGTGCCTGGATCTTGGCAAGGAGGACTGTGGTCATTTGTGTCCAGCTCTGCCAAGCTGTTTCAGTTCAGGCCCAGAAAGAGAATTTCTGTGAAGTGGTTTAAATCCCCCTGCCAGCAATGCTACCAGGCCCAGATGTAGCTGGGATGAAAAGCCGTATGTTCACCTGCTTTCTCTGTCTTCTCTCTCCTCCCAAATAAATAACATTCTAGCTTGCCTAGTAGGCTTGGGGTTTTCTCAGACAAGGCTATAAAAACTCCAGGCCCAGTTTTGCTAAAAATAGTCTGAAGACTTTTTTTACCCCCCACTAAAAACATCAATGAGGGTTATAGAATCTGGACCTTAAGTGATGCATGTAAAAAATTCTTGATGTGGAAGGTAAAATGGTATCTATTCAGGGCCATTCACAGTGAGCAGGAAAGGAGCTGTATCAAAGGTGATGGAAGAAGCTGATGGAATTTCACAATAGATCTCTTAATTTTATGACGCAGTCAACATAAAGAATTAAAGGAAAGAAATGTTTAAATGAGAGCTTTGTGAACATAGTAACAAATGGCTGAGGAACTGGAAGGGCTGTGTAAAGGAACAAATCTGTCTATAATATAAAACCAACTTTAGCAGTTAGGTCCAGAAAGCTTAGGAAGTGGGAGGCTTCCTTTTCTTTTAAAATGGGAACACACCAAGAAGTTCTTTGAAAGCCTCTGCTGTCTGAAATCTTGCTGCTAGGTCCAAGATGAGAAATACAAGATACTTTCTCCTTTTATAACCTAAACTATGTTCTTACAGTGATTAATTCTCATGAAATCTTTAAGCTTTTATTGGTTCATATGTTGGCAGCCCCCAAGAAGTCTGGACAAATTGACCTCTAAATATAGCTGTGATCTGGTGTTCTGGATGGCTACTAGTAACCTGTCTGGTGACCTCCAGTCTTTTCCCTGCCTGATCTCAGAATACAGCACTCTAATCCTGTGTTTGAAGAGTTGGACTTTGGCTCCAGAGCAATCAAGCATCTTGCCTGAAAGGCTGTGGGGGGAAGTACACAATGCTTTTCTTTGCAAACCTAGTTCCATGGCCTGGTTCCTGCTGCGCCTGTCCCTGCCAGCTGCGCAGCATGGCGTGGGCTGCAGTGGGAGCTGCTGGGAGCCGAGCAGTTCCACAGGCTGCACAAAGTACCTGGGCAGAGGTACCACAGTGAGAGTGGTGCTGTGGGACTGCTGAGAGTGAGCAGTGCTGTGCCGCTGAGGATCCCACTCTGAATCTATGCGCTGTTTAGCTCTGAGTTGTGTTTCTGGCTTGCTCTCTGTAGATGCAGCTCCCTGAAAACCTTTCCAGGGGGTACAGTGGCTTGTAAACACATTTGTGTCACCCTGAAGTTAACACAGGCAGTGCAAGTAATAAATCCCACCTTTTCCACAGGTGACTGTCTTTTTTTTCACTCTTAATTGTTGAAGAAGTGCACTGATTTCCTAAAACTGGCAAGTTGTGGGTTTATAAGAGTTATTAGGAAGCCTAAGCACTTGGAGTGCTGTGGAGTGTGTCATGTATCCTGCATGTGGTAAGAGGATTAGGGATGTTGATGTACATGGTATACAGAAGTAATTTATTGAACTTTCCAACTGCTTGCCTATTTTGAGTTGAGATATTCAGACAGCCTGCAGCATTGGTCACCTCCTATGGCAGGCAGAACAAGGATGGAAAAACACAGTCTAATGGCAGGGGCCGGAGTAAAAGATCAAAAAGAAAACAAAAAAGCACACAAAGTGATATTGTGCATGTGTAAAGAAGTCCTGACCCTAGCAATGATTTCAAATACATGACCTACACTTTGCATCTTAGGTGTCCTAAGAAAATACTAAGATTTTAATCTGCCTCTAAGCCTAAGGCAGAGAACATGTGGCTTGTCCCAAGATTTTTGAGGGTGTTGGGGAGGAACATGGAGAATATAAAGCAAGGGAATTACAAATTTATAAGTAGGTGTGTAAGTGCAGATGCAATATGGAATGATGAGAGCTCCTTTGCTTCTTAATCTGGGATGATGACAGCAGAGAAGACTTTTCTTACTGGGCAGTTGATGAAACTTGCCTAGAAATGCAAGTGCACACTTTCCTACAGAGAGCAATAAAATCCAGGTTTGAAAAAGCCTGAATATTATCCCCATGCAGCTCCTGTCACCAGCCTCCTTGGCAGATTCCAGAATTTGAGCTCTTCTAGCAGAGCTGCAGCATCACCCCACTGATGACCCTCTCCTAAGTGGATGCTTCAGTAGGTGGTCACATCTCTTTGTGAGAAGTAGCATTGAATACCTTGGGGACTACCCTAACAACTACTCCCTGTCTTTCCCAGGAAGAGCCTGTTGCTGCTGGGAAGCAATTGCAGAGACCAGTACTATAGCTCATGTGAGATGGACATGAATCATTAGGAGGTTCTGTACTGAAATTAATGTTCGTGCATTATAAGGTTGTCTCCAATGCTTTACTGAACTGTCTGGATTTCTGGTTGCTATATTTTTTCTTTTTTTCTTAAATAACTAATTTTTGAACAAAACAAAGCCATTTCTTTGTGAGACTTACTCAAAAATCGGAGGTTCATTTTTCAATGGCATATGTGTCTGTTGTATGTAAAAGGCAGGAGCTGATATGAAGGCTTTCAGTAACTCATTAGTTGGTCATTTATATTGACTTATTGACTTTTATTTACAAAAGATAAATTAAATATTCTGATGATTTGCTTGGAAAACATATCGGGATATTTTCCCTCCTTCAAACACAAAAGCCCTACCTTTCAAGGCGGGCTCCTCAAATCAAATATTGCTGATTTTATTTTAAATTTCTGAAAAGGAGCAAGTTCCATGGGAGGAATGGTATTTGTGACCAGTGTGTATTAGAACAGACAAGAGCCTGGGAAAGAAAGATGGGATGGTGGGATTGCACCTGCAAGAGTTGCCAGTGCAGGAGAGAAGTCCCCCCATGGAACCATCCCAAAGCAATCTTCTGGGATTTAGCTCTGAAGGTCACCCTGCTGGTAATGGGAGTTGTGCTGACATAAAACTATCCATGCTGCTTTGTACAGTTATTTTGTAAATGTGCACAGCTGTGCCCACAGACAGATGTGTAGCTGCTACGTGATCTACTAAAAGCTGTATTACAGGTGGTGTATGGAGTCAGCACATCAATGGTCATCTCTCATCTGCTAGATATGCCCAGCGTCAGCTGGGCTGCCAGGAGCTGTGCAGTAAAATGTTAATAGAAAACTACAGTGGCAAAAGAGCACAGTGGACTATTGCCATGGAAGCTGCTGCAGCAGGAATTCCCCTAAGGAGGCGCATATGCAGTCCCACAGCCAAATAATGTGCAAAGAATTACGTAAACTGACACAACAGGGTACTACTTCAGCATTGACTCAGCTTCTTTAGGGTCTTTGGCTTTTGGAAATTATTTTAACCCTAAGACCTTGTAACAGTGTTTTGGGAGGTTCTGTTGGATGTTAGAAAAATGGTGATTGGTAGATTGCAAGATCTCACCACAGAAATTAAGCATGTAATTAAAGGTGTCGACATTAGCTGCAGTGGGCTGTTTATTCTTTGTACTTGTCACAGCTTGAAAGCTTTGTGCCTTTAAGACATGATGGTAAACACAAAGAAATACTCTCTTAATTAAACAGTTTTTTACCATGGCTTAAATCTACAAGGCACACTTCCATGGAAACTGCCACAACATATCTGGCGTGTTCTCATTCTCAGACCAATGCTGTTAGTGGTACAATATACATTTGATCAATGAGAAAGGTGTAAGTCCTGCCTGCTTGGTCTATTGAAAATGCCCCAAAATTTAGTTGTACTTCTACAGTGTTTTATCACACCAGGTAATCTAGTGAGTGATAGCCAAAATTATTTACCCTTGGTATCCCAGTCTCGATGCCCCATTGAAGTTCTTCACCTTTTGCAGGCTGAACTGGCAGCACATGGCAGTATGGAGGAGGAATGGGCAGGGTGCCTTGGTTATCACCCCAGGCTTTGGAAGGTCACCATCTCATCAGGGGAGGAGACTGTCTTGTGTTTGGTGGAACAGTGCATCACTCATCCCTGACCTATGCCAGGCTGACCTGCTGCACTTAATGCTCAAGGATTTTGCTATAATGCTTTAAAAAGCTGAATGACAGTCTGCATCCAGTACACAGCACAGAAATAAGCTGAATTGCAGGAAGTTCCTTAGTTTGCAAAATACTTTATTAATTTTACTGTTTGATTTTCTAAATAAGTTCTCTATTTAATTTATCAGTAACTCAGTGCGGCTTGCTGTGGAGGCCAGAGAGTCTTAGGACCAGAGTCAGCACAGAGCAGCTCTGTGCTGGTTTTCAGTCCACTTTCATTTGTCCTTGGATTGCTTCTAGACACAGCTCTTAATGCTCTCTATGGATAAAAGTCAGACTGCAGTCTGTGGATCGCTTTATTGCTGACGCTGTGAAGAAAACAATCCTTTTTAATGCCGGGGAGGGAGGAGAAAGTGGCTTTCAGAGAAGCTCTTTGGAACAATTTTTTGACTACGGTTATTACATGCAGCCGTGGAGGCATTGTCAAAGGATTATTTATAAGGTTGGAAGAGTGCAGGCAAATCACACTTTGCTAAATAGCTTGGAATAGACTTAGTGAAACTAAATGTAGAGCAGAAGTGCGTCTACTGAGTGCCCACAGAAGGGTGCAAAGTAAGTTTCTGTAAAGGTGACCTTGCAGAAACTTACCCAGAAGCGTGAGCTGCTGAGAGTGACCCCTTACAGTCTACAAAAAGAACCATCTTTGGAAGGACCATGTCCAGTTTCTTCTAAGCCAAGAGTGTCTGCCTAGGGGTTGTTGACTTTTTTTATTGCCTCCTCCTAAGCTGGCTTTCCAAGCAATGCCACAGAATGGGTCATGTTTTCATCATTTATTCTTGCTGATTCTTATCATCATTGAATTCTTGTGCAAGGCAGTCCCCAAAGGAAACTAAGATTTGTCTACCAAAATAACAGATGCAGACATCTACTCACTCAAAATACTGGTCAGAACCACAGTTGGTATATATTAGGATGATGCCTTTGACGTAGCAAAGTAGGCCGGTCACTGAAGCTTTGGTACCTTTTTCTAATGAAGATGAACAAAAACAGGGAGCATAATATCCTAAAAACCTGGATGCTTGCCACCCAGTTCCTACAGGAGAGCGGTCTCTGAAATAAACTGGAATAAAACTCAGAAAAGAAGTGTTAAGTGAACTTACTTCAAGCTGTCTTGACAGGCTGCTTGTAATGCTGTCAAACCAGCTATGGTTTGAGGATGGTCTGATGTACATTTCCAGGCCATTAAGAATAGAGCTGTTATGAAGACTGATATTCTGGCAAGCCAGATAAGCTCCAGTGCTTCCAAAGGTTGCATGAGGAAACTTAGTGTGAACAGAAATTCTGGAAAATATTCACTTGGGAAATATTAAAACATCATTTTTTGTTTTCTTGCCCTTTTTATTTTTTAGCTCTTTTTAATGCTCCCTGCACATTGAAAAAGATGAGGAATTGTTTTAACTGTCTGTCATATTTCATTAATTGACCTTCCATAAAGACATAATGATTTTTTTGATGGATATTTTCTGATGAAAAGCTTCTGTCAGCATTTTTTTATGTTCTCTAAATAAGACCCAAAAATCATGTTCTGCACTTTTGCATAGGTAACTTGTCAGGAATATAAAACACTTTCTAATTGCTTGGACTTATGAAAAAGGAATTAATTGGCTTTTTAAACGTTGGTTTTTGAAGGCTGTACCATATATTGGAGGAGAAGGTACTACCCAACGGCCAAAAAAAAAGTTTCTGGATTGATTTTTCTTAGGTATGTATCTGCATGTAATATGCTTAATGTGCTATTCTCATGGGTGGCTATAAATTGTTAGATTTTTCCTCAAAGAAGACAATAACATTACTTCTAAATTCTTGAACTGATACTTCTACCACTCCTCTTCCTGATTTGGAAGTATTGGAGTCTGCCAAGCTTTTAATGAAGTTGCATTAATTTCAAAATCAGCCGTGATTAGTTCTGCACAAGTTTTTTTTACAAACCATAAAATTTGAGTTATTATACATAGGGTAACACCTGGGCCTATCAGAGAAATGGGATATTTTATTGCGGGCCTTGATTGCAGTTTGAATGAGAGCAGAGTCTTTTGCACAGCAGAGCAAAAGGACTTTCTTTCACTGGGTTTTCTCCTTACATATCTGATTTATTGTGCCCAAAATAATGATGCTTTTGACCTTCTTAAGATTTGTATACTATGTTGTAAGCACTGATAGGTTACAGTACATTTTGAAACTTTCTGTCTTTTGTCCATCCCTTATTCTGAGTCTGTGAACTCTGACATTGGTAATCAGAACAGAAAAAATGGGAAGGGATACATGAACCTTTTAAAAATGCTCTCAAATTACTTAATTCTGCAAACCAGTTAAGTAAGGAAAAAACATTTAATTCATTTGGGATTCTTTTTTTTTTTCCTAATGTGTTGCTCAGCAAGGAAGACTAGAAAGGGAATGAAGCAGGGGGAAGAATGTGACCGGTGGGCACTCATCCGGGAGAGAAGACCAGAGATTTTGGGATGACAAGCAAGGGCTGCCTAAAGTTCCATCTGAACTTTTTTTTAAATCGTTCTGGGTGTTCTGCAGTGGGTATGTTTGCTGAGAAGTTGATTGTGCAGCCTGCTCTCTTGCTAGACAGCAGGGGCAGCGAGGCACCTGCAGTTTGCCCTGAGCCGAGTTGAGCCGCATCGGGCTCTGCACTGCTCCAAGGGCAAGGGGCCAGCTTTTGCTGCACAGTCACATTGCCAGTACAGACACACAAATGGCTTTTCATGCTTAGTTTTTTCATTTATTTTGAGACTATTCTTACAAATGGAGATGTTCCTTTGCGGGAGACATCCCTTCTGAGTGCAAAAGAGAAAATGGAACCAACTAGTCAAAATAGCAGTAATGACTTGCAAGGTGGTTGCTGTGGATTGCACAGGCAAGTTCTTGCTGGCAGACAGAGTGAGAAGGAAGAGGAGCTTGTGTGTGTAGGCTGTATCATAACAGAAGTTGTTTGTTATTTTCCACATCCTGCAAGGTCACTTTAGAGCAAGCCCAAAGTTCTGGTGCTGGTGTGTGTGCTGCCCAATCAGATGTTACTCAGTAGAGCTCTGTCCCTGTCCTGACTGTGCATGGAATACTGGGTCTGGCTGCATGTTCAGACGCTCCAGGAGTGCTTTTGCACTTTGTCTCTGTAATTTGTATTGGAAACTCTGACTGGCTTTTAAAGAAGCCCTATGCCATGCAAACACTCTATAGCAGAGGAGAGAGAAAAATCTGAATTTTACTTACAGTCATAATTGTGTAATCATTCTGAGAATGGACAACTATGCAAAGTCACTTTTTCATTTGTCTGAGTAAAACTTTGAAAGCTAAACAGCGCATGTATGAAACGCTGAACTCTTCATATCAGTATTTTCTGGGTAAGTGCCATTTAAGTAAATGTAAAAATCCTTTAAAAGTACAAATTAGCTATTTAAGTTCCTTATGCAGACAGTTGGCTCTCTCTATGGGATATATTTGTGTATTTAGAAAGTCGTATTTAAATATTTTAGGCTGGTCATTAACTATGCAAAACTCAATTCATGTTAAAAATTCACTTCTTTTCCTACTGAAATTCAATGTTGCTCTTGTTGTATTGCATATCAGTAAATTATGAATCAGTTGTCCTCACTTTGCCAATAAAGGCTGTTTTTTAAGACAATGAGATTATACAGGGGCTTTCATAATTTTATTTAATTAACAATTATGTTGATGTTTGAGTCAGAAAGTGATTCAGCTTGCTTTTTTAGAGCTGTGTGGGTTCTGCATGACCAATGAGATACAAAGCTTGTATATTTATTCCAGGAAGGAGAGGAAGTAGCAGGTTCTCTGTGTCTGGAGCAGGACTGCTGGGTAACGAAGGATTATTGTATCCCGTATACCTGTCAGGTTTCCATTATCACTTATCAAGGCAAAGTTGTGCAGGTGCTAAAAATCTAGTTACACCAAAATTACATATTTTGTGCTTCTGACTGCTCTTACCTCCCCGAAGATGGAGGCCAGCCTGTACCTATTGTGCATATCCAAGAGTCTCAACTATTTCACTTTGTAAGACTTGACGTTTTACGAATTCTTGTTTGCTATAGACAAGATTTAAAATACTTAAATACTACTTCCAGCTTCTGCTTCTGAAGCCAGGTATTTAAAAACTATCTCTGTGTGCTACCTGGAAGGTTGCCTGAGCACTGGAGTTGAGTTTGATAGTTACTCGAGATTTCATATAGAACTAGGAATACACTCTGCTCCATGTGTTGTTATTAGAAAGCCATACCTACTGTAGGATATAAAAACTTGATTAAGTTATGGGGAAGAATGAAGATACAGAATCATGCATAGAGCATCTTTTGTGAGCTCTAACAGTGCTAGTCAGTGCTAGCAGAAAATAAACCTCCTGATCAAAAGAAGAAAACATTTGTTAAGCAGCTTTATTATTGCACTAGCCATTAAGGTGAAGTAAATATATCTATTCTAGCCCCATAGTTTTCACTTGATAATAAAAACCTTTTATCATTTAAACTGAAATTTTCTGTTCCTATCAAAACATGATTTGTGCAAGGCTCTTTCTTCTGGTCTTACAATATAGAGGAATGTGCTTTCAGCTAAAAGTTTCTCAATCTCACAAATTAAAATTGGAAAGTAATCTTTAAATAGATAGTTTTTATTTTTAAAAATCCAGTTTTGGTTGCTTTTTTGTCATTCTTTGCAATCTGGAGGTTTACTGTTTCAAAGTCTTGATGTTGTTTCAAAGTCTATTTTTGCTCTCCTTCCAGTAGCTTGAGTTCACCAGAGTGCACCTAAATCTTCAGGCTGAAGAGCAAGTCCAACCACCATATTTATGCAATTCTTTGTAGTTCTCCTTCATGGAAAATTTCTGCAAGCTGTAGTTGTTGCTGTAACTAGGAATGTGAACTGAGATACAAGGGTGCTGGAGAATGCAACCTGAGCAATGTGCTAGTGGATCTTTGCAGAGCCAGCTTGTGTGATGGTCAATCTCATGCTCTGATGCAGCGGGGAGAGCTGATGCTGAGATCCAGACAGCACTGTAGTGCAAGAAAGACTCGCTCTTGTTGGGCAGAACTCCAAATGAGAAGCTACATGCCTTCTCCTTTTGATTAGAAGAGTATTTCAGACAGTCCCAGGGCTAAAGGCTGCTGGACTAAGGTGCAGTATTTCTTGGATCCAGCTCTTGGTTTGGGATTATACCCATGACATTGTCTTTTTCACAGAGGTGTAGAGCTGATTTGAAGTGCTCCCCTGTCTGCTGTGTTTGAAGAGGCTGCTCAGCTCAGGGAATTGGTTTTCACTGCTTCTGTAGAATAGAGAGTGTTCCCTGTCCTTACCTGATAACTAGAACACTACTACGAGGTGCAAGCATGAAAACTACTACTTTTGGAATGGAGCTTGATTAGTTTGTGGGAAGGATTAGAGGAGAGGGGGCTGTAAATACTGCTGTCTGCATCCCTGGTATTGTGGGTTTGATGTTCCTAATTCAGTTTAGTGTAATCTGGTGTCTGACTGGATGAACTTATACAGTGCTGCGAGCCCTTAGAGCCTCCTTTTTGTTTTTATCACCCTCCTCTTATGGAGTAGCTGAAACTGGCAGAGAAGGTACAAGATCAGTGAAATGCTAGAGTAATCACAGCATGGGACTGCAAGGCTTATTACATTATGGGAGGACGAGGACCACTGCACGCATTATAGTGCTAAAAATATTCCCTGTGATGTGGGACAGTGACACTAGCCACATGGTAGCTGTGACTTGTTCTGGTAATATGCTTTCTTGGGGATATCAGAGTGCAGGATAAAACTCCAATATGGTGGCAGAGGCACAAAACTCAAAAACACATAGACCTGTATGTGACTCTGTGTGGAGCAGGGGCAGATATGAAAGTCACAGAATTATGACAGTGAACTAGGCAGGAATTAGAGGTGCAGGAGGAAAGGTGGGATCAGGTTATAGAGCCTAGGAATTATGTCATCTGGGATGAGGGCAGTGCTGCCTCTGGAGGACTCACATTGTCCTTCTGGGCTCTTTGGAGGAAGGCACTGCTTTGACATGCATATGGACTAATAAAAGACTATCCAGAAAGAGTCCAAAACAGCTGCTGAGGATAAAAGTTGCAGATAATGTGTCAGTGGAGAAATAAAATGCCTGCTTGTCTCACTGGCCTGCATGCTACAAAGTAATGAGCGGGCAGAGCAGGGGGAGAAACTTTTCAGAGTGTATAGTATCATAGAGGAGGAAGAGTATGGGGGGGCGGGGGAGTTCCCTGGTGAAGTCTGTCAGGCAATGGGTACATACCATCATTTGAGAAAAATTATTCATGCTTTTAATTTCTGGTGTCAGACATGCCTTGTGGTGATCAGGAATGTGCCTATCTTTCCTTCTTTTATCCTAGGTCCAACACGAAAAATGCCCTTGACTGCCAGTGCCATGGACTTTTTTCAGCTCTTTGTCCCTGACAATGTACTAAAGAATATGGTGGTCCAAACCAACATGTATGCAAAGAAATACCAGGAGAGGTTTGGTAGTGACGATGCCTGGGTTGACGTCACCTTGACAGAAATGAAGGCCTTCTTAGGCTACATGATATCAACCAGCATCCACCACTGTGAGTCTGTTCTCAGCATCTGGAGCAGCGGCTTCTACAGCAACAAGAGCATTGCACTTATCATGACACAATCAAGGTTTGAGAAGATTCTGAAGTACTTCCACATTGTGGCCTTCCGCTCGAGCCAGACAACGCATAGCCTCTACAAAATCCAGCCTTTTCTGGACTCTCTGCAGAATGGCTTTGACTCTGCTTTCAGACCTTCACAAGCCCAGGTAAGAGTTAAGCTGTTGGCAGGGAACATCTGACCTGGTTGTCTCACTGGGACAGAAAGTACACAGCACAGCTGCCTGGGGAAAGCTGGGGCTTCCCAGTGTGAAGCTGTGCTGCAGTGCCTCCATGAAGCGAGAAAGCAGCACTGTCCTGTGTGAGTGCTCATCAGTGTCTGTCAGTGCAGGCACCAAACAGGTTTCAGTGGGAGTGGTGCTCTCTGAGCTGGAGCTGTTTGCTTTAGTGACCTAAACAAGCCTGGACACTGCTCAGTGAGGCTGGCACTAGGTTTTGCTATCCTGAGGATGGGAGGTTGCAGGTTGTGCAAGGGTAGAAGGGTCAGAGCTGGTACAGCTGGGCTGGAGGGAAGCAGGCTGAGTGGGGTGGAGGAGTTGAATTTGCTAAGGTGGCTGTCCCTGACCTTAGCAGTAGGTGCTTGCTGTATGGTCCAGTAACACTGCCCTTCCTCAAAGGGGGACAGGTGAAAATCTTTTCATATTCACCATAATCTATTTAAACTTCATTCAATACAAATTATCTGCTTTTGAAGCTGTTGCTACTGGTTGTGTTCAGAAATCCAGAAAGAAAACAGAATAAGCATGAAATATGTTACTGCTTGATCCAACTTTTCAATCAATTCTCTATTTCCAGAACATAAATATTTCAAATAACCGTTTGGAAAGGGTGTTGTATCCATAGTCCTCTTATTTTTCCTCTTTCCCTTCTGAAGCATCCCATTTTTTCACACTGCACAAAATTAATGAAGGCATAGATGCTACACACCCATTGAAGTGTGCCTAAAATAAATGGCGAGTGATTACAGTTTATTTTATAGACAATAAAAATCATACCTATATAACCCATGAGAGCACAGCTGCCTGTAAAGCTGTTAAGGTAGAGAAGGGAGGAGGGAAGAGTGTTCTCTCTAAGTTATGCAACGTATGTTTCCATTAAGACAAAACAGGCAATGAGAAACGTGGAATTGTTGGGACTGAGCTCCCTTAAATATATGAAATCTAATCCTTACGGCTGCTGACTTCAATGGGCAGAAGATAAAGGCTTCAGAAATTGATCACTGTGTCTAATGCAAATGCTTATAATGGTGTGCTGTGGCACACACTGTGAGTGCAAATCCATTAAGGGATAAGATTTTATTTGCATGTATATCCTTTCTCCCATTCCCCATCCTGAGTAAGGCTTGAGAACTGAATTGATGAAATCACAGCACCCTGTTTGCAGTGGCAAAATATCTAAATCTTCACAAGCAAAATGTTTTATTATCCTGAGCTTGGTAAGGAGATGCTACTTAAAAAAATAAGGGGGAAGAGGTAGAGACAGCCCCATTTTCTTCCTTACTCCTCCACTTCTCTGCTCCTTTGTCAGTGTTTACGTCAGTGATTTCTATGCAGCATGTTTCAGTGATACTGAGTGGAACAAAAAGCACTAAATACAGCTTCAAAAATAACCCTGTGAGAAAGAATAAGGTTTTGAATCTGTTGTTAAAAATACCCTAGTGTACCTCCAGTAAGCTTCTGGGGGATGTTCCAGGCCTCTTTCTGAAAGGAGCCTTGTGCGTGACATCCTCCTGGGTGTCATCAGTCAGGGCAGCACACTGCTTGCCTCAAGAGATGAGGACCCCATCTGCTCAAAGCAGCAGGAAAGACCTCTCCCTGCAAATTGTCTTGAATTCAGACTGCAGTAAACATCAAACCCAGAATGCCCAGTGAGAAATACCAGAAATAATTAAAAATAAGCCAGTTACAAAGAAATGGAAATATGAGGGGAAAGAACCACTTAGATGGGCTTTTGGAAGTTCTGCCTCTGAAAGCCAGTTGGAAAGGGGGGCCCAGGTTTCTGTGATCAGTGATACCTGAAATCCCAAGTTCAGAATGGATTTGTTGCTTAGGGTACATCTGTATCTTAAACATGAAACTTGTGGTACCTGGGTGGCTTGTTGCTGACCCACAAGTTTTATGCTACTTTCTTCTAAGTGGCATCAAACAGCTAAACCACAGCTCAGTTGAATGCAGCAGGACTGTTTGGGCTTATGGGTAGGCTTGTCACTGAGTTTTTTCCTCTGGCAGTGTGGACTCACAGAGCACAGATTAGGAAGATGCCATTTTTAACTCACCCCTACAGACAGAGCAGGGACAATCTGCATCCAGCAGGCACTACAACATCTGCCTTCACAGTTATTTCTTCTATAGATTTGATCTTTTCTTTTTTGAGAGCTAGAAAAGATTCTTCAAGTAGAACTTCTGTCAGAAAATAGGGGGTTTTTTTCTTGTCTGTGACCCCTCCCCCCCACAAATGTGCCTGTAAAAATAACACCACAGTTGCTATGAAAGGAAACAGGGAGAAAGAACGATGCCAGTATACCAAAACAAAGACAATCTAGTGAATTATAATTATTTTGCTAAATATACTGAGCAAACAAAAGGAAATAATTACTCTCCAGCTTATGAAGGAATTGAAAGTCCAGAACATTTTAATTGTGCATCAGCAGTGCTAGCTGTAGTTTCTGAAGTTTAAAAAATGGTGTTCTGGTTGGTAAAAAAAAAATGGCAGGAATATTCTCTGCATCTTACCCCTCCTCAGCATCATCTGCCTCTACCTGAGCAACAAGAGGTGGTGATTTGGGTCTGTTCTTGTTAGCAGCGTTATTTCTTTGCTACTTATCTTTGTAGCTGTGCTACTGTCTGCAAGCCTGAAGGTAGGGAGGATGCCCTGCCTGCACTTGGGAGGTATAGAGCAACAAATTCAAGGGTACTCACCTGCCAAGGATATACACTGAATTCCAGAAACCAGAGGAGTGCAGGGAAAATAACATCACTGCTCAAATATCCTTCTGTGCCTGCTGAGTGTTTATATGCTCATCAGCAGGATGTGGCTAGACAGGTTTGCTGTCTCTGGCTGCCCCTGACTGGTGTGGGAGAGGTCAGGAACATAACTCCAGGTTCTCTCTGCTTCCTTCTCCTAGTTAGGTACCTTCTCTTTGATGTTTTGGAACCAAACAGTTTTGCATCTGCCCAGTGAAATATTAGCTGGGAACGGTCACCTTCCTATCTCCAGCAGGAGTGAATGCCCTGGCAAAAAGAGAGATGTAAGTCCAACCTCTTGCTCTAAGGGCATGGTGCTCAATTTTGGCCAATTACTGGGCAGCTTCTTTGTGTTTCACTCTTGATGGTATCATAGGGTACAGCTAAGCAGTTTCAACATAGCTGTTCCAATCCAGCTCACAGCTTTAGATGACAGCCTCTTTGAAAACATAGAGGGGCAAAACCAACTTGCTTTTCTGTCCTCATGCTTATATGTTCATTTGATGTTGGGTATTTCCAAATTATAAGACCTTGTTTGTGCTGCACCTCTATATTTCAGATTTCCTGTTCTCAAAATGATTCTTTAGGAGTTAAGGGTGCTGGTCCCAAATGTGAATCATTCTGTCTTAGAGCTTCTGTGAGAGTAACACAAATACATAAATATTCAGACAATGCTGGCCAAGTATAAGACGTTGAGCAAGAGAAAGACAGACAGAGGAGCAATAGGAATGTTGAGTTGCAAGGTAAACTTCTGATGTCCTGTAGCTCTTGGCCAGTTGATCCTTTCGTGATGCCAGATTTTAGGGAGAGTTTGGCAACAGAAAATGATGAAACTTCATTGCTATTTTTAAATTACCTAATGGTAATGGAGTGCTATAAGAACCGATTTTTTGTTTCTTAAGAGGATTGATTGGTGACTGAACAAATGGGCAGAGTAGCATGGAATCATGGCTCCACTGGAAGACAGAGTTAACCTTTGAATGATGGCAGAGAGGAGCTGTAAAATGTGGATAGGCCAAGCAGGACTTCAAAAATGAGAAGAGAAGGAATCTGTCTGATATACTGGAGAAGAACTATGATAGAGAAATAAAGAAAAGTGATGTGGTCAGCGTGAGGGACTAGGAAAATGGCTTTCCAGCAGCAGTCTGTAGAAGAAGATTGCATTATGTTGAATAAAAGTAAAGCTGTTGCAGGATGATTGAGGGGTTTGGATGTAAACGTATCTGGTTGGGTGGGTTATTACTCTAAAATGAGTGCCATTTTAGAGCTCTTACTCAGAAAGCATGGAAAATGCAGGCATTGCCTGGCTGAGGAGATTTTGCAAGTAGGAGGTAAAGACTGACATTCAGATTCACTAGCCAGTGATATCTGCAGCAGGAGGAGAGGGATGTCTGCAATGACCAAAAAAGGAAATGCTGAGGGGTTCTTAAAGGAAGGGAGATGCTCTCAAATGCAGCATAATGGAATCAGAACTGGCAGCTAGATATGCAAGCAGAGATGTCAGACACCAGCAAGAGAATTTAGATTAGACAGGAGGAGCTTTGGAGCAGAGAGGCAGAAGCATGAGCTACCCTTGCAGGAGGAATGACTGACTGTGCATCCAGACACAGTTACCAGGGGGCCTCTGCAGCTGGATGGTACCCACCAAAAGCCAGAGACAAGGCAAGCTGAGGCAGCTTCTCCAGGAGACAGGCTGAAGAGACAGCCTGTGTTGTGGATGGCCATGGAGCTGAGGGGGACATGTTTTCTGGATATGTTGGTTCATTATCTAAGTATATGGAGTCCAGGAGTTCCAAGTACAAAAGACTTAGTGATTCAGGGCTTTGTCTACAAGCCTGTTTGGGCTCTGGTGAGAGAGGATGGGTGGAATTTTGGTGTGGAAAGAGCATTGGAAATGGTCTGAAATGGAGAAGAAAGAAAGGCACTCCTGACAGTGGCTGTTTTGCTCATTTAGTGAAAGATATTGTGAGACAGAGCAATTGATGGAGTCCCATCTTGGAATCTTGCCTTTGCAACACTTGGAGTGCACATACGTATTGGGGGGAAAACAAAGAGTGAAGGTTTGGCAGGTAGATCTATCAGGGATAAGGATTACTATACGAAAAGGAAAAAGGAAAAGAAAGGAAAAGGAAAAAGGAAAGGAAATTGATAGCAGTAGGAGAGCAAAACAACTAGATGAAGAACTTCTAAGATCTGAACAGAACTGGGAATTTGAGAGAAGAAAATGGGGATGATTTCTCTGAAGAAATCCACAAACTATCTTGCATCATAGGAAGTCAGACTAGGAAGAGGGGAGCACTTGGGGAGTGAGAAAAAGATGGTGAAGAGGCGGCCAGGAATATGTGTAGGAGTAATTAAGCCTGAAAGTAGATTTTTGTCAAGGAAGATGAGAAGCAGGAAAGAATATGCCATGGGGGCAGTAAGCTCACTCCTGTAAAAGTGTGTATTGCAGCAACAGCAAGAATGGGGAATAGAGAGGGAGCAAATACAACTTTGCATGGGGATTTGGCAAATAGATGGATTTGAGATTACAGGAAAAGCAGGGAGACTGAGAATACAGGAGGGTGAACAAACTAATAGGATGGACCAGTAGCAACAGGGCCAACTTTTGTTGTAAAAACACCATGTCAGTGCCAGGAGCAGGCACAGCCCATACAGCGCTTTGCTTGCAAAGTTCTTTACAGCTGTTGAAGCAGTGGTTGCATGTGGAGGGGTGAAAACCCCTTGTACCCCACTCTCTGAAGGAAGCTCCAGGGTTTTCAGTTTATTTTCCTTGGATTTCCACATTTTGTCTTTGCAGTGACAGCAGATCTTTCCCTAGTCTGTTCACATTTTTATCCCCTCTTCACAAAAGTTGAGTTGGAACTTACAGAGAAATTACTTACATTCAGTACAGAGGAACAAAGGAAGATGGAGAGAGGTTTTAAATATTCAGATTTGCTTTCTAAATGTAAGGCTGACAGGCCTTACTGTGTCACAGAAGGCAGAAAGAGTGTGAAGGGTAAACAGGATGCAGTAGAGCTGCTGCAAGGAGAGTTAATGCTGTGGTGCAGAGGGAAAGAAGCTAATGACAGAGGGTAGAAGATGTCCTAGGGTGATGCTTATACAGCCTTTTCTTTCTGCTGCTCTCCATCCTACAGCAGGGGAGATTATAACAGTGGAACCACACCACTCAATGGGATCTAGCAGGTAAGAGAGCCTTTCCAGAAGCTGAGAAATTCTTAACCATGTATCTGACCCTATCCCAAGGATGTGCTCCTTCCCTCTGCCCTTGAGAAGCCGAAAGGCAAAAGCGAATAAGGGCAAGTTTACTGTTTGCAAAATGCTGTTCAGAATCCTCTGAGGCAGAAGTGGGAAATGCCCCACTTTAGATAGGGATGGCCTTTCGATAGGGAGGGTTGTGTTCTGTGTGGACCTTGAGAAAGGAAGATTTGGCTTCAGTGGGGAAACAGGGCAGCTGCAGCTGGAAGAACAAATAGCTTTGTGTGCAGCTCTCCTTGCTCACATCTGCATTTTGGTGTATAATTTGAACATTTTGCAAGAGTGCTTTCAGATGGTCCTGTGAATGTTTCATGAGTTGTTATGAAGTGGAGTGCGTATAAATGACAGTGTGCAGCCATCACTGCATGGGGAGGGCACGGGTGCCTATTTTGGGCTGACAGAGTGATCTTCAGCAAACATCTTGTGTTCAGGAGGCAAGCAGCTGCTCATCTCTGGTGTTTAACTGCTCACCCACCACATCTCTCCTACAAGTGTCACTCCTAGGTTTAGTGCGGCTTTGTTCTCATTTCTGCCACTGACTGCACGGATGTGCACTAAAGTAGCACACATGCAGGTGTGGAAAGGCTTTGTCTGAGGGTGGGAGCCTCTGCATGCCTGTATCTGAGCCTGTCTCCTGGAGGGATGGTCACTGGAAAAGAACAGACTCCTTTAAATTATAACCCATCTGACTATTTTGCATGCCTTTACAAGGATATGAATTATGGCCTGCTGGGACTGCTTTCCCCACACGTACAAGGAGGGGAGCCTGCAGTGACTTGCTCTGATTTAGATGTACGTGTCTGAATTTGGCCAACATTCATCAGCTGAGACCTTTCAACAGTTTGCAAGTCTTTGTACTTTCACAAGTGGCTTGCTAAACAACTTGCACATTGTGCACTCAGGTGTGTGTATGTTATGCACAGCTGCCTGTGAGCTGTGGGGAGCTACTGGTACTTTTCTATAGGTGAGTCCCACAACGTGATACCTAGCGGTATCGCACTTCAGTTTTGCTGCTAAATTAATGGAGAGAAGTGTAACAAAACAGTTTTAAGAAACATCTGAATGCAGAATGCAGAAACGGCTTCATTTTCTCAGGTGTTCATTACTTGCTCCAGTCTGTCTTATCTTTTTCTACTCCTGCCTCTGGTGGTTTAGCCTTGCCTCCTTTTGACAATTTTTTCGGCTCCTGAGGCCAGAGAGACTTCCCTAAAGCTGCTGCTGCTGCTAGGAAAAATATTTTCTGTCTCTTCACCACCTCCTCAAGTGGCAGCAGAAAGCATCTTTTTCTCCCTTAACTTCTCTCTCTCTTTATTATGTGTTTTCCTTTGCTATAACCAAGGAATGTACTTTGCAACAAATTGTGAGGGATGTTTGGGTAGAAGATATTCTGCCAAACAATATGAAGCTTATGAAGAAGCATGGAGAAGGATGCTGCTAAAAATCCACTCTCCCTGCCCCATCCCCTGCATAATTTTGGAGGGATGTTGAACTGTAGCAGATAGTAAGAAGTGAGAGCTGTGCCTTGCAATGTTTGCCAGTTACATGTAGAGCAGCTATCCATAATGGGGTGTGCTTGGCCAGGCTTTGGGTTTTGTTGGATGGTAGCATCAAACAAAAATGGGTTTGATTCTTTGTTGGGGTGATGCACACAAGCACAGTGCAAGGGTTGTATTTCCTTGAAAGCAATTAAAGCACTGGTTTTTTATCAATCATGTATTCTTACATTTCTTTCCCTGCCTCTTTTCTTGCCACTTTCAGGTACTACATGAGCCCCTGATAGATGAGGATCCTGTTTTCATTGCGACCTGTACAGAGAGGGAGCTGCGCAAGAGGAAAAAGAGGAAATTCAGTCTTTGGGTTCGGCAGTGCTCATCCACTGGTTTCATCTGCCAGGTGGGTTTTACCTCTTCAAATGTCTTCAGCCAGTTCCAGCAGGCCCTTAAATGTATTGCAGGACCAAAGGTAACAGTCGCTTCTCTTGGTTACCTGGCTGGGGGCTGCAGTCTGAATGCAGGAGGCGTCTGACTCCTGCGGATACGAGACGTGGCGGACAATGATGACAAGTTCCTGATGCTTTGCTTGCTGTATGATTTAATTGAGAGTTTCTGTCTCTAATGCTGTCCATCTGGCTGCCAGCCTTCAGCTAATTACAGTGAAATGCAGTTAAAAGGTCTGTCTGTATATCCTAAGTTTATCTAAATGTCTAGGTACTGTGACTTATGTAATTTTGAATGAGTCAGATTTTTTCTCTAGAATACTGCACCTGTGCTAGCCAGCAGTGTCCAATAGCCTAAATCAATATGGTACCAAGATGTCAATTTTTCTGTGAGAAACATATTAGTGGGAGCCCCTATTACACATCTTTTCACACATCTACCTCTCAATCAAAGCAGTAAAATCTGATGTGACTTCAAGGTGAGATGTCAGCTGGAGTGAGAGACGTTAAAGTGTTTGTTTGTATTGTTGTAAGGCATCAGGAACATCTTCTCAAATTCTCAGATTCCCCAATAGCTGATGTATTTTGAGAACCCTTGAAAAATCTGGTCATTTATTTTGATGCTTAGAGGGGCAGATGTTTACCAATATTTCTTTCTCCCAAGAGCTCCTGTGAAAGCGTTGCATCCCACATGTTCCAGGGTGGTGGCACAGAGGTAGGATGTGCACACTGCTTGCTAAGGCTGAATACATGTCAGAACAGGGCCTGTGGATTTGCTGCAGTTGAGCATTGGTTCAGAGCAGGATTTGGCTGGTGAATCATTATGACTGTTTGAGTAGCTGTGCAGGAAAGGAGGCTCACTGGGAACACGGGTGTGTGTTTTCAGCAATGCTGTTCACTCTGAGAAGAAATTTAGGATCCTACCTCTTCCACCTAGCTTTTAAAGCAGCTATTTTGTCTGATACAAAATAGACTCACCTTGTGAAGCATCCTTGGAAGTTTCTGCTCTCAAAGCTCTTGGAAAGTAATTTGCTATATAGAGGCATTGTCTTTGATCTCCAAGGAGAGCTTCACCAGTCCTACATGCAGTTTATTACTGAAGTGGGTACAGCGAGCACAAAGTCTGCTCATCTCTTGCCACACTCCCCCCAGCCAACTGCCACAAAAGTGAGTCTTCAGACATGCCAGAGGTTTCAGATTCTGAGCCATAATTATGTTGCACCTCCTGTCCTGTCCACTGAGAGGCTAGATTAATGGAATGTCAAATTAAACAGAATAGATGCTCAGCACCACCCTAATCCTCCCACTCCCTTAATGAATTAGATGCTCATGCTTCACTTGCATCCGGATGACGTCCAGGATTATCTTACCAGCTGCCTTCTATTTTCATTCCTTGACTTGGCTGTCATTATCAACATGCTGAAATGACTGGGTGAAAGGGACCTTAGGGACCAGTGAAAAAGACTATACCTTCAGGCTGAAATGGAAAAACTTGATTTGGGGAGGATGGGTAACCTCAATTATCATATGATTGAAATGCTATGTTCATTCAAACTTACAAGTTTTGCAGAGTCCAGAGCATTTTTGGTGGTTATTTGATGTATTTAGAGTATTAAAACAGAGGTCTTGATTTTTTTTTCTGTGTTAAACAAAGGGAGAAAATTGATCTAAACCAGAAATAAATCCAATGCTTTTCCCTTCATGTATACACCTTTCCTTCCATCTCTTGTGAAGCTGCCATCACGAAGAAAGGACTTGTTTTCTGATAGTTACTGACTGACTTGTCTATCACCTGCCAGCTGTTGGAAAAACCTTCAGAATGTGCATATTCTGTAATACTGTCTGGGTGTATTCCCTCCCTCACTGCTTCCACAAGATGACTTTGAGGTCCTTTTATCCAAGATAAAATACGACTATCAACACATCATAAATCAGGATAATTCAGTTTCAAAAATCTGAATAATATGTATCTGTAAAAGGTAGGCCCAGACAGAAGACAGGAGAAACCTAGATGTGACAGGTTTTCAGGGACAAAAGGAACCTCAAGAGATCTGTGATGCTCCTGGCCAAAAACAATGTCCCCCAATCCCCCAAGCCTGGTGTTAAAAAAAATTGCATCTGAGGAGACGTCTTAGTTTTCCAAGTGTTCTGCTTTTCCTACAATGAAAAAGATTGGTTGGTTTTTCCTAATGAAAAATGAATATGCCACATGCTGAGTTACTGTGTGAACTCTGGTTGGCAGCTCACAGGTCAGTTGTTAATATTAGAAGTTTCAGCTGTTTGTCTTCTCAAATTCTGTTCCTGCTTGTTCTTGTGAACAAAACTTTGAACCAAATTTTTGGATATGAGTAAACACTTCTTTTTGATGGCTTGTCATTTACTTTTTAAAGGAAATGGCATTTGGTTAAAAATCTAGCCCAATAAGCCATTCATGGAACAGAAATGGCATAAAGCTCACATGCTTCTTGTGGACATAAGAAGGTGCATAGGCTTATATATTGATAATATAAATAATGTATGAATATTAGACTTATTTTCTCTCTTCTGTACTCAGATAACTTGATTGCACCCTGACAGTTAATTGTTTTAAGATGGATGCAAAATTTCAGATTATATCTCTGCTTCAGAAAATCTCAAGCAGAGCATCTTGTTGCAGTGAATAGCTTTGTTGGCTGAGCATCTCTTCACGGTCAGTTGGCCAAGTGGGAACATGCAGGAAGGACACTTTATTCAGACAATGGAAATATATGTCTGCCGCAGTTGGGAACATGAGCAAAACCTCTCAGAGGGCTCAGAAGGGCTCCAGGAGAGCTGATTTTGGCAAAGCAGATGGCAAAACTGCCCTGATACTGTTGCCTTTTTCATCTGCCCTTGACACTGGACATCAAGGTGGCAGCAGCTGCTGTGGGAGAGGGCTTGGGCCTTCTCATTTCTTTCTCTCTAATTCAGGGGGAACAACAAACACAGCTTTCAGGACTTCAGGTGTGCCTCTCTGCTCCATCTTCTCTTTGCATTTCTTGTTTCTTTCCAATCTATTTCCCTACATACTACTTAGCACTTCTCTTTCCCTACTTTCCACTGAGACACTTTTAAAACCAATATTTTAATGTCTTGATTGCAGTTTAAATTATTGAAGTAGCTTAGAAGTCTTTCTTCCAGTATTTGCTTAGAGTATATTTAAATAGTAAGTCATGCTATTTAAATCAAAACTCCAGCTGTGTCAGTTTTTTTGTGAGTTCTTATTTCTTTCTTTTTCTCAGAAAATCTGGAACACTTGATTATAAAAATGGTTCATAAATATGATTGGTAGGACTATTTCTCATTTTAGATATAGCAATACTGCTCATCAAAAATGATTAAGAAAATTCCTTACCAGGGCTAGTTATTTTCTCCTGGTGGGATATATCATGCTCTCTCTTTGCACTTCTTGTGTGGCTCTAAAGGAATGAACATGGTTATGAGTAATTGTTACTAAGTGATGCCTAGTCCTTGCATAGCTCCTCCTGCACAAGAAGGTTTTCTGATCATTTTGCAGGAGAAGGAAGCACAGGATGCTGGTGAACCCCAGCACATGGAGAGCTGGCAGAACAAGGTATTCCCATAGCGCCTCATCCTGAAGCACAGACCCATAGCACAGATGTAACCCTCAGACAGTCCCTGACCCAAAGAGCCATCAATTAACAAGATGAAAGACAGTACTTAGATGGTAGAGAGCCCTGCAAAGGGACAGTCAGGCAATATTAATCACTCTGATAGGCAGTAATGGAATTAACTCATCAACATTATTATTTGCTTTAAAAGTTGGTATCATGGTGAGGAAAAAATTAGTTTATGGATGTGCATATCCTTTCCTATTCACTGAGATTAATTTTATTTTCTGAGGCTATAATGGAGACTTTTCCCTTCTCACACCTCCTCCCTGCCCCTGAATATATGGGCTCTGCACTTGCTTTTATTCCCTGGCAGAAAATTCTTGCAATAATGCATTTCATTTTCACTAATATGCCTGCGAAATATGTTACTCAGATTTATGAAGCCCTTTAGGTCCTTGTGCTGGGACTGACTTTGAGTTTCCACCTTCCACTGCTTCCCATGAAGTGATGAGTCAGAACAGAGTAAGGAAAAGTACTGTGTGTCTGCATCTTGAGTCTTTCCTTGGTCCTGAAGAAACAGTGATTTGCATGACAGCCATCTTTAAAGAGTGAAACCTGGATCAGGGTAGGCCCTGCCAGAGAGGGTGAGAAAGGGCTCTCTGTGCAAAGAGCAGCAGTCTCAGTGAAGGGAGATGTCTGAGGTTGCTCCACAGATCAATGGCAGAGCTCTCAGTGGCAGCAAAAAAACCCTCCAAACAGTATAAACACCATGCTTCTATAGTATATGCTGTAGTTCGTGTCAGACAAGGTAGCTACAGCCAACTTGAATACTTCATAACCCCATTGATTTTACAGAGTAAGAACTTCCAGAATTTAGAGAAACTGAGATTGTGCCCCAAAGTATTTATAATTTCACAACACACCACATAAGTGCATTCAGTCAATGGGAAAGGGACGGGTAAATAAACCTGGAGTCAGTTTTGTTTTCAAGGTCAGAGTTGCAGGAGAGTTGGCCATCTGTGCACTTGTTTAATAAGCTGCTCAGAAATGTTGGTGTTTCAGCCTATTTAAGTTCTGTTTAGAGATTAGTCTGAGCCCTTGCATTTCTTTAAACAGGGCCCTGATAATTCCTCTATTGCTAGAACAGTTCATCTGGAACACACAGATGTAGCAGCTGCTTTGAGGAGGTTCTCAAGGTCAGGCTTTGTCTATGAGGGGATCCCAGGAAGCCTGATCACCTTCCTTTGTCAGCCACTGGTGACTGGAAAATCCTATCTGCTTTCTTCCTCTGGCTCCCACCCAGCTCTGGCTTTTTAATGCCTGTGGTTCTGTAATGTCAGCATCTGAGAATCCCAGATCTCAGTTAAAAGTCAATTATCGTTTTGCTCACCAGTGTTAACTGGGAAGGTATTTTGCAGATGTGTGATGGGCCAGTCCTATTCATTTTTATGGACTTTACAATCTTACCATGTTTCTAAATGAATAGGAAACCAAACCTAAATGTGATCTAATGCAAATATCTGTCACAGCTCACATACAGTCTTAGTGTCTATATTCAAATGTGAATGAAAGTTATTTTTAGTTCCTATCTGAGCTGTGTGGAGTTTATGACAATAAAACTTCCTGCGTAGTTGTGTCCCTTCTGCAGCTGTATTCAGTGCAACTCTGCTTGGGGAAGGAGACTTAAAGCACCAGATCCTCCTGTTTTTTGTAATTAATAGGTTTGCTGTAGGAATGCTCCTCATGGATCCCATCCCTTTGTGCTGGGTGCAATAAGCAGAACTAAAAAAATCCCTGCCCCAGAAAGTTTAGGATCTAAGTGCAAGAGGCTTAAGCTTCCTACAGCAAATCTCTTTAGTTCAGACACATTTTGGTTGCCCAGAGAACTCTGGAAGCAGGCTGAGTGCAGCAGTGTTTCTTGGCCAGTGCACATGGCAGAGGTCTGGGACTAACACACTGCTAGGTGCCAGTATAAACCCTACTCCTGGTGAGCCTGCATGGGCTGGGCAGTCATCAGCCTTGTGGTTCCTCCTTGGAAATGGCTGGATCCTTGATGTCACTGATTTGTCATCACTTGCTTTTGTCTTTAAGATTTTACGCCCTTTTAATGTATTTTCCTCCTTGAGCTGCTGTGTGTTATCCCCTCAACAGTTACAGCACTTCTGATAGTTTATACTGCTCTTGCCTTGCATCACTTATACACCTTCCCATTTACACTTCCTCACTTACACACTTTCTCACAGCTCAGCTGTAATTTTCATAGAAAAACTGAGCCAATGTTGTGCAATTGTGTTGTGCAAAGCCTCAATCATGGACTTGAGCTGGGCTGCCAGTTACACAGAGGGAGCCTGAAAAAGTAGCATTAAGAATAAACAGGACCAATGCATTGATTAGCAATTGCCTTGTGGGAATTGCATCCTTTCTAGGAAAGGTTTTGAAGAGCAAAAGTAAAGAGCTCTGCTGAGATGGTGGTGATTTCCAACCAGGCAGGAGAAGGGCAGCATGGAAAGAGGCAAATGTGGGCTTGTGTGACATTGGTTGGTGGATACTTGGCTTCACAGGGCAAGTATCAGCAGGAATCACTATACTGACATGGTATAGGAGGGGATCAATGGGGAGGCCTAGACCATAAAGGCTTGTCTCCATTTTCCAGCCCGATTTCCTTTTGATGCTGCAAAGAAGAGGGAACTGGAAGAAGGCTGGAATGGCTAAAGCAAAGGGTTAGGCAACTGATCTGAGGGGTGAAGCACTGTCTGGATGTCAAGATATAGTTCAGCAAGGCCAAAGTAAAGAAGGATGATTGCAGTAATTGGGAGTAAAGCCAGGCAGTTCTTAGGTATTTGAAAGAATAGAAAATTATTTACATGGAGCTGTTAGAGAAAATGAATCTGCCTAAACTAGATGTGGCTGCCTGGGAGAGGGTACAGAGCAAAATCTGCATTTGTTGACCCATGGGTTGCCAATCTGCCATGCAGGTAAGATGTTGTTGTGCCCTCAGTGACAAAGAAATCAAGGAAAGAAAAGCAAAGAACTCTAAGCCACATTGGACTTGCATTGTCAACTCTACCAGCATCTTTTTGCCAGTCTCACAAAGATCTTTTTAGAAACTTTAAAGAATATGTGCAAGCAGAACAGATGTTTGTCACTCCACAGCACAATGATGTTAGCTACATCCATGAGTGTTAATGCAGATTGAAATAATTCTAAATAGAATGCAGAGGGGGAAAAGAATAGGATCAAGTAAAGAGCTTTGTTAGGAACACCAGGAACTAGCTGGGAACAGGTTGGGAAAATGGTATGTTCTTGCATACCCTTTAGAAAATAGCCTTTAGAGCAGCAGGAAGAGAATGAAGAGAGGCTAGAACAAATGAAAAGATCTGGCCTCAGTAAGAGCACCACCACTGGTGCCAATATCTGCTAGACAAGAGCTGTCTGGGAAGAGATCATTAAAGAAGGAGAGAGTATGAACTGCAGCAGATTTGGGATGGGACTGGAGAGGAGAACCTCCCAGCAGTGTTGGTAATGGAACAGTTAAAGGTGAGGTTTAGGATGAGAGGGGAAGACTGATTGAGGCAGGATCTGGAAAGCAGTGCTAGGAATGCACAGTTGTGGGTGGGCTGTGAAGCCTGTAGAAAAAATAAAGTTATTTTTTCAATAGCTATCAAGGATCGAAAAATCATGACTACTTTACTTTTTTATCTTGCTTTTATAGCTGTCATCTAAAAACATGGCTTCTGTTTTGTGGTTGTTTAGGATCTGCCCTTTGTGAAATATTTTTGCACAATATCTCTTTCAAAATCTTCCTTCTTTTTATTACTATCTCTGCCCTTTTTTTGCTTCCAAATGTCATCTATTTCATTTGAGAATTGTACCCTGGGGTGCTTCAATTATGTATGAAGGTGGAGTATTTGGGATGTGCTATTCACAAATGCTTTCAATACGCCATCTGAGGTTTAAATATGAGCAAAAGCACCAATATTTCAGTTTCTAGAGCATATTCTCTTAAATGTGCAGTCAAGATATAACTTTTGTCCCTAAGTTTTCAGTTTTTTACTCAGTTTCTGTGAGACCTTATGAATTTTCCACAGGAAGGTAATGAAAACATACTGGAAAGTATCTGGTGCAGTAGGGCAGCCACAGGTAGAGAGAAGGCACAACTGAGCATGTCACTGTTCTGATCAACAACAGATATTCGACAAATATTCAACAAATACTTGAGGAATGAATAGAAAAAGCACTGCATGTTAAGTATCTTCAGCCCATAGTCACCTCCTAAGACAGATGATGTCACATCCGTACAGGTTATCCCAATTGGTGCTGTAGATCAAATGTATCAGGAGCCATTAGAAGCGATAGACAGTGAAAGAGATCTCTGCAGATATTCCAGAAGCGCTGCTTGGGCTGTCCTGCACAGAAGCAGAGGATGTTTGCTGCCAGCAGCTCCCATCTGTTATCCAGCAGCAGTTGTTGAGCCTGTACTTCTGATGATATCTTACTGTTGGTGCACATGGAAAGAACACAAAATTCTAAAGTCCCTGGACAAACCAGAAGGTCTTGTGAATGGTTTAACAAACATTTTGGGGGAGCAGTTTCTAACTGTGCCTATGAAGGTCTAACAGTCAATTTCTGGCAATTGGTGCTTTTTTGGCAGATTCCTGACTATTAAATAACACTTTTACTGCATTACAGAAAGGCAGGGAGTGCTGTGGGCTTCAGTTGATAGGATCCTAATGGATTGAGGTAGAATGAAATAAGTTGGATGAGGGAAAATGAAGGCCATATGGGATCCTAGGCATTTGCAAAGATATTTGAAGCCATGCCTTTGCCAGTTATCTGTACACAGCCACTGTTTCACAGCAGCCTTTATGCCTTCCAACACTGTGCTGCTGTCACCCATTATCCCAATAAAGCTGGGCATGATAAAGCTTTGAATGATGCTTCTCCAAAACATGAAATACTGTGCCAAGAAAAAAGGCTGGTTTTGGATAGGTAAGGTACTGCCCAAGGAGAAAGAATATCTAACATTGGAGGAGGAGGAAAGGTTCAGCAGTGGCTATGGACATTCGAGTAATGGGCACTGGGGAGGTGAACAGAGCAAGGGATTGAGATTCACAGTCAGATGCACAGGGAACTGTGCTAACAAAACCTGTGAAGTGTGTAGCATCTTCATATGAAAGTCGTGGTACCTCGGCGGCCAGTTACATGGTGGCCATGCTCTTTGAAGGAGCTGCTTGCAGACACAAAGCAGTCCACAGCAAGGGACCAGCTGGCACAGCAGCCGTGCCAGAGGACTGTCCCTTGGAGAGGCAGCCCTCTACAAGGAACATGGAACAACCATGGAGCAAGAGCGACTCTAAGATTTACTGGATATGGGAAGGTAAGGTGTATGACACTTTTATAGACTTAGAGAGATTTCCTGCTTTATTTTCAGCTCATCAGCTAATGCAGGGTCAAAACTAATCTGTCTGCATCTTCTGTCTCCACTGCCTTGTCTGTAGATTTTGAGTGTTTGATGTGTGGTCTCTGGGCTGACGTACTAGTAACCTAATCTTAGTTTTGTTGCCAATAATCACTAAATACCTTTGCTGTAAATTTAGAACAATCTGTTCTTTGAATGCATTCCACTGGCTCTCTGGAGCCCTGATTAATAACCTAAATGACTTATCATAATTAGCTAGTCCTCAGTCTTAGACCTGGAGAAAGCACAAATTTGACAGCCCTCCAAAATTAGTGGAGCAGAATCAGAGAGTCTGCAAACATTACTGCCTTTGTCCTCATCTGAGAGCTGTTTCTATCAATAAAAGGGGTTTTAGTTTATTTTTTTTTTAAAGATAAATGGTGTATTTAAGACTTCCTGTTAACATACACTCTACTTTTTAGAATTAGTGTGCATTTATCCTTGCATCAACTTTGTTTTCAGCATGTCAGTTCCTTCAAAATACAAATTATGTCTAATGTCCCAGAAATTTCATATGTAACACATTCTGTTGAGTTCTATTCCATGGTGCATTAATTGCTAGGGAATATTACACAGAATACCAGTGCTGGGAGATGCACCATCTAAAACAGGGAGATGCTGTTTAATTGAATTTTGTTCTTCTCTAAGATCATTGAGTTACAAATTACTGGAAGCACTAGTGCAAACATGAGCATTTTTGTTCTCTGAGGATTGCTATGAATTTTCATTTTTAACAGTGTCTGTTGGTAAGAGAAACAAGCTATACAGGAAAGTAATGATGCATGTTTTGCATGGTTGAATTCTCAAACAAATTTAACGAAGTTGTTGTAGATATATAACTCCAAAAACCATGGCAAAATTACTTTTCCCTGCCCTTGAATACTGAACAAGTTTCAGTTTTTTCTTTGACAGGTAGAATTTTCTGTAATTCATAAAAGATTTGAGTATTTCAGAGCCAAAGTCATGAAGGTAGGCCTGGGCAAGTTTTGCTGAATTTGTATTTGTTTGTTTATTTAAATATTTGCAAGTTCCATGATACTACAGTAGTATTTGAGTAACAGAGTACAGTGTTTGCTTCTTCTTATTCCTCTTTCCAGCAGGTTATTTCTGCTAGCTCTCAGAACAAGATGAAGGCTGGATGCCTAGTTTTCTTTATTAAATGTTGAGCTGGGGCAAAAGTTGTGCTTCTAAAATACTGTCAGTGCAATAAAATAGAAGGCTTGTGTACAAACGAAGGGTTACACATTTTCTCTCTCTGCATGGCTCAAACTGTTTTGGTGGGTTGCTTCCAAATCAGGATCTATGTAAAGGATCTATGTGTTAGCACTGTACCTGGGGAGTTTGGTGAGGGTGTTCTGGCTGGTTGGGTGTACATTTTGCTCATTTATGGAGGGGCACACACATGTGTGTCACAGCCTGATGGTTACTGCAAATGGGAAATAAATCTGAATATTAATGCAGTGAAAGGTAATGGGCCATTTCCTTCTGGTCATCTTACACTGGCTTTTCTTGAAACTGAAGCTCCCATGCTCTCCTTTTGCTGGTAGCAATGAAGCCTGTGCAGATTCAGTATAACACATAATCCCAGTTATGATTGGAGTCTTTTCCTGCCAAGCAAACAATCTTCAAACTGCACAACAGTGACAGGAGCCTCAGAAGTGAGGTGAAGTATGCCGTATTTATCAGTAGTTGTGCCAGCTAACCTGAATTGGTTTAAGAGCAACAGGCCCTTGAGAAGGACTTTAATTAGCCTGTATAGCAAATGTCTGCTGCCTTACCAGTTTGTCTCAAGTTGAGCTGTGCAGGTTGGGAATTGCATCTGCTCCCTCTAGATTCCTTATAACCTTCTAACTTTTCTTACCATTTCTCATTTAAGATTTATGTCCATCTCAAAGAAGGGAGTGGTGCTGATGGGTTGGATGCTTTGAAGAACAAACCACAGCTTCACAGCATGGTGGCCAAAAGCCTTTGTCAGAACGCCTCTGGGAAGAACTACATCATCTTCACAGGGCCAAGCATTACCAGCCTGAATCTCTTTGAAGAATTTGAGAAGCAAGGTGTGTATTGGGTGACTCGTTGGGTTTTAATGGCAACAGACCTAGGGACCTCGTGCCACTGAATTAAAAAAAATTCCAAAAGTCTTCACTGACATTTCAATTCCTTGTATAGATAAGTTGTTCATGTCTAAGAAAACATCTCGTTCATGAGAAGGTACTATGCAGAAGACTTTCTAAGTTGCTCTTTAAATCTTCCTTTTTAAATCTTCAAAATGAGGATGTAAAAACAATTTAATAAGGTTGTTTAAAGTGCTTGCTTTTGTTCTTTGACTTAGAAATGCGAGGTAAAATCTGTTATGTGACCTGGGGGGCTTTTCAAGGAATTTTGTATCTGCCCGTGATTTCTCTGTTCCTGTTGTGAAAGATGAAGGATGGATGAATCCTTAAAGATGTGCCTTAGAAGTCTTTCTTGGTTTAATATCTATTAAAGATGTGATTTCTCTAGAGGACATTTTATGCCTTTGCAAAAGCTCTAGAAAAGTTTGCTTTTTTTCTGTTTGGGGGGATTTTTGCTAGCATCAACATACCTTGATAGGATAGATTTTAGTTTTGAAAGCATAACAAAACTCCATTAGCAAAAACACACTTATCAGTGGAATGTCCATTGATACAGCTCTCCCAAGCAAGTCTCTTGCCACCGCAAAGGGCAATCCCAGGTCATCCTTTCTGTCAAATGCCCCCTCACTCTAAGCATGGAAAAGCCACGTGTCACTTTGCTTTCAGCGAAGCTGAGGACTTGTGACTCCCCTGCAATTACAGGATCCTGCACTCTTGCCAGTCAGTTCTAAGTCATTTCATATCACTCTGGTCTCATTCTTCAGTCAGCACAGCCTTTCAGAGTGATGTGCTGCATGGAAAAGGTCCTTCCCAGCAGTGAGGCTGGAGGCTGCCATCATGCATCACAGCTACGAGGCCGTTTGCTGATGCACCACTGCTGTCCAAGTTGGGTATTTTTGTCATTGCAGAAAATTAAACCCACGCCAACCATTATATTAATGAAACATGGCCCAAAGCAGGAGGAAAGTCTGGGAATTGAGACAATATGTTAATTCTCATTTAAAATGAGAACATCAGTGAGCTGCACCAGTGCTGCAGTTTAGCACTACAGACTGTGCTGGCACTGAGGGCTGCATCTGTTGAGCTCCATGCGGAACTTAGCTCCTACATTAATTCAGGCAAGCTGGAAGCTCACTGGCTACAGTGGAATATCTGCATACCTCATAAAAGAGCATGGTTTCTCAAAGGCTATGAACAGCCAAATGGGATTGGAGTAGAGCATATTTATAGTGCACTGGAGTTTTTCCTCTGAGCAGAGACCTGTCCTTGTTAGATGGCTTTCCTCAGCTGATTATAAGCATTACACTTTTAAGACTACCAAACCAATGATGCAAAATGTGAGTTTAAAAAAATGCAGAAGATAACATACATACTCTTTGTACCTGAGATGAAATGTTAAGGTTTAAATGTAAAGACAGGCAGCTTGACTGAGTTCATCCTCTACGCTCAGCTAGAGAAGGATAAAGATGATCTGGCGTGATCCATTTGGTCAGTAACCCTGGTGAAAAAGATTCATGGCCACTAAACCAGCTGAATGTTTATTACTTGCAGATAATTCAAATTGTTCACACAGTTGAATTATTCATAGGCTTTACACTGCACAGATAATTCAAATTAATGGTTTCTAGCAGGTAACAAATTCAGTAATGTCTTTTAAAAACATGTAATTTTGACTTACTATCTGATCAAATATGCTAATGCAACACTGAGATTTCATTTTAGTTCATGATTTGTTATATAGCTTCATGAGTCTTTATAATCTCTGACAGCTGCCTCCAAAATTAAATTTCAGATCTGGTACACACTATCACCTTCCTAGGGGTGCAGCTATTAGGTGGGTAGGGGGTGGACACCGAGAGAGCAGGTTTATTGACTTTGCAATATAGCATGGCACTCCTACATAAAGAAGAACGCGGGGAGAAAAATGTTTCTGTTTAATAAGGCAGTGGGATTGTCTGCATTTGCCACGAGCTGCTAGGGGCTAGCAAAGAGGTTTTGCCAGGGAATGTTGAGCTGGAAGGACTGTGAGACATTGGGAGAGGTGAGATGCTTGAGATGTCAAGCTGTGGTGAAGCCAGTAAGAGCCTTGGAGGAGATGGTGTTTATTGACTCTGCTGCAGAGCAGACTGTGTACTGCCAGCATCTGCTGGGATCCTGCTGCATTAGCAGGATATTTGGGGAGAGGCAAGCAAAGAAGCCTGGACTGGACAGAGAGATCTCTCCTGATCTACCTCAGAGTCTCCTTCAGCAATGAAGTCAATGTTGGGGTTTTTTGGTGTGTGACTCTTTTTTGGTGTATGACTTCAGCTAAACCTGAACAGAGCGACACCATGACCAGAAAATGTCATGAGAGCCTGTTGAAAAGTATCTATGCTCAGGTGCTCATGACATTTCAAGACCCATTCTTAAACTGATAAATTTATTTTTTTTTGTTCAAGAAGATTCCATTTCTGGGCGAGATCAGGACCAGTGGTAGAAAGATCCCATTGAGAGCCAAAACCAAAAAGAAATTGATATTGATTTTAACTGCTTTATTTTGTTTGGGGGTTTCATGACTATCAGCAGAGAAATAGGGAAAGATTTAAATAAGTTCATGGTTGGAAGCCATAAACTTTCTGGGAACGTGAAAGTTTTAAGGCAGCTAAAGGCAATTCTGGAAAATCTGGAAAGTCACGCACTAAAACTCTATTAGTTCCTTTCAAAATTCTTGATGGAGAGGACTTGGGGTCTTGGTAACCAGCATGCTGAACCTGAGTCAGCAGCATGCCCTGGCAGCCAAGCTGGTCAGCACTGTCCCAGGCCGTGTTAACAGGAGTGTAGCCTGTAGATCAAGGAGGTGATTATTGCCTCCTTTTTTAGACAATATGCCTCTTGTACAAGAATACTCTGTGTACAAATATACTCTGCTGTGGGGAGGGAACTGGTCTTGTTCAGGTTGAGAAGAGGCTTTGGATGGATGCAACAGCAGCTTTATGCTACCCTATCATGAGAATGGAGATGGCTCTTTACAGTGCTGCATTGTGGAAGGACAAAAAATAACAGATTTAGGCTGAAAAAAAGATGATCAGACTAAATCCAGAATTTTTCCTGAGGGCAGTGAAGCAGGATGCCCAGACAGATTGTGCAGTCTCTGTCCTTGGAAGTTTACAAGCCCAGACAAGATAAAGCCCTGAATGGCACTGTCTGGCCTCAGAGCTCACCTGTCTCTGTCACGGGGTGGGACTAGAGACCTCCTGAGTTGTTTTTCAGCCTGAACTATTCTTTAATCCATAGGACCCTGTGATCCTATAAAAAAAATTTGTAAAATCAACTATCATTCACTTTTCCTCAGCCTAGCCCACACATGCATTATTGTTAAAGACAATAATTCTCTCTCTTTGTTGAGAACCTGTGGTGCAGCACCTTCACTGTACCACAGGAGACAATAGTGTGCCTTGTAATATAAAGGGATGTCAGTGAACATAATTCTAAGACCTATGTGAAGATACCAAGAACTGAGAAAACTTCAGAAAATAAGATAGCACTTTGATCTTTTTCAAAATCAAAACCCTGAATAGACCTTTTTTTTCAGGGGACATACAAAGAATTTCTTTCACTGCCCTCTGAATAGAACTGGAAACCTGCACTGAAATGCCCCAGATTCTCTGTTCTGTGAGCAGACAGAGCAGCTGTCACTGCTATTTGCTGTGACATTCATTCATAGTCACATCCCTTGTTCCCTCTCTAAGCATTAGTATTGTCCTTTATAGAGGATAAAATCTCCTAAAGCCCTGTGTTCCATGCTTCCTTTAAACATGTAATCCCTGAAAGTCTCTTCTGCATGTTCTGAACCAGGAGGAGCAGCTCTCTGTTCTGCAGAGGGGCTGGTGTTGGCAAAGCTGCAAGAATTGCCAGCCTGGTTGACCATGGCATTCCCACAAGGTTTGCAGGATCCTGCAGCTCCAGCACATAGACTAAAGCAAGTTCACTTCTGCTTCCCACAGCAGCCCCACCCTGGTTTCCTAGCTCTGACTTGACCCAGTGTTGCATGCAGAATGAATGATTGCAGAATGTGTATTTTTGCCTGAATTAGCTCGAGCCTGATGGCCTTTGTGAACTGTACTAGTGAAGATGTGGTGAAACAGGCTTCAGCACTAGCTCTCTGGAGGCTGGAGACCCTGGGAATGAGTTTTAGGTGACTATACCACATTTCTTCTTTGCTAAACTATCTTAACTGTATTCATTTATATTGCACCTACAGTTTAAGAAGACCAGAGAACAAACTGTTTCCACTGACTCTTGTGTGTGCAGAAAACACCTGTTGTGATTCTGATTTGATTACAGACAAAAACTTCATTGAGCCTGATGGGTGTAATTTTTATTGCTTCTATTGCTATAGTAACTGGGTGATTTTAAAAACCTCTACAGCAGATTAAGGGTTTCCTCCATGATGAGAGATGCTAGTAAATCTGCAGAAGTGCTGCACTTTTCTGGGCTGTACGGCAGGAAGGCTACGCGATGTGTTCCTTAGAGAGAAAACGGTTCCCATTATTCTACAAGAGGAGTGGAACACCTGCTGGAAATTTTCTGCAGGCTTATTGCTACAATACAAGGAAAAGCTACAACTAATTATTATGGGATCTCAAAGATGGCTGTTGCTGTTTTGAAGCTTTAGCACAATAATGTAGTTATTGGTTTTATTCCATTGCAGCCTCCTGGAAAAAGTATCACATTTCAATGAATAATAAACTCTGGGCAGCTAAGGAAATTCTTCTCAGGTTTGCTTGTTATCAAAGCAGGAAGATCTTAATATTGGCTAGAAGAAAGCTTTAGAAATGTTTGCTGTGTTAATGGCATAGTCTGCAGGTATGTGACCTGCACTGTCTGGGTACCTCTTAGCAACAGAAGAAATTTTTAAAAATGAAAATAAAAAATCAGCTTTCCACTGGAGGTACAGTTCCCTCTATAATGATTGTTAGCCTGTTGTCACCAGGCTTTTCTCATTTTCTTTTGTGAAAGGAACTTAAAGATTTCCAGAGACTGATTAATTCATTAGAAATAACAAGTAGAGTGCAGGTTTCTCCCTTGAGAATGAAGTTTTCCCATTGCTGTGTTAGTTGACCTTCTCTTATCAGTGTCTTAAATTTCTGATGGAAGAGCTGCAGCTCTTTGTAGATCTGCCCTCAGCAACTGGACCAATGCATGAGTAGATGCAATTAATTTATTAGTATTCCTGTAGTGTCTGTGAGCTGTTGAGGGAATGTTCAGCATGCCAGTCACTATAGGCAAGGACAAGGGCTGCACCTGCATTCAAGAGCTTAGGTGCTTCCAGAAAGACAGAGGCAGAAGAGCCACATAAATGGAAATCCAGGAACAGAGGTAACATGTTTATGGAAACATAGGAACAGAGGTAACATATTTAGGAGAAACCAAACACTGCATTCTGACTTAGTATTTTCACTGTAAGGATATAATGCAAAATTCAGCATGATGAAAAATTTGATCAAGCAGACTTAGCTGACAGATGAGCTTTAAACCACCACAAGATGTGCACAGATGTCACCTGCTTCCATGCCCACTGTTTTTTTCTACTCAAACAGGTTAACACAAAACTGAGGGGGACCATGGAAATTTCCATCCAAGATTTCTTTGAGTCAGGGAACAATTTGATCAAGGAGATCTGCTTCTCTTGGACTAACAGAAACAGGCTGTTAGTGTTTCACAGCCTAATGAAAAATTCAAGCATTGTTATTAACATTGTTTTCAAACCTTATTTGTGCCCGCCTGGCTGCATTGAGATGCATTTTGTTGTGTTAGAATTTATTCATTGCCTCTCACATATGAAAAGGCCAGGAAGCTGTGAGCAACAGACTGTGTCTCCTGCAAGAGCCTCTAGTGTCTTTGCAGGACAAGATCAGTGATGCTTTAGTGCCCTAAAATCAGTTTTCACTGAAATTTCCATCTTCTCCAGCCTTCTGGCATATGCATTTTTTAAATCAACCAGTGGTTTCAGTGGTTTTCAGCTGCTTAAGCAGGATTTCCCTAGCAAAGCAGATGATGCAGGTTCAAGGAGTATTGAACTAAAAATCAAGATTGTGGCAGCACAGTGAAGCAGTAGATTATTGTGACTAAAAGCATCATAGGAGATTAGGCTTTCTGCACTTGCCTGTAGGACACAAATCTTTGGTATTACAGAAGAAAACCAGCTGGCTGACATATCTGTTGGTCGTAGGAGAAGTTCTTTCAGAGCTCTTTCAGGCTTGCTCTGCTGGTTTTCCTCCCTAGGTCCGTGCAATGGCTTGCTAATAGGGAATGTGTTTGTTCACATGCAGAGATTTACTGCTGTGGGTTGCTGAGCACCAGGAAGAGTGACTGCACAGGCCTACCTCCATCCATGCTGAGCAATTCTGCAACTCCACAGTCCAGAGGACAGTACAGAATAAGAATGAAGGGAAACATGTCATTGATTTGCTGGTACAATAAAGGGCACTTTCGTTTTCTGACCAACGCCTATTCTCCAGTTCAACAAGGTAAGCAATATTCCTATTCTCATCTCAAAAGTGCATATGCCTTATGTCACAAGCCAAAGTGAGTCACTGATAATAAGCCTGAACAAAGAGCTTGATTGTAACTGATCATACATCCTAGATAAACAGTAGCTTTAGTGATTACTTCCCTTTTGTATCTTCATACAGCTGTTCTTTCTTTCCCATACAAAGGTTAAAAAGCCTACTGCTAATGCAGCATCCTTGCCTGAGCTGGTAGAGGCACTTTCCTTTCAGGTTTAAAGATTATATCTTTGCTGATGGTCAGAGAGAGGAAGATGATTACTCCGTAAGACAATATTAGCTCCATTTGCAAAGCATCTTGTAGGATTGCTGCAACAGAAAAATTAATAAACATCATGATGTACTTTGAACTCTAAGCAGATCCTACAATTAATTTTTCTTATCTAGTAAAAACTTAGTCACAAACAAGTATCTTTTTTGCCAGAAGTAGATATGATTAAGGTTTCCTGCTGTATGTTAAACTGATTTTGGCAGTCGATGAAAAGAAACCAAAACAGATAATTTGGATAGTTCAAATAATTACAGAGAGCTTCTTGCTATTGAAATATTTTCCTTTTTGAAAGTATAAGATGGTTTTAAGAACATTTGGAAACTTCTGTAAAATGCAATGACTAAAACTTCTTGAAATGGGTTTTTCAATGAGAATGTTGTTTCAGTTTCTTAGAATTTTTATAATTCAGATTTATGTATAACTGCCGGAGACAAACTGAGTGTAACATAAACATTTAAATACAGAGCCACCAATTCAAAGGCATCTTCTACACTAATTTTCTGAATCCCAAGCAACTCTCACATATGTTTACAGATTACAGAAGCAAAGCTAAGGCCTGGAATTACTGTATGGTAAGCTGGAAAAGCTGACTTAGTGTGTTGTTCAGTGCCTTGCCAGGAGGCTCATTGCCTAAGCAAAGCATGGCTGATCCTGAGGAATTGTGCTGGGCATCCCAGCAGAGTGAGGACTTGGTGATTCAGATGGACTGATGTCTGAGCACTAATGCTGGAAATATTTATGAGAAGGAAGTATGACACTTGGACACCCTGCTGAAGCCAGTCTCTGGAGTAATGTAGCTCCCCATAAGGGCTTTCACCATCAGGATTTCTGCTGTTTTCCTTGTGTTTTTTGCTGGATTTAGATAATTCAGCAGCACTAACTGGACAAGACTTATCACTACAAACTACTACTTGTTTTTTATGGACTAGCATGGAGCATTTGATTATAATTCATAAATATTAGGAAAATACTCTGTTTGTAAACATCAGTGTTAATTGCCCTGTTAAAAAGAGGAGCAAAAGCAGACTGTGCTGGCAGCATCCTTTAAAAGCAGGACATGGAGGTGTGAGCTGTTGTGCTTGTGATTGACCCTGGGTCTGTTTTGACACAGATGGGATTATAGGTGGTTTGTGAGATATTTATGATTACGACATTTGTGTGTGATGGACAAGGCTTTCCCAACTCATTGCTCACCAAATTCTGGCTGGGACAGTTGACATAGTTCACTGTGAATCAGAGCAGAAAACAGAGCCTGGCTTTTTAAAGTGTGATGCTGGGCAAAGAGTCTCTAGCAGGGACATGGGAACAGATGGAAGCTCAGTGTGAAGGCAAGAGACCAGATTGCTTGCCTCTGATTTGGCATCACTAAAGTCAGTGCAGCAAAGAGAGTTTAAACCAACTCAAGAGAAGCTGGACCACCAGTCTCCTCTAAGGTATGCGTATATAAAGGAGGAAGAGGAGAAATCTGTGCTGCTTGAGGCAGACCTGTAGCACAGATGTGCTCAGCCCATGTTACATGGGAGAGGAGGTAGTTAAACAGGGTGAAAAGCCACGTGGGGTAGTTGAACAGAGACTGCTGCCGGTGGGATTGACTGTCTGGTGATGCACAGTGTGTTTGCACTCGGCCGAGTGTAAATGTGTGCGGGCTGGAGGAGGCCATGAAGAGAAAACCTTAGAAACAGTAGGCAAGAGATGGTGAACAGAACACTTAGGATGAGAAAAGAGGTGGACATAGCTAATAATTAACTATTTATTGCGATTTTAAAAAAAGTCAAGAAGGTAAATCTTGCCTGTACTTGGAGTGCAAATCCCACCCAAGCCAGAGGCACCAGGAGGGCAGTACACTTGTCAGAGCAGATCTATGAATACTATTCTTAGATGCAGCAGGTTATTTATTATGGATGTTTTAAACCAGCATGTCACAATACATCATCTCAGATACTCAAGGATGGATATAATTCCTTTGGTCTTGCAAACATATCCTGCTTACTCTGCTATCAAATATGTCATTTCTGTCTAGAACAAAATCCAGTCAGATTTTAAATTGCTCTTAAGCTTTAATTTTTCCTTTTGCTTGTATTACAGAAGAAGTGAGAATTTAAAAGAGATAGGGACCCCCCAGAAATTAAAGAGTTAACTTATTCTAAAGCAGGTCATCTGTGGGCTGGTCCAAATCTCCCCATCTGTGGGACAAGGCTGCATTTTGGTTTTTCACTCTAGATCTGATGCCCACTTCCTCAGCATCTCCATTATTGTATTCTAGAAATAATTGCAATCTTTTCTACCTGGCATATGTAGCAGGATGGAGCAGGCAGCAACCTCACTTGCTGCCCAGTAGGATGCCCAGAATAACATCTTCAGCAAAAAACTGTTGAGCCCAAGATCTTTTTAAGTAGCTTCTTTCTGAGAAGACCTTCCACAGCTGCTCTTCACCAACTAGCTCTACTTAAAAGCTAAACAGTCAGTAACTAAGCATGGAAAACAGAGCTTGGACCACATATGCAAGGAATAAAGAGCTGCAGATGGCATGTTAGCATCTCAAAAGTGACTTGTGAGAAGATAGGAGATGTTGTGGAGCCCTCACAGTTGTATGAAGCAGTTGTTTGAGTCTCTGTGTGGTTCTTACTCCAGCAGAAGTTGGAGTGACAGGTGACTGGTGACAGTCCAGTTTGCTGAAAAAATCAGCTTGTGATATTGGCCCAGAATTGGAAAATCTGGGGAAAGAAGCATGATGTTAAAAAGCATGTTTCAGAATGGATAAGCTTAGGGTTTCAACTTACCTTTTCCATGTGTCCTTAGTAAGACTACAGTCAGAAGGCTGTGTCCAAGTATGGTGAGATTGGAGATGGGGCTGGAGGACCCCAATGAGAAGACCTTGTACAACGCTGAATGTCAGCAATTCCGATAAAGAGCTGTAAGAAATCAAAGTCCTGATAAAAATCCAGATAGCACTTGGATCATGCAATGCCCCTTCTTCTATACTGTTATGAAATATCAGGGTTTGACAAGATGGATGCAAGTGCTGGTATTAGTGGGACTCTCATTTTCAAAAATGCATGATTCTAGAATGGTTTAGGATAAGCGTTTTCAGGAAACAAACATATGTAAACCTTTGTTTTTTTGGCTTGTTTCATTTGAGGTAGTATTTCTCAAGCTTTGCTTCACAAGCATACAGCTTAAAATTTTAAATTTAAAAAAAAAAAGGGTTAAAAGAATGCCAAACCCAAAAGGTGATGCCTTTCTATGGTGACAGGATGGAGGCTGGCAGTCAGCACCCTTTCCAGCATGGAAGCAAAGGCAGGCTGTGGCTGCAGTGCAGGTGGTGTGTTCCCTGGAGTGCTGCCAGGGATGGGAACACAGCAGTGCTGGGGGAGGACCAGGAGGGGAAATGGCTCATCCATTGGATGTGCCGATGAGTCAGCTCAGGACCATGTGCCACAGAGACCTGCAGCTAGGAATGACCCAGCTCTGGCAGTTGTCTTCACTGGGAAGGTGGGCTATGGCTGTGAAACAAGCCTAGGAAAGGCTAAAAATAGTATGCCTATAAAGCTATTTATAGTCTCAAAACAGGGGAATGTTATGGGGAATATAATAGAAAGTGATAGGGACTATATGGTTATGCCACTGCAATGCATTCCTTTAAAGATTATGAATACAAAGCAAATTGCAAAGGAAATACAAATTCTCCAAAGGAAGAGAAGGGGAAGAAAGAGAAGGGAGCAAGAGAAGAAAGGTGATTTTTTTTTTTAACTCTTGTACCAGGAACATACTTACCCTTCCCTGACTTGCCCTGATGAGATGACAAGTGATTTTGCAGCACTAATGCAGCAGGCTGGTGGTGTATCAGTCCTTTTACCTCATGCTGGCCAGATATGTGTAGGACTCATTAAAAGAATCAAAACCACACTATAATAATTACATGAATGTAATGAAGAAATTTTTTTGTTTGATTGGTTTTTCCCCCCACTCCTTGGGCTACATTTACACCCCACTTGAGGAGGCAGAGGTGAAAGGAGAGTGTACTGAGCAATTCAGAGGTAATATAATTTCTGACTCTTGAAAAATCAGACTTTAAACACCCCAAATAAATTTCTGCATGGCTCAGCTGTGACATGACATTTAGTATGTCGCATACTAGCTTCAAAATAGAGCCTGCCAGCTAGGACAGCACGGGGGGCCTGACAGAGATAATGGATGGAATGAGACTTCCAGCTGGAGGGATGAAATGGTGAAGTCTGTAATCAAAACGTGAGTAGCATTTAAGGGCTGATTGGAAAAGAGTTGGCAGAAGGAAGGTGAAGAAATTTTCTTGTAAGCTTGAGAAATGAGAAAGCCAAGGATTGTACCTGTACTGAAATGGTGCTGAGAAAGGATGCAACCAGCCCTGTGCTTCTCTAGACCTGGACAAAATAGTGTTGTACCTGAGAGAAGGGAGCCTCACTGGGCAGTGTGCCATAATCTTGGAGTAAGTGGTGCTCCATACCCTGGAGAGCCCACAATTGAAACCTGTGGGGGCACAAGGTCAAAAGTTAGGGAAGAGACTCCTATGTTCCAGATTTGTTTTACCCACCCTTCCTTCCTACAGAGAGCTTTCTCCAGGAGCAATACATCAGAAAAGAGCTAGGGAGTTTCTTTGGAAGACATTGGAGTTACTGCAGTAGTGTTGGATAAGGGCAGGTCAAAGATAGACCACATGAAGGAATGGGGCCCATTTGTGGAGTGACCTGCTCTAGCACCTGCCTGTGCAAAGAGTGGTTGGTAGAAAGCTGCAGGGTGATGCCTGTTGACTTCCCACAGATTTCTGGAGCAGGCAGGATGGCCATCCCCTATGATGAGCTGAATTATCAAGCCAGCTGTCCAGGCATGACAGGAAGCAGCACTTGCAGGCAGAGAAATGTGTGCTGAACTCCAGTGAGCAACCTATGGGTACTTCTGAGCTCTGGCTCCCCACAGCTGGAACCAGGCTGCTTTTCATTTCTGAGACCGCAGTAACGTGCCAGCCTCACTTCTGTCTCACTGAGTTCAGCCAGTTGGCTCCTTACTGTATTTTCTTCTCTGTGTCAATTGGCACCCAGTGAAGGTCCCCTGTTGGCCCCCATGGGTGGAGATAAGCAAAGGATTTAATTTCAAGGGGCTAATTTGGGACCTCCAGAATTCAAAGCATATAACAGCAAGTTGTAGATACACTGCTCTAGAGGTGACTACAACTTCTTGTGGCCCAAAAAAGGAGAGACTAATACTGTCTATAGGGGACTACAGGAATGTGTGGGTTCCTTTGAATACATGGTAAAAATGTTTGTTTCTAACATCTTTTCATTTCCAGCTGAAAAATGATCCCTCTTCTTCCCCTTCCACTTGTTCAATGTACTACCTGTGGGAAAAGAAATCAAATTATCATCTCTGTTACAGATAATTGTCCAGCTTTAGGGGGAAAAGTGTCAATAATGTTTATTTTATAAGGCATATATAGAAAAAATATTTTTCAGTAGCTAGAATTATGATGTCAATTTAAAACTGTTATGTTTCTAATTGATGCAGGAGTTATAATTAAGAGAAAAAGCGGAGAAATTCCATGCCCACTGGCAGTTGAAGCCTTTGCTGCTCACCTTAGCTATATCTGCAAATATGATGATAAATACAGCAAGTAAGTAAGAACATGTGCATGTTTGTACTTCTTTCACACCTCTGTTGCTGCAAGGTTTGAGTTGTTCATGTTGAGCTGCATCTGAGGGCTCAATGCTGCTTTCACTGAGTCTCTGACAGAACTTCTGTTTAAATCAAAGATCAGATACTGGCTCTGCACAAAGCAAGAACTGCATTGCTGGTATTGGTTTGGTTCTGTCTACCCATCCCTCAGACAAAAATAAAAAGAAATTTTGAGACACAGGTCCTTTGCATCTTATAAATTACTTTTAAGAAGTGATGGGAGGATGAACCAGCAGAGTGATAGGGAATTCAACAAGGGTCTACCAGCCCCACAAGTCTCTCAGGCTAGCTCTGCTCTCCACCTCCAGCAGTAGCTGTTTAGTTGATAATCTATCCTGGTGATATTTGCGTCACCTGGAGCCAGAAGGAAAAAGACATTCAGTTCTGCATGTAAAGCTGGTCTACATGAAAAGAGAGCAGAATGTAGAACTTTTGGCTCCTGAATTCCAGTTGGTGTCCTCAGTGTTAGCTCTTAATGTAGCAGGGAGGAACAGCAGGGAGTAAGAATAGCAGTAGTGAAGCTTGGCTGTGGGAATAGCAATGAGGTACAGAAGATTTCAAGAACTAGAAATTGAGAAGAGAGAAAAAGCACAGATTTTTCAAGCCAGCTCTGGGCAAGGCAGCAGGAATTCAGTAGAATATATGATAGAGGAGGAGGTGGTCACTGGAGAATGATGTTGGAATCTGGTCTGAGGAAATCAATGTGGAAAAAAGCTGGGGTAGTAGATTTAAATGGTTACTAAAAAAATGAAAGTAGGAAAATGGGAGAATGGGAAATCTTATAACTGAAGAGAGAATATTCTGGCAGTCCTAGAATTAGTCAGAACCTAAATATAAAGATGTCAGTCCTTTCTAGTTCTGCCTTGTGGTCCACCTACCAGCAGTGTACGCTCTCGCTCTTCCCCCACATCCTCCCACCTCCTGTTGACAGCAGCAGCAATCATCCTTTGCTCACAATAAACCTGAGGAGAAGCATCAGCAAGCTTCCCAAAACTGTAATGTAATGTGACTGAGGCTTTTTTTTTAGTTGCAAATTGAAGGGATTCAGACCTACATCTCCTATCACAAGGATATTTGTCATGGGTGAGCTCAAGGAATATTTATCAGTACTCTTATTTACTTGGAGTGATACAGAGGTGAGATTATTGCTGAAGTTTGCTTCTGAGAGCAAGGAGGTCTGCTCTTTTACATACTACCAGAAATATCCAAAATTGTGCAAATTTGCTGTTAATGTCTGTCAAATACATTGTACAAAATTTCTTTAAATAATACTTGAACCAGGTGTTAAGTCCCATGTCTGCTTCTCCTTTGGGACTGCAGGATCTTTGGGGTGATTTCTTGCATCCCAGCTGCAATTGTTTAGCTGAACAGTGTTTTTCCCTCCTTTCTTGGCTTTTAGGTATTTCATTTCTCACAAACCAAACAAGACCTGGCAACAAGTGTTCTGGTTTGCCATCAGCATCGCTATAAATAATGCCTACATCCTCTACAAAATGTCAGAGGCCTACCATGTGACAAGGTACAGCCGTGCACAGTTTGGTGAAAGACTTGTAAAGGAGCTTCTGGGCTTGGAGGACACCTCACCCACCCATTGATGCTTTGCTTTGGCGGCATAGGCAGGGGCTGGAGGGAAAAGCAGAAGATACCACTCCTGGAGCGGCAAAGCAAGGAACTTGTGACACCACCAGTGCTGTCATCCAAAAATGCCAAGTGATGCCACTAGAGAGGTGCAAACTTTGTTCCTAGTATCAGTGGGATGTAAACATCTCATGCAGGAAGTGTCACTGGAAAAGCTGACATAAAATTGCGTATGTGAATGCCCTGTGGGAATCTGTACACCGAAAACAGACTCAAATTAGCCGTCATCTCAATGCTATTTGTTGAACAGGGTCATCTTGTAAAGTTCCTCTTGGGCCAAGAGCTTGTCAGAAGCTGGCACAGCTCAGCAGTCCTAGATGGGCATTACAGGAAACTCTGCACCTTCCTGGGAGTTGCTAAATTCCGGGACAAGCCCGTGCAGCTGCCCCGTGGGCTGTGGGTGAGCGCGGCTGCCGTACCACGAGGCGTCACTGCTGCTGTCCTCCGCTGGGACAGGCGGAGCAGGGACACTGCAGCAGGCTCTGGACAAACACCACCTTCACAGGCAGGCAGCCAGGAACTGAGGACCACTCATGATTTCTTCTTTCTGTGTTTTGTTTTTTTCCCTTTGATTTTTATTAATGTAACATAAGACAATTTGATCCCAGTTAGAACACAGGAAAAGTAGGAGAAACCAAGTACGTTAGTAAATTTAAAATGACAAATACATTACAGTGATTTTCTTTTTTCACCATGATGAAACATTTTTTTACACAAACAGTGATTAATACTGTAAGTATTAATTACTGTTAATTACTGTAATTAACAGTGAGTAAACCAGTAAGTAATACTGCCTCACATCTTAACTGCCACGGTCAGCGTACAGGTGAGAAATCAAAATATACCAACTATATTTTTTCTTGATTTCAACTGTATCTTAAATGTTGCTTAAAAAGCTAATGTAATGGACTGTTAAAGTTTTAAGAACAATAATTTCTTGCTTTTATTTTGGTAACTATCAAGACCTTTTTGGTCCACTTTAGAATTTTGTTTGGCGCACAGTTGGCAGGAAAAAAAGTCACTAATAGCCAAGTGTTTCCCATTATCACTGTGGGGTGTTCTGTAGGAATTCTTTTTGGTAGAGTTCAGGGCTTGTCACAGTAGTTGTAATTAAGCAGATTACGTGTTCAGTAAAATAACGTAGCATTGTGTCTTAGAAAAGGAAAGAAGTCCAGCAACCATCCTTAAACCTTGCTAAAACAGAGCAAGCCCAAAGAGTTCTTGTGTTCTGAGTGACACTGTAGAGGACAAGCATCATCGTGAGCTGGTGGTCAAGGCCGTGTTTTGGTGCTTGTGGAATCTGAAAGCCACTGGAGTTTCAGAAAACAATGCTGAGAGAGAGGTATGCCTGAAACGAGGGAATCAATACTGAGGGGAACTACTACCCTGCCCTCTACACTTTATTGATTTCAGTCCACAACTCAATCATCAAAAAACTCTGTATTCTGAAGGTTAGCAGTGATGGACACAAACAGAATTGCATTAACTTACAGGGCAGAAAACCATTTGATTAGAGGACCCAAGCCTGAAAAGTTTTACTCCCAAAGAATGGCTTGAGTTGATTCAAGAGGAATGGAGTGAATGATTGATTCATCCATGTAAATCTTACCAGGTTACATGTATCTATCTGACAAGAGGCAGTAGAGGGTAACCAACATAAATTTGGAAACTCCTCAGATTTCATAATTTTGTGACATGTAAATAATAAGAGAGGAAGAATCCAGCAGGGGTTAGTAAATGAATGACTAGCCCATGGAGTATCCTTGCACAGACACCTTTCTGTTTCCACCAAAGTCTTACTGTTTGGCACAGACTTAGAGGCAGATCTCACCTGGTTGCAAGGAGAGAAGGGGATGGCCATGGCTGACTCCATGGTGGTTCTGGACAGCCTGGGGCCTGTCCCACACATCCTGCTCTGCCTGCCAGCTGCACAATGAACAGCAGCGGGATTCCTAAGCATCCTTTTCACTGCTCAGTCCACAAGGTCTCCACCCAGGAAATGTGGGAGAAAGGACAAAACTGTGCACTGAGGCCTCCTAACCACAAAAGAAAGGGGTGGGTTTGTACCACTCTAGCCCTTGACAATGCCAAGCTGCACAGGAGCCCAAGGATGAATTCAGAATTTCTTGACTCTGCAGAGAACTGAGCCCACCCCTCTTCAGACTGTGTTTGATGGCTGGTTCTTGTCAGTCTTGTAAGTATTCAAAGGGAGACAGCAGCTAGCCTGAAGCATGAAAAATAAATGTTCAGCAATATAAGCCTATATTTTTCTTTTTTTCAGGAAATTTCACAGAGTGTTCTTATTGTTCCCTGCTTCAGACAATGCCAGTCTATATTGGATCAGGAAGTGTAGCTACTAGCTCATTATATCCCATAAATTTATATGGTAGTTGAAACTGGGGCAGTAAGGAAAAGTTTGGCTGGAACTTTACCGATGGGATGGCTTAAATGAAGAGTCCACCTTCCTTACACTCCCATGCCATGCTGGGCTATGTGCAGGATACCCCTGCCCCCAGCAGACATGGGATGGTTTCCAAGACCACCTTGGAGCCACCTGGCATTTCTGAGGAGTAGGCAGACCACTCTCCAGGTACATTGTAAGCCCCTGGGATAAATCTGGAGCCCTTGGCCAATTGTTACATAACTGTGTATGCTTAAAGGCCTGGATCTAGGCCATCCCATACAGAAAATGCCTTTTCTTTTTTGGATGGCTGTAGGCCTGAGGCCTTGAAATATTTAATTTTTCACCAATGTATGCAGTTAATTATGCGGATTACTTGAGCTCAAATCATGAGATCCTAGCTTTTTTGCCTCAGGGACTGGGTCCTGAGTAGTTTTCCCTAGAATTGGTGTTGATGGGGGATTACACAGTGGCTGACTATTACAGGGAAGATGCTTTAGTCTCCTTTGTAGAGGAGAAAAATGAAAACAAAATTATAGCTTTGCAATGAATTTCATTTTCTTAGCCTTAAACATCCCTCATCGTTTGGAACTGTTGTTCTTATCATGCACAAACATTCCATAAGTAAGCAAAAATATTTATATGTATTTGTATGTACAAAATGCCTGAATTTTGGCTCTTGAAGCCAACAAGCAAAAGCCACCAAAGTGTAGTCTACATCTACAGATGACTCTTCCCCCTCATCGTCTCCTTTTGTTGACTGGAAGTGGATGGGGTTGGGGAAAGTTAAGATTTCTCCTTGTTGAAAAAGCATCTTGCACTTTTTCTGTTACTACAACCAAGGCAAAGTAATTAAGGAAGATATAGGACAATTTTTAAAAGGCAAAAGTTTGTCAACTGCAGCTCAGCCTGTGCAGGATTATTTCCTTTACTGCAAACTGGCTTACTCAGATTTGGTTCCCCACCTGCTTGTAACATTAAAGCCTCTCCCTAATTAAAGGGGGGAAAAAAGTCTCAAAGTAGTGCAAGGATGCTCGTTATAGTGTGTTTGTGTCTAATTGTGCAATAGCTTGTGAAATTATAGTTTGGGTTGTTTGTAGCCTTAAGACAATCTGGGTAAGAGATGTGAAAACTTAGCAGTAGGTAAAATGCAGTCAAAATGCCAGCCAAGTCACAGAGAAATGTTTCTAAAGTTTTTCAGGAAAAAAAAAGAAGTTTGACACTGAAGTAGTGAAGGGAGCACAGCACAGCTCCTTTCTCTCCTGCTGAATTGAATTTTCACTGACATTCTAAAAACCGATACTTACTTGTTTAGAACTGTACTTCTAAAAACTGGTAATTACTTGTTCATGGTATGCAAACTTTATTTCAAAGAGCCGAGACCATCAGTAGGACATACTGACCACCTTCTATGCACAGTACTTTCAGGAAATGTCTGTCGTGCCACGATCCGTTCTTGGAAAACATTTCTTTTCCCAGTGTGTAATGCCACACTTGCCAGAGCTTAGAAGCCCCTGGGAAGTGGTTTCCACTGTTGTCTCCATTGAAAAATGCTTCAAGGGCTTGCAGGAATTCTGCCACTTTTTACTTCAGTCCATCTGTACACTTGACAATAGGGCACAATTTAAAGAAATCTCATCTCCATTTTCGATTTCTATTCTCTATCCCCAACCCTTCTACAAGTAGTCTAGGAATCATAATTTATAGAAGTACAACTTTATTTTCTTCAGGTAATTTCTACAGAAAATTGAATTTATCAACTCAAAAACAGCATTCCTGTTCTTTACCTCCAGATATATTTCTGTGGCCTTTTTTTTTTTCCCAAAGATGTTACTTTCTTTCTAACAGTTATTTAGAAGTCTGTCTTGAGCTAGTGAGTAGTGAAAGAAGCCTCCAGTATCTCATTCTTCCATGCCTTAGTCCCCTTGTGGTAGAGCCGATTCCACTAACAAGCGGGGGGCTGGGGGATTATGCTACTCTGATAATTCTGTGCATCTCTGGTACTTTCCAAGCAAGGATTGCAAAGTGCTGTAACAACCTCAGCACTCGTGAGACATCATTAGCTTATCACAGCTTTTCCTTTCCTAACAGACACCAAGGCACAGCACAGATAAGGGGGGTGATGAAACTGTAAAGTAGAGTTTGCTCTCCTGCTGATTAAGGCTGTGTTCTGTATTTTCAGTGACTTGGTTCTTGTTAAAAGCACTTTTCCTAACTAGAAATGAAAGTATGCCAAATATCATCTCCCCCTAAGTAAGGGCTGTGGGACTAAGCACAGGTTCCTTCATACAGGCTGGCATGAGTTTAAACCAAATTGCACTAAAGGTAAGAGAAAATTTGATAAAACGTAGGAGCCCAACAAGCCTAGGGAACTTAGAAGAGATATATGGAAAATCTGAAGCTCTGCAATAGTCCAGTAAACAGTGTGAAATTCAGATAAATAATTACTGAGTTAAGAGAAGTCACTGAGGCTTAGATGGAATATGAAGTCTTCCATCCACCTCTGTTATGGAGTTTGCCATGGCCCTTCCTTCACACTCGGATTGATGTAAGATTGGCTGTTTGTAAAACGAGCTCATCTCAGTCTGGCTGAGAAAAACATTGACGTGTCGGAGACCTCTTCACAGTTTCACAAGGGCAAGGAACTCTAAACTCAAAACAGGTATATATTTGGCCTGCTGTTAACTAGGATACTTGCACCAACACATCACATCATCTACTCAAAAGCAAGCCTGTCATCAGTGCTACTTGATACATACATATTCATTCTTCTCACAATTCTTCCTAAACTTACCTTTGTAAGTATCAGAAGCATCATGAACTGGAAGCACCTTTGTATCATCACCTCACTGTTGGGAAACAGTTGAGAACAGCTGTGCTTTGTAAAAAGAATTTCTTCCTCTTCTTCTGAGTGACAGCTTTGCCTCTCTGGAAATCTAGCCCTGGAGAAGCTTCCTGCCCCACACTTTCCTTTGCTTCCCTCATTCCTTGCACTTTGAACACATCCAAAGCATCCTGCAGGTTCTTGGTCAGTCTGGAAGGGTTGACAACACAGAGTTGGCCCTTCAGTTTACTTCTGTAGTGTTGCTCTGCTGGTCCTTTCTGCTGTTTTGCAGATCTCAGATGAAACAGGGTATTGTTTCTGCAGGCTGTTCTGATTGCAATCACTGTGAAGGTGTTGCCTGCTTTGCCTATTAGTGCTGTCCCAGCAGGTCTGGATGGACCCCAAAGAGGTTTCAGCAGCACCACACCCACTGCTCCAACTGGCATGGCTCTAATAGTCCTCAGCTCTGTGTTGCTGTCATAGAGAGACCTTTGACAGGGTCTGGGGATTTTCTTTGTGTTTTGCTTTGTTTTTGAAGCCCTTTCACTCTGATGGATTTGGTGAGCAGCTGTTAGGTATCACTAAAAGGCCTGAAGTGGTAAATCGCTTTTGTATCACTTTTTGAAGTAATAATTGCTTGTATTGGATGTCAGAGTGGTCCACGTGATGTGTAGTGTGAAAACCTGACCCAGGAGAGCATAATTTGCTGTACCTGAACAACCTTGGATGCCTGAGGGCCTTGGGTGAGGAACCCAGCGGGAGAGGACTGTCGTGCTGTGCTGTAGGACCATGATGTGCAGGACCTGACTGGGGAAAAAAGCTGGGGAGACACAAGATCGCAATTTGCAATCCAAGCTCCTTGGACATGCAGACTTCATAGTCACGTTGGTCTCAGAAGGTTTTCTAGGAAAGGGAAAATTCCAGGCCTATGCAGTTTGCTCCCAGCCCTTGCAACTCTGTTTCTAAAATAAACATTCTGGCAAATGCTTTCACACTTCAAGTATTTACAGTGTGCTCTGGCCTTCAGAGCATTTTGACCTATTTCCACTAGTTCCCCTCAAAAAGCCTAGAAATTTCAAAGCAAAGCACAGCGCACTAGGTTCAGCTGTCCAGAACCCCAACACACTTGTGTCGAAGTAACTTTGTGGTCTTGTTCTCAAATAATCTGTGTCAAGGCATTTGCAAACATGACTGCTGAACAATTTGCATGTCTCTGTGAAACATAGTTGCTCATTTGATGGAAAACAGTTTGCAGGTCTCTACAACTTACTTTGCAACCTGGATTTTTCTTATAGATATAAACCAAATATTTGCCTGGCATTTCAGTACTGAAATAAAAAAATAGCTTGATCCCATGGTCTGGGGGTGATATCAGAGAAAACAAAACTCAGGTTTATGCCAGCAATTATTCTGGTCCTGTGAAGGTGTGGCTAATCAGCGTGGAGGGATGTAGACACAGACACAAGCAGGAGTTCAAGGGCAACAGTGGGTTTGAGAAGGCAGAGGAAAGTTAAGAGGATGGGCACGTGGAAAGAGAGGAGCCAGGTGATCCCTTCTAACTCTCATCATTCCAGCATGTATACCCCCCTCCTGCTGCCTTTGAATTAAAGAAAGGCTGATGTTTAACATAACCAGTCTGCACAGCTGATTGAATAACACAAACCCTGCTTTAGCTACATCCCTGCCTCACTCCATGCCTTTCCTTAGGCTATACGTGTTCAGTAGTCATCAGCCTTGCAGTCACAGCACTGCTGCATGTCAGCCCAGCATGGAAGCTACAGACTGTGGAAGCACCACAGTAGAAACAGGAACAATGGGGATTCTGGAGAAGGAGTCTCCCCATTAACATTTTGTTTTCATTTATTTTTCAATGTGTGCAACTTACATTCCATCAAATGTGCAGTGACAGTTCCACTTGCAAAGATGGGCCTTAGCTGGCTGAGTGCTTTCAAGACCACTGGGCTGTGCTCACACCATCAGCAGCTGCGGTTCTGTTGCAAATTCCATATTCTTTATAATTCTGAAGATTTCTGTTGAAAGCATAAATTACAGAGGTAAAATATACACTGCAAATTACTTTTTTTTTTTCTTTTTAAAAATCTTCTCAGACCAATTTTATAACAGCCAAGTCTTTCAGGAAATGCAGGTGTGTGACCTCTTCACAGTAAGAGACACACAGCTGTGTTTCTGCATGGGACAGGGAACTACTTTTGTGACACCAGTTTTGTTCTACACAAAGGCACGCTTGCAATAAATTTTTACAAATTTTGTACACCATAAGCTGAATTCCAAGTTCCAAAAATGTGAAGTGTGGCAACAATAACAAAATTGATTTATAGTATCACTCTGATATCTTGTCATGTGATTTTATTTCTTCAACAAAGTTTGTTTACAATCAACAACTTTGAAATACAGTCAGATATATTACCCGTTGCTTTTCCTGTCTTGTTCTTTTCTGAAATATGTGGGGAAGATGTTTGGTCATGCTCTGGGTGCCTAAGTGAAAGGATGTAGAGAATATACTGCAAGATAAGTTACAGGTTCACACTCTAAGACCATCAGAATCATAAACCTGCCATCTCCGTCCAGCCACAGGGACAAAGGCATTTTCTTTAGAGAAAATCAACTTGAAAAAGCCTTTCAGTGTAGTCAGCACACAGACATAGGAAAGGGGACCACTGTCTCCCCCTACCATGCCATTCTGACCCTGACAAGCAACATTTCCCAGCCACCTCAGGGCAGAGCAGGGTGGACACAAGGAGAGGGAGAGCTGTCCCAGCTCTCAAATATCTACACTGAACAGAACCAGCCCTTTGTCCTTGCTGCTCTCGCTCTTCCTGGTGAGCATTGTCTGTACCACCAGTGGTATCCACCAAACCCATGACCTGCATGCCAAATGAGTGGCATTTGCAGGAAAAACCAGACATGTGTGAGCTGCAGATGGCAGCTGTTTCACAGCTCCAAGTCAGCAAGTTGCTAGGACCTTAAGGTTTAAACCTCATTCCACAATAAGCAGAAGCCTTGCAGGAAAACACACAAGTGGGGTAACAGCCACAATAAAGGTGTCCCCCATGCCTTGTGGAGCTGCAAAGGCTCCACTGGGACTGGGCATCCCAGCATTCCAGGTGTCTGAGTGTGGCTGAACACTGACCTCTGGCCAGGATCTGTTGGGCTGCCATGTCTGATTTGCTCAGATATGTCTGATTTGCTCAGGGTGTTTCTTCATACCATCTTGGGTTTTCCACGTGAAGGAATTTAGTTTGGACCTAAGCTGTGCTAAGAAAAAGCCAGAATTCCAGGGAAAACAAAATGTTAACAGAAGCAACCAGCAACAATCCCCTTGACCTATTTGATGTCTTTATGGACCCAGTCCATTGGAGACTATTTTTCTGAAGTTGCTTAGTATCACAAAAGGGGACGCAAGAGATTCTGGATGTTCAACACAGCCAAGATCTCAGAAACCTTTTCAACATGTAAGTAGCTACATTGGCAGCCCTTAATGCTGTTTTCAAAGACAATCTGTGCCCTTCACACAAGAAACAGGCTCCTTTTCTCCTTTGCTGTGTGTTTTTTGCACCACAGCAGTCACTGCTGAGCAGCAGGGGAGAACCTGACGAGTTTCTGCTGTGAGACGTCACATCCACGCTCAAGGAGCGATCAAACTCGTGCATGCTTGCAGCTCAGCGTGGGGGCTGGCTCATCCCAAAGGAGTGCAGAGCCTGGAAATGTGTGGGTGCAGCATCAGGGTGATGGATCAGCATGACCTGGCTCAGAGCAGGGCTCCCCGGGACGGCAACAGCCCCGCACGGGGGCCTCCCTACATCATTCCCTGGGCACACACAGCAGGAGGCACCCAAGGAGAGGATTACAAGCCCCTGCAGCAAGAGCAGCTACACACCAGCTGAGATGTGCAGCTGTGCCATAAAGCAAAGCAGGATTTCTCCTTGTCCCTGTCACGGCTGCAGAGTCGTCCCCAGCAGCACAGCACTTTGTTCCCTGGATGTGCCGTGACCTGAGCTAACACTGTGTCTGATCAGGCCACACCATCAGAGGTACAACAAGCAATGCAAATCATCTTTAGCACACTAATTGAATAAAAGAAGGAATTTAATTTATGAAATTATGAAACCCAGGATCTGATTGACACAGACACACACGTTACCTTGGTGCTGTCATTTACAACATTGCCATCCATTCAGATCAGGCCAGGGCCTACAGTAACTCAATCTCCTGTGAAATTATTCTCAGGAGAATTCGCAATTAATTCCAACAACATGGTCTTTATTAATTAAGCCAAACTTAACACGCCCTTTTGCAGTGTTTTCCAATATCCTATTCCACTTGTCCCTCTGTCTCCAGAGAGGAATAGAGAGAATAAAACTGCCACCTCACAGACACTGCAGAGAAGGGCACCCCCAGCTGTCAGCAACTCAAAGCACAGACTCTCCTAGAGCACCCTCACCTGAGATTTGAAAAAGCACTTTACAGGCAGTAATGAGTGGCATCTCATCAGACCCCTGCAAAGCAAAGCCATCTCCCCTCTCTCTTCAGAGACAGTCTCCATGCAGCAGTTCCCTTAGATTACAGCACAGCCACAGTTCTGTCTTGGGAATGTGAGTTTAAGAAATCAATACACAAAAGGTGATGGGACTTGAGAAATCAGAAACCTCTCTCACTTCTCTGATATTCCCACTTCCCCAGGTGAGGGCTTGGGCAGGATTCTTCCGGAGCACCTGCACCAGTGTCACTGGCCTGGGATTCATGTATTTTACCACGGCTTCTTTTGCAGATTATGTTTCCTGTCACAGGTTTTGCCTGGAAATCTGCAGTCTGTCCTTCATCAAAGAAGCAAGAGCAGCAGCAGTGGAGGTTCTCAGATTCAGGGGGAATTGGCAATCCACAAACTTGGATGAGAATCAGCTCCCCTGAGCAGATGGACTCACCTGCCGCAGGGCAGCCATTGCAGCCGGTACCAACTGCAGTGTGAACATACCAAGGTGCAATAGCCAAAACATGCTCCTTTTTCTACTTCTATGGCTCAGGGCTGGACTGCAACCTTAAAAGATGTTAGATATTCCTCCTGCCAGATTCAGACTCCCCAGGGGCAACAAGGCAGGATTTAAGATGGCAACATTGTCTCAAAGCCTTTGAGGAAACAGCACAGCAAACCTCTTCCATCTCTCCTGGACACACACAAAATTTAGAAACAGTCAGCTAAAATGATGCCAAATAATAATCCCCAAAAAATGTAAAGGTTTGAGGGAAAGCAAGGAGGGGAGAGACATTTATTTGCTGTGAATAAGACTAGCATCTGCAGGCAGCCACACTAGAATAAATTGCAAATCACTCTCAGGAACTAGAAAAGTTCACTGCCTACTAGTCTGTCAGTATCCCAGCCTTTTCAGATTGAAACTGTTGGAGATAAAGACAAACATATGAATTAATAGGCATAGTTATATCTTGGACATACGCACTGGAAAAATTGGTCTCCAAGCAGAAGCAATTGTATTTACACCCAGCCACAGAGGAAAGGCCCCATCCAACACTTGCAAAGAAAAATGTAATTCTGTACCTGCTGGTGTTCCTCCAGAGTATGTGTGCTGCTCTTCTCCTCATCCCAATTAGCCTTTTTTCAGTCCTCCTCTCCATTACTGTGCCCAACAACTCACCACCACCTAAAACCCATAGCTACCCTTTATACTGGGTGGAAGAGAAGCATCCCAACAAGTAGCTTGGCATAACATCAGCATAGTGTTTCTGTGTTCAGATAATCACATTTTTTTTCACTCCTGTCCTATAATTAATATTGAACAGGTAGAGTGTTGCTCTGTTCAGAAAAGCAATTTGCAAAGTGCCACTGCAGAGTTCCACAGTTTGTCTTTTCAGACACCAGGTAATGTCAAGTATTTATGAAATTGGTCACGGATGATCACCCACAGTTTGCAGCCAGGCTGAGCAAGCAGTGGTATTAAATACTGCAAGTCAGGTTTAATAAACTTACTAAAGTAGAAGAAATTCTTGCACATTTAATGAAGAAAACCTGTTACTGCAGCCAGGAGCTTGAGGTGGCCCTGGAGGATCTGAGAAGTACTTCAGTAGGACTCAGACCAGCTGTTAAACATCTGTGGCCCTTTCTTGGCTAGTGCAACAAACTGGCCATAGACAGTTTAAACCAATCACCCATGCACAGCAGCATTCTCTTGCCTGAGAAGACAGCAGCCAATTTCAATGAATGGTGCAATACAGTGATTTTAGAAGCTGCTTTTTTGAACAAAAAAAAGCTCCCCTGGCCTGGGGCAAGTACACACAAACACACACCAAGCACAGACATTCAAGTGGATTCAGTGGCTGCCAGCAACAGCTTTCTGTTGCTCATGTGTGAGAAGCAAAACAAATTCAGGAACTTTTTCCCACAGGCCAGCATATATTATCTGTTCCTCGTGATTTTTCCAGTAGCATCACCACCAAATTTCAATATAGAGTGGTGGTTGAGCAGGCCAGTGGTAAATCATGGATCATGAACAGCTTGCAGGCACTGGGAGGGACTCTTCCCTGATTGCTTCCCCAAAGAGCAGCCTGCAGGGCTGATGACCAGGCTCCCTCTGAGCAAGGGAGTACAGATGCCAAACACAACCAGGCTGCAAGGGAGCTGGCCTGCCACAGCCCAAACCCCAGGGAGCTGGAAATGCTGTCTGGCATCCCTGTGGGCGGGACCCTGTGCATCAGGTTTAATCACCAGACATGTCAGACCCTACTCTGCTCCCCATGTGCTCACCGTACCTTTTGTCTCATTGGTTTTATGGCCCCTGGTCCCAACCAGCTCTGCTCCTGTGCTGCAAATAACCAAATGGCTGTTATGCTACCTGCAAGGAGAAAATGCAACAGAAAGGGAGTGAGAAAGAATTTCCTGTTTCTTTCTGAACAACGAGGAGCTATTTCTAGCACGGTGAGGTTCATTGTTGCATGAAAGCAGTGCCCTTTCCCAGCTGCCAGAGCCTCTCCAGCAAAGACAGCCTCACAGCAGCCTGCAGGATTTCTTTTTGCCTGAGGTAGCTTAACCCAGTTTTTCATGTGGATAATGAAAATCCGCAGTGGATGAGATTTGATGTGGCTGCTGCTCTCTGGGGCTCCACGCAAAGGCTGAAGCACCCAGGGATGTATGAGCAGCTCCACCTTCTTAGGGCAGGTTTCTGTAAAAGTGGGTGGCTGCAAGGCTCCCTTCCCTCATTGAAAGCAAACCATAACTTTATCTGAAGTCAAGGGAAGTTATTCTTGGGGTTCAAAAGTTGCCCTTCTCTCCTGTCAGCACCTCAGGCCTGTGTGATAGAGGCAGTCAGCAGAGCACAAACTGCTCCCTAGGCAGGTGACCTAAATCCTGCTTTGCCCAAGGATGCTGCAGGGCACTGATGGGGTTTGTGTGCTGCCTCCCCTCTCCTCCCCACCAGCTTAGGTGCTCCAGAGTGTCTGTCCCCTCAAGCTGGAGCAGTGCAACTGCTCCACAGTCCCTGGGGCTGATGAGAAATCTTCCTTAGAGAGGGACAGCCTTCAGAGGCTCTGGTAGCAGGGCCAGTGTCACACATGCTGGATCTGTATCCCCATGGGTGCACATCCACGCTGGATGGCTGAGGAGCCCAACTCTGCCCTCCCAGCAGGAGCATCTCCGGCCACACAGTGCACCAAAGAAGTGGGAAGAGCAGCAGAGCTGTTGGACTCTGGGCTGCTCAAAGCAGTGGGGAGAAGATGGAGCCAGGAGTGTTTTAGGAAAGAAGGATAAAGGATCACAATTGGGGGATATTTAGGCACCTTCACACAGGCCTTGAGTTTCACAGGAGGCTCCTTGGATGGACCCAAGCCTCCCAAGCCAAGCTGTGGCCAAAGAACTTCACTGCAACATTGCAGCAGTGGTTGGGAAAAGGCATGGGAGTTGCATTTGGCATGGCTGCCAAAAGTTAATTAAAACAACAAAACCAAACTGGGGAGAGGGCTGTGCCTATGACAGGGTTCATCAGTCGAATCAGGCAGAGCTTGTGCTTATTACATGCGTCAGACCAAACTCCCCACAGCGATTCCTCTACCCTTCCACCTCCTCAGGGCTAATTTAAGAGCTGTTCTTTGCAGCCCATAATAATAGTGAGAAAGAAAATCCAATCCTGCTCTGCCAAAAGGAGGAAACTGGAACAAGGGAACCAGCAGAAAACTTGTCTTGCTGCCATCTCTGGCTTTCCTAAGGAAATTCATGCTCCAGGGCACCCAGTCAAAGAAAGAGAGCTGCCAACAGGATGCACGACTCTGATCCTACCCACAAGGGAAGCCAAGTCCATCTGCTGGGAAAGGGAAGGACATTTCCCACAGATAAAACAGCAGTGGAGTGGGATGCATAGGTGGACACAGAAATAACCAACCTGCACAGACAAGCATTTTCTCTGGGAATACCTTGGGCTCAGACTGCTTCTTTTGTATGTGCAACTCCCCCCAAAATCTTTCCTGTGAGGGGCAGGTAACCTCCCCTGCCCCACCAGAGAGCACCAGCACAATAACAGAGCTCTTCACACAACAGCAGGAGCAGTAACACTGCTTGTGACTGCTCCAGCTCCAGCCTGTGCAGGCACAGGGAGCCAGGCTGGCTCCATGCCTCCTCCAGTACAGGTATTCAGGCACAGCCAGAATTGAAGCAAGCAGGCTAAAGGGTCACCTTCCACTCACATAGATTTGGGCTCACCCTTTGTGTCCCCCATGAAATGACATTTATTTAGCCAAATCTATATAAGTGAATGCTTTTCCTATTTTATTTTGATTTTTAAATCTTCCTGGAAAGTCACCCGAGGGTCATTGCTACAAGGGCATTGCTCACTCCTGCCAGGCTCAGCTCTGCTCCACACAGGCTGGGCACATCTTCAGTTTCATGACCAGGAAGTGTTTAACCCATACAATGTGGATCACAGAAGTACCAGAGTACTGGCATGAGGAAAACAGCAGGGTTGGTTCCAACCAATCCCACAGTGCAGAGGTTCCCAGGGACAAGAGCCATCTGCCCTTTTTGTCATAATTCCTCTAGCAATAGAGCCCAGGGTGCCCCACCTTGAACCAGGACCTCCTTTGTGCCAGGTGAGGATATCCAGAAGCTCATACAAGCCTTTCCCCAGGCACTGCTAATGAAGGTCAAAATTCAAATGCAGCACAAAGAGCTTTGCATCCAGGCTAATTGCGAATCCCATGGCAAGCTTTCAGAACTCTATATTACCTGTTTTCTTCAGAAGCTCTCAAAGACTGTCCTTAGGGACTCATGCAATGAAAAGACACCAGAACGTCAAAGATGCCATCCTCTACCTAAGGGACTATTCAAAATGCAAATTCTATGGGCAGACTTCTGTGGCAGTTTTGGATAGGAATAAAATTCTTAAAATCATGTAGAATTTGGTCCTCAAAGGCACTAAACTGCTATTTACAATAAAATACAAAATTAGTTTACTAATCCTTTCCAGGCTCATTTCTTCCCATATTTCCTCAATGTGAAAGTCTGAAATTTAAAAACACTCTGCAGCCATTTTCCATTATAATATAAAAATCAGCCAGAAACATCTTCACATTTTATGTGAGAGGCTGAGGACACCATTTTGAAAGTAGCAAGGAAAGTAATTTGAGATGAGAGCTGAAGATGGGATTCTCCACCCAGCACATTAAATACCAGCTGCTGGCTCACTCCTTCTGGGTGTGCTCACCTGGCACCATCCCTTGGCACGTTCCTGGTGCTGCACTGTCTTCTCTTGCCTGCTGTGCTCCAAAGGTGCTCAGTGCATCCATGTGTTTGTCCAGCCCCAGGACACTTCAGGTGGAAAACACGGATTCAGCATGGACCAAAGGATTTAATAACCCAGTAACCAATTGCCTGAGGAAAAACCAAAGGAATGGAATTAAAACCAAACAGTATTACCTCCACCTGCCCTTCAAGCTCCCATCAATCTCTGGTGTAGAAACTTTCCAGTGCCCATTTATACATTTGCATGTTTTACAGCCCTGGTTTCCACTGAAAGGGCTGTCACATCCATGGAGTAATTTTCAACAATATGAAGAGCTTTTGTCCTAAACCTGGTACCTGGAAGCATCGGGCTTTTTTTTTTTTTTTTTTTTTTTGTTTTTGGGGGGTTTTTTGGGGTTTTTTTTTTGGTTTTTTTTTGGTTTGTCTTTTTTTTGTTTTGTTTTGTTTTGTTTTGTTTGTGTTTTTTTTGTTTTTGTTTTTTGGGTTTTTTTGGTCTTCTCACTCACTACTTGTAAAAAAACAGGCATGAATTAACTCCTTATCCATACTATCCATATACTCCTTACTGTTCATGATCTAACCTCTTCTTGTACAGGCACCCTGCTTTTTTAGCTCAAAATGGGACAATTCTTGCTCCTTGCTGATAAAGGACTTCAGATTTAGCAGGGAAAGAAGTGGCCCCTGGCATCCACTCTGTGCCACTTGGCTTGTAATTGAGCTATGTCTGTCTCCCTTATTCCATTTTCCCCTCTTAAGATTTAACCAGTATGAATACTTTGATCCATTCATGGGAACCACAGAGATTCTCAGGTGCATAATCTCCATCACCCAAATTTTTGGGATGTTCCCTGAGCAAACTGACGGGCCCTCAAGAGCATCAGTTCTGACCAGCTGCCTGCAAGCACTGCTCATGGACATCTAGCAGGGTTCTCTTTGCTGATTTCATCCAGAAAAATAAGCAGCTATAGGCCCAACACTGATTTGCCTTGCCACACTGGATTTGCTGGAAGCTGAGGAAGATGTAAGAGCCCTCAGGATCCTTCAGAGCACTGCCTGGCTGTCCTTCTTACAAAGCCCCAAGAGCAATGTGCGTGAGAAGCACCAGTGGGAATCTTACACAAGTAACAACCATAGGGGTCCCATCCTATTTTTCTGGAGTTGAGAGGAGGACCTTCACCCCTCATCAGCCCTCTGTCAGCCTTGAGGACAGCTCAGGGAAGAGCTGTAGCAATGTGTGACCTGGAAAACCTGCTTCTCACCTAGTTTAAGGGCTCAGTCTGTAAGGGCAAAAGTAAAGAAATGACAGAATCATATTCCAGGAGCTCTGATTCTATGACAAAATGGTTTAAGGGGTTAAACATAATCACCAGAGAAATGGCTGGCAGTTGAAGCTAAACATTCAGCCTGAAAGCAATTATTCATTATAGCAAATTTATATTGGAAGAACTGAAAAAGGGAGAATTAGATCAGCTGAAGATTTCCTAATTCTCAAATTTCTTCTGTTTCTCAAGATGTTTAAACTTCCTAAATTTTATTTTTAAAAACTGTCCTAAAAACTTCCGAAAATTCAGCTGGTCTTTTACATCTGAGCTCTTCCCAGAGGTCAATCCAGACAGAAGCTGAGCACTTGGCACAAACACCACTGCTGAAGACATTACAGCTGATGCTGTAGAGCACAGGATAGCATGATCTCATTTTTCCTTAAACTATGAATTACTGATTTTGAATACATTCTAAGCTGCAGCTCTGCATCTGCTTCTCCCCACCCTCTCACTTTGCACCTCTTTCTCTTCTGCTTCACTTTTTTTTAAATATCTTTTCTACCGAGACACCAAGAAGAGAGTGTGTGTCATTTTCTTTTTAAGTTTCTCCCATGACAGAAGCTCTGATCCTCACCAGTGACCTGAAGATGCCCCCCTTCTCTCAAATAACTCATTCAACAGGAAAAGTAAGAGCAACATCTTCATACAATTCTGAAACCAGCTAGAGAGAGCCTGACACCAGCATGGTGAGCTCCATGCCACACAAAGCACAAACTGCACGCAGGGTGGAGCAATTTCTTCTCCAGACTGTCTAGACCAAAATGTTATATCCCTTTCTAGTAAGAAACTCCCTGTCAAACATTGGCTTTATGTTGAAACCAAGACCTTGATGCAAAGCTTAAAGTCTTTTTTTCTCTCTCACCTGTGTTCCTCCTCTCTTGATACTATAGGTGCTGCTGGCTTTAGATATAGCAATAAGACTGTTTTGGCATAAGTTGTTGTTGTTATTATTGTTACAACAGGCATCTCAACTGGAAGGCAAACCAGAGCATCCCTCACCTCAGTCTTACAGAAACATAAGGCTTGATTTTACAGTCTAGTTAAGCCAAGCTCAAAGGGCTTTCAGCTACCAAGAGTGACAACACTGCCTATGTTTGGGTCATTGATTATTTTCTTTGTTTGTTTGTTTTTGCCAGCCTTCCCTATATTGTCTTATGGAATGGGCAGAAACACTATTCCAAGGGAGGAGAGGTAGGATCAGCATTCCTTTCCTCAAACAGGCTGGCTCAGCTGAGCACAGAGCTGCCACCAGGAATCTACTCCTGGTCACTTCAAAAACAACCTGCTGCACAGGGAGAGAGGTGGCACAAAAGTTGAGGAAAGTATTTTATAGAAGTAGTACTGATCACACTACCAGAGCACAACAGACCCTTGGTAGTAATTTTCTAACCTTGTTTTTACCAGACTAACAAAGGTGATCTTTAATTAATACAGGTTTGACAGAAAGCTATTTGCTACTTCCAGATCCTTTTTAATTAAAAAATACCTCGAAAAGTCCTTGGATTAAAAACATCTTCTGGGTAGAAACAGGAACTTGAAATCAAACAGTTCCCTCTTCCTGCATACAGAGCAGCAACCTGCTGCTTTGCTGCAAGAAATCAAACCAAATCAAAAGGGTATTTTGCACCCATTCAGACCTCTTGGAGGGCTGTAGAGAGAACATCTGTGGACTCAGTTTATTCCCAATTTTTAAGCTTGATTACTAGCAGATCTTAAAATAGCTACTGGATGCTAAGCTGTAAATAAAATGTGCAGACTAACAAAAGCTGCAACTCTGACATTTGTGCTCATTCTGTAATCATGGCCTATTATCCCAGAGTTTTTTTCAGTGGCTTCATTCACTTGAAATGAATCTGTAGAGGAACAAGCCTCTTGCTAGAGATCTGTAAGAAGCTATTGCTATGAAATTACTCACTGTGTTTCCTGCTGGAAGGAGGACACAGGTGATGCCTCTGTGCCACTCGTGGCCATGTAAATTCATACAGCATCTACATTTAAAATAAACCTAAAGTAAGGCAAAGTAGATGTTGGTATTTGTGCACAACAATTAAACATCTTAAAACAACTAAGGTTATGGCAGTAACACCCAGAATGGAACCAGGCAATGCTCTATAGGATCCACTTCAAACAAGACAACAGTCTTTACCTCAAGCAGGCTGCAGCCTTTTTATCTCTCCCAAAATTCAACTTCTTTTCCAAATACAGAAAGGCATCTTTGTGAAAAATCAGGATTTTAAATGCTTTTTTAAATCCCCAGAGAGTAAAGCTTAAACATTCCCTTATAAAAGCAGTATAAAGATATCTGCTTTTATGCACAGCAACAAGCAAGCAGAGTAAACCCATGCATAAAAAGCTGCTAAAAAGCATGACCTGAATTTCCAGAAAATGAACTTTTTTTCAGATCTATGCACTCGGGTAACACAGCAACAAGGGAGATCTGGTCAGCAGCAATGCAAAAATTTGCTGGATGGTTCATTCAGTCCTGCTACTTACTCTGAGAAGTGAACTGGGAACTGTACACACAGGAAACATGGAAGACTCTAAGCAGAGAAGTAACAGACTCCTACATTTAACATTGGATTAGATTAAAAGCTTCTATTGCCAGAAGCCCTTTGTAATTATATTTAGGTATCACCTGCAAGCTCCCAGGTGTTAAAGGGCATTTAAGATAGAGAATCCTCATTTGAATTCTCAAATACAATCAGCAGATGGAAAACTGTTCCTTTTGTTTACTGCAGCTTGACAAGGTTTTTTATTTTTGCCAGCCATTAATATTAAAGACCTATTTCCTTGATTTAATTTAGATTTTGAAAGTCACTGACTTCTGTTCCACAGAGGAAGTTTGTACCCATGATTTCTCCTTTCCCACAGGCTGCTAGACAAAGCTCTTCCAGTCACTACAATTAAGAGTGGAAATGTTTCACTCTTTCCTGTGGATGCTTCTGCAGGTTCTGCTGGCCAATCCTGCCCTTGGGGCTGACTGCAAAGCTGAGTTTCTCAGACCAGAAGCAAACAACCTAGCCCTGGATGCCATGGAGTGGGAAAGAATGATGTGCCCCAAAAGCTGCCCTGTGGCATCTCTGAGGCTGCACAGAAGTTTGCAGATGAAATTTTTGGTCCCATCTTCAGCCCATTTAGCTTGCACCCCAGCTCTGCCAAGGGGATGCCAGGCCAGGCCCTGTTGGCATCCCCATTTCTTCTAAAGGCAGCAGGAAAATTCTCCTTTCGCACCTCCTGAGTGGAATTTGCTCCCTCCCCAGCTGTCCTGGTGCAGGTTCACTTGCAAACTCTCTAAACTAGACCGGTGGAGTGTTTGCCCCTAAAAAACCTTTATTAAAAAAAAAAAAGTATTTTTTGGTTTAAATATTTCCAACAGATCATCTCGTGCAGCACCTGAATGCTCACCCTGCACAAGAGACCAGGGAGAGCTCAGGAGCCCATGAGCACAGGCACCCTGAGGGGCTGAGAGCTGCTTCAGGCCCTGGCACAGGGATTGCTGGCAGCAAACAGTGGGAATCTCCAGAAGCTCAGGCCTAGAGGGGGAGGGGGAGTGCCCTGACAACATATTTTCAGGTGACTATACAGCCAGCATTAGCCCCCTCCTCAGTGTAACACAGCTTCTAAAATAAGACAATTTCCTCAAAATTACAGTATTAAACACAAACAAAATCTCTTTTCATAAATACAAATATGCACTCACATATAGAACAGGAACTTTATGAAGCAACCACGTGAAATGAAGTGTTTGAAAACTACTTCAACCTACAAGCTCCAGGCAGACTTTTACTGGCTTTACTCAGTTCTATTCACCAGCACACACTTATCTATAAAGCGTTCTTCTTTATTTAAGTTAAACAAATTTTCAAGGATGGTTTCCATCTATAAAATGAACAAGTACAAGCTCTGTACAGCAGACTTTTCAAACCAACTGAAAAAAACAGTTTCCAAACTATGTTTTGAAAATCTGCAAAATAAACAGTATCACCATTCTTGTTCTGAAGACGGTAAGAAAAGTTCTCAGGAGACTCCATCACAATTTGCTTCAAGGGCTCTTAATTTATCTTTCAAACAGATGAATTTCTTCAGCATTAAAAACCCCTAAAATCACAGTAAGTAACTTTGGCACACTGTCATGTAAACATAACAAAAGGATACCACTTCTTGTCTGTTCTCTCAAAGAAAAGCATACAGCTCCTACATTAAAACCCCTATGCACAACATCCATGGGGAATTACTGAAAAGTTATTCCTACTTTATGAATATTGCAGTCATTAAAGACTAAAGTGATAGAATATGGATTTTTTTAAAATTTCTTTTTACTAGCAATTCAGATTCAGAGATAAGAGGCAGGTCAATATTGAGAGTTGTAGGTGCTGATTTCAGTTAGTACCATCCTCAATCAGATCAAAGCTGTGAATGGAAATACCTCCACGGTTGAAGCTGAGTGGTTGGGTTTTTTTAACTTCCTTTTAAATTCAGTTTTCCAAAGCCTCAAACAACTGGTTTGCTGCTGAGCTCATATTTCAGCATTTATTTTCCAAAACATGAAGGCATCTATTGCTATGTTTATGAAATACGTTCTTCAAGTTCTCAGCTAGGTTCAAAGGCTACAGGGAGAGACTAAAAGCTGAAAATAGTTTATCCACTGGCCTTTAAAACAGGCAAGTTTTGGAGAAAGTGGATTGTGGATAAGCAGAGAAGTATTAATTATTTATAAAAAAAGTCAGATTATGAGGGATGGGTAAAACTGGATGTAAGGGCCCCATCCAAAAGGTAAGCAGGTACCTGCAGGTCATAACTTCAGACACACAAGGTATCTACGGGCACAGTGAAGCCACCCTGCCCACGAGAGTACCACCTCTACACCTGATGCACAGGTACAGCCAAGGGAAAATAAAAAAATCAGGAACTACTCTACTTCCAGGACAAAGAAAGAGGGGAACTGTACCAGCATACTACAGTACAGCAGATGTTTTGCATCTCCTTAAGATCAACCCTTATATTTTCCCAAGATCCATCCTTCCAAAACCACTTCCTGGCATTCCACGTCTGCACTAATTTTTGTCAATGCTATCTTACTTATTAATACCTTTTTACCTTCCTTCTCATTTTAAAAGCTCATTGAAGCATTTGCTTTTCATAAAAAAGTATATAGTCTATGCAAACATAAGAAAGGACAGGTCAAAGTTGGGGTTACCTTTGACAGCATTGTTTTATAAAAATGACATCAGCTGGACTGAAGCTGCAAAATGCACAAGTTCTATGGTTAAAAACACATAGGCTATGCAGGTATCCAGGCTGATTCCCAGAGTCAAGCCTGAATTCATTCAAAAGCTACATTTAAAGAAACAAAATGGAAGAAAATTCCCCAGTAGTAGGTCTATAAATTAAGCAAGTGCAATTCAGAGATACTACATAGCTGCTCATCCTTGCAAATTAAAATTTAGATCGTGTGCTGTTGTCAGTGGTGTTTCAATTCTAACTTATTTCTACAACTCAAAAGGGGAGTTTGAAACATTTTTTTCCTCATTAGGGCCCAGAATAAAACTCTGCTGAACCAATACACCTGCACAAAAGCTCTGTGCAGTTTATATAATTTTGTAACAAAGGAAGAAATATTTTAAAGACAAAATACTACAGAAATTATCAACACAAATATAAAGTACAGGTTTAACGTTATCCAGAGCACAGGTGATGAATTCCCAAGCTGGAATAAACAATCCAAGCAATCATCTGGGCAGATGCATTAACTTCCTCTATTTTCTTTCTCCTCCTGAGTTTCATGATCTCCAGCGAGGGTGAAGTGTTAAGAAGTAGATCCAGTTTGCAAAGCAAAAGCATCCAGTGTTAACAGGGACATCACACCCAGCAGCACAAAATCCACACTCCTCCGAGTTTCTCTCTCCTAGCACTCCAATTTCTGGTTATACATATGTCAATCACTTTGTTGATAATTATAGGATGATGAAAACTGATACAAATCATTGGGAGCTGACAATATAGATACTTTCATATATTTATATTTAGAGTCCATCATAGAAAAGTTCATATTCAAATTACCAAGTACACACAGGAGAAAAAAAAAACTTCAAAATGACACTTCTGGTTCTGGAAATGACAAACCATGACTTCTATTCCAATGGAGTTTTCAAATGACCTTCTCCTAGTAGTTTTTCCCACCCTCCCTCCCACACTGTTCCCCACAGATGTTTCTTCAGATCCTTTTGTTTACAATACGTCAGTTGTTCCTAGAGTTAATTATCTGCTGTGCAAGTAGTAGCTGAAGACAGAAAGGAACAGTTGAAGTCTGCAGCACAATTCCTTCTTCCTGTGAAGTAATGCTCAGTGACATCTTTGCAGTGCTCCGAGTCCCCTGGATCCCTGGTGTCTGCTTCAGCACTCTACTTTCAGATAAAGGTGGAATACTGAGGTATATAAGTTCCGTGGAAAGTTTTAAGAAATACATCAGTAATTCAATCAAAACTTTGCCCAATGTTTTGCAGTTGAAACAGCACTTTGCTTGTAAGTCCTTCTACTGCTGCAGATTAAGTGTGAATTTCCACTGCTGTGACAAAGAAGGATTGCAGATCTCAACGGTGAGACCACCATTTTTGGCATTTCGGCTGTCTAGACAGAGGTTGCTGCCAACGTGCCTCAGTTTAGAATTGCTTTCAATTTGTTCCCATTTCTGGAAGAGAAAATACAGTTATTGACCTGGAAAAGCAGGAAAAGGAAGAATTCTACATTGCGTCCTTTGCAGTCTTCATAAGCTTCCCTGGCTTGTGCCTGGAAATGTGTACAAACTGCAATAACAGGAGCAGTTTGGATGATTCTTGAGTAAGAGTAAGTTCTGGCAAGCCTTGCCAGAACAGCTGTTCTTTCTGCTAACACTCTGCAAGACACAGAATACACCAACACATTTCCCTCTAGTTCAGAACTTCTCAAATACACTACCTCACCCTGTTACCTGTGCGACACCTTTGGTCTGAAGAAAAAAATGAGAATCAAAATCCATCCACATACCACTACAATACTGAGCACAGAGAAGCAAGAAGCACATTCACTATAGACAACTCTACAGAAATTCAGAAATTTGTCAGACACCTTTCAATTCTACAGAAGATAAGCACTCTGTGCTGTCAAAAGTTCTTTGTCCAAGATAATGTCAAGGACAGAATAAATCCCAAATACAGGATTAAAAAAAAAAGGTGGGTGGTTTCTCTTGTATGTCTACCATAATATGCCTGTAAACCTTATCAAGAAAATCTTGCTTCCTTAGTTTCTTTCTCTGAAGAGTGGCAAGAATATTCCTTCCTTCATCAATAAACAGTGTTTCAGTTACCTGTCTGCAAAAACAGATATAGAAACAAAGAAGCTGGCAGATGATTAGTACTGATGACTGAGCAGAAAGAAGATGAGTTGTTTTATGACTAGATCAAAAAGATGGTATGACTCTGCAAATGTGCATTTCCTCAGGCATGGGAAATAGATGAAGTTACAATGCTGCATTGATAAAAATGAATTTAAGGATTTCTAGTGCTGCCATAAGCAGGCCACAACTGAAAAGAAGGAAAGCCAAACCACATTCTTCTGAGAAACAGCATACATAATATTCAAACGTCACCAAGTGTGACCTTTCAAAAAGACATTGTGGAATATACAAACTCTTTCAGAAGACACACGAGGCAGTTGAACACTGTTACACATCAATGGGTGAAACCTTCACATAGGCCCTGTTTGGATAAAGCTTATTCTGCCCTTATGACATTATGAATCCTAGCTTCACACACACTAACAACATTAAAAGCAGAGCCTACAGAAGATATGACACATCACCAGGGCATTGTTTATTCACCATCCTTGTTTACCCCACTGTCTGCAGAGTGCAATCATGACATACTAACCTGTCTGCTGTCGTTTTCCCTACAGCCCTGAAGTTTTATTAGTGAACCAGGAGCTCTGTCCACAACAGTAAGGCACAAATCCATGTGTTTCACTGACTTGTCCTTTGTTAAGGCCCATTCCTACAAAAAGGAAGAAACAAAAAATGCACAAAATTGTGTATGTTAACACATGCTACCTCTGCATACACAGCCCAAGTTAAAATCCTGCAAATAGCTATGTACAGGCTTTAGAACAGTTCATTGCTTCCCACAGGCCAGGAGATGAAAAGTCCGTTTCAAACAGTAATTCCAATTGCTTCGGTGTCCCCACACCAGCTCAGGGCTGAGCTTGCTGTTTGCTCCCTCTGCTGGCTTTACACAGCTTCTGCTGCTGGCAGTCACACAGGGCCTCCTGGAAGATATTCCTCCAAATGCTTATTTAGTTAGATATTTATTTTTATACGTGTGTGTGTTTGTATCACACCTGTCCCCTTCTTCTATGTGGAAGGATTTCTACATTTGTAAATATATATATATATAAAATTATATACATAAAACCCCTACAAGCCTGGTCTGCAGCACCACAGGCCACCCTGCCCACACACTGAACAAAGCACATGGACCACAGTGAGGAAACAGCAGTTCTTAATACAATAAAGACCACCAGAAAGCAGTGCACAAAAGGGGTAAAGAGAATGTTCCCTCCCATCCAAGGCATGATGTACAACAGAATCTCTGTTAAATCTATCTAAATATGCAACTCTTAAATAGAGAGCAAAGAGAAGCTGTTCTGCATGTACTGCTGCCCAGCTTGTTTGATCTCAGCATCTTGTCACACAGAGCCTGATCTTGCACTGATGTTCAGACTCTCTCCATATGCCTCTCCCCTTTCAAGCTTGGTCTCCAGGGTCCACATTGGTCTCCATTTGTCTAACTACCCTTTGAGAAAAGAAGCCACTTGATTAAAGCCAGGCTAATGATTCAAATCATGCTTATAAACTACTTAAAATGGCATGATTAGCTTCTCTCAAGCAACTTAAGAGGATTTAGACTTGTATAATACAAAACCTTAGACATACAGGTCCAAGCCTGTATATTAAATAACATTTAAATGTTATTTTGCATGTAATCAGTGTTTCAGAAATAAAATAAATGTATAATTACTTTGAAACTCAGCAGATTTAACAATTATTAAATCTCTTTGGGAAGAGATGCTCAGAATACTGTCAGAATTTGCAACCCAAGAGATTACAAGTAATCACAACCATACAGGTCCCAAGCCACTGGATGGGTACTGTATTCTGCAAGTACTAGAATGATGACAACTGTGGAAAACCAAGCAAAGCCAGGACAAATCTGTATATCCCTTTGTTTTCCAAACTCTTAGCTGATAACTTCTCCTTTTACTCTCAGCATGTTAAACTCAGATGACAGCAAAATCACCTGCCTTCTCAGTTCTGACCAGTTTGTAAGATGGCAACAAGAACCATTGATGTATAATAAAATATTAATAGCCACTTTTTTTAGCCACAGCTAAAGGAATTAAGCAAGTTCTTTTCAGAGCTTATCAGGAATTACAAATGGCCCCAAACTCTTCCCTGGTAAGATTTATAGTGAAAAATGACAGTTGAAAATACTACCAGGGATGTAGTAAAACTTGCATCTGAGAATCCTGCAGTGAGTTAGAGCCTTGAAATTATTGCCTTTATTACCCTTCCATCAAAAGGCTGTATGAGCTCCAGCCACAACAGAAATTATGCAAGAAGCTAACCCTTTTAAAAGCCAAGTACAGCTGCTTCATGAAAGCTCCAAGCCCTGTTGCTGGAAACATCTACATGAGGGCCCCTCATGTTAGAAGACACAGTGTATAGATACCTTCCTCCACAGATCAGTAACTATGACTATAATGGAGGTAAGATGGAACAAGTTCCACTACACCAGAGGAGAAATTGTAAACAGTGCATATGCTCAGGGCACAGGGTGGAAATTGGATAGCTTTATTGAAAAAATCAGAATATCTGAGAAAATCTGTGTCAAATCAGAAATAAAAAGTTAGTAGATAAACTAACCTGAAACCTTCTCCTTGAACATAAGTGCATTTGGTTTTACCTTTAGCTCTTTATCACAACCCTGCATATTTGCATATTGTCAAGCACACCACAAGCTATTCAGCCCTCTGGGGGTGCACAACTACCCCTGAGTTCTACCACCCTGGGGGAGGGGAGAGCAGGGGAAAAAGGGGGGCAGAAACTCTATTTTTACTTGGTTTTGCATTTTAAGTTGTGTTGAACATAAGACAGAATATACTCTTCAAGTTATAGAAGATTGCCACAGCCTATAACGTCCTTAACTCCTTGAAAAACCTCCTGATAAGAATAAGGTGCAAAACACAAAGTACAGATCTACAGACTGTGGTTTGTTCCCTATCCCTCTCCTCCCATGCTGTCATTTCTTTTCAACCCAATACGAGTTCTGCTTGGACATAAAACCTGGGTTCGACCTGTCTGAATGTCCTCTCAAAGGTACTTGTTCAGAGCAAGTGCATAGTGGTTTGTCAAGGTCAGTGCCACAGAAAAAAACACATGCAGAGAAAGAAGAGGGTCAGCTTCAGGGAGGGGGAGATTGAAAAAGGAAGATAACTTTGTGTATCTACAAAGAATACACAACATCAGCAGGAAATTCTACAATTTCTGCTCCAAGGCAATTGTGACATGTTTACCCTTTCTCCCAAAAACCCCACTGTGGTTTCTGAAAATATGAGGGTACTTTCATAAAGGTAATGGAAAAAGCCTCCACAGATAAATTCTCTTTAATGATAGGGAAAGGAGGCATTTCTCACATGTTGATTTGAATGAATTGTCATCATACATCTTCCAGGAAATTACTTCATTTTAGGTTTCATCTTATTTTAGGTTTTTCCCCTTCTAATTTAAATTAGAGCAAACTTCTGACACTCATTCAAGAGTAGTTTTTAATTGGTCAGGCTTCTATTTTAACAGCTGTACTTGACACATGAATATTACATTTGATTTAAAGTCAGGTTTAATCTGACAAGGATTTAGTGACAAAGCAGCACACAAAGCAGTGAGAACCTCTGTGTGTATTTCATGAATGATAACTAAGTCACAACTGCATAAATAGATTCTTTGAAATAATTAATGCTCTCATTTAAAGATCTGACACATTTACAATTAGTTTAGGAGTAGCATTAGAAAGGATTTGTTAAAACACTCCCCTTACTGTGAGTGAACATTTAGGCACTGCTGTTTTCTAGAAGAGCCAAATGGGGATTTATGACAGATTTTTTTTATACTCCACTATTGCAAACTGTAAATGACTAACAGTGCAGCACAGCAAAGCATTCTTTTATTTTGCTATCTTAGGCTATATGCTTAATGCAACCCAAATATTTTCTTAAGTAAAAATTGCTCCCAAAAAATCAAACACAACATTTCACTGGAAAAAAGCTTTCTATGCAAGTACAAAACCCCTGAGAAGGAAGCTATGGCCTCTAGTGCAAAAGTAACAAAGGAAGGGGATAATGTGATGCTCAGTGAATGAATCTCTGGGCTCAGATTCTAATCCTGAAAACACAAAATTATATTTGAGGGAGAAGCTTTTTAGCCCATCTGCAACAACAACTGATGTGCTGGTTTGGGTTCATCTTTCACCAATACACAGTAACTGCTTGAGTTTAAAAGGTAAGCTTCACTTTCTTTCTTTTGTTCAAGACTTACTGTAGAAAGCAAAATTAATGGCGTACAGACCTGGTTTCCCCCGGCATTATGACATTCATAAACTCCAACCACTCCATCTGCAAAATGGCCCAAAGTGTCAAGGCAATTGGTACCCTGCTGCAAAGCCCCAAAGGCTATATCTTGATGATCAGGTACCCTAAAACAAAACCAGAAATATCTGCTTGATTCAGTTCAGGGTTTGTTTGGCAGGTTTTTCCTAGTTGTTTTGTTTTTTTTGTTTTTGAAACTCCTTGTTTGTAAAAACACTCAGAGTATTTTTAAGATGAGAGGTTAAGGATGAATGATGACTATCATCTGAAAATCTCAATCATCTTTTGAGGGGAGGCAATTATCTAATAATGAATTGATCAAGCATGAGTAAACTTGCAAGCTTACCACACACACAGTACCAGAAGACTTGTACCAGAGAAGGAGGGTGAACATACAAACTCGGCACAAAAATCAAATTAAAGATGGCTTATCATTTAAAGTGACTCAAAGCTTAATTAGCTCATCCAAGTCCTTTTGTCCTTTCAGGCAACATAGCTTGTGGCAGAAACAGGACACTACCTGTTTCTCAGACTGCTTTTACTGAAATGTTAAAAAAGGGGTTAGGAATTTGAAAAAAAAAAAATCAAAGCTTTTCTGATATCTATTTTTTAATGGTTGCACATAAGTACACTCCTAGCATGGAAACACCTAGGCAAGTCCATTCAGCAAAGCCCAGTTGTGGGTAGAGCCCATGAGTTCACGATGAACAGTAAAACAAGGGCATATCAGAGCCTTTAAAAACTCCAGACTATAATATGAGTACAATAATTCAACCCAGCAGAATGAGCACATGAGGGATGACAGAACAAGACAACATTACATGTAAGTAATGCTTATGGTAGCACATTTTCCAGGAGAGACATTTTGTCTCACAGATTAAACAAAACCAACTATCCTCTGGCACTCTTAAGAGAAAATAAAGGAGAACTTACTTCCTCAGTACCATCCCGCTTTATGAGACTCATACATTAGTATGTATGGTTCTGCACATGTTGCACTGGGGCTGTAATAGCTGGTGCAGCTTTTGCATCTCAAGCCTGATTGTCTCTAGCAGTTACTTAGCACCACTGACATGAAGTGGCCCCAGGAAAAAACCTGAAGCATTCTTACAAGATACACACAATATCTTACACCACTACACTACCAGTATTAGCTTGACAGGCTAGTCAGACTAGTTAGTGGGCTCAGATCTGACCAACATACTTTTTAATGGATTATTTAGCCAAAATCTTTCTATCCTTTCAATAAGTATTTCTTTTCAAGGATTTCTCATTAGTTAGGATGTTCATGTTACAAAAACTGTTTGCAGTGTCATCCCTCAGCCTTTCCCCTTCTCAGTCCTTCCCAGAAGCCAGTGATTATTCAGTGACAAGAGAAAAGGAGACAAGAAGGAATAGGAGACTCAGCTTCTCAGAGCCTTAGACATCTACCCTTGTCTGCCAAACACACAAGGCCCTTTTGTCTGCTGAATGTCATCATTTGTACTACAACGAGATCCAGTCCTCACTTAGCTAGGCATGGGCTTAGGCATAGGCAAAAGCTTTAAAGGGGTGACAACAGGATACAGAATATGTGTTTTTGAGCAAATGGCTTGGGTAGGAGATTAACTCCAGGCTCAGGTAAGTTCAGCCCTTTGGACACTGTTCTCTAAAATAGTGCAGCTGTAGTTGCCATAAGTAGAAAAAGCAGCTAACTATGGAAAAATTACTCTTTAGGAACAGAACTAATAAAAAAAGCAAATAAATCTGCATAAGGCATTGCGTTCACAGAAAAGGTAAAACACATTCTTTACATCCAAGGATGGAGGAAGAGAAATCAATGATTTCTGGGGAGGGCAAAAAAGAAAACTCCATATGAACTCTGTTTCAGCCAAAACTCACCGTAACTCAGGATAAACATTTTCAAGATACCACTTAAAGGGTTTGCAGCTAAGTCTCTTTCTGAGCTCCATTCGGCTTTGAATACTAGAGGAGAAAAAAAGGAGTCAGGCTGCTGTCTTCACGTATTTTATGGAATACACAGAAAACGCAAGAACAGTAGAACTGTAGAAATATATGTTAGAGACAACATCAGATTTAGCACTGCTTTCACCTCAGAAGGTGCTATGACATGAAGAATTAAATAGGGCAAAGAATCACTTGTGACTTACTTGCCATAAGGTACATTCCTGGCTGAAGGCACTGCTGCATAATAGAAGTTTTTATACTCATCCATCCAGACTTCTGCTGCTCTGCGTGTATTTCTAGAGACAATCACATGAAGCACATAGGTTATATTTTCTCTAGGTGCAATTAAACCACGCAATTTTTCCTCAGATTGATTTTAACCCTTCCCAGTACTACACACTCAGTAGCCTCAAGTCAGGCAGCAGACTCCCTATAAAAGACCCAAGTAATAGAAAACCATTGGAGTAACATAACTGAAATCAATGCATTTATAATGAAATTTATATATTTTCCACACTTGTCACTGCTTCAGGTTTTCATCTAGAATTTAACACACATCTTTCAGTTCTTTCTCAAAACTTCGTGGAATTTATTAGGTTGATGTTTGGTTGATCTTTTTATAACAGTAAGTTGACAGAAGACAAATTCAGTGAGTGTTCACCTGGATAAAGCAAACTAATTGGAAACGAAAATCTTAACAACTAGAAATATTTTAAAAATGTCTTGGACATTTCTGAAAACAAATATGCTAACACAGGTAAGATATTTTCACTCTTCATCATATTCCTACCAGTAGAGCACACAAAGTTCCAAAAAGACACAAGCTGTCACAATACTTAAGGCTATGAAACAAACAAGTCTTTTATAGCTGAGGTAAGAGGAAATGCTTTAAAATTTGAGACAGATTGATTATGCTAATAAATGTGAAAAAATCCTAATCCAAATGTTTTACTTCTAATCAAACACATCTCTAACTAAAATTCCTGTATTTATGTAATTGGTGTCTTAACATTTCCTTTTGGATTGCAACATGGTCCAATGGCTTTTCCCCTCCCCTGGCTTCCATGTAAAACTCATTTACTTCTACTGTTCATAATTTTATGCTTTGAAAAGTAAGTCTTACTTCACTTGCAACTGCCACGCTCTGAAGCTTACTTTACATTTGGCAGAAAGTTCACCTAAAGCAGCTGGAGTGAACTCAGTAAGCCAATAACTTCTTTAATATGATTTTCCAATTCAAAAGACAAAACATAATCAGGATTAAGTGAGGAGGCTTGTAGGTTGCTGAGCAAAAAGGATGTCGGGAATAAAAATTTCACAAGACAGACCTGAATAATTTTTTTGTTTGAGGACTGATTTTTTTCTTGCAAAGAAATTTTTTGTAAGTAAAATCCTACTAGATTCAGATTAGAAGCTATGTGAATGTATCTTCACCCGCAGTCTCTCAGGCCTGTGTGAGTGTCAGTCACTCAGTCCCCCTGTCTGCCCAGCAACCAGCCTGGCTGCCCAGAGGCCAAACAGATTTTGGTGGTAAGAGAGGAACTACTTTGTTTGCCAGGGTTTAACAACCCCAAAGGCACTTTCAAGGCCAGAATGCCAGCCTGTATCCCACTGGCCCAAACTCATGGAGGAAGAACAGCTCAGGCTTTGGGCGACACGAATATGGGCACTGTGGAGATGCTGAGAACTGCCTGAACTAGCAAGGCCCTAAAGAACTCAGGGTGCTGAGGAACACAGCATGGGATACACTTAATGTTGAGCCAGTTAATGAAACAGAGCACTGAGAGACCAGAGGCAGCTTTGCTTGGAGCAGACTGGGTCTGCAAGGCTCTCTGGAGTGCTAAGGCAGCCCTGGTCACACAAGCTGTCCTGCCCACATCACACGGCCAGGACACGGTGATGTGGTCCCTCCTCCCATGAAACAAGACTCCCAGTCTCTCACCCAAAATTACCAACCTGTTTGGGCTGCCAAAAGGCTGTGCATACTGACTAGCCAGCTAAAAAGAGAAGAGTCCAGAACAAGCTGCCTACAGCCAAGAGACTGACGATGGCATAAGCCAACACATCCCAACTGCACCACCAGCACAGATTCCATGCACCAAGTTTCTTGGCACCATGGTCCTACACACATGTGTATTAAAACACCTGTATTACAAGGATATCCTACTACTAAGGTTTCTTAACCTCTCATTGCTAAAATTGATTTTAAGGCATCCATTATATTGGTTTGACATCCAAGAAAGCACAAGAAAAGCAGTATCTTGGCAACACCCCAAAGATGGAAAAGCTGCAGAAGTGGGAAAACTGCACAGTATATTCATACATTTATTCACTTTTACTAACCATGCTCCTTGTTATGACACTGTCATTTCAAAACCTCATTAAACTACACCAGTTGCATCCTAAGCTTACACAAAGCAGTTTAAAAGGTAAAGCTTTCAACTCTCCTGATGCACACTATAAATGTTGGAACAGAGATGCGATGTACCGAGGACATTTCATTGCTAGCTTTTGTTTTCACATAAGTACTATTATTCATTTTTCACTGCAGCATAAAATATATATCTCAAAGAATGGGAAAAAAGAAAAAAGATACTAGAGTGCCTACTATACTGAAAAAACCAGGACAGTGACTTTATTTTAGCAGATATTAAATTCATTAAAGTCACCTTGGTGGTATAACCAGCATGGAAGGGAAGAACTACACCCTAAGGAGATTCCTCAGTCTAAAGTGAATCACAAGTCCAAAAATATCAGCAGCTTAGAACATTCTTATGAATTTAAGTACATCTGCACTCTGTGTTGCTTCATGTTAAACAGAATTTGGGCTCCACATCCCTTCAAGTGTAAATAAACAATTTTATTTCCAGCTCTTAGCCAACAGAATCTTTAGCTGAGACTTGTACTTCTCCAGCTCCCTGAGCATCAAGTTCACGTCTCTAAACCAAAATCTACAGTGATTCTTCAGCTACAACTGATACAGCCTTGATCAAAATGCCCTCAGTACATTCACGCAATACTTTCCTCCATATTAAGTCAAAACCACTATGAACATGTTGTTCACAGCACTTTATAGAAGAGAAACTGAGGAGACAGCTCAGTAGTTCAGCTACTGCTATGCATGGGTACCAACAGGAAAATTAACAGGCCTATTAATCTAAGCCTTTAAAACTGCAATTTCTTAGGTCTATAGAAAATGCATTTTTAAACATTGCACAGAAAAGGCAAATATAGAGAACCAAGTTGCCAACAGACTGGCATAAATACTGAAATTCAGTCTCCATAATCATTTGCATCTCACATGCTGATCATGTGTTAATGAAAAGCAAGCAAAGCATATTCATAACTTAGTGTATTGTGGCTTTTTGTGAACAATGAAACTGTTTCTACAAAATGAAGTTTTATGACTGTTTTGAAAATAAAGCCTTCTTTAAAATCAGATACACACAATATTGATGAAATGCCAAGCTAAGCATTTCCTTATTTTCCAGATTCTCAGTCTGTGTCCATGAGAAGTTTCCCTCTTTCAGCTCACAGGTTCTTCTCTCAACCTACATAACTGACTCAAAGTCATTAGTTTCTTTTTAATTGATATTTTATCATGATAGATAATATTGCACATTTTTCTAAAGATGAGATCCTTAAAAGGAAATTACTGCCACCTGCTGACCATCTGAGGAAACCCAAACCATTGCTGTTCAGCACTCACCTTGCAAACACAGTACCGCTCCCGCCGGGAAACGTGTAGGGATGCTGTTTGCGGAACACGTGACCCACTCTGCTGCAAGGGATGATCTCTAGGCTCCCACCACATTGCCAAACTCTGAATGAGATCTCTGAAATAAAAACAGGAATGAAAGACCAACATCATATACTACTGTTATTTTGTATTATATTTACAGAGAAGGCTTTTAGTGATTGTTGTTGAGAAGATCAAGAGAGACAGTTTTTTATAAGTTGTAGGATAAACAAAGGCATATATCTAAAGCATTTATGATTCTGCAAGCTCAGCAGAAATAAACATACTATCTTGGAAGCAAAATGTGTATCTTCTCTTATCTGAAGTTACCAGTATTGCCCAAATCCATAAATCCTGCTGCAATTTGCCAGTGAGTTAGGTATATGTGCTTTATCTGAACAGCAAACAAGAGTAGGCACATTTAACAAATAAATTAATGACCTAGTTTATAACAAAAATTTTCAGCTGAAAATAGAATAACTGAAGATAAGTGAAAACAAGGCAAACTAAAATAACCAATAGATTTGAGCTGTCAACTTATTACGGCAGATAAACGAACACTCCCAAACAGTGGAAGGAATTATATCAAGTCAATGTTGACTTGAGGATAGACCAAATAAAAACATAACTTCTGTAAATTGAAGGTTATGGACAGTACACCTCTAAGCCAAACTAATGATCTGAGCCAGCTAGTGATGACATGAAGGTCTAAAACTTTTCTCAACTTCAACTTCTGATGGCAGAAGTCACCTGGAGAGACAACTTTCCCACAACCACAAGTTAGAGAACATGTCATCTTCATTCCATGTCCAGGGAAAATTTAGAAAAAAATTAAAAGTAAATAAAAAGAGATGCTGTGATTTCAGCTGTTGACAGTGCAAGTTAAATGCCTTTCTTCTTGATGGCCATATTGATGAATCCTAGACAGTCAACATAGCTCAAGCTATAGATAGATCATACTCCAAAAACTTGAATGACAACATCGTCTTTGACAGCATTCACATAAGACAATGGGCAAAACTAATTTTTCAATTTTGTACACCTTCCAGCACCTTAGATTGTGAAGAATATCAAAAAATGTGAGCATTACGCAAAATAGCTCAGTGGGAAACACAGCAAAGGACTAGAATACAGGGAGAAGCAAACTAATTCTTATTTGCACCAACATGGCTTCTAAAGCCTGCATGAAAAAGAAAAAAGAATATACAGCAGCTAAAACTCAAAACAACCCCACAAACTCCTTTAAGACATCTCTTTTGTTATACTCAAACAGTAGGAAATGTTACAACCACAGCAAGTTCAGTGGACATAGTTTTTAAATGAAAAGGCATAAGCAGCACATCAAAAATTCTTTATGAGATCAAGTTACATTTCTGTAACAGATCTGTTCTTTTTATTAAAGTGTGTCATCAATATAGTAGACAAGGAATGTCTTACTCATTCCCTAATTTTAGGAAAACTAGTAAGAAAAGCCTAAGTTTTCTAATTAGACCCAAATCTTCTCATGGTCCACCCAGTTGTCTGGTATACTCTGATTCTCCTAAGCTAATCAAAAGCATCATAAACACACTGAGAATTTAAGTTTTTGAGTTGGAAAAGAGATTGAACTAAACTTGATCCACTTTTTGTACAGCACACATGCATTACCAGTTACATTTAGCAGCAGTCTGAGAATGTACCTATCTTCATGGTAATTTGGGCAATTTAGAGAAAATACTGCAGGCTCATCTTAAAATTTGTCAAATTGATACTGACATGTGAACAAAACCTCGTAACAGCTGCTCTGTACATGCTTGAAGGAAAAATGCTAGCTATTATAAATGAATATGATGTGCAGAATTATTTTGCTAGTCCATTTAGCATTTATTTGCATGTAACACCAAGCCCCTGATGCAGAGCTATACTTGAGAGTAAAGAGGCCTGACAAGTGTGCACATTGAATTTTAAACTGCACATCACAGATTTCCAGTTATCTGCTGCATGTGTCATTTATTGCCAATTAAATCATATGCCATGTGACTTTTACTCATCTTCAATTAGTCTAACAACTAGGAAGAAACCATTAGCTGCCTTCTGCCTGCTTTTCAGGCACCCCTAAGTCTCCATCTTTTTCTTCCCATGGAGGGGGAGGAACGGAATAGAGCAGGAGGAGCCAAACATCTCTTGGCATCCTTGAGAGAGAAGCTGTTGCTTGTGCCCTTTCCTGCTATCAAAGCCTCAATTATCAATGCATAAAAGTAGTTGCTAAGTGCTCAGGAAAAAACTCAGTAGCTCAAGAACACACTTGTAACTAATCAAATATTTAAGTGCTCGAGTGGCAAAAGCGGTTTTCAGAGTGAAAATAGTATTGCTGCATTAAATTCATCCAATGACTTTACAGGACATTTAAAAAATGAAAAATTATTATGTTTACATAAATACAATTTAGCAATATATAGTCAAAATAGCAAGACAACAGAAACATGGAATGTAACTGCTCAAAATACCCGTAGGGTTTCTTTGAGTACTGCCCAGGATGGTCAGAGAGAGAGGACTGTAGGAATGCCACTTCCAACTTTTCCGTGCATTACAGCAGCACTGAACACTTTGTTACCATGTCTCCACACAGCAGACATTTGCTTGTAGGCCCAGCATATGTTTAATGCATATGCAGATTTCAGTAACTCAAAATACTCGTGGGTTTTTACAAGTTCAAGGTATTTCAGGATTTTGCAGCTAGCATGTGCAGTAGAGAAGCTTCTATGCTTAGAAGTGTTCCTAAAACGCACTACTTGCAATGTCTGAGATGCATCTCTACCTCAAAAACTAAACTAATGACAAACTGGAATTCTTGAGGAGGTGTAAAATTCTCTTCCTTTCAAATATTTATTGTTTTAAACCAAGTATACTGGCCTTAACTAGAGAAAACCTTTGCACAATGCTGTAATGCAAACAGCCAGAAAAACCTACTAAAGCCAGATTTAACCACCAGGTCAAAGGAGAATGGCTAAAGCACAAGTTCTCTCAGCCCCTCCTCCCTCTTGCCTAAACCTCACTTGTGTCAACATCTGAAAATAAGGAGCTACAGAAAAAATGCCTTCTCAACCATTAATATCTCATAGAGCTAAAGAAGGGGTATAAAACTACAAAATTCACTAAGTTTAGATGCCAGGCAGAATACTACTGGCAAAGTTCAGAAACAGATAATTCTTCAGTCAGCTAAATTAATTGATTTATTAAGGTGTATGTAGTAATATTAAATTAATTCTCCTGCATTCCACTTTTCATGATTAAATTAAGCAACATCTTAAAACATGCCTTCAACTGTCAGCATTTAAACATTATTATATTTAATTGCCTATCTACAGCCTGCAATTTTTTTACTAACCAACTTCCATTACAAAAAAAGTAACTGCTCAATGAGCTAATACTGTTATTCCCTCAAATTTAGCATATAATTTTTCATTTGTTTTAATTCTTTCATTGAAATAAACGTTTTGGATTTTGCCAATAAAATGTATGAAATTTAAATGCTGGTTTTAACCCTCTTTGCACAAAATCAGGAAAACCACGACTCCTTGACAATAAAGGAAATTATGAAACCTGCTTTTTTTTCAAGTTTGTTCAGAAGGTAAATAATACACATACCTAGGTTTTCTCCACCCCAAACATCCATCATCATGTCATACTTCCCTAGTTCTTCAAAATAGGATTTGTCCATCACAAATAATCCACCAGCTATCATGGGTGTCCTAAAGAAAAAAGAAAAATTAAATTAGTTACAGAACCATGAACGTGCGGGTAACTATAATTTGTACATCAAGATTAATACTTTCTTGAAAAAACTGGCAATGTTTTTGAATGGAACTTATTTTGCATCTATCACTTCAAATGTTGTTTCCACACATTCCTATGGGACATTTCTATGGCCATTACCACCTTCTGAGGCAGCTTCCAAATCTCCACTTGGCTCACAAGTCACTTACTTTAAGGGTGGCGATTTGTGCCAACAAAAAACATTAAAACTGATGCAGTATTTTTAGGCCTCAAAACACACTGACTTTAAACAGAGTGACATCTACTTTTCCTTAAGGGTAAACAATTAACTAGTGTGTTTTAAATGATTTTTTAAATACCATTTATTTCTGAGAATCTCATAATCCTCCATATACATGAATGAAATTTAAATTTTGATGTAAGATACAGTGAAGATATTCTTTCAGACTCCAAGAAAATGATTTCTAACTTTGCTTAATTGCAAACTACAATCTGAGAAATGGTGGTACAGACATACTTTATGGGAGCAACTGGATTTCCTTGTCGTGCTCTTCTTTGCTCTGGGGTCATGTAATCCCACTTGAATACAAGATTCCAGTCAAAGCCTTCAAGAAGAAAAGTAGGATGTTAAAATTATTGTGGTCATCATTCAACTTGTAGTAACAATGTTCACTAAAAACTTCAGGAACCGTAATTAAAATGAAGAATTTAAACTTGTGCAAAATTCTGAGTAGAAAACAAATAAGAAGTCCAGATGAAAGGTAAAGAAAAGAGAGTAAATCAAAACCACCAAATAACTTCGGATTTCTTGTCTTCATCTATTTCACAAAGTGGGAAACTCAAGTGGCTTCCTTACATCAAATATCATATGATGATCTTCCAGCCATTACAAATGCTCCCAAAAATCTTTACTGAATAACCGCCTTTCCACTCTTTAGCAGTGATCTCATATTTACATTTACACAGGCTTTATGCAGTATTCTTGGAGGTACTCTACCAGCAAGAGCTTTCCATCATGAAGGTCACAACTTATTACGTAGGTTCCACTTATCTGGTCAACATTCATTTAACTTCATACTTTAAAAACATTGTGTTTCTAAAGGCATCATTGTTTAAACCTGAGGCAAGTGTTAGAGCACCAAAATCTTACTTTCCTTATGCATATACATGTAAGTGTGAACACACAGCAACAACTGGTCTGGGCCTGTCGTGAGCTAAGGACAGAAGCACAAAGATCACTAGAACAGACAAGATCAATAGGTCACCTATAGTAGCTTTCTACATTAGAGCCACTAAATTATCTCTTTCAGGCAATGATACAGAGCTGGTATAGGACAAAATTCCTATAGGAAACACTTTCAGAACAGTTTTTGTGCTGGGTTATGCTCACAGTCATGAACATCTATTAAAAAACTGCACAAGACCCATAGCCCTCTCCCAGTACACCTAGCAAATCAGCCTTGTACACTCTGCCTGCTGCCAAACACATTTAGATCCTATGAGGTCATGTAATGAATGATTTCCAGATTTCTGGTGCACAGATGTCAATAGTTTTCATTCTTCAGCATAAAGATAAAGCAATTGCTTTGCAGGGAAGTGGAGAAAAAAGCTAATGTAAACAGGCAACAATTACAGCCCTACAAACTGCCTGTCTGCATCCGTAAAGGTGCATAGCAGTGACTGATGTAGGAAGTTAAAAACTCCACAGTTTTCACTTTAACTCACGAGATACTTATCACACACAATACAGAAATTACCCTGAACAGTCTTTATAGCATGCATGGCAGCTCCTTCTCTCCATGTCTGAGTATTTCATGAAGCATTGCACTGTAAAAATGAAAGACTGTCAAACTACTCCAAAACTCCAAGTAGCAAAACTGAAAAATGGCTCCAACCCACAGTACTGCAAAGCCTCCAGCATGAAGAGTAAAATGAGTTCCAATAATTCCATGCAGTTAAAAAGCCACAATTCATCCTAGATAGCCAGCAAAATTACTTGCATCTGGGAGAAGTTGAAAAACGCCCTGTTCTGCAGCAGCAGCAGAGAGAGACACAGTTACTGTGTACTCCAGTGAACACAAGGGGTCTCTTTTGGAACACAGCTCTCTCACAAACTGAACAAGTGTATAAAGCCTCTGCCCATTCAAAACTGCTTTTCCGTCTCCATTTTCACAGACTCCGGGAAAAATCTGCACTCAATGAGATAGTATCAGTAACTCTGTAAAAGGAGTATTTTTAAACACAGTGCATATCCAGTATGAAACTCTATCCAGTGTAAACTGCATCACAGGCACACTCTAAATTATTAGCTCTCAGTTAACTACAGCTTGTTCCAGTAATTGTGGTGTTTCTCAGGGTGGCATAAACAATTTCAGAAACCCCCCCTCAAAAAAAACACAAAACAAAAAAACCAACCAAATAAAGAACCTGTAACATTAAATGTACGGATTTAGTTTTGGCCAGACTTGGGAATTACTTCAGACTTGTACACACTTGAAAAAAGTGTGTACCATTTGCTAGGTTGCTTGTCTTGGGTGATTAAGTCCTTTTAAGACAGAGCAGGCACAAATGCTGTCCCAGCTGTTTCAGCTCTCCATGCTTCAGCCACACAGACACTGTACCTAAGGTTGAAAGCATAGTTCGGTTTCCATGTTTAGACTTGGCCCCAGTGAAAGTGTCCTGTGGTGCCAAATGCTGTAGCGCTTCTAACATGGCAATCTGTCTTTTGGGAACTGACAAATATATTATTTATATTTCAACTGACCCTCAAATAGCTTGGCACACTAGTAGGTGCAAAATTTCCATTAAGGTCAAAAAAGACAGTTTCTCACTCCTCAATCATAAGTATGTAGGATTCATGCACCTTAAAAAATGAAAAACCCAATCTCTTTCCGTGTACACAAGGAAAAAAATTAGTACTAAAAAATAACAGATAAATGAACAAATTAGGTAACATAAACTAAAAGATAAAGCATGAAGGCCAGTAGTAATGAAACAATCTCTCAATCCTCTCCCACTTAACTTGGGAAGAATTTAGCATGAACCCAGCAGCAACCTGATCTAAGGCTTCAATAAAGAATTCCTCCTACTGCTCCTGCAGACAACAATAAAAGCCACACAATGGTATAGAGATTTCTGTAGTTAATATTTAATGAATAGATTGGGTAAGGGCCTTAAGGTTTAATAATGCTGGCACATACAATAGCACAGAATTATACATTAGCATACTGTGAATATATGCACCATAGGTGTCATTTCAAAACATTAATTAAAAGGACATAGAACCTCTCACCTCCAGATCACTGGAGCATATGCAACATTATGAAAATATTGCTTTTATTTTAGTTCACTGCAACAACCTAGGTGACCAGTCAGAGACTAGAATCTAAAATAATAGATTGGAAACTGTTTTTTCCTTCCTCACTTCAGGAAATCCATTCAGAAAAAGACAGGACACTCTGAGAACAGCACTCTAATTTTTATATTGTGGCTCATTTTAGACCTTTTATGCAGACAGTTGTGTTTCCAGGGTTGTAGGAACAATTATTTACAAATAATAGTTGAAAAAGGGGGATAAGTGGGTAGAGAACAACTATTTTAAATATTAGATTTTTGTTAGCACTTAAAGAAGTTTTAAAAATCTGTGATAAGTAAGGAGTTTAGCATGTAGTTGCCCTATCCCTCTTTGAGAAAGAAGATGAGAATAATTTTTTTATTTATTCTTATTTAGGGCTTCAAAATTCTTCTTGCTATTTGCTGTCAATACTTTACACTACCTAGCCATATTGAAATTGTAGTACTTCTCCGTTTAACTGGGGATATTTTCAATGGCAAAGGTATAAATACTACAAATTTTCATAGTCACATGTGAGTGTTTTCACAATTACAGATCATGGCTAACAAACATTTATTTTTTTAAACACATTCCAAAGCCTTCTGCTTATTCAGAAGAGTTTAATTTTTTAAGCAAACCAGCATCTTGAAAAAAACCTCATAGACACTGCATTGTGGATGGGCTTCTAAACTAGTGAGCAATTAAAGCCTTTGTTATCTAAAAAGAGAACCATAAGCTCTGGCTATTAGCTTTTTCTGACACATTTACACAACCCTACAAACCTTGGAGCAAGTCTTGCATATTGGTAAAAGGCAGCATAAACTTACAAGAATTAGTATAATAAAGATGAACTTCTAAAGCAGAGAACAGTAAGGCCAATTAAAATCCAAGCCAAGAAGCAAGTGACCTATGGAACTTGAAACTAGATCTAGGAAAGGGAAGAACAGTATGTTAATTGCCCATTCCACAACTGCAGTGATTATGAGCTTTGATTCTTGATGGGTTTTTTAAAGTCTGTATTCCAGTACAGGTACATACCGCCTTTTAAATCAGCTGACGCCCCCACGTACTGGAAGTTGTCCATATTAATTACATCAATAATAGGAGACACAACTCTGGTCTTGTCCTAAAATAAATGTTAGAAAGTAATATTGAAATAATGAAATCACTATATAAAAATTCAGGCAGGATGTGATGTTGAACAGTTCAGCAGGATTTCATTAGCATGTCTCCCCAGCTCTCCCCCTACTTCCAAAGAGCCTGTGCTGTGAATAGCACTGCTCAGCACTGCTTCAGAGAGCAGAAACCATAGGGTATGACTGGAAATCCTCTTTCTATTCTAGGCTACTTTCATTCAGCAAGCCCCCTCTTCTGACTTGCTCTTGAAGAAGGCAGAAAACCTGTGGTTCTAAAGGCATTCAAGCAAACAGCCCTTCCATTCTTAAGTTTTAAACCCAGTGCAAAGAAAAGCATCCAGACAATTCATATTTTTCACAGCAAGTCTCCAGCCATGCAGTGGACTACAGTCTTATTATTGCAACCTTTAAGGGACACTTAGGTCTTTCTGCAATCAGAAAGGTCTTAGGTTAATGCCAATCCATTTCACACTAGAAGAATCACACTTCAATAACAGATACTCAAGTAGGAAAGAGAACCTAAAAAGTACCTCAGACTCATGGATACTATTAATCTCCAGCAGTTAAGATTCCAGTGGTACAGATAACCACAGTCCTCTATCCAACCATGGTCTCGTATACTATTCTGAGCAATGTTAATTATTTTAACTGATGTTTTTGCCAAAATAGTTTAAGAACAAAAATCTTTCCAGCAACTCCATGTGTATTATCCAGCAGAATCACAAGACCTCAGTGTTCTAAAATAAGACTCATCTAATGTTAGAAATGCAGTATCATGGTTAAGCCAGTTTGTCTCCATGAGTTACTGCTTGAATTCAAAATAAAAGTTTGGAGCTGCACAATTTAACATCATTCAGAGAACAGATAACTTCAGAACAGCATATCATCAAATCTGTGAATATAAAAAAATGTTTTGAACAAACAGGAGGTATTTTGGTAACTCCTATTATAGAGAAACTGTTCTCATGGTTAAAAGAAATACAACCTAAACATCTCAGTTTTAGGAATTTATTTTATAAATATGTCTTGAAACAACACCACACAAACTCTACATGGTGGTGATGGTTCAAGCAATGTATCCCCCTTACTAACCAGTATTATACAGAGCAGACTGGAACCAAATTAGTATGAAAATAGCTTGAGGTCATAAGAAGAGACTTAAAAGCAACTTAGACAAATGCTTTGCTTAGTCCAATAAGAACTTTCAACACCCATTTTCTTTTTATTGAATCTTAACTATTCAATCTCTGCTGATTTTAAATCAGCCCTAATTACATAAATGGCATCTACTAGGTCATTCTGCCTGAGTGAGCAAAAGGTCATGAATTTCTGTATCATCCAAAAGAAGAATTCAAGCCAGCCCAAGAGAATTCAAGCTGAAGACTAAGTGAAAAGCTGAAGACACATTGCTTTTTCCACTCCCTTTACTATCACTGCAGCTATGCCAACCAGGCTAAAAATTTGCTTTTATGAGAAATGTAATATAACATCTAATCTGGTCTCCTACTGAGAATTTATTCATTTGGTCTAAAGCAAACTAGAAATACAAACAAAAAAAGGCCAACCTGTCATATTCCTCCATGGATCACATCTTTAGCTCCTATTTCTGCTAGTGATAGCCTCAAGCCCATGTTTGCAATGACCAGCAAGGCACAGTTTTGCTAACTGTGTTGTACTTGGGAGGCAATTACAATTTACTTCACTGCAAAGCCCTCTGTGTGTGTGTGTGTGTGTGCATACCTTCCTACATCACTGAAATGCTTTAGATGTACCCATGCCCTTATTTTAGGCATTCTATATATAGTGATAGAATTAGGAAACTCCTTTAAATAAAGACTGATGAGACAAGATATCGACCTGTCCAGTTATTCACAGTATACCTATGAGCATAAAATACAAAAATGAAAACATCCTTCCTTTCTTTCTCATTTATTCCTTAGCTGAAATTGAGACAGCTTATACATCCATGCCCCTCTCTAAAAGTATTTTTGAAGAAGATTTCTTTTTCAAATGGTACTACTTGGCCAGGTTGAAACTGGTGGTAAGAGCTGCCCAAGTTATCAGGTGCCACATTAGGCAGAGCTTCATTTAGGCTTCAGCTTATGTCCACCAAGCTGCATAAGCAGGTAGCATGTTGTCTCTATACAGCTGGGCTTTTACTGCTGGTCTGATTATTTTTATCAGTATCAGTGCAACACCACACTAACACCATTTGCTACACCTAGTATATTTAAACAACTCCCAGTTGTTTCACTGACAGCCAAATACCCAGGCTATGTGCATTCAGTCCAATGTATAACCCTCACATTGTTGGCTTGGAAATGTGCTGCCCTTCTGTGACTTGAAATTACAGGATTTGCTCAGTAGCAAAACAGAAAAAAGCTCTGTACATTCTTAAGGCGATGCTTTGCAGAGCACTAGAAAGTTGTTAATGCAGAGACTGCTAAGAAAGCTTGTGGGTCTCCAAATTACAGAGTTCATTCATTTAAAAGACTAAAAAGCAGCTGGCTCCTTTAATCACACCATGGATAAATAAGTACCTTGTTTTAGGATAATTTAATGTAGAAAATCTTTTGCCTTCTAATGGAAGGTGCAACTGGAAAGCCATGTACTTCTTGGTGAACATAATTAAAAGAAATAGCCTGCAAACACTGCAAGTCTCTAGCACCTGAAAATTTGTAGCAAACCACATCATCTTGACAATTTATAAGGAAGTTCTGAATACTCTAGAGAATTAGGCTTTATATATTGTTCTTATAAACCACGAGAAATTATCCTCGAGATTCTGCATTCATTGCTTCCCTCTTCTAAAAGTCTCACAACACTTCAAAGGTTAAACCTCACAACACTCTTAAGAGAAAATATAAATATTTTCCTTTTAGCATCAGATAGAAGTGGACTCACTCAAAGTCAAAAAATCTGAGACAGACATGAAAAAGCAAACCACATCTCACTTCTTAATCTTAGTTATTTCTTCCTTTTAAGACCATCTCTGTTTAAAAATACCTTCCTAAATGCGACAGAGGATTTACTGCTATGCTATGAAAACAGATTAGTTCAGTTCTGCACCAGAATCTTTGAATTTATTTTTCTCACACAATTGCTGAATTCTAAGAACAGAATGTCAAAGTGTTTAGAAATTTGAAAAGGAAAAAGCCAAGTAGATGAGTGCCCATGAAATTGCTAGTAGTTATTGATGTTTTCAGGACTATGTATACTTATTACTATGCTGACATTTTTGAGGAATCAAAGGGTTAACCTCCACTGTCTCCTCATTTAATCACACACACAAAAAATCTAGAGGGCATAAAAGGTAGCCTTAAGAATCAAGCAAAAAACCACACTCCAGGAAGGAGCAAAAGGTACACCAGCTCTAGGTTACAATAGTATCTGTAAACATTCTGAACTCTAAAGTGGTCATCTTGTGTGTATGCTGCTTCTGCATTGAGCTTTTGGTCAAAGTGCTGTAGAAAAGTCCCTAGCAGAATCAGACCCCCTCCAGAAATGCTAGGCAAACATGGCTCCTGAAAAAAGGAAGATATTCTAACCAGGAAACCATCTTTTAGAAGAAAACTGTGGGATGGATCATGCTTCAGTTCAGGAGGAAAGTTTGATATCTCAGGTGTCAGAGGCAGAGCTTTCTAAAGCGGTTATAGCACATCAGATAGAGTTCTGCAGAACTGACTTGATTCAGACTGTTTCTTGGAAGCTGTAAATTCTTATATTGTAACACACACTACTAATCTCCTAACACTGCAACAAAAATAAATGCCAAGTGGGCAATTCTGGAACAGAAAGAAAAAAAAGAAGAACAAAACACTCTTTCCACCAGATATACAATAGAAGCAGCTGCCTATCAGAAAACACAGTATTCATGAACAGGAGCCCTGACCTGAAAAAAGCTACCAGTGAGCAGAAAAGCGTTCATGTCTATTCAGCTTCTTGTCACTGAGACTATCAAAAAATGCTGCCAATTAACATCAACTAACATACTGTCTGCCCTGTGAGCTGAATTAATCCATTTAAAATAACAAAGAGTTATCATATATAATATATAAACACTAACTCGGCCTTAATTATTTGAACAACCAGAAAACTTAAAAGCTGCTTTTTCAATCCCCATAGCTGTTGGCTGGGAATCTTTGCAGATGACAGTTAAATGGAATTCTATATCCATTATTTATTTAACAGTACATCAATCTTTTAAGACTGAGAAAAATATATTCATACAGCTGAAAACTATTCAGTGGTACACAATTAGTGTGTACTATGGTGACAACTGGAAGCAGTGAGTTTTGAAGGATCTAATAATTCACATGCCACTAAAATATAGCTGCTGCAAGAAGCAAAATATGCACCAGCTTCTCCAACCTAATACACTCCATTCAATGCTGGATCTTCACAAAATTGCCAGCAATTTGCTAAGAGGTTTTACATTCTGTTACAATGAAAAGGTAACGCTTTTTCAAATTCCGTATCAGTTTCAGAAAGATAAATGAGTATGACCTGCAAAAAGTCATATATAAAGAAATGGGAAAATTATCAAGTAACTGTCTTACCAAATGCAGGGTTTTGCTGACCAAAACAACCACTTGTCGTCTTATTTCTTGAATAAATAGATGCTTCAAATAGTTTACACAAAAGGCCTGAAAACAGTTCCCATGTCCTAGAATTCATTAGTGCTTTAGCTGCAAGTATTCTCCACTTCTTTTAGAGATATATTTCATGCCTTCAAGTTTATTTTCCTAGTTAATAATTACAGAGAAATTCCCCCAATCCTTCTGAAGCTGCAACAAAAATAGGAGGAAGTGCTATGGTACTTATGTTCAAGGGCTTTTTAGGCTCTAGGTACTTTAACAGTGTCCAGGTTTGAGCTGATTAGTTATTTCTACTCTAAAACAGGACTTCACCTGCTGCTGTGTCTTGGGCAACTTGCAGTATTTCTGGAACACCTAGTAAATCTAACAGGTTATTGCCAATTTTAAGAGGTTCAACAAGGCCAAGTGCCAGGTTCTGCACTTGATTCACAATTTCATGCAATACCTACAGGATTGGAGATGCTGATTGACAGCAGCTGAACATGACCCAGCTGTGCCCAGGTGGCCAAGAAGGTCAATGGCATCCTGGCCTGGATCAGCAACTGTGTGGCCAGCAGGACCAGAAAAGTGATCATCCCTTTGTATTCAGCACTGCTGGGGCCACACCCCAAATCCTGGGTCCTTTTCTGGGCTCCTCACTCCAAGATATTGAGGTGCTGGAGTGTGTCCAGGGAAAAGTAACAGGAAACTATCAAGGGTCTGGAACACAAGCCTTTTGAGGAGGAGCTGAGGGTGTTTAGCCTGGAGAAAGGAGTCTCAGGGGAGAGTTTATGACTCTGTAGAACTACCTCACAGAAGTTTGCAGCAAGGTGGAGATCAGTCTCTTCTCAGAAGTAACAAGCACAGGAAAGAGGAAATAGCTTCAAGTTACATCACAGAGATTTGGATTGGGTATTAGGAAAAATTTCTTCACTGAAAGAGTGGTCAAGCATTGGAACGGACTGCCCGGGGAAGTGGAGGGGTCACCATCCCTGGAGGTATTTATTTAAGAGATGTGTAGATGTGGCACTTCAGGGACATAGTTTAATAATGGGATTGGCATGTGCTTGGGTAACAGCTAGACTCAATGATCTTAAATGTCATTTCCAACCTATATGATTTTATGATTCTAAACAGATCACAGAACCAAACAGAATAAAGAAAATCAGTCACCAATTGACAGCTTCTTCATTGGCATAATGAGTATACAGGGTTTGCTTCCTTCCTCTCCCCCTTTCTGCTTTTGGGGAATGCAAAGGAAAGCATAAGGCGGATAAGTGGAGAACGGGGCATTAACCAAACAGAGTAGCTTAGCAAAGCCATTTTGATCAGAAGTATTTTGGAACCAAACTTTCCTGCAAGACTAGCTTTCCAGAAAGGGAATGCAATTAAGAAAGAATAAAAACCCTGTTGTCTTGAGTGTTTCTTAGTGCTTTTTTGGAATCACACTTCATTCCATTTCCACTTCAACTGAGTTCTTCCACAGCAAGTTAACAAGTATAACCAACCCCTGGAGAAAACAGTATAGTTTAACTCTCAATCCTCTCAATTGCTTTTCCAGGACACAGACTAAGCATCATTTTCATAGAGGCTGAGAGCCTCTAGTTCCTGCTAGTTTCCATGAGAATTTGGTTTGACAAGTCATCCTCTCTCCTATTATCACACTGAATTTTAATGCAGCATAAAGATTCAGGTAAACTGAATCACATCAAGATGATACTGGTAGAGGAGAATCATACTTTGCTCTAAAGATTTTCAGCTTACTGAGGCAGTCCCCAAAGAACCAAGGAAGCATATATTTGAATTACTTGCCAAGACAGTAATAAATATTCAGATTTTATGTTCCTGTGTTCACAGATTAAATGAACAAAAATATGTTTTAATCACAGAACACTCCAATCATCTCCATCATCTTAAATCAGGGAAAAAGCTTCCTCAGGAAAATGAATAAAATTAATCTAGTATAAACCAGATGGCTTTAAAATTTAAAAGCTGCTTCTTCAGGAAATTACTTTACAACTCTTTACTCACCTCAGCTACTCTTTCCAAAAGCGGTTCCAGCCAATGTTCATTGCACTCACAGTGACTATCCAGGAAGGTCAACACTTTGGCTTGTGCTGCATCTGCCCCTCTGACACGGGAGCGCATCAGGCCTGAGAAGTAAAGACAGAAAGTTTTAAGTACTCCCTGGGGAAAACAATCAACAGTAGTGAGAAACTATTGCATTCTAAGTTAGCAGTCAGTTAAATTACTCAGACAGGGCAAATACACAAGCTCCATTATCAAAATCAGATGCTCATTAAGAATTTAGTGAAATGACTTCACACCAAACAGCCTGCAAGTGCCCAGCCTACTGCACTCTACAGTTTCCATCTGATTTAAGCAGAAGCAAAGTACCTTTTCAAAACAAGCGATACACAAATACAGAGTGATCTGTATTACCCTAAGTGGTATTTACACCAATAAATCTTACTTAAGATTGGACCTGAAAACAAGTATGTCCCCTAAAGTTGTACTATGCAACTAAGGAAAGCACTATCATTAACTTACCCTCCCCACCTTTTTGCCACCCCCCATCTTAGTACTTACCAGAGTCTGTACAGTCTCCTATGAACTTCTCCAAGAAATAACCAAGCTTGATTAATTCCCATCTGAGAGCCTTACCCCAACCCATTTGTCTTTCCTCTGTGACTACAGCCATTCTCTTGTTTTGCAGTTTGTTTGGGGTTTGTCTGTTCTGAATAGCTATCTTTAGGCAGAAACTTCTGGCCAAACCAAACTGTTCTTCCCTTGTCTGCGTCTCGATTACAGAGATACTCTCACAGATTTACCCTGCTCCTTTTCTTCCTTTTCTTTTACAATCTGTTCACTGGATGACCTCACCAATCCTTGAAGTCCCTTGCTATAAATACACACATAGCAAGCTTCCTCCCATTCCTTTGCAAATTTCCTACCTACTTTTTTCTACTACTATTCAGAAATTCATTGATTTCTTTTTATCATGTGAGACCAAAGCCAAGTCTGTTCTGTTCTGGCTTTTTTTCCTTTTTAGCTTTGTTTTGGTTTGGTTTTTTTTTCTTTCTTCATTGTTTCCCACTAAATCGGTTCTGGTTTCTTCAGATATTTTCCTCCCTCAACAGAACTACTGTAAAAGAGACCAGCCTGTTACTTACGACTCTCTTTATAAAATAAATATGCAAAACATGACTATGCCAACAGAACACAAGATGCTTAAGAGGAAAAGCTTGTTTGCTCTGACCAACATTCAATAACAGCCCCATCAAGATCCTTTTCCTATCTCTTATTTCAAGTGTGAGCACAGTTCCAGATACATGCTGTGCCCTGGCTCTCCAACATTTTACATTTTATCTGTGCCACACTGACACCTAAGTGTACCTCATAGACTTAGTGCTGGTGCCTTAATTTCACCCTTTGAATCTGTTCTGTTCAGTTTTTCCATATCAAACCATTCCTCAAGCACTATTGCTATAGTTTTTTTTAACTTCTCCAATTCCTCCCTCCAGAGCTTATTATTTCTAAATAATATTATTGAAGACCCTACTGTTTTACTCTAATTCTACAGAAAACACACAACAGTGTTTCTAATTTCAGAGTTTAAAAAAATGGACGTTAGCACTTTGGTCATTGAGTCCTCCACAATCACATTCAGGCTTATAATGAATAGAGCTGAAAAGGTTCCACTGAACATTTGTTCTGTAGACTACCACACCCTAAAACACATCTGTTCCCATAACAAACTCTGGTACTAGAGATGAGACTAATAGCCGCTAATATTTATTTTTGAAAGAACAGCAGTTTATGTCACCCCCTTAACTGACACCATCTCTTCACCTCAACTTTTTCTTTAAAACACACTGTTTTCCTCTATTGTTCACACTACTGAGCTACTCTTAGCACCCTACACATTGGTAAATTTCACTAATTCTCTTGAATTTCATTTGTTTGTGCAATATTTAATCTTAATCTCACAAAGATACAAACTGATACTATCTGTCTTCTATCTGCAAATATTTGTGCTCTTCTGACATAATAGATTTGGCAAGTTATATTTAATTTTCAGATATACAGATACACATTCCTAACCATGTATTTGTATATGCATTGCAAATTAATATTTAAGATTACTAAAAGAAACAAACATCAAAAATGTGTTACTTCATTCTGTGTTTTCCTTACTGCTACCTCCATCTTCAAGTGATGCACTGAAAAATGACATTAACTTACTCAGAACCTGGCAACCATGGCAAGTCATAAAAGACTTGCTTTCCTAATAAGCCTTTGTTCACAAGTATATTCCAATCAGAATATTTAAACACTAAGAACCCATCAGTTATTTCACTAACTTTAATTATGGGACAACACATGTTTTGGGCATGTAGTTTCCAGTTCCTGACAATCTAATGATTCCAGCTCTTCCCAAGGCCTGGCCAGCAGTCTGGAAGATGAAGCTTATAAAAATTAGCAAGCACATATGTGCTAATTCAGTCAGCTATTTCAACTGTCAAATCTCAGTTATTATTTCAAACAGCTGTAGATAACAGTTGCCTGCATCTAATACTTTAAACATCACTGTCAGTGAACTGCTGACTGAAGGGCTCAGTCATGTGAGACCACAATTTATAAAGCAACATAGAAGAAAACACAAATGTAAGACAAATTTGTTACAGGGCACACTGGCTTCAGAAAAACCAGCATACTTGGTCGCAGCCCTCCTGGCTCCTCAAGCCCTCTAGTCAAAGCAAATTGTTTGTCTGACTGCCCATAACTAAATCCATAAAATGATATCTAATAAGGGAACCAGCAAAAAAAGAGGGCTATTTTTAAGCTGCATCATTTCAAACACAGATACATTTTACAGTGAGATCTTGCATACTATGGAAGCAGCTTAACTAAGGATTCAGTGCAGGAAGAGAAAGGAAAGGCTGAAGATTAAATGCAATTCCTGAAGGAAGCTCACACTCTAAAAGCCAACCATGGGCAATTGTGCACAGAACAATACGGAAACAATCACAATTACTGTTTTTACCTGCACAATTACAGTTTTTTATTCCCTCTACTAGTAGATTTATAAAGTGAAGATCTCTCTTCCAATAAGGAAAGCAAAGCAGAATATTCCTTGAAAAGACTTGATGAAAACTAACAGATAAGGCAGCACAGTGGAATTTGTATCTTACTTCCTTAAAATTAAGCCTACCTTCTCGCCGATCATTCCGAAGAACTCGTACTTTTTCAATTTTTCCCAAGAGAGCCCCATCATCAGCTTAAAAAAAAAAACAGTAATAACTTTAAGAATCTAAAAAATAAAGAAAAAAAAATCAAGCGATGAGAATCAGTTTCGCATCCAACATTTGTATACCAGAAGAGAGGCCATCTTCAAAGAAAACAAAAGCTTTGTAGGTGAAAATGTTTGTGGTCATAATTAGTTACTCATCTCACAAGAAATAAAGAAATATTACCAGGTTAAGAAATTACTACACTCACCATGTTACTTAAAGCTAGCTTAATTTTACAGTCTTGAAATAATTTTATTTAACTATTTTCTATTTGCTTACTTAAGAAAGTTTCTACATTACATAGAGAAAAAACTTCCATAAGATTAAATAAACTGCGTTCACTGCCTATAAGAAAGCTCACTTTCTAACCAACATTAAGACAAACCTGACCTAAGCTAGTATTAGTGAAAGTATTAATGCAAATATATATATTAGCTTCTTCTAAGAAATATTACTCTGAGGTCAATTTCAACTGTTTAAACTTATGTCATGATACACTAGTACCTACAAGATATTGACTTATTTTAGATTTCGTAAGATTTTTTTTCTGAGACTGATGGAGACAGGCATTTGTTTAAAACAGCACTACAAAAATATTTGTTGCAAGAACCATGGGTTTTACTTTTATTTAAGATAACATACTATGAAAAAGCTCTTTTTAAAGATACACTTTTATTATTTCCTGTTAGCTGAAGGACAAGATATACTGGAAATATTTATAGAGACTTCACATTTCCACAGTGACAGATATGGAAGAGTTAAGACTTGGTTTTGAACAAGTCTCTGCCAACTCCTATTCATGTGTCCTATTCTCAACTGATTCACCTATCAGCATCAGGAAATCCTACCAGAATAAGCACAGTAAGGTAGGATCCTATAAAAGTACTTACGATCATTACTGTAGTCATCCACTAGTATGATTTCCTTAATAAGATGTGATGGACTTTTTTTAAGGACACTGAAACAGACCAAAACAAAAAATCATTCCAGCAGTGTTAATTTTCCAAAATAATGTCAGAAAAGCAGTTACTTAGTTAAGCTGCAGTAGAATCTAGCCCAGGATGTTACTTTTAACAACAGCTGATGGTCTGTTCTTACAAAAAAGCATGAAAAGAGGCACATGTTTAATTTTGTGTGCTCCTTCTTCCCTGCCTCCCTACCTCCCCCACCTCCACTATTCCAGCTCCCAGAAATCAGTGCAGTAGACAATGTCCAACATGAAACTTTTGCAGATATCTTTGAGTCAAATATCACCTGGGAATCCATCTACCCTGACTTCTTCTTGGAACAGCCAGCCTCCAAACATCATCTGATAATCAGTCCCATACGTTCATGCATTTTAGTTAAGGTGAGCAATTTTGTTTAACATCACTATTTCAGGATGTAAGAACTGAAGATCTCAATGAAATTAAAACTTACCTTTTCCTCTGCAAATAGTTCAATAATGGGTTGTTACTTCCCTTTCTTATCACAAGCTGACAGAAATGAATGGCCTTAAAGAAAAATAAGGCTCTCTTGTGCATACCTGACAACAGTTCGAAGCAAAGCAGATCTTGCCTCATTATGAAAGGTGATCACCACACTGGTGGCTGGCAAGTCTATCCGCCACTGTTTCCGCTGGCACCTGAAAGAAACAAAACCTTGTCAGCTCAACCTAACTTTTACATCCCAGGCTTGGGACACTGCCTTCATTGCAAAGCATTTATTTATTAAACTCACAGACATGCTGCCTAAGAAGAATGAAATAGCTTGTTTTCAAGTGAGATTATAATCAACCTGTCTTTTGACAGTTTTGGCAGCTGTTTTAGTACACACAAGACTAAAATGTCAGTGGCAGATATGGGCAGGTTCAGACAAGTCACCAGACCATCATCACTGCACTATATCAAATGTCTTTTGTGCAGCTGAGTATGAAACCAGAGCCCTTCTTTTACACTAAAAGCATTCAAGGCAATAAGCATATTTTCAACAAAAATGCACAGGTCACAGGCTACCACGTTTCTTCTTCAGAATGGCATGTGTCCACTTCTCCCTTTATTTTTAAAGCTCCTGTAACATCCTGGCCATACTCATAGATAAAACTAGTTTTCCATTCTAATGAGAACTTGTAAGGATCGTGAATATTCAGAACTTGAAAAACAGAGTTAGCTGTGACAATGCTGAGCCAACTAAACACAAAACCATATCCTTCCAAACCATAAAGATAATAAATATTCTACCTATGTCAACTAATTTTTCATCACCTCTAGAAACCTGAAATTCATATAATAAGCAAAAAGAAGCAAATCCCAAAATGCTTCCTTCAGGACTACATACAGTTAAGCTATTTAATCTAATAAAATAAACCTAAAAAAGATATGCTCATTGTATTAGAAACTAACAGTTCTAGAAAACAATGTATATTGAGTTTATGCCAAAAGCACTACAATGTGACAAGTCACAATACTGACTGCCATTTGTGCAGTGACACACACCAGTGATGTATTTCTTCCATGTCCTTTAATTAAGGCTAGAGTTCTAACAGGCCTAGCTGTCTTCAGAAAGAATAAACCCAACTAGCATACACCTGGAGCAAATTCAGCGATTCATTTCAGTACTTATTTCAGCAATTCAATTTCTGTAATCTGTGCAGTATTAATCAGACCAGTTTTTAAGAGAAGTTTGCCACCCACACTTCTAAAACTAGGCTTCTGCCTCTATAAAAACCCACTCCACACCCAATTAAACACCTGCAACGTGCACCATAAACAATACAACCTCCACCTTCTTGGAATCAGAGAGCAAGCAGCAATGTGTTTCTTCCCTTGGCCCGCCCTACAACAACCCAACAACCTGTGGTATTTTTGGTACAACATAAGCATAGTGTCACACATTAGTGCGTGCACGAAACAAAACATTCTCATGCTGCAGTGACCTCACTTGGCTCTGCACAAAAACAGTCTAAGCCAAGCCTGCAACTGCTGTGTCAGATTAGCAGGGGTGTCTCTGGCTCTGTGGTGGGTGCATGTCACTAGAGCCCCGCGTGGAACAAATAAATCTCAAATGCCTGTGCTCCTGAAAAATAAAGAGCAGCTCCTCTACTGTGAGCTCCTGGCAATTCATCTAGACAGCTAAAAGACATGTAATTATTATACTCCAAAGTCTGCGGTGCCAAAGATATTCTTTATCCTGCTAGCTTTCAAATTACCCACAGAGGACAGAGCTACTATGCACACAGTTATCACACAAAGGACTTGCATTAGAATAATTAAAAAGACACATTAAACTTATATTGATCTCTTTGCAGAAGAGAGCACTTGAGCCAGATCACATATTAGGGGGAATTACTCAAGGCAATGAAGCCTCTCAATTTTAAGAAAACTCAAGAGAAGAGCACTACTGTGTATTTCTGAGGGAGAAATAAGACTTCTAGTCATCCAAATAAAACTGAAGGAATGTTTCAACAAGTATCACTGTTTTCAGCTCTTCATAAATCCCTGCTTTAACTAACTCAATATCAGTCTTCCTCCTACTCTGCTGTGTCAACAGGGCCACAGTTAAAATTCAAACCAAAGAAACAATGTCATTATTTTTGGCACAAAGTTTAAACTTTGTCTCCTCAAGCTGCAGCACTTCAATTTTATATGCAGAGTAAAAAAATACATTTATTTAAGACAGAACTTGAACTGAAAATTTCAATCAAGACCTTCAATGTTTAACATGGTCGGTAAAAATCAGTTAAAACATGAAAAGTACATTTCTTCCCCCAGTGATTTGGACTGGTTCATTTAATTAATAATTTTTCCCAGAACCTCTAATTTGTTTGAAACCACTCTTTGGCAGAAATATACAGTGCAAGGAGAATATTCATTTCAACTGGTACTAAAGGCACAGGAAAGTTTGTTTCTTGTCTACCTAAGAATAAAGCTTAAGCGTGAGGTCAGAAGCTTCTAATAGGTGCCAAATGACAAAGAAAACAGTTCAGTGCAGCTATAGTACTTGACAGTAATTCTTTAAAATCATCACAACACATCAACTAGAAGATGTGACCAGAAATCACTACTCCAAAGCATACATGGGGAACATTGGTCCACAAAAAACATGGAGTATTTAATCCTTTACCCCCCTTGGGAAACTATTTTACATTGACAGAAGGACAGCTCTGTGAGTTTGCTATTACAACTGTGACACCCACTTGTCACTTTCTGGATTTCCCAAATCTACCATGAAATGAAAGGAAACCCAGAGGTTTCTTAGAGTTGTTGTGAGCATCAGCCCAAGTGGTAGTTGTGAGCATCAGCTGGAGTGAGAATCCATGTTCCTGCTCAGAGCTCTCTCCACTTCCTTTCTTATGTTGTATCTGCCTGTTTCTCCCTTCTTCCTTTTGCTTAAAACAAAGGCAAGCAGCTAAAATGAGTGAACCAAAAGTGTCTGGTGGTACTGCTGGCATGCTTTCACAAAAAGCACGAGGAAAACTTTTTGTCTTCCTGCTAGTATAAGTTTGCATGATGTAAATATAGACTTAATAATATAGTATTAAAAAGATGCATAGTTACACTCACATCTACATATGTAATGCAGAATCCTGATAAACTCTTTCTAAACAGTCTAGAAAATTTCAGCAATTAAAAAATTCTGCTATGTAATTTTTTTAAAGTCAATGAGCCTCTTGGACACATCAATACAATTAATAACAAATTACTTAAGAAGAAACAAAGTATTTTTTCACCCAGGTTTCTTTCCTTAATGAAGACTGCAACAGCTCCACAAGAGATCTTAATCCCAACCCAGCTGCCTTCAATTTTATTAGAAACTAACATGCTTCAAAGTGTTTTGTGCTCAGATAGTCTTCTTCCTATGGCTATTGCTTTTATTCTTTCCATTGCACACTTCCCAAAAAAATATTTCATGCAGTTTTTACAGCTTTTGCAGTGAAAGGTCGTCCCAAAATAGAATGAAAACTAAATGCAACATGGCAGGGAACTCATTAAGAACAGCTTGTAAGACTGACTGTAACTGATTGCTTCAGTTTGTTTTACTGTTTGGTTCATTTTTTCTTTAAAAGATGACTATTCACAGACTGATAGGCACTTAAATCTGCTCCATGGCACAGTCTAAGTAATAATCCCAGCTCAGATATAGCCTTTCCCCAGTAACATCTCTCTCTGGGTTCTTTTTCAGCTCTGTTTAGTGGAAACACTTAAGCAAGCCAGCATATAATAACAAGACTAACATTTAAAAGAAACATGGCCATCGTAATATAATTTATGTCTGTATGTCTCTCTTATTCAAGTTGTTCTCAACAGACAGCCTTTGTCTTTAGAGACATGCCCCCCCCCCCCCAAGGTGATTAGGTATCTAAAAAAATTCAAATTCAGCATATCTGAATCATAGAAACTTCTAAAAGTTGGTAGTTGAATTTGATCTCTTGGAAAAGAATACCTGATCTAAAAAGTTAGAATACGTTTCTTGTGGAAAGTATATGCTATGAAGAAAACTCAAAAGTAATTTGAAACTCCTCAGTACAACACCACAAACATCGTGCTTTTTACTGCTTTCTTGACAACAGGTGAACCACCAGATTCTTCCTACTTTGACATGCAATTAGCAACAAATTACTTGCTTTACTCCATCTACAACTACTTTGCATAAGAAACCTAAACCCACACTATTATACAAGGGATTTCAAAAATGACTGAGTTTCTACACAAATTTTCTTCACTAGGCCATTTCTGATTAAAGAGCTTTATGGGAGAAAACAGGAACCTTCCTGTTCTCTTTCCTCTTCTGGGGTCTTTTTTTGCTTCTTCTACTTACGAATCTGTGAATGTACATTCATCCTAACTGTAGAATTAGTTAGGCAAATTACCCACATATGGCTGGCTAATAATATGTTTTGAGACTGGCTTGCCTAGTTTTTAAAACCAAACCAAACCTGGTTTTGTATTTTCAAGTTACAAAGCCCTAATGAACAACTTTTTTTTAAGCAAGACTCATGCAAGTTATTAAATCCTTTTTAAAATGCATGTTTTCTCTAACCAATAGTAAATAATATCTTTCCTTACTGGGAACTGTACTGTTTCCTGAAACTGCACAACCAGCCTGAAGTATAAATCTGTCCTACGTTTACCAGGGTGTGAATAAATTGATTCCTTTAGGTTTAGAGTTGACAATCATCATATACAAACAGAATCACAGAGTGACTGAGATCCAAAGTGGCCCTGAAGATCAGATATAGCCTTTCCCCGGTAAATCTCTGAGCCCAAATTCCCTTGAAGCAGTGCCTGCTACAGTAGGCTCTGCACTGGGCTTCGAATATCCCTAAGCCTGGAGACTTCACATCCTCTCTGGGCAACCTGCTCCACTGTTTGATCATCCTCACCATGAAAGAGACTTACAAACACAGAAACCAAGAAATGCCACCAGATAAACAGGAACAAAGACTGAAATGCAGCACCAGTTTGGATATATAATACACACTGATGCAAGTCCTGGAAACAGAAAAACTTGAGTAAGATTTATTGTTCCTTAACCCACTGTTCAAGGATCAGGCAGTTTACTGTTACTGGCCTTTCTAAAGCTGCAAACTCCTGCTTCAGAAAAAGCAGCTCAAGAGCAATAAATACAGAAAGGCTAATCCAAGCCAAGATGGCTCAGTTTGGCACTTACTGATCATGCCTGGTGTCAGGAATGCTGCGGTCCATTCGCAGTTTGTCACTCTCCACCTGATTGAATTTATTCCGTGCGTACGGATCCTGGCCCGATCGCACCACGGTAGCACCAACATAGGCGTCCTGATCAAAGTCTTGCCACCGAACTTTTCCTACGGTAGAAAAACACGGAAATATCCAAGTTAGTATTCATGATTTAAGGAACAACATTCAGTCATCCAAACACAACTGATGAAATATTTAGCTAAGTAACTAAACTTCAACTGTAGTGTTAACGGTGGAACATCAAAACTCACTTTTGTATATTAAATTTATCTAGACTATCCTGCAAATAAGTATCAAATTTTTAAAACAATGCAAAGAATCTGCAGAAATATGAATACCCAGCTTCACTGCCACAAGGATTCAGAAGTTGACCTATATTAACTGAAAATAAAGAAAATAGTGATTTAAGGGTGTATAGCTCTGTCTGTGACACCTCTGATGTTTGATTCCAGACTCTAATACTGCTTTGCAGTAACAATTCTCCTGTCTGCTACAACAAGCCATAAGAGACTCCTAATCAACATATGAAATGAAAAAAAGCCGTGACCTGCTCTACTTCACGCTTTATCTTACTTCTAGTTTCAACCCTTCCAGCTTCTGATAGCTCTCCTTTTCAACCTGTGACACTTCCCATTCCCTTTAATACTCAAACAGACTACTAAAGGCCACTGGGAAGGTATAAAGTTTGGTCCAGAATACATAAACATTCAAAAAAAGGGAAATATGAACTGCTGGAAGGTGCAATATTGGCTGATCTAATACCAGAAACAAAATTTGTAGACAGGCCTGTTAAGCAGAACAAATAACTGAAAATATCTGCCAGAAACCAACTTAAATAAGCCAGGCTCTTCACCTTTTGGAGATTGATTTCTCAATACATACACAAAGTAAAGGCTTTGCCAGAAAGGTATACATACATAACCAGTCTTATTTCCCTTCTCCAAACAGTAGCTAAGTTAAGGTAGGTCAAAGGATACAGAAAAAAGGCATCAATAGCAAAGAGCTTATGACTGAAAAAGAAAAATCGTATCTCACATGTTCCTGGGGGTGGAAGTTCCCAGCTGCTTAAAAGAAAGCTTGCCTTGGTTAGTTCTTTCTGCAAGAGCTCATAATATTTCAAATGTTTGGCCAGACATATTTGTAAGCAAAACATAAGGATTCATAGAAGAGAAGAGAAGCAAAACGTGTGATGCTATCTCATCAGTAGTTGTCCTCGTCACAGGTTAAACTTTTTCAATTGTATAAAATAATCAAATTCAATTTTAATTTTTCTGTATGCTTTAGTATGTCAATTGTAGAGATATATGAAATCTCATTGATGTGAAACAGTTAAGCAGCAAAAAAATTAACGGAAATATTCACACGAAACGAAAATTCCTTAACACTTAATTTTCCTAACTCATCCTCAAGGCATGAGGATTTCACTCAAACAAAATAAAAATCACGTTGCTCTGTTATTTTCCAACACGTGACAAATTCTGAGCAAGCATGAGGAAAAAATAAAGTACACCAGCAGCACAGTTAGGAAAATCTGCCAAATCAAAAGCTAGAAATAAACCTAAAAAAGTATGAACCTTGGCTGAATCTTCAGTCAAAATAACAGTCCCAAGGTGACTTGTCTGTAGCCTGCCAGCATCATCCACCAAGAGAAATGGACTACTTTTGTACCAGAGGCTTTTACAGTATCTCAAACCTATTGAAGGACAATACAAACATACCAGCAAAGAACCACACTCCTATTGTTTTATCTCAAAGGAGCAGTGAAGCAGGGAAGATTTAAGGATGCTGAAGCTATAAGCACAGAGAAGTACATGTTGCTAAAATAATCCCAGTACTTTCAAACTACAAAGAATTATTAGAATCAGAACAACTGCAGTGTTTTATGGCTTTCCCTGATAAATGTTTTATGGCTATGGATCTTTCATAACAAATCTTACTGCAATACCTGGAGGTAGTGTCTCCACACTTTGTGCCTTGTCCTCCACATCATTGCCATGCACTTCTTTCCTTTTGGGGTCAATATCATTTGGGTCCTCCTGAAAAAAAAAAGGACATAATCTTTAAAGTAATCTTAATTTAGTTTTGTGTCTTCAAAGTAAACTAGGTTTTCCAGATTTTAAACTTAGAGTGGTCCAAGAAGACAAGGATTTAAGAGAAACAATGATTATTTTCTCCATTTCTTGAAAAACACAACAAAAATTGAGTCAGGCTTTTGCAATTAATTTATGTAAAAATTCTTCTTTGGAGAAAAAAAAAGGAAATTATTAGGAAAGATAATTTCCTAATTATCTTAAAAAAAGAATTCACCTTTTTTTAATCAGTTATGCTCCAAGGAGCTATGTGGGCAAAAAGGTTAAGCAAGACCTGAAGAAAGCCCTGCTCTAATAAGGAACAGCCTAAACAGAAAGTTATTTGAAAAGAGAAATCAGGTTATCTAGCAATTATATCCAGAATGGCAGCCTTACTATTGGAAAAATACTTCCAATATATTTTCCTGTGTTAATGTCATGGGAGTTTATTCTGGGCTTCACAGGCAACTCTGCTGGATTTGTGATTGCAGAGATATTGATGATTTAGATGGGTGGGGGTTAAATAGTTTCACCAACACCCTCCTCCAATTTCCAGCATTTATTTTGAACCTATAAATCTCATTTTCCTTTCAACAGGGAAAGAAAAAAAAACCCTGACCACCACACTTTTGCATTCTTATCACCACAAAAATACAAAATATGAAGCTGGAATTACCCCATCATGCATTTGGAAGAAGTGGAGAAGAGGCTAATTTTAAAACAAAAAAAACTAGCAACTGCATGGACTGTATGCCAATTTGTACACTACACTTAGCCAATTAAGTGCCATCAGCTTCTGTTGTTCTTGCACACTTGCTGAAAGAAATTCTGTTTCCTTTTTTAAATCTGCACCAAATGAGTCCCATCTATAAAACTAGTTATATTGGCACTATCCTGAGAAAGACAAGATCATTACTACAACATGCAAGAAGATACAACACTATGCCTACACTACTCACTGAGTGCACTGAAGCCAAGCAGTGCAGAACAATTCCCATCTCTTACAGGAATCTGCTAGAGTCTCCAGAGCAGGGTGATGGTATACAAAGTGCATACTGGAAAATATCTCTGCTGTCCCAGCTCCTAAGCCACATCTGGGGAATTCTTTGATGGAACAGTAAGTAGTTGGAACAGGCCTAAGTTATGCTGGGGAACATTTCAACCACAAATGATACCATTTCAGATTGTCCCAAGGCATCCCAGAACTTTCCAATGTAAATTCAGCTTAAGTCTCTAAGTGCTAAGTTGGCACTAATACTTAGAAATATGTTGAAAAAGGCAACATATTTCTAAAATACTGAAATTAAAACCTAAATACAGATGCTTCCCCCCCCCAAAATACAGCTAAATCAGTTAAAAACTAAGTACTACTATATAAATACATGCATGTTTTTCATAGCATCATGCATCAAGGATCCCGGAGAGAAGGAATTTTAACAGGTTCTTACACTACACATCCTCATATTGGTACATGCTTTGGGCTACTGGGGTCTGTGAACCTCAATTGATACCTCTGCTTAGAGAAAGCTTTAGGACAACAACAACGAAAAAAAAACAAAAAACCCACACCAACACAAAAACACACTCCCAAAACCACACAACACATTTCAAGAAAATGTTTATGACTCACACTGATGAGGGAAATTATATGTCACTGTGCACTGAGTCCCACCAGCACAGAGAAATAGACACTTTCTGTGTTTTGAGAAAGTTGTATTTCATTCATTATTTGGCTTTGTGCACCATTTTAAAGACACTACAGCAGCACTGAAATCCAAGTATCAACTGTAGCTGCAAAATCAATGAAGCTCTTTACTATTCCAGATGACTGTAATGAGTCGAAAAAACATGCAAGTTGAAAAATAAAGGCAAAACATCTGCTCAAAAGCAGAAATAACAATAAAAGTAATAATGCAGGTTTTTCTCCTGTAATTAAACAAAACAAACTATTGAGTGCTTCCTCATTGTCTCCCTCCCTTTAAAGTCTTTGGGGTAAAACTCTGCCTTCCCATTAATCCTTCTAGGTAGGGTGCATGTGCCATTGAGAATAATTATTTATCAAGTTCTTCCACTTTGGATTTTGTTGCTGTTGTGTTTTGTTTTTTATAAAATAAACAAACTGCCAAAGGCAAAGTTAGATTCAGAAATCTTATGGTTAAATACCATTTTGAATTCTTATAAATGTGACCCTTTCAGGAAACTACTTGGTACAGCCTTCAGACATTTTGAGGTGAGCCAAGCTGCCAGGATGGAAGTTGTCATTGTATATTGCTTGATGCTCACCTTGCCTCCTATGACTCCTTATAAAACAGTATTGTGATGGGTGAGTATGGGGCATTAAGGGATATTTACCTCGAACTTTGTGCCCTAGATTAGGATTTAGTGGCTCTAAAATCGGCAACTTAGTTAAACCTGATACTCTGGTGTAAGCACTAACTTTCATCCAGTTAAGACTTTGGAAGGTACATGTGGGAAACCCCAACCTTTTAGGTGCAAACAAGATGTTACATCCTTTAGCAAGAACTTGAGAGCACAAGAAGAGATTGAAGCAGTTATTGAAACCATAGGCATAAACACACCCAGTTTCTCTATATCATTGATTGCAAACTGCTTCAGCATGGTAATTTGGTGCTATATAGGAATCAATCATAAGTTCAAATGGCATTACCATGTTGCCATCACCACAGAGAGAATTGCTTTTTCAGCTTGTCTTGAGTGAAACAAAATCCCAACTTCTAATGCAATATTAAAAGGCCACTTGCCTTTGAGGAGTAATCTTCTTGGTAAAAGACAACAATGCTGGCACTGACAAAACTCATTCATACAGAAAGCTAAGCTTAAGGGAAGATTGAAAGCAACTTAAACTGCTTAAGAGGAGGCACAGCTCTTTCATCATGAGAGCACAAGAGGGAGATTTAATGAATAAAAATTAAAAAGAAAAGGCTACTGTATTTTTCTACATTAAAATACTAGTAATACTTTAAAATAGTATTTTCCTGACATTTTTAAAAAGAGCTGACAATGTCAGGCTACAACTTGGTATGAAAATGCACATGGACAACCACTTTGAAGTTATTGAAAAATAAAAAGGTAGCTGCCAACTAGCAGAGACATTGACCACACATTAGATGCACACAGAACACCACTAGAATAAAACCTTTGCAGGCATTGCTCATGCAGTTATTTTCTTAGGCCAGGACACACATCAACAAGAAAATAAGTGCACATCAGCTAAAATGCAAGTGTTGCAGGGATTTGGCATATTTTAATTTTACACAACATGTCACTGCTTCCCACTAATTTCTGATTCAGTAGCAGACGACATGCAAAAATCCAAAACTGCAAGTTTTCAAGTCCATTCACTGGGAAATATTACAATGATACTACGGTAATATTTTTAACATAAGAAATAAATGTACATTAAATCTAATTTTAAAATTCAATTCTCTAAATACCTTTGCTATTCCTAAAGCTCTGAAACTAAGGGATGCACATTTATTTAACATTTTGTTAAAACATCCCTTGCAGCCATAACCTTGCACAATTCATTATGGTAAATTGACTAATCTGAAGGTGGGGTGGTGAAGGTTTTTTTAGGCTGATTAATCACAGAGCTGTCGCAACTTTTTCTTTTAGGACACTGCAAGCTCTGCACGCCTCAGAAAGCCCACATGTACTGAAAAACCCTGCTATTACAGCTCAGTTTTCTTTCCCTGCTCAACTCACTCACTCCATTAAGACTAGCTGGAAGACTGAATTTGAGATATGTTGAAGATGAAATATAAAGCTTTTCTGAGTCTAGTTTCTGTGAACTAGACTCAAAAAAATTGTTTCAGGAAATGATTGGTTACACATTTGCAGCTGCTCTGCTGCAGGGAAAGGATGAGGTAGTTCAAATTCAAAGCAGGATTCAAACATTTTTCACAGCACTTCTACACATATACAACAAGACATGATGTATTCCATGAGAAATTTAAGAGTACTCAATTTGAGTTTAGAAACCTATAATTATACACAGATGTACATTAGTGGATAATTTCATTACCATCATTTAAATCTTCCAGACCGCTTCCCTTTAGTTTTGGTATATTTGTATGCATTAAATATTATATTCCTTACAAGCATTACAAAGCAATTCTTCGTCAGTTGTTATTTCACTTGGCATCAAAACCAATTTTAAACAGTTCCAAGTCCCTAGGTATTGCTTCTGTATAAAAAAAATTAAACCACACTTAAAACTACTACTGTTTTTCTTATTTTTGTCTCATAATACTTTTTTTCCTTTTAATTATAGTTTCAAGTATCACGGATTTGACATTTAACTGCTACGAACTAGATCTCATTATAGCAGAGATTTCAACCCAACAGTGGCTTCCTATCAAGAGAACAACTTAACAATATGAAACATCCTTAGATACATCAAGATATCACACAGACTTTACAAGTAGCAACTCAACACAGATCTCTGAAAAGCTCTTGAGTTTGGAAATATCTCAAGTGGGAGCTGACTGTGCTCCCAATACCAGTCATTCCTCTCACAGGCAACCTAGATGCTGAACAGCATGCAACATTTGGGCACAAGAGGTGGCTGCAACTTATGTGCTACCTGGACAGGCAGACACTCTAACAAAATAATTGAGAAATGTATCTTTGTTGAACAAAATACATGTTAAGGCTTAATATCTGTTTCAGAACTTGTTTTTAGGTGAGGGCTACTGCAGACAGATTTTCTTCTAGTGGTGATTTTCTAAGAGGAAAGTGAATACTGGCAGCACCTTCAAAGAGCAGCATTTGGTCCAGCTGGCCTAACACAAGGCTGTGCTGCATCCAGCAGTACACATCAGTCACACCAAGTGATGATTTGGAAGGGTGCTCTCACTGCAAGATGACTCCTCTCAGGACTTCATACACTTCTGTTCTGACCACATAATTGGGACCAGACACACAGAAGCACTTCATGTTGCGTGGAGCAGCACTTGGCATTGCAACAGTGTAATGCCTGCTGAAGTTTGCATCCCTAAACCAAGCATAAAGGCTCCTCCTAAGAAAAAGACTCAAACACAAGGAGAATCTGACAGCTGACTAAGACACTGACACACTAAACCCAAGTTTCTTTGCTGCTGCTTAGTAGTTCCCTCTGTATTCAGTGCGTGCCCTTCCCCCCACCCAATTCAGTTCACAATCTTTCAATTACCCATCACATCAGCAGAATAAGCTCCAAAGCACCAGCTCCTTCCAACACAGGAGCTCCTTCAGCAGAGTCCAGTGTCCAGCTCAGCCTGATTTCTGACCCAGTACTTGCTCCCTGCCTCCCAAGGAGTCTCCAGAAATATAACTCCAGTCTCTCCTGCTGCAGTAAATGAATCCAGCTTTCCTGTGTGCCAGGCAAGTACCCTAGCAATTTAATGTAATTACATTATGGGGCACCCACTTCTTCCCTTCTCAGCAAAAGCGTTTTATACAAAACAGATAAAGCATCCTCTGAAAATGCCTGGAATGCTGCTTCTTACAGAAAAGACAAGCAGAAAATATCCCATAAAAAATGCTAACTTCTTCTGACTGCCAACCTGCTTAGCATACTAAAGCAGACATTTCCAAGCACACCAAGAAGTGAAGGGTAAACACTGAAAAACTACATATTTTGCAATATTTGATTATCACTGTTAGTGTCCAAAATTATTACAGCAAAGATGATTTCATTTTCATTCTTACTCCTTTACTCAGTGTAAGTAAATTGCTGTCAAAGGCACATTCTTTTCATCTATTTGAGTACTCAGAACAAAAGTAGAAGCTTCCAGCAGGAGGAACACACATAGCCCTCATTAAGAAGAACATTCTATATTCTCAAAAAAAAAAACCAAACAACAGGGAAAAGCATCAAGATTATACCTTGATAGCTACATATACAGGAAATATGTTTAGATATACTCTCAGTTAATACATTCAAAACATTTTGAAAATGGCAATTACTATAAGCTGTACTCTCTAGACAAAATTAAATGCCTTTGTGTCCTACCATCTCTGTAAATGTTACCTTTGCTTAGTGCAAAGTACATATTTTTGTAGCTCACAGGCACTATCTAAAGTACTAAAACAACTATAAAACATGACATTTTCTAAACATAGAATGGGATTAAACAAAAATAATGCTTGATCTGAGGTTTCCGGAAAACAAGTATACATATTCTCCGAGGAAGGTCTCATCCAACTTTGCAGTTGAAGACTTATTTGTACAGCAATTAGGATCAACTGGAAATTCGTGTTCAACTTAATTTCTGGGCACAATAGACCTACTCAACTGACAAAAGCCAAGGAGCAATACAAAACCCCAGGTAAGGCAGGTCAGGCTATTCAAGAAGTATAGATAAGCTATTAAATATGAAGATTTGCATGCAAGTATATTTTAGGTTATCTTCAAATTTTCCTTAGTTCCCTAAAAATAATAGCATGAGTTCTCTTCCAAATACCCACATTGGTATAACATACACTGGATTAACTGATTAGCCCACAAATGCAATACAGTTTTAGACTGTATTTCAGCATTTAAAAAAAATTAATTTTTTCTATAAGTACGTGTCAATAAATTAAACAAAACCCACAACACTCTTACAGCTTGGTGGGAATTCAGGTACCCAGCTCCAGGTAACCTCTAATAAACCAGGTTTCCTTTTGCCTAGAGACTTCATCCACTCTAGTGATAAATGTCAAAACTAAGCGGGACAACCTCATCACCTACCAGGAAAGCAGAGAATTAAACATAACTTGCCTTACAAAATTGACAATCTAATATATCACCAGAAAGAGGAAACAAAAAACCCAGAAACCCCAGAAACTAGAACACCTCTTTCATTTCCTTCAGCTCTACAGTGAAAAAACACTGTTAGAGCTAAAGTGATTGTCAGACTGACAGTCAAGACAATGCAATGACACACACCCCCACAGATAAAGTGTGGGTAAGAACATATCTTCTTGCTAGAGGCTACTTCTGTTGAAGTCTTTCATGCCAAAAGAAGCCTTGCCAACCAAATATCTCCACAGAGGCCACCACAGACAGAAGCAGAATCAGCACCTGCTGTGCAGTGCCCAAACAGCAGAAAGCAAAATAGGTCTTTTCTGGCTTGATTGTCACCTCTTCACAGAAGCAGCAGAAGTGAGGGGAAGGTCTCATACACCAGACAGAACACAAATGGACAAACAATGCAGAGCAGTTGTGAAAAGGCTTTACTGTTTTTTCTAAGATCACTCAATCCTCATGATTCATGAAGCTGCATCAATGTACAAGGATAGATGGCAAAAAGAAAGGGGAGGGAAGAAGAGTAGGAGTAACATATAAGGGTATTGGGACTGATAGAAGGGAATAATCTCAAGTGCACCAGTAGCTCTGAAAGCAAGGAATAAACACCTCTAAGAATGGCAGCAAGTCATAAACAGGATCCAGTATTTCCTATTAAATTTATCATGTCTCAGAAAAACCTCACTTGTCTGCACTACCTGCCACAAACTATGAAAATAAAACATCAGAAAACACTTGCAGTGATTATTTCAATTAAGGGTAACATCAAAGGCTATTATCACTCAATTTTAGTTTCCAAAAGGAAATATTGATGTTGACAAAAGACCTTTCCTTGAAAAGTTAATTCATGGGTTTTTTTAAAATAATGTTGGAAACAGCCTTCTATTCCGAAAGTATTTGTCAGTACAGACATAGTTACATGATTTATATTATAAGTACACACTCAGCAGCAATAGTGTTTAAGTTGCTCTTTCAGTTGTGCTAGATTAGGAAAAAAAAATCCAAGAATATATTAATCACAAATCATCATCAATCAAAATGAACTGATTGAGCTGATCTGTTAGAGATACGCAAGCAAAAAAAAAAATCCCAAAACTTCAACAGCAAAAAAAAGAAAGCAAAACTTTACTATTTGCAACTTCATAAAAACATCTTACTGGTATTTTCACCTCCAAGGAACATTTTGTCATCATGTCTGATCCGAGTTTAAAAGTGTTTTGAAGTACACATTAAGGCAGCAGCATTAATTGTAGCATGCCTATCCCATAACTTCTAATGTTTGCAAGTAATATTTCTCTTTCTTGTTTGGGTTTTTTTTGTTGTTGTTTTTGTTTTCTGGGGGTTTTTGTTTTAATGGATGAGTTTCTGAAATGGGAAAATGAAGAAAAAGTGGTAACTGCTTCCAAACAGGACAGGCTTGATACACAAACTGTATGTTCCCCCTGTGTTACTTTCAAAGTCCATAGCTCTTGTTTGAGAATTACTGTGTACATTCATTTTCGCACTCGAGTGCTTTCCAAGATGTGAAACGTGAACGTCCAAATAGCTTAATACAAACACACAGGCCTCAATTCAGATCCAAGGGGTACAGAAGCCATGTCATTCAAAAAATTTATGAGATTAGTCTAAACTCCTGTTTAACAATCCCAGTTGATTCTACTTAGAGCAGACGAAAGATCCCATGGAACAACTAGTCCAGTAAGGGGGAGAAAGGATGTCATCCTAAAGTGCCGCAATGCTTTGCACAGCAAATGTGGAGCTGGTGCTGCTCCCTCTGACAAGGCAGCTGCTGCTTACAGGGGCTGTTCACACCTCACCACATCTCCATCCCCAGCTGCTGCACTGTCCCCACTGCTCCCTTACAGACACTGGTGCGGCACATCAGCTCATCCAACTCGTTTGGCTGACTTGGCAGTGAGCTGGGGAGAGGTGTGGATGTATCATTTCACTGGGTGGGATTTTTTGAACTACAAGACCAACCACTAAATCTGAGGTACTGGATGCAAGGGAGCATTCTCAGCTAGGGTAGCAGGGAAAAAAGTGCCAAAAGGGGTGTTCCCATTACAAGTAAAGGATTACAAGTTCAGTTACAACATTAAACTACCCATCACTCAAAACCACTACAAATTTTCCTTCCTTGTAAGAAGGAATTACTCAACAAATGCTCAGGCATGATTTAATGCCACCTCTTAATTCTACAACATCAGAAGTGTCTGAGGAATTAGTCTATTTCAAAGTCCTACCCCTAATCCTCTTTGAATTCCAACTCATCACTGCTTGCTCTCAGCTCTCTAAAGAATGACTTGCTAAAGAAAAAAAGAAAAAAAAAGCTTTTCCACAGGAAGAAAAGGGAAAGCACAGAAAGCAAAATTTTATTTTAATATTTACTTATGTGAGAAAGTGTCATATTCTCTGGAAGTCCCAGGAACTAAAGGTAATTAATTAAAATAAAAGTGAAGTACTGAATAAATAAGCAGAACTCAACATAAATGCATCCGAAACTATAAGTATACTGAAGTATTTCAATAGCACAGGCATTTGTAAGTCTCCACCTATTTACATCTGAATGAAACAATAAGAAAATTGCTCACCGGCAATACAAGAACCAGATGCAGCAAAAATGAAGAAAAAAAATCCCCATAATTTGTAAATGCATCTTGAAGCACAGAGAGCAGAAACCAAGTAATTGGAACAAAAGCCTTTTCACTTAGTTTTATTTTATAAATATTTAAGCCTGCAAATGTAACTGACATCAAAAGGATATCAGAAATGCAATTACATCTAAAACAAAAACTGCTTGGGCAGTCACATCTACAGTTTGTTAGCAAAGGGGAAAGGTGACTATTATACCGAAATAACATAGAAACTGTTAAACCAAGAAAACTATCTTGCATTAAGGAAAAAGAAAGGGAAAAAAACCCCAACAAGATGCAGTTGACAAGTTGAATGTTTTGCTGGATGAGATCTGTAGAGCTACAATGCAATAAAGCAACACAACATCACAACACATTTTCTCAGCCATAATGGAAGGTTACCACAGGCATAAGGAAAGTGAAGATAGACTGAGACAATGGAATTAAAGTTGCTGGGTCTTGGAACTTTTCTGTAGAATGCAAGAGCATTGTGTTGGTCTCTAAGAAAACAATGAGGAGGAAAAAAAGCAAGACTGATACAAAAATCTTGACTTCTTTTTAAATGGAAAAAGGTTAATCTTCAGATTCAGAAATCAAGGCATTGTAAAACAAGGAAACCATTTCCTTGTACCTCTTTCAAGGAGGTCATCTTTGAACACAAAGAGATGGAATAAGTCCCAGGAGTCTGAAAAATTACTTAGTAACTCCTCTAATTAAATAACCTTCAGAGAAAGCTTGTGCTTGACAGATGACGTCTGCCTTCAATAACTCTCTGCATGTTTTCCCTCTATCCCAACACTAGGATTTATGATCAGGTCTCTGCAGCTCTGGGCCCGTGACACAGTACACATAGTATCACTTTTCAGCATCTGTGTTTAACTGCAGATTTTTACTAAAAAATTATTGTCCACAGCTAGTGTGAAGTTTTACTCCAGTTCATAAATTCTGACAGAAAATGATATCTATTAATGCATTAAACATAAAAGGCTCCATACTACAGAATTCACATGGATGATTGCCAATAACATCTTTGATTTTTGCCAGACCCAGTCAGCATCATTCATCTGCAATAGTCTGGACTACTAAATCAAAACTCAGTCCCATAATGAAACAAATGCCTACCACAAACAAGACAAGAAGTGTGGAAGACAGACCCCTACATCAGAAGGAACAAATACTAGTCCTTCCTGAGATAACAGACATCTATACTTGAAAATTTTCTGCCAAACTTTAGTACTAAGATTTCTACCTGAAGTAGGCAAGGCAGATCTTCGTATCTTTGCTCAACACAGAACAAAACTGATTATTCCTTTGAAAGACATCATTCTGCAATAAGGCACCAACTGGAAAAGAAAAAGATTGGAGGTTTTTGTCTACTGAGGTTAACACTCAAACTCATGCTATTACAGGAAGCTATTAGAGCACTCTATTAGTAAAATTTCGACCACACAGACCCAGAGCTTCAAGGCAGGAAATCAGGCATTTTGCTGCTCCTCACAGACAGCACTGCCTTTCCGGCAATCTGGGCTGCATTAATTTGTTTGTACTCTCAGAAAAAGTAGTCCTTCAAGATGGGATACTGTTAGTCCAGCCCTGAGCAAAGGCAGATTGTAAAGCACAGAGGGAAGCAGTAATTTCAGGAAAATTTTATAGCAAGAGTATAAATCGAGCTCTTTAGATACAATTCAGGTTCTGTGTGCAAAACATTCAATACTCCCACTGTGTAGCAGATATCTATCAGACTTGGGAGCACATAAAGTTAACAATACACAAACTTATTCATGGAAAAAACTGAGGGGGGGGGGAAGTTTAGAAAAGACTGGGCAATTTACTGAGGCACTCAAGGAATTCTGCAAGCAGCAAGGCGATTTCACACTATGCAGACACACTGGAGTTAATCCCATTCTAAAGAGAGATGGAAAACCTCCTCTGGGATGCTAAGGCCTAACAGCAAAAGGTTGGGGGCTCAAGTCTGCTGAAGTTATGGCCTATTCATCTGCAATCTCTCAGAGGAGAGGTCACCAACTGTGCACCCTTAGTGGTGATCTCACACAATCTCCACAAAGAGCCCTTCTCACAGAAACTGACATAAATCGGGGAGAGCCAGAATTAAAGCCTGATCCAAGCATGACAGCTAAGCCAAGGGCAGTGCAGAAAGCTTTTTTGCTGCTCTCAAACCTACCAAAATATGAAAAAGTCTTGAAATTTAACAACTCAAAAGACTCCAGCAGGAAAAATTACTCCAACCCAGACTCTGCTTTCTGGCTGCCTAACTCCAGCTGTTAGAAACCTCTCAGGTAAAATTTAAACCATTCTGCAGAATTTTATGAGGTACCATTCTCTACAATACCTTCAAATACACGGAATACCAACCTTAAGGTCAAAACATGTCAGAAGATGAGATCAAAGCAATCATATAGTTTGGAAGTCATGAATGGTATATAACAAACCAAGAGCAAAATGTCACTCCTATCATCTAGTGTTTTCACAACACATACTACCCCACTATTTTTAACACTGAGCTCTCCGCCTCTTCTCACTATATATGACCATACACTGACATTTAAGTCTGCCCAAAGTAGGTGAGAAAACAAAAGGATTTCAGGAGAAAGAGTCCTTGTACTGATGTGTATGATGTGCATGCATATATATGTACACACAAAAACATACACACATGCATATACAGAGTTAATCACAGGCTTACTTTGTACTAGAAAACTGGGGAGAGGCACAGGGTAAGAGACCAAGTACAATTTCAAAAATACAACAAATTTAAGCTCCTGCTAAATGATAGAAGAAAAAAAATATAATTAATTGGTCTCTGGCAAGAGTGAGAAGAGTTGAAATCAATCCCAGCACAAGAGCAAATAACAAAATTAAGAGATATATTACCACAAAGAAAAGACAACCAACCAAAACAAAACCTAAGGAGCAAGAATTCACAAAACTTGAGAAAAACAATAGTAATAACCATCTTGAACCCAAGCCACAGCAGTATTCTCAATTTTAGCTGGTAGAATAAACAGTCATAGGGATTAGAAAAGTCCTTAAAGATAAGAGAGATCCTAAAATATTTAGAGAACAAGAAACAAGTTGTTCATCAAACTTGGAGGAATTCAAACTACATGAGTCAGAATCTTTTCAATGATTTGTTTTGAATAGTGTGGATAAATAAAGTGGGTACAGTCAAATGGCTTGACTTTTTAGACCAGTCATGCTGTCAAAAGTTAGAGCCACCAGGTTTTAGAATCCCACACATTGCTCTAATGCCTTACCCCATTTTGCTTCTATTTTGGGAGAAAAAAGCACCAAAATATTGAGCCATCGCACACAAGTTGAGCTTCAGAGAAGTAGTGTGTAGCGCATTTCTCACGCAGACTAATAACTCAAAAAGCTATTTCTAGACTAACGAGTAAACATGATCTGTCAAAATTCCTTCTATTTTGACTCACATACCCAGATTGATAGTTGAATTGCAGCCTAGATGCACCTTCACTATAATTTAATATTTCAGTTAAGACTACAATGGGTAACAGAATAACACAAGCAGAAGCATTTATAAACTAAGGCTATGAGAAATCAGACTTTCTAATCTTAACCCACAAGGACCTACAAATATTTAAATTCACAATACAGCCTTTCCTTCAGGGAAGTCATAATCTGATCTGCCCTTATCTGCTACATTGCCTAGTGTCTTTCAAACACCTTGTCAAAGATGACACACTGAAGTCTATTTTGAATTGAGCAACAGATTCAAAAGCAGAACGAGGAGGACTAATAAGAAAGGAAAGAACAGGATAGTCCATCAAAAGAGTTTTCTGGGTCAGGACGAAAGCCTAAAAAAAGCCTGACACACACATGCAAAACCAGAAAAAAACCTGAAACTTCCTAGAGAAAATGAAGAAAAAACTTCAGACCCACCAAGTAACAATTCAAAGTAAGTCTTTCTTTGACACTTAATTCTCACTACTGGATACATATGTTTTAGATAACAGCAGCTTTAGGAGGTTTATTATTACACATATAGATCCCTTGAAAACTCATTTATTTTTCACTTGCAGGAAAGCACAGATAAAGACAGACATAGATTAGATCATCTGTTCTCACAGTGTTTTATTCTGCTGATAGATATTATCCACAAATTGAGATTAAAGCTGAAAAAGGAAGTGCTAGAGAAAACCTGGAAGAGAAAATCCCCTAAATTTACAGAAACACAAAGAAACATTTACAAACAATTTACGAAGGGGGAGATACATGTTAACTTCTCCAGTCACTGAATGCTTCTTTCCAAAAGCCAAGTGTCTGGCACCTTTTTGCCAGCCCCAAGCAATATTGCTTGATGTCTCCAGCCTTCTTCCTTTTTTCCTTTCCACTCATGCACCCACACTCCTTCCCTCAAAAAGGATTCATCAGTCCTCAAAACCAGAGTAGGACTCCTTGATGCCCAAACTGATCAGGTGTCACTGACCCAAGCTGTAACACAAACATGAGTAGGTTACAGCAATTGCCTCTGGTACTGCTTTTGAAAGCCACTATTTATCTATTTCCTCAACCTAACATCACAGCCTGTTCCAATCCTGCCCCTTTACCTTTGACAACACGTTTTTAACTCCTGGTGTTATACAAAGGAGTTGCTTGCCATGAGCATTAGCTGAAAAATCTATACATGATAATTCCAGGTTGTTGTATTCTATTAAACACTCTTTGCCTATTTTCTGCTACTGCTTCAGAGCCACATACAGAGAAATTAATGATTTTGCAATCTCTCATACTTGTGACCCCTCTACCATCAGCATTTAAGGCAAAACACTCAAAACCCCATTATCAGCTATATATCCAGTGCTAACCATTTGTTGCAACGAGACATATTTATAAATAATGCTGGCATAATATAGAGGCAGTGTCTAAGCTTTCTTACACACAGAAAAAATGGCCAAGAGTTTCCCTTCATAGGTGAACAAATACAATAAATTAGTTTGGAACACTAGTAGCACAAAATTATTGTGATTATTTTTGTATCAGCTGCTTTCATTACTACCAAGAGAATTCTCTTTTCTGGTTGAGTTAGTGAAAACAACCAGCCTATTGCTAAAGATGAAAGAGGTGAATTGTCAGTCATAAGCAGGAACTTACAATTTTAGAATTATATTCAAGTAGATGAAAAACAGTAATAAATTGAATATTTGTTAAAATTCACAACCTAAAATAAGAGCCACAGGTTTTCTCTTAAGGAAAAACATTTTAAGTAAATTCCTTGTTAATCAGGCTATTGGTTTAAATTCTCTTCAGATACAGTAATAGGAACATCTTATTAAATGCGCAGCTACAAACAACAATTTGGAGAATGATCTTGGTTCAATCCTTGGTTAAAGTAAGCCTGAAGCAGTGCACACAGACAGGTTTATTGATTATTTTTGGACACAGGAAGATCTTGCATTTATGAAATCAACCTGCTTGAGGCAAAGATAAACTTACAGAGAGACTCAAACACTAAAGTTTACACTACAGTTGAATGGAAGATATTGATTCTGTCTAAACAATCAGTTCATTCCACTGACTACAAACCACTGCTGCTAGCCTCACTGAAGAGAAATAACACAATTCCAGTTTTAGATTTTCAAATATTCTTTCACGTTGCTTTTCAGAAATATTTTAACTAATAATAAAATTGGATTTATGGAATAATGAGATACCCTTGACACCACTGTAAGTAAAAAGCAGAGTGGACTTTTTAAGCCTAGGATATAAAGTTTTATCAACTATTATTCAAGACTTCTCTATTGAATATAGTATTTGAAAATAGCACCCTGGTAACCACACTTTCAGCTTTGTGGATTGCAAGCAGCGTCTTTTATGATGACCCTTTATACAGGGATGAACCTATGCCAGTATCTTCTCACTTTCAACTTGAAAATGTTAAAGTAGTATGTTTTTCCTATCCTGATTAATTTCTATTTCTTAGCCCAATTTTCCAACACATGTTGCATTCCACTGGGTGTCTGGATTGAAACAGTTTACTGATATTTTTAAACTCACTTCTCTATATAGAATGATTTAAATTAAAAGAGGAACAGTAGCTCTTATTTCACCATATATTTCTTTCTTGCCTGCCTTCCCAACAAAAAATACACAGTACTTCTCAAGCAGTTTACCTATTTGATTACAATTCTTAGGAATAATTTTGGGGAGCACCTACCTCCACAACCAATAGAATCTCAACCATATGAAGAAGGGGGAATATGTGAAGCAAGGAAATAATACAAAAGGTCATCTGGAGAATATAAACTATCAATCCTCAGATGTCATATTAAAAGGACTCTCTTCTGAACAAAATATAATGCTTCTCCTTTTTAACCAATTAGTCCTTTGTATGTACTTAGATCCACCCAGGTTAAATTACAGGAAAATTTGTAGTGAGGGCAAAGATAAATCAATTTGTGGAAAAAAATGCAGAACATGCACAACTAAAGCAGAGTCAACAGACTTTTCAGAAGAAAGGGGCTCATCTGGAACTCTCAAGGGAGAAGGAAAAGAGAATACACTGTTTACTCACAAAACCCAAACACATGCATCTAAGGGGAAAAAAAAACCCAAAACAAAAACAAAAACAAAAAAAAAAAAAACTGTGTACTCAGGTTTAATAAAGGAAAAGCATCTTGGGATTCCTTCTACCATAACTTCCTGAAAGGAAGCAGAGATCATAAGGAATGGTTGTCCAAAATGAAAGAAACCCAGAGCTTTGCACCAGCAGGATCAAGAAAAAATAAACCTGCTCTGAAGTCCAAAATGAATCTGAATCATGAATATCTACAAGCTATATAACAGTATGAATAATACATAGTCCAGATAAGAGAAAGTAAATATTAGTTCTCTTAACAAAATCGTTCCTTTGGAGATGAAATAAAAGATTGGCTATTTTTACTTTAGTTCTCACATTTTCATCCCCTTAAAAGTGGAACTGCTTCCCTGATGACAACGCATTTTCTTGGCAAAGTTCAGTATGACCTTAAGAGCTCCCAGTTTTTCAAAAACTGTACTGAAATCTTGTACCCTTTTGGCAATAAGGTGGCTTTATTACCAGTTAAACACTGGCATTAATTTCTGTAGCTCGGGTAAGAAATACAACGTATGAAGCAGGAAATGAAATACAGTGTATGTATTTGTGTTCCCTGAGCCAATACATGACTCAGGGAACACAAGGGAGAGATCTACTGGAAGAAAAATACCACCTTGCTCCTCCATGTTATCGATAAACTAGACATGTCTGCTTTTCAATAAAGGACTAAACTAAAATTACTTTTCCCTGCTCTCATATCAGACTTTTTGCAGTTTGCATTCTTAATCTGCTTTCTACAGCGGTTCAGCACACAGGAGGATATTCTTACACATGTACATTGACAATATGTTTAGTTACAGTTGAAAAACTGTTTCAAAATCCTTAAAGCTTACTTCTAATCAGTGTTATATATCTAATTCCGAATACACAGAAAAATAAACCCAATTCTGTTACATGCACAATGCCACCAAAAGATCAGCCTTTTCCAATAGCAATCAACTCAGCCAGCAAGAACCACAGAACACAGGATAAAGGCTAAGGAGCAAAGCTGGTGGACACAGACTATTTCTGTCCAGATGCTCTTCATCAGGGATCTACAGAAGAGAGAACAAAGGAGACCTCTGCTTTGACAGACCTCAGCTCTTCTAGTAGTGACTCAAAACTATCACAGAATACTTTGAAGATAAGCTTGTCATCCTTCCATCACGATATCTATTAATCTCTTACTGAGTGCCAACAAAGCACCACTTTTCAGCTTTTGGTTTCATTTTCCACTGAAGACACTTTCAAGGATTTCTAAGCAACCATTACATTAGAGTAGGGAATCCAAGGCATGCAGTCATGCTAGCTATGGCCCAGGCAAAAATTGTGAAGCTCAAGAGCATGCAAGCACTGACAGGAACCCAGATGTTCAACAGAAGGTGTTCTGCTAGACCAATTACACAAATCCTCTTCATGTGGCAGAGTTAGCAAAGCTGAGGGCACACCGCAGCAAAAATATCTCAATGTAGTGGGGGGGTATGGTCCAGCCAAAGTAGCAAGCAGGGTTAAGCCATCAAAAGGAGAATCTGGTCATGAGAACAGCCACCTCGACTGCTCAGAGACCTTAGAACTAAAGGATTTTGTGCCCTGAAAGGCTTCACTCTTTTGCTAGACATTGGAAGATCTACTAAATCTGATCCACTAGGCTGACCTAAAAACAATGTGCAAGACATTTTAAAAAGTACATAAGTAAATCCAATTTTCTGGTAGTAAATTCACTTGCATTTTTCTAATTCCTGCTGAGTCCAAAGAAAGGATGTATTTTCTCAACAACGTTAACTTCTACACCAAAATTGCTCTGAATATAATTTATATAATTTAACAAAATAAAAACCCACCAAAACAAAAACACCTCTCACCTTTCCTGAAACCTTTCAAACACACAAGAAAAAGGGGAACAAAGGACAAGCAAACCCAAACCACAATACGTATTTAATCCTTAAAAAAGGTACAAAACTTTGAAATGTGCCATTTTTCATTTTCCAGGCGCCTAATGCTTAAGGGCATGTAGTGATATGAGAGGGGAATGGTTTTAAACTGGAAAGGGTAGGTTTAGATACAGTATCTAGAAGACATTCTTTCCTGTGAGGGAGATGAGGCACTAGCTCAGCTTGCCCAGAAAAGCTTGGATGCCCCATCTCTGGAATTGCTCCTGGCCAGGCTGGATGGGGCTTTGAGCAAGCTGGTCTAGTAGGAGGTGTCCCCACCCATAGCAGGGGAGTTGGAACATGATTACCTTTAAGGACCCTTCTAACCCAAACTACTCTATGAGTGTGTAATACTTACAGGTAAACTTTCAAATAGATCTTTCTAACTTGCAATACAAGTGAGGTGTGAACTTCTGTAACAAAAAAAAGAATCTATTAGCAACAAACTATATTTCCATGATATGATCTCTGTGTAAAAGTAAAAATAGATTTCACCTCAGAAGCCTACCTTTCCAGAAGCTAACACAGGCTATGGGATATCATTCTTAATTGTTTTACAGCACCTTACACAGCAACATGGACCAATATGACAAAAAAAGTATTTCTCCTCTTCCACTGGTCTCTCGTGGTACTTTGATACAACCAAATACCACAGCAGAAGCATAAAAATCTCCCCAGCCAAAAAAAAAAAAAAAAATATTAGATGAACAGATCTTTTGTTACACAACCAGCAAACTATACAGAAACATATTCCTTTCAAAGGAGGGAGAGCTTCAAGGGAGAGAACAGAAAATGAAATAGGTGTTCTGGCAATCAATACTTCTGTTATCCTAGAAAAACACACTGCATGTCATCTATCTTGAAAAATGTATTAATAAAGAAATTAAATTCTTGAATCCCCAGGCTGCCAAATTTCATTTCAGTGCCAGAAAACCAAGTGCAGCTTTCTCTTCCTCCTACTCATGATCTTATCGAGTTCTTGCACTAGTCTTCCAATGACTCACATACAAGCAAACAAATTTTCATCTTTTAAATAGTTTTTAATGAAATTACCACTGATAAGGTTTATATAGAAGCAAACAAGAAAAAAAGGGCTTTATCAAAATCAGATAGTGAAAATGCAAAAAAAAAATAAAGTGCTAACCCTAAAGTTTCTGTGTGAGTGCTTATCTGCGGGCTGATAGCAGTCCTGTTCTGAGTAATACTTAAGTATTGAGAATAATAATAAAGATTTATTAAGAGTACACTAGATATGTGTCTGGGTCTACCAATTAAGGTGCTGTTTGCTAAGACAACTCTGCTTTCAGATGACTGAAGAATAACCTGGCAAATCTGTGAGAATTCTATAATTTAATATATTAAAATATTACCTAGTAACATTCCTTTTCCATCTTGAGAAGGTGACTGTAAAGAAAATGATTTTCAACTTCTGTTTTTAAACCCTTGGAGGAACATATACTGTAGACATTACTCAAACTATCTAAAAGATAAAGTTAATAGAACATTACAGAACAGTCAAATATTCAGCAGCAGCTACAGCTAGCTTTTCCATGCAGTTAACATATTCTGGTCCATTCACTTTCTCAGCCCTGCTTAAATCAAGAATGTAAGGTTTTCTTTATGAAATGTTTCGAACATTGAAGTTTACACACACAGAGTTTAGTATTATATTCAGAGTTTTCCCTGATTCTTTTTAAAATGAAGAACAGCTATTCCTAACGTAATTTGTTTGTAACAGAGTTTTAAGCCTTCAAAATGAAGGCACAATACCCATGTTGCAACATGATTCATACCTTTCTGAAGCATTAACTGAAGAGAGCTGAATTAAGTTGTTTGGCCAATCTGCCAGCACAAATAGAACTTGAGAAAATGGAAGTTTTCCTTTTAACTCAAAAGGCTGTGTTAAGGGCAGAATTCACTTCAGTGCCTCCACAATGACCTGCAGAAGAACTATACCCAAAGTTCACGGCTCACTGCTTGGCCCTGGGCCATCCCCTGCACCACGCAGAAGCTGGCACCACTCGCCTGCTCAGAGCTGCCAGCTGAGCCCTGAGCTCTGCCAGAAAGCCATTATTCTGTGGATTCAGAAAAGTCTGGGAGAAAGAGCAACTGATAATCAATTAGTCCTTAAAAACAACTTGAAAAGCAGCAAGCACACTAGACTTCATCACTCTTCTCCAGACATATTTTCCACTATTAATTTACTGCAGTCACAAAAAGCATTGGGTTTTGCTTCACTGCTACATTCAGCAGGCTCAAATCAATTATGTGCAGTTTTGATGACATTTAACTGTTAACAAACCAAAGTGCCAGGACATGCTTGCCCCACGGGTGCTTGCTGTGCATCCAGTCCCCTTGTTGTGAGACCATTCATGGCAAATACAACTTGAGCCTAATCTCTGATCAGCCCATCAGCCTCATCAGCAATAGATGATTTATTATAAAATACACTTCCTAACTGCAATAAGTGCAGCTGACAAATATGCCTGAAAACCAGGCAACCCTTCACTTCCCTGGTGATGCATGGCCTGTGGAATGCCTCACTTTTTGGCACATAAGTGAGTATCTAACTAAATGGCATAAAAAGCAGAAGAGACTAACAGCCAGTTTTGCCATCCATCTCACACTGTACAGCACGGGTTCTTACTTCAAACAAAGCGTGTCACAGTAAGAGAAGAAATATTCAATTTCTCTTCATTTGCATGACTAGAGTCTAAGGCACCTAAGGACATAATTAGGCCCTATCTCCTTGAAATACTTAAATACAAAGCTACCTCATTAATCTTCTGATTAAATTCATAGACATCCTTATTTTCATTTGGAATGGAGAAACTATCCTAGAATGAGTGTGTGATAACAAAGGCAAGCCCATTTGTCAAACATCCAAAATTATTATTTTGGAAACAAATAGACATGTGCAATTTAATTTGAGTTCACTTAGCAAGTGCTAAAAGCCAAGCAATGTGATACTAATTAGTTCACCCTGACAACAAAAGAATTTCCCAGTTACTCTAAGGACTTCATTTTGGAAGCCAACCTTTATTTGACCAAAAGTTCACATTAAGATTCTGCAAATGTAGAGAAAGGTACTGAGAAAGATAAAATTTGCATTACAGTAATTTGTTTACTACTTTAACCGCTGTAGAGTACTTTTCGAAAACAAAAGTCATTGTTTCACATGATTATTAGTTGTCTGCAATAACTAATGACTGAGGGATGTGGAAAGGGTTTGCCTCATTTTTATGTAACTTCATTCCAAGCCATAGCGTTTCTTGTAAAGACAGTAATTTCAAGAAAAGAGAGAACTCAGAAACAGTCAAGATAGTAGGCGTGTGGCCAGATAAGAGAAAGAAAAATTTAAAAATCAGTTAAGAATCTCTTCAATATCACACACATGGAGACAAAAAAAGTTAACTAGAAGTAAATTGAGACATTTCCATCTTATCTTACAAAAGCAATCCTCCCTAAACCTCTACCTTCCTTTTCTCCCCACCAACAGTTTAACTGTACAAAACTGAGCCTTAATCAAACTTTCTTTGACTGAGATTCAGTGAAGAAGCTTCAGTGAAACCTAAAAAATTAACTATCTGGCTTACTTTATCGTAAAAAATTATTAAGGTAGAGGGCTTTTATAAAAATGACAAGTAATAAAGCTTAAGAAATGTCCTTACAGCTGGGCTCTTGAGGAAGAGAAGTCGCTCAGGAAGGAGGCAGACATAAAGGTAGAGCTATAACAATTCTTCTGCTTTAAAAAAATAAGCTGATACTGATAATAATTGGGACAGGGGAAGAGAGGAGAAAACAAAAAGCAAACAAACTTTGGTTTATCATTACACAAACACACACAACAACAACCAAAAAAAAACCACCACACAGTGAATTTTCTTCATCAATACCAAAAAAGAATCTTTGACAGTTAGAGGGAGGAAAAAAAAAGAAAAATCTCTCAAGTACACCATCTATTTGACCTATTTGGTATAACTTTTAAGACAAAACTTGCATAAAGGCATTTCAAACCCTACTCTGCCAGCGGATTGGATTTACATTTATCATGTAAAAGTAGATCTTTCACATAAAACTCATTTTAGAGATGCATGTAGTTAAAAGTCTGTCATCATTAATTGGTAAAGGGATTTTGAGCACTTAAGAGCCACCTAATTGCTAAAGCAATATTGGAGATTAGTAATATGACATTTCTAATAACTTTCAGTTCTGCAGAGATGCTTTGGGGAAAATCTGATCTCTCTGTGGTGTCTTCAGAATAATTCAAAATCCTCATGACTATGAGGAACAGAAGAACAGAAAAAAACCAGACAATGCCATAGATTCTTGGAAGGGAGAATCTCAGTAAAAATACTGTACAAATTAACCATGAATACTTATAAGCAAGCACACTGAAGTGAGACACACATCTCCAGCCCAGAAATGCTAAGCAGTTTCATACACTGTTTTAACTCCAGAAAGACATTTAAAGCATTCAGCATCTAAAAAGGTACAAAATACCTTAAATGTATCATTACTATGCTTCTAACAAAGAAACTCTCAAGAGCCACTGAGTATTACAATCCTTGCCATAGGTTTCAGTACAGATCAAAAATAAGCTCCTGAAATACAACTTTTTTTCTCTTGTAGGCGCAAGTGAAGAAAGTTGCAAGTGAAATTTCCCTCTCTATATGCATTTCAAGAAGCATTTTTGCAAGAAGCTAACTAGAATTCCCAGAGAAACATTTTACATTTGCCCTCCTGAGTCTTCAAAAGCAACCACACTCCTTTCCTGTTTAAACTAAGGAAGGAGGCCCTGTCTTACTTGATCAGTCATGCTCTGAACAAATGTTTTCATAACCACAAATCCACACCACTGCAGACTTCACAGCTTCAGAAGATACAAATTCCAAAAGATATCCTTAACCCAACAACTTGCAATAGAAGAACAGCAAGAAATGAGACACAATGCTTTTTCCAAGTGAAATCTTGCTTGACTGAAAATCTTTTAAAAGTCAACCCAAAAAGAAGGACTGGTTGGAAGACTGCTCTGTGCCTTCCAAGTTTTTTTCCTAAATTTTGTTTTTAAATGAGAGAACAAAGGGTATAACACCAAATTCTTTTAGTCTCAGATTTATCAAAGAGCATCCACTATTAATTGTCACACTTTAGTAGACGGCATAGGTGAAGTAAACTACTAAAAATAGAGCACCTTCACATTAAGGAACAGGAAACATTTTTCTTCACTCAACTGTAAAGGAAGAAGTAATTTCTCCCCTCACTGAACTGATAGCCTGTGTGCATCTTTTTCTCTGATAACTTGAACTGTCAAGCTCTGTGTTGAATATCCAGGGTGTGCTTAGCCTGGAACACTACTTACACAGTAGGAATACACTCATGCTTCTCATATATTCAATTTTTGAAAGGCTTTTTTTCCCATCCAGATAATCTGATGTTCATTAGAAGCCACATCTTCCATTATTCAGCATGTCCAAATTCACTTTCAAAACCATAATTTTGCAGCTAGTAGCCTTAAAAACGCCCCTAACTTCTTTAGAGAATCATGGAACTGGCATCCTTGCTGGTTTAAAAAAAGTATGTTTACACCCAGCTGTGATTACAAAGAACTGCATAAAATCTCTGGGAAATAAAGTATGAAAGGGTTACAACATAGGGAACCAACACAAGGAAAACCAAGTATTAGGAGAATTTGCATTTTGATATTTAATCTTTTTTGGCATATAGTTTGTGTCAATTCTCAAGTACTCAGACAAACTAAGAAGGACACACAAAAGATTCAAAAACTTGAATTTTAGCCAAAACAACAATCACACAAAGAAAAAAAATTCAATTTCTGCTGATTTGTCACATTAATTTGCACTGATGACCATTTTGCTCCCCCTATTATAGAAGAAATTCCAATTACTCTATAAATTTATTTCCTACAGACCTTATTCTTCAAAGAAATTTAGAAGGTACAGAACAAGCCTATAGCAACATGCATTTAAACAGATAAGTGTATCTCTATTTTAATTTTCAGCTAGGGATACTGTCCAGATCAGATGGTATCTCCTCTCAGCTTTCTAAAATAGCAGCAAACCACTAGTAACACAAGTATCACATCAAATGAAGGCAGAGCCAAGATGTTTTTCAACTTTTTTCATGACTGTCAGACATGACATTAATTCTCCCAAGACAGTTTTTCAGGAGTCAATAGAAAGCAAATTTACAGTGAAGCATCCCTGTTGCAGTCCCAATATTCTTGTTCAAAACCTTCTCAAACACTACAGAAATATAAACTCAATTATTTGAAGGATGTCACTATTACTTATCTGAGAAATTACATAACCTATGAAAATCTGGCAATAAAAACAAGTGACATTTTTAGATTAGTGACCTTTTTGCAGCACCCTGAAGAAAACCTTTACTTCCCCTGTTCAGAGGGAGTTGAAGCTTAGATGAATGCTACACCTGCTACCAGAGGCTAGAGAAACTGTGCTGCCTGGGAAGTCTTTTGTTAGCCCCAGCAGGCAGAAGGTAACAATAAAACCTATTTCTTCCCAGAACCACAGTCCAAGATCAGAACCACTAAACCTTTGTTTAACATTGTGATTACTAAGAGACTTTTCAAAAATATTAAGAACTGTGAAAGACTCACTGGAGCTGGGAAGGGAGCGATCAGGAAACTGAACACAGATGCCTGTACACCCAGTGTGCTATGCAACACAACCTACCCATCAAGGGAAGAGTGCTCTATATCTATTTACCAGACTTTTTGCCTGCAGTAAAAGAACAGAGCTGAATGGATAAAGCGGCTAAGGAGATCAGATATGGAAGACAAGAAACTCAAATGGAAATGGTTGGAGTAATAATGTAAAGAAATTGCAATACACTGCACCAACTGTAACCTTCCTGTCAGAAATCACCAACATCAGAGGTCCCATCCAAAATACCTCAGCTGCATGTTCCACCCAGGCTATCAGGCTCCAACTCTTGTTTTAATTGACAGTCAAGTTTCAAAACTCGTCATTCAAGGGAGACTAGTGCGGAGGGGAAAATACACATTTGACTTCACTGACAAATCGCATTTTAATCATCAAAACCATTTTGAGAAATGGCATATCTGTACATGACTGGCTCTACTGATTGTTCACTGATGACAAAGAAGTGCAGTTCTGAAACTGCAGAAACAAGATACAGCCTCTCATGTGAAACCAACCTGCCAAGTACATTGCAAAAAAAAATTTATAGATATTTCAAAAGAAAACCATTAAGGAACATGAGACATATTCATCCTCTCAGCAAGATGTTTTCCACATCTAACACAGGGCCATTAAAAGTTGCACAGGGGTGTGAGGGTTGTAGCAAAGCTTCAGAGGGCACACTGGCAGTGCCTGTTTCCTGGGCAGCACACACGGCAATGCCAATTGCACAGTTGGGAGGCTCTTTATAATGAAACACTAAAAAAACCACCACATATAGAACAGGCCCACAGATTTTATATAGTCATCACAGAGACACACAGCAAGTTGCATCTCTAAATCAATTTCAAGAACAATCAATACTCCTCTAACACACCAGGCAGGCTAGATAAGTAAAGTTTTATTTTCACAATTGCTTGTGAGTGTGCTTTATAGCAAAACCAAAAAGCCAGAACCAAGGTCTGCTTCAGTACTAGGAATAATTTTTCTGTGGTCACTCTGCCATGAAATCACTATAATCTCTCAATTTTCTGAGTCAACTAAAGAAGTGTTATCACAAGAAGTGCCAAGAATATTTTGCCTTATCTAAAATTACAACCCTATATATTCACAGTAAGTGAAGAAGTACTTTATATCTTCAAGGCTATACGTGATACTTTTAAAAAAATTGTTACAGAAAGCTATGGGATATTGCATTTGTACTTCTTATAAAAAAGATTCTAGTATGGTAACTCACTGTACTGCACAAAATACTGATGATTGAATCTCTATAAAACCTTCTTGGAGTTAGGAGAACTAGAGGTGCATCTTCAGCAATTTATATCTTAATTCTTGAAAATCCATGCCAAGTTGACAAATAGAACATCACAGAAGTATACTGACAAGAGTAGTATACATTTTTACCCTCTACTGTAGGGACTCAATTCAGATATACAACCAGTTATGCCAGTTGGCACACCAAAACACAAGTCTTACACTCTAAAAGGCTGAAGAGCATCAACAGAATTTAATCCTCTTCTAGATTCATGGTTAGTGTTTCAGGACATCTTTCAATTTCCTGCAATTCCCATAGATAGCTGCTTTCTACAATGAATGTAATGCAATTGCAATGTAATTATTTTGCTAACTGACAACTAGAGATCTCATTTACAGATGCTCCACATTTAAGCTTTGCATGGTGCTTTGTGAAACGTAACTGAACTTTCTATTACTGAATTCAGTTAGTAAAACCCAACAGAAAACACAACTCTTTGCTATCCTGGACTCCAGCAAAAGAACTGTAGAAGTGGCTGGCAGGTAAGAACCACCGCACAGGTAGATGTGCCCAGCAAGTACCACCATTTCAAGTCAGCTAATTCTACAGCTCCTGAAGTTCAAGGAGGCCAATCACTGTGATTCAGATTGTTTTCACTTTTACATAGACAGCCTTCAAGTGATATTTTTGTGTCTTAAAATATAGGCTGGAAGAAAACAACTGTAGCTAGAACAGGAATTTGCACCTTCTAAAGCAGGCTTTTGTCAGCAAAAATCTAAAGCACTACAATCAGTCAACACTTAATTATCCCTGGGATGCAAGAAATGAAGATGTAATCAAGAATGATTAGAAAAATTATAACTTCAAGTTGTGCAGGCTAATACTGGCACTACCTTATAGAAATCTCAGGGTTGTAATTTCATACAATTTAGCACTAGGACTTTCTGAAGACACAAACAAACACGAAATAAAGTAGGCCATGCTTGTTTCTCCGTTTGTAAATTTGTCAGGGTTATACTCCTGTATGCCCTGATGGCTGATGAAAAAACATACAAATGCAGAAAAAAACCATCACTGCCAACACACAAGGGCTACACTGAGGGAATTTGTCAGTCATTGAGGTATTTAAAGATAAGGAGTTGCAGTGCTCAGGGGATGGTTTAGTGGCAGACTTGGCAGTGGTATGTAAAGGGTTCAACGTGATGATCTTAAAGGTCTACTCCAACCTAAATAATACTGTGATTCTATGTAATCAAGCATTCAGTAAGCAGATTACAGCTCATTGAAAACATTAACAATGAGGTAATAGATGTGGCTCACACCAGCTGCATTTACAATAGAAATTCAGCATGCCAAAGGGAACAAACACACCAGCAAATATTTTAGAAGTAAGCTAAGGTGAAGTTTTAGAACTGAATTAACATTTTGACTTATTTACATTTCCTAAAAAGTGATGATAAAGAACAGGTGTTTGGTCTACCCACTGTCATTTTAAAGGCACAAGATCAAAAATAACATGCTTAAATTCATTCTATGATCTACCCTCTTTTTGCTAAGACCCATCTGCTCCTCCAGCTCTACAGTGCCCACTCCCTGTGCTCTGCCAACTCTTTTCTCCTAAAGCAGAGCAACTATTCCTACTGTGCTGTGTTCATAGACTTTGGTATACATCCTTACATATTTTCTTCTTCTGCCCTTCCTCAACCTTTACTGTTTTGTTTTGGGGTTATTTTTAGCTTCTTTTCTGCTCCCTTTCCCAATTCTCTTTTCCTACCTCTTTGCTTTATGGGCTGCAGAATAGCTGAGTCTAGAGCAAACTCTCTAGCAACGTACTCAGCAGTACTGCCCAGTAAATTATCTGCTGCTAAGTATTGATACACAGTAATTGACATCACATAAACCAATTAAAGTTAATAAAACGCTGAAAAGAGGCCTCCTGCAGGAGCCCAGACTCACACCTGAGCTAAACTGCTTTAAGTTAGACTGACATTCACAAGGTAAACAGAAAATTGTTTCCTTATCACTTCTGCTTTACTTCTAGATGATGCACTGCCTTACCAGGCTTTATAAACCCAAAATAAAGGTTACTGGCACAAAACTCTTAGAAAACCACCTAGAGATTAGTGACGCATATTGAAAGGCAACCAAACTTTAACAGCGAGTCTGAGAACACATGCCCACTTCTCTAGCATGTTGTCTAATAACCCACCGATTACATGAAAGGCCTCACACATTTATTGGACCTCTACCAAGACTAGTAACTGTTTTATATCAGTGGTGCTACATGGTGCTCTTCTATTTCCTCAAAATGTGAGGGTGAACACATCTGTTTAGATTTTACACACACACACTGCTCCAATTGCTGAATGAGACGGCAGTGATAACCAAGAGGTTTTAACATGTGCGCTCATACATTTTTCCTGCAGACAGTATCAAGTCGTTAGAAGTCCATGGTCATGCTCCTAATGATACAGAAGCCCCTTTTTCCCAGTCGTGTTTAAGACAAGTTAGTGCATTTTACTACACTGTAAATGTGCCTATGAACTGTGCACTGGATTTGACAACTACTCTCTTGCTTTACTGACTTTCCACAGTTTTAAGTAATGTCATTAGTTTTTACTCACTTAAAGAGCTGGACAAGCAGAAAATTAAAAAGCAACTGAGTTTTACCATACTGTACAGTACATGATAAAAGGGAGAAGGTAGAAGAATCAAGAGTAGATTTGAGCCTGAAAAGAAGGGAGGGGTAGGAAAAGGTGGTTTTATTTTATTGTTCTCAATTCTCACTATCCTAATCTGTTATCAGGCAATAAATCAATTTCCTTAAGCTGAGTTTGTTTTGACAGTGATAGCAATTGTTCAGTGATCTTCCTGTCCTTACCTCAACCCACAAACTCTTCATTCTGTTTTCTCACCATCCTGATGAAGATGGGAAGTGACAGAGCAGCTTGGTATGCACCTTGTGGCCAGTTAAGTTAACCCACCACACCGAGCACAGCTGAATGAAGTGCTATAGTCATACACTTGACTTGAAAATGAATAGCCATCAAGCATTCCTGGTGCTTCCAGAATCTCCTTTCTAACTTGTGGTGTAAAGTATTTTTTATACAATACTGTAGTACAAATGCAGTCTTATCATGGCTAGAGAGTAAAATCTTCCTGACAGTGTAAGCCACATGCACAAAACCATATTGTAATCCACCCTAATGTGGTGAAGAACAGCAAAGCATATCCTACTCACCTCAGAGAGCCAAGGCTGACAATACATGGTCATTCACAAACAGGAAGAGCAGGTCTAATTTCCATTGCAACATAGACACACTGCTGTGTTTCCAAGGCACTACCTATTTCTGCTGCAGCAATTCCATGGGCTTGCACTCTACTGTAGTTGTGAATTCACCCCACAGTGCTTTTGACAAAAAAATCTCACAGACAGCACAGCCCAACATCCACAAAGCAATTATTTTGACTTGCTTCTGTCACAGACATTTCTTTTATGAAAAATCTTCTCTCAGGATTTTTCCTGCTGAAGCTGAGAAGTTCAGAACCAGACATAAACAATAGGTTATCTGCTGCTGTGGAATGCAACAGGTTCGTCTGGATTGGCCCAGCTTGGATGTTTTTAGTTAGTGGCCAATCCAGGACTGAATTGTCTCAGACAGAGTCAGAGAGAGCTCCTTTGTTTTCATTCTTTACTTTTCTATTCTTTGGTTAGGTAGCAGGTTCTGGAAACTCTCCTTTCCTTTTCTTTTTAGTATAGTTTAAATAGATGTATATATCATAAAATAATAAATCAAGCCTTCTGATCATGGAGCCAGATCTACGTCTCTTCCTTCATCCCAAAAACCCTTGTGACCCCCGTCACATGCTTCCATCTACAATGGCCTTTTACAATGGCACTCACTAGCTATGAGTTCAGAGTCTATCGATATTCCAGCATAGATCCAAGAATCAAGAATTGTCACATTACAAGAAGAAAATATCTTCACAAAGAGTAAGCACTGAGAAAATAACTGAATGATTTTTATAGGCTACACTTATTACTGCAGAATACAGCAAAGCCAAAGAAGAAAGTGTATTTGCATGCCTGGCTTTCCTCTTCACTACTTGCCTTTTACACAAAAAGGAGATTCCAATACAACACAGAATCACAAAGTTTATCAAGTTGTCCATAGGCTTGTTCTTTGGAGTCTGACTAGACAGATTAACCATGAGAAACTACCTATCACACTGCCTACCCCAAAAGCAAGGAGGAGATGGAAGCCTAGATTGCCTAGCAAGAAAGGCACTGTACTTTTAGAAGTACCAAAATACCTTCACTATTCGTTGACAGATTCAACTTTTCAATTTTAAAATTTACTACTTCGATTTTAAAAAGACCCTTAAATACTATTGCGCTAATAAGGGTATATAGAACCATGCAGCCTCTCTCACCCCTTAAGAAGAGATCATCATAGCCACTTGTATGAACACACTCTGTCCTGCACAGCTGACCGAGAAAATTAGGGAACTGGGAAAATTAGTACAGTACCTAAGAGTCCAACACTAGGCTTCCTTTTTAACGCAGTAACACCCCTCCTCCAACTCTTCTCCTTATGTTCCCCCTTCTCCGCAAGAAAGGCCACAAAGATTTATAGCTAAAAATTAGTTTCAAATCAACCAATTCAATCAAATCGGCTCTTCTAAGCACATTCTCTAAAAAAATAACAATAATTAAAACTATCAAAACCATTCATTTATTAAACACAGGAGCACTTGTGTTCAACACAAGAATTCCATTCTCCTAAACACATGTTCTTCTTGAGAAATTAAATTCTGAAACAGGAAAAGGAAAACCTACTTTTTCTCCTTTAGGAACAACTTCCATGAAAGTTTATGCAGAATTAGGAAGCTTTGGGTCTTGAAACATTTTCTAGCATGACTGCTTTTGGAGTTGGTGCCAGCTTGACAATTAAGTATTACATTTCCCAAAACTTCAAGGCAAGGACCATTCCACCAAAAGTCTGAAGCTACCAGATGCACAATATACAGATGTGGCCAATTACTGAACTAGTCAATCAGCAATTACAGTGAATCAAGCATATTTGAAATCCATCTCTTAACAAAATAATTATGTCAGTTGCTTTCTGCACAAATTGAGACTACTTATTCATCCATTCAACAGGTAAGTGCCCATGCAGTACTTCATAAGACTTGCTTTCTGATCAGAAAACAAGCTACTCAAGAGTATGGCAATACTACTGTTATGGCAATGGGAAAGAAAGACTGCCTGAAAAATTTAACCTTTCCATTGGAAAACCACACTAAATTGACCAAAAAAACCCTTACAAGCAGTCACATGGTTAGAGAAACAAAAAACCCTTAAGAGCATTCATGTGGTCAAAGGGAGCAATGGCAGGCAAGAATTCCAGTGTGTTGCTGTCAAAAATTAAAAGCCACTGAATGGATTGCTTTTTTCTTATATCAGAAAAATACTTACATTGGCTTTGCCAAAGTACAAAAATGTATAGCTTACAACCAAAAATTTTAAAACCAGATTTTAAATTCCAGAAACCACTCTGAACTACTTATAACAACATTTCAACTTCTGAATCTAGCTGTTGACATCCAGCTTTAAAGGCTGAATTTCAAGGGATTTCTGCATTATTGTAATTTCTACCCATACATACATGTTGATCACCACCAGTAAAGCATATTTCCCTGCAGCTCATATATTGCACTCTTGTCATCAATACACATCAATATGTGCAAATCTCAGATGTGAAAAGCAGAAATGTTAATTTTTATATCCCTCTCACTAAATACAAATCATCAAGGGTTTGAAAGTCGGTCCTCCAAGCCAAGCAACTGACAATGTCACCAAGGCAAGAGAATTTTCAAAGAAAAATATGGAGGGTTATATCTATTTCATGGAACAAATATCTTAGCATGTGCAGAACAAAGATGGTTGATTTTGAATGCAACTAAAATAAGGAAGTCACTACATCACCACTCTTCAAAAACAAATCCCCCAAGCCTCTGGAGATATGCCATGCCACACAAACTCAGACTCCAAGATTGCTGCTGCAGCAGATTTCTTTGGAAAAAAAATGCCACAATGAAAATAAATCCAGATCAGGCAGAAACTCTTTCTCAAAATGTCCTTGTGAAGCCATCTTTAAGTTAACCTTCATTCAAAATCTTTGAAAAAAATTCATACCCAAGATCAGTTTGAAACATCAAATTGCCTGATGCAGCAAACTGAAGCGCTGCCTTTCAGCCATCTAGCACCCAACACACATTCTCATACAGAATAACTGGGGGGTTTTTAAGACCATTATATTCCTTGGGTTCTGGTTACCATCAGCATAGCACTGCGTCACACCTCCTCACCAGCAGGAAAATAATCATGTTATTTTCCTTTGTTTCTGAACTTCCTCCTCTCACACTGATTTGAGGATTCACTCTAAACAAGAGGGGATCAAAATTATTCTTGTACCATTGCAAAGTTTTTATAACCCCCTCCTCAGAGGGTACTAGTTTGCACTAGGGGCCAAAACCATCAACAGACAAAAAAGGGAACTACAACAGGAACTACACAGGTGTTTAGTTGGAGCAGTCTAATATCTGGATGAAGGGAGAAAACAAAAGGCTCAACACGATTACCTGACACAAAGAAAGCCAATCAGCACAGGAGGAAAACCTACTCAGCAACCTTTACAAACCTAATCAAAGCTCCCTTCCTGGAGCAGAGCCGATGACGCAGCTCAGTACAGGAACAAACTAATCATCTGAACACTTGATTATTAGTGTTGAAAAACACTTGAAAAACTGAATACTGAATGTTTTTCAGTATCATGTTGAAAATAAACATTAATTTTTAGTTTGGTAGCCTCTGTACAACTTCTGTATGATGATTCAAAGAAAGCCTACTAAACCCTACTTGAATTTCAAGCATTTGCCCACACACCGAAATTTGTTTATAGTGACAACTGTATGTGGAAGATGCTGTTCAGTCTCTGCAGAAGAAAGACTTTTTTTATACAGAACAACATGCTCCATCAAGAGCTACCACGAGGTACTTGATCTCCCAAAGGCTATCACCCTCTTTAACTGTCAAGGAAAAGAATAGCGTATATTAAAATTTCATTCCTCTTAGTTCACACTGCACACTGAGGAGAGGAAAAAGAGGAAAAAGAAAGAACTGTCACATTTTTAATTAAGTCCACTTATGCATTAATCATGACCATATGGTCATGGTATTATGCCATGAAATAGTTCAGTAACAGTGCGTTTCCTCCAACAGACAAAAATAAAACACAAATGACCTGTACACATGGATTTTATTCTACTTCCTCAGTTCTTTACAGAGGAAATTATTACAAAGTCCTTATCCTTGTGACATTTCAGGTCAACATTTCTCTGGTTTGGAATACATGTTCAACTACAACTGTCTAATAACCCAAGATGAAGAAAACAAGGTGTTGGTCGGCAGCCTTAAGTAGAGAATTGAAGGCTCCAACAGCACTTTTGCTTCAAATTGTAGCCCAGAGTAAATGGTGATTTAAAAAAAGCAATGAGATATTTTGCTAATCCCAAAAAGAAACAAGCTCCAGCATATCTAGGAAGTCTTAAATTGTAAACAGTACAATGACAAAAATATCACAAGCAGATTAAATTAGCCTTTATTTATAAGACATAATACTTTCCACTTTCACTCAAGCAGACAGTTTATAAAGTAAAATAACATGCTTACATCAAATGGTAAAAATATTTTGGAAAAATGGGGCCTGTTATTTCTTGTTGCAATAGTAGAAATCTCCATTCCAACTTTTTTTACAGTAACATGACAAGACAGGTTTTGATTTAGGAAACAAAGATGGACAGAGAGGGATGCTGAACATGCAGCGCATTCAGAATTAGTGCATCTCTAATGGCAGCTGCAAAATAGAGCCTTGGCAGATCAACATTGTTGTGAAATAAACAGCTTCTCTCAATGAACAGTCCAAGCATACCACTGAAGTAGAGTTTGAAAAACCACATTGCAAAAATAGCAAACAAGTTAAAATTTGTAGGTACCCAACCCCAGCATAAAAACTACACTGTCAATTTAACTTCCCTTTCATAATCGCAGATCATCCCTCAAAACACCTTCTGATCTCTTTGGAAATAAGCTGAAGTGCAACATTAAGATAGGCATTGACACTGCTAGAGCCAGTGCCTATGACTAGCAGCACTGATGGCCTGAGCAGAAAGGAAGACTGAAAAACAAGTTCTGTGCCAAGTGATTTGTACCACACAAAGACACTGAATGCAGTGGAGGCCACAGGCAATCCATGCTCCAGAATCCAATGCACTGCTAGCAAAAAGTTACTGTGAGTTCTCTAAGAGCCATCAATGCAAAAAAGGGACATATCCTCTAGCTTTAAAGATAACCTAAATCCAGTATTTCAATAGCTGGAGTCACAGTGATGGTTATAGTAAACTGAATCTTCTCTTAAGAGATTTTTTAATACCTTAATTTTGCCAGTTGTGAGTTCTACCACCCAGAGGAGTATTTCCAACAGTCTTTGTAACATCATTAGTGGCGACACAAAACCCAGATTTTTACAGATTACTGTGACTAGAAAATTTCTTGGAAATGTATCCCTCAAAAGTGGGTACAATCAAAATGACCTGGTGTCCTAGGATCATACACTGTGACTATCGTATCTTAACTCAGATTTGAACACTCATACACAACATATTTCATTTCTCTCTATACATGCCATTCTTCAGAGCTGACAAAAAAGACACCATAGTACCATGACAGATATAATTTCCATTTCTAGAAGCCTCCTTTTCTGCTAATGCAAATCTGAAGGCAGCTGACTGTCTGAGAAAACCCAATTGTCATCATTAAAATCCAAGTGTGACTGAAAAAGAAATAAATCAGTTGTGTTGTCAAGAAGTGACAGAATGGTCAAGCAGAGGGATACAAGAGCCCAAATAACCAAACAAACGCGAAGAGAACAGCTTTCCACTCATGTTTGCTCTGAATAGAAAATAACTGCTTTTGCCTTCAAGCAAACTTGGTAAATAGGTATACTGAACAGCTCAGTCAGAAACTGCTTTGCTATTCTTAGCACAGAGACTATTTATCGTTTTGTAAAAGTGAAAGCCAAGAGAATTTAATAGAATAATTAAAATTATATATTGCTGCCATTAGTACAAATGAACATCAAAAAAACTCTGCAGCATGGTATTCTCCCCAGATTTTCTTCAGTTCAACTGGACTAGACTTTCATGCAGAGTACAGACAATACAGGCATGGTTTTATACTAACAGTAAGATTAGTAAAAACACATTTGTTCTCTTAGGACTTGCAATGATTTTCTGAGATAGACAAAAACAAAGTAAAAGACTACACATCTTTAAAATACCTTTCTTTTTTTATGACCTGCAGCTTATCTTCAACACATTACTTCCTTCTCTACACAGGATGCATCGCTGGCAACTGATGAAAATTATGTACAACAGCTACTAAGCCTTTAAAACAAAGTAGCAGCCTGTATAATTATCTCTCCCTTTTCTGTTGCAGAACACAAGTAAAATGTCAATGTGTGCCAGATACTATGAAAATTACTAGATTCCTGCAGCCCTTCTTCCTTCACAGAAACACTGGGTTTGGGCATCAAAAATAGAAGCAGCCAGTTCCTAGCTTAAATTACTTACTGAAATATTGAATTTTCTTTTCATATTCTACCAGGATGCAATCATTTAATTCTTAAATCTAAGACCATAAGAGTTCTAGTTAGTGAAAAACCATCAAGGGTCCATCTAACTTTGTCTTTTTAAGCTTTGGTTAGATGGTAGATTTCCCAAGAATACTTCTTACACTATATTCTTTATTGCATGGCAGGAATATGCCATGTCAGTTTCAGTAGTTTTCCATTCTCCCATGGAAAAAGAACAAGCAATTTATTTACACAGTACTTAATTTTCAACTATGATATGAAGAGCAAAGCTGCTAGAGATTCAAATACAAACCCAGGAGCACAGTACAGAAACTGGGCGAATAGAACCCATACAATTTCTGCTGCACATATTCAGTTCTCAAGGGAGTAAGAGGGCAGGGTATGTTAAAGTCACCTCTCTTATTTGAATGGGCAAAAGAGTTAGAACTGCACTTCCAGAAAAACCAGGCAAAATTAAGTTAGCAGTTGAAGAACTACACAGTGCTGCATGTGAGATAGGCTATACTAGCCTAAAGTATTGAGGGAATTAATCTTCAGGTTAACACGGACACCAAGACCACACATTTCTGCACGCTGGCACTCAAAGAAGCAGGAGGAATGTAGCCCCTACCATGTTATGCTTCTATTCAAAGAGTACAATTGGAACAATTCCCATCTCACCAGTAGCTCTATCCATTCTAGTATCATTGCAGTAACTGGAAAGCACTGCTGTTCACTGGCAGACCTGGGAAAGCTTTGTTTTCTCCCTTCCAACACAGGATAGTCTGTGGAAGAAAAGAATCAAGTGCTTGATCATTGTACTGGGGCAAATAACAGCATTCAGGCATGCAGCAACAACTCTGACTTCCAAAACCAGAAGGAAAGCCAGCATGAGCACTTCCTATCATTGCACTGCCATTTTCTTCACTGTTTGTATAATGGCAAAAAGCCATTCAAATACAGGAGGAAAAAAATTACTACACAATTATTGTCTTAAACTGATAAGCCAGAAAAAGAAGCCTAAACCATGTCACAAGAAAGCAAACATGCTGCCATCCCAGCTGCTATAGCCTACTGCCAATAAGAGCATGAGAACAGTCTAAATGAAAACATCATGCAGTTGCCAGAACAGCAACTGACATACGTCCAAAAAAACTCTCCCATTAGAGACTCTTCTTCCTCCAGCTGACAAAAGAATTCAGTGCTAGAAATTTGATATTCACAAGCCCTAGCTGATCACAAAAAGCCTTTTAATTATTCTAATAAGATGCTTATGTGAAATCACATTTTCCAGATTGATCATTTAATGCTCCCCCTCTATCACCTTCCTCCAGGATAGGGAGTGCATTACTTTAGCCTACAGAACACAAATGCAGACAAATATCTTCAACTCGCTTGATATCAAGCTGCATTACGGCAAAGCTCACAAACCAAGCAAGAATACTATATGAGAAATATGCTCAGTATTGTATGAGAAACAGCAGCAAACAAATTATCAGTATCAACAAGAAGGCCACTGTCCTTAGTTTTAAACAAAAAAAACCCAAAACACTGAGAACAAAAGTCACACACACATTTTGCCAAAATAAGTTCTACATCTATCTTCATTTGTATAATAAAATAGAATGTCTACCTAAAAACCTGTCTAAACTAATTATGCTTTAAAAAAACACACACCATGTGCCAATGACAACACATTATGACACTACAAGAGGAAAGGACACAGCTAAGTCATATAGCTAAGGGGATAACCTACATAAATATATAGCTAGCAATAAACTCAAAATAAGATGGTATATAAGACTCAAACGAAAAAAGTATTAATAATCAAAGTCAGCTACAGACATTTGTTTTGCATACATAAACAAGTGCTTAGAGTCTTAAACTCAGCTAATGTCAGTGTTTCTGTGGAATATTTTATAAGAAATTGTCTTCTTAAGCACAGCAGGGCTCTAAGCTCTACCAGTCACATCTTTTAAAAAAGAAGACAATGTCTTCAGAAACTATCAAGTACCTACACCCACCAGCATCCAACACCTTGCTTATTCAACATTACAAACTGCCTTTCATCACAAACTGAGTGTACTAAAACCAACACTTCTTAACATAGCTTTTAAAGTCTCTACAAGATTTTACCAAATCATTCAAGTAAAAGTTCTCTTAAAAAAGAAAAAATCTTCAAAGCACAACTGAGAAAGCAATCAGTCTTTACATCAATTTTCTTCCATATTTCTACACTGGAAACTTATCTCAGAAACTGGGATAACAACATCATGAGATGACAGCCACAATCACAATTAATTTGAACAAATACCATGACATTTCCGAACTGTTGCCTGCCCCTGAGCTGTAAGCTGCTCTTAGAAATAAACATTACAATATCACAATTCTAAACCAAACTGAACATGTGTGAACTGAGGGTTTCAGAAGAGGTCAGCATCAACCACATTAAGATTAGACACTAGACATGGTTCCCTGCATAGCCTGACTACTGTACCAGCTCCAGATCCATACTCCAGTAAGCTCAGCAAGAAGCACGAGGTCCCATCATACATCAGTGCTGAAGAGTGGAAAGCTTGAGCTATCTTTTCCATACAACATATAACTTGGAACATTATAACTTCTTGAAATCCATTCAACCACTGAGACTTAAGCAATAAAAGCCAATTATCTAATAAAGTTTGCTGAGTACAAAACAAGTCTGCTTTTGAGCAGAAGGCCACAGCAAGAGAGAACCACATGAGAATTTCTACCATATGACCACAGCTGACATTCACACTCGGGTACCTAAATCCTACTGGGAATAAACCCTTTTCTAAGTTCATGGTGTAGAAATAACCTTAAGGTTATTAAGACCATTGGTTAAGACCATTCAGTCTTTGGCACAACAGAACCAGGACTCTACACAGCACTACAACACAACATTCAGAAGTGTCCTGAGCAAGTGGTGGTATCCTTTCACCACTCTTTCCCATACAGTTGAACAATTTTTACAACATCCAAGTTCACCAAGAAAAGGATTACTTATACAGAAACAACCTAGCAAATGTACTCTGAAACTGTAAAAATATTTTCTACATGCTTAACTAAAAGAAAAAAACAATGACCAAATCTGAAACATCTGTAACCACTAGGGAATAATGAAAACCAAAAAAAATTTTTTGAAAAGTCACACACCATGAAAATCCATGTGTATAAAATCAGGTTTTACCCAAGTTTCTGGCTCTTAGAATTGCACGCACATGAGGGACAACATTAAATGACTGCAGGCTGATTTTAGCACCTTGATGCACCTTGATTTTCTCACTATTGTTCCCAGGATGCAAGAGGCATTAGTTATCTCAGTAGGTAACAGAAATGGATTTTTAAGCAAATAGCTTTCGCTTTGTATAAAGACAGATATTTTAGGTCTAAGCTAACATGAACATCAAAATCAATCTCTTGCTTATTTTTACTAGAGAATATTCAGAAAGTATTGGGAATAACTGAGGAATTGTACCTTAACAAGACATACTGCATTCTTATCAAGCCTTTCAGAAACCTGATAGCCATTGCAGAGAAGTCTTTCAAAGTGTGTTTTTTTTAAATTTTCTGATCAGTGTACATTTTGCCCTAACATATTTCTAAGTCTTGTGATAACTCAGGGGTGGTATAAACAACCTGCCACACAGTTCAATCTTTTCTTTAAGAATCTACCAGGCTAAACAACACTTGCACTTATATCTCTATAGGGAAAGAAGTTTCCTCAAAAAAGGGCCTTCAGACATACTTTTTGCAGTACAAATAAGTCAAGTCTCTCCATCAATTTTTGAACATTAAGCATGAAGGTAAGAATGTAAAAATGTGCTGATGTTTGCTAGCCCACTGCCCACTACTTTTCATTTAAATACTTATTTCAGACTCCAAATGCCTTTTAATTTAATTGTCAAGACCTGTAAATTCTTAATCCATACTTATTAATAGAAAGCACACAGGTTAGCCTATGTGGTGGGGGCATTGTCTTTGATAGACATCTATCAGTTTAAGATGTTTTAAGAATGACTCTCTGCTCTTTTAGGTATCAAACTCCAATTTTCTCACCAAGTCCTTACAGGACTTGCTACAACTACTGTTCACCCACAGCACTTTCAGAGTACACTGAAAGAAAGGTATACACCGTGTCAGCGGAACAAAAAAAGAACATTTCCTTAGCTAAAACTTCAAAGAGTAGTCACTAACATAGTGTATATGTGTTGTAACTACTCCACATGGTGGAATGGTCAGTTTTATGTTTGTTGAGGCTAAATGACATAGCACATCTTCATTTCAGTGGCTGCTCAGCAGCCACTGAAATGTGTGTAAGACATTTACACACATTTCTTACAGCACAGCACACATTGTGGTGTAAGAGCACAAGTCAGAGGACTCAAGACCAGCCCCTATTTGCTCCACTCAGAAAATGCTAAGGCTGCAGTTGATGGTTGATGTGCCACAGCAACCGGAAGGACTTTGGCATTCCACTGGAGCAGGAGCCACGCCACCACCCATAACAAGAGCTTACTACAGCATGTGCAGACCTAATTTTGTGACACACTGACACACTCCAGCAGAGACACTGCAATTCCATCACCCCCACACTCTCGGCAGGCACACATACCACAGCAGCAGTTTTTCCATAGGGGCATTTCCCAATATTGGAACAATGTAACGTCTAAGAATCTAGGCTGGCCCACTATTAGCCAGGAGCATTTTGCTACCAAATGAACTACTTTATGAGGACAAAACCTTCCTTTTCCTTACCAAGGTCCCAAGAGAGTCAAAGCGTACTTCAGTGAACAGACTTTTCCATTTCAAATAAAAGAAGCAAGAAAAGAAAAATCAAGCCTCAAAAACCTTCATATCACAGAAGCATATATCCATTATATACACACACTTGTATATTTATTGACGATCTGTAAACCAGGCCAGATAGAGAAAATTTATTTTAGTAACAAATTTCAGCTGTGCTCGTATCTCCAGGGTGGCTAAACATTTGGAACTTAACACAAGGAGAAAACATTTTCTGGCCATCAAGTCATAGCACTTTGAGAATTCATGCACAATAGCATTAGCTGGGTGCCAATTCTTTGCATAGTCTTTCCTTGGCCAAAGTTCTTTTGTTCGAGCAGATCCGTTACTCAGTACAGGCGGTCCACTGCACTTTGATAATGCTTGAACTCAGCAGAATCTCTAGTTATTCTCTGCTTCCCTTAATAAAGCACCCAGGTTTTATGACAATTTTACAGCTTCAGAAAAGTTACTAACAACTGAACTTGCAACCTTTTCAATAGGCTCTTTTTTCCATACAAGACCACAGCTACAAAGAAGAGAAATCCAAATTATTGCCTTTGATGTGCACTACATAGCAATTTCGGAGATATATGGAATGCCCTAAAATTCAAACTTGCTGTTCTTTTACTATCCTATTCTTTTCCCACTTGAATTTCATAAGCAAAGCTCAAAACCAACATCTGCCTGCATAGTCCCTTCACACAAATGTGCTCCTGTCAGTTGATGGAGCTATTTGAACTTCCATATTTTAACTTGTTTAAATGACAATACAGGTACCCTGAGCAATTAACAAAACCAGTGTATAAAACAGGGATAGTGGGAAAAATTAAACAGTTTAGACAGATGAAAAGTAAACAAGGAAAAAAAATAGTCTTGATAGTAATTTTAGCAGGCTACACTGGAAGCCAGTCATATTAACAAGTTACCTTGATTTTGCAGAAGAAAAACAGCTTTTAGCACTCAATGTGACAGATCCAAGAAAAACACACAAACAATAAAAAAATCCTACCTATAAGCCAAATATAAATTTAAAATATGCTACATTGCAACAGGGGATTCAGTTCATAGAAAACACATGCTGATTTTTTTTTACTTGATCATTAATGACTTCATGTGACACAATAAATAGCAGGTCTGCTTAATTCATGGAAAGAACACATGGCAAATGAACATTTAAGTAAATGACAGCTAAACACATACTCTGGATATGTCAGTAAGATACAGGTATGCAAAAAAATTCATTCTCCAAGTAATGGAGGAAAAGGAAAAAACATCAGACATTCAAATATCTTCACTTCCACTTATCAGGAAAGGTCCCTGTATGAAGATTCCTGTGAAAGAACTTTATGGACTTAGAGGGAACGTGAAATGGTTCCATTCTAGTGTTAGGTAGATTCTCTTATGCCATATCTTCAAAATCCCAAACATACAAACCAAATATTTTGATGTGGACACTAACTTCTTTTCCCCATTTTCCCTCCTCAATCCATCCCTTATTCCTTTGAAAGCTTAAATGAAAGGGAAAAGCAGAAGAGAAGAGGGCACCTTACTTAATCCAAAACAAACAGCATTAAAGACTGTATCCAGGTTTTAAAATTTATATAGCTTAAGATACCACCACTTTGCATTACATGATGGCAATATGTAATTTTAACAACCTGCTTAACGTTTCCTTCTGTAACACCCACACTGATATTCCACTTCCACAATACCCTGATATATTCGGGCAATGACATTCAGCCCCATACTCCTGAAAAAATTGCAAATGCCTCACTGCTTCCTGCAGATTCATTTTTAGAATTCAAATGATTTGCCAACACATGGCATTGCCAACATATTAGCAATACACATCTTCTCCTAAGTCCTAATAAAAATCACATTTAGTTACAACGTTACTGTTGGGCAGGGAGTAAAAAATGTTTGTACACCACCTGGCTATATATTGCTTTGTACCACTATAGCTTAACCACTGTCAAGAGTAGGTCATTTAAGAAAAGTAACCAAAAGTTACTTAAAAGTGGACCAAATCACCTTAAATCATTTGCACTGACTTAATCTGAGCAGTTTCTATTCACAGGATCAACTGTATTCTAATGTTTTCCTTTCAAACTGATTTAACTTAACCAAAAGTACTGTGTATTAAATTATGTATAATTTATATGTAGCTACCAAAAGCCAAGTAAACCCATTTTCTAGGCTGCCTGGTAGAATTGTTTTAAACAGCTTCTAGGCATGCAACAAGGGTCACTCTGTTGGGACACCCAGCTCCATGACAAAGGTGTCTCTTCTATTCTGTAGTAGAGTATCACTGCAAGCAGCTTTCCAGCAGACAATAACTCTTCTCTCATCTGACATTAGCATCATTTTAACCAAACACTACCAGTTATACACAAACACTTAGATAACACATCACACTGAAAAACTGAAAAGGACAGGCAAGTCAAAAGGGAAAAAAATAACAGGATTTCCAAGGAAAAAATGTAGAATATTCATGTTACTTTGAAGACTAAGAATTAAGTTTGCTAAGATTTGTTTACACAGTTTATATTTTTATTCTAGGCTGGCGTAAAGAATAAGTGAGGTAGCACTATTCAGATGAATCTCAATTTTTTTTCACTTCACATGAAGTCATATTGTGCCTTTTCTAAATTAGAAAAAGGTGCTATTCTACCACTTTTTATGTTGTATCTTTGGAAGTGTCTAGAACACATGGAAAAAATTACTGGCATTTATTTGTAATACACCTCAAATCCCAAGAATGATGGGACAAACACAGGTAAGGCACATGCACAATTCGTTACTGGACTACCTATCTGTCAAAGGACATCACTACAACTTACAACCTTTGTACCAGAGATTCCAGAAAACAGCAAACCACAGCAGCAATGGAATAACACGGGAGCACGGTAAACTACTACAATATCCACATGAAAGGGAAAAATAACAGGGAAAGGTGGTTAACTACCCCATTTGGTATTAAAGTACCAAAGAAGTCATTCTTGTTTCTCCAACCCCTTCTATCTACGGCCCTCCTCTACTTCTGCATTAATGAACAAAGCAGCTAACAGTAATCCAAGATCCATAGCCCCTGTATCACTCATCAGTTTCTAACCTAGCAGGTTGCAGGGGACAACACAAGTCTTCTAAGCAAAGAATTAATTTCTCAATGTCAACAAAGAAAGAAACTCCCTCAATGACGCATTTTAAAAAAGAGAGGAAAAGGGAATACAGCTACAGACCTAAAGAGACTGCACAGAATTTGTAACAGACCACCTTTTCATTGTACCCAAAGTTAAGTTTTATGAAGTAATCCATAAAAATAACTGGCTGAATTGCCAAGACAGTAATTTAGTCAATTGACATATGTTAGATTAAGAAAATATACATGTATGACATTTACATTCTATTGAGAGGACAGATTTATTATTGAAGTGCCTGGGCATTTAATCTCTTTCCCATTTATTACAGAATCATATAAAAGAAAGATCTATTAGCAGAAACAGTTACCTGTTACAGAGAGGAACATAATTTTCTATCTCTTTGCACCTTCTAGGAAGTGAATGATACAGAAAAGGACATACGACAATTTGACTTTTTTAACCTCTGATATCTTCACTTGTCTCAAGATCAAGGTATCAGAAATTACATTCAATGTCACAACACATAAGGGACTAAAGTTACATTAAAAATGATGCAGCAAAGTAAGCAGTATCTAGAAATTAAATCAGGTAATGCCTTCCTGTGATGAAAGAAACCAACAGAGTTGAAGTTTAACCCCTTTGTTTCACATACCTCAAGAGAAACACTCAAGTTGCACATAAACAGATTAATGAACTTAAGTCAACATACATTTCCTTCCCTCCTTACCTGAACCATCAAAAAAGCACTTAGGTACACTAAATCTGTAGTTTATGCATGAAGAGAGGAAGAGTGTATTACGTACACGTCAATAAAAGCCTCCTTTACCAGTAACTGAAATAGTAGAGGGGTCCCCAAAAAAAAAAAACAACAAGGAAAAGAAAGCTTTGTGTATGCTGAAAGGAGTTATTTTAAAGTTTTATCCAACAGAACAAGAACTTACAAGGCTTGCTTCTTTTTCCCCTGCTTTACCCAGCAATTGAGACATTTTTAATCAGTCACACACTCAATATGAAGCATCAGCCTTTACCTTCATTTATTTCACCTCAGCTAGCTCCAGTACAGTCACCTCTCTAAAGTCTGCTCCATAATAAAGAAAAAAAGCAAAACGAATAAAAGGGAAGAGAAGGGAAAACTAGCACGATGTACAGGATAACCAGTTCCACAGGAAAAGCCTGCCTCCTTGTGGCTCGACTAGCCCTAAATTAGATTTCTCCAGTTCATTCCATTACACCCAGTAAATCTGGGGAGCCAAGAGAGTAACAGTCTTCTAGTTCAAGGCAGTTTGGGGTTTTGGTTTTCAGGGGGGTGGAGTTGATGAACAGGAAGAATGTTTCTAAATGTTGGAAGTACCTGTGAAAGTGATCCATCACTCCTTACCGAAATATTGCTTTTAGCCTTCTCCTCTAGACAGGGTGGAAGATGATAGATGTTCCACTTAAAAACAACTGAGATTCTTTACATGGCAACAAATGCAAAAGCCTGTCAGCACTCTGGCAGCTAAATCCAGAAGGCTACGAACCTTGGTTCAGCTGTGGCTTAACTTTGCAGGCCTCTCTGGATGCCTTAGCTTTCACCAGTAAATCCCCATTCTGCCCACAGATCTCCTCCTGGGGATGCCTCAGGAGTTCTCTCTTGGCAGCAGCAAAGCATTTGGCACTTTCAACAAGATGCAGACCTTCCTCTGTTCAGCCTGAAGGGCTCAATTACATGGAGCTACTTTCTCAATGCCTAGAAGAGCAAGTTCTTTAGAAATCAGCTGGAGTTTTTGGCTGGTTTTGGTGTGGGGTTTTGTTGTATTAGGTTTTTTAATTTCTTTTTTATTTCAATCCAGTCACTCTATTGTGCAAGAGCTTAGTAGTTCAACAACTTAAAATCTGTGTGACAAATATACAAATTCACACCAGTCTTAGGAGGGGATCACATCAGGATGGCTTTGGCTTTCTAACCATCTTGCAGAAGCTGCTGCATTTTTATGCAAGTCTAAGACAGAGCATGAACTGCTTTTGCTCTGGGTTAGGAAATTCACCCATGAAAATAAGGGAACTTCCAGTCTCCACTCCAAAGGCTTTTTAATATAAAACACATTTAGTGAACATAAAAGTAGACCAGATTTTTTTTCAGTCTCACAATTGTTAGGCTTTCAACTTGTGCTCTTCTCTGTCACAGCCTCTGTATGGGAACCATTTCTCTAACCTTTAGACATGTGAATCAGACTCACTCTTTCCAATCTACAACTCAGTGATCCAGCTGGAAAAGAGTCAACTGAACATGGCTCTCTCATGTTCACAAAAATTTTGATTGGAGATTCACCAGAGGGAAAAGGGGGAAAAACCCCCCAAAATATTTCTGTTCCCTTCAAGTACATCTTGAATGAGAGGCTTTGATTCTACCCTTTTCTTCTTTTCAAGCAGATATTTTAAAAAAAAAAGTTGTCACACACAAAATTCCAGATGTGGAATACATCACTTCTTTTTACTACAGTTTTTATGCCTAGGTTCAGAATGAGAAGCATTGTACTCTTTTTTTTTAGGTTATTATTATTTACACATTTACCAGGGAGATATCATGTGCTTTGTGTGCTTTAGACTCCTTCATGCCTGCTCAGACCCTACCAGGCCAATATACTGCACACAGAGATGTGTGCACCACTGCTGAGAGGGGCCAAAGACTTTATCAAGGCTGTACCACACCCTACAACATCCAAACAGCTTCACAGGTCTTATTAGAAAGGCTGTAAATGAAGAACCAAAATAAACAGGAGCTCAAATTAACTCTGACACTAATAAGAAAAGCAATTAAAAAAAAAACACTCTTTTCTCTTACTCAGGTGCAATCCTGGCAGAGGGCAAACACCTTCAACTCTACTGAAGAGAAAGAGAATTGGTGCTGTTCAACACATGACAGGACTGGATGTCATATCAAACAAGCCCAGTATGTCTGAATAACACATTAGGTCTGTGCATGGGAAAAAAAAAAAGAAAAATATAATCCTTATGGAAAAACACATTCTGTTTGTACAACCAGATCTGTAATTAACATGCAAATTACTTAGACAAATGAAGAACTATTCCCGCCTGGTTTTTGTAAATTTATAGACTGAAAACAGCAGAGACTACAATTTATTAAAAATTGTGTTCTCCTATAAGCAACTCTGTTTCGATTATATTGAAATAGTGGGCAAGTCAAAAAGACTATATGAAGTCATACACATCAAGAAATTTACTACAGCAGGGTTTCTGCTCCTAAGTTTAAGACAGTCTGTGTTTTTTGCTTTACAGCAGTGTCTGACACTAAGTTAATAAGCCTTTTATTCTGATTCAAAAGCTATTACACTACACACATCTTCCTCTACTTACATTTGCTAACCTACGCTGAAGCCTGGGATTAAATTTTATGCTTCACTGACAGAAAATAGAATCCTAAATCACCAATCCACATATAATAGTTAATTTCCCCACTTGTTTCTTGTGGTCACAGTACCTACTTTCTTCCTTACCATGGCCCTGCTTTAAACTTCCATATTTTTAAACACAGCAGTGGGCTTCAGCTCAGGTCTATGAAATGTCTCATTTTCTTGAAATTATTCCTTACTAAACTTTCCCAATTACCCAGACCAGTAAGGTTTACTAAATTTTGTGCGGAATGACACCAAATTATGCTACCGAAGCAAGTAACAGGTTCATTGATTTCTTAAAACCATAATAAAAACTGCTACTAATATCAATAATAAACAGCAACAGGTTCTAGCAGATTAAACACCAGACTCTTACTCAGAAATACTGGCTTCTTTCCTATTTTATTCTCTCCAAGTCTTCCAGGTGACCTTGGGCAAATCACTACCTCCACACTGCAGTTTCCCCAGCAGTAAAAATTAATTGAACAGAATTGTAAATCTGTCTGGAAACTCCAAATGTAACACACCATAAGAGTTAAAAATATATTTCCCTATCTGCAGATACATTTGCCTTGATAGCTTTTCTTTATCCCACTATACAGCAGCAGTGTAAGATTGCTTTCACTTTCTAAATACACTCTGGTGGTTCTTCAAGAAAGGCTTTAGGCTACTGCCTTACCTCCTATCACATGCTTGATCTATTTCTGCTATTGTATCTACTTTGAAGGACCAGGAGCTTGTATGTGGCAATACATACTTACACTTGCTTTAATATATTACATCAAAAGTCGCTGTTGAACACATTCCTAAGGTACAGAGAGAATAAAAAACAGGACAGAGAGGCAATTATCAGCAAGCAGTGACTCATTCTCTAAACCCTTGCTCACATAAGTAGCCATCCAAGTATTTGCTTCCACAACCTGACACAGGAACAAGTCATCAGCATTTTTTTACAGGGAGTACATACAGTGATGAACCAAACTGTATCAAAGAAACATAAAAATATTCCTCTTTTTACATAGCAGCAAGACCTACAAAACACTACTTTTCATTTAACAGGAAGCAGCAATTCATTAGCAAACAACACTGTTCAAGTACAGTGCACTTCATTCAATTGCCCTCTTGCCCTACTCTGGGTTTTCTGTAAAAAAATTACAGAATTATGAGATGCTTTACACCTTTCCTATTTCAAAATAGAAGGCTTAAACAGCAGTTTCTAAAAGCTCTTGATTTTCCTAATCTTTATTGCAGGCAAAATACCACAAAACAAAAAGCACTTAATTTTTCTAAGCAGAGATAGTGGGAAGTGGCAACTTCGTCCACATTATGCCATAAAAACCCGTTCTGACTGACACAAACGTGAACTGTGAGGGGCTTAACTTCCAGCTGTGGTCCCAATCGATGAATTACTACAACACCTTGGACAATCTCTTTAATAACTTGATGGCCAGAATACTGAAAAATTACTCATGCATTGTCCGCAGGGAACTTCTTGAACATTAGTAACACTTGTAACGTGAGCTGCTATAAGAAGGAAGAGACAGACCTTCCACGCCACAGACACAAAACATGACAAATCCGGCAATTTCCTGGAATATTGCAAAACCGGTCGGAAAACGGTACCCTTCAGACACAGAGCTAACGAGAAAGGAAAGTGCTTTGCATCCAAAGGGAAAATGCATTAGCAGCTCGGATCCTCGCGTGCTCTCTAGGTGGGAACACGAGCCAGAAGGACTCTGGTGCCGGCGGGGAATGCTGAAAGGGGCAGACGGGGAATGCTGAAAGGGGCAGACGCTCAGTGCCGGGAGCGGAGCGGGGCCAGGCGAGGCCCCCCCGCCCCGGAGCGCAGCCCTGGCCCTCCCCACCCTCCCTTCCCGCAACAACTTCCTCCGGCCCGGGACGTGGCCGGGTGCAGTCGGATAAGGAGCGACGCGACGGGGCTGAAATCGGTCTGAAGTCCACAAAGAAGCCATCTGCCTCCGGGAAGCGGGCTGGAGAAGGGCGGGCGGGAAGGGGGAAGGAGCAGCCCGGGGTAGTTTCACGCCGCCTGCAAGCGAGCGGCGGCGAACAGATCGCCCCGGCCGCCGCCCCTGCTCCCAGCCCCAGGGCCGCGCAGCGCTGCCCCCCGCCCGGCCCGCGCCGCCCCGCCGCCGGGGGCACGGAGCGGGCGCACCTTCCCCGGGCTGAGCTCTCACCTTCCTCCTGCCGCCTCCGCCGCCGCCGGCCAGCGCGGCGCTGCCGCCCGAGTACATGTAGTAGGCGATGCCCAGCACCCAGAGGAAGGCGAAGCAGAGCAGCAGCCGAGACCTGCGCCGCATCCTCCCTCCCGCGCCGCCGCCAGGCCACCAGGAAACGGCCGCCAGCAGCCGCCGCCTCCGCTCCTGCAGCCGCCGCCTCCGCTCCTGCCGCCGCCGCCGCGCAGGGTCAGGGGGCAGAGGGCGAGCGCCCGCCCCCCGACCAATCCCGCGCCGCCCGGCCCCGCGGGGCGGGCCGGCTCCGCCGCCGTCGCCATGGTTGCAGCACGCCGGGCCGCCGCCTCCGGCGCGCCCGCGGGCCGGGGGCTGCGCGCCCCCGCAGGGCGGGCACCGGCACGGCCCGGACCGGCCCCGCCCGCCCCTCCCGCCGCCGAGCACCCCCGGGATCCCCTCGCTGGCCGCGGGTCTCCGCGGGCGCTGCCTGAGCCGGGCCGGGGGCGGTAGCCGCGCCCCGCGGGCAGCGGGCAGGCGGCGGGGGGCAGGCCGCTCCCCGCCCTGAGGCGGCGGGGCACCGCGGGACTGCGCAGCCATGCGGGTCTCTCCTCCTCCTCGGAGTTGTCGCACTCCCTCCCCGCTCATAGTGGCCGATTACACGGAGACTCTCGGTACCGCAAAAACTCCGAACTGGCCCCGGTCCACGCCCCGCACCCCCCGCCTGCCGTAGCCCGAAGTGTCCGTGCCCGCGCTCCTGCAGCGGTGCGCGGGTCCCCGCGCTGCCGGGCCCTGGGCAGTGCCGCAGGGCACCTCGGACATGAGGGGTGCTCCGGGCTCACCGCGGTTCGTAGTGGCTGCGCCCTCGTTTAGTGCATCCTCCAAGGACTATAATACAGCACTAGTGTGTGGCTCTCGCCTCTTTGGAGTGGTCTTGCTCCCCTACTCATATTGGATGATCACATAGAGGCTCCCAAGCCACCAGAAATTCCAGACTGACCACAACACAAGTTGTGTCTCTGACTCTTTTCAGAATGGAAAATGTGCTCTCGGAAGGTGTTGTCCCTGAAGTCACTTGAGATAGGTAGCAAGGCTGGTCTTCATTATGCCTCCAAGATCAGAAAGTCTTGTCAGGACATGTCCACTACCCTCTGCATGACATTATTGAAGAGATTTTTCTATGGCTCTATGGAACGCATCGAGGACCTGACAGCCCATCACCTCACTGAGGTCACATACCTGCTCTGCTTGCACTTCTGAAGTCACCACTACAGCAGTGCCCAGTCTGGAAGCATGGGCACCACTAACACAGGCCTAGCGGGATCTCTGGGGATTCTGCCTGGATCTTCCCAGACAGCTGACCCACGTAAGGCTCTGCTCTTAGAGGCTGGTCTGTTGATATGGGCTTATTGTCTGCTAAAATTATCTGTCTTTCTACTGACCCAGTTGCACCCCTGAACACCCCAGGACAGACACTACAGTGCACTAGTTCACTGACTCACATGTGCACAGCTCATGCTGCTGTTATTCCACACCAATGAGTTTCCTGTTGTTCAGCATTTGCTGTTATCTCATCCCACTGTGAGACATCAAGAAATGAGAACACAAAACTAACAAGAGACACATTCTCTAACAATTAAAAAGCACCTCTATGTCAGAGGCATAATATCAACTCAAAGGAGAGCATGCCTGGTTTTGAAATGTTTTGGGGTTTTTTCTGTCCTCTCACTGTGTTCTATCAATAGACTGTTTTACTCCCACATGTTCTGACTGTATCCCACATTTCTCTTGTCTCCACACCAATGTCAGGCCTCTGCCAGTCCAGCCACACCAGTGGCTACAGAGCCTCTGTAGCAGACTGCTCACCAACCTGGGCCAGGATGTGGCCAGAGGGTCTGGCATAAATTCTGTTGCATAAACAGGAAAAGATCCAGCAGCAGAAGAAATGGCATCAAAAACTCACCTGCTCACCAGAACAGTCACTCCACTGACAGTCTTGTCAAGAAGGTGAATTGTGTCAGTGTTGGCACTGCCTGGGCAGAAGTTGTCTGGCATGCAGGAATTTCAGGGGATAACTGCATACCTTCCCACCTGGCAGAGCACTGCTGGAGAGATGGCATGGGTAAAAAGACAAAGGAAGGAATCCCAAATATGTATCCATTCAGGGAGTGTAAAACAAAGAGATTGATTTCTTCAGAGGAAATGAATCGTTCAATAAACTGAGCATTATGAATTTAGTTTGGAGGGAGTTGGAGACAGATGCCCAATTTCGGCAAAATACAAGTTTTGGAATCAAATAGCTACCCACTATTTGAAGTGATGTACACTGGAAAGTATGGGCTGCCAGGAGACACACAGATGTTCTAGATGAGAGTTTTTGATTTATCCAGACTGTGTTTGATGCAAGTGATAGCAGTTCCTCCAAAATCACTGACTGTGCCTGCATCTAAAAAGACACATGCACACGTACACACATAAACATGCCTCACTCCAAAGCTAAATTTCCATTAGCGAGGTTTTCTATATAAATCAGAGGACTCAGCCACCCAAGCTTGGGAACATCCTGATAAACTCCTACTTCTTGAGCTCTACAATGAGATGGAGAAGTAACTTCCTTGCTGTTGGGGGATTCCTTCACTGGGCAGATCTGCTGAGGGAAAGGGTGCTTTGCATGACATATGTCCCCAGGGAAAACATCATACAATTTCATGTGTTAAGGGAAGCCATAATCCTATTTAACTTACAAAATCTGCAGACCGCTTAGTCTTTAAACACCCTACAAAGCCTACAGGAACTTTTCTTGCCCTTTTCATAGTCTTAAATATCTTGGGATGGTCTTCAAAGGTCTCTCTGCAGCCGCAGGTATTTTCAATAATTTTAGCAACGTGCTTTGATAGATTTTTCCCTTTCCAGCAAAATTAGCCAGCCATGCATGTACAGAAAATTCTTCCATAGCTGCACACTTCACAAGCTTATCGAAATAATCCACTGCTCATGCTCAACCACAGTTCTCAAAGGTTTATAACTCAGTCAAATCAAAACTAATTTCTTCTCAAACAAGCAGATACATGCCTACTTCAAGGAAGGCTATTTCCATGTCAGAGTTCATTTTTCAGCCTTCTGCTGATAAATTACAGAAATGCTCAAAAAAAAAGGTTGTAAGAGTCTATTTAGATCAAGAATTTTTTTCTACTCTCCTGATATTCTGAACTGGCTGAACCAGTTTTGTTCAAGTCTTTCCAAAATATTCACATTTGGACAAAGTCCCAATTCGGCAGATTTCATCCTGAATCATTTATATTTCAGAGACCACAAAAAACACAGAGGTTTAGAATGGAAAATGTTACATTGATTCAACTCTAGGAAAAGCTGCCTGTTCTATTACAATGCATTTGCATACAGATATCTTTTTACCTCAAAAGTCCTAACATGTTTAGTCAGCAAAGAAAAACTGAAAAAAAAATGCACTTCAATTAAGGGAAGGAATTCAAGAAAAATGTAAGATATTTTTTAATTATTTTTCCAGTGCATTTCAAAAGAAAACATTAGCATATTTTAAAAGCAGCATTGCTAGAATGATTCACAGAATAGAAATGCTTCTGTATCAAGCACAGCCCTTTAAACAAAAGAGATCAAGCATGTGAGAATACAAATGGGAGTGAAATTTGCAGAAGGAATTATCAAAACTTTGCTTTTGATCTGCAATGCAGACACCTAGATTTGAGGGACAGAAATCTGATCTAGTTAGTTAGGGTGTAAACCAGAGGGAACATCACTGAACTCATTTTAGAGAGGGTACAAAACCAGCCACAACCATGACCAGACTAATTTGGACACCACAAAAACTCCTTTTCTGGAGTTATATTATCTAGTCAAAGGTGAACAAATCCTTCTGCAGGGCAAATGGAAAGCAACCCTCACCTTCAGGAATAAGTGAGTCAACCTCTTACTCATGCTAGCAATCTTGTCCTTGCAAAAACAGGAAGAAGGATTTTCAGACCAGGTCTAAAACACAGAAAATAAGTTTAAAAGACTTTAAAAGGCAAAAATATAACCAATCAAGATGTGACAACCTCTTTGATATGGAAGCTAAAACGTAGGTAATCCAGTTCATATTACATTCTTTCAAACCTGTGCAGTTATGTCACAAAGTAAATAATTTCTTCTCTCTCATGAGAAAGATTACTTATTAGCCTAACGTAGGGTGTTTTATAACACAGAAATCACACATTTACATGAAATTTAAAATACATCTGTAGAGGATACAGGTCTACTAAAGTCTTGAAATCTTGACTCAGCACAAGCCCAGTGTGTGTTTGTAGTGCTAGAATTCTGTTTGTAGTGAAAGAGCCTGATCCTGAAAATGTCTATGCAAATGTTTAACTTCATTCAGCTCGTATTCCCATTGGAGTCAGTTGGACTACTCAGACATTTAAAATTATATGCTTATGGCTGAGTACTTGCGGGATTAAAGGTTAAGTGCAGCTAGCAGGTCTGAAAGTCTATGTAGGTGTTTTGCAATTCCTCACTGCACAGTGGTAACAATGAGAAACAGACTACCTCCTCAGCTAAAGACTTGGGAGTCAACATGTCCTTTCCCATCTGTTTAGATGCCAAGAACTATGTTTGTTTAATTTTTCAGCGGAGTTTCTGATGCTACCCAGAGTAGGCAGACGTACTGGCAATAGCATTCAAAAGTGGCTCACTTCCAGAAAATCTTGTTAGCCTCCAAGAATGTTTTTTGAACTGTTAAAACTCCAAGCAGCAATATTGTACATGCACATTTTACCTTGAAAACAGTGTGTCACCCTGCCTGACCATAGGGTTTGTCAGGCAAGGTCCAAATATGTTCAGGCATTGCAGAACTAAAGCTCTCTCATCCTAGACTCTGAATTTAAGAAGGTAGTATCTTCTCTTTTAAAGCATAAAATAATGGCTATTTCCTCTGATAGCACTGCTGTTATGCTATTTCCACATTAGAGATTGATCAACATATTACATCATGCGATGCAGATATTGTAAACACTGCACTTTCTCACGTGAGTTTGAAGTATGAGTTTAAGCCCTCATGCTTCCAAAGCAAATTATCCAAATCTGGAAGCCTTTCCTCTCTATTAAATAAAGTTTAAGGTTCAACATTCCTTGGAGTCATTCAGTTCAACAAGGAGAGGAAACAGATTCTTTTCCTATGGGTGGTGAAGGCAAAGAAAGAACAACTCAGCCTTTGCTCAGCTTCCCGCTAAAGATGGCAGAAGCCAGAACAAACTGCAGTCCTACTGCCAGCTATTCTTCCTGAGTCACTTTGCATGTTGGACTGAACTTCAGCAGAACAAAACAAACCTCTTGCAGCATTCTGTAGGCTGCTGATCGGATATCAAAATGTGATATGGCTCAGAAGTCTCTCTCATAGGAGAGCGATGATAGATGAAAGAGAGAATCAGCCATGGAGAGAGACTTGCAGAAACAACAACCTCACCTTTGATTGAGGTAATTTGACACTCCTTCATTGGAATTATCCAAATTCCGAAGGTCATAGCTGCCAGAAGTGGTAAAGACTGATGATCTATGGTCTGAGATGAGGCAGGAAATTCCATCCTTTCCTCTCGAGCAACACTATGTAGCAGTGGAGTGCAGCTGTAGTACTGTAAGTAATTTGAGGCTAGGGGTAAACACTGTGTGCTAATGCATAATACACAAGTCTATTTTTGAGCAACAAAGACAAATGTGAACCTATCAGACAATGGTGCTGTAATCTCAACTGGTACTTTGTCCATTCAAATTTATAATCCAGAGCAGTAAGGCTCCAGCCAAGAAATTTGAGACTATCTATGATACAAGTTTGCTACAGCAAAGCACAGAAAATGCAGCTGAGTTACCCTACAATCAGATTCATGGAGATTAAGAAAAATATTTTCCTTAGTCAACGTGTTTTACCAGAAGCAGGTTTTGCTCATGTCTTTACATAAAGATTTTCTTAGCCAGTTGTACCATCATCAGCTCACTACAGGGAATGCCATAGAAAAAGAGAAAAAGAAAGAAAAAAACATAAAGAAGACTGAAGGAGGCATGGTAAGAGGGGAGGTGAGCATACAAGGAAGCAACACAGGCTTTTGTCTTCCAAAGCTGCTGCACCATCTGCAGTTTCTGAATTGAAAATATTGATAAGTGGTGTAGATCACCAGCTACCCAGGATATCAGACCCAGATGGCAGGGAGAACCTGATACTTAGTGAGTGCATTGTAAATATTTCTCTTCAGTGATGGTGTATCATTCAGAAGGGCAGAGAAGAAAACCTTTCCTTGCTATACGGTATTTTAGATTCAACTGGATAGTGGAAAGCATTTTCTTACTTCTTCCCCACTTCCCTCATATTAGGAGTTAAAGCATGTGCCTTCAGTCTGAGATAGGGCAAGCAGGTCTCCAGTTCTCTGGAGAAACACTCTAATCACTGACAATGGCAAGTTACATTCGAAATGCCATCATGAACAGGCTGAATATAGCTCAGATGTCTTTGATTAATTTTTTTAAATGTAATTTTCCATCTTCATACTATTGCCTCCCACTCAGGTGCACATAGTGGAGCTCATGCCTCAAAAGTGGTGTGCTGCCCATAGCAACCTATTCCCGCTGGACACAGTGCAATCTGACAGTTAGCAGTGCTGTACATCCTCTGCACCAGGTGAAGTACACCACTCCTCCCACACCTGCCTTAGCACCACACCTGCTTTTGCATTACAACAGTGGCTAAACAAATAAACCCCAGCAATGTATTTTTGTCAACACTATATATTGTACTCCTGGATATTGCTCAAGAATATTTTTCACTGTGCAATTAAAAGTAGTATTTTCAGACAGCACATATTATCAATAAATACATTAGTTTGTCACGTTCCTTTTGCATATTTGCCAATTTGCAAAATTTTGTGTTTGGATTCCCAAATCATTATAACAAATTACACATGTCATCTCTATCACACTCAAGAACGTATTTCATATAATAGGGGAAAGAGATGTTTCTTTCAGTTCACATACTCTCCAGAAGTCATATATTGATTTCTCCCAAGTTTAATCTTTCAGTACTTTGGAACAGACAGTAAATAGGCTCACTTACCACAAGAGATGGAAATTGACCCCATTTGTAACCTTCACGATCAGTTTGGCTTCAAACCTTTATCATCATCCGTTAAAATAATGAAAGATTGTTTCTGAAAACAGGACCAAAAACAACAAACCTCAAGAAATTAGTTTTACACTCTTCCTCTTCCAACAGAAGGAGCCAGACCCACGCCCTCCATAATACAACTGAACCACAATGACCCTGGTCCCAGTGCCTATCACACAAAATAATTTGAAAGAAAAGCTGGGATTTCCCTGCAGAGACCATGTATTTTCTATCCCCTTTGTTCTTTCAAGAGTTTCAAGTAGAGGAGCAACTGTTTTCTTCCAAGGAGTCAAACATCAAATAAAAGAACTTTCTGTCCTTGTCCTGTGAGCTGAAGGTCTGTGACTTTGTCAGCTGAGGTTAATAACACTTTTCTTTTCACATTCTACCAGGATATTGCTCACTGTTTTCTCTAGCTTTCAAAACTCTATCTGAACTAAGAGACATGCACCTTGGGGAGAGGTGGTCAAATAATGATTTTCTTTTTACTTGTAAATTAGATTTTTCCAGCACATAGAGTTGTAAATGAGGCTTCCCCTATGAAAATAATATTTTTTGCCCCAGGAATTCACCATAAGTTCAAGACAGCAATACTTTGTTCAGTTGTAATCTTGCACACACTGGTGTAAATTGGGAGTGACTCTGTAGAAGGCCAAGTCATTACAACAAGTTAAATTGATGCAAGTTGAAAAAAAGAATCAGGTTTCCCATAGAGCTCCTTCTCTTACCAAAAAATGGTAATATATTGTGGAGAAAAGTGCTTTCAGAGTCCTGCACTTGAGCATCTGTATCTCACCAAACATGCCTAAAAAAATATCACCACTGGAAACACAGTGCATGAAAATGCTCACGGGGCTTGTGGGCACAGATGGCAGAGGTGACAAGGGTGAAGAAGGCACAGAAATAGAAGAGGGAGAGGGAAAGAGAGAGGGAGAGGGAGAAAGAGAGGGAGAGGGAAAGGGAGCAGGAGAGGGAGAGGAAGGGGGAAAAGAGATGAGAATTGAAAAAAAGACGCCCTCCACTTGGTGAAGTATGGGGATGAACTGCTTGGGTCAAGTAGCCCAGCAATAGGGACCTGAAGCTTTTGTGCTGTAGCCTCTTACACATCACTTGTTAAGGAAAGAAACCTCACACATTTTGGGAAATGCTTCCTGCTGTGATTCTGGGAATAGAAAACTCTGTGATGCTGAACAATAAAAGCACTGTTTCTGGTATCATATCTTTGCAAATAGCACTTCTACTGTATACTATTTTTTTTTTGTACTGTCTGAGTCATCCCCTCTAGATGGATGTCCCAGGACACCCTTTTGGGAACAAATATCCTTGAGTGTACTGCCCCATATAAAACATTTACCAGCTATTCTCTGTGTGTCCTTGTTACAGAGGAGCTCACTAAATACTTGCCTAGGGACACAGATGTACCTGCAGAGGTACAGTGTGACAGTGGCTAGACAAATGTGCATACACTGTACTGACCTTGGCAAAAATCCTAGCAGTCCAGCAGCAGGATCCTGTCTTTAACCCGTAGAGCCCCTGCCAAGCCTGGCAGTACCTCACCTTAACCATTATTTGTCTGAGCCATCTGCCCTTTCAGGATCCAGCATCTTTCATGTGGTGGAGTAGCTGAGGCATGGAGTTCTTGCTAAGGAGGGGCCAAGGAGAATGGTGACACCACCACACCTGAAGGCAAGGATCCCGTCAGGAAAAGGGCCATGGCACTACACCTTAGCCAGGCACACACCTACACAGTGCAGACAAACACAGTATTTAAGAAATATCTCCCTGTGCTCCCACACTTTCCCAGGGCCTTGTCCAGACACTGGCCCAGAATTTCAGCCAGAACAAAAGGAATATCCTCAGTGCTTGAGTATCATGGTTTCCCCTGCTTTCTGATGAGACCCTGCCAGAGGCTGAACGCAATGGGAAGCCTCAGCTACTGCAGGACCACTGTTAGTTTGTGTGTTTCTCTTTCCTACTCCTACTTTGGTTTTTCAGTTTCACATATTTTGTCCTTCTTCCTGGCAGGCAGATTTCTTTTAAATTCAATAAAGGGCAGTGCACTTTCTTGCTTTAATTAATCACATATTTTCTGCCATGTGAGTAAATAATAATTAACCTGGCAGCTGGAGGTACCCTGGGTTAAATCATGATGCTCTGTGTTGGCTTTCCACAATGCTTCCTTGCTGTCAATGCTGCTTTCTTGGCTAGATTATCTCCAGGCATACCATGTGCTTGAGTAACAATAACAAACAGGGAAAATGAAGCAGTTCATAAGATTATTATTTTAGTTAGATTTTCTGTTCTAAAAGCCAAAAAATATCAGCAGGCCCAATACACTCAGAAGAGCTGCTTTGTTGCTTTTTTTTCCCCCAGTCACTAAAACATTGAGCTGTTGTATAGTTATATCAAAGAATTTGATAGGACACCAAACAAGTTCAGAATCCCACTGGTGCTTCAACGGCTGCATTTGATCAGCCATGAGCTCATATCATCACTCATGGAGAGAGAGGGAAAGATGGGGACTTTGGATCTCAAGTGCATATCAGGGTCCCTCTGCATATGTCATTCTATTAGTTCTTGAAAAATTGTTCTGTGCCAATGCACAGGAAAAAAGACTTGGAAGAAAGGGCCTCCAAGAGCCAGGAGAACCCTGACAGGGTTCCCACACCCCACCCCCACAGAGAAGGAAGCAAGGTCCTGGTGGAAACTTGAGGCAGTAGCTAATAGATGTTGAGAGGAGTTAGTGTGCTTCTGACATTCAAAGAAATGCAGAACCAAAGGGCATGTACCTGCAAATATGAGAGAAGTCTGAATTTACCAGGTGGAGAAGTTTTGCTTTCAAAGAAGAATCAAGTCTTTAGAGAGGAACCTCTCCAGTGCAGGAAACCCTGCTAGAACTGTGCTTTTATCCTGCATGCCCCATGGCAAGTGACATTATTTAGAGCTGAGAAAAGTTTGAAAAAATAAATCAGATGAGCCAAGGAGTCTTTTCAGTGTGTAATCAGTTACTCCCTTCCCATGTAAGTCTCTCTCTGCCAAGGTTTTCCTCTGCCTCCTTGAGAAACGCACAGAAGCATTCAGACTGGTCTTGCCACAAGCAGGGGCTCCATGTGTCTGCTGGGAGAGCTGGCAGCCCCAGGCAGCTGGGAACAGCACACACAGAGCTCCCAGTCTCTGCCAGAAAGAAGTGGCTGCTCAGTCCCTCCCAGTGCTGTTCAGTAGCTGTCTCTGAAATGGTCTGGCCTCAGCCCACTCAGAGTGGATCAGAGTCCACAGCAGAGCTTCTGATCATTTGCACTTGTAACAGGTTCCTGTGTGATGGGACCACAACCGAGTGCCTACACTGCTCTTAGCCCTGCTGGGCTGAGATACAAACCAGTAAAGGAACCTTGGTAAAGCCAGCACTGATCCTGTTCCTGCTCTTTGGAAAAGAAGGGCAACTTTGGTACAGAGGCTGCTGGCATGGCACCATTCAGAATCATGAAATTTGCTGGAACCAACCAAAAAAATTGAACAGATACAACTGGAATTTACTGTACTTTCAGTTCATTGTTCCATTTAGAGCTCCAGGTGTGAAAACAACCCTACAGAGAACAAAACAAAACAAAAGCAACAAAGCACTTCAAGTGAAGGCAGGATGAATACCTTCTGGAAACAAAAAGATATATTTTGTCAAATGATTACACAGATGGTGAAATCATACAAGCAGTGGCAAGGTTGACAGCAATTTGGGAGAACTGGCAGCATCCCAAAGGCTAAGGAAAGTATCCTCTTCATCCAATGCTTCTTGACATTTTCTCAGAGACCAAGTTCACAAATTGTGCACTTCTGAGTTCAGACAAGCCTTCCAAGCTTGTCAAGAGTATAGATGCTGCAATTGCCAGCCCAGAGGTATAAGACTTCTAGAGGTGCTGCCATTTCTTCTCTCTCTTTTTTTCTTTCCTAGAGATGGCTCTTATAACATCTTGACTCCTGAGCAAGATGAATTCTGTCACTGTGCCAAGTCTTAGCACTAGGCAATGGAGGGCAAAGATAAGGCTTCAGATGTGTCCCACTTATATGTCAAAATACTGCAACATTGACAAGTACTTTAGTGCTGCACATTCCCTGAATACTAAACTTCTTCCTGGTACTGTCTTGTACTATACAATATGGCTCTTTTTAAACTTTAGTTTACCAGCATCTTTTTTCATTTGCAGTTAGGCTGGTAGAGGAAAAAGGCCTCTCACAAAAATTAGGATTGCATTTTCCCAATCTTTACTGAAGTGTGTAGTACATGCAAAGTAGGCACACAAACTGGGATTAGAAATCCTAGACCTAAGATATATTCTCACCTTTTTCAGCCTGAAGTTCTTTATCAGAGTTTAGCTCCCTATTTATCTTTGCAAGGTTTAAAAATACTGTTTTATTACCTAGTTCAGTATCTTCTTGCCATCCTGAGAGATGATGGAGTAGAGAGAGCATTTATAAAATTTGCTGATGACACCAAGGTGGGAGCGGATGGAAGTAATTCAGAAGATAGGATCAGAATACAGAATTATCTCAATGTGTTGGAGAAATAGTCTAAAATTATCAAGAAAGAATTTAGTAACAATGCACATGAAGCACTAAATGGAGAAATGAAAGATCAAATGCACAAATACAAAATGAGGAATCATAAAAGATTGGAACAGCTGGGGGGAAAAAAGGATGTGGAACTAGAATATGACTCAATACAAATATGAGCAAAGCAGTTAAATATCCTGAAAGACAAATCTCACATGAGATGCATTACTACAGAAGTGTCAAATGCAATAGGGAATGATTCAGCTCTTCAGTGCCCTGGTGAAGATCCAGCTAGTGTATTGGATCTAGCTCTGGGTAATCCTTTTTTAAAAATACCAATAAAAACGTAGGACATTTATAGAATATGGCCTATCAGAAACAGCTTGCATAATTAGGTTGGTCACTCTAGAAGCCTCACTGGGAGATTTGATAATAGTTTTCTAGTATATGAAAGACTGTCAAAGAAAAGGCAACAATAACTTAATTCCTTTGCTCAGTTTTCAGGAAAGATTCCAGTGGATCTGGTAGAATGGCAGTTGGGTGATGAAGGAAAATTCAGAACTGGTTAATAAATCTTAGGAACACTCAGGACTCTGCTCGTAGCAAAGTTTAGGAAGAGATCTGACAGTGCTACAGGTATATTTTATCCCACTCGGAGCAGGGAAATTTTCTCAGTGGTTTCATACAGCTTGTCAACATTCTCAATCCTATTTTATCAAAAGATCCATCCAGTTCCTTTTTGTTTGCAACAGCACAGAGTTGAAGCTGAGCTGCAGGTGCTTTTCAGTCACTTCAACACTTTGGCAGTTACAAATTCAGGATCAGACACCTTTCCTTTCTCATGCTTTTTTCTTGGACAAGTGGGAATCATTGTCATTGTCCAACTCTGCTCCCTGCTTTCACATGTGGATTTTCCAGTAGTGGGAGTCCTGAGGAATTTCCATTCCCTTTTCCCTCCCTGGTGAGCTGTGTGTGTTCACAGCTACATGGCATGAGTAAACTCCAGTGGTCACACATAACCCCTTTCTAGTCACTCCTGGATCTTGTTCTGATATTGGACTCTACCGATAATTTCTAGATCACCCTGAATCTTTGTCCTCTCTGTAGTCAAAGACAGAGAAGGTTTATTCAGGCTTCAGCTGTCCATGAAGACCCTTAGAATTCAATCTCCATCCCAGGATCAACCTTGCTAAAGGCAAAGCTTGAGTTGTGGGATACTGGAACCCTTCCAACCTGAACCATGGGCTGCTGTGCAGGTCTGTGTGAACTGCTGCACGTGCTGTATCCCTGCCCACCAGGGCCCAGAAAATGAGGAATCCACAGCACTGTTCCAGTTTACCCCCTGCAGGTTAAAGTACAGGGAGTGCCTGTGCTGCAAGAAGATGAAGGTACCACCATCATCACCTCAGCTGCTCCTGTCTTGGTGCTGAGGAGCAGTGTGGGCAATGTTTGTCTTTGTCTCTACTCTCTCGTGTGCTGCTGACAGTGGTGTGGTACCAACAAGTGTGAGATAACCTCAAATTACAAGATGCAGTTTATCTGCTGGAGGATGGAGCACCACACAAGCTGATTTGCCTTGTTTCACTGTGGCTCTTATTTGTTCACCGCCCTAAACCCCCCACAATGCAATCAACTGAATGGCAGCCTCAGGCAATTGCACCTTTTTACACTTTCTAAGAAGAGAATTGCTTACATAAAAGCTTCTACATTTTCCTTTACTACCTCTCCACACGGATTTTGTTGTCTCTTGGAGCAGGGGGAGGATATTTTCCAACCATAATAAAAACACTGCATGGTGATGCAAAGAAGATCTCTAGTCTGATGACGTTTCTTTATTTTCAGATTTCTATTTTTTTTCGAAAGAGATTTTGAGTCAGAATAAAGGAAGGCTCCTGCCAGCTTGCTCTTGTTGGGCTTCGGATGCATCACTGTGCACCAAAAAAGATCACTGCATGGATGCACTTAGGTGACTCCTAAAAATATCTCAAGAAATCTTCTGATGAGGTAGATTCACTCTTGCACCCAAATGCAGGGGCTTGTGAACACACAATTCAGCCACCACAAAACCTACCCAGTGCTCCTGCCTCTCTGCAGTCATGCTCTGCAGAAACCGAGTAATTAATATTTGTTGCCATAATGTTCTGGCATCAGCCTTTCCACAGTAACATTGATTTTTCTTATTTCTCTTGCACCTTCTCAGCCATCCAATTCTCCATCTACCTCACTGTCTTGCCAGATTCTTACCCCTTTTCTCTCACAGACAAACCCTTTGCTCTGCAGAGCAACCCTCTGAGTTCACTTGTTTAATCACACTGGGCAGCAGATGTTGTGTGTAAGGACAGTAAACTGTGGTTCTGCTTGCTTTTTGCTTCCTTTCACAGCCGGTGTTTTCCTATTGCAAACTTCAACATTATTTTTAAACTTTTTTTTACATCTTTCAGCATCTTCCCTTTTCTCCTTACTTTCACAGATCTTAATGTTTCTATTTCCTTTCTTCCTGTTCCACAATTCCCTCTCCCAACTTCCCCTAAGAAAAATGAACACATGGTAAAATACTCTGTTTTTCTTATTGCTTCTCCTTTCCTTCTCTTCCAGTCCTTTCTCCAATTCTATCCCATCTTCCACTTACTTTCCTTATGACACCTGAGGACATGTTTCCTCAATTATTTATGGATTTATTTACTTATGTATTTATTGCTTTTGGCTATTGTCCTTACAGAAGCCCTCACATTTTTCACATTTCCCATCATGTCCCAGTTTTGACTCGTGTTCCCTGGAGGTAGGGTAGGTTTTTGTTCTCTATCCCTCCAGCTATGAGCACACTACAAGCCAGAGTACAATTACAGCTGAAGGAACACCTAGTTTCACAATAGCTCAGTATGAAAAACAGTAGGACTAGAGCAATGCAGAGTTTAGCATGGACTGCAAAGTCTGTCTAGGACCTTAATAAATACATGGAGCCTCAGCTGTGGCTCAGCTCATTGCTGTGACAAAAATACAAGGCCCAAGAGAGGTGTAAGCCCATCCTTGCATAGCAAAGTAGCTGTAAGAGGTGCACCAGGGAGCTCACAGTCTCCATAAGCAGGGCATGACAGCCTTTAGCCACCTGTACATTATCCCATGCTGCAGAATGCTCTGAGAAACACAGAAACTCTGCTGGGCTTCAAAGGGGGATGTTCCTAAGGCTCTTCCAGGAGACATGGTCCTGTCTGGAAACGGCAGTGGAAAGAGCTGTGCCCCCTTTCCTTCTATACCTTTCCTCACAACTCATGATGCCTCAGCACATCTCCACCCGGAGTTTGCCAAATGCCCAGGAACGTAGCCTTTCAGCTGCTCCCTGCAGAGCTCACAAGGAAATTTCCTTCATGAGGAAATGGCCTTCTGTGGCATTCACATTTTCTGGGAAAATCCCTTCACCCAGGATTCTTCTCATGGGAAGCTGAAAAGCCTCAGAGAAAAAGGAAAACAATAATTATCTGATTTGCTTCTCCTGTGTTCTGCTCCTTCAGAATGTGTTTGGAGATTGTTTACCACAGGTGATTGTTTCATTTGTTTCTGCTGTGAGTTGTTTTGACTCAATGACTCAATTGACTCAATCAGGGTCAAGCTGTGTCGGGACTCTGGAGAGGGTCACGAGTTTTCATTATTATCTTTTTTAGCCTTCTGTAAGTATCCTTTCTGTATTATTTAATGTATTATAGTTTAGTATTCTTTAATATAATATAGTATCTTAAAATAATAAATTAGCCTTTTGAGAACATGCAGTCAGATTCATCATTTCTTCATCTGAGGACCCTGCAAATACAAAAGCCTTCCCCCAGACAAGTGAGACTTTCTGTAGCCCCCTTGGTGAACAGCATTTAGAAGTCCAAGCAGGGAGGAAAGTAATGGAGGTTAACTTTTTGTCTGTGCAGCACCTCACATCACCAAGTGCCCTGACTGTGTGCTATTCATGTCCAGGAGAATTTTGATTTGGTGTTCAAAGGAATGAGAGAAACCTTGTGGTATTTGCTTCCAGTAAGATACAGTAAGACAGTTTTTCTGCATGCAAGAAGTGGTATAAAAGAAATAAGAGAAACACAATAAAAGGAAAAGCAGACTGGTGTGGTTTAGGAATGAGGTACTGGAATTCCCACTGCAGCTGATTTAAGTCCCAGTTTCTCGGCAAGGCTGGTTCCCCAACAGTGTTTGAATGTACAGTTAGCAAATTAAATAAGCTTGGTACCTAATGCAGCAGGGAAAGCCTTTGGTGGTAAGCCCCAAGGATAAGGGAGTGAGAGCCAGACTCACCAGAGCACAACATGCCAGTTTAACTTGGCTGGGAGTCAGGCTCTGCATGCTTTCCTTACACAGTGTCCAAAGCCGAGTTCGTTGGCAGTGCTCGGTAAATAAACAGCAATAACAAAACCTGCAGCAGAACCCAAAGGATACCCAGAAATTACTTGTGTGTGGAACTCCCTTGGACGTGGCACGTTGCCTTCAGCACTGGGAAATGTACTTCCACTGCAAGCTCAGAGTACAGTAATTGTTACTTTTCACCAGTTATTCCAGTGTGATAAAAACAATAATCTGTGGGTGTGGTAGGACAAATAGTATATAAATTATCAGTCAGACTATATTTAGGCCCATAAACCAAAAGGATGGTGTTCTGGGAATAATGCCTGAAGTGTTAACTATATCTGGTTTTTTTCTTAGTTTACAGTCCAATCTTTGCGTCTTGATGACCTGCCAGACTTGTCTATGGTATGTCACTTGTTTTTTGTGAAAGGGATCTAAGGGAAATAAAAAGCCTGGAAAAGTGAAGAAAGCCCAAAAGTGTTGATGGAAAAACATCTATCTCAGAAATTGTCCTTTGTCTCATGTTGTTCAAAAATGAACAACCGCAGCGATAAAAGGGATTTTTAGTTGCTGGATACTGACATGCATAGTTTTCCTGTGAGTCTGTACTATTCTTTTGAGAGTGAGTGCAGGGTACAAAACAGTAAACTGCAGCAAGAAAATGCTATGCAATGGCCAACAGGTAAATAATTCAGCACTATGGACAAGCAGATGAACAACAGCTGTTTCAAGCTGGTATTAAATGCATATCAAATTGCAATTCAGTGTTTTGGATTGAAAGCTACTTGCTGTCAATTGACATCTCAGCTATTCCCATTCAGGCACTTTGGAAGAGCCACTGCCTGGCTTAGTGCTCCCAGAAACATTGCTGACTGGGGTGAGGAACTGACCATCCTTCCAGATCAGCTTTGGCTCCCCAGCTGTGACCAGAGCAGCACCAAGCACAAGACATCCCCACAAATGCACCCAGGCAGATGAGCTGTGCCCTGAGCCAGCAGAACCTCTGAGCCCCTGGTATGCACCTTGAAGGGTGATATCGATGACCTGCAGTTGTAATGGACTCCAGCTTGCCCTTGCCAGAGATAGGGAATTATCTGAATTCCCGCAGAATTCACTTGGAAGCAGGATGAAGCCACAGGATCATGTTGTCCCTGCTGTGATGATAAGAAAATATTGTGTGATTGTTATTAGTACTGTAGCTAGGCAAGAATCATGCTGTCATACAAGCACCAAGGGAAAAAGTCTCTAAATCAAATACATTTAAATCATATTTAAGGCAAATCATCAAGTGCAAGAAGAAGACCTGTAAAGAAGAAATTGAGAAATGAAGAGAAGGACTAGAAATTATAAGATGCTTGTGTTCTGGGCACAAGTAGCACAGTTATATTCTTTAGAAGATACAACCAGGAAATACTGAAACCATGTGATTAACATCTAATAAACATTTACTCAAAACAGTTGAACAGTACCTCACAAACAACATGAGATTTGCAGAAGATGAAATGGTATTTTTATGAATGAGTTACTGAAGTTTATTCTGGGTATAGCAGAGAGCAAGAAGAAAGCACAAAAGCCATCTGCTGAAACAGAAAATCACTCAGTCTTGTCTTCCATCACTACACAGAGAGAAATATTTATCCCCTGTTGATCTTCTTCAGGTGATTTCTCACCTGTTCATCCTGCTAACCTAAAAGCCACAAGCTACAATATATTGATAGGTCTGGACCAGATGACATGTGTCTCAAAAACTGAGCTTTCACATCAGCAGTTAAAGACAGCTTCTCAGCCAACATCTGGCAGAGGGAACAAATCTGGGATCTTCTGTATGAACAATTTTTCTTTCCAAAAACTCAGGCACCAGCAGAGAGGGTGTCTCATATAACCCACTGCTCAGAGGTGAGTCATATTTCTGGGAGCATAGCTGATATGTGTCATGGACACATCCTTCCAGTCCAGGAGGACTGAGGGGTGAAACACAGTGCTGAAAGGAAGTTGGATCTAGGATTTGTGATACTTGGATTTTCAGTGTGGTGTGCATTTGGAGGAGGAAGAAAACGAAAAACAGCTCCAGGTTTAGATAAAATGGACTGGAAAAAAGTAGACATTTTTTGAAATGAGTAACAGCCCATCTGCAATTAATCTCCATGAAATATTTTGTTTTATCTGAAATAAAATAGTTTGTTTCCATCTCAAATGACGTTGCATTAATAGTAATAATAATAATGTAATAATAATAATAATAATAATAATAATAATAATAATAATAATAATAATACCAGGATTTTCCTAAACAAAAAAAATCATGAATAATTGTTCTCAAAGAGCTGCACCTCTTCATTCATGCAAGTACTCTTACCCTCTGTGCATCACATAGAGGCTTATAACACATTCTTACTGGGGGCTACAGAGAGGGAAGCATACATGCTTCCCTGTTCTGTCCTGTATGAGCAGTTACTGACTTTTCAGGGGGTGCCATTCAAATAGCTCTCTCAAAAAACCACTTAATTCAAAAGTATTTAAAATATGACTCAGGTTCCCCGCTGCGATGTTCTAGATGTAGTTTCCAACAGCAAAATTGTCATTGCTCTTACCAGTCCTCTAACAGTCTGCAGTGAAGATTCTTCTGTCTGAGTTGGCTGGGTTTGAACCCCATTATTTGCAGCACAGCAGTAGCAAACTCTGTATTCTCAGTGTCATCCTATTGCAAGGAAAAAAATCAAAGATTCTCAGTTTTATAATAGTACCAATACACATCTACATTTTAGGCAAATTTTCACAGTACTTTCAGAACTGAATTTCAGGTCTTGGTATGCTTCCAGATCACTATGTCTCTTCTGGCATTCATCAAAGTACTGCACTGTACTGACAGTCTGCCATGTCATAGTGGTAAAATACTCTAATATGGAGGTTTAAGTACTATTTAAAAATTGAAACCTGCAAGAAGAAGTAAAAAAAGTAAACTTTCCTTGTTAAACAAGGTCTGATTTTGCTTAAAATTTACTGCAGCTGGAGACAATGTGGGCAGAAGAATGTGGGTTTGTTCATGGTGCTGCCTTCAGCTGCAGGAATGTGCTCTGGGCGTGTGAAGTGATGGAGTTGAGAACGAGCCAACACCAGCACCCGCAGGCTTCTGGCTCTCACTCTCCTACTGAAGCCACCAAATGGCTCTGCTGACACAGACACAAAGGTCTTTGCAGGAAAACGTTCATGGGGTTGTAGAGAAGTAGGTTATTGCCATGCCCCATGCCTGCCTCCAGTCATCACTTGCTCCAGATGTCCTTAAACCTGGTTATCTCTCCAGCCACCTTAGGCATAGAAGATAGTCATGTTCAGGGCTTGTTGATATGGGGACGTCCAGAAGAATTAAATTGATTTATCTTTGGAAGGGGATTAGGTGATGACACATAATCAGCAGCAGATTAAACACTCTCATTCAGAAATAGAGAGCCCGAAATTCAGTTTATCTTAATTCACTCTGGAAGGGAGTTAGGGCTGTGACTGAAGCATAGGGAAGGCAAGCTTGGGCACAGCTGCTGCTGTGCTCCCACAGCTCTCCCTCAGCCATTTGGCAGGGGCTGCCAGCCCACCCAAAGTGCTGGGAAAGGAGGGGTGGGATAAAGCAAACCTCCACTCCTTCCTCACCCCCACATAGCTCGCAGCCCGCATCTCAGGGCACCAGGTCCTGAGTAGGATGACTTGGGGGCTCAGCAGTGCCCACACCACTGCATACTGTGCTCTGGCCTGGATGATCAGTTCCCAGACCCATCTTTGGAAATCCCCCTGAACTGAGGTTCTAGCAGGGTCACATAAGAGCCCAACCAACTGATTAATCTGAAGCTGAGAATGAAATACAAAGATTTGGCTTTTGCCAGCAAAAACTGGTACCAAAACAGGGCAACAAACCTTGCAACCTGTTTCGGTGCTAGCTAACACTGCTGCACCGTGGACTCCTGCTCATCTTTAATTGTAGGCACTTCCCAGATGATGAACATTTGTTATTAAAACTCAGGCTGTTGTGTGCTATTTAGAAAAATAAAAAAGATGTGTGAAGGAGTCAGTCCTCTTTATCAGGTCCCGCTATAGCACACACATGGCTTTCTCCCAAGTGGAGGCAGCCAAGGATGCAGGAAGCTAAGAGGTCTTTTGGGACCCAGCCTGGTAGCCATAGGAGCATGCCCTACATGAGCATGCATCAACACCCTTTGCTAAAGCAGTTTCTCTTTCCTGTTTGAAACCCCATCATCTGCAATACGTAACCTCTTTAGCCCAGCTGATGCTGATGAGGTGTCATGCAGAAAGTGGCTCGCAGTCTGGTACACGCTCTCTCACAAGCTGCAGTTTGCTTTCATTTAAGGCCACAGTTTGGGCTTGCTTTATCCCAACCAAACATCAGCTGCTTTGCTTCCAGACACCTGCTCAGCTCCCAGCATAAGAGCAGCTCCCTCCCCTGACTTGCCTTTCCCAGATGCTCATAGTGATGCATTACACTGAATAATGGCAACTTTAAAAGAAATTGGAACCTCTTCAGACTTCAATTGACCTTAAATATAGGTTCTGTTTCTAAAATCCTTTCCTCAGCAAAAGTGGATGTCTGGGAGAATGGGTAATGGAATATGGAGCACTGCTGCCTCACCCTGTGCTTGGCAATTACCAGAAATTGTTGCTGCTTGACAGCAACTTCTGTGTACACCTCTGGCAGTGATGGTCTTGAGTCCATAATTTCTACTAGCTTGCCATTAGTTAACTGGTAATAGTCTTCTCTGTCATGGCAGCTCACCCAAACAAATCACCAGCTGAGTGCAGATCATTGTAAGCTTTTACAGTCTGGGAACTTACAGTTTGTTACTAGGCAAGTTTTTATTCATACAGATTCCAGTTAGACTCACCCAGGGAAATACAACCCATAACCATTTTCAGATTATTCCTGTGACATGAATTCTCACATCTGCTAGCAGTAAAATTCCTCTCAGAAAGATGGAGCATGAACAGGTGACTATGGACCATCTGATAGCATTGTTTGGGGTGGCCTTGCTGCTAAGATATGTAGCTGCCTCTCATCCAAGTGAATGCAACCTTTATGTAGCTGTACATCACTTACTGCACACAAACACTCACCTAAACTAACACACACACCCCACACCCCCACCCCCCACACTCTTCTGTGGCTGAATTCAAGAGTCCAGATATGCAACCTGTTTGTTTCTTTTGGTAAATCTGAAAATAATAAGTATATTACTAAAGTGCAGTAAGACAAATAATCATATATCAGCCTATTTAACAATGCGGTACACTCTTTCTAAATATATATAGAATCCTTAGACAGAAAAATCCACACATATAAGTGTAGAGACAGACAGAAATATATCATTTTTGCCTATGTGTATATATACATATTTACACATATATAGAATATTTCAAAACTAAAAAGGAGATTTAGTCACACAGCTCCTTGATGCTAACTCATACTTATGTCTATCTTCATGCACACATGCACACTCTGCTGGTACTGTAAAAGCCATCTGTGCTTGCACTGTTTAGCAGTTTTAGTCACATTTCGCAAGGATAAAAAAATTAAGAATTCACTCTCCTTCCACCTGCTTGCTCTCCTTGCAGTCTCAAACCTTTCTGGCAGCTTACCTGGAAATGGCTAGTTTCTTACAGAATCAACAAGACTATGCATTGAGACACAGGAGAAAACCTCAATCTGTATTGTGACTGAGGCAAAGGATGTGATATGAACTTACTCTCACTTTAACCCACAGAATCTGCAAGAGACAGCAAATTCTGAAAGTCTAGATATCTGAGGAAAATTAAATGAGAACTTTCATTCAAGAACCAGACCCAAAACAATGGGAAATCTGATTTCATTGGTTCCAGTCCTCCTGGCACTGCTTTGTTTCTGTTGATCTGAAGGAGGGTGTTCCTTTATCCATTTCTATATTGGATCTTTGGCAAACGCACTCATTCTGTGCAATTCTGCTTTGACCTCTGTTTGCTAAGGTGCTGAATGACTCATTTGCAGATACATTGTTTGAGATTTTGGGTGAGTGATATATACTTCTGTCAGAAGGAATTAGACCAGGACTTAACTGATGAGGGGGCTGGGGGGAAAGGTCCAGGATATAGATGATCTCTGGGTCTAGAAGCTGGAGAAAAATTAAACATTACAAGAATATTCAATGTCTGGTTTTCTTGTTCTAGATCCTCAGCTTTACTCCCGTCCCAAAAACATAGAGCAGGGTGAAAAATTATGCACAATTCAGCAAAATTTAGCAAGAATGGAGAGGGACGTTTAGAGCCCACACAAATTAGTGGGAGAGTCTCAGCTGAATTGGAGATTTGTGTGTCCTGTACGTTGTGCCAGGTGATGATGGGGAGAAGGTGGTTTCATGTTTCCCAAACTTTCTCAGACTTGGGACAAAAACCCAGGCCAAGCTGGGGCACACAATATGAATTGGCTCCTGCACAGTACTTTCCATATCCCATACTCCTGGAGACACAGGGGCAAGAGCCCAGGGACTCAAATACAGTGAGGGCTTCTGATTGTGGATCTCTAAATTTGTTTAGAGTTAGACACCTGGACCTCCAAAGACCAGGAAGAAAGAGAAGGAAACAAAGAGAAGGAAATCATGCACATCCACACTGCGTAAACATACCCATAACCAAGGGGTTTGCACGTGATGGCAAGATAGAGCTGATTGGGATTCAAGTCATCTGACTCCCATTAATCATGTTAATAACTGAAAACATATGTTCAGCTTGAAAGCACAGCAAGAGAGTCAGGCAACCCTACATGGAAGAGCATTGTTTCCCAATTCTAATGATACTCATTAACATACCTTTACCAACATCAAAGAGAAAACCCTCCCACCAAAATCAAGCACAGTATTTGTTGTCAACTTCATGTGTTCCAACCTGACAAAACCCTCCCACAGCCACTTGTTTCACCTTAGAAAGTCTTTTTCACTTAAGTCTGTCTCTTCTCCCCCAGTGTAAGCACAGTGCTGGTGCTGAGCTCTTCTATTCTGGTTGCAAAACACTTGCACAGAAAAGCATTCAGGCAGGACTCCCAGCTGCAGGGCTGGTGTGGCCACGGTCTGTGCCTCCCTCTGCAGCAGCTCTGTCACAGGGACAGCTGCCACCCACAGCCCTGCCACCACTCTTCAGCCTGATGTGGGCTGGGGCCCCTCAGGAAGACCTTCAGATTTCCAATACCAAAAATAGCCCAAACAAGCTTAAATATTCACAGGCATTGATATTGCCCTCTCATTGCTCCCATTAAAGTGAAGACAATGTTCCCATTATAAACTTGCTTTGGCAGAGCTCTCATGATGGAATCATTAAAATTAATTCCAGGTGAAAATCTGCAACGCAAATTCTAACCAGAGCAGTGAATTTCAGAGGAAACCTCACTGCCTGTAGGCAGACAATACTCTTAACATCTCAGCCTTTCCCAGCTCCTGAAACTGAAACTTTGCTTTCAACAAGGCAAAGCTGGGCTTTTCTTGGGCCTGGACACACTATCAAGTTACCATTGCAGCTCCAGAAACCACACTAAGTTCATTGTGTGTTTGAGCCCTGAGGGAAAGATGAAGAAAAAAGAGTAAGTTTGGATACAGGTGGAAGAAAGGATGGATGTTTTTTTCTTTTCAGATGCACTTATTCTCCCAATGTGCATATAAATCACTTCTGCTGCTAATAGTAACAGCAAGAAAATAAGTCTCTTTGGAAATGAGTTTTGCAATCCTGTAACAAGAAGGCAGGCGAGAGGGAAAAAAAGAAGAAAAATTTTAAAAGCAAGCCTTGTTTAAATATTAATAATATGGTTTACACAGACTTCAAAATCCTGACAAACACTCTGGTTTAGATTGCACACTTAGTTCTCATCATCCTTTTTCTCCTCCTACACCCTTTCTCCACTGATCCATAAACTCAGCACAAGCAAATGCCTCCTACCTGGATAGAAATGCTCAGATTCTACCTACATTTGTGCTGTTCCTTACTCAGAGGAACCTAGTGCCTTGCAGGGAAGCTCTGGACAAGGAAACGGAGGGTGATGAGGGTCACAAATGTGACATCCAATCAGTGCCACTGCTGGAAACAGGAGCCAGGGCAAGTTGGATCCCATGGCTGACCTGCTAGGGCTGTTCCTATGCAGAGGTGGGTCTGAGGCTCCAGCAGAGCACAGAGGATCTCCTGACCTCTTTTTCCTGCCTCGTGCCAAATGACTCCCTCCAGCAGGTACTGGCAAAGGCAATGCCTGTTTCTGAGCTGTACATCAGCAGGAACATGGAGAATAAGTCTGGATCCTACTGTTGTTTCATCTGACTTGGGAAGTGGGATCTTGCAGGCCCTCTTGCACTGTCATCTCATTTTTGCCACTCCCAGAGCTGAATGGAGGCAATGGGAGAAGAAGATTTCTGGGGTGCTCTCTGGGCCTGAGGGAGTTAATCAGGATTGAGACTTTTAAATTCTGTGCCTTCCAAGGGGTGCCCTACAGCTTTTGAAAGTGGGAGCTGAGAGCATTACAGACAGTCCTCCACAGGGTGTGAGAGCCAGCAGATAAATTCCAGGAGTACAAGTGCCTGCAGACCTCACCCTGCACCCCTTTGCAGGCTGGAAGGGATTTCACCCAGGGCTTCCCTGGGGGACACTGGGGAGAGGGGCTCCCTGCATTCTCCAGCCTGCTCACAGAGGTAACCCAACCCTGCACTGATCCCACCACTCTGGTATTTTTCATTAGAAAACTTTGGAAAATTCTTTGGAAAATAGAGGCCAAAGCCTCAAGCAGTGTAAATCAGTGTAAACCCCCCCGAAATGTATCACCAGGGATCTGTCACGTGAAGTGCTTGGGATTACTATTGCATAAACAAAGTGTAAAGCCTTGAGTCAGGCCCAAGAAGCTGGAATCCCAGACAACTCCATCATCCTTTCCCCAGCATTCCTACACCCCAGTATGCTCAGATCTTTCTCTGTGAGCTTTGCTCAAGCTGCCTGAGCTGCTGAGCTCCCAGCAAAGCTTTAGTGGCATGCCTGGCACAGAGGCTTTGCTCTGCTTGGAAAGGAGCAGGGAGGTTGTGCATTGACAGCGAGACTGAAGATATTCCAGCTCAAAATGAATTGAAAAAACACACCCTGTGTATGTATCCACCCCACTCCCTCACTGCAATAATATTTATTTGCCAGCAGCTACTGCTTGCAATGGGTCCCCCTCTCCACAGTGCACACACTAGCTGGATTTTAGAGGGCATGGGACCATCTTGGGACTGCTGAGCCCAGACTCCAGCATTGGAGGCAGTGTGGGGTGAAACCTGGGGCAGAGGAACAGTCTACTGCACCCTACAATGCTTCTCAGTGTGCCATTATAATTTCAAGTCTCGTAGAAAAGACTGCTAGTTATTACTGCAGGAGGCTATTCCCACAGAAGGCACTGGGAGGAGGTCTGACACACCATCCCAAAGTGGTCTGGGGGAGCAAACTCTGCCTCTCTCTGCAGAGGAGGGGGAAACTTAGTCTCTGCAGCTGACCTGGGAGAGAAATCCCTTTTAGCCTCAAAACTGGCAGGAGGTTTATCTGAGCATGTGAGCAAGGCGTACGAGCCAGGCACTTCTGCTATCAGCCTGGAGAAAAGCCACACTAATGATCTCATGCAGAGGGGTGAGGGGGGGTATTTTGCCAGAAGGAGCAGAATTAGACCCAAGTTGTTGTTTCCTCTCTGCTTTCCAAAACTCCTCTCCCTGATTAAAACCAAACTTATAGTATCGTCTTCTTCCACACTCTAAAATTTTGGCTACATCATTTCTTTCCCATGTCTGGCAAAGGACAGAACTGCAAAGGCCAAAATGTTGAGTAAAAGTTTGGGTTTTTTTCCTAAGAATCTCTCCCACTACTATTGTTTATCCTAGAACTACAAACCATTGGACAGAGTAAAACAGTTGAGAGAGAGGTGAGGACTGAGACAGAGACACGGATCTGGGACATTTTTTCCTCTAACCCTGGTCGTGCTGCAATGCTTCTTCTCCTGAAGACTCTCCCTCAGCCCTGAGCCAGCCAAGCATGTGAGTGTCCTCATGAAAGTCACAGGACTGCACATGCCAAAAGCAAAGCACGTGTGTAGCTGTGTTGCTGAGGCACAAGCCAAAGACCCCTACTTCAGCAGAATTCTTGAGTGTAAATCAATGGGACAACTCACACATTTAAAATAAAGGCATATGTTAAAATACCTTGCTGGATCAAGGACTTAACCTCTCTTTCTCACAGAAGAACAAGTTTTTGAAAGGCTTTGAATATGTTTATCTTTTTTTTTCTCTCCCCTGCATTATTTGGAGCATCAAGACTAACTGAAATCAGCATGTATAAAGGACAACTCTAATGGGAATGCCACAAGCCTAAGGGGATAAGGGGAATGAATGGATAATAATTGCATTTACTAACCCCATGGCTTTCTCCATTCTTTTTCTCTTGACAGGAGGAGCTTAAAATCTTTTTCAATCTAATTTCTCCAACATCCTTGCATGGATAACACAGGAAAACAAAAAAGATTCAAATCATGGCACAACCCCACGTACAAGCATTTGTCCCCAGTTTTGATCTTCTCTTCCCCAAAGTGAGCCTGATCCTGTTTCCTGTGAAGATCATGGTAAGAGCCCCCATTGACCTCAACGGAGGCAGAAATACTAGTACATCTTAATTCAATTATTCCAGCCCTCAGGATCCTTTGTTGCCTAGCTGGCTTTCTACCTGCCCACTCTTGCAATCCTGTCTGGACAGGATTGGATTTTGGATTCTGTCTGTTTCTATACCTGAAGCTGGTGGCACTTCACAGGTTACAGAAGGATGCTGCTTCCAGGTGACCACTGCCAGAGATGAAGAGAAACTACAGGCTACAGTCCCACAAAACTCACTCTTTGGATTCCTTCCAGTTAAAGCCATTCTCAAGAAAATCCATATTAGTGCAACATCAGGTTGGCATGTGTATCACTGTGAGGCAACCTGCATGTTCACAGGCGTGAGGAGTTTTGCACTGGGTACAAAACTCAGGGACCTGAGGGCACTACTACCACCCCCAGCAGACCCCATCCCACTTTACTGTCTCGGTCTCACAGCTTTTCCATGGCTGCTACATATTTCACAGGGATCAAGGCAGGGTCATGAGGCTCAGTCAGTGACAGCTCTTTGTGTCAGCTGAGCAAACCAGAGACAGGTGGGACTCTGACATGGGTGGAGAAGGCCTCAATAGAGCCAAGCCTGGCTACTCACTGCAGTTCTACTTGTGGAAGTACAGGTGGTAGATAAAATTGTTTTCTACTGTCTTTCCATGTCTCTGTTTTATTCCCCACAGTAAGTTGCTCTACAGCACATCTTGAGATAAGACCAGTCTTGCTTTCCCCTAATACAGGGTGATACACATGGCACAAGTCAGATCTCCTGTAGGAGAGCTGAGAAGGCTTTTTGGATTAAATTATTTCTCTTTGCAAATACCCTCAGGGTTTGCTGCATTTCCTTTTGTCCCTTTTTCTTTTGCTTGATTTCTTTTCTTTATGCTGCATCTGACATTTTGTTCAGGGTTGCAGTGAGGAGCAACAATTTAGGATGATGAATTATGGATTGAAAGAAAGGTTGCATTATTTTGGAATCACTATTCAGTGCCTTCTACAGGGACAAAGGAATTCCAGAATGAGTTTTCCAATTATCTGTATTGAAGAGGGGGAAGGAAGAGAAGGAAGAGAAAGCAAGCCAGGAAGGATGAGAAGGCAGTAAGGGAAGGAAGGAAATGAAGGAATGACAGAACAAAAGAAATACAATTTCTTCTGTTTGGAGCATGAGAAACCACGCTACTCTCTGAGTTTTCTCTACTATGCTTTCCAGGATAAATTCTGAAACCCATGAGCAATTTTAGTTGTGCTTGCAAAAGTAGTCCCTTGAATCTTCTGTGAGCTACTCACAGGAGCATAAGCCACCCAGCAGTTGGGAGGGTTGCAGAAGTCTGTCCTTCTGAGTTCCCTGAGCACAGAACTATGAAATAACCCATGGGGGGCTCCACTGGAAATTTACTTAAAGCCACAAACAAATATTTTCTCAAATATTCTGAGCAGTATCTGTATAAATGCTCCCTCCCTTGGCTGGAAGATTAGGGGAAGAACAACTGCAATTTTGCTTACTTAACTTCAGCTTTTAAAAACAATTAATAACAAGGCATGGGGGAGCTTCTGTGATGGAATAGAAATCGCCATCTCTTTACACTGAAATTTACTGAGCTCAGACAAAGACGTCCTTCAAGGTCTTGGAGGGAGGAAAGTGCTTTATAAGAATATGAGGGTGACATTGCAACAGCTGGATTTTGGAGCAAAATCTTAGTCTCCCTATTAGACAGCTCAACATCAATTTGGTTTGTTAATAAATTCTCAGCTATGTACTCATTTCAAGCTCCACTCCCCCCATTTCTGTGACCCTGGCAATACAAGTGCCAGGAAGACACAGTTGTGACCAGCCAGCTCCCTGCTGCCTGCCCCTACAGCTTTCCTCTAATCTCAGCTGAATGGTTTCATTACAAGACATGTTAGTGCACCAAAGAGCTGGAAAGGCTGAGTGCTTCTCAGGTGTACACAATGTAATGTCATTAGGCTGCTTAGGAAGCTTCCCAAAAGCTTTCTGTCAGCAGTTAGATGGCAATTACAGAATTAACTGGATCAGGCCAGGTCTCCTCCTTGCTGACCCAAAGCCTGCCAACAAGGGGATACCATTTCAATGGAAAAAAGGTATCACGGGTCAGAAGAACAACATGAACATGAATAGCACATGGGAAGCATTTAACAGCTATCACAGCACTCACCTAACACCCTGCAAGTCTGAGTACTGCTTGGACCAAGCTGAGGCCAACAGATCTGCCGATGACACTTGTGTCGCCCTTTCTCGGCAAACCACATGGCTGAATAAAACTGCGAAGGGACCAAGATTTTGGCCACTTGTGCTGATGGGGCAAGGGCATCAATGACTGAGGGATGGCAAGGGGAGCTCTGGAGCACCCACCTGCCTGCCCTCCCCACTGCCAGGGACTGTGTTGCTGGCACAGGGCGCAGGAGGCAGGAGGCGAGTCTCCCTGGCCTGCCCCTGTTGTGGTGTGTTCATTTGGTCTGTTCTGTTACCCCTACAAGTTATGTAAAATGGTTCTGCCCGGGTTCCCCCTTCCCGCCACCTCAGTGTCAATCTCCTAACCCCTCCCCTGTTGCCCTGGTTTCTAAATGTATCTTTTGTTATACTCCTCCCTGGTTCCCTGCCAGTCACCCTCTAGCCACACACTCTCTTCTAGAAATCTCTCTCTGAGGCGTGGGGTGATTGGTTCAGGGACCGGGGCCCCTCCCCGACGCTGTCTTCATTGGTTGTACCTTCATGTCAGTCATTAGTTTCTGTAATCTTATTTGCCCGAGGTGGGGTTCCTCCTCTCCTCCCCCCCTTCCCCTTTAAAACCTTATGTAACCCCCCCCCCCCTCCCGTCCCCCCCGTCCTCGGGGCTTTCTCTTGGTCTGCTTTGTTGGGGTTGGTGTCGTTCCTCCCTTTGACTAATAAATCCTGGACTTCGCCACCATCGGAGAGTCGCTCTTTCTTTCCTACCGGCTTGGTTGCCTCTCCTGATGTCTCGTCTGCCTGGAGACGTCTGCTGGCTATGACGCCAGGGATCTCCAGAAGCACAGCTCCTTGCCATAGAGGCCCAAGAGTGGAGCTGTGCCCCGAACAACTGCTGGCTGTGTGCTGGTTTCAGCTAGCCGGGATTCAGGGACGCGGCAGCATGCCCCCATGGTCCATGCAAAGCAGAGAGGTCCTCCAAAGAACAGCTTGGAGGTTTTGAGGGAGGACCCTGCTTCAAGTTAGTCTTTTCAGTCTCTATCTCTTGATCTCCCTGCATTCCAGCCACTGCCAGCCCACTGTCTCACCCGCACTACTGATGGCACAACTAATGGAGCTGCTCTGGTCGTGAGCACACTAATCCTAGCCAGATGTGTGTCTGAGTGATTAAAAGCCAGACACAGCTTGTGATTTCGTACTGGGCCACACATTTGCTGGGCTATTACTGTCACTTCACCCTCATTTCACAGGGTAACCATAATCCTTCCCTGAACCATAACATGTATGAACCAGTACAATGAATAAGCTCTTTTCCTAGCTTTTCAATCTTTCCTTATCCTCTCTCGGCCTGGTCCTTGTGCACCACCTTTCTTTCTTTCCTATATCATACCATAAAGCTCCTTGTACTCCCATCAGCTCTGCCTTTCCCTGTACCTCTGCCCCATTCCTCCTCAATGCTTTCCCTTGCTGTTTTTCCAGAAGCACTCTGGGATGCTGCTTCCAACACCAATTTGGTGCCATCTGTCTAGTCTCCTCCAGCCTCTTCAACATCTTTCTTACTACCTCTTCAGCTCCTTAGGGCAACAGGATGAAAATCTCAAGGTCCACCAGCTGGTCTTCCTCCAAATGTCTCACTGTTGTGGGTCCTTTCCACTCACATTTTTCTGCATTGCTTTTACCTGCACCTTAGTGTGTCACCTGGAGAGGTCCTGAAGCATCCACAACCAGAATATCAAACTCAGCTCATATGTAGAGCAAATCCTTTCTCTTCAGAGTGACCAAGGAGGAGTTTTCCCAGTAGCTGTCAGGGCAGCTACAGCAGACAGTGCACTTCTGTCTGCGTGCTCTGAAGGCATTTCTCAGGAAAAGGGTGCTGGAGACCAGGCAGCAGGTGCCCTGCTGATGGCCACCTCCTGGGAGCTCCCCAGGAGTGACAAGAACGTCGTGGGCAGCATCCGCAGCCATATGGCTGGAGGGACCCTGGAGCCATCAAGCCTCATCATACACTAAACCTGCAGCTCTCGTGACAGATGTTTGTACAGTCTGCTCTTGGATTGCCTGGCTGGGGACTGCTCACTGTCCCCAAGCAGCAGCCAATGACCTGTGCTGTGCAATGCACTGACGAGGGGCTGGGATTTAGAGTGCTAGACTGTATGGTGCATGGGCAGGAAATCCAGTCAGATAGAAGAGAAATGGGTCTGGCATCCAGCCCACCCTGACACCACAATGACATCATGACCCACCAAGCTGGAAAGTTTGGGCTCGCTGCTCTCTATTTTTCTAGGCAAGAGCTGGTTAAGTGTTTTTACAATCTTTGCTGATGCAAAGAGCCATGTGAGTTAGGGAAATGGGTTAAAAATATTCAGCTCTGGTTTGTTCCGTGAGGGAAAAATCCATCATTTTACATTTTTACGTCTTTTCTTTTACACTTACTCCCGCCAAAGGGAGAATGAAAATAAATAAATAAATAAAAACTCTAACAGTGGAGGGGCATTCAAATAAAGCAGAATGATTTTTTTTAAATCAAACCCCAAAACTAAAAAAAAACCAACCAAGTAAAAATGCTAAAGAATCCCTTTTCTGGTTTTTTTTTTTGCTTTTTTTGCCAAAGTACACTATTTGTCTCCGTGTGACATTCACAATAACTACATATGTTGCTTTGTGCTGGTAACAAACTCACTCATCAGCCAGCTCATCTGGGTAGACACAGCAAATCTCCCAAGAGGAGCCTTTTCAGCAGGTGAAAGACATGACAGTGCAGAGACTATGAGCAGGGTCTGAAAAGAAGGGCAGAAAGTCCACAAGGAAGACTGAATAATGCGTGTAGTTACTCCTTCTGCCAGCATGCATCTGTCTTGTAAATATGGAAATGAACTCTTCCACACTCCAATTTTTATTCTCACATACAGTAAAAAGTAAAAGAAAATCAATTGGCAATCCATAGAGCTGTTAAAAGGGCAGCTGTGAAGAAGGACAGAGTTTGAACAACTCAGCACCTAAAATAATGAGCATCTTAGAAAAATATAGCTAGCAAGAATGCAGACAGAACAGCTGTCCAGGCTGCAGCTGAGTTCTGTCTGAAGGAAAACAATGAGTGTTAAGTTCACTTTTCAGTCCTTTCCACCACTGTTCTGGGTGTTAACAAAGTATACTGGAAGGGAAAGCAGTGCCAAGGGAAAATTCTCACCCTGTTGTCCAGCTCTGTGTCTGCTTGCTATCACCTGGCCCAGGCACCTCGAACGCCTGGGCATCCCAAACCTCTGACCTCACCAGGAGCTCAGTGCCACCCAGAGAGACTCCCAAAGCCACCTGGGGACCAGGCTTTCTCTGGTACTGCCGGAGGGGTCCCCCAGTTCCTGAGACATGGGCAGGTGGAGCAGTGCCTGGGAACTCTGGACCACTCCCAGTCACCAGCTGCAGCTGTGGCACATTATCCAGGGGCACCTCAATTGTCTCTAAACATCCATATGGGGCTCACTGGATCAAATCCAGTGGTTTCCAAGTCCCCTAAAGCAGCATGGGTAGGTTAAGTTGGGTGCTGTGTAAATCAGTGCAGAACTGGAGATTGAGAGGTTTCATTTTCACTGTGAGTTAGATTTTCTAAATTTGTATATAGAGTGCCCTACACACTTTTGATGATACACAGACAATCATTTCAAAGCCAATTAATCTCCTCGTCCCACATCAGGTACCTTCTAGTCACCACACAAAATTTCATACTCTGTGTATAAAAAATGTATGGCAACAGACTTGCCTGCCACATGCCTGCAGAGATAATTAAATGTTGATGCCAGAAAATATGAAGCTGGAGGTTGGCAAAATTTCTCTATGCCTTTTCATCCCTGGCTTTTGAGTTCATGGAAAAGGAAAATGGGAGTTTGGCAACGACAAGTGATTTAAGGGAGTCTGTGGGAACTGTTTTTTCTGTGAGCAGAAAGGGAAGATTTCATTAATCTTTTTATCTGCCAAGGCACTGCACTAACTTATGCATAGCCACAAATTTTGCTCAGCATGTGATATTATACTACACGACTGCCGGTGGGGTTTTTTGTAAAATATGTTTTAGCTTATTGAGTTACTGTAGCAAATCATTCACTTCTCTGTTTTCAGCCTCCTTTTTTTAATGAACATCACCTGCCATATATTATGTAAAGGCTCTCCCCATCTCACACACCACAAAGCAGAGGTGTAAATCCACACATGAAGAAACAGAGAACGAACCAAAGAGAATATAAACACAAAGAGGATGCTGTCACAAGCCATGAGCAGAAAATATAGGATGAGTTTTAAAAGTCCTGATGGTTAGAAAATGGCCTGTTTCAGGTGTGCACTTTGGGGCAGGGGTGGGTGATGTGCAGAGGAAGAAGGTCACCGCAGAACCAATCCTTTCACTGGACACCAGCCCCATGGTTTCTGGCCAACCTCTTTGTTCACCACCTGCTCTGTCCAGCCTCTTTGGAGAAGACAGTGAAGCAGTACTGTTGGATGCAGCACAGGAACCAGGGGCTACTGTCTACACACACGCACAGGGATGTGCCAGCATCATCTTGATATTTATTTGTTTTCCTCTCCCCCCTTGTCCTGATGTTCCTGATCTCTTGGTGGATTTCATCAGCTCTCTTGCCAATTGTATTATTGGCATTTCAATTGTTTTCCTCGTGTTTCCTCTTCCATGTGCTTTTGGCAACCTCAGCATCATTCCTGGACTCCCCATGCTTCCTTTTTCAATTGTTGCCACTGCTCTTGGCTTCTACAAGAGCTCCCTGCAGCTCCCTTCTTCCTGCACTGTGCAGCTGAGAAGGTGTGAGCAGCTTCTAATCCCTCCTTTTCCTCTTTCCTGAACAATCATAGCTCTCAGACAGGGATGCTGCTTTATCTGCACATCTGCTTGTTCTACCTGACTGTGAACAGCCTTTTCTGCTTTACACATAGGAATTGAGGACATGAAAATGATATATTTTTGCTGTTCAGATATCATTAGGGACATGATTTGGCAAGGGATTTGCAGGCAAGTATTAATGACTGTTCTAAATCAGACAGCAAGATTCCACCTTCCTCCTTATCCTTTATCGTGACTGGTCCATCACTCTCAATGCAGGCAGCTGCTGCATTTCTTTCCTGTCCCTTCAGCTGGGAGGTCTTTCTGTCCTTCCTTCATGTTTTGGGGCTCCAAGGCTCTCCACTTAGTTCCACAGTCTTTTCTTTCCAAATCGTGTATTTTTCATAATATGATGCAGTTGCCCAGCAAGAATCTTACCCTGTTCCTCATCATCTCACATCTCTGTTGGTCTAACATCCATTTCCCTGGCTAAAGCAATCATTATCCTTCTGCAGGGACATTGCTGCAGAGACCCACATCCCCTGCCTATAATCCTGGTGCTTCACTATTGCTATGATGACTATTGTTCCTTTATCTCATTCTGCTGTCTGGGTTTTATCTTGAAAAAGTAAATCATTCAGGGCAAGGACTTCCTTTTTGTTTTGTCCTTGCACAGCATGCAGCACAGTGGGGTTTCAGTCCACAGTCAGAGTCTCAAAGCACTATTGCTAAGCAAAGTGATAAAAAGATAAATAAACCAGAAGTGGCAGTAGGTGTAAGCAGTCTGGTTTAGTTTGCCTCTTCTGCTCTCACACAGGTGGTCAAAACTGAATGATAGTGCTGTTGTCAGTGAGAAGATTTACAAGCCATAGGAACTGGCAGCAGGGACAGCAAAATACTGGATACTGGGGCACACAGCCACCAGGTGTGGAGTCTCTACATAATAAATTCACACAGATTAAACATCCCACCAGGTACCTCTCTGATTATTATATTCCACAGGCTGCAGACAGCTGGGTTCATATAATCTCAAATGTCTTTCTAAGGCTGTAGTCAGTGAAAAAGGCTACCCTTACTTTGGCCACAGACTGTAATTTGCCACAATAAATCTCTTCTCCTGTCAGCGCCCTTCCTGTGTATTTGCTAGAAATGATGAAAAACCAGAAATAGTGTTTTACAAAATAGAGCAAGGTCATGTTCATTTGATCGAGTTTGAAGTGGAGCTCTTCTCCTTTTTCCTCAAATAATTTTCATTTTCCTGGATTTTGCCTCAATCACTTTTTTTACCCAACCCTCTTTTCCCATTAAATTATACATTTGGAAGGATTTGATTGAGATATCAGATAATGCAGGAAAAAAATGCACTGTGCTCAATCCACTCTCTTTTTCCTGCTCCTGCCCAGTGGCTCAAGGGGAAGACAGCAGTTCCTTCTTGCTCATCCAGCAGCCTTCAACATGAATGCCAGAGATGTTCAGTGCTAGGAGCAAGAAGGTGACTGGAATGAGATGCCAGGAGATGTTGCCCGATGAGACCGTCCAGGATGCAGCATATGGTGATGTATGGTAGAAAAAGATGTAGGGGCAAAAGGAGGAGGGAAGGGCAGGAGGAAGAAGAAAGGTGTCTGTTGACGTCAGTAAATATTTGAAGTAAATATAAGATTGATTTTGCAATCTATCTACATATGAATCCATTGCCGGATGTGGCTTGTTTGGTTTTCATCTGCCAAATCCAACAAATGCTGTCAGGGTGGAATTTGGCCATACTTCCAGGATTCCAGTAAAGAAATGATTGTCTAACTGTGGGTACTGAAAAAAATAACAGAACAGCAATCTTCAGACTTTATAGGAAGAGACATGAGTAACATTAGAACATGGTGAGAAAAAGAGGGGAAAATGCAACCAAGGAGAAAGTGTATAAATATAGAAATATTATTCTAATATTATAAAATATGGAAAGGAAATGTCATCATTAAAGAGAGGAAATGTCATCATTAAAGAAAGGAAAAGTCATCAGCATAGTGGAGGAATGAAAACTGCAGAAAAATAATGGGTCAATAAATACAGCTCTTGGGGGGTGGGAGGGGAAGCAACTGGACATTTTCCTAGTCTCTGAATTAGCTAATAACAAACCTGTGGAGGACATGTGTGGCTACTGAGTCCAAACCAGAGACTACTGAGATTAATGAAAGACTGCAAAAGAGCTTCTAGTGTAGGATACAGACACAAAGTACCAGGAAAGTATGAGTTAATCTGCAGTTAATATTGGAGATTAGGGATCAAACAGTTGGGCCATAAACTGTGCATTCTGAGAGAATCATTTCTTAATCATGAGTCAGGAGAGTTTTTTGAAAGGCAAATCATGTCAGATAGATGTGGGTTTTCTCCACAAAGTACCTTTCTTTTGGAAAGATGAGGTAAAAAATTGAAGCATATTTTCAGTAAACTTTAGATCACATGGATGTGACAGCCAGGAGTGACCTTGGAAAGCCTGACCTGAAGGAGACCCCTGGCTCATGCAGAGGTCAGAGTTCAATGTTATCAGTCCTGATTTTCTCAGGGGTAATGAAGAATGAGGAAGCACCAGAAGTTTTAGATAGGTGAATTAAAAGGGGAAAATGTGATAAAAAATTTGGTGGGCTACAGAATTAAATTTCAGATCAAGTTCCAGATAATTTCTATGAAAAAGATATTCGTAAGTAAGTGGATGCTGGGGTGAAACACAATTTTTTGCAAGAGTTGGTAAATTGAAGTACTCTCCCTGTCAAAAAACAGCTACTTTTGGAACTATGGTATTACTGATTTTGACATCAGAGTAATGTGCAAAACATATTTGGAAGTGATACTAAAACAGAATTGTTAAGAGACATTCAATACTGTATGTCTTAATTAGTATAGTAACATGAGCAACAATAAAAGGGTCTGAGTTACAAATTAACAGCCATCACACCAGTCTTGCTTTTGCTGCCACAAATTGGAAGCATTTCTAATGAAATAATAAAAAACCCCCCGCTGATATAAAACACACACATATGTGTGTATGGTACTTGGTTTTGTATGATTATATAATTAGGGAACATAGTATCCCCTCAAGGATATAAAAAGGAAAACTGTAACCTTAATTATGGCATTTTTTAATTCCTTTTTGCAAACAGAGTAATTATCTTCTACTTAGTTTTGTTTTAAAGGAAAGTAATGACAGGATCTAATGAGTTGCAGACAAGCAAACACATATAAAATGGGCCTTTAAGAAAAGCAAGAAGGGACAAGACAAGCTGCAACCCTCTCAGTGATGTTGTATGTTTTAGCAAGAATTTCTAATTGAGGTCATTTCACTCGCCAGAATTAGAACAGCAGCCAAGGGGAAGACAGAATATGTATCTAAATAATTTAAGGAGGATTATTTTACAGAGAGAGCAATCAGGAGGTGACACAGATATGCAGCAGAAATGGAGAGGTCAGACAATGCCGATGTGAACAAAATCCTGCCATCCACATAGACTTTAACTGATGTATGCTTGAGGTTAGCCAAGAACCCAGAGTCCTGCGGGGAGCAAAGAATTTGTCAAGCATCACATTTTTCTTACAGGCTGGCTGTGCAGGGCTATTTGTATTATATCGATCTCTGGGAATGCTTTTGCCCTTTGGCACACCTTTTCCACATTTACAGGCCATAAAAACTAGATAGAGTCATAAGCCATGTAAATGTTATTATAGAAATAATATTGTTCATAAAAGCAGAAAAGATAATTCAAATTCACATTTTCCAACCAGTGTTGTGATTGAGAAATGCCTTCTCTGTCAGCAAGCTCCCCACATCAGAAAGAGAACATGACAGAAACATTTCAAATAGCAAAAACTTTCATTAAGGAGACTTCACCTTCCACACCTAGTCCAAACACTCTGCTCAGAAATATAACTGGTAAAGTTATATTCCTTCTTACCTGTGTGAGGTCACCGTCAAACAATTATTGTGTAACCTTGTAAGGCTTACCTGAAAAATAAAAACCATATCAATCTGGATTAACTCATCTCATGGCTGGTGAAAGAAGGTTCATGGTACACAGTGATGAAACTATATGAGAAGCTAATATCCATCAAAACTCATTAAAAGGATTTGTGAAATTCCATAATGAAACTTACTACTGGTTTATTTTTGGCTTTCATTTAGACCCCCTCCAACCACCCTCAACATGTTATGCATCATGTTATCCCCATTTGAGAGCACTTAAATGTAGCCTAGGAAAGAGTTCACATGGACTGCCTGCAAACCCAGCAAGAGAGTTTGGAACCATGAACTAGTGGGCAGTATCCTTCCCTTGGTTTCCCTGCTGTGGTGTCTGAACAATGCTGCCTCCTGTTAACTCCTTATGCACACACACACAACCCACACAGGTGCAAACACTGAAAAGAAGGGTCCCCTCTCTGAAAGAATGGCTCATTGAGCCCGAACAGCTTCGCATTTAGACCTCAGCCTTCTTGGCTTCCACCCAGTGCCTGCTTCCAAAGAGCTGGGAGCCCAAATCAATATTGTCTATAACTTCTCAGCTTGGCAATTGTACACACAACAAACAGGCACTTTGTGTACTTCTGCAGAAAGAAACAATCCTGTACCACTGAAGAACATTTCTTCTGCCTTTCATTCTTTGTCTCAATTGAATCCTGGTTTTGTCCCTTACTGCTGTTATAGAAATAAATGAGACAGAAGTGTTGTCTAGCAGTCCAAGCAGGAAAAACAAGCTAAGTACAAAATTACCATCTTAATCCTAACATAATTTGCTTGGTCAAATCTGAATCCATCTCCCTTCAAAGTCAAAGAGTCTTTGTAGATGGTGAGGAATTAGGCTGGGCAATAAAGATCTCTGCTTACTATCAGTTTGCAAGCTAATTGCATTTAACACTGTTATCTGAAATAAATTATTAAAATCATCAATGATAATGTTCTGGCTGAGCCTAAAAAGAAGGGAGCATGAAGTAGTGAAGGAAGCAACTCATTTATACATAGCAATCCAGGGAGTTCATAACGTAGGAACCAGATCGTGTCTGCAGGAAGAAAGAACACAGTGACACCTAAAAGCTGGACAGCAGGACGCTGAAAAGGATGAGGATGATCAGCCTGAGCACACACCTTAACATCCTATGCAACAGTGTGGTTATGCAGTTGACATGAGAAAATACCGAGGAGGTGGAGGAATCCAGTGAAAAAAAATCCAGTGAAATACTGGAAAAATCCAGTGAAAATCCACAAAAATACTGTGCCCCTCTCAGAGACTCATGAAAATGTGTTTGTGTGCAGAAGGGGTCGATGGGCCAGTTTGGTCTCCTGAGGTGTCCATGGGCTAATTGTGGAAGGTCTGTAAAAGAGCACAAAAAGAGTCAGCATATGGAAATTTTTTTAAGTTCATTTACTGAATAAAGTGAAGATTGCTTTTCTGGAATGACCTCCTGTATAAAAGACCTTTGTATGCTTCTATGGCAACAAAGAGTCTGTGAGAAATCTTAGGAAGCAGTTAGATGGCTAGGAACTCCTGGTGTTAAAAAGAGTGGATCTTAGCTCAAAATGGAGCTTTGTAGCTGAGGCTCAAACTGTTGGGTCCTGTAGGGTAAGGAGCCCTCCAGGATCAGATTTCTGTTGTTGATGTAGCTATGTAGGCTGTGGTCAAATCTCTTCTGGGGTTGCTGTTACTCAAAGCAGCATGCCCCTTTCTGGAAGTGCAGCCTACTCATGTCCTCCCTACAAGAACCACTTCACTTTTGGCTGTACTAAATTAAAGTCTTTGCAGGCTCCCATTGTAAGAAGTAATTTGTTTTAGTGTTGTAATAATGTCTTCATTATCCTCTCTCCCCAGCAGACTTCAATAATATTTGTGGATTTGCTTTTAAGACATTCATACAGCCAAGGGTTAGACACCACAGATCAAGAAAGCCAAGAGTCCGCTACTGAATATAGCCCTATACTCAACAGCAGGTTTTAGGCCTAGTATGTTACCATATTCTTAATATTACTTGTTATTTGGAATAATTGTTAATAAAAAAATATTACAATATCAAATACCTTAGACAAATATTAATAAATTGTTCCAAACAACTCTGCCACCAAACAAATAGATGTGGTGCCACGATGGTATTGAACAATTTGTTTCCCTTAAGCCTGAACTGATTACTGTGAAGTGCAGTTCTTTTTTCTTTTGCCTTGTTGTTAACGAGATTGCACTATTTTGCTCCAGCTCGCCGTCTATGTCAGGCTGATATGTCTATAATTACCAATATCTGAATCTTCTTTTTCTCTAGGCAAGCCTTTCAAGCATTCCCATGATTTACCAACTTTAATAGCCCACACATCTCCTCATCCAGCTCTTTAAAGTTCTTGCTGCATCCAGACCTACTGGTTAAAAACAGCCAGCTTATTAGCTCTGCATAATGCCAAGTTACTGTTGGAAGAGAACAGATTTCATCTTCACCCTCTGTGAATTCTTCATGCAGACTTTTCAAAAAATACTTGGAACAAGATATATTGAAACTATTTGACATTTCTACATTAAAAACATGTTTTTATAGACTAGAATCATTGTTAGGATTTTTTTTTTGTGTTACCAGACATAGTCAAACCTTTCTTTTATTGCCAATGGCCCTCTTACCTTAGGCTTTTTCTTGGTGTCCTGTCGCTTCATTAAGACTTTTTCTGGTTTTCCATCCTTCTAATTGATATTCTTTACTATCTCCTTTCCCCTGTGTGTGTGTGCATTTGTATTCAGCTACATTTGCCTATTTCAAGCCAGTCTGGTTTTTCTTACCAATGCAACATTTTTTCTCTTGGGGAGCTGCATGGAGCATTTTTTCTCTTTGGGGCATGCAGTAAGCAACTGTATAAAATTCCCTATTACGCTTCCCATTTTAAGACCACGAGAGGAGCTGGAAAGAGTGCAATCAAAGGCCCTCCAAAGTGACCCTCCAGCAGCAGCCAGCTTGCCTGGAGTACAAATAATAGAGCAGCACAAACACCAGTAGCACCTCCCTGTACCACCTCCAACCCCTCCAGCATGTCCTCCCAAGCTGGCATTGGAAGCCTTCACTGGATCTTTCTTCCCTTCCCTTGCCTGGTGGCTTCTGGAATACAGATAGACTTTTAGTAGCCACACAGGCCACGTGGCAGGAAACATGAAAGTGAGTGAGAGGACAGATGAAGAAGCACTTCTTTTTGTTCACTCTGTCTTTTCATTCAATGCATCCCTCATTATTGCACTCAGTCATTGCCATTCATCTTTTTTTACCTCATTTTCGGTTGCATTCTACCACCTTCCATGCTCAATCAACTCTTTTCCAAGCTGGCAAAGTCTAGTCTATTTAATCACTCTGACAATGAAAGTATTTTCACTGTATCTGTGATCATTCTCTTTGTCCTGCTCTGAACTTTTCTACTTCTTCTCTGAACTTTTCTACCTCTTCTTTACTCAATTGGAGCTGCAGGGGAACAAAACTACCATGATGTCTTGCATTTCAAATTATTTCTATAGGATTATTTGGCTTTTAAATGTTTTTGACATCAGGAAACTGGGTTTTCAAACTAATAGGCCTTCTGTGTTACTGACTTGGATTTTAGCTTCTATGAATGCAATAGGGACACTCAAGAACAAGGCAAGTTTCAGCTCTGTGCCCAATGCACCCTTCTTTCTGAGTTAATGACTAATTTGGAGCTATGTGAGGCTGAATGCAGTCCCCCAGACAGGGAATTGCCAGCTATGGATTTTGGCAATTCTAAGGAAATTTTGTGCCTTGCCTAATAAAAACTAAAACCAGAAAAGGTTCAGGTGGAAGCTGCAAGAATAATCCAAGATAGGACAACCAGGCTTTATAGTAAAAGATGAACAAAGCTTAATGCTTTTAGCTTATTCAAGAGAAGATAAAAGGTGACTTGATCCTGACTTACAAACCATTATGAAAGGGATTTCTGGTGGCAGATGGATCTGTAATCTGGTGATGTAAAGGCATAATAAGATTCCATGGCTGAAAGCTAAAAGACTAGAAACAAGAAAAAAAATGATAGCAGCGAGGGTAATTATCCAAACAGCTTAAAGGGATGTACTGGATTCTGTAACACACGATGTTTCCAAACCATAATTAGCTGTCTTTTTAAAAGATGTGCTGTTGCTCAAGCAAAAATTATGCTCTCCATGCAGAAATAATCAGAACTGAGTTTTTAGCCTGCATTAAGCTACAGGTCAGCCTAGATGGTCTTAATTACCCCCTTGGCCTTAAGATCTATGAATCTAGAAAAGTGGAGATAATGGCATGTGTTTAACTATCTTGCATTTTGAATGAGAAAAACTGGGAGTATTGTGCACAGTAAATAATTCATTCTACACATTTAGGCCAATTTTTTGCTCATAACATATCTGGGGACATACCATTAACTCCTAAATCTATTTCTCAAATGTGACAGACAGATATCTTGCCCAATATTTGACTTAGAGCTTGTAAGCTGTGCTGCCTAATTGGTTAGCTAACAGAAAATGGGCCAGTTCACTTCTGTGATTGATTAACATGAAGGCAAAGCAGACATGCATATTTAAACATTTCAAATTCAGTTTGGGTGCCCATGTATAGGAGCATTATTTTGAAATCCTTTTCTTTTAATCAAGCTCCACCATGTCTCCTCATGGTGACTGAGGAGTAGGCAGAAAAAAAAGTGTAAGCACCACTTAAAGGAGATTCAATTATTTTAAATGTTAAGGTCTAATCAAGCCACAGTCACAGCACTGTGTTGCTCATCAGTCATACAGGTGTAGGCCTAAAGATGCATTCTGTTTTGAAAATTAACAAAGTTCCTAGCCCCTTGCTTATACAGTAGGTCTACAGTGAGCTAGGGGCTAATGTAATCAAAACAGCAAACACTGAAGATATCCGGTATTTAAAAAAAAAGACTGCCTTTACTTAATGCAGGCTGATATTCAGGGGAGGAAATATAGCATACAAGGAGAGAAAACAGGATCAGGGGAAACTCACTTGCATTTCAGTTAAATACTACAAAAATCAAGGCTAGAGTGTTAAGATAGGATAACTACAAAGAGAAACATCCAATAAAGAAAAAGATCTCTTTCAAAGGAGATCCTCTTTTGCTAAGGAAACCCATGAAATTATTTTAGGACTGTGGAAAGACATCCCTGGTGGTGTTGAGGTGCTTCTGAGAGCAGTCCAATGTAGAAAGAGGAGGCCTTCTCCCAAGACTGAGGAACCATCAAGTCGTTGATGGGGAACCATCAAGTCCTGCGATGCTGGACCCCAAAGGGAAGGCACAGCAAAAGCAAAGAAGTGGCTGTTCTTTTAGGAACATGAAACAAACAAGGCTCCTATTGAACAAGGCTTTTACTACCAAGCTCTGGCAGCCTGTGCTTGTTACCCATCTGCCTGCCCATCCAGCAGACACACCATCCAGCATTCTCCCCACACACCACATGCAGGGTTCACCCTGCAGCCAGGACCACACTGCATCAGTGTCACAGACATGTTTTATGAAAAATCCTTTCCTTAGGATTTTTTCTCCTGAGAAGCTGAGAGGCCTCAGAAATGAAATGGAAACAATAATTATCTGCTGCTGTGGAATGCAACAGGTGCATCTTTGATTGGTCCATGTTGGTTGTTCCCAATCAATGGTCAATCACAGTGCAGCTGTCTCGGACTCTCTGGTCAGTCACAAGATTTTATTATAATTCCATTCCATTCTATTCCTTGCTAGTCTTCTGATGAAATCTTTTCTTCTTTTAGTATAGTTTTAATATATCATTTTCTTTTAATATAATATAAATCATAAAATAATAAATCAGCCTTCTGAAATATGGAGTCAGGATTCTCATCTCTTCCCTGCTCCTGGGACCCCTGCGAACACCACCACACATCAGCTCCGGGCGGCGAGGCCAGGCCATGACAGTGGTGGAGATGCTACATCCTCACCAAATTCCAAGGGCCTGCTAGCAACCTGGACCATCAAAATGTGAATAAAAACGTGTCCCCCTCCAAGTGCCAAGTTCTTGCTGACTCAGGCACATGCATCGCGCTGCCAGGAGCTGCAGCCCTGACGTGCACAGACACAGCTGAGGTCAGGAAGGCACAGGGGGATACCCAGACTGCCAGCAAGCTTTTAGAGCACACAGTGAAGTCTGTGCTTCTGCGGTATCAGGTTTTGCAGGTCAGCCTGGAGTACCAGCAGCCTGGGCAGTGCAGCACATGCTGTCCTCCAGCAGCAGCGTGGAGATTTCCCTCCAGGAGCCGAATGCTGCAGATGATCACAGCAGTGCAGTCGAGGGCGATTAACAGCTGCTTAGCCTGCAGTGAGCTTGTGAAATGAGCACAGTTTATATTACACACAGACTTCAGGGAGCAGTGGGGAAAGCTGTGACAGGCAGGAGGGATTAACTGCCCGTGTCAGGGGCCATTTCATTTTTCACCTGTTAGATGGCTTTCCTATTACATCTCCAGCCCGATGTGGAAATTACGCTTGTTCTGTGCCTCTGGTTCAATGCCAAATTGGAGGAAATATATGGCTGCCCCAATTCCATGCACTTTCTGATGGGAGATGTAACATCACTTACCAAACCACTCACTTCTGCCAGCTCCTGGGGGGAGTGGTACCCCCTGATGGCTGGTAAAAATGTGGTGGTTTGGACCAGACCAATCTCTGCTCTGTTGGTATCAAGAGCTGTAAAAGCATCTGTGCTCCCGGAGACACGCTGTGGTACACAAACAAGAAATAATGCAAATTTCCCTTTTTGCAACCCATGAAAACAAACTTCTGAGTCATAAAACCTTTGAGATAATACACATGCAGGGCAATGTTCAGCCAGCTGAGCTCACCTCCTGCTGTCCTGCCTTGCAGTCAGGCAGGCTGCCTTCTCGTCTCTCCAGTCACAGTGGCACACGGGCCACATATCTCAGCTCCTTCCTGGTGTTTGGGACATACAACATCCAGGTGTCTGGCCCATCACTGTTGGAGCCTGGGTCTGTCCTTGCAGAAGGAGGCTGCTTTTACATCTGCTGAAAGCCACTGATGCCAGCAAAATCCTTCCTGTTGTCTCCAGTGACAGCATGAGGGCAGACACAGACCCCAACAAAAGGTCTGTCCATCCTTGCCCTGCAAGAGGAGCACTTACTGGCATGTTCAGTCTGTTTACAGCCCATGCAATCTTGCAGCACTGGCAGTAATGCACAGGCTGTCAGGTCATACTTTAACTTATTGTGGTCTGAACAGCCAGGACAAGAACAACTGCCTCCACAGCGTGCTCCCAGCGGGCAGAGCTGCTCTTCTGCTTCCTTCTGGGTTTGGTGTTTGAGTTAGGTGGCAGCTGGGTTGACCCCAGCTCTGGATGATGAGCCACAAAGAAACTATTTCTTTGACAAAAATAAAGTCCAGGGCTTATTCTGCCTTCACCAGTAGTGGAACAGTACTAAATTTTTCAACATTGGTTCAATTCTAGACATGACCCAGACAATCATGTGTAATGCTGCCTCTAAGGAAATAGTTTCATTTTCTTCAGTTGTGATCCAACCCCACAGCAGGCTGCAGATGTTGAAGGATTTTTGTGACGGGCAAAGGGGACTGGGTGCCTTCATACAAAGAATTAGACAGGGGTGGCCATGGCAGGCAGAAATTTAGATCCATGTCTAGTCCAGGTCCACTGCAGCAACTCCCTCCCTTCACCTTCCTGAAGTTAACACAGATGGTCTACCAGGCCATAAATGGGCCCTGGAAAAAGGCCCCCTCTCCCTCTCTTGCTCTCCCTCCCTTCCTCCTTCCTTTCCTTCCCTGGTGCTGACTCAGACCTTCAAAACCTGCCCTGAGCCCTTTGTATACTACAAGGCTAGGGAGAGATGGCAGCAAGAAAATTCATGAAAGTTCATGGTTTCATTTTAGAGATTTTGAAGGGTTGTTGCACGTCAGTGGGCTGACAGAGATGCTCAGGTATAGCTCACTTGGGATCTGTTTGTCTACAAAAACAAGCTCGATATTCCCACCAGCTGCTGCGTGAAGGCTGAGGAAATGGGAGACAGGAATGCAATATCTGTTCTTTGATTAGTGTGGTTTGTACATCAAGGTTTTATTAGCTTTTACTGCCCTACTGACGGCTGCCTGCAACTGCCTCACACTTGCCTCCTCTCTAACAGCCCCTCTGCTCACTCTGCTTTCCTTCCTGCTGTCTTTGTGTGAACCTCTTTATTGCCAGCTCCAGTGAGATGATAAAATCTGGCATCTGTTGCTGGAAATTTCAGGTTTATTAGATCTGTTAAAAATAATCTTTAACTCCATAATGTGCACAGGGCTGGGTAAGGATGGGGAAGCAGAAGGGGTGGCCCCAGTGTCCCTGTGCATGCACTGGGTCGGTACTGGGGCAATTACCATGGGGTGAGCAGAAGGAAGGGCAGGAGGTGATTTACAGGCTGGCTGTGCGCACACATCTCTCCACCTACCTGTCCATGCATACTTGCCATGCCTACAGATCCATGTTCCAGATATGCATATTCACCTCAGAGACTTTCATGCCTCCTTTAAAGTGCTATTATTCCATGTATTGCCCTTATCTTGGTCATTGCCCCAAAGCCTTTGAAGGCCAAGGTCAGGACTAGGTCATCTCTGTGATATTTTCTTTCCCTTTCTTCTAACCCCAAGCAGCTCTTAGTCCACTGTCTGTGAGCTCTGGGTACCTCATGAGGTTTTGTGCCTTCTCCTACTAGTCTTACATTGAGCTGCTTTTCCTCTGTGCCTGCATTTAGGCTTCAGCCTTCTACTGAGCTGTGGAGAGCTCTTGGCTCTCGTCCACAGGGGTCTGCCTCACTTCCATGGATGTGCAGGACTTCACCTCCAAAATTAGTTAAATACTGAAATAAATACCTCCAACTTCAGCCTGTTGAGATCTTGGTTCTTTCTTTCCACAGGCCCATAGAAAAAGGTGTGCATAGTGCAGGTCTCTAATGTGGGAAATAAACATTTTTTCTTCTTTCATTTCCCTCCAGCAATTAAAACCTGGAAGAAATGGAATGTTTCTCTCCAGTATCCAGCACACAGATATATGCTACAGAACTGAAAAGCTGCATAAAACTTTTCACACTAGGAAAAACATGTGTTCCAAAATGTCCTGAGAATGTGGAAATGAGAGATAATCACAGAACGTGCTTTAAACTTTACAGAGTGGTCAATGTTGGCAATTTGCATAATAACCCTGGGAAATAAGCTATTATGCCTCATGACAGCAGCAATAATTACATGCTAGAGCTGGTCATTACGAGAGTTAGCCACTGATTAATTAGTCTGTTTATATTAAAAAACAAGGTTGGCTTCAGCAACTAATAAATTGCCTGTGTACAGCTGTTACCAAAAAGATCTCTTGTTAGAAAATTGATTAAGTAATTTTTAAATTGTTTTAATTAAATTTCAGTAATTAGACTTTCCCAGCTTATTTCCCTCTTTTTATGGAATGGAGAAGAAATAAACCGGCATTGAGTATGTAGAGGTGATATGAGGCAAAAAAAGTATGATTGGAAACCTATAGGAAAACAAATATCTATTGCAATCCTCTTGTCCTCCTAAAGGCTTGTGTGAATCTAGAGAAAATTAGATTTTCATTTTATTTCATTTACTTTGCCTCGTGGAGGCTTGGTGCCTACTTCACTCCACTTGGTGAATTCATAATAGGGACAGAAATGCTCAAACCAGTAAATCTTTCTGTGCTCACTCCGTTTATTATGCAAGATATTAGCCAGCCAAGCGATGCTACACGGGGCAGTTTCCAGCTTAATCATAAAGTCTCACAGCTTCACAGTGCCAGGTCCTCTCTGGAAAGTTGCTGTTTGTCTTTTTCTGCTTTCCCCTAAGGGGGCCTTACCCTGTGCCCACCCTGAGCTTAGCAGGAGGCAGGGGCAGGGGACAACCACACTCACAAAAGGGAACCAGCACACACAGTGACGGCAAGAAGGCTGCCTTCCCTGAACCAGGCTCTTAACATTGTCAGTGTGACAGATCCAACAAAGCTTGGCAGGAAAGAGAGAGAAGAGCTCTTTTGTGCCTGCAAATTTAGTTTTAGGGGGGTTGCTGTAAAGGGCTTCCTTAATATGTTGCCGCTCTCTGCATTACCAGTCATTACGGTGCAGCCTGCTCTTAAAGAGGGCTCTTGAGCTTCCATTGCACAGGGTTTCTGCATTGTCTCCCCTGCCCATAAGGTTGCTTTGCTAATGACTTCATTGATCCATACCTTTGGGTGGTTCAATATGCTATTTTCTGCCATGCTATTTCAATGGCGTGGAGCTTAGCTTCGGGACAGAGCCATGGAGGCATGGCACTAAGTTTTGCTGAAATACAGTTGTTTGACAGCATCCTGGCTAAGATTCAGCCTTTAATGTATTTGCAGGCTTCAGTTCCAGAAAGGCAGTAAAGGAATAAAGCCAGAAAATCAGAAGAGCAGGAATAATCACATTCTGTTATCGTCCAAAGCATTAACTACCTGTACCGACCTAAAATACAGACATACATACATATGTGTGTATATATATATATATGTATATATATGTATATCTATACACACATACCTCCCTTGCTCAGTATGAAAACAAAACCACCTAATCCATAAATTCACATCAAAAGTTTCCTTCCTTACAAAACATTCAATTACATTCAATTTATATCCATAATCCACCTGTGTGGCTCTACTAATAACACTTCTTAGAGCCATTTTTCCTTCCTCTTAAGAAAATGTGATTGCTTTTTAATTGAGAAGCAGTTTCACTGGGGAATGGCAAACCCAGGGTTATATTCCCTGGAGATTTCAAAGCATGCAATACAAGCACTAGTGGTATGAACAGTGTAAATGTGGATCTACTTAATCCCTGTTAATCCCTGGGTTTTTGAGCACATTGGTGTAACAATGCTTGCACCTTGTAGCTGAGGCGCCCTTGAGTAGACGGATGTGAATACATCAGAAAAAAAGTATGAGTGGGTTCAGAGGGAGAAAGGATGGACACTCCAGGAGAAGAGATGAAGGATGCCTGTGCACAGGTGTTTGCTCTCCTGCAAGGGGAAAATCTCCGCTTGTCCTTTTCGGTCACTCACTGGGAATTACTGGTGAGTGACCCCTGCTCTTTATTTTCCCCCAGTGATTAGTTCTGGTGAGAAGCCCCTCATTTTCATGATCCCATGTCTAAGAAGACAACTTTTTTTTCTGTTGGATACAGACCTTGGGAGCTGGAGTGTAATGGACTGGTGATGAATTTGCTGCAATGTCCCATCAGTAACCTTGCTGTGACTGTTTTCCCCTCGTGTTAGTTGGCACCTACCTCTGGGGCTTTCAGCACAACTTCCCCTTCATGTACAGCACACCCTCCCCTAGCAGCAGTCTGACTGCCAAGCCCCTGACTTGAAGGAAGAACACTCCCTGGAAATGCTCCCTTCCAGCAGAAGAGAAGAGATAGGAAAGGTGGGAGGAGGGCTGCCTGGTGCTGCAGAGATCTGTGATGGCATCAAGACTCACAGAGCTGCTGCCATGGCCAGCCAAGCCCCTCAGAGGACACCCAGAGCCAGTGTCCCTGCTCCCCCAGAGACACTTTTGCCCTCCCTCAGGCTCCTAGTTTTCCTTCTGTACACGGCACCACGGCTAATCCGTGCCTCATTTCTCCTTCATTATTAGGTTGCCTTGCAAATGCTTGTTCTTATCGATCCCATTTTCCAGAGCTTTTTCTAACACCCCTGCCTCCAGGCAGCCTATTAGACCTCACACAGAAGCTGTCTAGACAAATTCAGAAAAACTTGGAAAGCACTTGGATGGTACCACAAGAGGTTAGGCAGGAAAGTTAATCAGGAAATTGCTGTCCATTTCCTCCACAGCACAGTTTGAATAGCTGATTGTAAATAAGGCATGAGATGCACTCCGAATAATGAAGAGAAATTATGAAAAGTATGAAATGGCTGATCATGAGATCACAATTTATTTTGGATGGTGAATGTAGGAGAGATTCCCAGGCAAAAATTAGTATGCAAGTATGTAGGTACAAGATGAAAGATGGTATCATAATACATATGAAAATGGGAATCAAATGAATATCGCCCAGACAATCCTAAGTCTAACCATTCTTATATTCCAAGAGCTTAATTTTGCTGTTTAAAAATCCTCTTACATTCAGAGGATCAAGGTCTTATTTTGTTAATCTCTTGTATGGAAATGCTCCAAATGTAGAAAAGAAATTCGGTGACCAATAAATAGATAAAATAGTATTCCATGTTTTGTCATTTCACTGATGTTTGACTTGTCTGTATATTGAAGTGTGGGGTTTCAGCCACTTTTTTACCTAAGAGCTTTGTTAAGCAAGAAAAAAAATCCCAGGAAAAGCCTAGTCACCTTAAAAATGTTCTTTGCTTTTGGTATATTCAGCATTTTTCCTGAGTAAAGTTCACCGAACACTCACATGAATAAAGTAATTTTTTTGTTTAATTGGATTGAGCTTGAAGAGGGAGAAAACCAAATAAATCTATAAGGGAGGGCAGGGAAGGATAGGGAAAATTTTTCAAGGTAAAATGAGAAATGGTAACATTTAATAGAAATTTCCTATGGCAGAGTATTATTTTTGATGCTGGGTTATTTTTCCAGACTCACAGACTTAAAGGTTGCCTATCTCATTCATAACACACAGGTCATAGGATTTCATCCAGGTGGTCCTGCTTAGGACAGTATCTGAAAGTGCTGAAATTATCACAGGCAGACTCTACTCCAGCTGAGTGGTGGGATGAGGAGGATCCTGGGGTAGGCTACAAGATTTCTGTACTATCCCACCAGCTTGGATCCATTCTGTGTCACCACGAGAGGTTTCTTACTTGATTTATTCATCAGCAGTGAATTCAGCGCAGACAGAGTCCTTTATGGGTTCGGAGGCTCTGGGAGCTAACCAAAGACTTAAGAGTGCCCCATTTGGAGTACCCTATGGGATGAAGCTGGAAAAATTTCAATCCCTTGCTGCTTCCTTAAAATTAGAGACCCCATCCCAGCTGAAGGCAGCCTAACTAGCAGTGTCATGCCTTCAGGATAGGTTTGGCAGGGGTGGCTCAGGCATAGCTTGGGATGAAACAGCAGTGATTCAGACTGCCATAAGAACTACAGAATTCCAGGCACAATTTTACATGGCCTCCTGGGCTTTGAGCTGCCATGATTTTATTGCTAGTGGTTTACAAACTAGCTGCACCAAGACTAGATCCATTCTGCTTATGATTGCTGCAATTGCAGCCCAGTAGCTTGAGCAGCTTGATCCCTTTTGCTTTTTTAGGTCAGCAATGAGAAGGATAAATGATCTGCTCTGAGCAGTCTTTCTCCATGATGTCCCACAGCTCATGATCATCCAGACACACAATGGAGGGCTGGAGAATGGCTGCCCAGTGTCTACATGGTAAGAACATCAACACTCACATATTTTTGTGTGCCAATTCATTTCAGGGCTATTGACTTCTGCAGGGATTTAACTTCAGGGTCAGCATGGGAGTTAGATGAAAGAAACATTCACTTTGGTGAGCTCCTTTGTAGGGCTGGGAAAGGAGACAAGACTCTTTAATGACAGCAATTATCCTGAGGTGTTGGCAAACCCTGTCAGTCAGCAGGAAGATTTTGGCTAAAAACGAAGCAGGAGAGTGAGTGTGATGGTGATACTTGAGTGCCCTGCACCTTTTAGTTACTACCTGGGAACAAGCTTAGGTAGGTCTTGCAGACTGGCGTCCTCATTATAAGCTCAGAAGTTGCCAGTGTGGCATCATGTTGGTAATCCCAGGGGAGAAATCAGAGACTGAGCTGGAATGAAAACTGCTCACCTTCGCAAGGATGCATCCACCAGAGCAGGGTGGAAACACATCAACAGCATGCTGTGATTTGACACAGCAAGCACAGCTACTGCCCAGGCCGGGCACAAACTGCAGTTGGAGAGGGAGTCAGGATGCAGACTTGTTAATCCGGCACATCTCAAAAGCACTATAAAAATAGGAGATATCTTATTTACAAATGAGATCTTATTTTTAGCACTGGGGAGAAAGGAAGTGCAGAAGGCTGTGACACTTCTGTTCACACTTGTTCATTTACCCAGGCTTCCCTGGAGAAACCAGCAGCTAGCACAGGCTACTAGATGAGGCTTGCAGTAAGAGAGCCAGTTTACAGAATTTGCTTAGGAAAGAAGACCTTTTGTAGCAGTCAGAGCAGCACAAAACTTGTTGTTCTCCACTATGGAGTGAGCTTTCTCAGGCAAATGCTACCTATTGAACAAGGAGATGAAAAGGACCAGATGGAAAGACAAATTTCCTTTTCTAGGATCCAAGAGAGTGGGCTGATGCTGTTGCAAGCAGAGATGAAGGCTGAGTCGGAGAGTGAGGATCTGGCTGCAGATCTAAAATTTGTTGGGTGGAGGGGGAGAGATGTGCTGGCCCAAATGTTCACAGAGAAACTGTAGGATGAAGAAAGCTAAAGGTACTTTTAAATGTAGTTCTGACCTTCAGCACAGTAACACCTGCCTTCCATCTGTGTCCTAAAGTCAAGATGTTCGTGCCTTAAAAAAACACAGATGAGAACACTCCACCCTACATTACAGTGAGAGGGTGGTATTCACTTACTGACCATGGCAGTCCAGCTGTCAGAACATCTCCCTGGCAGCGCTCAGGCCCATCCTCCCTCACTGGCTCCATCCCCCAAGTGAGGACAGTCACAGCTTACAGACATACCAGCCTTCTCTTTGCCTCTGATGCACCATCCCCCTCTGTCCCCATCTTCTCCTTTACTCCAGATCTTCCAGTCTTGTCCATAACCCTGGACTGACTGTTCCTTGCCTCTGCACCTTCCTGGCTTGGCTGCACCCTTGAAATCTTTCCTCAACAACTCCAGTGTCCCCACAGGGTCATTCCAATCACTTCTCTGCAGCTGGGCAGCTTTTCACTCGGCGCTCTCGACGATTGGCAGTGTTTCTGTGCTGCCCATTGTCCAGCACCGACGCAGGCTGGAGTGCTCTCCTCCCCCTCTCCCGAGATAGCCACACTTCAGAGGCAGCTGCAAGGCTTTTTATAGATGGGACTTAATGCCACTTGATGGACCACAGCGCTATTTCTGTGCCAAGCTAGCACAGCCTTAGTATTCTGCGCGTGCGAGCGCTTCGCCCAAGACTAGTTGCTGCAGTATAAATACCGCTCAACCAAAGTTATTTAGAACTTCAGTTGGATCGACCAGATCTGAGCTAATTATTTTCCCCTGACAGAATTAATTAGACTGCATATAAAGTGAGTGAGATGTGAAAGACAGGTCTGCAGAATTACTTATTCCATTAACAGTTGGTTTGGAAAAAAAAGAGGCTCTGTCCTTGACTTGGCTGTGCCACGGCCTCATCAAGAAGAAGGAAATCAGGGTTTTCACATGGGAAGCTGCTCTGCTGGCAAACACAGTTCACTTGGTGTTAGTTTGCATCAACAAGCTCCCTGCTCTCTTATATTCATGAAGATAAGGGCTGGCTGTGTAAATGCAGTTGCAGAATCCAAACTCCCTCCCTGCTCAAAACAACTGCTGCTCAGACCTCTGTGGAACTAATTTATTGCCAAAGAGAGTGAAATGTAAATAGTTGCAGCAGGTACGCGAACAGGCATTTCTTCACTGAGTGTTACTTGGAGAAGAGCCAATCGGTGCCTGTACACAGAGCTGGAGGGAGCAGCTTTTCAAGCATGAGAGAAAAGTAGGACTGGCTTCAAAAGCAATGATTATTTTATGGGAATTACTCCAGCAAGGTGGGGAGAGACCGAGAAACTCATTTTTTCAAGATCGAAAAACACACTCAAGTTTCCTTGGGACTCATTTTTCCTACAGAGCTCAAAAAAATGAGAGCAGCTCTGCAGCTCCAGTTCTATGTGAGTACTGGGTTCTGGGGAGACAAACATCCCAGTAATTTAGTGCAGACAAAGCCTATTTTTCTTTTAAACACAGACCATGAGGAAAAAGGTGCAATTGAGCCATAAGGCTGGGGCCAGTGTCCCATCCTCTGGACATGGAGAGGTGTTCACCCCATCCCACTGAGCCTCGCCGTGCCCCTGTCTTGGCTGCTTCAGTAACAGAGGTCTGGTTGCACCAGGGCCTGAGGGAATTGGGGAACCATCCCCAGCCCCAAGAACCAACATTTTACATCTCACAGCCTGCAAAGTCTGGCCCTCTGCATTCACCATCCTCTCTGACAAAATGCACCAAGGCTTTTCCTGTGTAAATCACCGTCCCTGGCATTACAATCAGACAGGGGGGGTTGTCTCTCGTGGCAGATGAGTCACTTGCATCCTCTCCTTTTCTAAGGCCAGCTTCTTTTCAAACTCAGAGCCTAGGTGTCCAGCCTTATGGGGAGGGAGGCTGGGACACCAGGGAAGACACCACTTTGTCCCTGCAGCAGCTTCAACCCTTCCTCCACTGGCTCTTTGGGTCTATCTCCTCAAGGGTGGGTTAATTTGGAAAAAAGGATGACCTACAGAACAACTAATAGTTGTAAAACATATTGCACATAAATTGCAACACCATGACCCAGACTGCAGGGCAGACCTCTCTACAGCACAGGACTGCCCCTGCCACCTCTGCCAGGTCAGACTGAGCTTGGGACTCTGCTGGGTACAGCAGAAATTAAAGGTATAAGTTCCTATTTTGTGGGGTTATTTTAAGCACCATTATCCTGCTTCCTGAAATACATTAATGCTTTGCAGTTAACTGTGCTTTGGAGAGAAGGAATGGACTATATAGTCTCCTAAAATCTCTCCCTGGTTCCATAGCCTGGCTTGAGAAGGAGATCAGAGCAATCTTGAGAGGTGCTTGACTCCATTCCATACACCCACTTACCTGCTCTGGAAGGCTTTCAGTGAAGGCAATTCTGCAATATCCTTCTTCTCCCCATGCTCAGGGTTTACAGCTCTCCTACAGGCTGTAGGATATTACAGGAGATTACACCTAATCTTAGGGTATGTTTCTATATATTACACCAATTATTTCTCATCCTGCCAGCAGGAGACAAGCAGGAAAGTAAAAAAACAGCTCTCTGTGTACTGAAAGCTTTGTTATTCCCCTCAGTTATCTACTTCCTAGACAAAACCATACCCACTTATCCTGTGTCTTCTGAAACTTTTCCTTTTTTCACTGCTTTGCCCAGATTGTCTCTGACATGATATCCAAATCTGGCCACATTGCACCAGGTGGGATCTCAGCAGCGTTGGGTGAAGTGGCATAAGTAGCTCTCACACTCTCTGCCTGCTAACACCTCCTACCCAAAGATTCACCTTTCTCAAAACATCAACATATTATTGGCTTGCTCAGTTTGCAGCAAGCCAAAACCCCAGCTCTGGTTCTTCTGTACTGCTTTCTCAGCATTTATTGTGCAATCTGTTTTTACGCATTTGATTTCAATGTGTAATACTTCCAACTTTTCTCAAAATAATTCCATCTCACTGAGTCTAGATCATTCCTCCAGCTCATTGAGATCAGTCTTTTTCTTTTTATGCCCTCCAATCTCATTATAGCTCCTTCCCAGCTGGGTGTCTGCTGCACATGAAGTCTCTTCCATCATCCACCATGATAATGAAGACAGTGAACAGAAATAGTCCCAAGGAAAAAATTCCTCTGCAGAATCCAACTTGAAATGCCTTCTCATTTTGACAAGAGACGATTGCAAACCAGTCAGTACAGTTTTTTCAACCACTTCAATGAGACTTCATGGCAATTTCTTTTCTAATGAAGATTCACCCAAAAAAAGAATTGAATACTTCAAATACCTCTTCATCATGCTTTATTTGTTCTCTGTGTCCATTAAGTAATGGAGCTACAACTCCCTTTGCCTCACTCCTGCTTCTCACACTGTTGGGAGAATTGTTTTTCTTGTTTTCTTGCCTTGTTTTTGCTATTTGCGAGACTCCTTTTTTTTTTTAATTTCAAGTAATGACACACTCCTGATGCAGCTATATAGGGTTTACTGTAGATTCTATTGCTTGTTTGCACTGCTTTGCTTGTAATATAGCCATCAGCTTTCTGCACCTTTTCACTCAGAATTTCTTCCTGAGACTCTGCCTAACTGCTCTCTGAATTTGCTGAAATCTGCTTTTTTTTATTTTAAGACCAGATTTTCATTCTGTCACTCTTAGACCCTGATTTGTTCTTTGTCCTCAGTTTTAGCGGAAGATGAAGCAAGACACAGAGAATGTCCAATTTTAATTTCATGTATTGCCCCTCTCCAGGGAAGAGATGGATGGGCAGGATAATCTGCTCTCTCTCCTGTGCTTGATCTGTAGCTACAGGACTTTGACTTACTGAGTTGTAAACCTAGTAGGTTTCATGAGCACACCAAAGAAAAGGGTGGGGGGAAATCCTGTTAATCAAGGCAGGGGCATCTTAATTGACATGTGAGAGAGTTATGTTTTAATTTGTTCTTTGAGAGATGGACATGACTAGCAGCAATCTAGGATTACTGGATAACTTGAGCAGCTGTCAGAATGGACAGAACATCATTTACTACATCCAAATCAGCTATCAAGGGAAAGAAATTTGGAATTAATCTAGGAGGATCAGAAATCATCCAGAGAGTTCAATAATAGATGTGAAACATTTATTGTAATATAGCATTAAAATTAGAAATTAAAACCACTAAGGAAGTCAGGAAATTGGCTGATCATGTACCCTTGGCTCACTTTGCATAGGGGTGCCCTTAGAGGAGGATGCACAGAGTTTTGGGTGCCTGTTAACATATCACTGTCACTGTGATGGATGAGAGAAGCTCTTGGTGTGGGAATTCAGGGGAATAAGGGAAGTGTTGACTTTTCATTTTCTTAATAAATAAGGGTTAAATACTGCAAAAAGAGGTTTAGAAATATTTCAAAACCTAATTTTACTATTTTATCAGTTTATAGAGGAAGAATCACATATGTGACTTTCTCAGGAACACTGGCAAAAAGCCACATCACAAAAATACTTCTTTGCACATACATCAAGAAGAGGCCAAGTGCATTTATGATGCATTTATTAATTCCTCCTAGACACTACAGCCAGTGCTTGAGTGAGGATCACAAGCCTTACCCTGAAAGCTGTTGAGTAACATCAATAAAATTCAGAAAGAAATGTAGATTGTCAGTGACTTAACTCTGTTACCTGGAAATTTTGACAACCACTTATGCATCTGGATACCTTTATAAACCTCAACACCTTTTTCCCTATCTCTAACATATCTCTAGCAAGGTTTTTTTCAGATGAGGGTCTCAAATATCTAAGCAGAGAAGGGTGGTTTCACTTTGGAGTGAAAACCTGTGGAAATGCGGTCTCCTTCCAGATTTGGAAATGCTGCTTCAGTGGCGACAGAGCACCTTTAGCAAACATCTCAGCTGAGCTACAAAAAGGTTGGTCAGGGTTTTTCAAATCAGCTGTACTAATTTGGAGTAAGGAGTAACCTAGCTTTCTGAGGTAATTGCTTTTCTGTTCTCTTTCCCTATCTCTTTTTCAGAGGCCAGGTTTGCAAGCAGCTTGACCTGTTTCTCATTTTCATGCCAAATTGCTCCTTCACTTCATCCTCTCCTCCAGGCAGAAAGAGGAGTATGTGGAGGAGACTGTCAGGCTGATGTTTCCTGACAGCCCCACAAAGCATTACTGCTTTCTAAGGAAAATAAAGGCCAGCCAGACTGCCTTGCAAACAAAAGCCCTGCCTCAGGAGGCTGCCCGCCCAAAGGATGGGGCAGAGCAGAACTGGATCCAGCAGCCACTTCCCTGGAATGCACAGGCTTAACCAGAGCAGCACTGGAGGGAGAGAGGGAGGGAGGGAGCTGCAAAAGCTTTGGCAAGCCCCAAACCATTCCGTCTGGCTGTGGTACAGTGGCACCAAGCCACTTCTTCAGCCCAGCTCCTCAGGCCTGCCCGGACACAGACAGCAAGGGGATGGAAGGATGTGCTGCTCAGGGCTGGTCTGAGCCTGTCCTTGCTCTGTTTGCAGCTGGAGCAAGTTTGGTCACCAAGTCCTGCTAAGCTGACTGCCAGCCATGCTCAGCCACCGTTAATTTATGAGAGAGACAAGGCCACCCGGCCCGTGAAGGAAGGCACACCATGAGCTGCAGCTCTGTATTTCCATGACATTCACAGTGGGTCACTCTGAGGGCATGGAGCCCTAGAGAAGTTGCCAGCCCTAAGATCAGAAGTGATGTTACAGTCAGGTGTGTGCTTGCAGGCTGTGCTGAGCATGAGGAACTAACCTTGCCTTCCTTTTGCCACAGAGTAAGGGCATGAATGTGAATTATCACTCTAAAGTAGCTGACAAGCTTCGGGTTGACTCTCCAGCTTGTTCCTGCTAGGATGCTTATTTACCCTTATCCTCTGGGTCCTTGAGTTTGCTCCTCTTGTAGAGTAATTTGCATTTTGGTATATGGTTCCAAGAAAGAATAATAGCATTTTACATGTGTAAATGAGTGCAAAGTACACCAGGGAAGAGAGAATTAGACCCTTAACTTTTGAAAGAATATCAAAAAAACAGGGGAAAATTTGGACTTGAGCCAAAGGATATTCCCTCATTTTGAATCTAAAATGCTAAGAGAATTGTATTAAAAAGGATAATTATGGAAGAAAAAAGCTTTAGCTAAGGTTGTGTTGCTAAATATTCAAAATCACCTTCTGCACAAAATCTTACCCCTTCAAAAATCCTCTGAAATTAAGATAATGTATTCATTACAGTACTCAAAAGATTTCCATTTCAATTTATTGTCAAGGTTGAGAGGTTCTGAATAGGACTCCTGGGGAAAAGGACAAGTTCTCTATTAAAAAGATAGGACTTTACTGCCTGTAAGTCATTTTCAAGCACTGACTAATTTAGCCACAGAGTAACACGGTGGCATTGTGTTATTTAGGATTGCTGTGATTCCCTCTGTAATCCCCATTTCATAGTGGGAAGCTGAGGAACAGCTGTTGAACACTTTCTTCAAAGCAACAATCAATGGCAAGGCAAGTCTTGGAGAGGATTCCTAGACTCCAACTATGAGCATGGCATGAATACTTCACACAGGTTAGCAGGAGCTGTCCTAAATGCCTTCCATGCAGTCAGAATAACCCTAATTCTGCCTTCTGGCAGTGAAAGGGTGAGTAATTTCTCAGGGGAAGGAACAACAGATTCCTCATGTATGACTCATATGGACCATTTGGATCCAAGTGGGGTTTTTCTGGGAGGAGGGGATGTTGGCTGTTTTTCTTGGTGGGGAGGGGGTTGGGGTTGGGGGTTGTTTTGCATTAAGGAAAAGCAGTAGCCACCCACACAAAAGATGTAGATTCCCAGAGAATCCATTTGACTTGGTGCAGTATCCATTGTTGCCCTTCCCTCATGGAGAAGACTCATCCTAGCTCCTGAGCAGAGACTTCTGTGCAATAAGCTGACTCCTCATGGGTCTATGAGCCTAGAAGTGCAAACTGGAGGGAGACTGTGGCTCCAAATTCAGTTCTGTGATGAGAAAATTTTGTGAACTACAGCTCTGGAAGCTGCTGGCTCAGTCTCCTGTGCATTGGACAACGAGGAGGATGCATTCAAAGTTGGAGTTCATCCAAGAATTATGCAGTAGCTGAGCTCTGAGAACAAAATCAACCTACAGACAAGGAAATTTTGATTTCCTTCAGAAAAAGCTCTGCCATTTTAGGTCAAGAAAAAGCTGTGGGGCATGTATGACTGTGGCTTCACCACAAAGCTTTTAGTTGAGGTGAGGCATCTGTCTCTGTTCAGCCATTATTACATCAAGCTGAGGAGGAAAAATCTCTAAGGGGCCCCAAGTCAGTCTTTAGGAATAAAAGACACTTGTGCAAGTGTCCCTCTCTATGGAACAGACTCTGTAGTAATGGTCTCTCTCCAGGAGCAGGAAGGAGTTTTGAACAGAAAGGCCCAGAGAAAATCTTGTTGATGGATCTGAACCACAAACAGGGGAGGATCTTGATTTGAGCTGGGGAATGTCTTACATAGTCTTAATGATGAAAAGACAGAAAGGGACTTTCTGTCAACTCCTAGACTTTAAGGCTGGAATTAACTCTGGCCGGTTAACCTCCTGCACATCTAGGTCTATGGATTGTGCCCAGTTCCCTCTTGCTGATCCTGACCATGTATATCTGACAGGTAAGGCTTCAGCTGACTTCTGACATGAAAGAAATATCTGGACCAGTCAGATAAAAGTGGTTATTTATTTATTTATTTATTTATTTATTTATTTCCAGTTTGCTAGAGGTAGAAGGTTAGGAGAGACACTCATGGCCTAAATAATCAGAGATTCCCTAGCCTCTGAAATTACTGAGAAAATAACTAAACACACAGGACTGGAACACACTGAACTGTATTTCCACAGACATTATTGTTTAGTCAGATCCAATCTGATTTCATGAGTCACCGCCACTTCCATGGTGCAAACAAATGGCCAAGCAGAGCTCTTGGAGAAGTGGATGCAATTCCAGTGGCTGTGATAAGGTGAAATCTACATTCCCCAGATGTGGATTTGACTAAGTGCACATGAGATTGATGAGTATTCTACAAAGAAAATGCTCAGCAGCATTAAACTTGAGGATGGCCCGTCCCTGGAGCTGTTCAAGGCCAGGTTGGATGGGGCTTTGAGCAATGTGGTCTAGTGGAAGATTTTCTGTGTATGGCAGGGGATTTGGAACTATGTTATCCTTAAGATCCCTTCCAGTCTAAACCTTTTTATGATTCTATGAAATTGTTCTGCCAGATCTCTGATGAGCACTCAATCAAAGTTGTACATGCTAAAAAAAATCCATTGAGAGAATGTTCTCTACAGGTAGACAGAGCATTAATGAAATGAAGTATTTTCCCCAAATTATGCCCAAGGAGAAATTAATTACTGAGGGAATGAGGAAAGAAAAGGATCTCTCCCTTCTGCAGTCTCAGGATACTGTGCTATTTTTGCCTCTTGAAATCTAATTTCCATGAAACATTTCTGCAGAGTGCATATTTTCTAAACACGAGTTCCTTAGCAGCCTTGCTAATATAAATGTCGTAATTCCAGAATAAAGAGACAGTGCCCTGCTCCAAAGGCCTCTGCCTGGAAAAGGCTGTATTTCAAAGGGATCCTACTACACCAATGCCCTGGCATTGAAATGAACTGCTGCCCAAGTGGGAGTCAGACTGATGGAGGGAGGCTCAGGCTCCCCAAAGGTAGGTGGTGGGGATGGTGTATATTAATTCCAGTGGTATAGGCTTAGTTCATGCCCAGAATACAAATCCACTATGATTTTTTTTGTCCCCTGCTGGCTCATGCTGATGCCAGATTCTGGCATAACACTGTGAACAGCATTTGCTTGCAGTTGGTTTCAGTCAGGGGAGTTTACAATAATGATGATGTGGCTTGCAAGGCATTCCTAGAATTATGTGTATGCTTTGAGCAGTGCTGCTTCAATGCTCCCTGCTTCTCCAACTTGCCTTCAATATCCTTTTTTATCCCACCTGCACCACTTTCCCACCCCTCCTGCCACCCAGCAGATATCAGAAAAACACTTGAGCTTTTTCCCAATCAGCCTCATGCTCAGAACAGAAGAACAAGTGCCTCAGATGGGCACACTGAGACAGGGCCAGCCCCAGTGAAACATCTGCCTGAATACACTGCAGGAGAACACTACCCCTGCCAAAGGGCTGCAGGTGCAATTCTGCCCCTGGGAAGTGGGACCTAGGCTCAGGTCCTGCTCCTGAGACCACCACAACAGTGTCACCTCTCAGCAGGAGCTTCCTGGCTGCTGCTGTGGGAGGTGCTGCCTCACACCCCAGCATATCTGTGTTGTGGGCTGGATCACAGACACACTGGCCTTGTCCCAGGAGGATTGCTGCTAATTATCCACAGTGAAAAACAAAACGCTTGGTGGTTTTACCTTTGAAGATGGAGACATGCATGACAGAACCCTGTTTCTAGCACTTCTTTTCGGGCTACTTGATCTCCCAATCCAGTCCCACACCACCAGCCTGTGGTGCCATCCCACACCTTCTGTCGTGGCAATAGAGAGAAACCAGCACAGGGGAACTGGTATGGGCTCGAAAAATCATCCGCTCTTCACCCATCATGTCATTCTTTTAATGCAGCACTTCCACACCTACTTGAGGTTTAGGCTTGTCAGCATCAGCCAGTCTTGTTCCCACAGGTGGAAGCCTTTCTGCTGGCATGCACATTATGGCAAGAGGTACAGCAGAGGTGCCAATTTCCACAGCAGGCAGGTGAGGCAGCCCTCACTCAAGCCTCAGGTTCTGAAGAACCACTGGCCAAAGAAGAGAGGAAGGAAAGCCTTCTTCATTGCTACTGTCAGAGTGAGAGGAAAACAGAATTTGGTGGTGCATATTCTGTGAAGTTGGTACTAACCCTGGCAGGAGCAACCAGACAATACTCAGGTTTGTTGTTGTTTGCAAGTTGTTTCCATTCTTAGGGAAATTGGTGTCAGTCTTCTGTGTCTTTGATGGATTCCTGATCACTGAGTAAAGCCTCAGAATGGTTTGATTTTTATGGATGCTGTAAGCCTCAGAAAACAGGAGGATGCACTCTGCCCAGAGCCTTGACTTCATTTGACTCAAGAATTCTGCCCCCTCTGCCTCTGGAATTTCTTTCAGTCACTGACTCCCAACACCTTTTCAAGTGATGCTGAGGACTTCCTCTGCTGCCTCCATCCCAGTTTCTGTGGCCTTCCTGGTCTCCTCTCCCAAGTGTGCAAACTCTCCTTGCTCACACTATGCCCTAAGAATGCCCCCAGTTTTGGGCACTGAATGACCACTGTTATTCCTGTTCTTTGCCCGTTCTTGTCCTTAAAGTTCTTGAAGAAACATCTTATGCCCCTTAATGCCAGAAGAAAGTGTGAAATATTACCTATATTGTCTTAATGCCTCAGAGGCTCATTTACAGACCCACTGCAAGAGCACAGCGTTAATCTAGACATAGATGGCATCATGACTGCCATCACGGGCTATAACGCGTTGAGCTTTGTGAACACAGCAGTTTTCCTGCTCTCCTTAGTGAAAGTTTTCCTGCTTCCTTGGCTCTCCAACAGCCTCTGTGCAGAGCAAGCTCAGAGGCATGGTTGTACCTGAGAGCAGTGCCTCCTTTCTCCTTCAGGTCACGGGAGAGAAGACATGCAAGAAAGGGGTTTTCCCATTCAGATTCATCTGACCAGTGTGCCATGTCCTCAGAAACATCCTCCCTCCAGGCTGTGCTAGCCATGTCCCACCTGGTTCCACATCAGGATGAGTCACCAGGCCCTTTGCAGGCATATTTCCACCCTACCATCCAGGGCTCCGTCTCTCCTTAGTGCAGAACATTCCCAGATTCACGAACAACTCTCAGCATGTGACACCACTTCCTCTCTTTGGGAGCAAATAACTCAATGTTTGTGTCCAAAGTGGGGCTCTTGCAGAGTCTCTGCACACAGCAGGACTGAGCCTGGCAGCTCTGACACACAGGTGGGATGGTGCAGTAGGATTTGTGCTCAGACAGTTGCCTTGCTCTGCTCTGCAACGTTCCTCTCCCCACTTCAAAGATCTCAGGTGCCCCTGAGGTGCGTCCTAGACCCACCAAAAAGTGTGTCAGAATGCACATTGAGCAGGAGCCTCCTTGGAGGGGAATGCAGGGGAAGCTGAAAGAGTCAAATGCATGTCTGGAGGACACCATCCTCGCAGATCAGAGGCCTCCTTGAGAGCAGAACCAAAGTGAGAGCAAAGTTCCTGTGAAACACCCATGACAACATTTCTAAAATCTATGCTGTGGTCTCCAGTTCAGTTTCTTACAAACAATCCCATTTAGAGGCATGAATTGTAAAGCGCCAGCAGACGGCTGTTGGAAAATGGGATTTTTGAATTTCAATGATCTTTCAAAGCAGACTTACTGCTCAATACAAGTGCACACCTTTCCTCCTCTTGAAGTTGTAGGAGAATGAAATCCAGGTGTCAGACAGGCAAGTCGATCTGAAAATGCCCTAAAACCGAGAACCCCAGCCCTAGCTTCAAAACTACTCACAAAACTAGTTTTACTTTTCCTTTCATTATTGTTTATCTCACCTATTAAAATTCTGCTGATGCTTTCAGCAGTATATGAACTGGCCAAGTCTCTTCTTTTAAATCTCTCTGCAGAAACAGAAGAAATACTCTTGCACTTGTTAAATGCAGCAGTGCAGGTGCTTCCTGCAGATAAGGTAAAAAAGCAACTTCAAATATTAGTAACAATTTATGAGGGACATGGCTGAATTTTTAGCAGCTGAGTACCAGAAACAAGTTCTGAGATATAAGTACATATTTAATATTTGTCTTTATTTGAACACAAAAATATAGGTTCAGAGACAGGTTAAATGATGGGATTTCTCCATTGTAAGAAAAAAAGGCACCAAGGTTATGCTCAGGTCTATCCAACATGAGCATCAGGTTGGTTTTGTGTTATGAGACCAAACAATATTAAGGGAGAGGTGCATTTTGGAGATAGCAGCTGAATTGCAGCAATGACAAGAGGCCACTAGGGAAACAGACTCATTTCTTAAAAGATATAAAAATGGTTGCTCTGAATCACTCAGCACCTCACCTGAGGCAGTCAGCCAGGGCAGGGTACAGGCAGGCCACAGCCACCAACCAAATCAGGCTCACCCAGCATGGAGCAGCAGCACCAAAACCACCCTGCCAAAACCACCCCACCTCCTCTCCGCCAGACAAGACAAACCACAGCATCCTCAATGTCACCATCAGCGCTGCAGCCCGTGCTGACAAGGTTTATTCCCACTCTGATGGAGGGTACTGCAAGGGGGCAAGCCAGCCCCCAGCCCCTCATGCCCCAGCTCTTCCCACAGCACCACTGTGGGTCTCCATGTACAAAACTTGCTGTGTCCAAGCACAGAAGATCACACACTGGTGGGTCTTACTCCCCCAGTTTGGGACCCAGACAGAGGCCAGGTTTGCAGAAATGATGCTGCTGTGGAAATCTGGCCTTCAAACCCCAGGACCCTGTTTCCGACGTCTGGCAGAGGATAAGGGGCAGAGAAGATCACTGGGTGATTTGGGGGATATTAAAATTTTGTGCAAAGGTGTCTGCTTCAAAATGCATACCCCAGGGCAACCAGGAAAGTTGTCCCATGAATTACTACAACACTGATTCCTGATCTGGTCTGTAAAGGCTTGTAACATAGAATTTTAAAAACTAATTAGCTATGACCAAGTGTTTTACATTTTTGTCAGCCCCACACATTGAATCATAGTTTCTCAGATCTTTTATGGGTTGCAGTTGAATTTCTTTTTCAGTATCAAAGACTGCATTCTTTTCCTCTGTAATATATTTTTAAGAGTGACAAGAGATCAATAAAAACATGCAATTTAAGGATCCATAAGCCCCACATAATTTAGCTTCACATACCATGCTCTAATAAAACCAGACATACCAGTCAGGTGGTTTGCACAGAGGTATATGCATCTATGTCTCTGGTTTGGTTTATGTTAGGCTTTATGTTTATGAGCTCTGACAGGTATTTAACACTTTATTGGAAAGACAAAAATACAATTAAATATTATAATGAGTGTCCTCTCCTTGGGTTCAATTAAAAACAATGGCCTACGCCCTCTTTTGCAGAGGAAGGAAGAGAGAGAGAGGAGAGAAGGGAAAAGAAAAAAAGAGAAGAAAGAGAAGAGAGAAAGAGTGAAAGAGAGAGAGAGAAAGAGCGAGAGAGAGAGAGAGAGAAAGAAAGAGAGAGAGGAAAGAGAGGAAAGAGAAGAAAGAGAGGAAAGAGAGGAAAGAAGAGGAAAAGGAAGGAAGGAAGGAAGGAAGGAAGGAAGGAGAAGGAGGAAGGAAGGAAGGAAGGAAGGAAGGAAGGAAGGAAGGAAGGGGAAGGAAGGAAGGAAGGAAGGAAGGGAAGGAAGGAAGGAAGGAAGGAAGGAAGGAAGGAAGGAAGGAAGGAAGGAAGGAAGGAAGGAAGGAAGGAAGGAAGGAAGGAAGGAAGGAAGGAAGGAAGGAAGGAAGAGAAAAGAAAGAAAAAAAAAGAAGAAAGAGAAAGAAAAAAAAAAGAAAAGGAAGAAAAGAAAGAAAGAAAAAAAAAGAAAGAAAGAAAGAAAGAAAGAAAGAAAGAAAGAAAGAAAGAAAAGAAAGAAAGAAAGAAAAGAAAGAAAGAAAGAAAGAAAGAAAGAAAGAAAGAAAGAAAGAAAGAAAGAAAGAAAGAAAGAAAGAAAGAAAGAAAGAAAGAAAGAAAGAAAGAAAGAAAGAAAGAAAGAAAGAAAGAAAGAAAGAAGAAAGAAAGAAAGAAAGAAAGAAAGAAAGAAAGAAAGAAAGAAAGAAAGAAAGAAAGAAAGAAAGAAAGAAAGAAAGAAAGAAAGAAAGAAAGAAAGAAAGAAAGAAAGAAAGAAAGAAAGAGAAGACAGTGTTAATCACCTCCTATCCTTTGCAACTTTTATGGGTGTTTGTTGCAGTTAAACAAACAAGCAGCATTCTTCTGTAGAAAAATTTTCCTCTCTAGACCTAGATGACTGTGACAGATAGTCAGGAACCAGCCTCAATTAGAAATAACTTTTGGATATTTAACATGATCCTGCCTGGAAAAGGGAAAGCTGTGAGGCAGAGAGCCCTGATGCTCTCCATGGGGACCTTCTTCCCTGCACAAGGGACAGAGCTATGAGCCAGACAGAGAGCTCAGAGCTGCCCAGCTGCTCAGCAGCAGGTCGGTGTGAAGAGTCAACCAGCCACACTAATATGTCCCTCGATTGCAGCCAATGTCACACCAGGCCAATGGAAGGAGCCAGGAGAAAACTTTCCTTCTGTGAAAGTGAGTGGCAAGCTGCTGAATCACTCTGGCAGGCAGGAGTCAGCATGTCTAGGGGAAGTGAAAGTCAATGTCTCCTGGAGGGAATATTAATAATAAAAACCAAAGCAAGGACATTTAGAACTCGAAAAGATCTTTACATTTAGTAAAAAAAAAACATTCCAAGAGTGACTCCATGCACCAATTAATATTTCAGGAACCGTAAACCAATATTCATTTTATATTTATGATACAACATTATTCATCTACTAGAGTTTCAAAGTGTTTTACAGTCGTGTGCTAATAAAGCATCTCGTTTGCTGTGAAATGCAGCCATCCTGTCACTGGAGCACAGCAGCTGACAGGACTGTCTAGGGCACAGGGGAGAAAAAGCTGCCCTCAGGGGAATTTGAGAGAGCTCAGCACTGCTGATCTTCCTTTTAAAGTCCAGGATGGGTCAAAGTATTTACAGGAGCTGGGCTTAGGGAGACAAGCAGAAAAAATAACATGGTTGAATAGAGAAGTTTTATACAAGTCCTTATTGAAATGGGACTGGTCCAGTGCAGATATATATATACATAATCGATCATGCAAAGCAGATTTTATTGTCCTTCCTCTCATTCGTGTCATAGCAGAAACTAGCAACTGTCAGGAGCACACCACCTGGGATCCCCTCCTTGCTGGGTCTCATCCCTTCCTCAAAAGTGCAGAAGGACCCTCCATTTCTCCTTTCCATCCCTGGCAGCTTTTCCCCAGCAGAGGAAAAGAGATGCAAAGTTAACCCCTTTGTTTACTGGGGACTGTCATTATTCAGCAATCCATATGTATATATGTATATCCACCCATTCCATAGAATGGAATTGATGTGAACAGTCAATTCAAACAGTAAACACTGGTAATACTCTTTAGAAAAAAGTGCAGAATGCAACACCTCTGCCACTAAACTAAATAATCCTGTATGCATAAATATTCTTGAAATACAGAATTTGTATCAGACGTAGCAGAAGCTGTGATATGTGATGTGCTTTGTTACAGTCTGATGTAGATTAAAAGTCGAATAATGAACCCTCAGAGATATACGGGCCCAAATCCAATTTTCCTCTCAAATAGAAGTACAATAAATAAAATAGGCATCCAAAACCATCCACATAACTCCAAGCAATGCCATGCACTTGGTTTTTTATGTGTTTAGGAATATATGTACATAGGTATGTACATACATATGAATATGAATTTGTTTATTCAGGGAGGGAGTTTGCTTTTGGTCTCATATGAAGATTGAGTACTTCTAAAGTAACCATTATAAATCAAGTGAGAAGGGAAAGGGGAAAAAACTCTTTAATTTTCATTATGAGAAAATTCCTCCTTATTAATAGGGCTTCTGTTTGCTAGAAAACTTCCTAGGAAAAAAAATTGGAAGAAAATGTTAGCTGCAGCTTGCTAATGCAAATGCAAGTGTGATTTGGTGGAAACATTTAAGTTAGCAGGTGTCAAGGATTGTTGATTCAGAGCATGACAACAGCCAACCTGGCCCACTTTTTTGAGGGTTTTCAGCTGAGATGTTTTACACAAGTCTTTCCAGCTGTGTGTGGTATCGCAGCATTTCTATCTTCTTGAGGAAGTTCTCAGAGGTGCCTAGGACAGCAGCTCAGGCGCCAGGTGTTAGCACTGTTTCACAAGACAGGGAGAGCAGACACTTGTTTGGTCACTGCAATATAAGATCCTAAGCCATTAGAGAGTGTCCAAAGAAAGGCAGCAAAGATGAGCAAGGGCCTTGAAGAGCAGCTGAGGTCACTTGGGCTGTTCATCCTGGAGGAGACTGAGAGGAGACCTCACTGCAGTTACAGCTTCCTTGTGAGGGGAAGAGGAGGGGCAGGCACTGATCTCTTCTCTGTGGTGACCAGTGACAGGGCCTGAGGGAATGGCCTGAAGTTGTGTCAGGGGAGGTTTAGGTTGGATATTAGGAAAAGGTTCCTAAAGCTTCCACCCCAAAGGGTGGTTGGGCACTGGAACAGGCTCACCAGAAAAGTGGTCACAGCACCAAGCCTGACAGAGTTCCAGAGGCATCTGGGCAACACTCCATGTGGTGTGATTCTTGGGGTGTCCTGGTGGATCAGGAGTTAAACCTGATGATCTCTGGGGGTCCCTTCCAACAGGATATTCTGTGATTCTGCCTTGCCTTGAGGAAACCTCTCAGTCGGACCCTGTCAGCACTGGGGTCAGCAGCCTGCTCTTCCAAAACCCTCCTCCTCTGGTCTAAGCATTGCCATGGGCTTACTGCCCCCCTCAAACCTGAAACTGCTCCCAATTTTATGGTATTTATGGTATTTCTTCTATCTTTGAACATATACTCAACACACACTTTTGAAAACCTGTCCCCCTATGGCTCTGTGTACACAGGAGCAGCAGCCATGCAAGTGCTGTGTAAATGCTTGCTGAGTACAGTGGAGTATTTGGTGTAAAAATATTTGAGTCCAAAGGTGAGTTAGAGATATAGCAGATGAGCAATCCAGGGGAAGATGCTCATTCAACAGAGCTTATCTGGGACTGTGCAAGCAGCAGAGGGGAATGCCAACTGTATCTGAGATTCCAGCAAGGTTATCTGTTCAGTAGTGCCATATTGCCTTAGCGAATTTCCATTGGCTACTCAGGCCTCAAAACTTCACAGAGCTTCCAATGCATTGAGGAAAAATAGTAACTTTGGTCACAATTAACATCTAAAGTAAAATTTGTATAGATGCAAAAAAAGCAGTGAGTGGTCTATCCCATATTTTAGTCCCAGTTCCAAAACCTCTGGTTTTTTATTCACTGAGTGTTTTCCAGCTCTGTGCTCAGAAGCTGGTAACCTCTGTGCTTGTATTTGTCATGACACACACATAGTCAGGTTTTTCTTTAAGGTGAATCTTTCAATTCAAACATGAAAATCTTTTAAAAGCAACCCACTGTCAATCTATTATAAAATGGTCTCTGCAAGTGAATCTAAGCCAAGGACTCTTGGGACAGTTTGCACCTTAATGTTCTAGGAAAGTCATTTAACATCTGTCTCTTTCTATTTAAACCATGCTGATCACCCCATGGACCTAATTTTCCCAGACATAAAATAAGCCAACAATATCTACTTGCCTGGTTTGTGCATAGAGATGTCTGCAGTAACAGGGCTTCACAAGAGTGAAGTAATTAATGAGGAAGACCTTTTTGCCTACCACAGACTTTGCCATCTGTCTGAAGACCTAGTGTGAAGATCAAGTTGAGCAGCTGAGGTGCCTGATAGAGTGATTTATAGAGAAAACTGAGTCAGCTGCAGACAGAAGGCTGCTGCTGAAAGGCACCACGGATCAGTGGGACATCTGCTATGCTGTGTGGGACAAAAAGGTGAGGTGGGTGAGATGTGGTGGTGGAAACAGACCCTCTCTCTGCAGCACCAGCACTGGGGTTTGGGAGAAGACCTGATGCAGGGTAGGGAATGCAATGGGGAGGCAGAAGTTTGTGTTGAAAGATGTCACTCTCCTGTTTCAGTCCCATTAAAGCATAGATCAACATTAAAATATCTCCATGACAGACTCCCTGGCAAAGCTGCAATGCAAGCACCACAATCCAACCCCTAAAGATCTCTCTGCCTGGGGCTGCTCTCAGCTGATCCCCTTGCAGGACAAGGGAATCTCTCTCCTGTGTCTCCCAGGGTGAGGGAGGGAAGCAGATTAGTACTGTTCCCCCAACATCAAAGAGACAATTGAGGATTCTCTCAGACAAAATCAAGAGGCCATGCTTCACTGTCTAATTGCCTTTCTCATCCATGGTGCTTTACCATCAGGAAATACAGGAATGCAACACTAGAAAGGACAGCTCTAACATATCCAAACACCTTATTCAAGGTGTCACCCTCGATTGCAGAGCACAGAACCTTACTCACACCATCCTCCACTGGCTAGAGCTGCTCCTGGTCTGAGCCTGGTCTGCACAGCCACTGACACAGGTGACAGCCCCCATCTCTGTTGGGCTTCCTGAAATCTGCCCCCCAAGTCACAATGAGGCAGCTCAGCCAACTCATGCCCCTTCAGAGGCACCTGGTGCCATCCATCCGAGGGTTTTATAAACCCTTCCCCTGGAGGAGGAAGAAGGTTCTGTAGGATGGGCTGGGATCACCAGTGGGTTTGGCGCAGGACTGGTCACAGGCAGGAGCAGATGGCACCTCAGGGCTCCTCGCAAACACATCCCTGCACGGACTTTCTGGTTATCCTACAAATAATTACCATGTCCCTTTAGGATGTGCAGAGCATGTGCCAGCCCAATTACAACACATGGAGTAGGAGGAGATGGTGCCATAAAACAGCAGCTAATAATGAAAATTAGCCCTGAGGGAGGCAGGAAGGTGAGACAACTTCATTTTCTTTCTTTTCCTTTTCCTATGTTTAGCTTCTTTCACTTTTTCTCCCTCAGCTTCTTTTCCTGTTTTTGCATTCACTGCACAATTTTTTCAGAGGTTTTTGTTCTTCATGAAAGCAGGCTTCCTCTTCTGCCAAGCAGGGGCAGAAATGCTCGAGGGCAGAAGCACTGCCCCTTTCAAGCCAGTCACCCATGAAGGCAGCTCCAGATGACCCACAAGCAGCGACGCAGCCACATCTTGGAGCATAATGCTCTTGTAAGGCTGCTTATGGTAACAGAAACTTAGCATTCGCTATGAATAATCACAGATTTTATTTATAGTGACAAAATGAGAGGGCCTTTTATGCAATATTGACTCAGGTTACCCAGGTCAATAGCAGCCAAGTCATAGTGACTCATACTGTGGAATTAAATATTTTAAACAGAGCACAGTTATAGTCTGAGCCTGACTTGCCTTCAGTAACTGCCTTGATCTCATTTTCCTCTTTCCTCCCCCAAAATAGACTAGAGAATTCAAAGTATCCCATGCAACACAGCACCTGATGATCAAAGACAGGCAAAGGAGTGCTCATGCTGTCTTTTGGAAGTCTTGCCTAGTGATCTATAGCAAACAGGGGACACATGTAGGATGCAGCTGTGATGCCAGGACACAATTCTTGCAGGGTCATGTTGTTGCTGCTTTTACAGTAAGGTTACTTGAGGACCCAGGTAGCTGAATGATTCATGCAAGGTTGTTGAGAAAACCAAACAGAGGAGTGGGGGATGGAGTTTTAAAGCTCTGAGTTTGAAGCCCCACCAGGGACTTGCCTGAAAGTTTTACAGTTCAGATGACTGAAGGGAAAGTAATGCTTGCTGAAGCCTTTCAACTTCTCTTTACAAGGTAATAGAGGACTTGTGCACTTGGTCCTGGCACAGGTCCTGCTGTCCCAGGGTAGCTTTAACGATGAAGTGGTAAAGAATCCCCCACTGGAGGTGCAAGTTGGTACCAGTGCTACCCTAAAGCAAAGACTGGAACAAAAGCATCAGAGAAACAGCACCACTTGGGCTGGAGGACTTTCCTCACCTGGGACCTGAGACTTAGGCCGTGAAAAGCTCAGACCAGACATCAGAAAGGATTTGAGCTCTGTATGGTCAAAACCTGTGTGCCAGTGTGTCCCCAGTCCCAGGAGGATCCACTTGGCCTTGCCCATTGTTAGGAACAGAGGAGAACCACTGCATGAATCTACCAGAAATAAGGAATTTAATGGGGACACAGGTTTTTTGTGATTATAAATTACACTCTCTACAAGCTTTCATGCAATGACAGACAATACATTTTTTACCTTATGGGGTTAACATTGGCTGTCCCTGAATACATGGACCCAAACTACAGGCCTGAAACAACTTACAAGTCAGGGCAAATTAGGGATGACCCCAGTGGATGCCGCAGTGCCTCGAGTGCTGGGAGGCAATTCAGACTCTGCTTGCCTCGCACGGCTTTGGGGCATTGATCGATGCCAGTGTGCCAAGCGTGCTCTGGCACAGCAGGCACTGGGGCAGAAAGTTCAGTGGCTGTGTCAGCCCCAGGAGGAGATGTGTGCTCTGCAAATGGTTTTTAAATATGCCACTCAACATGGCTTCCTGAGACCACAGAGCTGGCAAGCTGCAGCCATTTTTCACACTAACGTGTTTGCAGTGTGCCTTTTATTTTTCCTCCCAGTAAAACTGACCAGAAGAGAAACTGCACTGAGACAAGGACTAAATTGCTCTGATTCAAGTCTTTCCCATTTGGAAGGGGCATTATTGGAACAATGGATGTAATAAAGTGATTCTTGTTTACATGACTTTTCCATTAGCAGAGGAGGATTTGTGGGAGATGTAAGCTTCTCCAGACATTCAATTAGAGCTGTTTAATGAAACATTATAACCAAAGCATCAGGGTATAAGAGGGTGATTTACCACAGCTTATTGCTTAGTTAGAGGAGAACAGTTTAAGTGAGTGAGAGTAGGAGATGGAGCCTACAGTCTCTCCCTACGCATCACAGTAGCTAACAGCACACCCAATCTTCTCTGACCAGAGAAGACCAGAGTCATTATTTCCCAGACCACAGTCATTATTTCCGTGAGGTCCACGGCAGCCCCACTAAGTCTGCTCAGAGAAGGAAAGGCTTCACTCAGCAGTCTCTGGTTACATGGCTGGGTCCTTCAAGGCCAGCAGTGTCTATGTTGGTGAAGCCATCATTGCTATGTAGCAATGTCACGTAGCATCTTTGGCCTGAGCAGTGGAACCTCTCTTACTAAAAAAATAACAAATGTTCAGCTAAAAACTGAAGTAATTTGTTCCCTCTCCAGCAGAGCCACTTCTGCAGCAGGGAGGTGCAAAAGGACTATCCATTTATTCTGCTACCAAAACATTGCTTACCTCTGAAGGAGCAATAACTCCCTACAGCTGCCCTAAGACAGTCAAAGTGGTGTGAAAACAAAACTTTGTCATAGGGCTTGAACAGCAACATGACACCCACCACTTGGGATCTCATTGAAGGGATTTATTGTGCTCTGTTCTGTCCAGCCAAGCCTGTTTGGCTGCTGAGTAAAGACAGCCCTTAGCATTTCTTGGGTCACTGTGATACCAGGAAAAAGCTCTCTCCTACAGCAACAGCAGTCATCTTACAGGGCGTGTCAGTGCTCATTGCAGGGAAGGATGCCTAAAGCAGGAGGAATTTGTAGTTCACCATATTGATAAACCTACTGACAAGGCAGCATGCTGTGGAAGAGCCCAGTGCAAATGGAAATGGAGTCAGAGTGGGTCAGGATGCTCCTCTAATGGTCTGAGTACCAGAAAGCACAGATAGCCACTGTGCTACCATGTGGAAGCATCATTTGCTGCAAGTCAGTTATTGATCCTTCATATAGCTTCTTCTTGTTTAATTAAGTCTCTGGAGATGATAAGGGAGAAAAATAAGTTCAGAAATGAAAAGTATCAATAGCTGCAGCTGAGGTTCTGAAGAGTCTTATGAATTCAGGGTGATGGAATAATAAACACCCTGAGTTTCCCTTGTAGAAAAATTTTGTTCATACATAAAAAGTCACCTGGAAGTCAGATTAGGGCAACTGCTACTTCAAATGGAGTTATAAAAGGAAGAAATTTTACCTTTGGGAGAAATTTAGTTTTGCCTTTGGACATATCTTTATACAAGTTCTGCTGAGAATATACTGGATACAGCAGCCCATGGTTGGTCCTGCTCTCCCTGGAAGTGCAAAGGTGTTCTGCCCTAGCATTAACACATGTTTCAGACCCTCCAAGCAAAACTTCTGGGGCCTCTCTTTCAAGCAGCTCCCCACTAGAGTAACTCAATTCTAATAACGAACTTGCACTGCAGCACCACCAGACTGAAAAAGTGTGCACTTCTATTCTAAAAGCCCTGGATTTTCCACACCAGTAAGCCAGCAGCACTAATAGCTGCCATTAGCTAATAGCACTTGGAACATCTCTATAGGTCAGCTGTGAGTTTGTGCACGACATCTATATGTGACATGAGGAAAGAAGTTCCCTGTATATGACATTAAGAGAAAAAAAAAAGTGAAGAAGAAAGCAATATTGGAAGTAGAACACATACAGGAAATACAAATGGTTAGGTGACATCAACATGGCCAATGTAGTTCTTGCTAATTTTGAAGGACTTGGTGACCCCACAGTTCTTACATTCGGCGTTACAAAACTGGGAAATGCTGCCACAGGAAAAAATGTTAAATGCACTACGTTACTCTCAGAGTAAATGTATGAATAGCTTGATTTGTGTTGATGGATGGATGGATAGACATTGTCACAGTTCACTTCATCTGACAGAACTAAGACTCATATATGGTACAAATTGATTCAGAAAAGAGAAGACTGTCACATACTATTACTGCTACATTTGATCTTAATAACTACATACTATAAACAGATTTTGGTGCACAGCTTCTTCCAAGGAAAAAATGAGGAGCAGCCCAGCAAGAATCAAAAGCTCTCCTGAGTATGTTCCCCTTTGCACACCCTGGGCACTTTGAAGGGTGGGAAGAGTCCAGTTAAATCTTGTTCTGCTTTCCCCCTTTCATCCACCTCATCATCACTGAATTAGGATACTCCTAAAGGATTTGCTAAGGCCAGGGAAAGAAGGAACTCAATCTGTGCTGCATGTGTCTTCCTGATGTTAAAACCAAACACTCTACAGATGTTAGTTCTTCTTCTCATGCCCTGTTTAGAGAAGAAGTTCTGGGGTTTGTTCATCTTCTCATGCAAGACAAGAAGGATTTTAGGGCTTTTCCTGTATACTCCAGCCACTTGTCACAGTTTCATATCCTGGACATACAGAATGGCTGCATCTTTAAGGAAGAGGAATTTAAAGAAGGGGCATCATTGAAGAGTAAATTATAGTCTTCAACATAAAAACATAAAAAACCCATAAAATCTAACAAAAAAGAAAGGAAAATAGGCAGTGACAACACAGAAGCCCAGGTAACAACCTCCACCCCCTCACTCACTGCATGTCAAGCAAAGGCTGGACAGAGGAGCAAATTCTGCAGCTTGTGACAGGGCTCACTGCTGGGAGATTTTCCAGCAGCTCAGGAGAAGTGTCCAGCCTGGCACAGAAAGCCCTCCCCTGTGTTGAAGAGGTGACACTCTGTCCTCGGCCCTGCCCAGCACTTGCAAGGTGACTCTGGATGCATCATTGCCTGTCTCTTTGCCAGCAGTGGAGCAGCCTCCCATGAGGAATGGAGGGAAAAAAGATGTATTTGTTTTTATGTGATCACTCATTGAATATATTCACTGCCTTTTTTTTTCTTTTTTTCTCATAAATAGCTCTTATTTCTTCTTGGGTACTTCCTGCCTACAAGAGCAGAGGAGGAGAGAAATAAGGTATAATCTGAGTGCTAGCAAATGTCACCCTTTGTAATCAGAAAAGCTCTAAACATCTTCCTTTTCCTTTTTTCTTCCTTTTCTCTTCTGAAGCAAACAATCAAATGCTATCCACCGGGGAGTGAGATTCATAATAAAATCTCTCTGTCTAATCAGCACGCCCAAAAAGACTTTTGTCTTCTTATAACTACATAGAGCACAGAGGTTTTAGCAGTGCTCTTTCCCAAGAGCACTGAACCAAGTGAGACAACCCTTGAAGTCCCACAGCCCCTTATCTGATGGGCAGCCTCATTCCCTGGTCACAAAGCAGAAGTTTAAATTGGTTTCATTACTGTCAAGGGCAACTGGTCTGACACCAGAATATCACACTTCTTCCCACTTCCTACTCCTCTCCTCATCCCAACACTTGTGGGCACAGGTCCACTTAGTCCCCTTATGTGGGTCTTGACACCTATAGAGGCAGAGGCAGTGAGTTGGGCATCTCTACCAAGAAAAGCACTTAGCTGCAGCATGGCAAGCTAGAAGGTGAGGGAATTGCGAGGACATAATGAAGAAAGCGTCGGCAAATGAAAAGATGGAGAGGATAAGTGGAGAAGAAAGAGCCTTTAACAAAAATGCACTGCAAACAGAGGAATGCGGAAGATTGTTTCTATGGCAATGTAAGACGGCAAAACTGCTGCCTGCAAGCAAATGTATTTAACATGGAACATGAGGTAACTGAGGTAACAGAGTCTGTGTCATTAATGGCAAAGCAATTTAGCATCACCAAGTCTTCAGCGTCCCCCACGCCTTTGCCACAAGGTGCAATGTGACCGCCCAGGTTTTAGCACTGGGGACATTGTCAGGCAGCCGTGGCCAGGGAGCAGCACTCGGGTCACAGGTCTGCAAGGGCAGGCAAGAGAAATGAGTCTACTCCCACATGGATCAGGCTTGTGTTTTGATCCAGCTGTGCTGACTTGAATAATCCCTTCCTGCAGTTTTTGGCAATCTTAAAAATTGAGCATTTTAGACTCCTGTTGAATCCTTGGTTGACAGAACTCTGTAATGGGATTTACTCCTCTCTCTCTCCGGCTGCTGCATTCTCAGCCAAACCCTTGCTTGTACCAGGCCTCTGGGGCCAGAGAGCCTTTCTGAAAAGGGGTGAGAGGACAGGGCAGACAGGGGCAGGTAGTCCCATAAAAACAGGAGCTGCCACCTCTCTTGTGACCCCGCTGCCGTCAGCGCACCAGCTCCCTGTTGAACCCTCCCCTTAGCTTGCCTTAGGCAGGTAACAAGAGATTGTGAAGATCTTGAAGCCGTGTGCACATAACATACTCTAAAATAAAACATATTACTCTGTATGTGGTAGATTAGGATAATTTTTACATCAAATAGACTGAAGCAAAAGCTTAAAATAGAGAGGAAATGAACTCCAGTACAACTACATGGCTGTATGAGCCTGTTCCTAACCTGCTGCAAGGAAGGCAAGTTTATTAAAAATTAAATCAGTGTTTCTTCAATACGACCTTTCTTTAAGACCCTTGCCATTCTTTCCTGGAGACATACAAGACCTTCCTCTCCAAACCAGGACTCAAATGAGAAGCCATGCATGCGCTGGGAGGCAGCTGCCAGCTGCAGCCCCAGCCCTCCCAGACTCTCCCACTCACCCCCAGCAAGCTGTCTGTGCTTTACCAGCATCAGAAGCAACAGGCCAAAGATGACAGGTACACTTGTCTAAATTGAATGTTGCCGAGTGGTTCTCAAGGAAAGGGCTCACAGCAAAGTGTGAGATGTAAATTGAAGTGCAGAGAGTGCCTCAACAGACGTTCTTATCAGTTGTGCTGCTAGGCGCCCTTTCTCAGCTATGTGACATTTTGGTTCCCTAAACTCTATTATGCCCCATTTATTTCCATTTTCTGAATAGTAAAAGCTGTAACATAGCACCTCAGGCACTGGTCTGAGGCTTTGGAGAGTTGGGTCTGGCTTGTTGCTGTGCATGCAGCATGACAATGCCTTTACTGAAAGAACAAGGATAACACATCCATGCTGCAACTAAATCCAGGTTATAAGAGCTCCATATGAGGGCCCATTGTGTGTTGAGGGCTTATGGTGCTACACCTATTGGTTTGGAATTAAACTCAACCTTTTTGCTTTCCTTCTTTTTAATGTAAGATAGCTCATTTACTCTTAGTGCTCTTATTTGTGCTATGCCGATGCCATTTATCAAAATGCAGTTGGTGTCAGCTATATTTCTCTGCTGTCGACCTGAACAACACAGCAGTGAATGAGGCCCTTTCCCATAATTATCTGCTTTCCCCCCCCCAAAAAAATCTGTATCTGGATAAAGTTTCCACTTTATTAATTCCACTATATTAATCAAGGGGTACAGAGCCTTCCCACTCTCTCCAAGATGTTGAACAGACACCACTCGGCTCCTGTCCGTTTTCTGCTCAGTATGGGAGAGTTCCCATGACTATAAATCAATCATGCATGCAAGGAAGGAAGTGGCTTCAGAAGTGTTTCAGGCTGGTGCCTGAAACACTCTCAGGTGAGGTGATACCTGCTTTTGCTTCTTAGTGATCCGGACTTCACCCGTACTCTTCCCTCCTGCCTTAAAAGGCAAAGCTACCCTCAGACTGCTGGTAGTTTAGGCTAGAAGACACCTCTCCTGGTAACATCAGATACCCCCAGTCCTCTCTTTTCATCTCCCCTTCAAGTTCAGGGTTTGTTTTGGTAGCTGGGATTTTCTGTTGAAAAACAGTCCTCGTGGAAGCAGCCTGCTTGACAGCCCTGCTGGCTAAAATCTGCTGTTTACCCACAGAATGGAATATCGTGTGCCACAGAAGCTTTCTTATTCTCATCACCTACACGCCGCAGGTCGGCTCTGCCGAAGCACCTCTAGGGGTGAACGCACGCTTCTGTCTCCAAGCTAAATTCAATCCCTGATCTCTTTGCAGAAACGAACAACAAGGGAGAGAGTTGGCATGACTGATGAGAACCAAATGAATAATTCATGGCAGATCATTTATTTTGATGAATTTTATCCTCTTTTTCTGTTTGCAAATTGTCTGCAAGTAGCTTATGAACATCTCAAATGTATATGGGATTTGAAATTAACTGCTGGATACTTTCTGCAAATAACTCCTAGCTTGTAGATTGCTCATGAACCATTCAACAGAACCATCTGAAATTTCAAATTCTAGCCACATCGATTAGCTTTGATTGCTTTCGTGAGCCAGAAGCTCATCTACACTGCTGGTGTAAATGCAAAGGAATTCTGTGGACCGCATTGAGGCATGACTCCAGGTTGACATTGGTGTTCCTAGCCCCAGGGTCTGGCCCCAAAACATTTCTGTTTTCTGAGCATTTGAAATCAAGTGTCCTCAGTGACTGGCCAAGGAGAAAGTAAAACAAAATAGTTTTATGTTTGCATTTATTTTACATGAAACATAAAATGCTTTGTTCTAGTAACAATCCCTGCCAAGTAAATATCCACATCTTTAACATGCCTGGCTATCAGTCATGAAACCTGTCATTTCTTACCTGTTTACCTGATGCATTTCCTATCAGTTACTATGACACTTCCACTTCTAGAAATCCATTCAATTAGTTTGCTAAAGCAAATGCAGGACTAGATTTACCATCAAAAATGTCACAGCTCCATGCCAGTGGTGCTGCACTGAAGTCAGGGATGTAAAACTGGCAGGTTTCAACAGAAGATTCCACCAGGGGAAATAACTTTTATTTTAATATTTATCAATAGTCTTGTAGCAAAGCAGAACGAGAGAGCTTTGGTTGATGGGATGCTATTTTGGGAGTACTCAAACCTCTCATTCAGCTGGATAAATCTTGATCTATGCCCATTTAGTGAATGCTTATGTGATATTCATCTGAGCCTGGTGGTAGTTGTGCCAAATTCACGCTGGCTTTCTAGGGAGCACCCTGTCTATTTTACACAATGCCATAAATGCTCAAGCAGCTGGTAGAGCCTGTCAGCCCCCGTCATGCTATTTGTGTGGAGTACATCTGAGCAAACAGCCCGGCAGTGAAAGGCCAAGTCACCAGCTCCCAGACTCACAGTTGTCAGCCAAGAGAACAGAAATGAGTTTGTCTTAACTTACAGCTGAAAATCAGACTGCAAATCCTCTCTGATCAGGTTCTCTCGCTTCAGCAAGACCCTGGCTGCTCAAAAGTCAAGACATGCTATTGCACACATCAAGACACAGCCCATCCGACCTCTGAGTGACAGCTGGATATTGGTTTTCTCCATATTATTCTGGCTGCAAGCAATGTACAGCACAGTGAGGGGAACAGGGAACTCTTCATCAATGGGAATTAGCAGCTGACACTGCTCTCTTTACCTTTCTACATCTCTGCACCCCTGAAATCCCTGATATCAGACCTGCTGCCAGCCCCAGAGTACTTTTTCCTTTTGCCACAGCTGTGCTTTGCCAGGCCTGCTGCATCATACTTGTTTTCTCACTCTGGTCCTATTGCATCAGAAGCCCTGGGAAGGAGGAGGAGGCAGGATGACAAACACAAGTACCCTTTGCTGCAACACCAACAGAGGCGGAGGAAGGTGCTGTGCCAGGGTGGGGGGGGTGGCACTTCCTCAGGGCAGAGTAGAAGCTGTGTGGCACTCCCAGCCCACCCCACATTTGTGTCAGCCTTTTGCTGAAATACTTGTAAGGTTGTCATTGCTGAAGTCTTTTTGGCAGCCAAGTCTTAAATATAGTCTCTAATCACAACTGCACATGCTGTACAATCAACCTAAAAACTGATTAACTTTTGTATAAGCTTATGTTCAAGGGGCAATTCAAGATTTGGAAGCTGGCACCAGTTCAGGGTCTGAGACTGCGTCTCCTTGTCATGCATACCATTAAAACAGAGTATGGCAGACTTAAAAGAGAACCAAATAATATATAATGGGAAATTAAGAGAGAGAACCATGAAACAGCCTTCATAGATTAGGTGGACCATTGGGCTATACTACATATATGTCATATATAATGTGATGGAACAAACTGCTGTGAAAATGCTTATTTCACCTAGGAGTCTTCACATGTTTTACTATTCAGTAGGGTTTTTTCACAAACAGGAAGGTTTTTATTTAATTTTGAGAAAAAGGCAGGAGGGAGAAAAAAAGCACTCTGGTTCATATAATTTCTGTAGAAGGAAAAGGATGGTGTGGGAGAAGGAGGCATATTTACTTATCCAAACCCATCACCAAGGCACCTTGTGAGTTCAATTCAGGCACATCAGGGAAGGCGTCAGTAACACAGCTAGTTAGGACAGCAGTCATACCTCATGATCTACTGCAAGGTCTACAGCTGAGGCCCAGAAAAATAATTCCCCTCTGGAACTGGACTCCAGAGAAATCTTCACCTTTGCTTGAAAGATTTAGCACTCACCATGCTGGGAGGCACAGAGTTTGACTTGATAGCCCTTTGATCTCTCCTGGTTCTCAGAAACACTATATGTTTCTGAGCAACTGGACATTATTTTCCATGCAATCTCCTCCCTACAAAAACACCGCCTTTACTGGTCCATAGTTCCCACTGGTCATATTTCATATCCCAAGTTCCCAGCGCTTCTCAGTGCCCCTTGGTGCACCGAAAGTGAACTGTACAGCAGCTAGAGTTTGAACAGCTGCCAGGAAGAGCTCCTACTCGAAGGGTTTGCTTTCCCAGGCAGTGGGTGCTTCATCTTTAAAATCAGTCTGATGCATTGGCACAAGCCCAGAGAGTGTTAGTCCATCTGCTGCCTAACTCTCCCGGTTTGTTTGCAGAGGCTTGCTGTCAGCTGTTCAGATCCCTCTTTTTCCCCTCCAAGGAATTTCCTTTTTTTTTCCTCCCCAAGCCTCCACTAGGATCCCATTAATCCCCACCTCACTTTCACTCTTTTAATCAGCTTCCTGAAAGCCAAGGAAAGAAGCTTAGGAGCACACAGAGCAATTAACACCATGTCTTATTCAGCTGGCATGGTAAGCGCTGCACAATGGGGTAGGTGAGGCAGGAGAAACTCAGGTTTGTGAGTTTTGCACGGTCAATCCCCAAGCCAAACACTATTTCCTTGTGGAGCTAGAGAACAGGATCCTACATCCCACGCTTTCCTCCCACCTACTGCAGAAAACAGTAGACTTCAAATCACTCCTGGTAAGAAGCCAGAAGTCTCTCACCTGCTGCCTGGTTGTGGTCTCAGACAAACTCCCACTTGGGCACTTGTATCAGACAGTCAGTTACTGCAGTGAGTGAGGATTTCTGGGGCTGTGGGGGAGAGAGCACTGCTGATAGATACAGCAATGTGTTCTGTGGCTGCTAGACACCAGTCTGAGGGCACATGCTTTCTACAATCCAGGGGTGCCTGGAGTCCTTGGGGAGGGACTCTCCAAGCTGCATGACAGGTTAACTGCCTGTCAAAGCACAGCCAAGCCAACAAAGTTTGGGGCAGCATCCACCACTTAACACCTGGCTGAACTCAGGTGTCTGCTAAAGGAACAAGTCTCTGCACCACACTTGGCATTCTGTCTCCACCTTCTGAAGGCTTCATCTAGGGAGGAGACCATCTCCCAGGCAGGTCAGATTTAAGACTCTTGAATCCCTTGAGTGGAGCTCAAGTAGCTGCAGGAGCAAGATGCAGCTTGTGCATGCCCTGGTTTACTCCTGAACGACCCCTGGCCATAGTTCTCTGGGAAGAGCTGTACCCAACCCCTTCTCCCTGTTGTCATCTTACTGCAGGGGCTCCATACCGTTATCTCCTTATCACGAAAGTTTCGTACCTTCTTGGTGTTTTCTCATGGGCTGCTCCTCCAAGCACTGACTCCCATTACCTTTCATCCAGCCACCCCACTCTTTTATAGCACTCTTCTTCTCATTGGTTACAGTTGGGGCCTGTTCAAGTCAGGCCTGTTCCTAATCTTTCATAATTGGCCCAGCTGCAACTCCTTAAGGGTAAGATTACTTTTTACACTATTTTCTTATATTCTATCCACCTAAATCTCCCCTTGTCAGTGCAGAGCAGAAGTGAACACCAGCATGGACAGGCACTGGCCTCAACCCCACAGGGCAGCCGCTGGAAGATGGCGTTGTTTTCCCTTTAGGACATCCCAAGGCTGCCAAACTCCTCCCCTGGACAGGAGGAGACATGGGACAGGCTTTATCAGCACCCAGTTTTTCTCTCTCCACACCTCCCTTCAGTGGCCGTGCTGTGTGACACAGAGCTGCAGTCCAGGCTGCAGAGCTCCTGCTGCCCCAGCCCGAACAAAGGCAGCCATTCAGCCCCAGCCATGCAGGCCTTTAATGCTACACATGAACATCGACCATTGTTGCCAGCACTGCAGCCCAGAGAAATTACATGCAAATTGTCTTTGTTCCCAAGCACAGATCGCCATTTCTTCAGCCCTAGGAGCCAAACAAACACCCTCTGTACTCCCCGTTTTTTCTCTGCACATCACCTGCTTGTCAGCTAATATGGGATTTAGCCTTGGGCACAGCCCGTCCACATGCAACAGCATACAGATAATCTTCCAGGGCTGTAGCTGCACATGTATCTGATACACTGGGATGTGTCTCAAAATAAAAACATCAAAGATCAGTCAGGAGGTCAACAAAGAATACATCTAAAAGGCAGCAGATTTCCTGCTTGTAAGGGCAAGCATCACTGCTTCAAAGACTGTCCATCCACAACTCCTCCACAGCAGGGGCAAAAGTGGTGCCGTGCCTCCAAACCTCCATGCAAGAAATACTGCTTCTCCTGCCATTGTTCCTTTTATCCAGAAATAAGAGGATAAAATTGAACCGACGGACTCAGGCTTGAGATCAAACAAAATTTCCCATGACAATAATCTTTAAAGGTAGGAAATAACTTCCTGAGGATACTGAGAAAGCCCGGGTTTTGGAGTAGTTAATCCTGTGACAGAAAACAAACAGCATGCAAGAACTCCCAACTTTTGACAGAACAGGTGACACACCACATAATTTAAAGAGCTTGGTCTGCCAAGACACTTCTGATGTAACAGAGACATCCATCTGTGAGACCCCTAGATACACAAATGCCTAGATTCCCATTCAACTGGACTTCTGTCAAATATTCTGAACCTCTGCCTACTGCAGCTTTGTCTCCTTGTGACTGTGTGTCAATTACCACCGAGACTGTTTAGTGGCACGGTAACCACGATGTGCCCTCCACTCACAGCTCAGATATTTGATTAGCTGCTGCAGCTCAGGAAGACACTGCTTATCAGCCAAGCTGCAGCAGCGCACTGCACGCACACCTAGCCTATCACAAAAGTGAGATACAAATGTATTTGCTTAAATCCTTTTCATTGTGGCTTGTGCAAACATGCTTCACCTCAGGTTTGGTCACAGTGCACTTGCCTGCCTGAGCTCATAGCAGGTTGTGCTTTTAGATCCACAAATCCCAAATTCAAGCCTAGATGATGGTGATGCCTAAGGCCATGATGTACTAACAGAAGGCACAGAGCTGACAGCAAGACTAAGGTTTGGATTTTATATCAGGCTTATCTCCATGGTATCTGATCAGCTCTATCCACTCCCTGCTATCACTTACCTCTGTAAAGCAACAACACTCAGCTTTACAGTTTGCCAGCAATGAGGGAGGCAAATCTCTGGTTTAGAATAGATGAATCTCCAAATGGCTGATGCATAAAACAAGAAGCTTAATTTAAAACAGCCAAATATGGGGTTTTCCCCCACACTTATAAATCTTCATCACCTGCACACTACCTGACTATCTTCTTCAAAGACACATAGATATTTGCTCTCACAATGCAACGAGGGAAAACTCCATTTCCATGAGTCAGTTCCTGGTGGAGAGCACAGAGCGCTGCATAGTCCTCTGCCAAGAGGAAATGATTAAAGCCAGAAATCAGACAAAACCATATGGTTACAAAATGTTGGGGTTCCCCACCCTCCCAGGGCAGGGCAGAGTTCTTGCAGATGTCGAGAATCTTTCCTTGGCTCACAAAATGCAGATGAGCACATCTGATCAACTCTTTGTGGTGAAAGCACCAAACAAGACAGGAGGAGCTAAAGGATGAACACAGTGGCATCTGGCTTGATGCAGATGGCCCATCATCAGACTGGCAAATGGCAGGTCTTATCATTTTCATACCACTGCAGAAGACCCCCAGAAGTTGTTGTCAGCAAAATCGGGGAAGGAGAAGGCATTTTGGAAGGTGCGCATTGAAAATGAGTTTAAAAAGTTGAAACGTTCAGAGCAGGTGAAGCTGCTCAGAAGTTTGCTATAGAGACTGGCTTCACCTCAAGTTGTCCTACACACCACATTCATTTCTCAGACCAATTTAAGCTCTCAGAAGACTGAGAGTTATGGACATAGTTACCACATCTGGCTGGGGGAATATTTCACCCTCAGTACTGAGCTGCGGCTTCACTTTTATTTAACAATCACAACAACAGCCTGCATTTCTGGAACCTAAGGAATGCTGTAGTGCAGGCAAAAATTATTTCTGCAACCACTGTGCAAACAGAGGAAGTGCACGAAGGGGTGAAACACGGCAGATGCTGGGACGTGGCACTTGGGCAGGAGGACAAGCTGCCTGACAGGGGTGACCCTGCCCAGGACTGAAGATTAGCATCTGGGCAGGATGAAGGCTCAGCAGCAGAGCTATCCACAGAAGCTGAGCACAGCACCACCTCAACCTTTGCTCAGTCAGACAGCAGTGGAAGGCATTACCTTTAATAAAGGCAACAGCACCAGGAGCACACACCACATCCCGGCTTGTGCAGCCACAACTGGGTAGGGCTCCCCTTGTGTGCTCAACACCTTGAGAGGGAAAAATGCCTCTTGGGGAAGTGGGAATCCAAAGCAAGGAGATTGAAACCACCCATACTGTAACATATGCCACACAGTCTTCAAGAGCTGCTCTTCAAAGCTCTGAAAGGCCACCACTCCAGCTATCATCTGTCAGCTGCAAGAAATTAGTCTCACTGTGGCCTTGCTCACCTGCAGCCTACATTGGCTCCAAAAGCAAGGGAAGACAGGGCTACCATGGCAGGGCTTTTTTCTTTTAGCTTTTTAGCCTAAACTTTTCCCATTCCATACTGAAATTCTCATCCCAGCTGTCTTTGAAAAAACAAAATAAACACATTCTTGAAGTACTATGAATAGAAACAGCAGGGCAGACCTTGATCTGAACTGAGCTGCACTGGTAATTTCTTCCAGGGAGCTTTTGACTTTAACATTTCCTACTAGCTTGAAACAAAATCGTGAAGCAGACCTGCATCTGAACTTGTGAATGTTTCCTTTTAAAGTTGTCCCAAAAGGATGGACTCCCAAGCTGTCTGGCTTCTAAACAACAGGGGTATTATCACTGAACCTTGAAGTAATGAAGCCTCAGTGGTTTATCTCATTCTCTGAACAAGGCTTAAAGCTCAGTTCTAGCTACAGAGGGAAACTGCATTATAAGCCCTTCAACCATAAACTTTATTTTGTTCTGCTCCAGTTTCAGTCCCTTATTTCTCTTTTGTTGTAGAACAACTCCCATGTTGCTCTAAGAAAGAGAATCTATTCCTGTGTGGAGTCCAAGGCAAGGCTTTAAAGCCAAGGCATGTGTGTTTTGCCACCAAAGGTGTAAATAACTGCAGTATATCTGGCTATCCTTTGGCCAGCTTTAAACAAAGTGTTTGTGATAGCAATCCCTGAGGTGCCAGGGCAATGACAGCTAAAGGGCACCCCCATAATCTCCAAGGCAATTAGTGGCCAGGACTGAAGCTTCACTTTTGGGCTTTGGCATCTGTGGGGAAACAGCCAAGGGCTAGTTTGCCTGCTGGTGCTGTGAGTGCCTCCATCTGCAGCACACACATAGTGTGGGGCAGAGTGGGAGGTGTGACAGGGCTGAGCTCCACCCGGAGCATGCAGGACCAGCAGTGCCTTGGGATTCCAGAGGCAACTCCTGTTGGCTCCATTGACCTAGTTGCATCTCCTTCAGGTGCTACCTTGAGTTTCACCAGCTGTGTTTGTCCTGTGCCAAAGACTACTGTCCCACAGCAGCGACAGAGAGAGCAGAAGTGTGTTACCTTCTCTGCAACTCAGCATTTTATTTTTAACCATCCTCTCCAGGGCTTTGGGGTAATAGATCAGGCTTGGAACTGCAGGGTCTGAGACAGGACCACAGCTTTGCCCCACTGATGCTGCCATGGAGAAAATAACCTCCAACTGGGTGGGTGCAGAGCGATTGGTACAGCCCTGCACTGCTTTGGTTGAACCAGCTGAAGCTTCTCCATCCCAGTGCTGTAGGAAGTGATTACAGTGGTGGAGGGGGGCACCATTCCTGTCACAACAAATAAACTCCAGTCACTTCTCAGTGCACATGTTCATCTCACCCAGTCCCTTTGCAGCCTGCCTGCAGTCCATGGCAAATTCTAGACAGCCAAAGGCAGCAAGGGGAAGAAATGAGCTCCTCTGACAGCCAGGCAGGTGGTTAGGAAGGTTCCTTCCATTCCCATCACCCTGTCCTATCACAAACACTTCTATTTTAAGTCAAGGTTTTATTCCTTCAAGATTTCAGACTAGGTTAGCTCTTCCAGTAAAAGAGGATGCTGACAAACATCTCCCTGGTCTGACAGAGTCTGAGCAAAGCTGTGGGCGTGTCAAATCCACATTAGCTGAAAGAATTCTTACAAAAAAACCCCAACCTGCTCCACTTGGCCAGCCACTTTTCATCAAAATGGCACAGGCAGACTCCTTGATCCTTAAATTGGGAATTAAGAGATAGAAGAATAGGGCTGATTCTCCATGTTTATTAAAATCTACATTTGAGACTCAGAGCATTTATCCTGCATACCATCAGCAGTAACATTTTGCTCCCTTACTGCTGTATGGAGGTCAACTTACTCACAATCTGCATTGCTGGAGAGCAGCTCCTGGCTATGCTGGTTTTGGGGGTTTTTTACAACCTCCTCTACTCCATTAAAGAGCCCTTCCAGTAACTGGTCTGCTGCTCTGCAAAAGTATTTGCATACCAGAATTGAAAAGCCACCTCTTAGTCTCGTTTCTGAAAGCTACGGTTCACATACAGTGGCTGGATTCACAATTAAAAAGAAAATTCAAAACAACACAATCAACCTAACAAGCTTAACCAATAAAATATTAATAGATTTTATTATAATTAACATCATTGGTATTAACCTTGGTGTTATTTTTCTTGGTGTTGATACTGTTTTAATAGCACTGCTGAGAATCTCTAATTAAAGCACGGATAGAACACAACTCCTGCCCTGAAGAGCTTAATGTCAAAAATTTGGCTTCATGGAAGATATGTTGCAACCACCCACAGGTTATTGGGTTCACTACAGCAGTAACTATATCAAGCTCAATCGACTGTGATGTGATACACAAGAGGTCTGGCAAGATGATCTAGTAGTCCCTCCTGGTCTTAAGCTTGTGAATCTAAATAAACAAGACAGGAAGAAGACAGAGGTGAAATCACTTGGCAAATGGCAGAGCCCTGCAAAAAAATCACTAAATCTACAGTGCAGCATCCCAGCCACTAAGTCACAGAGTCTCTGAACTTCTGCAGGAGCATGTACTTTTTCAGAGAAAACCTTTTACCTCCTTCCATCAACATTTACTGTAAGAGTATGAGCAAAACTGCATGTGTATGATAGCAACCACACATCATGCACTTGTGTGTGCTTTAAGGGCATGAGCAACAATGCTTGAAGGATAAAGATGGAGAAGGATTTAATTTACTTTAGATGACAGCTTTCAACACCTTAAACTCCCTGACACAGTCTTTCATGACCTTCCTCCACCCCTGCAGCTCACCTGCTGTGAAACACTGCTAGATTATACCAGTTCTCATAAAAACACCTAAGATACAAGCATATGTAAAGGCAAACATTCACATAGGCTTTCTTCACCTCGCAATTGCAAGCCATTTTCATGTTCTCCTTTTCTGCAGATCCCAGTCATCCATGACCTCCTTTTTTTTCTGACATCTGCGGGTGCTAGCATAAATGTTACATCGATGTGCAATTCCATGTAGGTTAGGGAAGACAGAAAGCCTGCACAGCTGTCAGCTGGGAATTGCAGGGGAGGCGGAGTTAAACCTAGAATCAAATTGTTCCTCTCCTTTCACAGCACAGCTTAATTTGCCTTGGTCTCCTGTTCTCATCTCCCTGTTCTTTTTATGTCTTTGCTCTTAAAGTTATTAGGAAAATTATTCATTCAATTGCTGGTAGAAGCTGCCCAAAGATAAATACATTCAACTTAATAAACCCAGTTAGTAGGATGGAAGGGGAGAATGCCTAATTAATGTATTAATGATTATAATGCCCTTTGAAGATGAAAAGTGCTGGGAGCTCTAAGGGCAAATTTCTGCCCTCTGAAGTCCCTAGGAATCATGTGCAGAAGCTCACTCTAAACATTGCCACTGCTAGAGTGCGGCAGTGAAAAGGGTGCATGTACCACAACTCCTCCTCAACATCCCAGACCTGGATGCAGAGGTGAGCCCATCTTCCAGATACTGCCTGCATTCAAACAACAGAAACAAAAACAGGGTCAGAGGAGTGCTGCCATTGCAGGGAAAGGGCATGTGGGTCAAAGGAGGTTTCCAGCTGGTGAAGTTTCCATTGCTCAGAAACAAAACTATTTCTACTCCATAGGTTTATCCTCATTCAGACAATACAGCACAGGCTGAGATCTGAAGAACAGATTTGCCTCTTGCTGCAGTAAGAAATCTTCCTTTACAGCAAGGGAAAATAAGTTGCTTAGAAAGCCCCTTAGATGTCACTGCACAAACAAAATACAAGCTGCTAATAACAGGTTTCTTAGTCACACTTCCTTTGCATGCAGTACCAGGAGGCACATACTCTAGGCTCTCAGTATTATGGGCTTAGATTATGAAAATTTTCATGAGCATATTTTAAATTTCAGTCCGAAGGAATCAGGTACTAGCAGCTGACATTTGCATAGGTCTCTCCTGAAAACAGTGAATAATCTTAACAAAGCCTAGAAAAGAGAGTAAAATGCACACTAAAACAACAGTAAGATTCACTTACGTCTTGTGAGAAGACAAAAGGGGCAGAAATTATGCAGTCAGTCACATATTTTCTGGTCATCACTGGGAAGGGATACTGTGGATCAGCTAAATAATGCTGTATCACTAATCTCTGTAGCAGTGTAAAAAAGCATCTCAGCTCCCTTAGATGCCTACGGAGCATTAAAAATTCTGGAACTTCACAAATCTCTTATGGGGAAGACTCCTGTCTGTTTCAAAGGTCAAAGAAGGCAAGCCCTCAGCAAGCAAAGCACACAGGTGACTGCAGCAGGTGCCACACCAAAGCCACCACAAAGCTCTGAGCTTTACTCCCAGCCATGGGTGCCCAAGATCAGGTGCACTCCTGAGCCTTGGAGCAGGAACAAGCAGCAGACACTTGCATTTGGGCAGACCAGCTGTGCTCAAGTGGCAGTGGTTTTTTGCCAGGCTAAAATCAGCATGTTTGTTCTAGTGTCTCCCCTCAAGTGATAAACACGGATGGCTACTTTCCCTTCAGGGGATTATGGGCTGACAATTACTGGATGAAGAGTGATAAATCAGCCTTCCCTCCATGAGCTAATACACTCTGATAAAGCTGAGGCTTTGTTTGCAAAGACCACATAATTTACCTATGGCACTATTGATCAAATTGTCTTTTATGGATTTGTCTCTTATGCCCCAACATGAATTTTTTTTTAATTTTTTTTTTTTTTTAGATAACATGGTCCTTTACTCTTCCTTTCTTTTCCTGGAATATTAACAATCCCCAAACACAAGAATATTCTTCCCTGGGGTTACTGGAGGGAACTCCCACGTGCTGCTCTAAAACTGGCATAAAAAACTAAACACAAATCAATCACTTCTTCCTACAATGTTGTTTCTTCTCCCACCCACCGTCTCTCACACCTGGCAGTGTTTTGGGACAGCGAGTGCCCGCTCCCAGTTCACACTACTGCACACGTGGTGGCCTGTTGACCAGAAGGGTTTCTAGGTGCTTGGAGCAGACCAAATAAAGCAATGGATGTTTAAGATCTACTGAAAATCGGGAACAGCCTGGTTTTCAAAGCTGCTCTGCTTTCAGCTACCAGAAATCTCTTTCTGCCTTGTAAGCTGCTGATTCCTAATCAAGTCATCTCAGCAGAGTCTTGATAATAGACTGGATGCATCCTAGACCACCATTCTTGCTCTTTTCCTTCTCTCTCTTCCTACAGCAGAAGCAGCTCATGGCTGTCATCCTTAGGACAGCAATGTGTCAGCTTTGTGCACATTCCTGAGCAGCCCCAGCAAAGCTCTGTGAAAGCCTGGAGAACCAATCCCTCAAGCAGAGGCTGCAAAAATAAAAGCAGGGACACCTGAACCTAACAGAAAATTTGAACAGATGAATTAACAGGGGACCTGTCCCCAGTTTTCCTCACCTTTTATTCTTTATTTCCTTTCCAATTCCTCTCTGCCAGCTATCAGCAAAAACACGGTGTCTTCTGGTTGTGGGGAAGGATCTGAAAAGGCATTAGACTGACCTCCCAGCTGGAAAGAGGGCCCAGGCCCTGCAGCAGCCTCCACAAGAAAACATATAATTCAGAGCAGATCATCTATGGAACTTCTTTCAAGAAGCAATTCTGAATCCAACTTCTACAAAATGTAATTGAAATAATGACAACTGCTTTGGGGCAGAAATTGGTCTCCACCAATCTTAAAAGAAAAGCCACAGAAGGACATATCAGAATGAAATTAACGAGCCTACACCTAGAAAGGACCAAGCAGTCACCACTTGAAAGCCATAGCAGACCTGTACCTCTTGCCATTCTACTCTTGCATTAGAAGATTCCTACAAAAGACAAAACTGTTTTGGTCATTTTTGTTTGCTACCATCTTCAGATATAGCTACAAAAATGTGAGTATCCTTCTTTGGAAGTAAAGGGATGGCAATACAGCTCAGTCACTTGGAGGGCGTTTATTCTTCCCAGATTCTCTTGAAGAACTGCCAATGGGTTTGCTGGAGGGCTCTCCTAGACTAAAACTTCTGAAAAGGTCACAGGGACACACTTTCTTTCCCAATTTTTCCAGATTTTAAAGTCAATTTTAAAAACCAAAAAGCTTTCATATTTTTTAAAATAGATATGTGAATACAAATCAGTACTGCTCCATAGCAAGTCAGGTTCCGTATCCCCTAGTCTGTTACATAAATATTACTGGATAGGTACAATAAGAGAAGCCTTCCTTTTTGGAAATTTTGACTGCTTGCAGAATACATCACTGATCATTCAGCAGCAAATGTCAGTACTGCCTACAATGGCACTTTTGCATGTTTCTCATTGAAAAAAAATCAAGCATTCATTTAGCTGAAAAAAAAATTGTTCTAAGTTGAGGAATCCACCATTTCCCCAGGGAGATTACTCCAATGGCCAATTGTTCTCTCTGAAAAATTTTCCTCTTGCATCCAATTGGAATGTCCCCCGTTTTACCATTACCCCTTGTGCTCTCCATGTGATTCTTTACAAAAAGGGAGTCTTCATCTTCTTTGTAGCCACCCTTTAAATACAGGAATACAGTGATAAGGTCTCCCTCTAAACCTTGTTTTCTCAAGGCTAAACAAACCCAGTTGTCTCAGCCTTTCCTACCATGGAAAGCTTCCCTGTCCTTTGATCAGTCTTGTAGCCCTTCCCTGCACCTTGTCCAGCCTGTCCCCATCTCTTTTGCATAGTGGGGAAAGAAATTGATCTCATTATTCCTGGTGTGGCCCAACAAGCACTGAATAGAGTGGGATGACTTCTTCCCTCTGCTGCTCCCCACACGGGCAGATCCCAGCCTGTGCTGGACTCTTGGATTATGTTTTCCCAAGTGCAAGACCCTATGTTTGTCTTTGTTGAACATCACAAGGTTTTGTTAGCCCACCCTTCCAGCCTATCCAGGTCTTCTTGCAGCTTGGCGCTCTTGTCCCAAGTGTTCACCTCCCCACTCAGTTCAGTATCACCAGCAAACTGTGTCACTGGAGACACTTAATGGTTCAGTAATAATGGTGTAGAAGTCTTTCAAAGTACTCCTTTATTCATATTATTATGTTTTAACCCACAAAAGTGGCTTTGGAAGGAGCCTTCTGTTATCCAGAAGCTCCGGAAATGCATCAAATAAACAAATAGGAAGCGACTGATTCATTTCAAGCTTAAAGGAAAGTACTCAGTATACAGTCTCTTCCAAAAAGGTATGATAAATTTTTGAATAAGCAACACAATTTCTAACATCTTAAACCATCATCTTTTTTTGACATTTCTATCCACAATTTCAAGGTAAATCAAGTATTAAGCCCCACTGCCAGGCAAGTAGAAAAATCAGCTGATTTTCACAACAGCTACACAAAATTAAGGGGTAAATAAACCCAGCATGATTTTTGTTGGTGTTGACTGTTCTTCTTGCCTTTCCTGTTTCTTGCTATTTGCACCAGTTTTGGCACAGCAGGCTTGGGCACTGCCCATGCACCAGGAAAAACACCGCACACAGAGTCACAGGCTGAGCCAGTGGCACAGCCAGCAGGACCCTGAGATCCCAGCTTCCGAGTTCTGCCTACGGGAGGAATTTCTGTCCATGCTGCAGCAAGAAAAGATGTGCTGCATCAACAATCGGAAACCTAGCCAAGAATATGTGTTGCAGAAGCCTGTAAGGCCTGGAGATTCACGCACACAAAGCAACACTCCAGTGAAACAAAGGTTGAGATCCCTGGCCTTTACCCGAGACGGTATTTCTTCCACACCCTTTACCTTCCCGATGCTCAGGGCTCGTAAACTAACCCAGCTTGGGAGGAAGGGGGTTGATTTCAGACGGGGCTTTGTACCCTTGCAGGATGGCCCCATCGTGTGACAACAGAGGAAACTGCACCCACGTGGGAATGCACTCGGGAGCACAAAGCCTGCTTTCTCAGCAGGTGGTCCTCTGCCAGTGATTTAATTTATTCTAGCTAAAAAAAAATCCGGAGCAGTTCTTGGACAAAGACCTGGGATTAGCAAGTGAAAGACAGCCTTCCTTTTAACCCCTTTGCCACTTCTACACAGAAACGCTGCTTTGTGCTTCAGAACTCCACTGCTTTGCATGGAGAAGGAGGGGGGCTGTGGGATAAGAGGCAGTTGCACGGGATGCTTGAAATAAAGGTTTAATTGTGGCAGGATTTCAGATTTTCATTCATTCAAGCACTGTGCCCTTTTGATAGTGGGGGTTTGTTAATTCCATCACCACTGTCCATCTAAGTCAGTTACATATTTTCATTTCCAAGCAAAGAGGTTAAAATTGGTGACAATTTAAAAGTTAGCATTGATGAAATAAAACTGATCTCAACTAGTTTACCTCCTCTGGCTAGCGTTATTTACTGTGGTCTGCACTCAGAAGCTTTTGAGCTGTGTGTGTGGCTTGCACCATATGGCTGCATCAGGGGAGCCTTGACACTCACACACCAGAGACGCTACCTCACTTCCTTCCTCCCTCACTTCCTTCCTCCCCCGCTCCAAACCCAGCTCTCTTTTTTTCTGCTGTTCTTTCCACATCCTCTCACAGTGCTCAAAACCTTCCTTCGTCTTCCAGTCTATTAAGGTCACCACCCTGGAGACCTGCCCTCTCTGGTGCCAGTTTGGACACCCCCAGCTCCTACATGTTTCCCTTCTGGGACATATGTCACTGTCCCACATCCTGGTGGGGCAGAAGTAATTCCCCTTCCCATCGCTGGCCCACACAAAATAAAATACAGAAGTGGCCCAGTGGTGCACAGGATCCAGCTTGGACAGAGTTAACTTGCTTCATGGCAGCTTATGAGCTGTGGTTTATGACTAGAAAAGTGTTAATAACGTAGCTTAATAACATAACTATTACTTCTGAACAGAGCTTCCACAGTACCAAAGCCCTTCAAGATGCTTTTCCAGGATGAGGAGGGTCATCCCCAGTCCAAAGGATGAAGTTTAGCGAGCCCTGGTCACCTCCCTCATCTGAGTCACACAAGAGTCTTTTGCCCCAGACAAACGTCATCCTTTGGACCTTGCTATGAGGCAAATGGACCCAGAAAAGTGCTAAACCACATTCCAGTCTCCCTCTGCCTATCCCCTATTTATAGATTGAAGCAAATAATCATATGAGAGTATTGAGTTCTTTCTACTACCTACATGTACATGTGAAGACTGTTTTACCATTTACATAAAAATTAGGTCTTTAGTATGTATTGCTAAAAAAAATAAACTTCTGTCATTTAGGTAATGAAATAAGTTATTTGATAAAACTTGATAAAGATTCCTGTCAGAAGCTGAGCTGAGCTGCAAGAAGTCGAGGGCTTACACTTAACCTAAAGTGAATACAAAGCAACCAGGCTCAGCTTAGGCCAAGAAGAGTCTCAGATAGTAACAGTGGTAATTAACATTTGTCACAAGCTAAGCAGAGAGTGACCACAGCTCAGATGACTAAGTGTAACTGCTTAATGACAGTAAATGAAACAGAGCTCCAGGTAGTCAGTCTTTTTGATTGTCACGAGATCAGAGGATAATACATTTGGGAAGGAAGTTCAATAGGTCAGACCGGGTTGCCTAGGGATGACTGGACAGCAAAACCAATCAAGCAAAGAGATACAATCTTCCAAATTTTTTACTTCTGCAGGTTTGCACAGTAACCTACTGTACGGCTGTATAACATTGACAAAGTTCTTCAGTTACAAAATGTAAAATAACAGGGTACAAAAATAAGCACTTTAACTGCTTTAATTCTGCTTACCATGTAAGCAAAAGAAGGGGTTTTATCCCTCACTGGCTTTTAGACCAGACTATTGCTTCCACAGGAAAGCACCACGATGTGCCAAAGCCTGGAGCCTGACATCTGCTGCCAAATTGCAGTGAACTCCCCAGGGCTCCCAGAGTTCACCAGGGGCCAGCAGAGGCATAGCAGTTCTGCCATTTGTGGCACAACACAGACCAGAACCAACAGCACAGCACATCCTCCCTCCTCTCTCCCCAGTTCCCCTTTTCCCCATTATGAAAGCTGGCTGTATACGGATAAATGCAATCCATGCTTAGGACCCTCCTCAAGTTCAATCTTAGTCATTATCCCAAGCCAAACAGCAATCAAGCATCTTCTGAGCACTGCAAGATCAATTCATAACTGATCACACAGCACCAGGCAGGATTCATCATGCAGTGTACTTTTCCTCCCCCTGCTTCTTTGCTTTGTGGTAGTGGTTGTAATCATTATACAGATCCTTGAAGACCTGCCTCACACCTGCTGGGAGAGATGCATTTAAGAACTTGATGTCCCGTTCAATGCAAAGGTCAAGGATGTGATATATTCCCTCTGTGAGATGTGTCTTCACAGCTGGATGCAAAGTCACCTGCAAGAAGAACAAAATTGCCTTAAACTTGAAGACAGAAAGATAAGACAACAGCATTTCCACAGTCAGTATACATTAAATGCTGACAACATTATCCTTTGCACGAGACCATCTGGAACAGCCCATTAGATAAAATCCAAGATTTTGACTTGTGCAGTATTTTCCTGAATTTTGCAAACATGTTTTGCAAAACAAGCACAGCCCTTGCAGTAAAATCCACAGGAGTACTATACACATTGCTGAGGTGGCAAAGACACCAATCATCCTGGAATCACATGGACACTCCTCAGTACACCAACTCTAATTAAAAATCCCTAAAATGCTTGCCTTGGATTACACAGTTCAGTAGATTCTGTATGTCCCGTATAGGCTGTATGCTATTATGTCAGTTTCAAATGAGCACTTCATTTACATTGGGTAGAAACAATTTTAACTTATCACTTAACAATTTCATATTTATCTAACAAATTTTTTCTGAGTACTTCAATGTGCACGCCTTAATAGAAGAAGCCTTCAAAAATCTCAGAAATGTACATTTCCTTAATCTGTTTTAACACCAAGAATCAGGTACCTTGCCTGAAGTCATGCAGAAAGTTGGAGGAATAGAAGAAATTACTCAGGACTCAGCACCCTGCTCCTGACATTATCTCTGCTCAACCCCACAACCAGCAGAACTGCCACTGACAACCAGGAACATCAGCACTGACTCTGGAGCCCTCTGCTGCTCTAGGCTAATTGAAATTTGTCCTGCGCCCACAAATCACTTGCTAAATACTTCACTGCCCAAGACAGTGCTGGCCTCTGGCGTTATCGTGTTATTTTTGCTGCAGAACCATGTCTTATCTTTGCTGAATCCCAAAATTAGCTTTATGCCTCCAGATGTGAGCCTCTGCACTCCAGGCATAATGAAAATCACATAAAAAGTCGTCATTAAAATTCAGGCCTCTTTATTCCTTAGGCAACTAATAAACTTTCTCCTAATGAAGTGCACTCCTCATCACTGTGACAGGCTCCCGCTCTCTTTCTGCCCTAAATGTGGAACAGCTAATATGTTTTGTTAGATCCACTAACATAGCAGGGAAAAACATATAGCAGGCATTAAGGCACATAAGACTTCCTTTAGATCTGTGACCCTAAAGAGTTTGCATGAGCAAGACGTTGTAATTTTTCCTTTCTCTGTCAGTTGATCAATTGTTTTGTTTACAACAGATGCTATTTCTCCCTGCACTGTACAATACAGTTGGAGAACAGCTGAGCATCACAGCTCCCAGTGAATGCACTGGGCTGGGTTCTCCCTTCCTAGGGCAGAGGAATAACTGCAGAGAACAAGGACAGGAAAACCCACAGCTATTGACAATATGGACCAGATAGCCCACTTAGGATAAGCAGCTATCTCAGAGCTGCAGTTGATGAAACCGCATCCCTCACATCACAAATTCATCTGGACCCAAGCCTTATTTGGGCCATTCTTGCTTTGCAGTTTCCTATAAACACCAATAACACCATGGGAAGCAGAGCCAAAGATTTAAACAGCTGCCACCACTGGCTGGCAGTTAATTATACTTGTAAGTGGTTTATGGTCTATACAGTTAGCACAACCAATTTGTCAAGCATTACCGAGTTCTTGATGTGAGACATTAAATGTGTGAAGAGGTATTCCACTATTGCTGAATTAAGCAACAGCTCATAGGCAACAAGCAGAAAGCACTGCCAACAGTATGAAAGAGATGCCACCCACGCCAGTAAAGAATCTTTCTAGATTAATACAAAATAATTTGTGGTATAAAGAGGAAGCACTGAGGGAGCTGTTACACAACCACTTTAGGGGTAAGTGACAGCTTAGGCCAGCAGCTTTCATCAGTTCTAGTTCACAGACCCTTAAAAGGGTTCCAGTAAGTGTGCAGATGCCTACAGAAAGACTTAAATCTACTAACATGGTTTTCTCAGTTATCTTTGATGGACCCACAGGGTCTTCATATCACAGGGAGAAAGCCACTGATCCTGACTCGGAAGAGGTGAATGGTTAAAAGAGCTTTTCTCTCTCTCTGCAGAGCAACATGAAAGATGTGCACATGCCCCATTTAAGACAGGCATCTGAGGGCCCTCTTTCCTCTGATATCCATCAATTCTCTGCAGTCTAATGAGCAAATAAATCAACACCTACTTGTGATCTATCTATTCTGTCAGACAGAAAACACTCCTTTGCCACAGTGTCTGGTGGCTCACTACACCAATTTCCCCTTCCACACCCAAAGGTTCCGTGCATACATTACTGATCTGTGGTTTCAGCTATCATCCATCACTTTCCATTTCCCAGTGAACATCTTGCACAGAATTTTCCTAGATGTCTCATGAGACTATGTACCCCTGCTAATACTGAGACAAGTGTCCTTTCAACTTAAAAAGGTCGTTTGACAATTCAAGTCAGGCTTTTATTCAGTGATGACCAGATTACAGATTCACAGATGGCTAAAGGGAACAGAAGCTGTCTTACCAACAATTTTCCCTTTGCTGAACTACTACATTCACTATGTAAACAATAACCAACTAACCAGGAACAGTAAATAATATGGCTAAATCTGATATCTCCCATTGTTTTGCTCCCCCATTTCACCCCCCACCAAAAAAAAAAAAAAAAGAAAGAGAAGAGGCAACAGAGAAGGTAGAGAAGTTTAACCCCTGTAATAACCTTCACGGTTAGTTACAGTGTTACACCACAATCCTTCAGTAACACAGCACTAGTTCAGATTTTCTTTTTGAAGAGGGCCTTAAAACAAAGACTACATTTCCTTTCTGTATTTCAGCCCATGCCCAGGCCAGAACCACAAATAATCAGTTTGCAGTTACTTGCAACCACAAGCAGCATTCAAATCCTGGTGAAATCTACATCTATTGGGCTGAAGAAAATGACAAGCTGAAGTTACCTCTGGATGAGAGAAAACACTGATCTGGCTCTGGCATCCATAAGAGTAGAAGTAGTTGTTTTCAGTAAGGATCAGAATTATATCTTTGGTACATAAGGAGAATTACTGAAAAGCTAACAATTCTTGCCTTGGCAACATTTTTTAAATTCACTTAATCATTTACACTATATTAAAAGATTTTTTTTCCAGGAGAATCTCCCACCATTACTTTGCCAGATTTAAGTGCTAGCAGTCCTGGACAACTGAGACTATTTGGGAGATAAACTTAACTACCAGATGTATAAGGAAGACATTTTTAACAGTGATAGTGGCAAAACTCTGAAACATGTTGTCCAGAGAGGTGGTGGATATCTCATCCCTGGAAACATTCAAGGCCAGGTTGGATGTGGCTATGAGCAACCTGATCTATTTCAAGATGTCCCTGGCCATTGCAGAGAAGCTGGACTAGATGACCTTTAAAGGTTATCTTTCAACCTTTTAACCCAAACCATTCTATGATTCTGTGAAGAAAAGCAACGCCCAACGCGGCGCTAAAACAAAACAGCTTTGTACCTGGGCACTGCACTGTTTTACCTCTAAAGAAAAAAAACACAGCCCACATCTTTAGAAAATTCTCCAGGAGTTTCGTAAGAAAGATTCTCATGAATTCTTGCATAATACAAAAGCCTGGATCAAACCTGCATCTCCATGAGGTATAACAATTGTAACTTCACAAATTTTACAGAATTTAACAGAGTTGCCTTTGGAACAGAAAGTCCAGAGCTAGCACAATACTATGGCTCTTTCAAGATGGATGAGAACATACCTTCTGCAATTCAGTCACATAGTGAGCCACAATGAAGGCAGAAAACACAGTGAAGTCCTCCATTTCTGCAGCAATGTAAGTATACATCCGTTCCACCAAGTGTGCACATTTCAGTATCATTTCAAACTCATCCATGTTGCCTAAAACACAAATTGAGATGCAGCCTGGCATTTGAGGTTCAAAAACATTAGGGAAAAAACCCCAAAGAATCATTCAGTCTTCCATGATCCTTGAACAACATGAGGCCAAGGACAGCTTGCCTATTTTATCATCTTTTCTTATCAAGCCACAGCCAGAGGCCCCCCACAACACACAAAATACATCTCTCAGAGTGGCTTCTTTGTAAGAGCATACTGATTCCAATTTCATGTGCACTGCAAGACAAAAATTACTTGTTATAGATGTTGAAGTGCTCACAACAGCAGTTACAGTCCCTTCCACAATTCAGTCCCAGCTAGCACTGTGGAGGAGAGAATGAGGAGACAAGAAAATTGTATTCCCTGCCTAGAGAAAATCAGAAGATGTTTCTTAGAAACAGCATAGTAAGAAAGCTCTTTGATGAGTTCTATTATGTGGAATATAGCAGCAAAAGCTGCATCACTGGAGGTATCTAAAGTGAGACTGGTGAGATCAGCTGAGAATTAACTCAGTAGGCAGAGAATGAAGAGAGCTAGTACAAACAAGGGAGAAGGGAAATCCAGAAATTACTTCCATGTTATCTGTTACAAAAACAGAACAACCCTGCAAAGACAAACAGCATCATTTTCAGCTTGAGGATGCCATGTACCTTTGAGCTTCATGTGATGATTGCCTTATGCAAACACATTGCAGAAACAAGAAAACTCTCCAAATCTGGCACCAGTTTAACATACCTTTTCCTCTATCACTGAGCCTCAGCTAATATATTCCTCTACAATGAATAAATACACTTATATTTGCCCAAAGTTGTGGGCAACACATCAGCTGAAATAAATTTGAACATGGCACAGGCTGTAAGACATCAGCAGAAAGCTGGGATTCAATCACTTTCAGGCCATGAAGTCAACTTGTCTCAAAACTCCACTATTAATGACAGGGTATCTATGCCCTGACCATCTTAATCATTGTGGACATCACTGACTTGTCTACTTTGACTATGTAAACTTTTTAATAACTTCCAGTAATAAGTCTGTTTTTCCCCCTTCCTTTTAGGATATTTAATTACCCTTATTTCAAATCCTTGGCCATACAGATATATAATCTAATCCCAACTGATGCCTCAGATACACAGAGTTCTTATACTTAGCATAGAATGGTGACAGCTCAGCTCTGTAGTAAACATAGTCCCAATTTCAAAAAATTCCATTTAGTAGTATCCATTTGGGATTATAATTCACACAATGTTAGCATGAATCACTGGAGCTCACAGCCACCATGCTCGCAGACACAGGGGTTGATAGAAGAGCAGAAATTGAGCACAGTAAGCCTTACTGCTTCCTGTCTACTTGCCAGCCAGTCAGTGAAGAATAATTTATTCACCAAAAGCAATGCTGTCTGCATGCAGCACTCCAGGAACCCCAGTTATCCTCCTAAGCCCAAAACCACAAAGCTCATCCCCAGTTTTTCATAAAGGACAGGTAGGAATGACAGTTTCAATGCCACAGCTAGGTTTTGAGGACTTTGTCCTGTTCAGTATCTCCCCATCTAAAGTATATACAGATAAAGTAAAGGTGGAAAAGATATGGTACCTCTGTCACCTTTCTGACGCCCTTCATGCATGACAGAAACAACCAGACGATGGAAACTGCTCAGAAAGGATGGTGCTGCTTTCAACAGCACCTGAAAAACACATGAAACAAAAACATGTGAGAACACATAGTAGAGGGAGTGGAGAGGGTAGAAATTATCTTCTCATTCTGCACCCTGAGCCATTTGTGCTTCTAGAATCAATCACAGAAAAAGGAAGTGTTTTCTCCTAATGCAGCATCAGATACTCATACTGCCTACATAACAGTGTAGGCATAAGCAAAGCAAGACAGCAACTGAAATTATGTGATTTTGAGATTCCCAGCCTTTTAAATAACAATCAGTACAATGCACTTTCATACTATCAAAACAAAATATTTCAAAATCATATAAAAAATTTCTATCACTAATATGTTTTCTCTTTCAAATCTTTCCCCTTCACCCACCCCATCACAGATATACCTTTGGATGACACTGCACAATAGAGAAGAGCACTTCATGGACCCCCAGGAAGACACCATGATAGTCTTCTGTCTTCAGATGATCCAGAGGGACTGTTAGAAGAATGCTGAATGCCAACGAAACGTGATGTGGATTCACAAGAATCCCTTCTCCCTGCCTTAGCAGAGCTGCTACAGTCTCTAGAATAGGTATAACTATGATGGAGATCAGTGCCTGGTCCTGACAGGCCTCTTTGGTTTGCAGCTACAAGACAGGAAACAGACAATGAGAAATGCATTAACCACTTATCATTAGTTGGAACACCAGAGAACCCTAACGCTCTGACTGGAGTCAATGGAACAAGACCTGTGCTAGCTGGACTGGCAGGGAGACTCCTGCACCTGAGCCATTTTCATGCACTTGTGCCCTGCGTGAGGATTGATGCATTTCAAACACACACTGCTGTGAGCGTAACTGGAATGACAACTAATCCCCAGCACCCTGAAAACCAGCACCTCTTTGCACCTTTCACACAAACCAATGATGCAGTTCAGCCCTTTACATGCATGCAGACCTATCAGAAGGGGCAGAAACTGCAAGCTTATGATTCCCAGGCACTGCAGAACCAGCTGCTGATAAATTCTTGCCTACAGGTATCATCCCAAGAGAAGAAAAACCTACATCACTAGCTTTATATGCTGTAAAAATGAAGTGCAGGAAACTTGGCTTTGATTAGTTTCAGTTGTTTCCCTTCCATAATTCAGTGAATTTATATAATTACTTTTTTCTATAAGCACTTGTTTTGTTTTGCTACTGCTGGCTTCTGCTGCAACACATGGCTGATGGTTATCTTTTCCTTTGGACAGCAGGAAAGACAGGAGACAGACTCTCTACTCTGCGGTCTAACAAGTTTCTCCCAAGCTCTAAATTACACAGTGTAGTTCCATAAAATTACTGTGCATAATAAATGGATGAGCTGCACACTGCACTCACAGGAGATTTACTTGAGGAAGGAGGAGAAAAAGGGTCTACACAAAAACACTCAGATGAATCTGGCATGGATTTGTTTAGTTTTTGTTCCTGTGTGCCTCTGTGCACGTTAGCTGTACCCACTAGAGAGTCTAAGAGATAGGAGGGGTAGGTAATGAAGTTACAATGAAGAGATACTTACAGCTAAAGCTGTGATTATCTGTGGGCTGGCAAACCAGAAAGCTTTACCTTTGTCTCCACTTAATGGGCAGCTGAGCAACAATTTCGTTAGCGTAACAGCTGACAATACTTCCTGCAGAAAGCAGACGATCATCAGTCAGGGGTACAACGCACACTGGCTCCTTTCAAGTACAGGAAAGCTCTTTCAAGGTCAGTGGCACTTTTGAGCATTAACAGAGCCTTGACACATGAAAGGCCTCCCACCAATACCTCTCTTTGGAAATTGTGAAGAAAGCAGCAGCTCAACAGAATTCAATGCACTGAGCAGCGATGACCCAAATGTACTTTACGCCACATTTGCTTCACAATAAACTTACTGTACAAAAAAGCTTACATGACTTTTAAGAAAGGAAAGCCTCCTCATACAACTGCCACTAGATAACAGAGGGAAGCAGAGGCAATACAAGGATACCAGTACACTATAAATTAAGAATGCTGCTTTTGGCAGCAGAGTTTTTTTAATTGCTAGTTGTTTATACAGACTCATACAAGAAGCATATTGCAAGCTACATTCAGGTGGCAGGAATGATCTGTACAGTTCAGGAATTCCAGATACACTTTCAAAAAGATGCATCAAGAATTGACGCAGCACATCTGCCTCTCTTCTGACAAATAAGACAGGGCCAGATAATCTCACAAGTTTAATCCAATTGTCATTCTCAAATCACTGGGCTTTCTATGGAGCATACAGCAGACTCTTTTTGCCAAAAGTGTTCCGTACATCACCACTGGTGCTTAAGCTGCTCTGAAGAAGGGCACATAATTTAAAAAGATACTGAGTGCTATCTGGGTATTGTTGAGTAGCCTTTAGAGCAACAAGTACTGAAAGCTCAGGCGCAGTTTTGGTTTTACTTAAAAATGCCAGCACTTCTAAAAGTGCCTTTAACCTTGTAAAAAAGAGCCACACACAAATGTGGCTCTTTTTTACAAGGTTAAAGGCACTGACTGCTGGCATCTGTTGTGCAAGAGCTCTGAGCAGCAAGTAGGAAAGAGCTTTCAGCATGGCCTGTAAGACCACAGCTGTGTGATTTCTATTGACAATACACGGACTCAAGACTGCTGAGTCCTTAAGAGGGACAGAAAAGTTTTTGAGTAGGTTTCCATGATCTTTCCACTTCTCAATTTATATACAGAACATAGCACAGTCAGATACATTTATCCATGTAAATTAATTTGACCTGATCACTGAACATAAAGCAGGAAGAACAAAAAAATATTTAACAAATCTTATTCAGCCAACAACCTTTTTTTCAAGATACAGCAGACTGCAGAAGGAAGTTGACAACACATTAAGCTCATGCCTTACTTTAGCCTTCTGCTGCCAAATATTCCTCACTTCCAGTCCCTGCAGCACCAGCCTCATTATGGCATAGAACTCCTCGTCAGAGCAGTTTCCCAGCACCCGGACAAGCACCTCTGTCAGCTCCATCTCCGTACTTCGGATCACCTGCGTTGTAATTGCAGGACCTGCATATTCAAGAGACAAAAGGAATCAATTCCCAAGACAAGGACTTCCACAGGTAAGAATAGGGCAAACTGAAAATAAAACAGTTCTGGGGGTACCTTTTTAACACTCAAATACATAGAGGGCTTGATACTTTACCTTTCTCCCCACTAGTGCAATAACTTGATGATCTCAAGTATATCCTACCCTCAGGTTCACAGCAGTCATCATACCAATAAAAACTCTTCAGTAATACAGAAAGACTACACCAAAGCAGCTGCACAAGCCAAGGGAGCAGGCTAAACAAGCCACAGGTCTTTTCTACAAATGGTGACCAGAGATCCACCACAAAACATAAATGCATAAAGCTTTTTCTATGACTACTTAATGGCAATACAAACAGAGATCACAACTGTACTTCACTTAGCAGCAGTCTCCAAAGCAGGATGTGCACACCTCAGGGTGTGGGAATTATAAGTAAAATATCTTTAATACAAAAAGATATTTGAAACAGTGTTTACTTCATCTTTATCTCATGCCTTTTCTGTATGTATGCTTTATAATATACATAGTGGAGTAGCACATGTATAATTTATAAGTAACTTATATTCAGGCTGTGTGTTCAATTTCTTAGGTTTTTTTAATGATAGGTGTGTGCAATCAAAAATGTTTGGAGATCACTGCATCAGAGCATGCCAGTAATAAGTTTGACAAATTCCAGCAGTTTGAAGATGTCAAAGAGAACAGTTATTCCTGCTCTGTCTTCATCTCTCTTTCTGAATGAGACAATGTAAAGGAGCCATTAGGTCGCACAGCTGGCAGCAGAGGGTTTTCATCTAATTTCCAGCCCTGGCTCTTTATTTGGTGAGGATAAAGGAACCAACCTGCCAATAGCCTACAGAATTTTTCAGAATTACCACATGGTGTTCATCATCCATAACAGTTAGGTAACTTTCACTGTTCTATAAACTCACCTACCAGATACAAAAGCAGATGAGTATTTTACTCTAAGATCTGGCCTGGTGCAGATCAGCTGCTTCAGTGGTGCCTACTGTACCAATTACACGAGCAGGACACTGCACTTCAGCCCTACCTCCAGAAGTATTACCATATTCCAGTTACTTTCAAAATGTTCTACCAGGGATGAGTAACTTAGGACTGAACTTTATTAAGATGTTAACATCTCTCAGTTCATTACCAAACTAGATGGTGGCTGTGGTCCAGGTACCACAATAATGCCTCCTTGAAAATTTTCCTGTTATGCATTTAAAAAAGGATAGCCTGCTGTTTTAACACAAGTAAACAAATGCAGACTTTTACAGAAGCTGTATGCTTTGATAAATGGCTTTTAACTCGCAAAATTAGCAAAGGAAGTGGAGAAAGAAAGTTTTCATACCAGAGAGAAGCTTTTTTATAGCAAAAACAACCATGACTGCAGTTTCTTTTTCAGGATACAGCTCTGGCACAGAGCAGAAGACAGTCAGGAACTGTAATGCAAGCTGAAGGAACTGCAGATTACCCGCTGCACAGGGCAGCTCTTTCAGTATCTGAGAGTAAAACTCTTGGTACAGTTTAACACGGGGCCGCTTCAAAAACCCACTGGGCTCCTTCTGCCAGTCCTTCTTGACAGGATGGCTCAGATCTGCTTTGAGGAGAGTAGTGACAGATGGTATGAATGCCACAGGCAAAGGCTGGTTTGGGGTGCTACTCTGAAGCCCATGTTCAACAGTTCTGACCATCTGCAGAACCACTGGTTCCAACAGAGCACACAAACACATCCACAGAACGCAGCTTCTTTTCTGGCAGCTGCTGGAGGTGCAGTGTGACAACATGACAGAGTGTGGTGAATGCTGTGAGCAGCAACTGCTCAGCTGCGGGATTCCAGTTTTTCCAGTCTATGCTTTTGGCTGCACCTGTGTCTGGCCTGCAGCTCACCAGGAAAGACATGAACTTTTCCAAGTTGAGCTTCACACTTTGTCTTCTTTCAATAATCATCTGAAGAAAGTTTTCCAAAAACTCTTTGACTTCCTGAACATACTGTGCCCAAACAGGACCAGTCAAGACATCAGTGAAGAATTTGCAAGCTGTAAGCTGGGAGGTCATGACAGCCTCAAGAACATCGCTGGCATGTAACACCTTAAGAACAGAGTTGGAGTTCCTGCCAGCTTGCAGGCACCTCAGGAGGTGGAGGCAAGTACTTAAAACCTTCAGCAATAACAACTTGCTGCAAGAGACACTAGCCCTGGTATTAACTAGCAGGGACAGCAGCACCAGAAAACACCGAGTACAGTCAGATGGAAGAAAACTGTCTAATTTCAGGAGAGAAACAATTTCCAGCAAACCCAGGCATCTTTGTAGCTGATGTTCTTTCAGTATGACAGGGCAGCCATTTTTTGCTAACAATACTATACATTGGGCAACGTTCTCCAGTGTTTTCCAAGACAAGCTCAGCTCATCCTTCTGCAGTTTGTTTTCTGATGGTACTTCCAATGGGTCAACAGTTTTGCAAGAAGCCAGAATTTCTTCATGCCAAGGAATATTGGTCACAGACAGCTGCTGCAGTGGCAGATCTACTGAATCCCTGGTAGCAGTGGGCAGCACCATAGCAAACTGATGAATAAGATGGGTCAGAAAAGCACAGTGCAGGACCCTCATTTCTGGTAGAAGAGAGCTGTGGATCAAACCAAGGGTTATCTTTGCAATGCTGATGGAAGGCTCCTGGTCCGTGGCAGCTTCCTGAGCTTCAGCCAACATCAACGTTTCTAGAAGCATATTTGCAATGTAGTCTACATCTTTTAAGGAAATATATGGCAACAGGATGGTCAGGTTGGACATGATGAGGTGCCAGTGGGCTGTGGGGTAGCTAAGCTCAGTTATTGCGCTGATATCTCCATCCCACGGTTCAGATTCTCCTCTGCTCATGGTGGGTCTCCCAGACTCCAGGATGAAAGCTGCAGCATGCTGCAAGGCCTGTAGGTCAGCTTCGGTCTGCATTAACATCATCTTCATTTTCTGAACTGTGAGCAGTTCTAAGCAGTATTTACTAGGGGAGGCAAAACTACCTGCAAGCTCCATAACTCTCCTCCAACTCTGGTCCTTCACACCAGGCAGAAAAGCTGAAATGCCCCAGTACCTTGCAGCAGGTTCAGTAACAGCAGTTTCAGCTGCTGGAGACACATATTTACTGCAGCTAACACCAAACAGAGCATCTACCTCAACCCAAGTGTAAACAAGAAGGAGAGCAGCATCACTGGCCTTTCTTAGCCAAAGTTCTGACTTTTCTCCCTCTCTCCTAGGAGCCTGCAGCAGCTCCATCAATGGCTGAATTATTCCCTTCTGTATGTTTGCCATCAAATGCTGAGTGCGAAGCACCACAGGGGAAGGAGTGACATCATCCAGGCTCCTCACGTTGAACAGAAAAGCATGTAGGACTGAGCACACTGACATCAGCTTCAAGGCCATGTCAACCGACCCTTCAACAGCTGGAATGATAAGGGTCTGGCATTTCTCCACGAAGAGACACAGAATGTCCAGAATCTGGTTGGGTGGCAGTTCAAGAAGGCACTCACGAAGCTTTGCTGTCAGGCCAGCTGAGAAGACAGGCGGCCTCAGTTCATCAACAGCTGGCCGGCAAATGACTGTCAGCACCTCTTCAAAGAGCCGGGGGAACTGCCTCAGCTTGGAGTAGATCTGGAATATGGTGCTGATGAGAGCCTCCTGCGGCTTCTTTGTACGTGGCTCAGAGGCCTCTGCATCAATCCAAGCTGACGACACCAAGTCATCCAGGTCTGGCTCTACTATAAGGTGGTTTAATGACATCAGGAGTTTGAGACACCTGAACCAAGCAGGGATGGAAGCTTGGGAGTGTGTCAGCAGCATCTGTGCTAGCTTCCTGTAAAACCCAAACTGCACCTCCTTGTGCCGGATACGGTCACTGGCGACATTATAGATGTCATTGCTGAGCACCAAGTTCAGAAGCTGCTCCAAAGCAAGCAGTTCCATGCTCCAGTCCACAGGGAAAAGCCTATCATTCTTCCCCTCCTCTTGCAGGTCAGAGAGCCTGAGACAGCCAAAAAGCCTGCTGAGCATGTGGAAACATACAAGGTGGTTTTCTGCCTTACAGTACGAGTCCAGAAAGAGTTTATATAGCAGGGACACCGAACCAGCCACAACTGCTCCGTGGAGGGCAGGTTCACACAAGTCACTGCCCAGCTTGGTCTGCACAGTGTTGACTGGTAGCAAAAGAGTTTTCCAAGCTCCCTTCTTCTTCTCCTGGGATTCCTGCTCTGACAGCAGCTCTTCTTTGTAGGATGAGAAAAGCTCAGGCTGAAATAACCCAGCCTGCAGCAAAGTCTCTATTTGGCTTCGTATTTCTCTGCTCAGGTGCTGACACACATGGTTATCATCCGCTTGTGTCCAGCTCCTCACAGTCAGCAAGTGCCTCAAGAGCAAACATGGCTGGAGCAAGTGACTTGTCACTCGCCCAAACACACGGTTTGGGTTGGTTTGCTGCCTCTGGATCAGGAGGTACTGAGCAAAGGTAAGATGGAGGACGTTGAACAACTGGGAGCCCACAGCATTGTCAGAAGCCAGCTGCTGACATGCCAGCTTGGACAGCTTGCTGAGGAGATCAACCAAAAGCTCACACTTTGCTGTGTAAATGATGGACAGTGAAGGAGTAGAAAGGATGCCACTGGAGCAGCTCAGCACAGTGCCAATGTTCTGCTGTGTTTTCTCAGAATAGGCCTCTGATAACCTTTTGTTTATGATCTGAAAAAAGAAACAAAAACAAACCCCAAAACCAGTCAATTTAGCATACAAAGACAAAGCCCATCATAATGAACCAACAACACCTCCTGTGAGCTGTGGCTGCAAGCAAGGGGGATGTGCCAACAGCTGCTGCTGGGCCTCTCACATCACAGGTTTCAAACTAGAAGCTCCACTGTCCTTGCATTTGTTTGCAGCACCAGGTAAGTAAAGAAGCCCTCATGCACGCTACGGGCAACAGCACAAGACTATCCGTACATGATACTAATAGTTCATCCTGTAGAAATGGAGTAGGGGTAAATTTCTTCCCTTCTTGAATGGTCCCCAAAATTACACTCCCAACAACAACAAACCTATACACAATACACATCCCTGCTCTGATACAGGGAGCTTATTTAGTAAGAATTTCTATGACTAAATATCATCCTTTTATTTGAAAATGAGACAGTTTCTGGTCCTGATACCTGGAATGTGAAGGACTGTTCTCTTCTTTCTTTGAGGGATAAATATTTCTAGAGAAATGACGTTGCATTTCTCTTCCTTTTCTCAAACTTTATGTATATTTCCCTGCTGTTTTCTCCTTCAATCCACTTTTCACTCACTCCCTTTTCTCACCTTCAGATAATGTCTGCAAACAAACTCAGTAACAATTTACAAATCTGCATCTATTTTGTTAAAAACCTTACCTGTCTCCATACACCTTATTGTGGATGGTTCATCTCCTCAGCTGCAACAGTGATGGACTAAAACAGACCCTTAAATTCTTCGCACTGGACCCTCTACCACCTCTGTCCTTGGTGTTCGGGGTACCCTGACCTGTACCTCTGACCTGATCTTCACCCAGACAGGTTTTCACAAGTAGACCACATTTAAATATGCCACACTTTCTGCTTAACATCTCTGAAGCCCAGATTTCATCCAACCAATTCTCCATACTTCACAGCTCAATTTCTACATGTAAAGACAATCTTTTCTTGCTTCCCTTCAATCTGATCAAAACTAAAAGGATCATTTTTCCCAGTCATTTTCACTGCCTTTGCAGCCACTCACTAATTCTGACATTTTTAACCTTAGCACTGCACCAATACAAAATGTATTGCAGGACAGAAACAGAGAAACTTTCAGTACAGGTCCTGTAAACTATCAGATTAATACATATTTCATGCAACATCTGACACTGTGAGGAACAGTCAAGTACTGAAAGAGATACTTATTGCTATCCAGAATTTTTCCAGATATCCACAGTCATAGTTACCTCTGCAACTGAAAAACTGAGACCAACTGTCTTCCCACTCTTTAAGAGATCCTGTAGTCTTTTACTATGGATAACATTGTCAAGATATGCCCAGAGTTTTTCAACAACTTCATCCTCCAGTTCATGTTTCTTGTTGTAGTTGGAAACCAATGCCTGGCTTACCCAATCGAGTAAAACCTGTTAAGAGAAGGGAAAACAAGAAATCTTTAACAAACTCCAAACAAAAACAGGACAAAAGCAGTACCTCCTCACAGTTACAGCATTTGTGCATTGGGAACTGTGCTACATCCAAGCAGAACAGCCTCTGAGTAAGCAGAGAAGTCTGCCCCCAAAGGTTTCAATTCCTAAGAGCTTACACTGTACACCAAATGTTGGACCTGTGCTTGCATGTAGCATCCCAAAGCAGCTTTCAGGAGTAAACATCTTTACTCTGACAACATTCTAATTTTAACAGTTGATACTGGTTGCAAATGTAGTCTTTTAAATCAGTGCTCAGAGAATCAGCTGGTTTTCACTTTCTGACAGCAGCTATTCCACTCACATCCTTCTCTTCATATGTTTAAATTCACTACCTAGAAATTCAGGCCTAGCAATTTAGATGGGTGCAAACTGGAAAACATTGAAATCTACTAATTACTGTTTTAAAACTGAAGTTCTAGTGTATGGCTAAGTTTAATATTTTAAGTAATCCAAATAACAAGAAGCTGAAACACAGATCTCAGATGTGCAAACTCTAGGCCTGAAAGTACTACCAGGGCTGGAGGAACAGGACCAGACACCCCTAACCCAGGGAAACATTGCACAGAACCTCAGCAAAGAGGGTCAAAACAAAAGACTTAGGAGACATGTGGGTGGGTTCCACGAAGTGTGGGTTCCATTAAGAGAAAACCAAATCACCCTCCAAGCAGCAGTCCATGAATGCACTGCGTGTTCTTTGCTCATGCACAGCAAGTTCTGAGCACCAAAGAACACACACACACACACAGCCTCAGTCAGTCCTCCCATCCTCAAGTTCTTGTTTTTCACTACGCCCAAAAGCATCTGACTTCGGAGCATCCTGTACTGGACATAATACCAATGGCAACAACAGCTCTAAAGACAATGACTTCTCGTGTCTCTGGGAAACAGAACACAGGCACTACCCTCTCTAAAATAAAGATTCTTCCATCCTGCACGAATGCAGGGCTTTGTGCTGAAGCTACCTGCAATATGTTGTAATAAAAACATTTCCTGTAACGACAAAGAAATCAAAAGCTGATCACAATCCTAAACCAGTGCTATATTTACAGTGCTAACCACTAGCTAGAAGCTAGATATGGATTTTAACAACTGATTCATCCACAGCAGCAATCCACCATCGGTATTTTCTTCTTTGATCACTGTTCACCACTAAAAAGTACTCACTTGCTCCTTATTAGGCAGAACGCACTGGTGAGAAATCCACGCGAACCGGGCTAGCTTGAGTTTGTCCTCCCAAGAAGTCTTGGCGCTTTTGAGCTTCAGGTAAATCCCGGAGTAGATGGCTGCCATGGGGGCGGCACGTGGGTACAGCGAGGAGGCAGACCCGCGTCTGGAAGAAACGCCGAGCAAGGAGAAGGCGGTCGGACGGACGGGCAGCGGCCCCGCACCGGGCACGCACCCGGCACTCACGCACGTGGCACCGCTCGGGGCCCGAGCGCCCCTCCGCCCGCCCGCCCGCCGCCCACGGCCCCGCTCCCCAGCGCCCACCTCTCCCCCACCAGCCCCCGGTCCCACTCGCCTTCCCCTCCGCTCGCAGGGCCGTCAGTGCCCGCTCCCCGCTCCCGGTACGGTCGGGCCCTGCCCGCCGGCCTCCGTCCCCGCCAAGCCGCTCCAGCCGAGCGCCGAGCCCGGGAGGCGGCGCGCTGGGGCGAGCCCGCGCCCATTGGCGGCCAGAGGGGCGCTTGCGCGGCCCCGGCCCCGCTCCCGCCCGCCCCGGTGTGTGTCAGCCGGGCCATGGAGCGGCCGCCGCCGCCCGCCGGGCCCCGGGCAGCACCGGCCGCGCCACCGGCACCGGCCCGCAGGGGAGGCGGCAGCGGCGGCGCGCCCGCCGGCAGCGCCCGGCTCCGCTGGGTGCAGTGACAGCGCCCCCCGGCCGCGCCGGCCCCCGCCTGCCTCCCGCCGCCTCCCGCCGCCTGCGATGCTCAGTGAGTGGGGACCGAACCGGGGCCGCGGCCCGGGGCCCGCCGGGGGGGCGCGGGGGGCGGGGCCGGTGACGGGAGCAGGGCCCGGGCGTCCCGCGGGCCGCCTCGTGGCGGAGGCCCGCAGGCCCGGCGCGGCCGGCGGCTCCCGGCAGCTCCCGGCAGGCCGGCGGGGGCACCTCGGGCACGGGCGCGGCCCTGGGGCAGCCCCGGCTGCGGACGGGCCGGGCGCGTGCCCTGCGCCCAGCGGTCGCGGGGGGCCTCTGGTCGTGATATCCTTCTTTCCCTTGGAAAGTGCGTGGGTTTAGTAAGCCTCTTCTTATCGCGCCATCTCTCTTCCCTTTTCTTTTTTTTTTTCCTTTTTTTTTTTTTTTTTTTTTTAATATTGACAGGAGAAGGCTTTAACTTTGGCGTCCCTTCAGCGAGCGCCCTTCGGCCCGCGGAGCAGCCCCAGGACGGGCGCGGGGCCCCGCAGGGCTCCCGGCCCCGGTGACCCCGGCAGGGCCCACAGGCCGGCAGTGCCGGTCCCGCGGCTCCGCTCGGCCCAGGAAGGGCCCGGCGGTGGCGGAGCCCGAGCCGAGGTGGTGTGAAGTGGGTTGGAGGAAAGCGTGTCCCGCAGGTCCCGCCGAGGACATCGGTGAAGCGCTGCTTGGCACCGAGTTGGGGCCGCGGGGGGGTCGGGGGAAAACAATGTGGAATTGGCAAAGCGTCATTCGTGGATGGTGAGCCAGATCTCGGTCCAAATGCAAATGGATTCATGCTCTTTTAAAATCACAGCTGTTCCCTCTCTGCCTCTTCGCATGAATGCCACTGCTCAGGCAAAAGCCTTCTCCGTAGTTCCTGCGATCCTATTTTCCTATTTTGCGCCACCACCATGCTCTCCAAGTCAACTTGTCATGTTTACTTGCCTGTTTTTGTGAATTGCAGCTGCTGCATGTGCGACATCCCCTGGCTTTTAGTTCATTATCTCCATATCAGTTTATCCTTATCTCGTTTATTCTGAAATTTTGTAAATTTCAGATTATCCTAATGTCACAAAATTAAAAATTGAGACCTGTTATTGTTGGTAGGCCCCACATTTCACCTGCAGTGATAAAGGATAAAAGATTACTCTTTGCTGTTCACAGCTGAGGCCGGAGACAGAGTTCTTATTAGAGAATATTCAAAAGATGCTATTGTTTTATGCTTTTATTAATTTGGGGGTTGGGTGTTTTTTAACTTAGCTCTCTGATGCTCACAGGTCTTTCCTCAGTCTGTTGGAAGAAAGAGACTGCTGTCCCAGTGTCAGGACAGGAATACAGAGTCTTTAAAAGCAGTGTTTCCAGTGCTAGTTTTTGAGTTCTTTTTAGTGTGTCTGTACTGGGATTATTTCAAGGCCGTGGAATCTGCCTAAACCTGTACCTGAAATGTAGCATAGGCGGGAAAATAATTTCCTTGGCCCAATGCTTAGTTCACAACTAACTTCCAGCTTTTCCAGGAAGGAGGAATTTGCAATGTGTTTTGTGTTATTAGCCTCTGCTCTGTTCTTTTTTTCAGTAGTTTTGGTTCCTCAAAAAAAATTACCTTAACCTTTTATCAGTGCTCCAGTTTGGAACACTGCAGAAAATGCTGCATTGTAGCTCTGCATTCTCACAATGTGATCTTCTTTCTTTCTTACTTGTTTTGCTTATCAGTAAAATTAGTTAGCAGCATTAGTATCTATTATTCTCTTTGGTTGTTCGAGAAGAATGAGACAACTGGGACTTCTGAACAATTGTTTCAAGCTTTATGCATTTTGTGAACAGGGAACACTATATGCTTTCAGTTTATTACATATTTTGGAGATTATCCTCAGTTATGAGAGCTAGAATTTTAAAATTGATTGGAAGTTAAAAATGGCAGGCTTGTCCTTTTATGCCTTTAAATTCTGCATCATTGACCTGTTGTGAATTGGTGTAGCTTGGATCTTGAACCAGCCTGACAGCATTTTGGGAGGCCATTCTTATGTTTATTTTATGTTACACTCTAATTTTGATAAAAGGCTCAATAAAGAATATTTGTGGGAGCGTTGGTTTTGCTCTTGCACTTCTCCTGAATGCTCTTCTTGCCTCAGTGACATTGTTCTTTGTAATGCTGCGTGTGAAGTATAAAGGCAAAGTGAAGGAAGAAGCAAAGAGCTGAAATTAGAGTATGGGTGACTGCTGTTTCTGATGCTAATGGGTGTTTCTTGATGAAGACACATTTCCTTAAGGGTTGTGTCACCTGGGAGTAGGGAAAAAAATCTCCTTGAGGTACTGCTAACATCCCCTACTGTGACTGCAGGGGGGAGTACACAGAGGAGCAAGAAACTGTACAGATTGCATAAATACCTCGGTTTTTGCATAAATGCCTTGGTGTGGACCTGGGCAAATCACTTGCACATGAGTCCCTGCAGCTGGCTGAAATGCAGAATGGTAGCAGTACCTTGTGAAGCTTAGTTAAGGGTGTTTTGTAGGAGGGTGCTATGTTGCTGGTCCATCCTTGGGTCCATTCCGCTTGGTGGTCTTGGTAAGAGTTCTGTCTTTGCTACAGTCTTGTGCAGCAGAAGTGTTACACTTGAGACAGTGTCTTCTTTAGAATTAACTTCTTTAATTGCAGGGAAGATGAAAAGGAAGTTTGCTTTTGCAGTGAAAGAAGGTGTTGAAAACTTTTTATTTTAATGGGTCTATCTGAAAATGCTTTGAAAACTCCCACCTGTTGATGCCCCTTCCCCACGCTCAACAGTTACTTAACCTGTAGGAACAAATGAGAATCTTTTTAAGGTTTTCACCAGAGCGTGTGGATTTGCAATTCCACATATCCATTGAAAGTGAGCTGTTGCTGGAATCTTGCATCCTCATCCACTTGTACCTAACTGCACAGAATGGTTATTTTTCTAACAAGTGGAATAAGCACTAAAGTGTGCATGTACATTTATTAGGAAAAAAAAACTCATTTGTATTTTTAAAGCTGTCCTTTTGTTAGAAATAATGGTTCTTACAAAAGGAGGAAGAGCATCCTTGTCTGTATCAGAGAGGTTGAGTTTCATCAGATTTAGCTGCTCAAATCAGGAAGCACTAGCACTCAGGAAACATTCATGCCATTGGTAGTGGGGCTGTGAGGTGTTGAACTATCTCCAGGCAGGCTTTACCTGGTGTAGGAAAAAACCCCTGTGGCTTAGTTGTGCTTTATTTCAAGCCTTTCAGGTTATCTAAACTTGTGTGTAAAGTCGATGGCTACTATGAAGGATTGGTGCAGTCAGTGGCTACGCAAATAGCAAGGGAGCTGTAGCATTCATCTTACTGAGGTTCCTTTATTACAAGCCAGGGGCTAAAAGGTAGCCTTGGGCTCATTTTGATTTTGAGGTACTTCCAAGCGGTGTTTGTGAGGATGGGTTCCTAAATGTATTAAAAAAAAAAAACCTTCAAAAGATTATTTCTGTTTCAAACTTCTGTAAGAGGGAAGCCTGGATAGGTCAAGGCAGATGATAAAGAAGGCTCTGCTTTTAATTTCCCTCTTTTGGCTCTAATCTTTAAGTTCAGCCAATAAGCTTTTGCTTCTTGGACTCTCCAAACAGATTTGCTATATAAAGCGTTATGTTTCCAGAATTTCCATCCTTGTATGTTAATTTCTCATTCCACTGAATCTTCTGGAGTTTTTTGTTGGTTATCGAGCAGAGGAACCAGAAAATGACTGAAGATTACTCAAACTGCTGCTGTCAAAACTGAAGGAGAGATATTCCCTTTTTATGAGCTGTTTTTAACAAAAATGCTTCAGTTCACCATTGCGGTTTTAGTCCAGAATCCTCAAAACTATTTTTGATTCCTCTGTGAAATCAGTAGAATTAGGCAGCAGAATATCTTCAGGGATCTACAAAATGTCTGGGCCATAGTACTGAGAGGCAGATCCCTGAAGGTTCTGTTTCATAACTCCGCAACAAAAACACAGAGATGTTTGTTTTCTCTCAGTATCAGTGCAACTACAGTCTTAAGTTGATCTCAGGTTGCCCTGTAAGAGTGTCATCACCTCTTTCTTTCCTTTTGAGGTCATGAAACGCGTACGCACAGAGCAGATTCAGATGGCAGTGTCCTGCTACCTCAAGCGCCGTCAGTATGTGGACTCGGAAGGTCCCCTAAAACAAGGGCTGAGGCTGTGTCAGACTGCTGAAGAGATGGCAGCTAATCTCACAGGTAATCCTATCGTATTTTCCATGACTACATCTTGGCAGAGTTGTGAGCACATGTGCTGGCAGCTATATGAATTTGTCTGCACAAGTGGATATTTCTCCTTTTGAAATTAAGAAATGTCTCATTCTTAAGTTGGTGTGAATTATGAACTTTGGAAGACCGAAAATGTGGGTGGAAGTGTAACAAGGTGACTTCATAGTCAGTGAAACATCAGGCTGAAATACCATGTGAGGGTAGTGAAAAATGCATATGTTTTATCCCAAATAATGTGAAGTCTGGTGAGTAGTGGTGCTTTGGAATGAAAGGGAGAAGAACCTAGATGAGAAAGGAAGTACAAGCAGGAAATTCTGTTGTACCTTTGTACTCCAGCAGAGTTATATCATGTGAAATTAAAGTGATAGGGCTGTGTCTTTTTCTGGCATAGTCAGCTTTGTAGTTATGAGAGATCTGCTCTTGTCATTTGGGGAAAAAACCCAAAACCTTCAGTGGATGAGAAAAGGCATGGAGGGAGATAAACTTTCTTCTCTTTCTTAAAGACTTCTGAATCCTGCCACACTGCTTGCTTTCCAAATTGTGTCTGTAACAGTTGTCATTGTAATTATTATTTTTGTTTCAACAAACTCTGCTGCTGCTTGAGCACACAGAAGTATTGGAAGGATGAAAGCTATGTGGATGTTATAGAGATTAAATTTATTTGTAAAAGTAATAGAAAATACTGGGCTGACATTTTGGGTAAAAAAGCAAGGAGAAACTTTTTTCCCTCAATGAAACTGCTTAGATTATGACAGTATCTCAGACGAAGGGGAGTGGTGGAGTTACTTGTAATATGACTTAATTTGGCAAAATATTAGTGGCTATTTAACTGTGTTTGTGGTTAGATAAGACTGGATGCAGGAACAGGTAAAATACTTTAAAGGCATTCCTTACCTTTACGTCATAGTACTTATCATTTCCTTGCTTTTTTCAGCCTAACTATCAGAAGTTTATTACAATCCCTGAAAAAGTACTGGGGAAGATGGGGAAAGAATGAAACCAAAGTAAACTGCTGAATTGTTTTTCAATAGGAGATTTTTTTTGTGAGAAGTGGGTAGAAAGGTCAGTGTCAAAATGTGCTCAGAATGTGATACCAGCCATATAAGGAGGACACAGAAGTGTCTGAAGTAGTGGAGATGAACTGGATTACAAGCCCTTGCATGAGCACAGGCACCTCATGCAAGGAAAAAAAATTCAATAAAGAGTGTGAATGAGTGTATGTTTACATTTTGCCTTTTAACTATCACAAAATATTATTAGTAAATTTCATGTCAATCTGTATCCTCTTGCCAGTGCATGGTTTTTGTAGATGGCCATTGAGAATTTAGTAATCAGTTTTCATTAGAACTGAAAATGGGCTGCTCTCATCTGTTCAGCTGCTTGCTACTTGTCAGATGTACTTGCAGTGAGCTGTCAGTAAGCATTCTGCAGTTCCAGCAGTGGCTGTTAGAAAAATGTCTGTAAAAGTAAACCCAAGCCTGTTACTTAATCTGACAACAGATGCTGAAAATACTTTCTGCTGCAGTCATTTTAGTTTTGCAAACTGAGTAAAAACTGAGCAGATTGCAAAGCCTGCAGTGCTTTATTTTGGGGAAAGTGATCAAATGTGTTTTTCTGAAGATGTTTTTGCTTTTTCCTTTGCAAAGCTCACGTTGTTTTTTTTTTTTTATGTTCAGCTCTATTGTTTGACTTTTAAATTAACTAGCCTGTGTGAATGGGAGACTTGGAGGCAACCTCAGAAGATGATCTGGTACAACCTTTTCTGTGGGAGAGGGAGCCCAGATGAGATTATCTAGAATTCTGTCTGATTATATCTGCAGTAAAATATAGCACAGAGCTTCCTTGTGATTATCCTATATTTCTCTAGAAAACAAGAACAATGTCTGAGGACAGAGTGAGTGACCAAGGAACAGGTTCATCTAATACTGCCCATAGCACTGTTAGCGCATATGAGTGTCTGAAATAATGTACAATTATACATCATCATACTCACCTAAAATAGGAATCAGTTGCTGTTACACAATATTTAGCTGGAACACATGTGTTAGCTGGAAGCAATTCTGCTGGTAGCTAACTCACAAGACCAGGAGGGTACTGTCCATATCCCTGAGTTAGGAGTGAGCTCCTTTGAATTTCCTATCAGGTTGCATAGCTGGCCACACTTACTGGATTTGGAGGAGCAGATATTTCCAATAGATATTCTTATGGCCAATGGGGAAGGTGGAAAAGAAACTATGGTAGGTTTATTAACCTAGCTAGTGTTTTACTTCTACCAGGTGGAAAATGTGCATGAAATTTTACTCTTGTTTTGGAATCAGTTGACTTCTTGATCCTTTTTGCAGTTCTCATTGGTTTAAAGTTTTGGGAAGGCAAAGAATTAGAATTTGTTAGAACTGTCTGGTATGTAGGGTTAATTTAGCATTTGCTGGATGGGAATGAGCTCTAGCATCATTACTGAAAGCATAGACCATAATGTTTGCCCGGTCAGACTGTTTCAGGACAGATAGTCAGAGATGATACTCCACCTTCTGAAGCATGAAGTACACCTTAATTTTGGAATTAAGTTGCTTATGCAGAAAAAGTTGTGCCCTGAAGAAAATATCTCATAAAGTCTAGGCCAATGAGTTGTGCTTGCATAGCACGAATAAAGTGGCAGGCCATTGCCATTCCTGCCGAAATGAGGCCACCAGATCTCTGTGAAGAGTTGAGTTACTGTTGAGTTACTGTTACATGTAATCCTGTGATAGACAGCATAAGAGACAGGCCCTCATATTTCTGTATTTCTTGGCTTTTACGAAGAGTTGTATGGGTGACATTGGAAACTGTCACGAAGTATTCTAGAGTTACTGTGTGTGCATACGTGCAATTTACTTTCTCGTGCTGAATATTGATCATATTCAATTTTACATACAAATAGCAGAACCTTTTACTTTAGGTATTGAGTAGTACCAGTATGTGAACGTGGAGTTCTTACCATCTTTGAGTTTCTGAAGCACTCAGGCTGTAGAAAGCTCAGTGTAGCTGTGCCTTTCAGCAAGTTATATTCATTTATATCTGAACTGATTTAAGAGATGATATCATATTGGTGCTGGAATCTGGTTTTGTTTTGGTTTTCTTTTTTTTCCCCAAGAGTGGATGATGAGCTCAGCCCATCTCTCTGTTTCAAGAGCTGAATTCAGCTTGCCAAACATACCTTCTGTATTTACATAAGCTGAAGGAAGGTAAACCTGTGTCTTACCAGACAGAAAGAGAGAGAGGAGTGGGGGAAGAATGGCAGCAGGCTGCCTGTGTACCATGTGCTGATCTCTTTCTAATTAGAGGCATTGAGATGAGCTGGAGGCTGGCCTATCTCTCTCTAGCGTGTGAACATTTGATAATGTTGTTTATAGACTTCCAGGGCTGTCAGACTTGTGCCTCTGTGCATGAGCCAAATGCTGGAACAAAAAGCCCCCCAGTCAATCAGGAGTAGAAGGGCAGAGGATGGAAAGTGGTGCAGGGCAAGGAAGACCAAAATAAGTTGAAGTGAAAGTAATAAAAATAGGGGGTTTGGTGGGGACGAGAGTTATGATTTGAAGAAAAAAAAACTGAAAGGGAAATAGTGAAACTCCTTGCCCTCTTGTGCTCTATTTAGAACAGCAAAACTTGGGTTTCTAATCACTGGCATTTGCATGTGCCTGGGGTTTCTTGATGCATGTCTGTAAACTTGCACGAAGTCCCCCGTGGATTCCAGGCTGTTAGCAGAACAGCAAAGGTTTGGTGCCAGAGAAGGAGAAGCCAATTCCCTTCCTAAACAGTTCAGAACCACTTTTTCCAGAATCTGGTTCTGAAAAAGAGTTTAGCATGGTCTGAGGAGACCGTGACAACTGGGTTTGTGGTCAGTTGTCAGTTACCCCTTAACCTAAAAGCCTCCGGGAGGAGGGAAGATTTTGGTTAAAAAATACAAAGTGTTTGCTTAGAGAGTCGGTGTTTTCTCCACCACCTCTGTGAGACTTAATAAATGATAAGAATTTGTTGTAAATTATAATGACCGGGACAAGAAATTTGAGAATCTGAAGTAGTGTCATTTTAGACCTGTTCATGATGGTTGATGGGACTCACTGAAAAAGAAACTGTACTTTGGAGAAAGTTGTATGTTGCTTTCCTCATCTTTTCTGAGTGTAAAGTTGTAAAACCACAGTTGTAAAACTTCTAAGGGGTCTCTGATGGTTGTTGCACTGAACTTCTTGGGAATTTAAGGTTGTATTTGAAAACTTGAAAATGTGTTCTGGGTGGAGCAGGTGAGTTGCTGAGATTTTTAGGATGGGTTTTAGCTTTCAGTGTATTTTCTCCTTCATGATCTGTCTAGGTGGTTAATGCCATGTTTAGGTGCTTTGGACTATGTCATACCTGAATGGTTTTAAAGATGAAATGTCATCTGAGTGGCTGCATACCTTGGATTTTATGAGAAGCTTTGTTCTCAGACACATATGTAAAAATCCTTAAATCCTTATATAAGTTTTGCTTTTTTTATTTCACAGTCCAATCTGAGTCTGGTTGTGCCAACGTCGTGTCTGCAGCTCCCTGCCTGGCGGAGCCCCAGCAATATGAAGTACAGTTTGGACGATTACGCAATTTTCTGACAGGTAAATCAGGAAACATGGAAGAAAAATTACTTTTTTTGTCATTTCAATGAGTAAAGGGCAATATAGTAAAATTTGAAATCATGTCTCTAACAATGTTTTGATTTCTAGTTTTGAGATTTCAGTTAAAATAGAAATATTTCATTTTTCTTTTTTTGGTTGTTTTCTATATGCTGAATAGCTTTGCATTTTGTAGATGGCTGGCTCTTTGCCCTTTCTTGTTCAAGCACTTGCCCTTTGTAGGTCTTCAGACAACACTATATTTACATAGGACAGGAAAGAAAATCAGTGTTTTATGTGAAAGGCAAGTAACTGAGAAAAGACTGTAGTTCTCTGTTGTATTTTAGTTTAAGGTTTTTAATTTTATCCATAATTGGCTTGTTTTTATGATGGTATGGATTTCTAAGGGAGAATTTGTTCCCATAAATTTAGCTGTACTGGCTTTGAGACTGAAGAAATACAGCAAAGTAAAAAAATTCTTAATCCATAATGATGCAGAAGTCAAATAATTATTTAATTTTTTTATAATTATTCTATAAATTTTTTTAACAAGTATTCTTGGAAATGTCTTTATTTCTTCTGTAAGCCCCCAACATGGGAAGAAGAAAGGAGACAGAATTTTTAAAGAATAGTACCAAGGAAAGTGAAGTTGTCACACACAATATTTGTCCAGTGCAGGGATTTGATCCCAGTGTGCATACCATCAGGATTATTATTTCTGATAGTTTTGGAGGGGAAGGGAGCAGGAAGGCAAAGGCAGAAAATAGTGAATTCTTGGAGCCTTGTCATCTACAGCAGTTCAATAGCTTTGTGCTTTAGAATTTGAAGTAAATCCTTATGGTTTAATAGATTTTTAGAAGTATGATAGCTCTGTTCAGTGCTTGGTGAAGTGCTTGCTTAATGCTTGATGAAGTGCTAGGTTTTGGTATTCATGCTGACTGCTTTCATCTTTTTTGTCCCTCTTGCTCTAGTTTGATATCTTACACAGATGAACTACCTCTGTTTGTTCGCGGGAGTAGCTTGCCAACCAGCCACAAGGCACAGCAGGGCACTTCCCATTTCTGTGATGCCTGCCCCACTGAGGAGTGGGCAGGGGCATAGCGACATAGTAACTTAACTAAGCAGTCTCTAGTTCAACCACCTGTTCAGAGCTGGGCAAGATGGGTGTTTGATCAGGTTGCTCAGAACCTTTTCCAGTCAGATTTAGAAAATCAAACACTCTTGAGATTGCTGTGCATCTCTGTGGCCCTGCTGCAATTCAGTGAGAATTTCCCTTGCAGCAGCTTGCCTGTTGTCCTTCCATTGAGTACCTCTGAGAAGAGCTGGCTCCTTTTCCTGTATAGTGCCCCACTGGGTACTGAAGGCAAGCAGTTGAATACCCACCCCCTTATTCTTCAGGCTAGACATACCCAGCTCCTGTAACCTCTTCATATGTTCCTAGGGAACATTTTCTTTGTTCCTCTTTCTGCCAACTTCCCATCTCTTCTCTTTTTCCCCTACTGCAAAGTGAGGTCCTTCTTCTTGTTTCATTTCTGGGCTAGTGCACCTGGAGAAAAAAGAGACCTGCTGACTGCTTAGAACTTTTACTACATGCAGACCACTGTTTTCACTGGCTTTGGCCCAGTTTCAGTGGGACAGGAAGAAGAGTGATGCTCAAGTATGCAAATATGTATGCATACACTGCACTCCATGCATACTCTGTAGTTACTCCTGTAGAAATGAGGCAGAGGCACAGTATGGACTAGAGAAAGTCCGGAAGAGTGCTCAACACAAAGGAAAAATAACCTAATGGAAAGGGAGAAAAGAGATCATGCGTTGGTGAGTGGCAGGAGGGAAGAGCATGTTGAAAAGCAGCAATGCTTTTTGCATTTTGAGGATCAGCAAATGTTTGAGGATCAGCAGTGCCTATTTGTTTTCCAGTAATTCGGACCATTTGGTCCTGTGGTAGTAACTCATTGTGGCCCTGTTTGTTGCTATGGTGTTCAGCAGGCTCTGCTCCTCACAGCTCCCTGCAGCTGGCAAACAGCCCCAGAGAAGCTGGGGAAGGAGGGGTGGAGCTGTTGCACAGATCAGCCTTTGCAAGGTACAGCGCAGCCTAATCGGGGTTTGTTACACTGTGTACTAGGAATTACTGCTGGGCTTTGCCTTGGCAGAGAGAGAAAAGCATGTACATGAGCCGGCACAGAAATAAAACGGGAGCGCCGCATATTGCAGTACATTTTGGAAACTGTAGCTTCCTTTCCCCTGAAGACAAATCAGTTCCATCCAAAGCATCACACTCATGTTTTACTGAAGCTGAGAGAAAAAAAGCTCAGGCCAGACAAGCTAGGTAAATAATTGTGGCTTAAACACTAAAAATACTCTTTTAAATATAATTAATACATTTTAAAGTTCATTTATCACAATAAACAAAGAGTAAAAAGAGCATGCTTTTTCTTTTGAAATAAATGGGGAAAATTCAACTATCATGTATTTTATGAGGTGGTATATTATTAGTTGTCCCATACCTGAAAACGGTTTTGAAATATCTGCATTTTGTTCTGACAAGGTACCTCACTGATGTGGCAATCTCTATTGTACCTCCTTTAGGTGACAGAAGAAGTTTGCTTAGATGTGCCAACAAATGTCTCTTTGCTTGCTTTCCAGTGTCACTGTTAGGGCTTTCTCAGTAGTCATCCTTGCTCTATTTTATTCCCAGTAGGAAGCAGTTTGAAAAGTCACTCAAAGTTTGTTGTTGTTTTTTTAATACAGATTCGGATTCTCAGCACAGCCATGAAGTGATGCCTCTTCTATATCCCCTCTTCGTCTACCTCCATCTGAACATGGTCCAGAATGGCCTAAAAAGCACAGTGGACAGTTTTTACAGCCGCTTCCATGGCATGTTCTTGCAGAATGCCAGCCAGAAGGATATCATTGAACAGTTGCAGACTACCATGACTATTCAAGATATCCTGTCCAACTTGAAGCTCCGGGCTTTTCTGGACAACAAATATGTCATCCGCCTTCAAGAGGACAGCTACAACTACCTTCTTCGCTACCTCCAAAGTGACAACAACAACGCCCTGTGCAAAGTCCTGACCTTGCACATTCACCTGGATGTGCAGCCTGCCAAGAGGACTGACTACCAGCTCTATGCCGGCGGGAGCTCCTCACGCAGCGAGAGCAACGGCCTGGAACCCAGCGACGTGCCAGCTTCCATTCTGCAGAATGAGGCAGCGCTGGATTTACTGCAGGACAGCATTAAACGTGTCAAGGACGGGCCCCCTTCCTTAACCACCATCTGTTTCTATGCCTTCTATAACACAGAGCAGTTGCTGAACACTGCAGAGATTTCACCAAATAGCAAGCTGCTCGCTGCTGGGTTCGATAATTCATGTGTGAAGCTGTGGAGCCTGCGCTCCCGGAAGTTGAAATCTGAGCCCCACCTTGTTGATGTGTCCCGCATCCATTTGGCTTGTGACATCCTGGATGAGGAGGTTTGGATACCCTTTTTTCCCCCCTTCTTCCCCTTCTACTGGACTGCTTTGAACATGGATTGTTGAGTATGTAGTCATGTGTTAGGGAGCTCTGAGGCTGTTGCACAACCTGCCTGCCTTGATGCACAGATTTGATAACTTACTGTCATCCTTGTTCTTTCCTGCAGTGGTTGTTAGTGGTAAACGGAGGTGCAATCAGTCTGTGCTTAGGTCATAGTTTGTTAGTCCTGGGTGCTGGTCCCCCTCCTCCAGCTGTCCTTGAACAGATGACAGTAGGTAGGCAACACAGAAAGGACAGGTGACTAGAGTAGGCTCTCTTCCCTGAGAAGCATGGAGCCTTCTTTGGGATGAGAAGTAGCTCAGAAAAGCCAGGCAGAAGGGTGGAGAGAAGGGCAGATGCACAGGAAGAGGAAAATATAGACAAAGTAAGGAAAAGAGCTAAAGAAGTCTGATCAGATGCCTATGTGCAAAACTGTATTTCAGGTGTGTCACCTTAATTTACCAGAGGTCAAGAGTTATAGAAAAATTATGCAAAATGTCCCTGTTAAGGATTCTGAAGTGTAGAAACTTTAGAGGCTTCCTACTCCAGAGTGTTGGAGATGAGGACAGGGATGTGTGTACCGTTACTTCACATGCAATGCTAGGTGGCATCTTCTGCTTGACTTTTTTTTTCTTTTTTCCTTTCTAGTCACACCTTTCCTCCCCTCTCCACAGAAGTGCCCAAGTAGCAATTTATATCTGGTTAGAGATCAAAATTTTGACTCTTCTGTTGTTTAATCACTCTTCTCCTTAAAAAAAAAACCTAACTTATTTCTTCTTGTGTTGAGTGTTTAGCAGGAGAGCCACCCTTTTTTCCACTATTTTTTCTTCTAAAAAATACTTAATGGCAAGGTTCTATTTATTTTGGAAGAGTGCCGAGAGCTTGGTGTATTTAGGGATCTGTGATTAGGGATTGCTTTGTTAAACAGCTTGAGAAAAGAGGCAAGCATCAAGGTGAGACAGCACAGCAGCGTGTTCAGGATTTCCCAGGTTAACCCTTTTTGCAGAGTGAGCAGATAAGTAGGTCAGACTAGCCCAAAATAGAGTTATGGGCTCATTTTCATTGTAAACTGCAAGAGTTCATAGGGCATGTACTGTGTATTGCCCATCATAGAAGCCAAATGTCAGCACCTGCAACAGAGGAAAATTTGGTAAATCAGCAGGTCACCTTCTTTGGCTCTGGACTGTGGAAAAGTTAGATATTGCCAGGTTGTCAGGAGTATGTGTATTAGCTTTTTTTGGCATGTAGTCATAGACTTGCTTATTGTACACATATTAGGAGACAGCCATGGTATCCTGGAATTCATGGAATCCTGAATGCAAATAGCTTTTGGTGGCTATTGGATGTTTTGTGCACAGGTCTGAAGCAAAAAACTGGTCAAAAACCAGCACAGATCAAAGTCATCATTGCCCTGAATAATTTTCACCACTGACAAAACAGTCACCTGAGCAGGAGTTCAGAGAGGATACCAATACCAGCCTCAACACAAGTTTGGTTACCAAATGCAAATGAAAGCCCCTTGACTACAAGGAAATAAATTCAGTTAACTGGGAGCCCTAAGTTGAAATACACAGGCACCTACAGCATTGCAGGTGGGAACAGGCCAGCAATTGCTTTGATTCCATGGGAGAGGAAGCCAGATACCAAGACCAACCAGACTACCTTGACTGGGCTGCAGCTCAGTATGAGCAGGGGCTGTATTTCAGATTGTCACTGCAGTCTGATCAGTAGCAATTCACAGGGATAAAGCTGACTCAGACTTTGACAAAGAACAAAAATTCTGAATGCACTTTGACATTACTTCTGTGAGTTCTATGGAATAACTTGCGAGGATGTTAAAATTTGGTTTGGTTGATTTCTGTATTCTATAATTAGCTTTGGATAATGTGTTTAAATAGTAATGCATTAAATAAGTAGTCTTCAGCCTGGTTTTTAATTTTCTGCAAGGAAACAGATCCTTCCTTTTATGCAGTCACAAAGGTCTAAAATCATGCTAGTTTCAGTGAATGTTGTTCAGGGTGGCACTAAAGCTACTCTGTTGGGTTTATTAATTCTTCTTGTGAAGGAGTGTGTGTGTGTATATATATATATATGTAAACCAAGGTGAGACTTAGCAAATGTGTTAGAACAAGATTTTTCCTAGTCCATGTGAAGCCTTTGTGTCACAAAGGTCAAAATCATCTTCTAGGTGTAGTTTTACTAAATTTTGCTCAGTGTCGTGCTGCAGTGTACTTCACTAGTGTAATCTTGCTTCTTGCAAATACGAGAGGCTTATTATTTTGGAATACAGTAATTCTGTTTTCTTTATAGTAGCATCTCACAAATGCCACTTTATAGTCTCTCTAACTTTGGGTCCAGTATAAAAATGGAGTTTTGTAGCTGTACAAATGAAAGTATTGTTTGTCTCTTTGCAGTTTTACCATGCTCATTGCTGGTACTCCATAAATCAACATCAGAAAATAATGCTCTGTTCCAAGCCACAACAGTGCCAGCCTTTAAATCCTGTGAAGACTAAGACTTGACCCCATTTAGCTCTGCTTCTAAGGTTCTGCTTTTAAGTGGCAGTGGTCCTTCAAGTGATAATGAGTGGGGATGATGCTTGCTTGATGGCAGATAGGAGGGAATTCTGGAAGCAGCAGTAAAAAATGTCCTGCAAATTGTGCCATCCTTCTTCATCATTCCCTGCTACAGGCAGATATGAGGTCTTCCTTTTGGCATCTTTAGAGCACTGCAGGATGAGAGAGATTATGGCGCCCAGGAAAACCTGTTACTGGTTAGGAAAAAAAAGGGGAGGAATGTGAGCTTATGGTTTGTTTTTCTTTGAGGCTATCATTGTTGCTTTTTGAGGCTTGGTGGCTGCACTTGCAGCTGCTTTGCTAATCTGGTCAGCAGACTAACTTGGATAGGGAGGAAACTGAAAAATGTGGTGACTCAGAAGCATTATAGATGTACTGTTTTCAGTGAGCTGTGACAGGAGTGTGCAGTTGTGCTAAGTGGGTGTCAAACAGAAAGATAAGATTTGCTACCTGTGACTATATAGGAGTATGAGTTTCAACGCTGCAGAAGGTGTTGTCAAGTCTCCTGGTACAGTAATATGGAAGAGGGAAGAGGAGGTGCTTGCAGACAGCCCATGTAGCCTTGTATTTGAATGCACAAAATTAAGTACCAGGACTTGCAAAATTTGCAGAAACTGTAGTACAATACAGGCAACTTGAATGGGCTTCCACTGGTAACTTTTCAGGAGTCTTATGGTCATAATTAAATAGTACAAAATGCTGCAGGTATCAGCCATTCTCCTTTAATGTGGCAACACAGCCTAGAGATGCTGTAGATTCCAGTAAGCCTTGCTCTATGTGAGGTAGAAAAGCAATTTGAATAAGAATGGTGCTTTGCATGCCAGAGCCTGCAGTTTCTCTCTGCCTCACTTCCATAGCAGAGAGGAAGTTGGCTTCCAGCCCCACCATAAAGCTCCCATGGGCACTGACTATGAGGAGAAGCAGCATTGTTAAAGATGGCTTGCTGCCTACTACGTACTGTGCTGTTGAGATGGAGAAAGGCAAGGAGATAGCCAAGTCAGAGTTTGCTCACCTCCAGCATGAAATTTGAAACCACTGGAGGAGAAGCACTTTCTGGGCCATTGCTAAGTCTGAAGCCAAACTGTCTGTGGGTCCTGAGGTGTCGGGGGTGGGGGTGTGGGAGATAGAGAGCTGCTTACAACACACTGACTTCTGCTGCTCTGGCTTCTGCTGGTTGTCAACAATCCAGCAGCCCTGGGGAATTGGGTTTCCTCTCAGGGCAGGAAGTGCTCCCTCTGCAGGAAATGGGCCAGTTCAAGATGATAAATGATAAAGGGGCTGCTCACAAACAAAAGGATGTTGTGTTGAATTTGATGTGCAGAGATTGTCTGTGAATGAGTGTTACTGATTCGGTACTGAGGAAAAGTGTCTTCCTGACAGCCCTGAGGAGGGCTGGTCTCAAGCTACTACACAGTTGTACCCCAAGCAAGGATTATCTTGTACTGTCAGTGAGAACCCTGCTTGTCAGGCAAGGACACTTCTGAGATCTGTTGAAACCTGTGTAGTCTGTAGCCTTAGAGTGTCAAGAGGTGCTAGCTGAGTAGGCTTTTAGAGACTTACCATCCATCAGGTGATTCCTTTAGCTCAGCTCACTGAATAGTCTTTAAACACAAAAGTCTTTACTTGTTGACTATCTGTCCTGGTACTTGAATTAGAGAATAACAGGATAGAAAGGTTTCCAGTGCCATCATTTTTGTGATTATTCATCTTCTCCTATGCCAAAGTAGATACATTGGCCTAAATAAGCTGCCTACATTTGCTATTCTCGAAGGTGGTTCTTGGAGGGTGAGGATGTGAAAGCATCCTGATGGAGCTTGGAGGTAGAAATAGATGTTAGAGCCTTGCTGCATTTCTGTTCACATGCGGGATTGAGAAAGAAGGTTAAGCAGACAGCTTGTCAAATATGCTTTGTCTTCCCATCTCCTGTCTTTTGTTTAAGACATCTGTGATTGTTTCCCTCTACTGTGAGATTCACTTCCAACAGTGACCACACAAAAAGAGTAGATGCCAAGATCTGCTTTGAACATCTTAGCCAAATGTTTTTGTAGTAAAGTGGATAGAGACTATGCATATGTTTTGCTAAAAACATATTTTAGCAAAAGGAAAAATGTCATGTAATATTTATCCCCTCTGTGCCTGCAGTCTCAGGTTAGGATGCCTTCTGGACTGAGCATAAGGCTACCAGAATTAAAGTCTTATCTCACCATCTCTTTCAGTATTCACTTGTAGCAAATGTACCAGCAATGTTGGTGTCTCAGAGTTGCACAAACTGTGCCACATCCAAAGTAAATAATCTAACTCCTTCTGTATTAACACCCTCCTGATTTCCTAGTGGAGGTTTTTATATTTGTTGAACCGATAAACATGCTTTCCTTCCTTGTTTCTTTTTCTTCATGACCAGGAGGAAGAGGATGACAATGCAGGCACAGAAATGAAGATCCTGAGAGGACACTGTGGACCTGTGTATAGCACAAGGTTCCTTTCAGACAGTTCAGGACTCTTATCTTGTTCTGAGGACATGTCCATCAGGTACTGGGACCTCGGAAGCTTTACAAACACTGTGTTGTACCAAGGACATGCCTATCCTGTCTGGGATTTGGATATTAGCCCCTGCAGCCTGTACTTTGCCAGCGGTTCCCATGATCGCACCGCCCGGCTCTGGTCGTTTGATCGGACGTACCCGCTGCGAATATACGCGGGCCATTTGGCGGATGTGGACTGCATCAAGTTCCACCCCAATTCCAACTACTTAGCCACGGGCTCCACGGACAAAACCGTGCGCCTGTGGAGCACCCAGCAGGGCAACTCAGTGCGGCTTTTCACTGGGCACCGGGGCCCCGTGCTGGCACTCGCCTTTTCCCCCAACGGTAAGTACCTGGCATCGGCAGGTGAAGACCAGCGGCTGAAGCTGTGGGACTTGGCATCAGGAACTCTTTACAAAGAACTGAGGGGGCACACAGACAACATAACCAGCCTTACTTTTAGCCCTGACAGTAGTTTAATTGCTTCGGCGTCAATGGACAATTCAGTTCGGGTCTGGGACATTCGGAACACGTACTGCAACGCCCCTGCGGATGGGTCTTCCAGTGAACTGGTTGGTGTATATACCGGACAGATGAATAATGTACTGAGCGTACAGTTTATGGCCTGTAATCTTCTTCTAGTGACTGGAATTGCACAAGAAAATCAGGAACATTAATTTTGCTTTTTGTCTTAGGGAAGTGGGTGGGTGTCTTGTATGCCAGAGTCCATTGCAAACTGAGATTACTGACTGTGAAACACTTCTCTTCCTCTGCCCCCTTGAAAGGCTTGTTCAGGGTGATGCAAATGCTTTAAGATGTCACAAAAATGCCTGTGCTGTTGAACAAAATAAGGAAAAAAAGGAGGATTGATGAAAATACATACACATTCTAATTTTGTACTTTTAGGAATGGGAAAAAGGGGAGTAAATCCAGTAACTTGAGGAAACTGAAAGCCTGGCCCAGACAAGTGAAACTGCCAACCAGATAAGCTGGTGACCTGCACTTAAATATCCTTCATTGATTGATGGGCACATCTTATCTACTGTTAATTTGGCTTGAGTGTGTGGAGAACTACTGGCCCAGTGGTTTTTGTTTTGTTTTGCTTTTGCTTTCCTGGTATTGCAGAGGACCAGCATTTTTAAGACCCTTCTATTAAAAGAACATTATGTATTTTCTACAGTGATAGTAGTCCTAAATATTTCAGCTCCCTATAGCACTTCCAGAATATTTTGGACTAAATAAGTAGAAAATACCCTTGTTCTTTTTCAGTAAGGGCAAGGAAATCTGACCTCAGTTGGGGCCCATCTCTGCATTGTTGTTTGGGTTTGGTTCCTGGTACTAGCTGTGATTATGTGTATTTATGTTCCATTAATTAGGAAATTTTCTGACTCTGGTTGCACTGTGTTTTGAGGGTGGGAGGACAGTGGGGACAGAGTGGTGGCTTTAAGAATAATGAACAACTTGCCTTGTCTGGAGGGAGGGCACCATAGAATGGAAACAGCCAAGTTTGGACTCCTAATGGAAACAGGGCATGGCAACCCACCACTGCACCTCACAGAAAGATTTCCATAAATGGAAGTTGGTAGTCTAGGGAGAGGGGGATGAGGAGAAACACACAAAATGACATGGGAAAAAATAGTATTACTAAATTATTGTGTGTACACAGAGGCAGCTCTGCCAGTGTTGGATTTTTCTCAAATGTTGCAATACCGGTTTCATGAACATTTTGTGAGATAAATCATCAGCATTTACAAGGATCTGCAGAAAAAGCACGTTCTAGTTTGTCATTTGGAGAGATTAAATATTTCTGCTTTCTGGAAAGAGTTATTTTGTATTTTGTTTTCTATTAAAAGCATTTAGTTTAAAAAGAAAAATAAAAATTGTTTGGTCCCTTTCTGGGAAGTTCACTCTGACTTGTATGACAAGAAGAGGGCAGCAGCTTCCCCTACACTGCATGAGACAGATCCACTTGGAGGTTGAATCTGGTGGTGTCGCTCACTTGGTGCTGTTTTGATGTCACCCTACTTGCTTTCCACAGAGCTGATGAGACGCGTCATGGAGTGGGATATTGATACAGCTTTGTAGGCCAGCTGATATGTATGGGGAGGATCTAGGTACCCTCTGAGGTTAACACTGCACCAAAAGGCCTCATTCTGCCGTACTACATGACCTTTACTTTGTGGTTTGATCTGTCAAAATGCCTCTTTCAAGCAGATGTCTTCTAGACAGGCTGTGGGTATTAAATGATAATTCCCATCAGCTTCCCTCAGCCCTGCTGGATTTTCATGAGAAAATTCTCTTGAATGTCTAAACAATCGAAGAGTTCAAACAACAACTCACAGTTGCCATTTTATTTTATTGTATATTTACAAAACAGTAAACTACAAAAATCTTTTACCAGAAAAGTGTTTGACCTTTCTGATATTAACACCAGCATGTGCTGCAGCTCAGTACTGGGAGTACCAGAAACCCCTCTGTACACCTGGAGTTGAATTGCACTGCTGATCTTCTGATGGCTGCATATCAGAAGTGTAAAGCAGCTTAATCCCTGACCAGGATTTGGCATGTTGAGGAAAAATGTATGGAAGACAGTTGTATTGCTGATACTTTGTGCTATACAGGTCTCTAGAGAGACCTCCTTCAGCTCTGTTGAGTCAGTGCTGCTCACCAGACCAAGCACATGGTATTTTTCAACCTGCAGTAATCCCTCTAATTGTTTTGAGTGGTTTTGCTGGATTCTGTAGTTTCTAGCCCAAAGATTTTATTGTGAAATGACTGTTTTGGCTGAATGCCTGTGTGAATACCCAGGAAGGATATGGCCCACCAGTGCTCACTGGAACTCATTTTGCTGTTGGTTGCCATATGTCCTGAGCAGTGTTTAGATTTAGAGCAGCTGGAGTTTTGGTCCTGAAGGAGAGCAAACAACAACCAAAAGGGAAGGGGAGGAGGGAGGGGGAAAGAGTAGGGGGCTGAAGTAAGAGTGAGATGGGCTGAGAACAAAGTTTCCCTTTAACATCTTACTTCTACAGCAGAATTGGGCTTATTACTACTTCGGTTGCTCTGAAGTATTGCATGTAGAAGTGACAAGGGTAAAGAGACTTCAGCAGCAAATCCTGTTATATGCACATAGGCTAAAAGATGTAAAAGTGATTCCTGGAATTGTTGGAAAAACGAACATTAGTTACATGCTTCAAATATATAAGCAGCAACGTACTGTGTGGAGAGTTTTTGGTGCTCTCTGAAGGAAGCTAGGAAATAATCTAAACTATAAAAAATGTCTGCAGTTGATTGACAGGCTGAATTTTAAGCCAGAATTGGGTGGAAAGTATGAGTGGAAGCAAGGAACATCATAAAGTCCAGCAAAATTTAGACTAGTCTCTATTAGCTATCTAGTTCAGAAATAAGTACACTTGGATGGACCACTTCCTATTCTAAATATATACCAAAAACCACAAAAGCACTTAAGTTGACGTAGTTAAGCACTCAGATGTTAAGAAACGTGATAGCAGGATCTTGCAGTTTGGGTGTCCATGTGTAACATAGTTCTCAGTTGGGTAACTGGGTCCTCCTTCCCCTGCAAAACTTTTTCCTTCCTGTGCCTCCTGGATGATGTACAGGGCATGAGGCACTGCATGGTCCCAGCCAGTGGCTGTCAGGAGATACTCAGAGGACAAACGGACAGCAGTCCTTTCCTGGTGTACAGAATCCTGTCTTCTCACACTTAGGTGTGCTGGGGTTTGGGGTTTGTTATAGTAGACCCCTGGCACTGCATGCTAGGTAGCTGCTGATGCACTTAGTTTCATCTAAAATAGACTCATCTCTTTTATTAATCAGCTATATACTTCCACATAGTTTGCTGCAGCAAGAAGTTCTACACCTTGATTTTATGAGGGGGGGGGAATATTTCCTTGGTTTTGGCATTTGCTATCTGATAATTTTGTTCTGTTCCCTAACCTCTTGAATTGAAAAAGACAATGAAGAGCAAAACCCCTTTCCAGGGTGTAAGGTAGTCCGGGCCACAGCAGGTATAGACAAAGCTAAGGTAAAAGTCCATGCTTAGTCACTGAATACTGAGGAAAGAAAAGGGTATGTGCTCTAATAAATTGCTACACCCATTCACAGGTCTGTACTAAAGTTTCCCTTCTCACTTTCAACACAGGCATCTCCCAAGCAGTCTTCAGTCTAAATGTCATAATTTCTGAAATGGTAAAGTTCATCCTATTCCTCCCCATTCTTGTCACTTTGTGAAAAGATTGTCTCTTAAAAGTGTTTTTAGGTCTAAAAACATTTTACAGAAATGGTATTTCCATTAACAGGTCCTTCGGGTTTGCCAAGAAAAATAAAAAGGGCTTCAGGCCATGTTGCTAACCTTGTTTGAACACTTGCTGCCTTTTGTTAGACCTCTGGGCTCTGTGGGTTGTTCAAAAAAGTCCTGAAATGGCCTTTCTTCTGAGTGGTGTCTAATCGCTCATGGTGAGCCAGGCTCTAAAACTGTACCACTACAAGAGACCAATGTGACAGTAAAATTAAGTGCCTGGATGTCCCTTGCCAAAGACTATCCTGGCATGTTGCACATCAGCTATGGGGTTTTTTTAAAAAGGTACTGGATAGGAGCCCAAACTGACTGAAATAACAACGTTCACCCTGCTCAGTGTACTTCAAGTACAAAATACTAATAAAACTTTTCCTTGTAATTTTTTGCAACGATTTTAAACCTCTGTCTGGCTTTCTGTTTCATGGACACTGCTATACAGCAGCACTGAGCAGCAGGTGAACAGAGAAGGTGATACATTCTAAGTGCACAGTTTAAGGCAAGGTGTTATCTACTGTATGTTATCCTGAAGAAGCAGTCTCTTGGGACAAGGAAGTTGTTGAACAAAGAAGATGTAGAAGTTATTTCTATAACTTGATATTACAAGCATTACTCTTGCATTAAGCTGAAGGTTAGGGGAGGAAAGAGACAACTTCAGAAGCCTACTTTATCAGTAGCCATGATTTCCTACCTAGTCCAGGTGTTTGCAGTTCCTTTTAGGATGAAATTGTCTTCTCTTTGCACAGATTTGTGATCTTCATTGAAGTTATGGTCTTCTGCTTATGACAATCCTGATAACAATATTTTAGCATATACAGATGGGAGGTCAGCTAACAGCAGGGCTTTATAGTGTTTGGTGCTGTACAAGCATGTGGGCAGTGCTCCTCTGACACTTTGCCTGAGAACAGGAGGAAGTAACTTCATCCTAATCCCTCTACCGGGCTGCCAAAGGGAGGAGGTATACTGGAATTGCTATCCCAGCTCTGGAGAATGGGATGGGAGGCAGCTTGGGAGCCATGAGTGTCAGGGAACAAGACAAGGATCATGATGGTATCCAGTTCTTTCTTTGCTATCACTCCTTTCCCCAATGGAGTAGCGATGCTCCTGTTCACTGCCGCACATCAAGCATCAACACTTAGTCCAGCAGCCCTGGAAGGGCAGCAGTGGGGCTGGTCTGGTCAGGCAGCCAACTGAAATGATCATCCTGCTTTCCTTGTAAATGGCCTGTAAATATCAAGCCTGGGGTTTGGGTTGGGGTGTTTCTTGTTTGTTATTCTTTTGTTTGTTCGATTTTTATTTGCCTTTTATTTATTGTTTTGTTTGTTTTTCCTGTGGCTTAAAATTATTTAACAGAGGTAGGCTGTAGCAGACTGAATTGCCTGTTTCCATCTCAAAGAAACCTTTGATCTTGGGATATTCTTTGGGATATTCAGGGCTATCTTGAACCCCCTGCCCATAATTTGGAAGCTGCCAGATCAGACTCCATTTTTACACTTAGGCAAGTGGGCTACCTAGACAGCAGTGAGTGCCGTCGCTCTATTCGTAGACACAGCAATACCCCACTGAAAAATCCAAAGGCTGGATTGCACATGAATCTTGGGAAGTTCCTGGAAGGAAGTGAGGTAGGTGGACACTAAGGGGAGAAAGGCTGCTAGATAACAAACCACTCCTGCCAGAAGGTGTTTCTTGTTCTCTGGACAGCAGTGATATTACCTGTGCTCCCTGATGTCCGCCTTAGGCCAGCCCTGTGTCTGGCTTTGCAACAGCCACTGGTGCTTTGTAGTTCATGGAGAGGGATGGGGCAAATAAGGGCAGAAGCTGCTGTGTGCTGCTGAAGTGATAAACTGGGGTCATGCTGTAAGACAACTCCAGACAAACTAGTGCCAACTGCATGTGGAGAATGGCCATTTGTCTGGCATCCAGAAAAGCACAACAAAGCACAACAAAACTCATGTACTGACAAGCTGCCCTTTAGAACTAGCACAGATCCTTCCGGAGCTGCATGTACTTCAACAGCAGGAATTCGCCAAGCCCTAAACATTCGCTCCCAGGGACTGGAGTCGTGAGTGCACGTGTCACTCTGGAGTATTTTAGGTTAACACGTCACAACTTCAGCCCATTACTGCAGTTGAAACAAGGCATGTTTGCACAGCTTTTTTTTTTTTTTTTTTTTAATTGGTGACTAGCTTAGCTGGAAACGTGCAGGACTGCTGCTGCTTTTTGCCATTTTTGCTTAAGGCAATAGCAGAGAAATCTGCATGCAGTTAACAGACTGGAAAAGAATAGCCAGAATTTTAGGCACTCTCTTCCCCCGTGGCAACTCCACTCCACTAGTGCAAATATTTCATGACCACTTAGGATGACTGTGGAACCATCTGTGAGTTTGGAGGTGGTCGTGTTTTTATATATTATTTTTTAACCCAGAAATAAAGCCTAAACCAAACAGGAGTGTAAAGCTGTGCTGAACCTAAACTTTCTGGTTCCTTTGCTAGGCAGATCTCCTTGTTGTGCAGGAGGTGGGGAGTGCTTGGCTTTCTCTTTTCTTTTTAAAATTATTTATCCATAAGTCTCACTTCCCCAAAGTCTCTCAAGAGAAAACATCCTGGGTTTTCCAACTGCCCTCATCCTGCAACCAGCATAGGATAAACACAAATGCTGAGAACCTGCTTTTCTGAAGCACTATTTGTGTCTCCATGGATAGTTTTATTGAACAAAGAGATCACACACCTCAGTGACATATACATGCAGAGGTGCCAGAGCCCCACCCTGCACACCTCACTGCTCGGGTACACTGGGAACTGCATGCTTCATTCAGGTTTAATTTCACAATGGAAATGTTTCATTTTCCTTTAAACGGCACTTTGAAACAACATGTATGATGGGATTTTAATGCTCTGTTGCTTTTGTATTGCTTGCTTCACTCAATGCAAAAACTTTTGTCCTGAAGTGCCTGTTTTTCTCTCCCTGAAGATGCAGAGGCTACAAAACTATTTCAGTAACATGCAATAACTAAATAGAAATTTAATGTTTGCAGTTTAATCTACAACATCTAACCCCATCGGCTTTCGTACACCCAGTCAGATAACCTGGGGACAGTACAGGTTTAACAGCACCTGAAGCTTCACTGCAAGACACAAACAAGAAGGGTGTGCCCATCTTGTGGTGCTTTCACCTGTATCCTCCCCTGCATTCACTAGGTTTCCCCTCTGCACCTTCCAGCACCCCATATGGGCCAGTGCTGCAGCAGGTCTGGCAAGACCCTGGCCCTTAGCATCACACTCAGGTTTGAAGTTTGCTCTGTCCTGTGTCCCGGACCCCATTTAATCCCCAGCCCTCCAAGATGGGGGCAGCCACCCTGGGGCAGGTGTGGGGGACGCAGTGCTGGGAGACACCATGGCACACAGCCTGCAGTGGTGTGAGGCTCCTCAGGCCGCAGCAGGGTCAGTTCACCAACCCTCTCACTAAAATGCACTATTTGAGTGTTTCTCCCTTTAACAGCCTTGTGTAGTGTTGCCCCAAAACTACACCAGTAGTTTTCCAAAACTAGGTTGTTTAGCCTACAGGGGAGGTTCAGGGGTGACCTTATCGCTCTCTACAACCACCTGCAAGGAAGGTATAGCCAGGTGGGAGATGGCTTCTTCTCCCAGGAAGTCAGCGACAGGACAAGAGGACACAGTCTTCAGCTGTGCCACGGGAGGTTTAAAGTTGAACACTAGGAGGAATTTCTTCACAGAAAGGGTGATTAGACACTGGAATGAGCTGCCCAGGGAGGTGGTGGAGTCACTGTCCCTGGAGGTGTTTAAGGAACCACTGGATGTGGCACTGGGTGCCATGGTCTAATTGACCGGGTGATCTTTGGTCATAGGTTAGACCTGATGATCGCAGAGGTCAAACCGATTGATTCCGCCCCTCTGTTTGGGAAACGCGGGTTCGGTCGGGACGATCTCGCCGAAAGGCGCCGCCCGGGCCCTCTCCTGGCCTGCGGGAAGCGGCCACGCCTTTTCCAACGGGAGAGAATTACTAAAAAAAAAAATCGCCCTAAACCTGGGCATGGGGCGAGCGCAGCCCGGGTCCCACACACCCCACCACCGCCCCTCACAGGGAGGACGGCCCGCCCGGCCCCCGGGAGCTCGGCGCGGGGAAGCGGCGCCCAGAGCCGCCCCGCGCAGGCCCGACCCTGCCCCCTGGCGGCGGCGGTAACACCGGCCCGGCTGCCGTGAGGACCCCGAGTGCCGGGAAATGGCTACGGGATTGCGGCTCAAGACACCACTGAGAGGGGGCCTCATGCATGCGTGTAAATAGCTAAAGGGTGGGTGTGAAGAGGATTCAGCCAGGCTCTTCTCGGTGGTGCCAAGCAATAGGGCGTGAGGCAGTGGGCAGAAACTGATACACAGGAAATTCCACCTGGAACAGATTGTCCAGAGAGGTTGTCTGGAGTCTCTCACTGGGGATGTTAAAGAATCATCTGGACACAATCCTGTGCCAGGTGCTCTAGGGTGATCCTACTTGAGCAGGGAGACTGCACCAGATGATTGCCCGTGGTCCTTTTCAGCCTGACCCATTCTGTGATTTAATACTGTGAAAAACGCCAATCACTTGTTTTCAAAATTTTAAAAGTTTAATAGAAATAAAAATGGTTATAAAAGTGGTAATACAATTAGAGTAATAATAATTTGGACAATCAGGATTTAGGACAATATGAGACAACAAAGACAAAGAGCACGGACGTCCAGGTACTTTTTTCCAGGCAGCACGGGCCCGGGAAAAAGGACACGCTCTAACAAAAGGAGTAATCTTTTAAGAGCAATAGCTTGTTGCATATTCATACGCCTCATACATGATGCATAAATTCTATTCAAACACAGGATTCTGTCTGGTCAGTGTTAACTTTTTCACTTAATCTCTACAGCGCCAAAGAGGCTGAACGGAGCCTATTTCTTCTTGTTAGGAAAGCAATAAATTCTTTTCTCTGAAAGATTTAGGTGCCTTGTGGTTGTTTATCTGATTAGAGTGTCTCTTTCCTTTTAGAGAGAGAAAAAAGAAAAACAAACTACACTAACACAGTTCTTATTGTGACTAAAAAACTACCTTCTAATTACAAGACTACATTCACTATTAAAATGTTAATACAGCACTACTAATCAATACATCAAAATCCATTTGGTAAATATCTGCGTAGAGCCATATAATATGCATTTCTCACACAGTGTATACACCATGCCCTCCTAGCAGCGCCTAAGAGCAGCATTATAGAGGGCAGGAAGGCTGGGTGTGGGAAAGGAGGAAACCCAGGTACTGGGGTGAGGCTGTGGAGCTACTGCCCTTGCACTGCATGCCTCCTGCAAGGAAGGTTTATGGGAATTCACTCACGTATCAAGGGAGGTTTATGCTAATTCACTCAAATATCAAGGGAAACTGCTACGGTGGTTTTCCCAGGATGAGGCTCCATTCTTCAGCACTGTCGCTGGGTGTGCTAACCCCTTGATTTCCCTAAATACTGGGAATTTGGCTATATCATTTGCAGTAGTAAAAGCCTGTTCCTGTTTTCTCGTTATATTTTAATACAATTTTGCTCATTTGTAGACTTGAAAGTGTGATTGTTCAACCCACTGTGCCAAATCTAGTCTCACAAACTGATATTAACTAATTTATACAGATGTTTGACCCAAAAATTTAAAATTAAAGTACAGGTATCCCGATGCTGGGCACTCTGGTGGGGAAAACAGGATAGTCAGTTCCCTGCTCTGGCTGCTGCTACTGTGTGGCCGCAGGAAAGCTATGACTTGTTTTCTTTTTCTTAAATCAAGTTTCGGGCAGGAGATTGTTTGGGAAATGGTTTGCACCTTGAGCAGTGATATGTGAAAAAAATAGTCAAGTTAAGGGGTAGAAAGGGACCTTAAAAGACCATCTAGTCCCAACTCCCCTGCAACAGGCAGAGACACCTCCCACTGGATCAGAGCTCCATCCCAACTGGCCTTAAGCATTTCCAGGCATGATCCAGAACTTCTCGGAGTATTCTGTTGCAGTATCTCACCACCCTCACAGTAAAGAATTTCCTCCTAATATCTATCCTAAATTTCCTCTCTTTCCATTTGAACCCATTAGTCCTTCTAATCCTGTGGGCTCTAGCCCAAGCATGGGCACACAAGGCCAGTTTATATTGATCCTTTAGACACCAGCCTGAGCATGGCATCAGGCACATGGTGGCCCCAAAAGGCAGGTCTCTTCTGGATGCACATTTTCCTTTGTTGGGACCAAGACCAAACCCATGGACACAAGCCGGCAAGGCCGGGTGGCCAGCCTGAGATGGCTGGAGATATTGTGACCCATGCAGGCCTGGAAGGAAGGAACAGGAGAGGGGGCCAAGTCCCTGCTTTCTTCTCCTGGGATTGACTGTCTGACCTCCCATCCCCTCCCAGATGAGTCTCTGCCATCACTGAGCAGGGCAGACTCAAATAATCATAGACTTGTTAGGGTTAGAAGGGACCGCTGGAGATTTTTGAGTCCAACGCCATGGCAAGGCAGGGTCACCGTGAGCAGGTGACACAAGAACACGTCCAGGTAGGTTTTTAATGTCTCCAGACAGCGAAAATCCACGACCTCATCGGACAGCCTGTTCTAGTGCTCTGCCACCCTCAACATAAAGTTCTTCCTCACACTGAGATGGAACAACTTATGCTTTCAGTTACAGACACTGCTCCTTGCTGTCTCATAGGGCACCACTGAAAAAAAGTCTGGCACCATCCTCTTGGCACCTGTCTTTGAGATATTCACACGCATTAGCGAGGTCCCCTCTGTCTTCTCGGGCGCCATTTCGGCAGGCCCGGGCCCGCTCCCGTCGCTTCCCGGGCCGGGCGGCGGCAGAGGGCGCTGGCCGGGGCGGCCGGGAGGAGGCCGCCACCGCAGCCTTATCAGCGCGCCGCAGGCGGGCCCGGGCCCGCGCGGCCGCGGGTTCCCGGCCGCCGGCCCATGGGCGGCGGCGGCGGCTCGGAGGCGCCTCCTCCTCCTCCTCCCGCCGCAGACCCGCGCGGCGGGGGACCTGCGACCGCAGCAGCAGCTCGGGTGCCGCGCCGGCCGCATGGCGGGCTACGCGCCGCGCCTGCCCTGGCTGCTGCCGCTGCTGCGCCGGGCGGCGCCGCCCCCTGGGCTCGGGCGGCCGCCGCGGCCGCCGGGCTCCGCGCTCCGCCGCGCCAGCCCGGCAGGTGCGGGCGCACCCCACGCCGCCGCCGCTGCTGCTGCCGCCGCTGCCGCCGGGCTCTCCGTCCTACCGCCGCCGCCTCCTCGCCGCGGCGGCGGCGGGCGGCGCCCCGCGCTCCCTGAGCAGCGCGGCGGGCGCGGAGCCGCCGCGGGGGCTGCGGGCGCTCCGCCGCGCTTCGAGGCTCGGAGGCTGCTGGCCCTGGCGCACCCCGAGCGCCGGAGACTGACAGGTATCGGGGCCGCCCCGGGGCTTTGCCCGAGCGGGAGGGGGCGGCGGGCGCCCCGCCCGGAGGGGCTGCCGGGGCCGGGGTGCGCGGCCGGAGTGCGCCCCCGGCGAGGACGCCGCCGGGGCGAAGGAGAAGGTCGTGCTTCCCTGGTGAACCGGCCCTGCTGGCGGCATCCCAGCACAGCGCGGGGTCTTGGAGCGAGCCTTCCATACGTGTGAAAAGCTGAAAACATACATTCTCTCCCCTCTTCTCACTTTGCCGTCTCTTAATCTGTTGGCTTTTGAAGGGAAGGCAAAAGTTTTGAAAGTTAACAGAACTCGGTTCCGTTTGTTTAATGCCTCTGCGCATGTTCAGCGCTGGCTTCACAATCTCCCTGCGATAAATTTGGGCCCAAGACTACATGAAATTAAGTAAAAAGGGGAACCTGATGCGTTTATTTTTTTTAAATAAATTTGAATTCTCTCCCTCAAGAATTTTTTGCTTAAAACTTTTGTAAGGTGTTTTGATGTTTTTGTAAAATGTCTAGTGCCTGTGCGGTGAAACCAAAACACTGTGGCTGTATAAATTACACCCTTAACACTGATATTTTCAACATAGTGTAAACGAACTTTTCTTGACATTCCTTCTCATGGGTTAATATGATAATAGCTGTTGGTAAGAAAACAATGTCAAATTATTATGTGCTTTGGGTTTTTTAAGGTATCTTTGTTGGCAGACAGCATGTGCACTGTCCCACGAGTGAGAGGCCTGTCGTCCTCTGTAAAAATATAGGTAGCTCCCATGGAATGAGTAAATGGTGTTTGAGAGGAGAGGTGAGGTAGTTAGACACATGAAGAAGTGGTTTGTGGAATACAAAATACTTTGCACAAGATTTTATTCACACTGGATATTTACAGAGTTTCATTACATGTTGGTACTATATAGCCAACATAATTTGGATCCAAATGAATGTTTATAGATTTTGGACTACCTGCTGGTTTTACAATGAAGTTTTAAAAGACTGTGGTTTTCCCATTTAAATTTAATCAAGTAAATAAAACAGTTATTTTAAGGCTGGCTTTTAGGACCCTAGGCTTCCGAATAACTGAAAATTTAATTTAGTTCACGTTACCGGGCACTCGCTGCCAGCTTGTTTATCACTGGCAGGGTTACGGCATGCTTGTTTGTAATTATGTTTTGAAATAGAGAAAAGTATCCTTAGTCTGTGCAGTCTGCTGATGGTTTTATCTAAGTAATCAGCTATCACAGTTGCTAAGAACCAGCTACGTGCAGTTTTGTCTTTTAAGATAACAAAATGGCCTGAATTAAAGTTTAAAAAAACCCTAACACAACAACTTGATCATATCAAGTCATGACGATAGAAAAAATATGGAAATGTAATAACTGCTTTTCAGCGTTCGGTTGGTCTTCATTCTGGGAGAAGAGTGAATTTATGCAGCATTCTTCTTTACTGACACCCTGCTTAAGGGAAATTTTGTAGTTAAGTTGTAATTAGGTGGGGAGATGGAAAAGCTAACAGGGAAAATTATTTTGGTCATTATAGAGTGCAGGGATAACAAATATGGGTAAAATGCATTGTAGGTGGTTGTAGGGCAATTGCAGGTACCCATTGTATCTAAAATCTGTTAAAATAGTTGCATTTTGTTCCTGTTGCAGCTTTGTACAGAGAAACTAGTCCTTAAAAACCTAATATGTCTGGATTTGCTCCATTCAAAAAAAACGTTTCACTATATGAAGCAATGAACCAAGGGTAAAACATTTAATTTCCTCTTCAAGTCCATATAACTGTTACGCAAATGCTGTGAGATCTCTTCAGAGGTGTTGAGATCTCTATAGGTGCTGTTCAGTTCTGCAGGAAGGCCAAGTTCTTCCAGGCTTTCTGTATTGTATAGAATGGGTGGCTGGTAGCCTAGGAGTGTAGCAGTACCAGTGTGGAGTGCTGTGTGCCTTTCCTGGCATCCCACATGGCAGGAGTCATGATGCTCTGCCTGCTCCTTGCAGTTGTGAGTTGAAATTCACAGTCACAGAAGCTGAAGTGGTTGCCGTGAGGGCGGTGGAAGAGATTGGGAGCAGAGGAGGATTTGTGAGGAAGTTGAGCAAGCCTAGCTTCACCCATCTTGGTGAGCAGGGGAAGTGGTGTCAGCTGATGAGGTGCAGGTCCAGAGGTGAAGGTGACCCGCTCCCCTTGTGATTGGCAGCGGAGGAGAAGGTCCCATCTTGCTCTGTGCAGGGCCTCTTCACCATCCAATGGCTCAGGAAGAAGCAGTGTGCTCTGGCCCAGACTTCCCATGCGCTGGCACACAGCACCTCTTGCAGCAGGAGCTTCTGACCTTCTGGAGGCTCCTAGGAATGAAAATAAATGTATCAAATGTCATAATGTCCAAAAAAAAAATCAGTGTAATATGTTCCATTCCAATTACTTCTATAGTGGGATAGAGGTATGAATGTATTTTAAATGGGACATGTGTGTTAAATTTTGTTGTTTGCAATTAAAGTGGTAAAAAGAAGCCCAAATACTATGGTGGGAATTCACTCTGTTAGTGACCATAGTTTTGTGTAGCGATTAGGAATTTGTAAATCCCATAATACCTCCCAGGTTTAACAAAGGAGTGAAGTAGTTGTAGGAATTCCTTGGCCGATCTGATGTAGTCAGGTAAGGTAAACCTGCATCTTTGGTTCAGTTCAGTTCCTGGGGAAGAGGACAGGGCCATTGTTGGAATTATTAAATCCTGCTGTGTATGTGAGAGACCACAAAAATGCCTTTTCAACATGATCCCTTTTATATCTTCCTGCCTCCTTGTTTCTCCCCGTGAGAATCTGTCTGTTGCACTTTATCCAAACCACACTCGAAGGAAACAATAGTTGTATTGAATTGTAAAGTAAGCACAAGGAACTCTGAGATTTTTAATCCCATAGCAAAGTGTGCGCTTTCCCTCTATCAAACTTTATGTGCACTGAGTAAGAAGGTTTGTTTTCTACACAGGTCTTCTTTAGAGGCATTCAAGAAATGTTATCTCCGATATTTTATTTGGTAATTTTTGGCAAGTTTGTAATAGCTGCTTTCCTACAGATTAAAATTTCAATTAAGTTAGGAGAGCACTGCTTTATTCATAATCGGGTTTTATTTTACTTTAAAATTACACCAGGTGATGCCCTTTGATTTTTTTGGAAGGCAATTCTTGTGGTTTTAAAATCGTGATTCTTATGTGGATATATATGTAGAGGTAACTTGCTGAGTGCTTTCACATGTGCAGTGCACCAATAAAATATAGGCTAGGTGCTTTTTGTTGTTTCTCCCCCTAGTTTTTCTTCTGATTTTGTCAATGTTTGGTATGAAATTCTCAAAAGGTCCGAGCAGCCTTGCAGCTTTACCACAGAAAGTTTGTTTTTCTGTGTAATTGGTTGTTTCTTTTAAACTGGGCGTGAACTGTTAGCGAAGCTACTTAAGTAAGATATTGCAGAAACAGTAGCTGCTTATCACTGTGATCAGTTAGGTGCTTAGACCTTAATTTCCTTGGGGAATGTTGTTGCTGCTTTATTTGTGTGAACTGTGGATATGGAAGGAGTAATAGCTAGATTGGTCTGACATAAAGACTGTCTTCTATACAGGGTAAATGTGAACAAGTTAAATGCTTTACTGTTAAATAAATGCACGATAAAAAAAGAAGCCATACTTTCTCCTCTAAACCTAGAGTTATTCTGTTACTTTATAGCATTTTGAAAACTGTATTTTTTTTTCCTGAGGACAGTAACACCGTTGTTCTTGACAATGTAAGGAGTATGGTTCTAAAAAGTTCTTGCATAATAACAGATGCAGTGCAGATGTCATGTATGAATTTACTTTAATACAGAAAAACACACCACTCATACCTAACCTAGAACAATACAGAACATCATTAAGTGCTCACAATGTACTCTGGAGGAAGATTTTTATCTTGTATTTGCAGAGCTGACTCTTTGCAGGGTTGATACCTTTGCAGGGTTGATGCCCAAAAATATTGTGGTTCAGGATCCACCAAAAGGAAATGAACTTTATTTGACCGACAAATTAAAATTTACCAGTGCATCTTTCTCCCGTAAAAGAACAGTTGAAGAGCCCAATCTTCCTGAATGCACATTATAATGTGGTAGGTTTTATTCAGCACTCCAAATGCCCTTGTGGAAGGCCAGTCGGTGTTCAGCTTAAAAATTCCCCACATATGAAGTAAAACTGCACAGATAACTGGTAAAGGACAGATGTTCGTTGTTACTGGTAGAAAGATATTCCTCACAAATCCAAAGCTTGTGTCTGATCTAGCAGCCCTCCATATTTAAATGAAACCAGTACAATACCTAAAAGATTTGAGGAAGTAATACTCATAGTTTATGGAATAGTAAAATCTAGCTACTGTGACCTGTTGCTGGATTACTGTGCCCTGCCAGATCTCATCAATACCTCATTTTTCTATCTTTCATCCCTGATTGGTTTGGATGATCTTAATTCATCTGTGGTAAAATCCTTATGTATTTGTCTTCAAAACAACCCCTCAGCAAACAGGTTTGCAAGTATTTTGTCTTCATACACTTCCATATACTATAGTAGGTGAGAAGGGTGCTCTGGTAAAAACCAGCAAAATTAGAAACATTCACTCTATTGGTGTTGTTTTTGTGTGTAAAAATTAATTTATGATTCTTTGGAGTCAGTCTACGTTCTGAAGAGAGGTTTCTGATAGCTCTGCCTAGTTATTGCTTATAAATATCGTGGTTTATCAGTTGGCAACCTCATCCTCTTAGTAAGTCGCGGGTTTGCTGTCAAGAAGCAAGTCCTGTCGGCCTTAACAGAGAGTGTGTTGATCTTAATAGTGATAAAGGCATCACTTTGTTCAGCAATCTGGATTTCTGTGCAAGTAGACAAGCAAAATGTTTGCCTAACGTTTCCAAGAGGGTTGCTCAGCTGCTGCTGCAGCCAGCTTTCTTTGTCATTGCTCCTGTTGCCACTTTGAAGTCCTGGTTTTATAAGTTCCACTGATCTGCCTCACATTTTCTTTACTATCATCTCAGAGCCTACCAAAAAATTACTTTAAAAAATAAAAGGGTGTGTTGTGGGTCTTTGTTTGATGTCATTTTCTGGGTAAGAGAATAAGCCATGTAAAACTAATACTATAGAGTTTACTCTGACCTTTTTTTCTATCAGTAACAACCTTCAGTGTCACTGGCTTGTCTTCATATCTGGTTGCTGAACACATTGAACTCCTCCCTTCAGCCAGTTATCACCATGACAGCTCCTTTGAAGGAGGCCATGCAATGAGTGTTTGCTGGTTCCTATTTTTTCAACTAGTCAACATTTTAAAAGAAACAAAAAAGAGCAGCCACTTTGCAACTGTGCTATTTTCTACTTGGTCTGCTGGCATAATCGACGTGAGAGTTTCAGTTAGGGAACCTTATTGTACATGTGATTTGTGATTAAATTAATAAAGACATGTATGTTGCTTAGTTCAGTAGTTTTCAGTTTGCTTTAGATAGTAGTATTTGCTTTTCATTCAACACTTCAGGCTGTTGGAAGTAATTACAGTGAAACCCGTGCTAGTTTGAATGAAGAAGAACTGAAGATAAATTCAAGCCACTAGACAGAAACATATGAGGGGTTTAGCTATACAATCCTCTTCCTTCTGTGAATAGTTATATCTGCAGCTCATATGTACTGTTCCATCCATAACTGAGAAATTGTCTGGACTCATGGAGACTGAGCTGGCATGCAGTACTGTGCTTATAATCAATGCTTTTGTCCATCTCCAGCTGCCTTGGAGACCAACCAGCTTTTCCTGACAGGAAATAACCTGGGTTTTATTGGATTTTCCCCTGCTGCTTCACAGCTTGAATCACCAGTGCTGCCAGGCTGTTAATAAGGTCATTCATTTTTAGCCAATAAGTAATATTCTTATGAGATATGCCTATGGCATAGATCAGTAAATTTGCACCAGAAAGTTTTTCATTCCTCCTCTGGTTTCTTATAGTTTCTATAGCTTCAAGTACAGATCCAAATCCTGTATCTTTCACACACTTGCTGGCTGAACTGTAATACAAGGGAAAGATTGCAAATAAATCTTGACTAAGAAGCACAGGCTGCAGCTATGCATTTTTTGTACTCTGAATTCTTCCTTATAAATACACGGCTCTATTTACACCTCAAGAACAAACTGAAACAAAGCTTTGCATGTATGTGGGAAGGTGGTAAGAGGCATCAAGCCACCTGTGTCAAATGTTAGAGATACTGCTTACAACAGTGTGCAATAGGGAGTCTGGCTGCTGTCTTCATCATAGAAGTGATACAAGAAGCTCAGTAGAATGGATCTAAACTTCAGGACTTTCAGCACAGTATATTTTTTGTCTGTATACAGAGGCTTTTCAGAGTCTTAAAATGTGCCTTGCCTAAGTTAATTTATACAGTAGCTTAAAATACCCCTTTCACTGGGTGTAAAAGACTGCTGATTATTTCAATTGGCACTTGCAAGCTTAATAGAAGTTTCAAGTGAAAAATCATTTCATTTGTACTATTAACGATCTTGTAAGTTCAGAATAACTTTCCATTTTCTTGTTGATTTGCAGCTGCTGTTGGCTTTCTGGCAGTTTCCAGTGTCATTACCATGTCAGCTCCTTTCTTTATGGGGAAAGTTATTGACATTATTTATACAAATCCCAGTGAGGATTTCACTGACAGCCTGACCAGCCTGTGTGCCTTGCTGAGTGGAATCTTTTTATGTGGTGCTGCTGCTAATGCTACACGTGTCTACCTCATGCAGACTGCAGGTAAAAACAGAAGCAGAAGTGGTACTGAAAGTCACCTTGTTTTTTTGCAGTCAGGATATCTAATGATCTTAAACAAATTCCTGGCCATGGCCAAGAGATGATTTTAGAATTGGTACCTTTTTTTAACCAGGGCAAAGGTAAACTAATAGTGCAAAGAAAAGTATGCTGGAATGATTGCTCATTTTTATTTGCTGTTAGGTGACATCTTAAAGATCTTATCTTACACATCTTACCAGACTCTATGCCCTGTAATGTGCCTTGTTCAGTGCTGTGCAATCCTGTGATTTTTATATTGTTGGTGTCTATGTAAAGTCTCTTGTGTCATGCTTGACTGGCTTATGCTTTTGGCAGGACAAAGAATTGTGAAGCGTTTGAGAGCAACCATGTTCTCCTCTATTGTGAAGCAAGAAACGGCTTTCTTTGACAAGACCAGAACAGGAGAGCTGATAAACCGCTTATCTTCAGATACAGCCCTTTTGGGCCGCTCAGTGACTGAAAACCTTTCCGATGGGCTCAGGGCAGGAGCACAAGCATCTGTGGGGGTTGGAATGATGGTATGGTGGTCTCTTACTTGCTTGACACTACTTGTGGTTTCATATTTATTTCAGTTCTATTAGGTGAATGTGAGTCAGACCAGTAACAATTGTGTGCTTTTGGGTACAGCTGTATTTCACTGGTTATCTACAACAGATGCAGAGATTATTGCAGTAGGTGATGTGCCAGTAGCCAGCCACTTGATGTTTACTCATAAGCAAAATTTGGAGGATGATAGATTGATATTAGCTACTGTTTCTAGCCAAAGTTATGAAGCGAAATGTAATAGGCAAATTGTTGAATTCCATTCTTACTGAAGATACTAAAATCAGTGATAACATTCCCATGGTTGCAGGTAAAATATGGTGTGAAGGGCCTGATAGAAAATAATTTAAGTTGGTTGATTCTGGTTAAGCAAAGGCAGCACTGCATATCTAATTAATGCCAAGGATTTTTACAAGTATTAGTCTTTCTGCTTTAGTCTGTCAGTAAAGAATACGTTTATGTAGGAGCCTTGTTAATGGAGGCTTCAGTGCAGGGCATCAGTCAATATTCCTTGGTGGTCAGTTGGATTACATGAACATCTGACTTCTCTTGAGGGATTTTTTTTTTGTGGCCTTAATTTTTTATGCTTATGCATTGGTGTGGTAATTCCTGCTCTATACTTGGAGTTAAAAACAGACAGCAAATAGTCTCCTCATAAAAATAAGCATCCAATATTGTCATTATTATAAACTGGTAAGACTTTCCACTATGAAACTTTAAAGCTTTAATATTTTGTCACTGATAAGAATTGCTGATAAGAATGGCTTTCTGTGCTCTCTTACAAAGGGACTCTAAGGCTTTATCTTACCATAGATAAAATGAGATAACTTTATATAATGCATCCTACTCCAAAATACTGCCATGAGATGGTTGTAAGAGGAGGACTATAAAAGCTTGCCAAGGAAAAGAAGATGATATTATTATTAAATAATTATAAAGTCTATCAATTATGTTGCTTTTGAATATTTCTGGAGATTTCTGTTTTCAATAGAGAAAGCAAGCTGAAATTAAAACACATTCGATCTAAAGTCAGTAAATCTTATGAAGAGAACCTCTTTAGGTTCATTAGAAGCAATGATCATTACAAGTGATAAGTTTTGCAGCAATAAATTAAATACCCTGTTCCACCCATTCATGGGTGCTAGGGAGTAGTGGTGACTCCATGTCTGTTCCTCAGTTACCCAGAAGTACTGTATGATATTTCTCTACTCTGAGCTTCTGTATTACACCATCTATTTAATAGTTGTGAAAGCACTTTAGAAACTGTGTAATAGCTTATGTCTTTCAGCATCCCCAAGGGATTTCCTGGTAGGCCTGTTTACTGGCAGGTTAAAGTGCTTGACTAAGTCCACACAGAGAACCAGTGAGAAAGCTAGAAATTAAATCCAAATGGCTTTGTTTATAGTCCTTTGTTCTAACTTCCCAAATGCTGTGAAAGAATGGATATTTTGCCTGGAAAAAGAATTAAAACATGATAAATGAAAGCATGGCAGCACTATATCCCTACTAGTTTTAGAAAAGTAGCAAGCAAAGTTGCACTTCAGTATGCCAGGGATTATTTTTAATCTGAATGCTAAACTCTGACAATACCTTTTTCTTCTAGTTTTTTGTTTCCCCTAGCCTTGCTGCATTTGTTCTGGGCGTTGTGCCACCCTTGGCTGTCCTGGCTGTGATTTATGGCAGATACTTGCGAAAGCTTACTAAAGTTACTCAAGATTCTCTTGCAGAAGCAACACAGGTAACCTTTCCAGTTAAAGTTGCTCTAATGTATTTAAGTTAATATCTCTAAAGTTACAGATCTTCTGAAGACAATTGTACTGTTAGTTCTGACACTGTAGTTTAGCACTTGAGTAGTATGACAGGTAAATGTCAGTAACACTTATTCACAAATTACAAAAACAACCATGCTTCCTTTGTCCGTAGCAATATAACACAGAGATACTAGGCCTTGAGAATTTGGAAATGTAAGAAATTATAAGGAGCTTAGGCTTTAGCTTTGTGAGAGCAAAAAAAAATTTAAAAATCAGCCTATGAAGTCCTGTGGAAGTTGGTACCTGGATTTGGACACCACTTGGATTATGGTTTTGAGCTTGAAGCTGTCTGGAGCATACTAGATGAATGCTTCCTTTGCTAGCAAGTCTGTCTCTGAAATGCATCCCTGATGCTTGACCTTACTGTCAGCTCTTAAATGTTTATGGGGCCTGTTTCTTAAACATTTTCCTCAAAGGCTTAGCATGGGGAAACATTATTATAAAGCATAGAAATATAATTAGGAAAGCTGTAGTTAAAATAGTCACAGTTGTCAGCTGTTATGAACTTGGGATGTCCTTTGTAGAACTGTGTAGGAGGAAGATTAGCCCTCTTCTGTTTGTCTTCCTCAGACTGTGTTGGTGGGAAGCTTGTGCCTTTGTAAACCAGGTGTGGGACTTCATATGAACAAGCAATTGTTGTGTTCCATTCGAATTTTCAGGTTGAATGGGAGATGAAAGAAGGAGAATTCTTTTTTTGTATCATACTTTTACTTACAAAAGGGGAACTCGTTTTTTCTAAGACCATTACAATGTCCATTAACAACTTAGTGTAATTGGTTACAATTGAGGTATTTTAGAATTAATACTTTGCTGTTTAGAAGTTAAAATACTAAGTTGAAATTAGACATTCATAGTTGGGCTAAATTAATTCCCAGCATTGCTTTGATCAAATGAGTGGAATTGCTTTAGGAAATAACTGCAGGCTTTTTTGCAGACTTAGTATGGAACAGATATTCTTTATTTTTTCCCTTCCCACATTGTTATTACATATTGTGAATAGTAACTTCCCTATGGGTGTTGTTCACACCAAATTTTTTAACCCTACTTTTATATTTTTCTGTCTCTGCTAGCACTTAAGACAATCTTGAGGTTTTTTTTTTTAAAGTGCCTGGGCATGCAGTTTGCTTTTAACTTAATAAAATTTAAAAAATGGGGTTTGGGGTGGGGAGAGGAAGGCATGAGAAATTTTCCAGTGCTATCCAAAGATATGTAGATTAGTGAAGTGATATTGGTTTAACTTTCAGATGTTCTGTAATATGAGCATTTCAAATTGTGTGTCTCTGTGGATCTGTTTTGTGCTTTGCTTCAATGCAGTTAGCTGAAGAGCGTATTGGAAACATCAGAACAGTTCGAGCTTTTGGACAAGAAATGGCTGAAATGGAGAAGTATACAAATAAAGTTGATTATGTGCTACAGCTGGCTAAAAAAGAGGCACTAGCTCGGGCAGGCTTCTTTGGAGCAGTAAGTATATTTAATGAAAGTAAGCCAACCACGTTATGCAAAATGTCAATTATTTTAAAACTCCCAATGATACTTAAAAATCTGCAAGTAAATGATTGAGAATAAATTGAACGTTTATAAAACTGTGGGAAGACTGGACTTAAATAAGCCTAAATTGCTGTGAAACTGCATCTCAAGATAAAACAGTATGATAAAGTCACTATAAGCCTCAATTTCTGCACCACACCCCATAGCAGGGGACTACTTATCTGAGGCCACACCTTCTATTCAAGGAATTAAACCAGTGAAAACCTTCCCCTACCCTTAGCATTTAGAGGTTTGGCTCCTCTGTGAGAGGAGCATCAATCATAGGAAGGTGGGGAGTGCACAGCTAGGGGAGGGAGGCTTGGATTTTTCCATAACTGTTTGTCTAATTGAATTCTAAAACTGGAACATAACTGCAGACTATCAATTCTTCCTTGGTAATGATACTCGAGAATAATGTTTAGTGTTCCTTTCCACTGTGGGGAAAAAAAAGCCAAAAAGAGTTGCTTGCTTTTTGAACACTTGTTGGATAGCACAGTGCCATGATGTCTGGCTGGCTGTTGGCTGACTTTACATTAGAATTGTTGAATTTACCCCAGTCCTCCAAAAGTCTAGATGCCTATAGTGTGAGAGTTCTTTTCATTACAAGGAAAGTTCTGAAACAACATTTTAGAAGATGAAATTTAAGATGTATGTGACAAAATCTGCCTTTTCCTTTTTCCTTAGACTGGCCTTTCTGGGAACTTAATTGTCCTCTCAGTGTTATACAAAGGAGGATTACTAATGGGCAGTGCCTACATGACAGTTGGTGAACTCTCCTCTTTCCTAATGTATGCTTTCTGGGTTGGCATAAGCATTGGAGGTATGGAATGGGAAGTTAGATTTTCTTCACTTCAAAGCATTACAGTCATAACAGGGGCGGGAGGGAAGAAGCTCTTAAAAAATCTGACTTTCTTAAAAAGTCTTGCAAATGAACTTCTCAAGAAATGATTTTTTTTTCTGAAGAGTTAATGAAAATAATAATCTGTAACTTAATATAAGCCTTCTTTTCCCCCAAAATAAAGGTCTTTTTTTTCAATGTGTGCATGTGACAGTATATATTACTTTAATTTTCTTAAGGTCTAAATTAAGATACTTGCTGTATTGTGTAAAGCAATAAAATATTTGGGTCTATGTTAAGCATACTCTATTTAGAAAGGCATGTAACATTTAGCTGTAATTCAGTATAGAGTGTCCTCAACTGGTAGAGTAAACAAAGTGCCAGCAGAATACTGCACTCAGTGCTAACATTCTGGTTTTCCTTACTCACTGACTCCTCCTGGAAGCCCACACTCTGTAATCTACTGGCCCAGCAACAAGCTGTTCATCTTTTTGTCAGAGCTGTCTTCATGGCTGCATACAGGCAAAAATGAAGATAAGTTGCTCAGAAGCTCTACAATTTACTGGAAGCATTCTTCTTTAAAATGAGCCTGTTCATTCTGATAGACTAGGAGGGCAATGCAGCTTTTTCTTTTTTAAGACTAGGTGGGATATCACAGCAAGCACAAAGATGCATTTGAGGGCAAAATTTAACAAACCTGCTTCTTTGTATATCAAAATTCCAGTGGCACCCATTCCAGGCCCCTTTCTTCTTTGCTTAAATCATTGGAGTTTGGTCAATGGAGAGATACCTGACGCTTTGAGAACATGGGGCAAGCTAATATTAAATAAATGAAGATTAGAAGCACTGCTAAAAATATCATTGAATTAACTTTCATTTCCTATAAAAACATACTTTTAAATTCTAGGTCAGATTATTGTAGAATGTAGTCATGGGGACTCTCAAGCAGTGTCTTGCCACAAGAGGCCTGCCTTCCTAGATGCCTACAAGGCATATAAATCTTCCAAGGCCTAAGTCTGCTCTGTGTATGTCATCAATACACATAGGAGTCAATGCAGCAACTGTGAAGTTCACTGCATAATCTGTGGCTTTGCCCCTCTTTGTTGTAAGTTTGCTGTGCTTTCTTCCAAACACAGAACATGGGCTATGAAAAATAAAAATGTTTTCTAATTTGTGTTTGCTGTCCATATTATATAATGTTTTGTTTATGAGTGGTTGTGGATTTGCAAACCTCGGTGTTTGAGTTCAAAGTTGCTCTGTGAGGCTTATGCCTTCCCCTGCCATGCTCTGCTCTAGGATGTGATTCTTTGGCTCTTTTTTCCAAGCAGACAGCTTCTTGCCATGGCTAGTGTTGCAAACTTTCAGATAGTCCTCAGCAGCAGCATGGTGAAACACCCTGCCTACACTTACAGACTTGTGACCTTGAGCTGGGCTTCTTGCTCTGCAAAAGTAAACCATTATAAAACCAAAAGTAAATCCATTATTTTTATATATATATATATATATATATATATATATATATTTAGATATACATATTTTTATATGCACCTTCATTTTTCTGCCTTCCTGAAATAACTCTTAAGCACTTTCCAGGAACTCAAAGATCATGAAATCGGTGTCTTTCTTTTGAAAGGCACACAAAAATTTAAGAAATTTGACATCTTATATCTATGTACTATTCCATTTTTAGTCCTGTATTAGTTTCTGTGTTTATGTCAGCTGGAAAGCCCTTCAACCAAGCTACTTTCAAGATGATTCACACATCTGCTGAGAACTGGGACCCAGTACTATGTGCAGGCCTTGTTCTTAGCTTTTGCTTTCTCCAGTACTGTTTGAAGTATTCTGGCATGGGAGACACATTTCTTTCCATTGTCCACTCTCCACACACCTTCTCAAGCATCACTTCAGCCTTAAGTTTTGTGCCCTCTCTCTGCTGTGGCTGACTCAGCCAGGCTCCCCTGTATTAGTGTAAACCTACTGACAAAGAAGAGCTTCAGAATGCTCTGTTCTACTGAATGATCTGGGAATATAGCTGGTTGAATGCAAAGCCATTTTCCTAAAGTTGGATGCTGTTCTTCCTGACAGGTGAATGACAAAGGGCATACATAAGCTGAAGTGTATTAACATTTTCTTTTCTTCAGAATGATTTGTTTTACAGATATAAAGAATGGTGAATAAGAGTTTTTGGCAGCTCTCAAGTGAGTCTAGATAGGATTTAACACGTTTAACCTTTTGTTGGAATAGAAATCCTCTACACTCTAATCCTTCAATGCTGCTGCTGAAATGTATAATGCTAATTTTATCTCTTCTATGTCTTCCATTGCATACGGATGCATAATACTGTTCTGCTTTTTGTTTAGGTCTAAGTTCCTTTTATTCTGAGCTAATGAAAGGACTAGGTGCTGGTGGACGTCTTTGGGAACTTATTGAAAGGAAGCCCCAACTTCCATTTAATGGTAGGTTCTTGGTTTGTTACTGTTTAAAGGTTGATTTTTCTTATAAGTCAGAAATACTTTAGAAGGGCGTGTGTAACACTTAAAGGTAGTACTGACTTACATAATTTTCAAAGAAACTAAATATAGTCATAATCCTTCTGACTTTACCTAAGTACAAAACAGATGATGAAAAATTTCTTCACTAAAAAATTTTAGAAGCCAAAAGTTTAGCTTAATTAATTACTTTTGATTTAATTATTTTTATTTATTTAATTCAGAATATGATTTTAAATCATATCACTTTCTAATTTATGTGACCGAGGACATGGTCATTTCTAGCTTTTTGGAATTTCTTGTTGATGTCATCACTACTTCCTCTTGATTCAGCTTTAGAGTGAAAAGAATGGAAAGACGAAAAAGGAGAGGAGGGAGAAGTTCTTTGAGATGGCTGTATCTCATATTTCCACTGAATGGTTTACCGTGCTCGTCTGTAATGGCTAAGAAATGATCAGAGAAGCTTTCAGAACCAGGTGGTTTTCATGAAGAGTATTGCAAGCTTAAACATTTCATACTGATCCAGTGAAAATCAGCCCATAGTAAGACATGTTGATATGAATCCTAACTTGCACACACGCAATTTGAGGCCTTTCAGCAACACATACTAAACTGAGTTTTTGGGTTGTTCTGCCATAGGAATCAAGGACTGAGGCATGACTGGGGAATAAAAGGAAATAAAGGGTAGGGCTGATAGGGGGACTTTTGCTTCTTGGAATAGTATGGATGTGCAGCCACAGCAGATGTTGCTTTGGAGTGATTTGCACCTTTCTCCTTGCAGTAATACTACCCACATTTCTTCTTTATTTGAGGGGGCAGGATTCTATTTCTGCAGAACTCCGATTGTTGCTGGTGACAGCAGATATCTTGGGAACAAATAATAATGTCTTTTTTCTTGTGTCCAAACAAGAGACAAGTACATAGCTTTCAGATATTTTTACAATTATATATAGAGGAAGGACTTGTGGTAGCAGACTTCCTGTATTGCAGTAGATTCAGTGTTTCAGGCCATGGATAGACTGTGCAGTAACTGCAACTGAGACTTAAGACAAGTGATTACTTGCTGCCGTGGTAATAATAAGGATTATTCTGCTAACACAGGATTTAGCAAACACATTTCTTTTCTGAAAAGGAGGTTTACAAGCTATTGTGGAAACATTACAGTGTGTATGTCCATCGGTTAAAGTCAAGGAAGGAATCTGGAATTGTATGCTCTTGCCTTTTCCATTCCAATGCTACTATCATTAAACTGAAAGCCTGGAGAAGAAATGGAAACCTGGGAAAAAAAGAGCAGAACTAGTGAAATCTTGATTGCTACTGATGGGTGTCTTTGTTTCCTATCCACAGTTACTATTTAACCAAACATTGGCATGTGCTCCCCTATGCTATGGCTGGTTGGGAGTTACTTGTATGCTGCATCTGAAAAGAATTAAGGGTTTGAGCTGTGCTTCTCCAGCACAAACAAACATGACTTGGGTATTGCTCTAGCACTGCCAGTTTTTACAAAGTTGGTGGGAACTTCATCTTTTGGGAATGCAGCCCCACTTGTCCAATTAATTTGCTTTGTATGGATATGTGTCACTGGGTTCTAACAGGGCTTGAAGAAATTTTGTTTCTTTGTCTTAACTATTTATCAGCTTTTTCTAATAATGATATTAAGATACTTATTTAAGTCAAATGCTGTGTTCCAGAAAGAAACTGGTTTTATTTAACTTTGGTAATTGTTAATTCATGGTGTTTTCATTGATGGAAAATTTCACAAAGTGAAATTTTCATTTCTATGAGCTGTTGCCCAAGAGTTAGACCTCTGATTGGTATTTGAATTTATTAAATATTCTTTCCACTGAAAGGAGAAAATAAAACTAAAAATTGTCTGTTAGTGCAACAAACGTATCAGCAGCTTTATTCCAGTGTCAGGAACTGCTCTTGTTCAGAGGGGGGTGCTTCAGGCAACTTTTGTGGCTCTGTGAAAGGGCAATAAATGATTTGCAATGTTTATCTTTTTGTGTTCTGTGGCAACGGGACTTTGGCCTTCACCAATGCCTTTTTATTTCATTGCTCTTAACTGACAAAACTTTAATTGTTTACAGTATGTTCACTAATTCAGATAATGCTATGAGAAGTGATTGTTGTTAGTGGTTAGGTATTAGCAAGATGCAAATTCTCCCTCTTGCTGGAGGTAGCCTACAGGTTCCATGCTGGTGAGCAACCTGAAATTGCATTCAGGAATGATTGGTATACCACACTGATTCACTCATGGCTGAAATATAACCACTGTGGTCCTGAATTGTGGCTTGCAGTCATCCATAGATTGAATGTGGAGATAGATACTTCTATTGAGTGTCTGTAAAGCAAGTTCTAGGAGGGCTGAGCTAATTTTTGTTTCTGTTCATGTTTCTGTATTTTATTCTTTGTTATATAGAGGGAATCACATTAGACAAAGACGTATTCAGAGGTGCTTTGGAATTCAAAGATGTTGAATTTGCATATCCAACACGTCCAGAAGTATCCATTTTCAAAGATTTCAGCCTTTCCATTCCAGCTGGCTCTGTTATGGCTCTTGTTGGCCCAAGTGGTACAGGGAAATCAACGATTGTATCCCTTCTTCTGCGGCTGTATGATCCTATCTCAGGTATGGTTTGTGTATAATCACAGAATCACAGAATTTCTAGGTTGGAAGAGACCTTTAAGATCATCGAGTCCAACCCATGTTCTAACACCTCAACTACATCATGGCACCAAGTGCCAGATCCAGTCTTTTTTTAAACACAACGAGGGATGGTGACTCCACCACCTCCCTGGGTAGATGATTCCAGTATTTGACCACTCTTTCTGTGAAAAACTTCCTTCTTAATTCTAGCCTGTATCTCCCTTGGCACAGCTTGAGACTGTGTCCTCTTGTTCTGTCTGTTGTTGCCCTCTCATTTGGAATAATTAATGCTTTGCATCTCAGATAAACCTTATAAACAGTTGGGGTTCCTGTGCTTGAGGTCCCTGTCTCCTTCTGGGGTGTATGGTTACCTTGTGGTGGTGCCTGCATAGCTTTGCATTTCTCATCCACCAGTAGAGTGTGTGATTCCCCAGGGGTTGTCATTCTCAGCTGTTCCTTCAGACTCTTTCAGTACGTGTCAAACACACTTGACTTCACTGTTTCCTAACTTAAGGTACTATCACCGTTGATGGCTTTGATATCCGTCAGTTAAATCCACTGTGGTTCAGGACAAAGATTGGAACAGTAAGTCAGGTAAGGAAGAAAAAAAAATCCAAGTGGATGAAATTTTGTGATCAACTAGCTTTTCCTCACTTTCCTTCTTTTTAAAAAGACATAATCTTGCTTCTCAGTGAAATCCCTCCATCTCACCATAACTGCTGTTGCACAGGCTTTGTTATAAAAATAAGTATTTAGAGTTAGTTCCAGTATTCTATAGTCTGGTTTTACATAATCACAGAGATCCAAAATGTTAGTTTAGAAGAAGAGTGTGCAGGTGGAGACTGGAAGGTAAATTGCTGTAAATTGTGTAGGTATGACCAACCTAATGCTTGCTGCAATTTGTTGAAGAAAGTAACAAAAATCTTAACACTTAATTACCTTTGTATCGATAAAAGTTATACAATAATAGTTTACACAGCCATTTAAAAAACTGACCTTCTGTGCTCTGAGTAGTTTCCAGGAAACCATAATCTCCATTAGGAAAGCATGAAAATACAGCACAGGTAGCACTTACTTACTTTTATAGTGCCACCTCCCTAGCAACCTCCAGACTCTGGAAGTAAATGGTGTCTTAAAAATAAGCTACTTCATCAATTAAAATGTTCATTCCCTCGTCTCCCCAGATATTTCACAGTGCAATTAACTGTTAGGCTGATGTTCTGGTTAAAAGCATAAGAGTAACTGAATATTTGTTGCATTTCAAAACAACTTCTTTATGTAATAATGCCACCAAAAGCTTTTCTGCAAAAATTATTTTCTTGTTGGCACATTAGCATTTTTCTTTTTGAAATAATCTATTCCATTTAAATTACCAGTAGGAGCTCAATACTGGTATTTAAAGAACACGACTCTACTTTTTAAACAGAGCTCACTTACCTTGTTTCAGACATTTTCCCATTGTACATCACTTGTCCTATCTCACAGTTCTCTGTTGCAAGCTTGAATACAAATTAAATGCACATAATGCCATAAAATCTGTGTAGAGATTAAGAAAAGAATCATCATTGTTGCAAATCATAGAATAGTTTGGGTTGGAAGGTACCTTTAAGTGTCATCTAATCCAATCCCCCTGCACTGAGGAGGGACATCTTCAACTAGATGTGGTTGCTCAGAGCCCTGTGCTTGAATGAGGCTGACTTAGAATATTTCTGAGAGTGGGGCATCCACCACCTCTCTGGGAAACCTCTTCCAGTTTCACCACCTGCATTGTAAAAAAGTCTTCCTTATATCTAATGTAAATCAACTTTCCTTTAGTTTAAAACCATCACCCCTTGTCCCATGACAACAGGCCCTGCTAAAAAGTCTATTTCTGTCTTTCTTAGAGCCCCCCTTTAAGTCCTGAAACACCACCATCAGGTCCCTCTGGAGCCTTTTCTTCTCCAGGCTGAACAGCCCCATCTCTCTCAGCCTTCCCTCACAGGACAGGTGCTCCATCCCTTCCATTTGATAATATGTGGCAAAATACAAAGGAAGGACTTTTGATGTTTGAATGTATAGCTCTTCCTAAACTCTTCCTAAAATATTAGGAATTGAGAGTTCTGTTTTGTCAGTTAAAAAAGCAACTTAATTTTTAATTGGTTTTCACTGTCCATGTTGGTGTTAGGGGAGGAGGTTTTTTATTAGTCTTTTATTCAATTAACTCTAGCTTACATATTATTTATATGGATATTGTAAGTGCGGTCTTGTAAGTGGGATTTATGTTATCTGCCGTACTAGATAACACATGCACACAATTACAGATCTACCATATCAGTTATGTGTTTGCATTTGTCAGGAACCAATTCTCTTCTCCTGTTCTATTGCTGAAAATATTGCCTATGGTGCAGAGGATCCTTCTACTGTGACTCCAGAGGAGATTCAGAAAGTTGCTGAAATAGCTAATGCTGCTAGTTTTATCAGAGATTTTCCAAAAGGGTTTGACACTGTAGTTGGAGAAAAAGGAGTTTTGCTTTCAGGTATGTCTTCATGTTGCTTATTTTAAAAATCTTGATGCGATTGAGTGATGTGAAAATTCCATCATTTTTGGTTACCACTTTTTTCTCCAAGCTGTGGCCTGTCATAAGTATTAAGAGAATCCACCCCTCATCTCCATTCTCCACTAAAGTGCATGGACCTAATTCTGCTCAGCCCAGGCATTCAGTTAAAATTACCTGACATCTGTTTTCCTGTTTCAATTTACTGATTATTTTTCCCCAGGTGGACAGAAGCAACGCATTGCAATTGCTCGAGCTCTGCTCAAGGTAAGCCAGCATCCAAACAACTATTTAACCACTTCTTGGAGGGAGGCAGGAAGGATTAACAAGGAGGAGGTATTTCAATGGTAGAGGTAGGAAAATGTTTTAAAAGGGAAAAACTGTATCTTTTATGTTAATGAAGTTTGAAAGGGCTGAGTAGCTTAACTAATGATAACTTACTTAATGTCAGTGTTTCTCCCTGTATTTTAGCCATGTTTTTTGATAGTTCTTGCAAAGACTGATGTTAAATCATTGTAAAATGGCCTATTTCCATAAGATGAGGTCAAGAATGAAGTAAGACTTTAAGAATGTGGTGCTATTAAATGCATATATGACGTGTCTCTGTTCAGATCTCTATCATTCATGGGTTAATTTTTCTGGGTTGCAGTTTACTAGGACTTCAGATGCCTTGTCTTAGCTTTGAGGGGAGGTGGCCTGGATTTGGACCAAGGTGATATTTCAGGCACAATGTTTTTCTTTGAAGATTGGTATGGGTCTAGCTTCAGGGCAGATTCTGTGCTGCACAAATTTGAGGGGTTTCTGAGGATCAGAATGACAGAGAGTTTGGTTCAGGGACAGCCACGGGGCCTTGCAGGGAGGCAGTTTGGTGCTGATGCTCAGCTGGAAGTTTTAATCCTTGCTGAACACAGTTTACATTCATGTTAAGCCACACAGGTGTCGGTAGCATCCTAGCATGCCCAGTTCTGCTAGATTAATAGGAATTTCATTATACCTGTTCTCTTTTACCACTGATGCTGAAAAGATGGTTGTATTTCAAGCCATGCATTTTATATGGTTCATGAGATTAAAGATTTAATGTTGTGGAAGTAAAAAGGTTATAAAAAAATAAATGAGTAGTTGATATACTGGGATATCTGTGCGTGTAGTGGATTCCTGTCTGTTCCTTTAAACTGATAAAGTTTGAAGCTTTTACTCTCAACTTCATCAAGGAAGTTTGGGTTATTTTCTGTAATTCAATAGTGAATTCTTCTAAGGGATTTGAGAGCTGGCAATTTTTTCTAACGGAGAGAAGTTCTTAAATGCTAGTTTTTAAGTATTATGTGTTTTACCTGTGAGTGAAATACTGCTTGTTGGTAGGGCTTTGTTACTTTCAGTTACCAAGAGAGTTTTATTTAGCAGACTGACTGCAAGCAGAGGGTAGCTGAGCCTCTGTGAAAGAGCCACATAAGAATGTAGAACTTTTGACCACAGTGCTGCCAAGAATGCCTTAAAAATCATCTCCCCCCTTTAGTTTGTATCTTTCAAATGGTTGTCCAGGAACAGTATTTTGCTATTTTAGTTTGGAAAATTTGAAAATGGAGGAGTGTTGATTCTGTTTTGTCTTCTTAGCATTTAGATTTCTTAGAAGTAATGCTTTGAATGACACTTTTGATGAAGTAGGTACTCTTACTTGGAGTTTTAAGTTATATGAATCCTATTCTCTATTGACGTAAATATTCAGATCTTGTTTAATTGTTATTATAACCAATTTTACTTTCTTTTTCAGAATCCTAAAATTCTTCTGTTAGATGAAGCAACAAGGTAAGAAGAAAAATAAATAGAAACTTAGAAAATATGTACCTGTAAAACTCAGATTTGGGAACTGTTCCCTCTTCTTTCCCTCTTCTTTCTTTTTTCTTCTCCTTTCCTTTTCCTTTCTCATTATACATTATCTAGCCCTTATTGCTCTCTAGTCACAAAAAAGAATGTGCCTTCTAGAATGTGTGACTTGTTTAGGAAACCTATAATAAAAGCTGTTTATGCAAAGCAGAAAGGATAGCTGGTACATTGTGATTTTTCATGGAGTTACCTTCATAATATGTAACATGATTTTGAAACATCTGCTTAAGGCTTTTTTGGATCTTCAGTTTAAACTTAGATCCTTGTGTAAAAGAAATAGGATTATTGTGTGATGTAACTGATTTTTTTTCCACCAACTTAATTTGGTGTTATTTCTCAATGCTTGCTTTTGCATATGAGAATATGTCCTGCCTATAGCTTGGATGGGAGTACTGAGCACGTTCATTAAACTTTCCTGCAGTTCCAGTGGTTCATCCTCACCACAAATAGAGAGGGTTTGCAGTTTTGGCAAAATAAGCCTCATGCATACAAAACCAACCTGCCTTACAATAACAAATCTCCTCGTCTCTCCCATCCCCACCCCATTTGTTACTAGTGCTTTGGATGCTGAAAATGAGTATCTAGTGCAAGAAGCTCTGGACCGGCTGATGGAAGGGAGGACAGTCCTAATCATTGCTCATCGTCTGTCTACTATTCAAAATGCTGATTTCGTTGCCGTCCTTGGCCAGGGTAAAATTCTCGAATGTGGGAAACATGAGGAACTGCTTGCAAATCCAAATGGACTTTTCAGGAAACTAATGCAGAAACAAGCTTTTCTTCAGAATAATGATACTTTTGCATTGGATTTACAATCCAGAGAAAAGGATATATTAAAAGAAAATGTATGAGACATTGTATGAATAATTACAAACTTCAAAGACTATAACTTATGTTTCAGTTATGTAAAGTAAATGTTATATTTTTCCAAAATGTACAAAATATTCTTTTGAAACTTAAATGTGTTTAAACTTTTTATTGAAAGCTTTTTAATAACTATTGTAACTTTTAAAAATACCTGTCACACTGAGATAATTTCAGGGCATAGATTTTTCTGCTTGTGTTACTTTGAGGCTGTCTAGAATCTTGTTTGCTGTAATGCACTGTATGAAGATGTGCTCCATTCTCAAGTAACTTCAGTATTTTAAAGGTAATTAAATGACACTCTTATCGTTTTCATATCATTGTCTCTCTTTCCAAGGAACTTTCATGTTTTGTGCTTGTCATTAGTCTTAAAATGCTGGAATTCAAAAATGCATGACACTAACACACTCTGAAAGTTCTGTCTGACTTCCACTGCACTGTCCTTCCAGTTACTGTTTGTTCTGAAATGTGATTATGTGTTCTGAACTTGACTATGATCCCCATCTACAGTTCCTGTAGAGAATTACATATTAAAACACATTTTAGAGAATATGAAAGCACAAGTTGGAGGAAAGTTCTTTAATAAAACAAACAACCCAATGGAAAAAAAGGCAACCAAACAAAATAACTGACTTTACAAAAGGACAAAGGAAGCGTATTACTATATGAAATCGCATAGGAAAATCTAAAATTTGCATGTGTTTTCTTCCCTTTTCTATTTTCCCATTTCTTTAGTTTCACTTCCTTTCTAAGATGACATCCAAAACAACATGACCTCCCACATGGTTTTGTCCTTTTTAAAGGCATATGTAAGTTTTTTATTGTTAATTAAAAATTCAGTGATAGAAATCATGAGTTTTGCCTAACTACTTTATTAGAAACAACCAGTAAACAACCTTCTCAAGGACAACTAGTAAAATAGCAGCATTACATTAATTTGAATAACTGCAGGGGGATATGTTTGGCAGTGAAGAGTTTGCCTCATGTTTCTGATTGAAGAGCCTCTTTCAGTAGAATCTCTGAAGATGCAAAACCCCACAAGGAGATTTTACAAAGCTAGAAACGTCCCAGGTCACATTAAAACTCATCTATGCTAGGAGAACTTGTTGCTGGAAGACCTTATTGGCAAGAGCTGAAACACCTAGTGCTGGGCAAGCTTAAAATGTTAGTGCCATTAATGGCACCTTGTGGAATATAGTGAAAGTATTAGAGAATAAAAATAAAATTACATCCAGATGTGATTGTATCGTCAGATAAAATTTTCCTGGAAGCATATGTTGTACTAAAGGGATTCAAAAAATGTTTGTGACCCAATATTTAATTTCAATGTTGACTATTAGTTAATGTATTTAGAGGGGTTTGCACCTGTAATCCTCACTCACGTAATTTCTCCTTACATGAGATCCAACGAGCCCCTTTATCCCTGTATTTACATGGGTTACAGGAATTACTTGCAGCTGAACTGAATGAATGTTTCATGTCTTTTTTTCATTAGTTGTCCTGGCAAGTATTGCAGCCGACAGAGAAGTGGAAAAGCTAAACAAAAGCTCTAGTCCACCGAAAGGCAAGTGTTTGTCATAGCAGGTACATTGGTTAACAGACTTTATTTGCGTTAGAACCATACAAAAAACTCCTTGGGATATTTATGGGACAGTCAAGAACTGGTTAAGTTTCTAACTGGTATCAGTACAAATTATTTCTGTGTAGAAAATGAGATTTGAATGTTGAATTGTGTCTCTCTCTCCTGAAGATAGAGCTCTTACAGGGCTTGGACAGCCAAAGGAAACCGACTAATTCTCTGAGGAAGTGTAGCTGCATATAGATAGGGTTCAATCAACAAAACAGAACTGCTCATGCTGCATCGTTTTAAATACTTTAGGAACAAGCTGTGAAGAGGAACTTTCAGTTTCTCAAATAATTTGAATGTCACCAGTCGTGAATGTTGGGAAATGTGGATGTCATCTTGAATTTTCTTCCAGATTTTTCTGTATTTGCTTGTTTGTGTGTGCATTTCCTGGTTTGGTTTAGTTTGTTTTTCTTGATGAAGAGACAGTAATCTGATGATTTAGCATCATATGTATAATGAAGGCTATATAGAAGGCTATTATATTAATAATATAGTAACAATATAGTAACAATATAGTGATGCTGCACTAAATTTTAGTATTTAGCTTTTTGCATAAAATCAAAGCCAAAGGAGCTTATTTGAATGAAAAAGACAAAGCACTGGCACTGACAGGTGCCTCATACTTCAGTCCTGCCAGATGAACCATCTCAAGTTTATGTCATCTGCATTTGGGTTCAGTCATAGGGGACCACAATCCACATACAAAGCCTAACAGCCCTGAATCTATTATCAAAGAACACATTTTGAAAAGTTATGCAATTTAAAAAAATATTTTCTTTTTAGTTAATTTTATCTTAACTGATTTGCTTTGTTAATACACATTCAACTCAACTTCTTCCCCAAGAGGGTGGTACATACTTACCTTCTGAAAGCTTTTTCATGCCAATGATTCCATTGAGCATTTAGTTCCCCTTGAAGGCTACAATCTATTTTTATACCACAAAATAGCTGTAATGCATGGTTGTTATTTACCATAGATGTGAAACATGCCAAGGTCTGCATGGTATATGGTTTTGCATAATTGTTTATTTATTAGAAATTTGGGGACAAACACAGGTATGCACAGGCTGTTTTAAAGATAAGGCAACTCCTACTGAAAAATGCGTCCTTCCAAATGGTATTTGAACAGCTGCTTTTTGAACATATCCAGCTGGTTAGTGCCAGCGAATCGCATGAACTCAGCGAGGGATGAGTTCACACCCACCCCATGAATGCTCCTGGGAACGCCCCGAAGGACGGAGCATAGCTTCAGGAACATCTGAGCGACAGGACCGTGTTTCAGTTTGGCGCTGAGGGCCGACGGCGCTGAGGAGCAGCCCAGGTCGCCATTCACCGCCTCAGGGTCCGGCCGCGCACCCTGCACCAGCGGCCGCCGTGGGCTTTCTGCCGCTCCCCAAGAGGGGCCGGGCCGCCCCGCGCTCGGATCCTCTCGGCTCTGTTCGGCTCCACCCGGAGCTGTTCGGCTCCTCCCAGATCCTCCCGGTCGCAGTCGGCTCCGTTCGGCTCCTGCCGGTCGCGCTCGGCTCCCGGCAGTTCCCGCGCGGCCGCGCTCCGCGGTGACGCGCTGAGAGGGCGCCCGGCGGGAGCGCCGTGCCGGTGCTGCTTCCGCGTCCTCAGCCATGTTCCCGTCGGCTCCCGCCTCCCCGCGGACCCCGGGCGGGTCGGCCCGCAGGCCCCTGGGCAGCGCCGCGCCCAGCCCTCTCTCCCGGCCGGGCGGTAAGAAGGGCCTGCCCGTCGTGGCGGCAGCCGCCTCCCCGGTGCTGTTCTCGCCAGCGGCGCGGAGGAGCGGCTCCCTCTCGGCTCGGTGAGTCCCGGCCCTCGCCGCAGAGCCGGCCTCGCTGTTCGGTGGCAGAGCCAGTGTGGGGTACATTACAGTACTGTATATTAAAGCGGTACACGTACGGCATCACGTGTTCGGCGTTATGAATACCTCTTACTAGGTTTTGAATTCGCGGGTTCCTCAGATATGTCCCTGTGTGATACAAGTATGATATATGAAAATTATAAGAACTTCCGTATTTATAAGGAAGATAAAACAGTCAAAGTTCAGGCATTTCACAGCCGCCCCTCTCCCCAGCTTCTTCCCCTCTCTTCTCCTTTCCATACGGATCAAAACTGAGATACGGCATGAGCCCCAGAGCAGTTTCAGGCTACATAATCTCTTTTCTTGGGAGCAGCTCTTTGTTGTGTAGTTGAGATAAAAAGGATTGCCCATGTTCAGTTTTGGGGAGCTTTTACTTCAAACCTGCTTAATAATTTTTGCTAACTGAGTGCAAGGATTGTCCACTAGCTATGAATCAGCTTTTGCCGTTTCACGCAGGGAGGTCTGAGGCATCATTGTGAGGAGAAATAAAAAGAGGGCATTAACTTGTAAAAGCAGAGAAATTTGCCCACCTCGTTGTGTTCAGAAGACAACACAGACCTGTGCTGTTCCAGAGAGAGGAGGTGGGGAAAGATGCAAAGCTGCTTTTATAAATGGTAGGAAATGCAGTCTCCAGAGCAAGCTAAGGGTGGCAGAAGTGCTGTTGGATCCGAGCTGCCATGGCTGTTTAAAGTGTTGTTCAGTGTGTGCTGCCCTGCAGTGCCAGTGCTAGGGGTGGAAGTAGTCCCTGCAGTCAAGGGAGAGCTTCTGCTGACATTGTGAATGTCTTTATTCTGTAGATAAACAGAGTGTAGAGAAGTTGAACAGTGATTTTGTTGCTGGTGGAGCATATTCAAAGTCAGTTAATAATGCATATTCAAAGTCAGTTCTTTAAAAATAAAGAATTTAATGACAGCTAGCGACTTGTAAGGAAGCCACCAAATTATTGCTCTAGGTGGTGTTCCCAGAGAAAGCATGTTTATTTTACATAAATCTGTTTCTAAATAGATACTCATGAAGTAAATGCCTGCTGCAACTGATGAATAAGCAATAAAAAGTTAATTGTAACTTTTTGTTTTGTTTAAGAGCGACTCCTACTAGAGTTATCCAGCTTCCTACAGGAACTGAGACTATTAACTATGATGTTAAGGCTTTTGGATCCTCTCTGCCTGTTAAGGTTATGGAAGCCCTGAAGAAGGCTGATGGTAAGAATTTATGTTATTTTCCCCATGAAAATTGACAGGTGAGAGAATTCTTAACGCATCATTGCCATTGAAATGCTGACTTTACAGGGGAAGCTAAAATGTGTGCCTTGCTTTGAATCCAACCTGGTTATCTCTGTAACAATAATTATAATAATGCCCATATGGGTGTGAATGCATGAAAATACCCTTCAGGTGCTGCTTATGCAATTTATTGTGAAAAAATAAGGGTATAAGGAAAGCTAATAGTAGGTTTTTAGTAGCTTTTACTTATTGGTTCTTCATTACCTTTTTTGCTTGTTTTGATTTTGCTATGTCCTAGAGTGGATGCTTAATATTTTTCTTTATTTCAATTCCCATTTGTTATCTCTTCCAAAGGTTTGTATCCCTAGTGATACATACCTTTCCCTGAGTTCCAGAAATTGGTCTCCTGAACAATTTTTTCTCTGTGGATAAGTTTTTCCTTTATAGTAGATACAAAAGGAACCAAATATGTATCTTAAAAATTATGTTAAAATTGTTGAGTGATTTACAAAGCTATTATAGCCTGCTCTAAATACATGGAAATGGGTTTTGGGGTTGTCTTTTCATTCTCAAAGCTTGAGGGCTTATCAAGTGGATTTTTAAACTAGATGTAGTAATTTATGTTAATCACATAGACGGAAATTCTAACATGAAAACTAGTTTAATAGAAAATATTTCTTATTGTCATATAAGAATGAAAGTTTATTGGTTTAAATGTTACTCTGCAGTGTTTTAAAAATCTGAATGCTTTAAAGAAGTTACTTTTTTATGTAGCTGATGACCAGCTCAGTGTTCAAGTGGATGAAAGTGGATGGGCCTGGCTAGTTCATAAGGAGAGGCTGATTATTTGGAAGATTGGTCAATCTGCAGTAGCTAAGGTAACTAAAGAGTCAAGATGGAAAGTCTATATTTTTTGCTGTTTCAACTGTGGTCATGCAGTTATGAGGTTGGGGGTTTTTTTCAGCTGGAGTTTGTCTGGTTTCCCCCAAAAGCAGCAGGATTGATATGAAGTCATGCTAACAACAGTAACTGAAACTCAAGCTTTTGAGAGAGCTTATAATTTTTATATTCCTCTCTTCAGTTTTAATTGTCACCTTGGCACTAAGGTTAATTCTTTATCTTTTAATGGATGTGGCTCTTAAGTTAGATAGACTTGATTAAGCTTATTTTGATAATTAAAATCTAGTTGATATGTTATGGATTGGTTTAGATTATTCTGGGACCAATTTTCAATTTGCAACAAGCCCCAAAAACACGGTTAATTTCCGAGGTACTGAATATATGTTTCACCTAGATTTCTAAGGTCAAGAATTTTTGTATCCCCTCTCGGCAGTATTTCTTTCAGCATCATTTCAGTGATGGTCGGAGAGAAACAAAATCAAAGTTAGAAAATCAGTTTCTTTCAAACAGGACAATGTATGTTCATTATACAGGTCCTGCACTTACAGGGGAGTGTCAGGTACACATTCTAGCACCAGAAGAGATTTTTCAAGGGATTAAAATTTTTCTGGTTGTTTAAATTCAAGGACGTAGGGGAGTGGGAAGTGTTTCCCCTCTCTACCCTGTTAGTACTTAGTAAGTTCTCCCAACCATTTCTAGTTTAATTTTTTTTAATATTACATTAGGGAATGGTCAAATAATCCAATATTGTAGTGTTGTGAGAAACACTCAGAAATAACTAAAGAAAACCAGTGATATTTGAAAATTTGAAGATGGTTTTTAGCTGTTTTTTGGTTGTGACAACCTTGTTGAAATTGTTTCATGACTTTTTTTGGTTCCCTTACACTGAGTCTGACTTAGTTGAAATGTAGTTTTTAGCAGGGTCAAAAAGTCCAAAGATTTTGTGGCAGAGGAATAAGTTCTTCCAGTCACCTATTTATTATGACATCTCTTTCTTTCTTCCAGTTATCTCTGTGCAAGGAATTGCAGCTGCCACCCAGTGACTTCCAATGGAGTTCTAGTTTAGCAGCTATATCTTGTCTCAATTCTTCAGGTGAAGCACCTTCTCTTCAGGTGACCAAATTTTAAATTTTAGTGTTTAAAAGTGCCTTAAGAATAACTTTGAATATATCCTTTCTTGTCAAAAGGATATATTCAAAGTATTTGAAAACATTTGATGGTATGCTATCTATTCAAAAGGTCAGGATTGATAGTTGGCAGTAAATACCTTTGGACTAAACACACTTCTGCTAGTCCTGTTAAATTGCACCTTGTGCATCCTGTAGGATCAGATTAATAATAGTTTTTCTAAGGATTACTTGAGATGCTTTCATAGCAAACAACAATGCAGTAAACTCAGAGGTGTTTTGTTAACAAACACCAGGGCAATCAAAATGGGGTCTGACCAAGTGCAGTTTAATTGGTGGCTGAAAAAATTGTTCTGTGGATTAATTCCCAGTATCCATAGATGAGAGGCAAACCCCAGCACCCTCCCTTGGCTGCTCTCTGTAAGGAATTTGACACTGGAAGGACAGGCTTAATCTGTCTTGACTGATTGGTTTCCTAAGTGGTGTTTTGCCGGAGTTACTGTATTAGAGGGTGAGGTTCGAAGATCAGTTGTGTTCTGAAAGTGTGCTAATGTGTCTGTTACTATCATTCATGAAAAGAACCTCTCACTTTCAGCTTAGATTTCAGTTAATATGTGTGATGCTCTGATAAAACTGGCCAAGAAGCTGTGTTTGGAAGTAAGCAGCAGCACAGAATATGTAATACGATCTTTTCTTTTGATTTGTTGATGTGTTACTCTTCCAGATGATAAAATGCAATCTTAGTTTTTTGGGATTATCTCATGAAACCTGAAATGTTTGGACTTATTTTAAGAGGAAGTAATACACCTAACCCTAAAGCTTTATTATAGTTTTTGATTTCACCATTCTTTAACTTGTGAACTGAAAGTCAATGTCTAGTAAAAAATTGGTTAGAAAACGCCAAGGAGCTCTACAACAACTCCCAGCTACAGTTTTTCTACTGTTCTGTGATTTTTACTTTTTTTTGACAACCAGTTGATAAATACAATGCTTTTCTCTAAATCTCTAACAGTCTCTTGCTTCACACTTTTATTTTGGTATCTGTGATTTCCTGAGTTACATTGTAGGCCTATGCCTTTGAAAAGAAGAGCTGCCATGTGATTTGATATTTCTCTTAAAGACACTAGAGCAGATTCTTTGCTAAATTATAGTCTGTATTTGAAGCCTTCTATAGTAGCTTTTAGCTCTTGGCATCTGAAATTCTCCATAGGCCCTTTTCTGTTTTACAACTGTAAATTTTGTTTGCATTTCAGCAGCAGACCCTGAATTATCAGGAACAAGAACCAGTAGAAAGTATTCATTAGGAAAATAAATGTGTATAATATTCCCTGCATTAATTAAGTTGTGCTGCAGAATATTTTTGTGATTCAGTTCCAGGTCTATCAGTGTGCATCCATGTGTATTTGCTACTTTCTTGTGTCTTTGTCGCCCACAGTCTTGATGTGTAAAATAAGTTAAGTTAGAGCTGCAGTCTGATTTAATATTATTATCATCATCTTGCCTGTTCTCTTAATTGCTTTTTCACTTAAAGTCTCTGGCAATAATGGTTGCTACCAGTGAAGGTTCTGTGCGCTACTGGCCCAATCTTGCACATGAAGGATCCTATACAGACACTTTCACAGACTTTGGAGGCTCTCTGTGCAGTTTCCTCACAGCAGTAAAGGTAAAACTGTATGATTTTTATTAAAATACCGGTTTTATTCCTAATCTAAAGATGGAAAAGCATGCTCTACTTTATTAGTCTTAAATCTGCAATAAATGTGGTGAAGGTAACACTATTTTTTGTCATTAGATTCCAAGGATTATGTGAGAGTTTAGTTCTGTTTTTTAACTGAAATTGAGTTTCATAGATAAAAATGTTACATAAAGTTAAGAAAATGAGTCTCTGCAGTGCTAAGTACCTGTGAGATGTTTGTCTTTTTCTAAGGATGCCTTGTGTCTTGTTCAGCATTTACCCATATGAGCTGTCATAAGGCATTTTAGCTGACAGTAGAGTTTTCTAGAATGTGATTTGAAGTTTTTTTAATGTAGTTGCTTTCTCTTTTTGTTAGGGGGGAAGCTTTATTTTATCATCTTCCAGAGGTCAACTAGTCCGGTTGATACCTGATAGTTCTGGCAAGATTCATCAACATGCCCTGCCACAGGGGCAGGGCATGTTTTCTGGAATTGGTAGAAAGGTTTCTTCTTTCCTGGGTATATTATCTCCTGGAAGTGATGCAGTGGTAAGCTTGAGAAACATTAATCTTCTTTAATTTCTCTTTGTAATTTCTAGCCTGTCTTTAAGAAAGGAAAAAGAAAAGATTGTATAAAGATGTATGATGACAAAAGACATGACTCACTCAGCTTATTTATGTTACTTATATTTCTTTGAAATTTGGAATAAAAACAGATACCAAATAAATCTTTATGTTTTGTGAAGGCAAATGCTGGTTTACTCTTTAGCTCTGAATAAAAGGCGACTTTGGAATAGTAGTCCTTTCCGGGGAACATACAATGGTTGCATGTCCTGCCTCTTTCTAGTGATAGCCTCGTTACTAATTGAAGAAACCACCCTGTAATTCTTCTTTTCTGATTTAGCACTGCCAAGGGTTGATGATTGGCTTGAGTTTTGTCAGTGAACTCCACAGAAATTGGCAGGAAGTACAAGAAATGTATTTTAGTGTGGATGTTCTTTTATCTATAAAATAAGACTTCTCTTGGAAGTTATCATAATGCTCTTCCTGAGTGCAACTTTTGTAGATTGTCCAAGGAAGTGACTCTTTGTGGACTGAGGGTGATACAGATTATTCTACCCAAATATTCAGGCTTTCCTTTAACTTTTTTAGCTTTTTCATTTTTTTAAATGCAGATTTCTAGTGTTCTTTGGGATAGAGAGAGGTCAAGCTTTTACATGCTAACAAGTTCAAATCTAAACAAATGGGAGATCGATGATTCATCAGAACGTTACATTCTCAGCTGGGATATCAACAGGATCCTGAAAGAACATATTACAGATGCAATTTGGGTAAGAGCCAGCCCAGCTGGAAAGGGTCAGTGTGTTTGTTTTAATTGATAGCCTGTTTTTATTCAGTTACACAACAGATATATTTCTTTTTTTAGGGATCTGAAAGTAACTATGAAGATATTAAAGGAGGAGTAAATATACAATACATGGATTTGCAACAGAATCGGTAAGGAAGTGCACTTGCATCTGGTAAGACCTTCCTTAATGAGATTAATCTGTTCTGTTTACCTGCAAAAATTTCATGTGAGGAATTGCAATTTAATTTTACTGGAGTGGAACTGTTGATAAAATAAGCACTTTATATTAGGTAATTAGGTTATCCTATATTTCATGCTATTATCTTTTTAGCAGTACAAATCTTTACCTGATAATAATTCCCTTTACTTTTTTTAGTGTCATTTTATGAAGATTGTATATTTATTTTGTCTGGATTTTACAAAGATAAAAAATAAGCAACTGTAACTTGTTCCAGCAGATGCAGAGAATTTAGTATCTCTTGCATTTGATTTAATTACATGAAATTACAATTGTCTTGGTTCAGTTTTGTACTGCAATGTGAATACTGTTAATAAAGCAACTTGGAAGAACAAAAAGCATAGTTTTTCTTTCTAAAAGAATAAAAGATTGAACAATATCTAGTTGAGATTGTAGTTAGAAAACTTTTTTGTTTTGAGTGATAATTTTTGAGCAAGTAAAGTTATGTAATAATCATCTCTCAATGGTGTGGTATCTGTTGTTGAATAGTGATGGGCTGGTCATACTCGCTGCAGCATGGCATCCTGGAGATCGTCCATGTCTTGTCTACTACACTCTGATAACAGTAGAAGATAAAGGCTGTCAGATGTCTGATGATGTTGTTGTGGAGGTCACACAGTATAATCCAACTTTTCAGGTATGCTAGTGGAGGTTCTGATACCGATTTAAGATTAAGTTCAGTGTCAGGTTTTTGTCTAAAGGAAAATCAGTTTCCTTTGGAAGTATGTATTTGTAATACTCTGAGGAAAATGTGTACCAGCATCTCTTAATGTTTAATACTAACTGTATGTAAAGTTTATGCTTTGCATTTTAAGTTATAAGATAAAACCGTCAAAAATAAGTATAGTAAGTGTAATCTGATTTATTTTAATTTTTGTGCTGTCTTTGAAAGTTTCTACGGAGTGATTTTATCATATGCTCTTGTAATCCATTTAGAACAGATCTCAAACTCTGACACTCTTGTTGTGGGACAAGGAATTATGAGATCTGTTTTTTGGTCCTTGCTGTGCAGCTGGCTTGCTCAGAGGGGAGGACGCATTGGTTGTGTGTGGAGTACATTGTCTGTACTGTGTCTTCTGGAAGCATAAACCTGGGGATTAGATTGCTTTGGTAAACTTCTTCCACTCTCTCCCCACTGCCTGTAATGGCATCTTAAAGCTAAAAGGTAGAAGAAGAGTGTGAAAACTGTTGAATAATTGATCTGTTTACTTACCTCTCCATGTGAAATTAGCAAGAATATAATGCATATGGAAGGGGAAAAAAACAGGATCTAAAATTTTAGGGCTAATTAAAAGTGATATTATTTGTTTTTTTAGGTTGTAAGTTACATCCATGCCTCATTGTTAAAAAGTAAAACAACTTCAGGCAGCATTTTTAGCAAGTTCAGGCAGCAAATTTTTAGCATGTAAAATTTTAAACGTTTAAGGGATTGATTACACATGTGATATTGTTTGTATTCAACATTTTCAGTCAGAAGATGAAGTGTTGTGCTGCCTGGTAGTCCCAGATTTCTTCAGCCATGCTGCTTACCTTTACAAGGAAGATGAAGTGTTTGCTTGTTCCACTGGAACTGGCAGAGTTTCCTTACCACAGGAAAAAATCATATTTGGCATACAAGGTAACTTGCTGTGGAGGGAAATCACATTTTGTTGGTACCTCTTAATTCAATATTTTTACAGTATTTAGATATCTCAGAGAGCAGTGTTGTATTAAATGTTTCAAGGTGAGATTGTCTCTTGGGTATATGGAGAAGTGCTGATGTGACAGCCAGTCACGTTGTTACTCTATGGAGTTTCAAATCAAAATGAAGCAAATCCCTGTTCTTGGTATATGAAAGGATGGAAAGTTTTGCTTGTGGGTCTTTTTCCTTGGTTTTTCTCTTTCTTAACGTGCACTGTGGGTTGATATTTTTCCTTGAAGTTAATTCAGTGCCAGATGTCTCTAGGTATGTCATCCATGACCTTCAGAGGTGTTTTGAAGTACAGAAGGAGCATCAGTCCTTAGGTAGAATTTGAATTAAATGAATCTTGAATTTTTTTCCTTGTTTCTTCTCTTTTCTTCCTTTTTTTTTTTAACACTTGCAGTATCTGGAAGTCTACATCTAGGGTAGCAAATAGTTCCACAATTTTTCTAAGTCAGGTGCAGTTACCAATTACCGTTGGTTTATTAATGACAAAAGGCAATAATTGTTTATGAAACTCTTAGGTTTTGGCCTTTAAATAAAGTGGTAATTATGTGCTTGCTTTTTTTCCCCCTCTCCTTATTTTAGGAGATAGTATTTTAGGAGCAGGTTCCTGTAATAGCCTTCCCATCTTCTTTGCCAAAAAAAGTGGACTTGTCACTATCTTGTCCAGGGAAAATATTTCTGTGCTTCCTGAAGACCTTGAAGATGCCTTGTCCTCTTCTATTGCTGGACCAAGAAGCGAGGTAATGGTTATTTGCTTGTCTGGTTGAAAACAGGGTACAAATAAAGTGGTTTTTTATGTCACTTTTGAGTTTTCATTGTGGAAATCCTGGCTTGTTTGGGTTTAAAACTTTTTTTTTTAATAGAGACTCAAACACTTGTAATGAAAGCAGTTTTCAAAACAAAAATTTTTGCATCTGCCAGTTTGAGTAGTATTTTTTGGTGTTGTTTGTTTCACAGTTGAGATTTCCATGAAATTTGCATTTTTTCCTTATAGGTGTGTTGCTGTCAATCACTAGGCCTAATATAACACTATAATCAGTTGTTACTATTAGCTGGTATTTTAGTGGAAGTCCTTTGTGTGATTGAGCTGATGAAACTGTTTTTCTTAACAAACTAGTTTCTAGTTTAGTTTGTCTACAGTTAAACTGTTTTTGTGGTGATAGTACTCAGGAATACCTTTTGAATCCTGTCAAACATGGTGTGTTTCAATCTTCAAATAATTTTCATTAAAAATCAGATGGGCAGAGTAAGTTGGTGTAAGTTCCTTTGCAGATGGTGTGAATTTTGGTCAAACCTCTGTGTCACTTCCATTATAATGTATCTTAGAGGTTTATGTTTGACGTACTAAACACAACTGGTGTAATTCCAGTGGTAATTGTATTTTAAATCTGTGGCATTACTACTTGAAAAAATTATTTTTATTTCATAAAGAAGATTATTATTTGTCTTGCAGCTGAAGTTTTTATTTTTCATTTTCAGAGTCCGGCATTTGATGCAACTGGTAGGCTAGAAGTTATAGCTCAAGAAGATAAAACCAAATTATTGAAAGCTGCTTTTCTACAGTACTGCAGGTAGAAATTGCACTTCATTTTTGAGACTTTATTTGCTGTGCTTGAAGGCGCTCTGGTATTTGAGTAAGAGATTGTCTTGGTTAGGATATTCCTTTGCTATTTTAGTTGCAGCTTTTTTAACGACACACATCTTTATTAAGAAAGCATTAAATGCACCTTGGGCCAGTGTAGAAGGGATATGTGCTCGAAAGTAGCAGACTTCTGTAATCTCAATCACTTGTCACTTGCTCTGTGTAAATTCTAGGGGTACGTTTGTGCCAGTGAAACAACTTTCAGTTTTGCATTTTGACTTACTTATTCTTTAGTAAGTGTTGTTTTGTTGTTGAAGAAACTTTTTTGTCCTCATTTTTATTTGCCTGGCTGTTTTCAGTAATACTTTTGAGTGTACTTATGGCTATGAAGGATAATTGGTATGGCAGACTTTGGGCAGGATGATGATTTTTTTCCAGATTGACTGATATGGAAGAATTAGTGGAACAAAATACCCTGTTTGTCAAACTATCCTGATTAAATCAGTTGGAGTGTGGGGAGGCATGTGATGCTCCTGCCAGGTTTGATGTTGAGATGAGTGATGTAAACAAAGAAGGAAAAGGAGAAAGAAGATAAACACATCTGTAGGCTTAGATTAATTATATTTAGAGGGGATTGTTGTCAATATTTATGTATTTAAAAAGCAAAGCAAACAACCCACACACCCTCTTAGGACTAATCTCCTTAAAGAGTCTTAGAACTTGGAAAGAACAGGTTCAAGATGAGAAGAGGGTAGGAGTGCTTTTGCCATAGAACTTCACATGAGGTAAAAAATAATGAAGGGGATTAGGTACAGAGAATAAAGGATACCAATACAAGATTTGTAAACAGGCATAGAATTTACACAAATTCTGCTTGTGTTCAGAAGTGTCATTAAACAGAAACTACTGAACATGGCTGGAGTAGTTGTGGTCTGAGAGCACAGTTAACAAGCAGTGTCATTGAGGATGTGTACAAGGGGGTTGGAAACAGAAGGAAGTGGGAGGTAGTAAGGAAAACAGTGTGAAACAGTATGAAAGTTATTTGGAAGTTATTTCAATAAAAATCTGGGTTATATTTATGAAACTAGAAGAAAATAATAATTTTATGTATATAGTAGTTATTCTGAATTTTTTTCCAGAAAAAAAATAGTCTGGTAAAATGAATGGAGCAGTCTTCCTCTGAACAGATGTAGCAGTGGCCTGTCCAGATGGCCAGTGAGTTGATGCAGACCAAATAATGGAAGGTTGTGCAGCCGCTGGAGGTGTAAAGTGTACCAGCTGTGCAGTGAACTCTGGCAGCTTTGTAGACCTTGTAATCTTTAGAGGGGATAGGAAACTCTATGGAAAGATCAAATTGACATTTTTTCAGGGCACTTAATGATTAGAAGGAGCTAATAAAGTCCCATGTAATTTCCTTAGAAACACATCCTGCTGGGTAGTAAAGATGGGACTTTCTTTTTTAATAGAAGATTCAGTTTATTCCAGTTTTTCAAAAGTATCCTTTGTTTTAGTTTACCTTTGTGCAATTTCTGGACGCACTGCTGTGTTGTTTTGTTGTTTTTTTTTAATTCGTGGACATCTTGGTCATTTAAATGTTCAAACTGAAAATTTCATTAAAAATATAAATACATCCAATGTTGGACTGACAATATCCCTTCTCAATCAGAATACTATAATTTTTTAGTCACAAAATCAAATCCCTGGGTTTTGTGTATATTGCATAATTCTTACATAGAAGTACAACTTCATGCCTTGAAGGTCTGTGTTTGGTTGCTTCTTACTCTTTGACTTACTGATATGAATAAGAGAGGATTCTTTGAAATGATAGGAAATAAAAATAATGCATTATATTTGCTGAAGCATTTTCCTGAGCTTTTATGAGCTTCCCCTCTATTGCCATTAGTGGGAATGATTGAGAAAATGAGAAAATTGTAAAGCAAGCAATAGAAATTTAGTGACTTAACTACTAGATACATCCAGGCTTAGCTCTATGTGATGAGTCTTTTCTCTTGAATAATAATAATAGAGGTAGTAATAAAAAGTGTGCCTTGACTCCTTGCTTGTGCTTTTTTGATTGATAAGTTGTGCGGCCTTCTTGCTTTTAAAGAATTGGAGTACCTTTTATCCACAGTTAGTTTAGAGAGAGTTCAAAAAATGCTTGATGTATATAATCTAAAAAGCTTCACAAAAAGTGTATCAGAAAATCCTGTTAACTGAGGGGTTTTTTCTCTATGATCCTGTTGGTTGATTTTATTTAGCGTATTTTGTTTCATTTATTTCAGGAAAGATATAGTCAATGCACAAAGCACGGTAATGGAGCTCTTTCCAAGTAATGCAGATTTGGAATCTGATGCTGAGCTGGATAGAGCAGTGACTCAGATCAGTGGGGACTTAATGGATGATTACCCTGCCTCTGATCCAAGATGGGCTGAATCTGTACCTGAAGGTAAATATAACATGTTGGTTTTTGAGCTTTTTGGTTTGTGGTTTTGTTTGTTTGTTTTGCTGTTGTTATTTGGTTTTATTTGTTGTTGTTGTTTTTTCTGAAGTAGTTTCTATAATATTCTAGAGAACATTATATTTTAAGCTTTGCAAGGAAGGCATAAGTGTCCCTTGCCCTCTATCACCACTAGATACATTTCCAGAAAGACTTAAAGATGCATCTTTTGATATTACCAGATAAGCTTGCAGTCTGCTGTGATTAGTTCTTGACTTCATACAGTAAGCAGAAACATCAAGGAAAAAATATTTCTGAGAAGGGTATTTTGTGCAAGGATCAGGTGGTGCTACTCTAGTATTTCCATGATGCCTTGTGTAATTTGGAATAATTTTCCAAAAAATAGATGTGTTGTGAGAAAGAGCTTATTTGTTCATTCTTAGTCCCTTTGTCAGTGTGACTGCACAGCTTCTGTTCACCTTGGATTCTGGGTAGAGTGAACTGGTGTTTCTCTGGGGCTTTGGTATTTATATCTGCCTGAAAGAGGACTAGAGAAATTGGTTTATGGGTATTTGTTGTACGGAAAGGATTAAAGCAGACATGTTTTCAGCAAGAAACTTCTTTGTTCACGTGTTGGTGTCTCTTACAAGTTTTAATTTTAAAGGGGCCTCAAACCTCTAGGCAGTAGCTGCCAGTTACAGAGTAGAGGCTTAATTTGAAAGTTCATGTAAATAGTTACAGTTGGATGATGTTTTGTTGTTCGTGTAGGGCAGCCAGTTGGAAATTGTTAGGCATCACATCCTCACTATTTTCTGAATCATCTTTAATTTGGCAGCCTGCCTGTGCTTATTCCTGACTAAAGCCAGAAATGAAAATTGATAGCTTCTTGGAAATCATCTTGCTAAGTTTGCTCAGTGATAGCTCTTCCAAGTTTTTTGTCTTGATATTATAAGCACACTTAGTTTGTACAAAAAATCTGGATGCAGAGACAATTAGATCTATCAAATAGACTAGAGCCTGCTAACACTGTAGCTTCTAGTAGCTGTGGTCTAATGCATAATAAATTTAGCAATAGCTAGTCCACCACAAGGATAAAAATGAGTCTGAATCCTACTAAAACTAGAATATGCTCGTGAGCTGCTATTTTAGCAGCATAATGAATTGAATATTTCAGAATAGTACTGATCTAAAGATACTTTATTTCTTCTAAAAGCTTTTCTTCAGCCATGATAGAGTTGAAAAAGACAGACTAAAATAGCATCGTGAGCAGTATATAAATGTGTGTGCATACATTGTAAAAAGTACCAGTGTGGTACCGCTATAAAAATTGACAGATTAGTTTATCTCAGAGGCACAAAACATCCAGAAATTAAGATATCAAGTGCTCTGACCTAGGATTTTACCTTTTTTAGAAGCAGCTGGTTTCAGCAACACATCTCTCATTCTTCTTCATCAGCTAGAGGATAAGACAAAAGCACACTCGTTCTTCATTGAGTTTCTTCATCAGGTAAGTCCTACTGTTCTTACAGTATCAGCACACACAGTTTATTACTTTGTCTTGATTCCTCTAGAACACTGTTTAAAGTGCATGAGGTGTTTTGTTTTGGTGTTTTTTAATAAAAGGTTGGTGTGTTTGAGCGTCTGGGCAGTTTTCCAGTGCGAGGAATGCCGATGGCCACCCGACTGCTGCTCTGTGAACACGCAGAGAAACTGGCAGCAGCTATTGTTCTCAAGAATCACCACTCCAGGCTGCCTGAGCTGGTGAATGCTGCTATACTGATTGCATTGAACAAAAGGGAATGTGATGTTCCACCAAGCCTTACCCCTGCTGATGTGTTCTTCAGAGAGGTAAGAAACCTGTCCTTCCTGAATTACTGTATAGCCTTGCACTTAGTAAATGTTTCTGTGCTTTGAAATACACTTTGAAACTTTTCCCTGTAAAACTGTAAAAATCAATTCAGCTTTACACAACTACCCTTTAAATAGGGATAATGTGGTAGTATTTTCCTCACTTTGGTGTATGTACTTTTTTGTGTCTGTAGCTGAAACACAATTTCTGACAAATTTTATGTAGCAGAAGTTACAATTTCCAACTACCCAACATGGATAAGCAATGAAAAATTCTCTGACACATTAGAAGATGCATGCTAAATTATAATATTTAAGGGATGAACTGAAGATTATGAAGCTTTCCAGACAGGAGAGCTGCTTTGATGAGCTGTCCTGGATGAAATTATAAGTTCAGTCACTTACAATTTTTGTCCTCTCTAACATTAGTCAAGCTAAGTTAGTTCTCCGTTTATGCTGCGTTCCAGTCAAGTGCTCTGTCTTTATTTCTTTCTTCCTTCTTAAGAAGAACTATGCACAAAACATTTATTTTTAGGAAGTTTTTTACTGCAGAGAACAATAGTTGCTAAGGGAGAAAAATAAATATAAAAGAAAATAGAAATAATAGTCTGCTATTTTAAAGCAGATATGTTATCCAGTATACTTTATGTAACAAAGATTCTGCTGCCAAATATTCCAGAAGATGATGGAGGAATATGCTTAATGGAAGTGTATGGAGTTGTCTTCAGAAGTGAGGATTTTTTCCTTTTCCTTTCAGATATAAGTCCAGAAAGAAGGTGTTTTTTGTAGTTTTAAGTATTGGATGACCCATAAGCTGATTATCATTATGCATTAGGTTAGTTGATATTTTTGGCTATTTATGTGGTTTATACTAATGTACTTATTTTCTATATAGCTCTTGGCTTTCAGGTGTCAGCTGATAGTGAACATGTTTGTGTTCAATGTAACTTTTCTTTCTGTCTTCAAGGTATCCCAGATAGATTCCATCTTTGAATGCTTATTAGAAGAGGAGGAGCAAATCCTGAAAGACATGCCTATTGAATCAATTGAGTGGGCCCAGATAGTTGTCAATGTGAACAACATCATTAAGGTACAGAACTGCCTTAACCAAGATGTTTGTGGGAAGATAAGCATCAGAGGGCACAGAACAAGGGAACAAGTTGAGTGCAGCTCATCCGAATTACTGACCTGTGAAGAAAAATGAATGTGCTTTTCACATGTCCAAATAAAGCAGGAAGGAAAAGACAGCCTTGGGCAGAATTAGGGATGTTCCCTTTCCTCCTGAGCCACTGTTAAAGATAATTTGAGAAGTTGCAGCTTTGTTGGAAGTTGTGAAGTCATGAATATGTAGCAAAGAGTGAAGAGCTTGTGTTTGAGCACTGAGGTTTCTTGCTCAGTCAATATGTCCCCTTCTGTCCAACTGAGAAAGTGGTGTAGAAATAATGTGGGTATTGAAGGAACATTTCAGAATTACAAAAGACAGCCTCTTCTGTGGTCTGTGTATACTGAGGTAAACTTTAAAATACTGACATCCTTACCTTTCAATAGGATATGCTACAAGCTGCCTGTCAGTATCGTCAGTCTAGAGCCTCTTTATATAAAACAGGAGAACTTCCAGAAAGAGAACCTGAATATATTCCATGGACAGGTGAGAAAATACTATTACAAGTTCATAAGTTTCAGAACACATGAATTTCTGTCTGGATTTTAAACTTTCTGTTAAAAGCTACTACAGTGTTATCAGTGAGAGTAAGTGAAAACGAAGTTTTCATTTGGGGAATGAAATGGGATGAATCAATGAACTCTTAGTTTGTCCAGTACTGATGATGCGTTTTTAAAACTTGCATTTCAGATTTGGGTATAAAACTCCAAATTTGGGAAAGAAAACTAGTTTTAGAATTTTTATAGATTTTTTTAATGCGTTGCTTCTGGTTGGCAGATCTGCGGGATACATAACATTAAAATAAATCATAAAATGTGATCCATAGCTGTTTTAAAAGGACTGAAGATACTCTGCTTGCAGAAATGTTGTTTTGTTTGGTGATTTAATATTGTGTAAAGCTATCAGAACAAATGTTCTCAGAAGCAGGCACTTTCCAATTGATGCTTGAGCTTCCTTGTAGCTTCTCCATGTAAAACACTTTTGTTTAGTGCTTCTAAGACAGAAGTCTTGAAATCCTTATTCCTCCTCGCAAAAGCAAGACCCATGCAAACTCTTTTGATCCTGTGTTTTGATGACAAAGCATTTAAATCAGGTTAACAGAAGTTGCCATTTCCTTGTGTGTATTCTCTTACTTTGCTTAGAAATAGTGCAAGTAATTATTTTCTTCTGAAAAAAGAGCTGATATTGGTAGCTGGTAGCATGAATCTGCATAGTTCAGGCTTTTAGTTGGGCTCAGTTTGATATGTAGAAGTAGATGGGAGCAGTTGTTTATTGCTGGGGGTGAAATGATGGTGGTATTACTTTGATTTATTGGCTTTTTTTCCTTGTTTTTTTTTTATTATGCTTAGTAATGTTTTTCTTTCACTTTGCCACATATTGCTGTGGTGATTGGATTATTGCTTTAATGTTCCCTGTGTTGTTTTCCCCAGCCTCCAGCAGCCTCCGCGCGGCTATAGCACGGCAGCACGGCACCATCCTGAAGGTGGTGTATCCCCAGGTGGACAGCAACCTCCGCAGCGTGCTGGCCGAGCAGCTGGTGGCACTGCTGGATTGCTTCCTGGATGGCTACGTGGCTCAGCTGAAGTCCGTGGACCGCCTGGCTGACCAGGAGCGCTACAGCAGCGTGGAAATGGAATATGTCCAGAAGAGATCCGAGCTCTTGTCCCCTCTCCGTGAGTGCTCTCCGTGTTCTTTAACGCAAAGATTAAGTGGTCCATTCGATGAGGAGGTGGCATCTGTGTATGAGTTCTGCTTGCTTTACATACTTGCTTTCAGAGTACAAATGGCTGGTCTATGATTTAATGAGATAATTACAAAATAAAAGCAGATTACAAGTTAGCATCCAGGACCGCACTCCATGCCTGTACCTCTTGTTAAACATCTAGGTAGTTTATCTTGTGCTGCCTGGCTGAAAATAGCCCTGTTAATGGATTCTGAATGTTTATATTGTTGCAAGCTGAGGGTAACCTATATGCCTGAAAGCTTGTTTGGTGTTTATCAATTAATAGTTACTTTTTGAAGCCAAATAAGCCAAATTATTTAATTATCGTACCCATTGTTTACCGTGTTGCATGTGGTCAAGTCCTGAATGAGTAAGCCATAGAAAAGTTCCCTTTTGAAATGGCTATAAGTTGGTGTAGATGCATTTTAGTGGCTTTGGAAAGTTTAATTTCTTTTTTTGACTGAAGTAAATTATATAAGTAGAACAATCTAATGATAATTTTTGAGCATTCTTAGAAAAAACTCCTTTAAATTATCATTGCCTACATTCATGGGCTCTATTAGCTTATAAATGCATTTTATATCATTATGTTCAATCTAAGGTTCATATTTCCTTACAAACAGACCTAATTCTTCCGCTGACTCTTACATATTTAACTGAACAAAAAGGAAGATTCTAAGTAGTTTCTCTTCAATGCAAGCCCAATTATCCTTGTTTGTTCTGTTCATTTTTGAAAGCCTATGGCTGCTGCTTTGTTGCTTTGTGCATCTAAGTGGCTGTTATTGTAGATGTTAAGTCGCAGGTGGAATTGCCTCCCCCAGTGCAAATAGCAGATGATACTAGCTTCCAGAGGAAATAGAAGACTTGATGCCATTTAGTATTCCCTTTTTCCCTCTCATGCTGTGGGACAGAGGTGGTAGGTCTGTGAGTGCGGGTGTGCATGGGAGATTTATGCAGGAGGGGAATGTTCCTTTGGGAATGTGAGTATCTCCTCGATAGCAACACTTGAAACTTGTTTCATTTTTCTGGTCTCAGACAAAGGTGAGCTCGTTTGATAAAACTTTTTTCTTGGTTACTTAGTTTCCCTGGGACAGTACCAGTTGGCAGCTGCTTTAGCAGAGAAGTACTGCGACTTTGATATCCTGGTGCAAATGTGTGAGCAGACAGACAACCAGGCCAGATTACAACGCTACATGACTCAATTTGCAGATCAGGCAAGTCTCTTCTATTTCCTTTAGGCAGTGTTTTATAATAAGTTTGCACCTGAAATGTTGCAAAATTTATTATTTCTTTCTGGGGCTTCTTTTCCTGTTTTTTTTAATGCTTATGTAATTATGTATACATGCAGGGGTAATGTGGAAAATTGAAGTCGATATTCACTGTAAAATATTCAGTGGAGTATTTTACATTGGGAAGGCAAAGCTAGCCAGCAGAAATAAAGATACTGCCTGTATGGGCAGTGCCTTTTCATGGGACCTTTTTGTGCCCCAGACATGTTTTCTCACTCTTAACATTTTGTGATTTCTTCACTCAGGTGCTGTTGTCATTACACTGTTGTTTTATTAAACTAACATAATACAAAATGGAGGATAATTTCCAAAAGAGATGAAATTGTTAAATGTATACATAGAAAAGTAATTAATGTGTTAATATAAGGGCAGTTAGGAAGAGTAGGAAGGTAGGGCTGTTGCTTTGGGGTTTTTTGCATTGTCCTGCTATGTATTTGTTGGATGGTTTTTCCACTGTCTGTTAAGATCTAGTGTAAAAATTAAGTGTGCTGAAATATTAGAAAGCTTAAGGAAAAGGTGGTAGAGATTACTTGAAATGTGTGGGACTGGAACAGAAAGGTGTTAATTTGAGAATTGGTGAGATGAGTTTGTTTAGCTTTCCACAACTATTGGGGAAAGAGAAATCCTGTAGTCCACATGTTTCCTAGTAAAGAGAGTGCATAAAGATTGTTTAAATAACAAGAAACAGAAGTGTCAGTAATAGACAGAAATTATAGCAAATTTTTAAAATAGTGCATCTTAAAATACTCAGCCTGACTGTCAAACCAGATAAATTAGCTTTTTTTTCCCTCTTCATATGCTTTATTTTAAAGGGGAAACATTAAACTTCTGGAAAAGAAATTACTGTGGCAAATGTAGAGATGAATAGATAAATATAATGGATAGACTATCAGATTGATGGCTTCTTCAGACTTCATTTTTAAAGTGTTAATGCAATTAAAATTTAGCATTACTCTAATATTGTCCTGAAAATACTAAATTAAATCTTGAACAGAAGTCCTGATTAGTTATTTCACATTCAAGTTTTTGAGGATAAAATGGGATGGTTTTTCTTTTAAAAAAAGAAAGGATTTTTTTAAACAATGCCTGAGAGAAGGAAGGTTACAGGTTAATTTGTAGGTAGGAGGGAATGTTTCAAAAACAGTGACAGCTGAAGTAAACTTGTTTACGAAAGGAAATAGTAAGTATGGAGTTTCAAAGGAGGCAAAGAAACAGGTCTGAAAATGAGACAAGAAGAATTGTGATTGATGTGATTCCTGTTCATATGTATTAACATGAAGAATTTACTTTTGGCACTTCCATCACTTTAATTGAAGGATTCTGTGTTTATCAGCATCTGTTGCAGAGAGCTCATGAATGCTTTAAACACCTTCTATCAGGACTCTTAGGGGGATTTTTATCAACACTGTAATTTCTGTCGTGTGTATGTATGTGTGTGTCTGGCTTTGTCAAGCAGGTTCTTACTATTTTCTTCCTAATTGTATTTTATAAAGCACTTAGAAGGCAAGCCAGATACTGAAATGTAACTTTTAAACTTTGTTCATATTTCTGTTGTGTTCAGAACTTCTCAGATTTCCTGTTCCGCTGGTATCTGGAAAAAGGAAAGCGAGGAAAGCTGTTATCTCAGCCTATTGCTCAGCATGGACAGCTGGCCAGTTTCTTGCAAGCACATGAACATTTGAGCTGGTTACATGACATCAACAGCCAGGATTTGCAAAAGGTGGGGTTTCTTAAATACAGCCAAATGGAAATACCACATGTTGAACAGGTCAGGTACATATTCAAGTAGATAATTTACTGAGTTATGACTCTTCCCCATCAAAAGGCAGCTTGTCCAGGTGAGTTAGGAGAAAGATGGCAGATAATTAATTTGGTACTTTTGGAGTACCAAAAGCCTCCCTTCAGGCACCATCTGGTATCTCTTGTAAACCACTGCACCATGTAATGGAAATTAGGGCTGCTTTTCATTCCTGGCTGGTGGCTAGTACTTCTTGCTGAGGAAGTTTGGTTTGGCTACACAATCACGACTTTGATGGAATTGGGGAGTTATAGGGAATATCAATAGCATTATAATATTATCCAGCCAGGGAAAAACTGAAACTTCTCTTTCAAGACTAACATCTTAAAGCTAAGGAATTTGGAGGTACCATGAAAGTAAAAAAGCTATTGGTAACTTTAATCACTTACATTCCTAGTTTAAAGTATTTTTAATAGCAAATGTGGATGTGGATAGATTAATGTGACATTGGTTTTAAACATGATCATTTGTTGCCTTCTGGGCTTTCAATTTACATCACCTCTTCTTGCTGGTCAGTCTTTCCATCATTCTGCTAGACTTAAAAATGCATTTCATTTAACAGTTAAAAGTATTTCAAATCAAAAATGGATTCTTTCAATCCACATGCACGTTTGTTAAGCATGAAAGCCATGCAAACATTTATCCTACTGCAAATTCTAGGTTCATGATGCTGTATCCCTCTTATACAAACAAAAAAGTCCCACCCACCAACCCCAACCAAAACAAATAAAAACCACTCTGAGAGTATTGTAATATTCCATTTGTGTCAATTGAGGTTTTCTGTGTCATGGCAAAGCACTTTGAGAGGGGTTAAGGATTCTAAAATATACATTTAATTCCGTGTAGATGGTTTATTTCTGAGTAAGTGCTCAAAACTGTTCCTTTGTCTGATAAATTCTTGCTTCTGTATTTGGTTACTGCAGAAGTTATACACAATTCTGGTTTTTAAAATTCTCATATAACAGGTAAAGCAATCTGCATGAAAAAGTGTTCTGTCAAAACATATTTGCCTGGCTTTTATTGCAAAGTATTGAATTAGATCCTAAAGATACAATGTGTGAAGTTGCAATTTGTCCTTTGAGAATGCAGTAGGGTTTTTTAATTAGTGATGAAAAGATTTTTTGAATGTTTTGTTGAAAGAGAGAGCATCTTCTTGAAGAGTGTAATGCAGAGTTTCACTGTGCAAATTGTACAACTTTTAAAATTAAAGGTTGTAGTATTACAAACAATAAATAGCTGTGAGACTTCTGTTCAGATAAAATTCTTATCTGTTAAACTTCTGATCCTAATTTACAAAACTGATTTCTATCATCTGTATTTATTTTAGGCTCACAGAACGTTGCAGACTTTAGCAAATATGGAGACACGGTATTTTGCAAAGAAGAAAACACTTCTTGGCTTGAGCAAATTAGCTGCACTGGCATCAGACTTCTCAGAAGACATACTACAAGAGAAAATAGAAGGTAAGAAATAAAAACAGGACAAAGTGAAGAAAAGACTTACTAAATCACTGAATCCCATTAATTTTGGAGATTGTTGATCTTTATGTTGAAGGTGGTGACTTAATGTGGTAAGGATAAATGGGCTGATGGTTTTGCTCATTTTAGGAAGCACAAGAAAGACAGCGTGAGACTCTAATCTCAGTGTTCACTTTCATCTGTGAGGACTAGGAGCATGGCAAATCTGTACCTTTCCACTTTTTCTACTAACATGTATAATATTGGCAAAAATAACAAGCTGCACCTGTGCTTTGAGAAGTGGCTGAAAGTTGTCAGCCATTCACATTGAATGTATATTAATGAATCTGCATTTTATATTTCAGATGCAAGGTAAAAATTAATTTCTTAGAGCCCATTTATAGAATGGCTTTCACTTTTGAATTCTTCTCAAGTCCTGAAGCTCTTAGGCTATACAAGGAAATCCTGTAACTGTGCTGTAGTGCAGCAATGCAGTTGCAAATATATACAGTTGTGATCAAGAAGTGCTTTCTCAGGATTTTGCTCTCTATCTAGGAAGGTTACCATGACAGTGTTTCGCTGTACTCTCTCTGAAGTTATGTGAATGGGAGAAGTACAAATATCTATCCTGCTTCATTACCAAGTGCAATGGTTCCACTGCTCTGCCATTCCTATCCCTTTGGAAAATACTGTTTGTGCGGCACATGTGCTGTGAGTTTGAGAAAAAGCAATTTTGCAGTACTGGTTAAAGGATTCTGGCCACCAGGGGGAGGCTTTGGAATATGACTCAGGGTTGCTGTTCAAGCTTACTTCTGTTTATCTGCGTATTTATCCATCTATGTAATGAATAGTTCTTAAATCCTGTAAAAAAAGCCTGGTAATAATTAGGTTAACTAAGTAGGCTTTAAAAATTATTTTTAGCTCATAATAATAATATATTATCTGCCTTTTAAGTTGTATAGCATTACATGAAATCTTGAAGTTTAAATCTGTTTTTTATCTCTGTGAAAATGACTGTGCTGATGTGAAGAATCTCACCTTTAAATAGGAAAATTTAAAAATGACAAATGAGATAATCAAAGCTTTATTTCAGTGGACTAGAAGACTCTCAAAATTTGTTCTGGACTGCATTCTGCTACACATTTCTGTGTGGCACATGATGTAGTTATTAAAACTTAAACTCTTCATGTATCACTTTCCTGTTGATAAAGAAAGACTAATTATTTCTGCCACATTTTGCTTATTCCTCTAAACAGATAAAATGCTCCACAGAATTATTTTCCCTATTCTAACATGCAGTGAAAGTTATGGGAAGGGCAGGGTTCATATAGTGTGGTTGATATTATTCCATTTTGGATGTCTCAGACTAGCAAGTTTCTCGTCCTAAAGCAGCTCATACTGGCAAGTATAAAACAGTCAAAAATTGAACAGTTCATGAGATGGGACATGTCCATGGCACAGCTTCCTCAAGTTGCAACCAACTCATTTTCATGCACAGTGCAACAGCTTCCATTCAATCCTCTGTACTAATTTTGAAGTTTTGGGGCAAAATTAGAGTTATGCATTTTCATTACACTGGGAACATGACTGGAAAGTAAGAATTGGTTCCCTGGGAAGGCAGTATTGAAGTGGAAGTATTTCTGTGCTTTGGGAACATGGATGAGAGTCCAAAGGGAATGCTTCGTAACAAACGCTTGTAGGCTTGAATAATATTGTGGCTTGACAGTTGCTGTTGTGCCACAAAATTTATTATTACATTTTAGTAACATGAAACATTCATTTCCTTAAATGACTACAAGAAATATCAGAGCAGGAGCGCTTTTTGTTACATCAGGAGACACTTCCCGAACAACTCCTGGCAGAGAAGCAGTTGAACCTCAACGATATGCCAGTGCTGTCTGCATCTCAGCTCATTGAAGTAAGTGTCCCATGTTGTCTGCATTACACAGGTAAACTTCCAGTGTGTTTTCTGCCCCTTTGTGATGAAATAAAGGCAGCTGTGACCTTCTCATTTGTCCCTTATATTACTTGCTAAGCACCTGAAGATCTGATGTATGAATTAGTTTAACTTCACTTAGTTTCTACCAGCAAACATCAGAATGATGGGTTTAGTCCTAGTTTTTTCTGTTGAATGTGTGCTTTGGAGTGCTGCTGCAAGAAAAAGCAAATCAGATCAGTGCCAGAAGTTGATTTACTGGTCTAAACCAGTTTTTGGATGTGAGACAGTTTTTACCTTCCTTTACATTCTTGATAGAGCAGAACTTGGTAGGGCAGAATGAACAAACAATTCTACCTTAGTGGAGAAGGATGCTGCAAGTTAAAAAAAGGATGTACTAGAAGCAGGAAGAGGCTTTTGGTCACCTGTTGCAAAGAGGCACCAAAAGTCTTTTTACTTTTGTTTCTTATACAAAAATCCAACCCATCATGAAACAAAAATTAGAACTGTTCCAGTACTGGGATAAGTAATAGTGCTGACTCCTTTTTCACACTCTTTTCTGGGATCAGCCAGGAACCAGTAGCCTTACTGATTCTGCCTTGTTTGCCACATTTTTTTACCATCCAGTGATGCACACAAAAAATACTTCATGATTAACAACAATACATTGTAAAAGAAGTCACTTATATCTGGGTGTCAGTATTTCTGTATTTTTCTGTAATCCCGTGGAAAATCAAAAGCTAACATGTAAACAAGCTGCTTGTTTACATTCTCATCATTTTCTTAGAGCTGTGCCAATAGCAGACTGTGAAGTCCTTACCTGTGTCTTTAAGTAAGGCTATCTGTGGGATTAGGGAAGGGTAGGAAGTGTAAGTCAGGACTTGGCAAGTGCTGGCACCACAACAGTTTTCCTTCTGAATTCTCTCTTATTGTCAAACTAGTGTTAATACTTGCTACTTGCAATGCAAAAATGAAACTCAGAAAGTGTAAATTAAAAAAGTGTTAATGTTAATTTTTATTTGAAGTACTAATTTATAATTGGGTGATACGAAATACTGAGGGGAACTTGTTTTTAAGGAGTGAAAGGCAGCACATGTGCCGAAGTACTGCTTTGAGATTAATTACCAAAATAATTCTGAGAGCTTATTTGTGGAGCTGAGCTCTGCCTACAGTAGTCCAGGAATGTTACAGCCTTAAATGGCACTTAAATTTGAAACCCAGCAGCCTTGTATCCAGTATCATTTGTCCACAGGCCATTGTCACGTAGGTGGAATGCTGCTCTAAAACCTTAAGTATATTCCTTACTATAAAAATACTAGCGGTTGAATCAAGACATATTTTCATGAGAAGGTCATGTAAGTAGAAAATATGTGGTGGTCTTCCTACAGTGGGTTGTCCCTGATACCAGTTACATTAGTTTGTAGGCTAAAAATAATTCTCCGTGTTAATCTCTGATTTCATAGTTGTTCATATGTGATGAGAACAGAAGAGCCAATGAATATGACTTCAAGAAGGCACTTGATCTCCTGGAATATATTGATGAGGTAGGAAAACTTCTTGAAGGATTTCTAACCTAGAGACTTTTTTATTATTATTTAAGCTAGGGTGGTGCATCTGTAATTAATTAACATATTAGCTTAGTGTATGGTAATTAAGGCAACCCCTGATTTTTTTTTCAGTTTGTTTTTAAGTCGCTGGAGACATGATGCCAAATGTAGTTTGGATAATTTAAGAAAAATTACACTCTTCATCTTCACTGCCCATTTATAGTCTATAGTTTCTTTTTAGAGCCTTGCTTCCTTACAGGCTATCTCCAAACAGGACGAAGATGAACTTGTTTTCATAGTTTAGTTCTTGTGTCTTCCCTCTTGACAGTTTCACTGATTGTCATGAGGTACTGTGGGATAGTCACCACATTCTAGCACGTAAATAGCTTTGAACCACAGATTTGCCATATGCTTTTTTCCAATTGTATTTTTTTCCTTCTCAATTAAGTAAATGTTACTCTAAACCCATGCAATTTAATATGCGTGGGAAAAAAATTTTGAAAATTCCTAACAACTTGTGTAGAACCATTCAGCACAAATCAGAGGTGGTGGTTTCTGTGCAACGAAGAACCTGCCCTTTTCAAATTAAATGTATATCTTTGAAAACATTTACTAATATATTCATAAAACATATATGCTAATGTGGACACTAGTGCATGTTAGTTAGCTTGGCCATACCAAAAAAAGAGCTTTGACTCCACTCATCATTTAGCATGTGGTAAAATAAAATTTGCCTAGAATACAATGTTTTACAAATTGGTTTTATTGTGCCCTTTTGCAAGCTGTGTTAGTTGGTCGACAGCAATCAAGTGATGCTGTAGAAAGGCTGAATGAATCCATGATTTCATATGGAAACAAACAGTGTTTGGTGTTTCAAAAATCCAATCAGATCATCTGTTAAAACAGCAAATCATAAAAACTTCATTTGGTGATTGAAGAATCTAATTCATTGGTGCAATCTGTGTGACAGAGTGATTATTTCTTTGTAAAAAACCCCAGAATTTTAATATGCCTGTCTTTTCTCCTTACATGAATTGAAGGAAGAGGAAGTGGATGTAAATGATCTTAAACTTAAAATTCTCTGTAAGGCTCTCCAAAGAGATGGGTAAGTATAAATATAAGTTCCTGAGACACAACTCTTCTAGAATTATATTTTAGTGTACTGTTCTCTAATTCACAAAAAATACTTAATTTCACAGGATAAGGTTAATAAAGTATAATGTGTCTGATCAAAACATGTATTCTTATTTGTAAAGTGAAACCACAGCAAAAAAAAAATCTGCACTTTGTTGGTTTATCTCACTGGCAACCTACTGTGCAGTCCTGGCACCTGATGTAGAAATGAACCCATGCAGCTTTTGTTCTTGAACCCTTTCCTGAATTAAAAGAAGTGACCAACGCTGAACTTTTTTAACCTTTTTTTTTCCCTATGAAGCATCTCAAGTAGAAGATTTTTAATAAGATTACATAGGCAGAGGTCACTCCTGCAAGCTGTTATTTCACTTGGGTTTTACCATTGAGCCACACTGGCAATTTCATTACCTTTTTGAGTTAAAACTGCATTCTTGGCTGTAAGAGATCAAAGCCTAAATTGTGCTTAGAAGAGCCACTCTTGTGGATGTTCAAAACCAAATACAGGCAGAATCCAGTTGGTCACAGGGATCTTCTCATCAAACAGTGGTACTGTTCTTTCCCAGGTTAAATAACACAAATGGCATTTCCTCCCTTTCCTTTCCAACTCTCAGAAGTCTTCCCACTTTCCTAACTCCCACCTATGTTCCAAGAGGAAGCTAAGGAAGAAAAGATGAGGAGAGAGTATTCCAAATGCACTGTGCCATATGCAATTAAAAAGGAAATAAGCAACATTTGGATTCACACTTATGCATAGGATAGATTCCAAATGGCAGTGGTGTCTAGGAAATAATTCCTAATTGCATGGCTAAGTTATGTCCATATATAACACAAATCATAAGCAGAGAGAGGTTCCCACTATTCCAACTGTTTTCCGTTCCTGTAATTTTAAAGGCAGAAGAATTTAGAGCTCCTGCATAGCACCAGTCCAGTTAGTGGTTTATGATCTATCTACCCTGGACAAGCAGGGGGTTTTCAATGTGGTATTTTAACAGTTCAAGCATGTACAATGGTGGCAATATTTTGACCACTCTGGCAGCTAACCAGAGGCAATTTGAGATGCAGACTTTACACTGAATAGTGGGTAGAAAACTTGATGTCCCAGCTGAGTTTCCAGTCCAGCAAGGCTCACAAAGGCTTACAGAGAGGTGATGTTAACTTTCATCTGTGTACAAAAGTAAACATTCGAGATGTGACAGTTCCTGCTTTTGAGGATGTCCTGTGGTTTCTAACTTGAGGGCTACAGATGGTGAGAAGGTTCTTGGGTGGGATGGAGAGCCTTGCTGAATGGGCTCCTGATGCTCTCCTTGTGTCCTCACTGTCCTCCTCTGTGCCCAAGGGGAGAAAATCCCCCTTCCCTCCTTCCTTTCCTCACATTCTTCCCAGTGGAATTAAAGATGTAATCCTAGACATTTTGGAGCTGAAGAGACATCCAGGGTAAAACCAGTGAAGTACAGAGGATTTGTCAATAATAGCTTCTGGATCCAGGTTCAGATCTGTTACAAGCACGTCCCACAGGCCTGTGGTAGTTTAGGGAGTGATATGAGAACCAGTTTTGTCTGACAGCTTAACACGTGGAACAGGAAATTTTAACAACTGAAAGGTTAGAATCACAGCAAAACAAGTTAGGTTGGTGTTGAATTTAAACTGGAGCATAAAAAGCTCTGCAAGGATGAAAAATTATCATTTAAAACAATCTTCCTCTTAGAAAAATCTGTTTGGGATTTTTTTTTATCACAAATGAGATTGGTATTCATGAGTCTTTATGTTTAATCACAGAGTAGATAAACTATTTGTTTTGTGATTGCGTGTGTTGTTACAGGCCTGTAACTTAGGTCTTGCAATTTTTTCCCCATTTATTTTCTCAGTGTTTTGATATTTGTTTTGTTTTGGTTTTTTCCACGTTAGAGAATTGCTTCTTTTGTTTTATTCTGCCAGAAGAAAAAATCTACATTTTCATCACCTCAATTGTAAAATATAATTGCTGACAATAGGTAGTTCTTATCTCAATGGATAATACTTTTATGTTATCAAAGAAATAATGTCGTTTTGTTATGATTTTTAATGGTTTAAAAATGGGAAACATCTCTGTTCTCCTCCTAACTGGACTACATTATGTATGTATGTATACATATATGTAGAGCAGTTTTGTTCTTGTTTTACTGGAATAATGACTAATTAACACAAGGTAGGAAAAAAACTCTTGCTTTGATCTATAACCAAGCACATAATGCTTCCATATGGACATGTAGTAATCACCTTTGATAATTTATCTAATTTTCCTGTGGTTTGTTTTTTTTCTTGTTAGTGTTCCTATTATTTTGTCTGTGTAATTCTTTCCCAAAATTATTCTTTGACTTGCAGATGGTACTGTCCAGATGGTAGAGATGATCCAATTGAAGCATCTAAAGATAGTATATTTGTGAAAATACTACAAAAGCTGTTGAAAGAAGGTAAAGTGTACTTAAATATAATTGAATGAAACTGTTGTTTCAAAAGCTGCTTAAGATCAATATGTAAAAAGTAGCATTATTAAATTCTCAGAGTAATAAAAAATTCATTCCACTAGGCAGTTAAAATCATTTGGAGCTAATTCTATCTCTGTAAACTGTTCAGGGAGATAAGAGATGAGCAGTTTTCTTGGTTGTAATCTTAGTATCTTTAAGTTGTTTTCTCAGTAGAGCACTGAACATATTTTTAGCATTTGCTTGCTGTACAGTAAAGTAGGTCTTCTGGGGGTAAATACGTCTCTTCTGTAAGATACAGGATAGTAACTAATTGACTGTCACTCAGTAGAACTTAATCTTTTTTTTTTTGCTTTTGTTTTTTCTCTCCAAAAGCCAAAGCAAAAAAAAAAAAAAAACCCAAAACATCTCCCATTCTCCACTTAAAGCTGACTATAGGAAGTTATGGCCATGGAATTTACAGCTGGAGGAGAGAGGGAGAGAAGGGAAGCAGCTGGGAGTCAAAGCCTGTTTCAAATATTACTGCTTAGGAACTTTTTGCAGATCACATAAGGCTTCATGTGAAAAACACAAAACTCAAGTACTTCAGAAAAGTTCCAGTTTTGTGTGTTCAATCCTGTCAATTCCCTTGCATTTTTTAAGACTTGCACACCCTATGCTGGAACTGTTGCAACTGATACATAGTTATTGTATGACTGAGCTTTCTTTTCTCTTGCCTTTCTTTTATTTTTTATTTATTTTTATTTTGATGAAGTACTATGTAAAGACTTGGATTTATTGTTTAATCATTGAATTACTGAACTCTGGATTTCAAAAAAAAATTAACTCTGTTTTACAGGCTACTTAAGCTTCATTGTATTTTTTGATGTGTGTAATAGAATCAGAGCTTCCCAATTCCAGAAGAGTAATTTAGCTGTGAGGCAGGCAGAGTGTTTGCTTAAAAATGATATTAACTGCTAATGCAAAGTACTTTTCAGTGTTATAATAAATTGTTTTGTTTTGTAGGAGTTCAGTTAAGTGAGTATTTACCAGAGGTTAAGGACTTGCTTCAAGCAAATGAACTCGGCAACTTGAAATACAGCTCTTACTTTGAATTTGTGTTAAAAGCAAACTATGAACTCTACGTTCAGGGACAAGTGTGATTCTCACTGGGATTTTAAAATATTTTTTCTAAAGGACTCTTGAATTCATGTTTACTTTTTTATATTGTTTGGTTTTTTGCTAAAGCTTTGTGATGAAGTCTGTATGAGTAATAATACTTGGTCTTAAATGTATCCACATTGATGCTTTAGTCAGGGAATGCAGAGTTGTGTTTTCAGGAGAAATAAAAATAAAGTTTTCATTTTCTGTGCCTTTCATAAAATTGCTGGTTTGTTCTTTATCTTGATTAGAATGTGTCCTGTCTGAGACTAAAGGATACATACAGGGTGAAAATCACACACAGGGTGAAAATCAGACCCACTGCAGAGGGTGGGAAACTTGTGTTGTCACTGCTGGGGCTGTGATTTCAGTTCAGAGAAAATAGTGAACACATTAATGCTGGGTGGCTGCGTACATTACTTGAGGAACAACAGGTTATTCTATCAGATAACTCCACTCTATCTTTTTACAACATTTCTTTCCTAGTAGAAACTAAGTAATTTCAGTTTTGCATGTTTGTTATTTGCACAAAAAGGATAACTGGCTTGTCACTGATCACTCAGCTTGTCTGTGACAGAAAGGAATAAAGTGCAGCTCTCATTCAAAGCCTTCTGGTCCAGTAAAGACTCCATTCTTTCAGTTCATATCTGTTAAATTAAACTTTTTCCAAACATTTTAGTATTGTGTCCATTTAACTTCCCTTTAAGCTATTTCTAGCATACATGTAAAATGGGATTAGCAGCTTACCATGCAGTCATTCACAGCAACTGCTTGTGCCTAGGCTCAGAAGAAACCTCGAAAGCATTTATGAAAGTGTGGGAGTACAACATGATCTTACTTACTCCCATGCCTTAGTCTCTACTGGTAGGCACTACTAATTTCCTTTTTTCCCTTTTAACCCCACTGCCCCAGTTAGTTATCTCTGACATGGGAATAATTTAGAAAAAAACCGAATTTGTCAATTATTCTGATTAACAGCAGAATTTGGTTTTTCAATAAAAGTTACTGCAATCCGATGTGTTGCGCCTTTCTTTTTGCATGTAGCTCAAGAGCCAGAAACTGCAGAGCAACTTGCACGCCCTTATGTTTTACTTGTCTGGCTCCATGCCTGCTGCAACAACTTGATCTAACAGCTGAGAAGGTCAGAAGTTAAATTGGTTGAAGAGAATCCAGTTTCTCGTTTTAAAAGCACAGCTCCCCTTCCGTGGCTTCCCCTCCTCCCTGTACTAATACAGTAAGCAGGGCTGAGAGTCTGAACATGTTTGGAAGAATAGATTTATGTAGAGAGGTTCAAACTAATATGGGAAAGAAATGCACGAGCAGTCATCTTCTAAGATTGTTCTGAGCAGCGAACTTTGCTCTTCTGCAGTCTTGCATGGCTGGGAAGTGTGAGTCTAACTCCCAGCTCCGGCTTCAAAGGAGTCTCTCGTTGAAAGCCTTGGAGGAATTCCACGTGTTCGCCTGAATGTCACTTTGAGGGCGGTCTCACATCGATAAACTTAGCACGGTTTTGGGAGAAAGGGACTAATGGAAGAAGTGATTGCTTGCCCCTGCCAAAATATGTTCTGCCTTAACTTTTCCTAGACTCCTGAATTTTGCTTGAAGAGCAATCTCTTTGACTGTCCACCATATATCACTTTGGGGATATCTCATATCTTCCTAGACTGTTGGCCAGAGCTCTGTGTTCTGTCAGGAGTGGCAGGGCAAGCCCTGGAAAGCTTTCTCCAGGTGCAAGCAGTTCTAATCACCCTTATCCATTGTTTCAAAGTGCCTGGATTCCCTGCTGGATCATGTTTATCATGGTTGGTGTAAAAGTATTATCCAGGTTTTTGGGAAAGGATGAGCTGTGTAGGGTTTTCAACTGTTTTACTCTACTGCTGGGTTGGGAGGCACTTGGCGTTTATACAACAGCTTTCCATCTGACTATTGCCAAAACAGAAGGCTACTTACAATGAGTTTACTTAAACAAAGCCTCATTAAAATAACTTCCATGTCTAAACAGATGTTTAATGTTCTTGTACTAGTAATGTTGAACTGGTTCTCTATTCTGTTGGAAAGTTTGAAGAGTCTGGGACTCAGGGTTATTCCTCCTCTCTGTCCTCTGCTTCATTATGTAATAAACTGTGCTGGTGCAGAACTCGTGTCTCAGATTACTGCTCCAGGAGGATGCCTTCATTTACCACTGCATATGGAAGGTGGCAAATGCCACAGCTCTAGCTTGTTTCTAAGTGTAACAAAAACAAACTTGTGACAAAAAGATGAGGGTTAAAACTGCCCGAGGGGGGATGGATAGCTCCTCTTGAATAAGGATATACGTTGTTTCTTGAATAGCTATTTTCTCAGTAATGGAGAGCATGCAAGGTACGGGAGGTACATATTTGTATCCTTTGTTGTCACCAGAGCAGCAGGAAAGTTTTTCAGTTGTCATTTGTGATCAGTTTCAGAACATATGCATGGTGGATAGTGAGTTCTTTGTGCCCTGTGCTGGAAACTAACTCCAACTTGAGACAAAAACCACATTCATTTAGTGAATCCAGATAAACATCAGATCTACCTGCAGAAAATTATATTTAACTTAGAAGTGGGAGAATTTAACATTGCCATTTGGATACTTTGCTGTAAACTAGATTGGGGTAGAGAGAAAATAAAAGGGAACAGGAGGGATAGAGTGGGTTTATGCTTGCATCATGTTTCATTGCAGGATTAAGGATGTTTATCTTTCAGCAGCGTTCGAGTTTCTGTTACTTGATTTCTGATTCAACACAACCAGCCGTATTTTGGAAACCACAATGAAGCACTACAGTTCTGTAAATAGATTTGGTGGTTGTGATGCCTTTAAGTGCTCTCAGGCTTCCGATTTTTGTACTATGCCAGTTGTTGATGACAGAACTGAAGAATAACACAAGTTGAGGAACAGAGCGAGAGAAGAACACATTTGAATAACAACTTGACAGGAATTCAAAATCTATAGCAGAAGGAATTAAATGGCTGCCAGAGGTAAAGAAGAATGCTGTCAACCTGGAGGATGCAGAAATTAAACAGAGGAGAAGAAAAGTTGTCTGCTTCTCTGTTGAGCTGTCTGCTCTGCCTTGCAGTGGAGGAAATCACCTGCAGAAATAGCTTCACTCGCAGGAGACTCGTCACAGCACAGTGCTTCTAGCCTACTATTCCTCTTCCTTCTTGCCTGACTCCCCAAATTTTCGAAGGATTTACACTTGACTGTGTCTTCTGAGAGGATCATGAAGGTTGATTTGCATCAACATGGTGTCAGGGCTGCAAATCTGATTGCATTACTGCCTCTTCTCTCCGTTGGAAACCAAGTATCTGTAAAATCTTCCAAGTGTCCCAGATGGAATCCCTGCCTAAATACCCATAGCTGAAGGAGATGAACTGTTCCTTTTCACTTGCATAGTACTTTCAGCTCGTCAGAGATGACTTGCCTGTGAGACCACACTCCTTTTGGAAAGGGTGAGCCACAGGGATGGCTGAAGGGCTTCTGTGTTGCCTGGCCGAGCTCAGTGGCCAGCAATGGGCACTCGTAATGGCACCAGCATTCACCACTACGTCAGGCTTCTGGGATCAGACCAGGATTAATCCTTTACCGGGCTTCTCTTCAGGCATTTGTCTGACAGATGTTATCCTGTGCATTTATTTTCCATTTTTAAATCACAGCAAGGAAACCATGCACGGCTTTAACTTCATGTGTAAAGTTGTGGGTTTTGCATGGGCTGTCGCCGTGTGCCCTGCAAACTAGGGATCCACCTTGTCACTTCACTTCTCTCCCAGCTCCCTTTCTTCCTCTGGGCTCACCTACAGCTCTGGGAAAGACCCGGGAGGGACGCGTTTCCCTTCGCAGCCCCAAGCCGTGGCACGTGGTGGCCGCGGAGCCGATGCCCGCTCGCCTCCGGCCCCGCTGAGCCCCGCGGCGCTCCCGGCCGCCCCCACCTGCTTTGCCCTTAACGGGGCCGGTGCTGCCGGGGGATTATTTCGGCCCCGGCCGCGGGCGGTGGCGGGGGGGGCTCGGCAGACGCGCCTTATACGGCCGGGCCCGGCTTACCTGGGCCGGGGCCAGGAGCGCCTTCTTTGGGCACCGCCGGGCCGGGGCCGCGCCGGGCCCGACACCAAATATGGGGACGGCCGGGGCCGCATTCCTGGGGGCCGGTCGCTGCCGCCGCCCGCCGTGATAAAAGGCTCGGCGGCGGCCGCGGCGGCCACGAGTGACCCGGCGAGGAGCGGGAGCCTCTCTCTCTGCCCGACGCGCGGAGCCCGCAGCCAGCCCAGGTAAGCCCCGGCCCCGCCGCCACCGCCCGCGGCTGCCGGCCGGCCGTGAGGCTCAGCCCCGCTGCCCTGTATCCCCGCAGACACAGCCGACACCATGTGTGACGAGGACGAGACCACCGCGCTCGTGTGCGACAACGGCTCCGGCCTGGTGAAGGCTGGCTTCGCCGGGGACGATGCCCCCAGGGCCGTGTTCCCCTCCATCGTTGGCCGCCCCCGCCACCAGGTACGGCGCACTCCCCCTCCGAGCCTCCCCGCACGCCCTGCCACAGCCGTGGCTGCGGATCCCTGCTGCCTTCCAGCCCTCGGCATCCTCCTGTCCTGCTGGGGAGCCCCGTGCTGCTGCCCGTGGAGAGGTTGCTGAGTCCCCGCTTTCCTCCCCTGCAGGGCGTCATGGTGGGTATGGGTCAGAAGGACTCCTACGTAGGAGATGAAGCCCAGAGCAAGAGAGGTATCCTGACCCTGAAATACCCCATTGAACATGGCATCATCACAAACTGGGACGACATGGAGAAGATCTGGCACCACACCTTCTACAATGAGCTGCGTGTTGCCCCAGAGGAGCACCCGACTCTGCTCACTGAGGCCCCCCTTAACCCCAAAGCCAACCGTGAAAAAATGACCCAAATCATGTTTGAGACCTTCAACGTCCCTGCCATGTATGTGGCCATCCAGGCTGTGCTGTCCCTGTATGCCTCTGGCCGTACCACTGGTGAGTGCAAAGTCCTGCTGGCTCCTCTTCCCTGAGCAGAGACGCCCAGGACTGGTCCCCTACCTCTGACAAGCACTCTGCCCCCCCAGGGCAGGACCCTCTGTGGCCACATCTCTCACACGGCTGCTTCTTGTCTCCACAGGTATCGTGCTGGACTCTGGTGATGGTGTGACACACAATGTCCCCATCTATGAAGGGTATGCCCTGCCCCACGCCATCATGCGCTTGGATCTGGCTGGCCGGGACCTCACGGATTACCTGATGAAGATCCTGACTGAGCGTGGCTATTCCTTTGTCACCACAGGTAAGCACCATTCCCTCCTCCAAAAAGATCCCTCCCATTTCCAACCCTCACACTTTTAGAGTTGCTCTCACCCCATTGCAAGCCCTGAAAACAGTCCCCGGGAGGAGCTTATGTGCGCTTGGGGGTGTGGAGTGCCAGCAGAGCTATGGAGGCAGCGCAAGTGCTCCCTGTTCCTCCTCTGCAAACACTGATGTCTTTGCTTCCCCCTGACAGCTGAACGTGAGATTGTCCGTGACATCAAGGAGAAGCTGTGCTATGTGGCTCTGGACTTCGAGAACGAGATGGCCACCGCTGCCTCTTCCTCCTCCCTGGAGAAGAGCTACGAGCTGCCTGACGGGCAGGTCATCACCATCGGCAATGAGCGTTTCCGCTGCCCAGAAACCCTCTTCCAGCCTTCCTTCATTGGTGCGTGCCCCCCTCCCTCTCTCTTCCCTTGGCAGCTCTCCCCTCTCTCCAGAGTCACCCCACTCTGTGAGGTGTCAGCTCTCGCTTTGCACTTAACCTGTGCCTGCCTGTTTCCTCCTGCTGCCCCCAGGTATGGAGTCTGCAGGTATCCATGAGACCACCTACAACAGCATCATGAAGTGTGACATTGACATCAGGAAGGACCTGTACGCCAACAACGTCATGTCTGGGGGTACCACCATGTACCCAGGTATTGCTGACCGTATGCAGAAGGAGATCACAGCCCTGGCCCCCAGCACGATGAAGATCAAGGTAAGGCTGGAGCACGCAGCTCCTGGGAGCAGCTGGATGGGGCTGTGCCCAGCCCCGTACCTGCCCCCTGCAGCAGAGTCCTGTGTACTGATCCCAGCTCTCTTGGTGTTTTCCAGATCATTGCCCCGCCTGAGCGTAAGTACTCTGTCTGGATCGGTGGCTCCATCCTGGCCTCCCTGTCCACCTTCCAGCAGATGTGGATCACAAAGCAGGAATACGATGAAGCTGGCCCATCCATTGTCCACCGTAAATGCTTCTAAACATGTTTACATGATCACTTTGCCAACCACGCTCAGGATGACAACCTTCAAGGTTGCAGGCGGCCGAGGGCCTGCAACAGCCATGTAACTTTCTATTTTGTAACAATTTCTGGTTACTGTTGCTGCAAAGCTCCATGTGACACAGTGTATGTAAAGTGTACATAAATTAATTTATTTTATCTCGTTTTGTTTGTTTTTAAAACCAATGCCCTGTGGAAGGAAACAAAAAACTTCAAGAAGCATTAAATCATCAGTCATTCTGTCACACCCCTAATGCTGTCGTTTGTCGTCTTTTGCTCGGGTTCTTCCATCACTTGTGGACTTGGCGTGGGGGCGGTGGGGCTGCAGTCCCCAGATTGGATGGGGACTGGGGAGGGGACAGGAGCCCAGCCAGAGGAGCCAGCTCTGTGACTCCTTGGGCTGCAGGCTGCTCGGTGGCACTGAGGGCAGTGCAGCGTCATGCTGCTGCCATGGGAGTGCCCGATGCTCTGCGGCGTGCCAGTCCCAGGCGGGAAAGGGTTACCTGGAGCCTTTGCTTGCAAAACATTTCTTTTGGCTCAGCCTGCCAAAAAAGTAGCCCTGGCATGCTCCCGAGGAAGGCAAGGCTGGTGCTGAGGGCAGGTGGCGGGTGCAGGTTAAATAAAGAGCTTTCCACTCCACTTATGGGAAGCCCACCTGCCGTGGTGCTGTCCCGGGGGGCTGGGGGCAGCCAGGGCCACTTCCTCACCCTGCCTGACACGCTTGCCCTTGCCAGTGGTCACGCACGGGGAGCTGCCTGCTGAGGAACCACCCCCTCCTCTGCCCCCTCGAACCACCCCTTCCCTTCCCGGGATCACGTCCTGCACTCAGGAACTCCCCAGGAGCCCGAAGGAAAACTCCAGGGGCTTCCCCTTGCCGAGGGCGTTTGCCTGCCTTATTTGCCGGTGAGGAGGCAGAGCAGAATGGAAGGAGGGAAAGATGCTCCTGGCCTGTGTCATTTCTCTCTTACTGGGGCAAGGGATCTCCGGGACCCCTCTTTATTTCCAGCATTCACACACACACACCCACCAGGTGTTCCCTCTGGGAGCTCCCCTCCCCCTGGGAGCCATCCTAAAGCCCTGCCAGGCTTGGCACATGTTCCCGGGTCAGGACACACGTGCAGGAGCCATCAGCCTATGAAGAGGGAGGACTCCTGGAGCACAGCACCCTGTCTTGAAAGCAGTGCCTGAGTTTTGGGATATTCTTTTGCTGCGGGAGACAGCAGTACTAGGTAAAGAAGATGATTTTCAATGAACTTCCAGCCCAGGAAGGTTTTTTGTTCTGCCGTGGCTATGCTAAGGGTGCATTTGTTTTGCATTTTTGCTGGTGTTACTTGCATTGAGACCCATGCATGAGCTCACTTTTTTGTTTAGCACTATCCCAAAGCAAAAGCCTGTGGGAGGAGCTGCCCTGGTCCTTCCCTGGTACCTGAGAGCAGGGAGGGCCACAGGGCAGCCCTAAGGGCTCTCAGTGCCTGGGGAGGGACTGGAAAGTAGTTGCTTCTCAAAAGAACTGTTGCTTCTAAAAAGGCAAACACGAATTTTTGTTGCCATTTGTGAAGTGGCACATGCTCCATCTGTCAGCTCCCTGTTGGGATTTTGGGAGGTACTTAGCATTAAGTCCTCAGTACCTGACCCCTGATCTCAGGTTCAGGTGTGGCTTAGGTGGTGAGATGGATTTTAGGACCTGCTTCTGCTATTTAACTAAAAGACCATTTTAAAAGCACAGATACAAGTTAGCTTAGAATAGTAGCCTCATGAGTTAGACAGCATTCTCAGACTCCACTTTTTCACCTATAATATTAATTTATGGCCCTAAACCCACAATGGGACAGGCTGATTTTTGAAAGGGCAAGTGATGCTGAGCCAGCCACTCATCTCCAGCCTGATCAAAATCAAAGGGATCAGGAGATGCTCACTCCTCCTGAATGAAGGCCTGTATTTTGCAGTGCCAAACCTGGGTTTAGGACCCCTCATGAGCACAACTGTGGGCAGGGCAGAAGTGAGTCCTTCAACAGTCAGACTGCCTTGCACTGAGAGACTGATGCTGCCACTGCCTTGTCATTGTCTGCTGCCTCTAGCAGCAGCATTTGGTCTCGCTCTAACCCACAGCATCAGGTATTCTCCACGGCCTCTGTGCCAGTTTCCTCCAGCTGAAGATAAATGACCTAAAGTACATTCTTACAGCTGAAAAGAAATAACTGGTTTGCTGTTTTTGTTGCTTAATCAGTGAACAGGGATGCCATGAGTCTTCAACCTATGAAACCACCCTGTTCAGGTTTTAATTTCAAACTGAAACACTCTCTTTATCCTGAAACCAGCCTTTTATTTGAGCTTGGGGTTTGCCTTAATATTTTTATCAGTTGAAGACACAGATTGTTTGGAAACAGGTGAGTTGGATTTTCATATGGCTCACAAGCCCCGTTGCTGGGAAGGTGGTTTGGAGGATTTTGCTTGTGCACAGTGGCCTGGGTTTGGTATTATTGTGCAGTTCTCAGTAATTTCACTGCCCTCCCTGTGCCTCTGACAGCGCTGTTGGCAGCAGGCAAAGGATCCCCAGGACCCAAAGGATCCCCAAGACCAGCATCCTCTGTTTTGAGAAAGGCAGAGGGATAAATGGGGCATCAGAGGAGTAAAAGGGGATAGAAGGAAGGATGCAGGATGCTCACACTCTGTGGGAGGGAGGGTAACAAAAGGGAATGGCTCTTCCCTGCACCAAAAACATCCTCTGGGGCTGCAGCTCATTGCTGGCTCCACAGCCATCTGCATCCAGAGCTGGACCAGTGCTGGACAACCCTCCATAACTTCAGTCTACATCCAGTGGGCAAGACAAGAAGCTGCCCTCGGTCCAAATATCACCAAGGGATGGAAAATCTCAAGAGAGGAAGAGTCCTTGAAAGGCCAAAAATGATGTGGAGCTGTTTAGATGAGCTTGGGAGGCACAGTCATGACTGGGTTTTGATGTAAGCTTCCCCCAGATCTGCAGATGCCTGGGCCATTACCTCAATTATATAAGGAGCTAAGGGAAAACCTGGATTCTGAGGGAAAGTCTTGAGGGGGCCTCTGAACAAAAGAGCACAGGAAATCCTGGAGAAGATGAGCACACTGGAGGGGTTTCCTAGTTTTATTTTGGTACAGATTTTGCTGAAGTGGAAATGTGCATTTGCACAGAGAGCAGAACATGTCCCAGGATGGGCTACCCTCCCACAAAGGTGATGGCCTTGTGCAAAGGAAGCTGGCACCCCAACATGCTTTTCCCCTTGGGTTCCAAAACTGCAGAAATAAAAAGCACTCTGACCCACAGTATTTACTGGGCTTGGCTTTGCTGGGAGGACCTGAACACCCCCTCAGACCTGGCATCAGTGCAGCCCCACTCCTGTGTACTCTGTGTGCCTCCCATGGAGGTTTGGCCAGTAATATTTATTAAAAGAGTTTTACTAAAGGGACACTTGAAAATTATCACTGCCTTTCACAGGAAACTCCTAAAGTGAGGCATTAAAATGAAGACCTTCAAAGATTCAAACAATTGTATTTTATAGGAAAATTTTGTGCTGTTTCTACTTCATTAATCCACAGGAAGAAATAATTGAATGTTTCTTGTTAGGGCATATTTGTTTATTTACTTATTTTAAACCAAACAGGCATTTTTTTTCTTAAAAAAAAAAAGAGCTATGCAGTTGTATAGATTTTCATGGCTCATCTCCTGGGGCTGGAAAATGGAGTGCACAAGGGTGACTGTAACCTATTGATCAGCCAGCAGATGACTGCAGGCAGTGCTGGTGTGCAGGGCTCCCACGTGGGACAGATGCCAGTCAGCGTGGGCTGCTTTAGCAACAGGACCATTGGAAGTGTCCCCCAGCCTTGAGCGCTTTCCTGGGAATTGCTGGTGGCTTTGGGGGTCCTCTTCAGACCCTCATGGCCAGAACATGTTTTGGAGAGACCAAAATGTTCCGGCTGCAGGCTTGGGGAAGTAGTTGTATTTGCAGCTTGCTAAGACTCTGTTTTTCATTTGCACAGAATCTGAAATACAAAGCAGCTGCTGATTGCTCTGTGACAGGGCAAGCTGGAGCAACGCTGGCTCCCACTCAGGCTGTGGGCTCTGTGTGATGGGGATGAGCAGATGTTGGGGAAATCTTTCATTTCCCCCCTCCAGGACACCCTGTCAGCCTTGAAACTCCACTGCCCAGGGCAGAGCTGGGGCCAGCAGCGAGCAAGCCCCTCAGTGTGGTGACTCTGGCCGCCCACCCCGTGTGCTTGCAGGGAGCACGGCCAAACCCCGTCTTGTCTCGGCTGCTCAAGGCCACGCTCTGAAAATAAAGCTGCAGCTTGGAGGCAGCTCTGGCTGTTGATGTTCAGGGAGTGCCACAGGCAGCCCGGGAATGAGCCTCTCTGTAACCCCACCTCAGGGAGCTGCATATATATAGATCCCTGGAAGCAGTTTTCTTCCTTGGCACATCACTGCCACCCATAACTCGCTCCAAACAAACACTCCCCGCTCCCCTGCGCCCTCACTGCTTGGCTTCCAGCAGCTTCTCTCTCTTCCAGGGTAAACAAGGCTTTAAAGTTGAGAAATCTACTGCTGGAGGGAGGAGGGAAAAGGGGGCAGATGGCCTTGTAAGAAGACTCTGGCACATGCCTGGAGCTGAGCAGCCCAGAGCCAGCGCCAGCAGGCGCCAACCAGCCCTGGAGCCCGGCTCACAGACACCGGGAGCTGGGCTGTGCTTGCAGGGGAGCTCACGCCCTGTCACCCTCCCGCTGGGCTGTCCCCTCTCCAGAGCAGCTGTAAGGCTGCAGGTGTGTGAGGAGATCCCTGTGTGGGCGTAGCTCTGTTCTTTCCCCGGGGGAAGAGCTGCCCTGGAGCAGGCAGGCAGGGACAAGGGGGCTCCCACGGGCAGAGTGACGGTGGTCACAGGAGAGTCACCCTTCCCCTCACACCGCTGCTTCCTCAAACCCCCAGACACAGGCACTACATAACCTATTTGAGTGCAGAATAAAGGGAGTTTTCACTGCTGCTTGGGGTGGCCAGCTCTGAGCTGCTGGTGCTGCATTGGGCAGGTCAGAGCTGGGGAAGGGGAAGGGCTGGGGGCTGGAGCAATGCAAGAATCTCCGTGAGCAGACAATGGCAGAACAGTCCTGCTCTTCCCAAACCTCCCTGTGCCTGCCTGCAGAGGGAGGGAAGGAGATCTGAGGCAGATCAGCACAAAAGAAGCCCTCAAGGTTTCCCAGGGCAACTGTACCTCCTTCTGTGACTTTTTAATTCCCTTTAGCAGGAATAATCACAAAAAATAGTTACAATAACAGAGGCATAAGAGTCTAAACGGGTTTGAGTTTGCTAGCATTGAACAATACTGTTACTGTGCCTGCAGAGCACCACCAAAGGGCACCGTGGGGAGCTCTGCCTGCCCTGCACTACATTCTGCACTGAAAATTGGGAGGTCCAGGCGCTAAAGCTGCCCACTTTCTTGCCAGAAGTTTTTCAGAGTGGTTTGGGGGTACCGAGACACTTTTCCAAGGGCAGGGTATTTTCTCTACAGGGATTTCTTGTCCTGGAAGCCCTTATCCTCAACACTAGAAACATTTTAAAACAAAAAAAAAAAATCTACTAAGAGCTACCAGAAATTTGTTATCCAAGCCATTTTGAAGTAGCGGTGGTGTTATTCCTTCTTAATCCCAGCAGCACTGCAACAGGTGGCAGGCCATGTTTCTGTGACTGCAGGAACCAAGCAGTTCACACTGGAAAGTTGGTTTTCTCCCTCCTTTCTCCTTTCCCATACCAAGCCTCCATCACAATTTTCCTCTGTGACCATGAGCAAGTCAACATTCACAGCCCTGTTTGTTGCCAGCGAAGTGGCTTTCCTATTTTCCATCTCAAAGGAAGATAAAGAAGAATAGCTAATGCCCATAAAGGGGTTTGAGATGTTGTCATAGAAGGTGTTTGGGGAATGTGAAATACTTGTGATCCTAAATTTAGCTCTGAAAGTCATACAGACCAATTTCCTGGCACAAATACCAGAGAAAGTCCTGAAATCTGAACATTTTCCAATTGCAGCCACAAGCTGGAGGCTGTAGTAGCCACAGGTGGCTCTGGGAATCTCTGGCTGCCCCTCCTGCAGGTCCTTTGCCTTGCTGAGAGCCCAGACCTCCCAATTCCTCCCAAGCTGTTCCCACCAGCAACCCCGAACACCAGCAGTTTCTGTCCTCGTTCTGGGTGTGGTGCCTCTATATTGGTCCTCCAAGAGCCCTTTGTGGTAAGATTATTCCTAAAATGTAATAGAAATGACAAATTCAGGGGAATTACAGTGTTCAAACCAGTCTACTCAGGGACTATATGAAAAGTCTTTCTTGGGATAAATCTTTCAGGAGAAACATGGTGATTGATTTTAGATCTTCTACTTTGAGATGTATTCTTTCTTTCCTTAATTTTTGTTGGTCCACTGAAGACAGCCCATCCTGGCCAAGACTGCATGGCCAAGGTGTTATGATTCCTCTGGTCACATTTGATGGGTTAAATGCCAGACAGGTTAATAAAGAAGATTGGTTCTGCTTAGACAGCAAAATGTGGTATTAAGTGGAACTTGGAGCTAAATTCCAAAGTCAGTTTTAAAAGGGTGTAATTTAATCCTTGAACTACTTAGCTTCTGCTGACACATTGCTTTATCTTGTTTAGTGCCCGCTGCACAAGTGCCTGAGTGGAGAAGCAATTGTTTGACAGAAAGTTGATGTAACTCCTCCCACAAAACCTTGATCAGAATCCAGAAACCAGGTGTGGCTCTGCCCAAACTGGGGGTGCTTGGTTTCTTCACCAGTTGCAGCCTCCTGTGGCAAAGGCTGCAGCAGGATGTGGGCAGCCTGGGGAGTGCACCTGCTGAATGTGCATCACTGTTTAAAAATAAAAAGGGGAGAGAAAAGAATAACATGGAAAATATTGCAAGGTCAGCAGATGGCAGGGGAAGGGCTCGTGCCTGGGCAGGGGAGTTTGGGCAAGGACAGGACAAATCCTGGGATGGAGGCATAGCCACGTAAAGGGGAGGTGTCTGGGATGTTCTGCAGCACAGAAGTAATGGAGAAGGCTCTGGGTGCTGCAGTGACATTACACTCAGTGTTCATTTCTGTTTGTGTGTGTTAGGTTGGCTCCATTTCAGCATTGCAGCAAAGTTTCAGCTTGTGTACCCAGTCTCAGGCACCCTCTGCTGCCATCCAAATGTGCTGGAGTTCATTCAGCCCCACTGAAGCTGCGAGGGACCTGCAGATTTGGGTAATTTTTAAGTGCTTGAATGATCAGATCCCAGCTCAAGTAAAAAAGCCATAGCAATAAAAGCAATCGCAAGAGGAAGCTGAAAGGAGAAAGAAGGAATAATTAATTTTGCTGCTGTAGGTCCAGAACCTGGCATGGCTTGAGGCATGGAATGTATAAGATGCATGCATTGAATCAATTGCCTGTTCTGTAGAGATTTTATTGCTCATTTCATAATTCCCATCTATTTTTCTCCATTTTCTGTGGAAGAATCTGTCTCAGTTAGGGATCAGTTGAGCAAATGAAGGTATAGAAGGAAAGTGAAGAGCAGTAAAACCCAAGTCTGGACCACAGGTGTTCTGTAGGAGATGTAGTTTTGACAAATGAGATACATGGGTAGGAAAAAAAAAAAGCATTAAGAGAGAAAATGTTTTATGACATAATCATTGTGCCATTGACTTTGTGCTGGGAAAGAGTGCTGAGCTGCAGTGCTGGAAGCAGTGGCAGGCTCAGACTCCAAGGAGGTGTTTTCCTTTCTGACCCTGGTTTATCTCTGACCAGAACAACAGTAAGTGGCTTTGGAATAGTTTTGGAGAAAGCAGCATGAATACACTGACTGCACATGGGGAGGGTGTTTTCATATGGGAGGTGTAACTGTAAGGAGGGTTTGGTATTGCTAAATGAATATTTAAAGCAAGTGTCTGATAAGTCCTTCACTGGCAGTTTGACTTGTGAGTCATGTTGCACAGTCCCCAACCATGCCCCTCTCTATTTATAAAGTCATGCCTTGCTATATCTGACTCTCTAAATAAGCCTTTCAAGTTGTGGAGGGGATTCTAGTGGCACAGTGTGGAAACCAGGGAACAGTTTGGAGGGGTAAGGGAAGATAGAAAGGAGACCACAAGTCCCTGCATGCTGACTGCCCTCTGAAGACCAGATCAAATGGGCTGCTAGGCTTTTCCACCATGAAAAAGCCCAGGAGGCAGGGGTGGGTGGCTTCAGTCTGCTGGGCACAAGGTGGAGGAAGAAGAGCGGAGTGAAGGTTTGTCTGAGCCGAGCTCCTGCAGGTGTTCCAGGATGTGTGGAGGAGCAGGGGGAGGTCACTCCAGGGAAGCATGCCAACCATCCCGACAGGCAGTGCTCTTCTCCCTGTGCACAGTGCCTGGAGGGAGGCTGGGGAGCTGCTGGAGCTGCTCCCTGCCCAGCTATGGAGTGCAGCGGAGCCTCAGGGGGTCCCTGCTGGCATTTGCCCTGGCCCCTGCACACACGGGAGCCCTTTCCAGGTCACTGCCCCCAGCTGGCTGTGGCTGTGGGGTGCCTCGGTGCTGACAGGGCTGAGATGTGCAGGACAGGAGGGACACATCTCCAGAGCTGCATCCTCCTCCCCAGCTGGCTGGAGCTGCAATAAAGCCTGTTTCCAAATGCTGACAGCTCAGTGGTTATCAAGTGGGTGCAGGACAGGGGAGATGAGGCAAAAGGACATGAGGAATGCATGGAAATTGTACTGGGAAGCACAGCAGGAGTGCCAATAAAAGTAGAAGGAAGAATCCTGACCTGCTTTTTCTATCTCCTCTTCACAAACAACAGGCAAGGAGGGACAAACACATGAAAATTTCTTTTAAAGAGTGGTTTGGATGAATGCATGATCTTATTTTTTCCCTGCCAGTCCTTTTTCCATAGTGATCATCTGCAAATGACTGATGGATGAGAGATGGGGGCTGAATGTGGGACACACAATACATCCTGAGCCTGCCTTTGCAGAAGTGGGGCCCCATCACATGTAATGGTTACCTGGGGAGACAAATGCCATCACTCCAAATGTCCCCCCCTTCCTCCTTCTTCCTCCCACTTTTTATACTGAGCATGATGCCATATGGTCTGGACCATCCCTTTGGTCAGCTGGGGCCACCTGGCTTGGCTGTGTCCCCTCCCAGACTCCCATTCTCCCCCAACTTCCTCACCAGTGTGGCAATAGAAACAGCAGGAAAGGCCTTGGCTCTGTGTAAGCCCTGCTCAGCAATAACAAAAACATCTCCACTTTATCAACCCTGTGTTCTGCACAAATCCAAAACACAGCCCCACAGTAGCCACTGTGAGGAAAATTAACTCTACCCCAGCCAAAGCCAGCCCCTTGGGAAGCAGATTGGTGGGGTTACAGCATCCCCTGTTTCTGAGACTTCAGTGACTGGAGGAACTGCTTTTATTCCTGTTCACCCCTTTCTGTGTGCAGGAGCTAACTGCTTTCTGCTGGATGTGGTTTGGCTCTGAAGGACTTCACAGGAAGCCAGTTTCTTTCTGTCCAGCTCAGCAGGGCAGTGCTGCCATAGTGTTCATTCACCTATCCTGAGTGCCCTCCTCTGAAGAGGTTTTGGAGCAGACAATGGGGCTGAGCACCACGGGACAGCATCTGAAGCAGGCACACAGGGCTCTACACCTACAAATGAATGAGTGTTTCATCCATTTGAGCCAGAGGAATATGTTTCTCTGGTCTTGCAGGGCATGGGGAGCAGGATTGTGGGGTTGACAAGGTGCCCACACAGCTGTGGGAGTGCCAGGAGAACCCCAAAATCCCATTCTCCTCTCTCAGGGGTAAAGCCAGCCACCTCAGCAGCCACTGCTAGCAAAATGTCCTGCTCAGTGAGCTTCTCCTGTGAACTTGGCCCAGTGAAGCTTTTTTAGTTCTGTATGCTCCACAACCAGCTCCTTTTCTATGCCACCCTTGGCTCTTTTCAGTGGCAAAATCAGCACATAATTTTCCAGAAGCAGCCTGCCTGATGCTTACAGTGATGCTCCTGGATGTGGATGTCTCACTTTTTGTGCGGTGGCAGGGACAAGGGGGTCAGGGCTCCAGGGTGGATTTTTGCAGGGAGGAGGTCTGGTTCACAGGAGGCTGAGGCTGGATTCCCACCAGCAGGCTGGGGAGATGAAAGCCAGCCTAACACTGCTCTCCAGAGCCAACAGGTTCCCCGTGCTGAGTGGATAATTCATTATAAACAACACAGGCAGATGTCAGCACTCTCTGGAGGAGCAGCTCACAAGTGGTGCACAGGTTCTCCTCAAGAGCATCCATTTGTCAAAACCATTCTCAAGATAATTTCTGGTGCCTCAGAGGGATGCTGGGTTTCAAGCTGGGGCTTTTTCCACTGGACACAAGTTTTGCTTGCTCCCCATCCTCTGAGAACTGAAATCTGAGAGCCAAGCCATGTGACAGCAGAACTGAGGTACCCTTCTTGTAGGGATGCTGCAGGATCCACAGCTGCTTTTTGATTGCAGCTGGATTTTTGGTGAATGTCCTTGTGAGGAGGCTGCTTTGCTGGAGGATGGAGAGTGCTAGAGGGGACAAACAGGTGTCCAGGGACAAACAGGTGTCCAGAGACAAATGTATTAAAACTTTAATCTGGGGAAATGTCTGTAGTGTTTGCTTTTCTGCATTTTAAATCATTACTGGCTTTGCTGAACAGCTGGATTTCCTCCCAGGAAGTGATGAGGAAACCCTTAAGACACGACGGGTGATTTTACAGAATGCTGTGCAATGTGAAGGGCTGCAGATACACACCCTGCTGCCCGCCAAGGAGCGCTGGTGCTTTACCTACACAGCTGGAGGAGCCTTGGGCTGGCGGGTGTCGGGGGTGCAGGACAATGCCAGACAGGCCAGGGTGGCTGCCACGCCGCTCTGGTGGCTTCGCAGCGGCGCTGACAGGGCTGAGCCCCTGCCGCAGGGCTGTCCCGCCGCCGGCGGCCACCAGCGCGTCCCGGCGTGCGCCTCACCCTCCCCGGCGTGTCCTGCCGCTCCTGGCCTTGCAGCAGCATTTCTGCAGCTCCCTCAGGCACAGCCCGGGGGTGCCGAGGTTATTTAGCCAGGCCCAGAAAGTCCTTTTCCAAAAGGAAAACTGCAAAGCTGGTGAGCGGTTGGCGGTGCTTAGCAGGTATGTGCGCCCTCAGGCTGCCGGCCGGGGCTGCTAGCGAGGCGAAGGAAGGGGCACGATAAGACTTTAATCTCCCTCCTCGCTGGGGGATAAACCAACCCTGGCTGCGCGGCATTTCCCAGCCCGGTAGCCAAAAGCTGATCCCTACAGCTCTCAGGGGGTTTGCACATCTGCAGACTCCAAGGGGTTAAAAATAGATCCCACCCCGCCGATGGCACATTTTATGTCCATTTAAAGGTGTGCCATGCATTTCCATCCTCCCTGAGACCTGAGCAAATGCCTTCATGGTGCTGACATTTTGTTCAAGGCTCTTTCTCTTCGCTAAGCCCACGGCTGCCCGGGCTGGCTCCCCGCTCTGAGCGCTATTTCGGGGGGCTGCCCTGCTCTGAACGAGCAGCTGCAGTGTGACTGCTGGCATGGCTGTGGTGCTCCTGCCCCGACACACAGCCAGCAGATCATGGGTTTGTATTTCTGAGCAAGTCAGGGTGCTGCTATCTAAACGAGTAAAATGTTTTTTTTTTTTTTAATAAGCCAGAGAATAGCTGTTAGAAAAGTACCATCCTTTCTGCTACTCGTTCGTGCTGGCCGTGTTGGGATGGATGTGCTGCCTTTCGGGGTGCACAGCCCAGCAGCGTTCCTCTGGCACACGTGGTCCTCCAAGCGTTCTCCACGTGTGCTGCAGGAAACATCTGGGGCTGGACCTTTGTGCTCCAGGTACCCCAGCTCCAGTGAGCCCCAGGCCCGGCCCGGCCCCTTTGGAGCTCCCGCAGTGCCCCCTCCCCAGGGGTGGCAGGGTCTGCCCAGGTGTGCCGGGCATGCTGCCGCCCTGGGCAGCGCTGCGGGTCAGGGAATTCCCCACCCGTGGCTCCTGGGGCCAAGGAGGCTGCTTAGGGTGTGGATGGGGTGATTACAGCACACAGCCGGGCGCCTGAGCACATCTGGAAGAAGCAAAAGCAAAGAGGAGCTGCTGCCGGTCCTGCTGTGGAGAAGAGCAGTAGTGGGGCTGGCACTGATGTGGTGGCACTGGTCTGCACCCTTGAGGCATGTGCTGCTGCTGCTGCTGCTGCTTTGGCAGGGAGAGAGGAGCAGGGAGCAAGGCAGGGGGGTACCAGCAGATTTCCTTCCCAGAGTGATGCTGGCAGGAGCCGTGTGCTGCTTGAAAAGGGGATTTCTCTGCTGGCATCCGCCAGCTCACGCACAGACCAGGCCACCACCTCATGCCATATGAAACCCAAGAAAGCTTGGATAATCTCCAAAGGGTGGATGAAATTCCCATATCAAGCAAGCTTCACTGCAGCTCTGCTGAAGTCCAGGGAGGTTTGCCTTTGTGGGAGGACCTGGGTACTTTTATAAGGGGCTCCATTCCTCCCTCAGGAGCCCCCAGCCAGTCAGCGTGGCTGAGACCATATTAGGGATGCCTCTCCCCGAGCCTGAACTCCTTGTTTCCACCAGGTTCCCCTCAGGAAGGCTCCCTGCAGGGTTCCCCCCTGCACTGTCTTAAGGAAGCAGTGAAGGCAGCATCTTTGGGGTGAGGCAGGGACAATGGGACCCCACTGCTTGTCCTCCAAGCCAGCACTTGTCCCAGATGGGTATAAGTGAGGACAAGCCAAGGTGCCAGCAGTGAGAGAAGGGGGAGCTGTCAGCCTGTGCCCAGCCTGCTGCTTGTGATTTTCCAGCTTGCCTTTGTCTTCTTCACCACCATTTCCTGTTTTTTCCTGCTGGCCCTGTGCAATTTTGGAAGCAGAAGCCAGTCACATCGAGCTGAACCCTCGATGTGACTGGCTTTATTTGGGATGAAATTTTGCATCGAGAGGCTGGGACTCCTGCTCACCTGCAGGGTGCTGCCGAGGGCAGGTAAACTCCTCTCAGGGGCTCCCTGCACAGTTTTCATCTTGCCCCCATTGTGGCAACCTCCTCTACCCCGTGTGCTCATCAGGAGCTGGGGCATCCTTTGGGACTGCTTCTCTAGGTTATCTGGGAAAGAACTTCAAAAACATTAGTTTTTGTGAACTGGTGCTGGAGGTGCTCCAGGAAAAATGAGGTAGCTGTGGCAACCTTCAGTGACCGACCTCAAAGCACATGGTCATGGCACTGGGATCCATAAAATGAGTTTATATCCAAATGAGGGTTTTTTTGTCTTGAAGACCCACTTATTTCCAGGGGGAGGAACAATGAGATTAGGTTACAGAGATTTCACAATCTGCCAGTGAAATCAACCCAGAGCCAGCACTGAGCTGCCAATAATTTCTGGTGTTTAAAAGCAGATTTTGTAATATGAACTTGAGCCAGCCTTGTTCCCAAGCCTTCTCATTGCAAATTCTGTGAAGCTTTTTCAAGCATTAAATTATTCTCTACAGATCATTTGTTATTACCCATCAATTTACTGCTTGGGAAATTGATCCATCATTAACAGCAGGCTGCTGTTGGATGCAGGACTGGCACTGGGCCACCATGTGGGGAATGTGAGGCATGGGTTCCTATGCTGGAAGAAACATCCCAAAGCCATGGGAACAGCTTCTGTCCCCACCACCAGAGGCTGCCTCTAGCCCAGCAGTGATGGTCTGAGATCTTTCAGAACTCGTTGTTTCAGCAGCACCCCCTTGCTGCTGTGAGACTGGGAGCAGGTTGCAGCGCAGGTGTCTCTTTTGCCCCCAAAACTTATGTTCTCTCAGTGACAGATGGGCGCTCAGACACAGCCTTTAAGTGGAGATTTCGAATCCCTTGCTTGTGGCAAATGCTGTACCAGCCTCTTGGGTGTCATCCCAAAAGAAGGAGAGGAAGATGTGCTGGGATTGAAAAAGGAATATGAGCAGAAACAGCAAAAGTGATCCTGTCCAGTGCCCAGATGGCTGCCCCAGAGCTCCAGAGGGAAGGAGTATGAGCCAAGAGCAGCTTTGGGCAGCCATATGAGCTTGAGATGAGACTGAAGGAAAGTGTGTGGGCACAGATACTTCTCCATCACCTGTCTCTGCCTGAGTGGGTGCACTCAGGCTGCCTCCTGCCCTGACTCATGGAGGTGGCATCCTGCAGGTGCTACTGAGACCACAAACCCTGCAATGTCTTGCACACTGCAAAGCGACTGTGCTGGACTCTGCCACTTGGAGCATGGTGTAGGTCTGCCTTGATGACTTTCTTGGGAGCAAGATCCCACCACAGGGTGAACTGCCTCAATCCCTGTTTACCTTTTCTTTCAGGGGAACTTCATAAATGACACGAGTTATTCCTGACAGACTTTCAAAACCCAGGCACTTTCAGACTGGGTTTGTTTTGAACCACCCCTTTAAGCATGGCAAAGGAGAGGTGGATGCAGGTGCCCACAGTGGCCCCAAGCCTTTAGCAGAGCCTTTAGTTTGGAGGGAATACATGTGGATTTTTAGAGAGCAGCCAACTCTGGATTTACTCCCCATTCACTAGGGAAAAAGAGATGTGGTGAGCAGTCACCTCCACACGTGCCCACAGCCCACTGCTTGTAAGGAGCTGCGGGAAGCCCACATGAAAAACACTCAGGCTGTAGCTGAGAGTGGGGTGTCCTGCACTGCCCTGGAGCTGCACCCCTGGACACCAGCTCCCTGCCTTGGCCATGGGACAGGCAGCTTCTGAGCAGAGACCCAGGGGTCACCAGCGAGCCTGCTGCTCACTGGGGCTGCTCAGGCAGGACATAAAAAGGGACAGGTGGGAAATGTCTCCCAGTTCTCCTGCCTCTTACTCAGCTGGCATGTAAACCTGGGTTTTTCTCAGACTGAGTGGGCAGCCTGCAAATGTGCGGCTGGGGGCAGTGCCGTGACAAGCGCCCCGTTAGTGCAGGCTGTAAGATCTGCTCCCTTGCTAGGAACTGTTCACTTGACCAGCCAGCAGCAGTGTGCAACCTTGCAACCTTCAGGGGCCAGGAAAAAAAAGGGGAAAAAAAGAGCTGATACCAGTATGGACTTTATTCTTTGCCACTGTGACAATTTGCAATTGGGAGCTGAGCTGTGTGAGCAGCCAGCCTCACTGGATGCCCAGTCCAAGATTCAGGACTGTGGAAGCCAGAAGGCACTCAGGGGTGGGAAATGCCTCTCCCTGCTCCTGGCCACACTCCTAGCACACAACCCAAGAAGCTACATCTCCCTTTTCATCTTTTAGCAAGGTGGATAGAAAGCATGGACCTTTGACAAGACAACAAGGAGTTGCTAAGGTTGCTGCGAGCTCTGCTGCTGTGGGTGCTTGGAGGCACAGCCACTAAGGCGTAAAAGCAAAAAGATTCAACCTGCTCCAAGAAAAAATGTGAGACTTGCACAAATAACAGGATTTGTGATCAGAGCTGCCAGAGAGGGGTTGCAGGGCTTCCCCAGCAGGCTGCAACTCACAACAGCTGTGGTCAAGTTTCCCATAACTTTGGATATCGGGATCAGGCAGTTCTGGGAGACTTCTGCAGCCATGTGAACTACTGCTGACTAACCTGTCCCTAAGAGCATTTGAATCAACCCTTCTGATCCTTCTCCCACGACAGTGTTACCCTGTGGCAAGCTGGTGTAGACCAAAAAGGGATAAAAGCCCATGAAACCAAAGAACCTTCACCTGTAGGACTAACCAGGCTGCTATGAGCAGCATGATGGCTTGTTTTGTGAAGTGACTGGGACAGCTACCCCCAGTACTTGGCAAAGATACACTGATCTAGGTGAAAGCAGAGTTTACATGTCTAAAAATATTGTGGTTTTTCTTGCTGATTTGGAGTTTATGCTGTTAAATACTTTAAAAATGCATGTCTCTTTAAGAAGCAACTTATTTGTTTTCCCTGGTTTCCTTCTCCTCCAGACCTTATCCAAGCAAACTCAGCAGCCCAGTTTCAGACTCTGACAGCTTCTGATTTGGCTGGAGGCCAGTCTGTGGATCTGAAAGACGTGTTGACATGTAATTTTCTCACTCCTACTGCATAGGAAATGTCCACTATTCCCCTTATTGCCTGGAGCTAGGAGAGGTGCAGCTGCAAAAGACTGCAAGCCAAAACCATGTGGAAATGACCCATGTGATTACCCAGTGTTTTTCTGGACCACACTCCACAAAATAACATCCATCCATTTTTCATTACCTGATACTTTTTGCATAAAACTCTCTGCTCTTGACTTTGCTGTGGTTATTTCAGCCAGAAATAAAGCTGTTTCCCAGCCCTGGCTGCTGTTCTTCCTGGTGGGAATGGTGCTCCCATTCAAATGGGGGTAGTGGAGGAAACTAGGACTCCTGGGGTTTGGCATCAATCAGTCATGTGTCATGGATCTGGTCAGAAACTCTTGGCCTACCTGGCCATCTGGTTTGCTAGGTGTAGAAAAACAATAATAGGGATTAAGAGGCATAAATAAGATCCTCAGGGAAAGAGTGCTTTAAAAGGAAAAAAGTGAGTTTAGAATTTCAGTGTCATGATTCAAATGGTGTCTTTATTTCATTTTTTAATGAAGGCAAAAATGCAGCAAAGTATGCAAGGGAGGAAATTCTAATGTTAGTACCAGCCTCATAAATGTTGCACTTCCTCATTTAGGAATCATTTAATAACTGGCTTTTCTCAGTACATGGAAATCTCTGCCATGAGGTATTGAAGCCAAAACTCATTAGGATTAGATTAATAATAATGTTTATACAGCTACACTGAGAATATCCAGAGCTGCAGTGTTGAGGACGGGAAATGATTCTTGTCTGGCACATACAGAGATGCTTGGCTGTAGCTGGAGGGGTGAGGGAGGAGCTGCTCTTTGCCCAGGATGGTCTCAGCATCCTGCCCTGGAGCTGCAAAATGTCTCTGGAGCAGGTTTGGGATGCTGGGCCCTGGGGTTGGGGTTCTTTATTCCATATTCCATAAAGGCCCATATCCATATTCCATTCCAGGGCCCAGTGTGGCAGTTGCTGCACTGTACGTGCCAAGATTAGATTGTGTCATGGGGAAGGTGCCTGGCAGCCACATCCAGGCTTTTGCATGCATCAGCCTCAGATAATGTGTGAAGTACAATATCAGCTCTGCTGGGGCCTTTGCACACTTCTGTCACAAGTCTTCTTACACAAGTGGTTCCCAGTTGGTTTCCAAGCCTTGCAGCTGCCCCTTCTCCAGGCACTGGGGGTTGTACAGGCAAACTTGGATTGGGAGGGTTGCAGTGTGAAGGAGAAACCTGGGCAGGAGTGTGAAGGTGCAGCTTATCCCATACCACGGGAGCTGGGTGCTCATTGTCTTGTCAGCATGAGTGCTAAGTGTGTGCTGTACAACAGAGAGGATGGGTGGAGGCAGCTGCTAAGAAGACCCAACCTCATGTGTTAATCATGAAACATTGACACCTTGCACGTGCTTGTGAAGATTTGGTGCCTCCTCTGAAGAGTGCAGAGTTTAGGGGGAAAAAAATTGCAGAAAATGGGAACTCAGAGACTGTGTGCCAGGATCTGGAAGTTGTCATACCGGTATTTCCTGTGTGATGGATCAGACATGGATTAATGACTGGGCAGTATATTCATGAGCACCCCAGGAGAAGTTTGGTTCTGCAAAAGGCAATCCCTTCCTGACAGAGAAGCCATCAAAGAGCATCCATATACCTCTGATACAAATGTGTCTTTTTAAACTGGTGTCATGGTTCAACCCCAGCTGGCAACTCAGTACCTTGCAGTCCTTGCTCAATCCTCTCACTCCCTGGGAGGATGGGGAGGAGAAACAGGAGAAAAGAACAGGTAAAACTTGTGGGTTGAGATAAGAACAGCTCAATGACTGAAATAAAGTGAAATATAATAATACCAATTATAATAATAACAATAATAACATATAATGATAGCAATAAAAATGAGAGGAAGAGAGAGATAGAACCCAAGAGAAACCAGTGCTTGCACAGTACAATTGCTCACCATCCTCTGACTGATGCTCAGCCTACCCATGAGCAGTGACCAGTGGCTCCTGGGCAACTCCCCCCAGTCCATACACTGGGCATAATGTTTTATGGTGTGGAATATTCCTTTGGCCAGTTTGGGTCAGCTGTCCTGGCCATGCTGCCTCCCAGCTTCTGGCGCACCTGCTCCCTGGCAGAGCATGGGAAACTGAAGATCTTGATTTGGAGTAATCAGTGTATTACCAACATTATTGTCATGCTGAATCCAACACACAGCACTGTACTAGTTACTAAGAAAAAAATTACCTCAGCTGAAACCAGGACAACAGGGAACAGAAGTCCTTTGGGAAATGAAATATTGATACTATAAAATATGTGGAAAGAACAGCAGCATTTTCATAATGCTTGCAACCAGCTGAAACTGTGCAGATTGGTTCAAAAAGATGTTTTGTACAAAATAACATTTTATAAAAGGAAAGCAAATTCTGCAGCCCCTAGACCTTGCCTGTTTATGTGAAATCCACTTACATCATCAGCTTGTGTGGATTGAGCACAGTATCAGAGTCAGAAACCAGAGCCCAGGTTAACTGGGGAGCAATCTGCTCTCTCTAGACAGCACTGCTACAGCTGCTTTCTCTGGTGCTGTCTCCAGTTACAGGTGTTTAGAAACCTGTTGTTCCCTGTTGTTTTCCAAGAAATACCCTCTGTCACAGCAGGTGGTGCTGAGGACACAGCTGGATCCCAGAGGGACCACTAAGGACAAAAGGAAAAGGCGCCAGGGACAACCCAGATGCCACTGGAACCCTCAGTGGGGAAAAGAATAGAGCGAGGCAGCTCCCAAATATAATCCTCAGGGCAGCACTGGGTGGAGGGAGAAAACTGCTCCATCTGCCTGGTTTAATTCCAGGGAAGTATGCAGGCAAGGCTCCTGCATGTCTGCCTTGGGCAGGGCACCATGAGTGTCACAGCAGGGAGAGAAGAGCTCTCTGAGGGAGCTCCTCTCTCGTTTTTGAGGCTGTTGAGCAGGGGTAGGTGCCCTGCTATTTCTGTGCCTCTCTTCCCAGTAAATACAGTGCCCAGACTCTCCTCCCTGGCAGCCCTATCACCACCCACCCCCGAGAGCAGCAGGCAGAGCTGAAGGGAGTTAGGACAGATTTTTAAATGGGACTTAACAGGTTAATGGATGCAGATCTGCAATGTGCATGCCTGCAGCACCAGGCACTGGGCGTCACTGCAATTGACCCCTCCTGACTGCATTTTCCTGAATTGCAGCTGGACACTGGATTTCTCCAACATCTGCTGTCACAGGGCTGTTGACATAACTGCAAGGGCTGGGGGGCTGGAGGGAGATACCCAGGTGCTTCTGCAAAGGTCAGACAACATCTCTGTCCCCCTCACTCATGCCTGGGCACGGGGTTAGAAAGCCTGAGCCAGTACATGCAAAACCAGATCTAAATACTCCTCGATCTGAGCATCGATTAAAGTAAGTCAATTTGGTTATGCTAGCCGTATCGATGATTGCATCACTGCCGCGCAGGCAGAGGTGCTGTGTGTAACACCCGCCCCCTCACCTTAAAGCCACCAACACTTTTATTTCACTGGAGGAGTCTGGGCCATCGTTTACCATCCCGGGAACCCGTGCCAGCTTGTGGTTTGTTTTTTTCATTTGTGCCAGTCAAGGGATGCACAGGGCAAGGGAAGGAAAAACACTGTTTCTGAAAATCCGTCAGTGCCCCCGTGTGTCGGAGCGGGGGCTGGCGAGGAGAGGCTCTGTGCAGAGCCTGCGCATGGCAAGGGCAGGCGGGTTTGCAGGTGTCCAAAACAGGACAGCGGCTGGGGCTGGCCGGGGGGGTCGCGCTGTCCCCTCCCAGAGGGGGCTGTGAAGCGAGCGAGCCGTGGCAAAGGCTCTGCGGCAAACCATTTTCAAGGACAATCGTGTCCCACAGGGGCAGATTCGCCGTGATGCCCTAAATACGGTGTGTGAGAGAAGGAAATATCCAGAAATCGCTGAAGAGCCGAGGGTGCGTGTCCGTGCGCGGGCAGGCAGGAGGGCTCAGAGGCCGCCCTGGTTTCTGCATTTGTCTCTAAAGCGTTTCGTATCCCCAGAGACGGTGGCCGCCCAGCGCAGGGCTGGATTAGGTGAATGCTGTTCTGGCGACGGGTTTTTAAAGCAGATTAGTGGAAAATTGAGAGAGGTCCGTGTTGCTGCAGAGGCGTTCGCCTCCCTCCGGCCGGCCCCGGCTGCTGCGCATCCTTTGCTCTCACAGCAGCAGCCCCGGAGGCAGCGGCTGCCCCGCGGCCCGGGGTGCCGCACGCAGAAGGCGCTGCTGCTGCTGCTGCATCACTTCTGACGCACTGCACGGACTCGCAGGGTTTCAATGGGCCCCGACAGGCGCCGAGCAGCGCCAGGCTGCCCCTCAGCCGGGCGGCGGGGAGGCTTTCCCGGAGCCTCACCCGGGCCCCAGCACGCTTACTGCTGCGCTCAGGGCTGCGGTGCTTTGGTGTATTTATGATCTATTTTATATTTGATCCAATTGTTACTCTATATCATCCTGTTCTCTGCGCCTCACGGCCCCGTCCCCCCCCTCCAGGCGTCCCTCCCCGCTCGGGGCGGGGCCGGACGCCGCTGTTTGGATTTAAACGTAGCAGCGGGAGGGGGCGGGCTCGGCCGGTGCTTCCCGACTCCCGGCTCCCGGCTGCGGCTCCCGGCTCCGCCATGGTGGTGCCGGCGCGGCGCGTGAAGACGGAGTACATGAAGCGCTTCAAGGAGCCCAAGTGGGAATCGTGCGGCGCCTGCTACCTGGAGCTGCTGCACTACCGCCTCAGCCGCCGGCTCCTGGAGCAGGCGCACCGGCCCTGGCTCTGGGACGGCTGGGAGCAGGACAGCGGCAGCGGCGGCGGCAGCACCGCCGGGTCCCCTTCGCCGCCGGGCGCCGGCAGCCCCGCGAACGCAAGGGAGGAGGAGGAGGCGGCGGGAGCGGCGGCGCCGAGCGAGGAGGGACGGGCCAGCCCCGGTAGGGAGCGCGGCGGTGGCAGTGGCGGGGGGGACACGGGGACACGTGTGCCCGGTGCGGCCCCAGCCCCCTCCCCGCGGCGGGGCCGTGCTGCCCTGCCCTCTCCGCGGGGCTCGGCACGGATGGCTCTGCCCGGGCCGCCCCGCCGCGGCTTGGGGCCGATCCCCGATCCCGGGGGCGCCCGAGCCGGCGGGGTGACCGTGCGGGGGCAGCCGGCCCGTCTTACCCGCCCCCAGGACACGGCCCGGGGGTGGCAGGGCCCATCGGCCGCCTCCAGCCGGATCTTGGCTGGGCCTGCGGAGAAGCCATGGCTGCGGCGTCGGAGGTGTCTCTTTAAAGAGCCAAGTGGTGGCAACTCTCATCCTGAGTCACAGCCACTTATGTAAACTGTTGCCATGGGAGCCAAGCATCTCTGCCATTATATAAGCGGGTTCTCCGGCAAAAGCAGCGGCAGGTTGGACTGTGTGCCAGTGGCTGGCTCTTAACGCAATTGCTTTCCTGGACCAACACATGCGATCTGTCTCGGCTGAACGCTTGGTTCTTAATGCCACCTGAGGTTTGATCTTGGGTGCACAGCTGAGTGGGGTCAACTAAGTAGCCTGAACAGGTGCTGAGCTGGTAACAATTTGTTCTGTTCTAGCACAGAGTAATTCCCTTCTGTTGTCTCACGGCCTAAGAGAGTGGTTAGGCTGATAATAACGTGGTCAAGCTTCTCAAGCTGGTATTTTTTTTAAACCATAAGATACAGTTTCTTACCTGTAGTGAAAGAATACTGTATCTAGCAGCCATTGACTGGTGTTTCGAAATGCCTTTTGAATCAGCTGCCTTCCTGTTGTACAGTAGCAGGGAAAATCCTTGAGAACTGTTCAGTTAAGCCTCATGCTGCCTGGTTGTTGTTGTTGTTGTTGTGGTGTGTGTTTTTTATTTTCTTTCCTCCCCGGAGTTAGATGTGTTTGTCTGGAGTGGGGAAAGAAATCTGATCCAATGCCCTTTGGGACCTGAGCTTTCTGGAATAATCTGTGTTCTGATATTCAAGACTAAACTGCATTCCTTGACCTTAAGAATTCCACATTACACAAAAGCTTTAGCTATGCTGTCATCTGTTCCAGAGGCTTGGTGTTTCAGAGCATATTAGTGATGTGGGGTCCTGCAGTCAGCTGGGTGGGCCTGTGGTGCCCAGGTCTCACATGGGGTACACACAGCTGCTGGGGTAATACATTCCACCTCCCCAAAGCTGTTGTCCTGATTTCAGCTGGGATAATTTTATGCCTGGTAGCTGGTACAGTGCTTTGTGTTGGATTCAGTATGAGAATAACACTGATAACACAGCTGATGTTTTTAATAGTTGCTCAGCAGTACTTACCCTAAATCAAGGATTTCAAAGTTTCCCATGCTCTGCCAGCCAGCAGGTGCACCAGAAGCTGTGAGGAAGCACAGCCAAGACAGCTGACCCAAATGGCTAGAGGGATATTCCATAGCCAGAAAGTCCTGCCCAGTGCATAAACTGGGTGGAGTTGCCCAAGAGCCACTGACTGTGCATCACTGGTTTCTCCTGGGTTTTATTCTTCCCTTTTCATTACTATTATTATATTTTTACTTTATTTCAATTACTGAGCTGTTCTTATCTCAACCCATGAGTTTTTCTGATTCTTTTGCCATCCAACTATAGAAGGAGGGAGTGTGTGGCTATGTGATACTTCATTGCTGGCTGAAGTTGAACCACAACAGCTGTGCAGTGATGGAAGCACCCCAGCTCACCAGTATGAAACAGAGTATTAGTGGGCCTAGTTTTGCTTTCCTCAATCAGGCCTTGAGGAAGCTAGACTCGGAGCATGTGTGGAAGAACTCCATAGTATCTTGGTGAGAAGAATTAAGGAATTGCAAAAGATCAGGGATTGGTTGCATGGGTGATGCTCTCTAAAGGCTTGGCTTTTAGTGAGAAGAGGTGGAAGCTGTTGAAGCTGCACTCAGAACCTGGCATTCCCAGCTTTTCTGATGCACTTTGAATATGTACAAGCCTGGGGCAGATGTTGTAGGGACCTGAATGTCTTTTAATTCTTGTTGAGCCTATGGGTAGAGCACATAAACCTGCTACAATCTAATGGCACCGGCATTGCCAAGGCTAGAGACTGCTGGCCAGGGTGCTCTGCTCACTCATTAGCCTGCTCCCCGATTCCTTCCCTGATTCCTCCCTAGGGAAAGGCCCAGCTGGAGTTACTTGCTAGTCTGATTCTGGTTGGGATTCGGCAGGGAACGACAGCTGGCTAGCTGTGTCTGCGGTCAGTGATGGTGCAGTGACTATCCAGTGCATCCAGCTGTGTCCTCAGTCCTGCAGCAGTGGCAAAGGGACTGCGGAGCACCAGTGGCCTGCCAGGCTGCAGGGTTCTGGGCAACTGTGCTTCTGTAACTGATACACCTTTGCCATGGATGCTGTATGGGTTTTGCTAGGTCCTTGCTATTTTATAGTGGGAGAAAAAATCTGTACTTCACATTCACTTCTTTGCCAAATGGCTTAGAATAAACATTTCTTAACTTCTGTGAGTATTTAAGAGCTTTGCTAAGTGTTTAGCAAAAGGACTGAAAACAACTCTGGTTAGGCAGCTGGATTTAGTGGATATTTATTTTATCTTAATGCACATATAATATATAAGGAGGTGACCCATTTAGTGTTGGACAATCATAAGGATACATTTTTCTTCTGCTTAGTGGCTAATTAAGGCATGTGGAAGAGATAACATAGAAACTACCACTCTGAAGCTTCTTCTATTAAACTGCCTTTTTTTTTCTTTACTCTGAAAGAACTTAATTACACTGAAGTGCTGTGGGGGTAGCTGAGTGTGCTCATGTTGATGACATCTTTTGTCTTCTGAATCTGACATCCACCCACACGCTGGAACATCCTAGCTGTTACCTGGCTACTGCTGCTTCCTGCTGTTTTGTGGGGAATCTGATTTCTGCCTGAGTGGTATTGACAATGCCTGTTGCCAAGATGGCAACAAGCTGGTCAGCACTAATGTTGTTTAATATCCGAGGTAAACACAATTCATAATGGCATGTGCTGCCCTGGTTTCCTCTTTCTCTCATTGAAATGAGCCCGTGTGTGTTTGTAAAAGTTGTGAATGCTTCTGGTATGTTGAAAGAAAGTGGGTGTAGGCAGCCTGGCTTTAATGTTCAGTGGTGTTGGTCTAAAACACTGCCAGTGTGAACCCCTGGGGCAGCACGTGGGACAAATGTGCTTTGTCCCTTTTGCACTGAAGCTATGGCTGATGATACCAAGGTGTGCTCAGAGGCAACTTTGGGTTAATTCCTTCTGCACTTGTGACAGCTGTTTGTGGGATTGTTCTGTGAAGCATGCCCAGGCACAGATGTGCTTTAAACATAATCCCACAAAATCTTGACCTAAATGAACTGGTGTAGTTGTGGTGTAGACACATCCTCAAAGCTGTCAACAGAAGCCAGTGGGCTGGTAAGTAGAAGACAGAAGCTCTTGGCAGCAGTGCTGCTGTCAGACCTGTTGCTTGTGAAATGACACTGCTGCACACACATGCAGGATGAAGGCATCTTTCAATCCTCATTGCCATTTTGCCTTCAGCGTTTTTGTGCAGTGATCTTAAGTGACAGCAGTGACAAGCTGCCATTGAAGGAGTTGCCTCAAAAGTATTTGGAAAGTGACTGATGTGGATTAGTGGAACTAAACAGAAGATCCAGTTTCAAACTTGTTCCCTGATCTTGTGTGTCACCATGTTGCAGGGGCATTTGCTGGCCCATGTATGTGGGAAGAAGCAGTTTGTAGTGGGGGAAGAAGGCAAGGGCACCAATTCAGGGGTTTACAGTACTGTTATTTAAAGTTGCTCCCATTTTTTTTCCTTTGGAAACAAGCTTTGATATCAAGCCAATCCAGTAATTACTTTCCAAACTGCTGCAAATGAAGCTTGCATGAATCTAATCAGCTCTGAGCTGCTGTATGACTGCTAGCTCCATTATTGCCTCATGCAAGATCTGCCTTGAAGAAACTATGTTGCAATCTGCTTCATCTGTAGTAACTTATTTTCTACCCAGCTGTAGTTTGTTGATACCCGTAACAAACCCACAGGGTTATATGGCTCCTGCAAGAGGTGTAGGAGACCTGCCCCACTGGGGAGGTGTCGGCACAAAAGCAGGAAACTTGCAGTTCTGCCTGCAGCAATGCAAGCACCAAGTGCCTCTCCTGGTGCTGAGGTAGTGCTGTAAGGAGCCAGCATCTCTACGCAGAGATAACACTGCTGACCCTGTGACCTGGCCCGCGGGTCTAACCAGAAGGCTGTTGATACCTGTGGTTAAGTCATCAGGGCCTTGGCAATGGGGGTCCTGTGCGGCAGTGCTGTGGGAGACAGCAGCTCCCCTGGGCTCTTCCCACCTGCGCCAGGAGCGGAGCTGTTACGCAAGCGGGGCGATGCTGCAGGGTTTAAATGACCTCTTCTGGGCAGGAGCTTTCAGCTGCCATGTTGGGTGGGCCTGTTCTGCCGGTTAAGCACTTAATCCCCTCCTGTCCATCCAGTGTGCTGTGCTTAGCATCCATGATGCAGTTTTAAACGTTTCTAGCTTTTCCCCTCTCCTGTTCTAATCCCTGTCATGCTGCAAGCTGGTCAGTTCTGAGTTTCCTGTGTCTGCTGGAGTGATGCATGGTGCTCTGCATGGGAAGGAGATGGGTAGGAGTTGCTGGTGCCTGGACTTCCTCCTGAACAGCTGGGTCTAAGTCCTGCTTCAACTGCTGCTCTTCTGACTTCTTGTGAAAAGTGATGCCTAAGAAAATGGCTTGGATATAAACTGTAGTTTTAAAATAAAAGGCTTAAATAACTGTTAGACATCTTGTGCCTTCACCAGCTGAGTTCTGTGTAAATGGCATTGTAGCAGTGGGTTCATGGAAACCCCTGCTCTAATAGCAGGGGCTCATAAGTGCTACAGTACACTCTGGCATATAGCATTGACTGTAAGGCTGTGCACAGGACTCTGCGTGCCATTTACCCATATGCTTTTATTGCTATTTTGGGACAAGCTGGCTCAATCATTTCTGGACCAGCTGGAGCTGTATCCTGGTGAGCAGCATCCCCAGGCATGGCTGTTGCCTTGTTTTTTAAAGCTGAACTATCCATGTAATTGCAGAGCCCCCACTTTCCTGTATTTTTAAGTCTCTAAATGCCACTTCTCCTGTTTATGAAGTCAGTGTTGCTCCATCCCCCTTTGCAGAGAAGGAAGATGACATTTTCCCTTGAATGGAGGATGGAACAGCTTTCCAAAAGGAAAAGCAGTCTTGTTGCAGAATTGACAGCAATATGTTCCCTTTCAGAGTTTAATTTTCTCAAAATAGTGCTTCCTTCTGATAATGGACCTAGGTAGTCCCTCCTTTGGAGTGGTTGTGCAGGGAGATGCTCAGATAATATTTTGTAAGGGGATAACTCTGTGCTGCCTGTTTGCAGCCATGATGAATGAGCTGCCTTGTTTCAGAGTGAAGCTGTGTGTCCCAGAGCACAGGGAAAACAAGCATAACAAGTCTAATACCACACTGAGCTCACTGCTGCTGTCTTTTACCAGCCTTGTCTATAATAACTGAAACTACATCCAGCCAATATTTAGGCATGTAATATTCATCTAGCCATTTTTGCTCTCAACATGCCACTACTTTGGCCTTGACTAATTTTTTTTTGTTGTTTTGTGATGTCATTCAACGGAACTCTCAACAAACACAGCTCTAAATACTTTAACACTGCTGGCCACTCTTTACCAAATACTCAGCTGTACTGCAGTATTACCTGTAGATGAATGCTACACCTGCACATATTAGAAGATGGTTATAGGCAAGCCTGAACAGGGCCCAGCACCAGGGCCTCTGTGCTGGTTGGCAGCACATAGAAACAATGCTGGCCAGGCTAACAGCTAGCAAGAGAGCAAAAGGCTTGCCTTAGGGGAATTCTGGGGTATGGAACAAGCCTTGGTATCTTTACCCTGCAAATGTGAAGAGAGTGCTAGAGTAAATGGATGCTTAATCAGTGTGCCAGGCAGGTAACTTCTATTTCATCAGAACTGGATGGATGCAGAACTGAGATTAAAGCAGTGTCACACTGGGCATGCACCTGCTTGAAATCACAGCAATTATCAGGAATGTGTCACAGGATTGGCAAGCCCTTCTGCTTTTAATGATGAAAGCACCTGGGTAAAAACTGCAGTACTTGTCTGTGGTCAACCTGTCAATATGTAAGCAAGCCCTAAACCAGAAGAACTCCCTATGAGAGTGAAGGAATTCCTTCTATCCATACCAGTCTATGCTGGTGATGGCTGAATGTGCTGAGACCTGGAACAGAGGTGGCGTGGAGCTGGTCCCCACCAGAAGCAGAAATAAACTTGCAAGTTTGGTGTGTTTATGTCAGCAGAGTTTGAGTGATCATTGTGTGAGTCTAGCAAAAGACAGCATCTAATGATCAGACTTGAAAGGAATTGGTTACTAGTGGGCTCCTATATTCTTAGGTGAATAAAAGGTATGTGTCTTGTAGGTGATCACACACTATAGGGCAATAAGATTGGCTCTTATGGAACAGTTGTTCCTTTGTGATTTTATTAATTTTTTACAGAATGCTGATTCAGTCTTCAGTGATGATCTAAAACTGCAGTGATTCAGCCTTTAAATTCTTTCTCACAAACCCTTCTTTCCATACCCAGTACCTGGAGGACTGTTGCTGGCCCCTAGCTATGGAAGGCTTAAATGTGTGGGATAAATGAGCCTTGGGGAGTAATGCCTGCAGAGTGTGGCACTTTAAATGTACCACATAATTCACAGATCAGGTAGCAAAGGTGATGTCTACTACTTTGTGGGGTTTTGCTTCATGCTCTCCTCTCCTTCCTAAGCAGAAAACCCTAACAGAGATAGACATATAAACAGAGCTTGAAAATTAGTAACTTTTTCAGAGTAAGCTGATAATATGAAGGATTTAATATTGCACACAGTCTTCATCTCTGACTGGCTAGCAGCATCTATGTGGCATTCAGCACTCTATCTGTTTACTGTCTGAGAGATGCAAGGATGAGAAGACACAAGATCACTGGAAACAGTCTTTAAGTTCTTCCTGGGGCTGTTGGTTATCTGTAACCTCACCAGTGAAAGGCATTTTTAAGTATGGGAAAGCTGTATTGTAGTCACTAAAGAAAGAATGAAGACATTTAAGCAAGGTATATGTCTGTTGCTAAGGGAGCAATGACTTCTTGAATTTCTAAAAAAAGCACAGCTTCAGTGATGTATTGAGAGGCTGTGCAAATCAGACATTAATATGTTGTCATTGGGAGCTTAAAGCATAATTTTTTTTTTTCTTCAGAGAAAGAAAAAGAAGATCAAGAAAAGCAGGAGAAGGAAGAGCAAGAGAAAACTGTAGAACACACTTCTGTAAAGGAAGCAGACAAAACCAGCCGTACAGGACGACGTCCAAGTCGAAGTGCCTTGTCCAGTCGTAACGATCGAAAATCAGCCAAAAGTCCACAAAGGACAGATGCACCAAAGGAGAATAAACATCCATTTGCTCTGTATGGGTGGGGAGAAAGACAGACAGATACTGGGAGCCAGAAAACTCACAACGTCTGTGCTTCTGCTTCGGTGAACGAAGTAAGTAAGAGCTTCTGTTTCATGAAAAGGCAGTGACTACTTAGTGCCTACAGATGTCTTAAGAGCTGGGTAAAACTTCTCAGGGGTCCTTTTATTTGAATGCATGGAGATTCCAGCACTAGGTTCGAGCAATAAACCTGAAGAGTCTTGATGTCCAAATAAGAGCTCTTTACCGTTGGTTTGGAAGCTTCCCGGGTTTGACTAACACTTGCAAGTTCTAATTAAAACTGCCTGTCCTGTTTGTGGCTGTTACAGTGTTACCTAGCAAAACTGGCTGTTCTAAAAGCATTTCTGCATTCTGAACTTCATGAGAACAGGAGAAGAGCAGGTAGTTAACACCAGGCCTCCCACAGCAGGCAGGCATATAAACACTGGGGAAGTCCTTGAGCTGTGAGAGTGACTTTTGCTGGGGCACTTCCTAGACTAGGAGCCTCACTGAGATGGTACAAGTGCTTTTCTGCTAAGATGTCTTGTCTAGCAGCCTGATTTGGTGGCTTGCCAGTAGGAAATGTTGCTTGCAGCAGAATGGTCTATCAGATGGCTGATGGATTACAGGGCTGGTGTAAATATTACCAAAATAGCTCAAATGAAATTCATGTGGCATGGATAGCACCAGGATTCTGCTGTACTGGGGCTCTGTTTCCTAGCTTAGAAACAGCAAGGGAGTGTTTTAACAGATCCATTTCTTTCTTCTCTATAACTCTCCTAGGCTGGTAAAACATAATCATTAATGCATCCCTGCCAGTGTCTTGTCCATATCCAGATGGAGCTGGCCTTTGATGGGCTGTTTTGGAAGGGATTTGAAGCCCAAGCTTTTCCTTCCTGGACACCTCAAACCTTTGGGCAAAAGGAGGAACTTGGGCCTTACAGCTTTAGAATGAAGCTGTCTTTCCTGACAGTGGACACTTATGCTAAATCGATAAACTTTGGTCAGTGCTCAAAACAGTTGACTGGTGCTTTATGTTGAAGCTTAGAAGAGGCTGAAGCCTGACATGAGTAGAATTATTTCTATTTTATCTTAGACACCTAATACTTCTTACACTAGAAACAGTAATGGAACACCTCAGCTTGGGTCTTGAGCTTGGGCTGAACAGGAAGAACATTTTGGAAACACTCCCAATTATGTGGTGTTTTGTCACTGAGGGTGTTTCTTTATGTAGGAACTGACTACTTACTGCCTGCCGAGGTTACTTTTTCTTGCATGTCTGAAAGGTGTTACTTACCCCTTAATGAGATGGGAGACAGGGTTTTCAATATGGATATAGACACATACAAACATAGAAACTGGCTCTTCATATTAAAATTTGGGGGAAATATGGTAATTTAGCAATATAAAAATGTATGTAATTGTGTTCAGCACATTTTTCAAAATTAATATATTTAGTCTCTAAGGGATCCCTAGGGTTTGGTCTTACTAATATGGCTTAGGGATATTAGACTTAAGGGATGCTTAGGCATATTGAGGACTGTTTTTAAATGATACAAACAGAGAATTAAGGTTTTTAGAATTCATCTGACTAAGATTATGAAACATTCAAGATTTTTGCAATCATTTAATAGTTAGAAGTGTGAAAGATAATGCAGAACAGAATTTAAAGTACTTCTCATGGAAAAAAAAAGAAATCTATGCTCAGTTAGTGGTACAAATTAGAGAAGAAAATATAACCTTGCTCACAATCCTTGTTTCTTCAGGACTGGGACAAATAAAAAGTGATCCTTGTCATTCCTGAGGGCTTCCTAGGCTGTTCTCCTTCCATAATACTAACTCTGGTCTTTTAGATTCACGAATCTGCCCTACGAGCAAAGAACAGGAGGCAAGTGGAGAAAAGGAAGCTTTCTCAGAGGCGAGTGCGATCAGCAGAGGCAGAAAACACCTGGCGAGCAAAGCCCTCCCCAGCAGACAACCCCTGGATGACAGAGTACATGAGATGCTACTCAGCAAGAGCTCTCTGAACCTGGATTCCCTTAGGCATCCTCAGAAGAAGTCACGCATATCAGGACACTGGTACAAGGAACCAAAACACTTATGCAAGGTTTTTATAGGGAGTTTCCAGCTGTTAAAGTATTTGTTACAATGTTTTTATCTTGGCTACCTACCTCACAGTGGGGTGTATCCTTGGAGCCATAACATTTGAAGAGGCTTTTAGATATAACTACCCAAACTTTTAAACAATTCCCCTTTTGGGAATTTTTCTATTGCTTTAGTTGGTTTGTTTTGAGGGTGGGAGGGGGAACCTTAACATACAGGGAGTCAAAGCAAAGTCACTTTTTTGATGATCATGGTTACAAATAATCTGTTTTCCCTTATTTAAAATTCAAGTCATGAGGAGATGGTATTGGGGAAAGACTTTAAAGGAGTGATGGAGGTGCCTTTGTATTATAAAACTATTTAACACTTTTACGACAATAAGCATATGAAGACAGGCAGCAGGCAGTCAGTGTGTCTGGTAACTAGCACTAATAAATGTAGATGCTTTAGGCAGGCAAATACCAAGTATTGTCTGTACAGAGAAACTTTAAAGACAACAACAAAAAACCCCAAACAAAACCAACCTTGTTGATTAGTAAATCAGCTGATGCTAACTTTTATCACTGTTTCTAAGGTCATTAGAAGAAGCCACTCATTTTCAGGGCAAGAAACAGCTACAGGATCATTTTGCTGTAGCTGTTCCTGTTGTACCAAATAACTAATGTAGACAATCATTATCTGATAGCTGCCACTCAATAAGCAGTTACTTGTTCTACAAATATAGAGCTGTACCACTGTACTAACCTTGTGGTCACACTTAGTCTGTACTTAATCATGTAAATGCATTTATTGAAGGAGAGGGCTGGCTCCTTTCTGGTGAGGTCTATTTTTAACACTTCAGAGTATCTATTATGCTCAGTAGGGGTCAGAGTGCAATATGCATTCTTTTTGGAGGTATTGTACAGGTATATTGTAAAAGGGTTTAAACTTGAAAATTGTATTGATAAAACTTGTAGATGATGTCCTGAGAAACTTGCTGCCTCTCGAAATTGGTGCAGAACCCTTCACTTATGGGGGGATGGGGAGGGGGTAAGGGCTAGGGAAAGGAGGGGTGTATCCTTGAGTAAACAAGAACATATAATGAAGTTTGAACATTTTTGTTTTGTAGGTCCTACTTCTACATAGTAAGACAGTCATTGTGATTTCCTTGGTGGTTTTGTTTCCCTCAGGTGGCTGTAAAATATCTTTTTTTCAGTTTGCTAACTATGCTTTAGGCAGATGATTGCTATAGTTGTGAGCTTTGAAGTTTTGTTGAGATGTGCTGTGTGTTAGTTACTTATGTTGGTTATCTCAGTTTAATTGTTTTGAAGCTTGTGTTTTACAGGCTGGACACATTCCCACAGGAAGCATACTTGCACTTCTAGAGCAGAAACCTGCACTAGTTTTAGCTTCATTCCACAATCTCAGTGATTAAGGAGGACTCTGGAATTACTATTGCAACAGAGCATGCTTAGTGAAAAGTCTGTGTTCTTGAAGAAAGCAATTGTGCAAAGGGTCCAAGCACTGCTGCCTCCTAGCGTCTTACATCACTAAAGGTTTCATTACTCACAATTTTAACTTTGTTAAATTAAATCCTAGAATCCATGACACTATAAACTGTTTTTTGTTTAACCTGCCTTTTAAGCACAAAGCTATAAAAATACAGACCACTCTTGTTGAAGGCTACTTGTTTAAGATCTTACAGCTTTTAAGTCTGGGAAAGCACAGCATGATTAAGAATGTTTTATATGCAGTAAAATCCCTGTAGCAGATTTTGACTGCTAAGTAAACTATAGGCTAGAACTTCCTGAAACTTTAGAACAGTGCTCAAAAATGGGGAAAACTACTCCAGGGAATGCCTTTATTCCATATAAGATTCATTTGATTTCTTTTCATGCTGTGTTTTCCTCTTTAAATAACTGCTGTAAATATGCTTAGGTTGCTTCTGATGCTGTTGCAGTTCCAGAAGCCACCCAAGCTTTGCACAACAGTGTCAAAGCACCAATTCAGTAGTGTTTAACAGCCTTATTCAATAAAAACTTGCCTGTTCCTGTTGCCCACACACTTTGTAGGCTTTATGTAACCACAGCAGATGGATTGTGCCCTCAGTGCATTTTGTCACATTCAACAGTTTCCTTGACTGTGTAGGGCAGGACTCATCTTGCCATGCTTTTGAAGATAGCTTCTACAGTTCTCTCTTCCCACAGGGAAAGGAAGAGCCAGGATGACTCTGTGCCTGCCTTAAATACTTGTGTTTGTATAAGATGTATCTCCCATTAGGTGTTGGTGTTTTCAATAATTATAGGAGGCCTAAGTGTCTTCTGCCTTGCATACTGGGAACTAAAAACATTTCCAAAAGGCCTGTTCAGGTCTTCAAATCAGAATTTTCAACAGCATCAGGGCTGCTGTATACTGAGGAAATTGTCTAGTCCTGAAATCCTTGTCTGGTCAGGAACTGCTCCCCACAAAGAGACTTACTAAAAGACAACAGATAAGGTCTTGTGAGTTGTTGTGCTTTTTCAAATGGTCTGTAGCCAAAACTATCCTGGGTGCTATGTTAGTACTATCTGGGTTTAAGTAATACAATAACTAAAGTGTGAGGGGTAAATTATTCTGCAAATCAGGTAGCCTTCCTGCATTTGGGTATTAATTGGCTATAAAGCTACTATTTTGCTTAGACTATATGAAATAGTATAGTTCTGATCACTGCAAGCTCTGTGTGAAGTATTTGGTCTGGAAAACTGCGGGTGCTTTGATGTTAACAAATGAAAAGCCAATTGCATTGTAAAGCAGAACTTTCCAGGTGTAAAAGCTTTAAGTGTATTCCATAGATTCCTACAGGAGGTGGCCATTTGCTTCAAATTGGACTCACTGAAAAGTAGAAAACCTAGTGAATGTCTCCTTATCAATTAAGGAATTTCTAAACATTGTCTTGCATGGACTCTTGAATTTAGCAAAGTGGTGAACACTTCTCACTCCTGTTTTAGAAGTAAAACTTTTTGGTAAGAACACAGTAAATACTCAATTGTCCAAAGTTTTCATTAAAATGACTGTTTATTCCTTTGTTTCTGGAAGTACTTAGCTAAGTGAAGCCAGAGTTTTACAATGTGTAATGCTGCAGTTTAACTATAGTATTGTGAAGATAGTGTTTACAGTGTAAAATGTTACCATGAAAACTGCATAAGAATGTCCTGTAAAATACAGTAGCATGCCTGTTCAGTCACTACTGTCACATCTTTGCAACTATGAAATACAGACTTCTTCACAGGAAGCTGAGATAGTAGTCAAGGTGATACTTCAACTTAGAGCCAACTTTAACAAAACTGAGGAACAGTTTCTGGTAAGAATTTTATCCAGGTAGCACATGCAAATTTAAATTGAATTTTTAACACATAGGGAAGTGTATCTGTTCTCATTTTTTATGGTATAATGTAGTGCCACTGAACTATAAAGGCCTCTCTGACATTTTTGGTTTTTTTACTGTGATAGGGACCAAATGCTAGCAATCTGAGGGCCTAATGTATGGTAACCTGGATGTTCCAGTTTCTTTTCCAGCTCAGTTAGTGCACTCAGCAGCAAAGCCATAAATGGAGCCTGACTCAACACCTTGACAAGTAACCCCATGAAATTAGGGGTACAAGTGACTGGGAAGCTGCCTCAGCTATTGTTAGCACTGAATTCACTTTAAAAACAATAGGGAAATACCATCTAAGCTTGAAGCAATATGTGTTTTTTAAAGTTTTTAAACAGTATTTGTTTTTAATGCTTCTGTATTGTCTATTTTAATAGAGTAGTGTCAACTTGTACATGTGAATAAAATCAGTGACACAAAGTGCCTGGACTGCTTGTACTGCGCTTTTTGGGATCTCACATTATTTTTTTTTCCCTTACAAGGTACTTTAGACCCTGCATGCAAACTGTGGCTTTTGCTTGTCCCAGATATTCTCTCCTGGAATGTAAGTGACAGGCTCCTGTAATGACTAAGGTTGGCTATGAAGTTACATTACGGTTACCATTTCAGCCTCTTATGTTCCTCCTGTAACTCTCCCAGAGATTCTTAACATCCTTTCCCAACCTGAATCACTGTTTTTCCCTTACTAGATAAGAAAAAAACCCAGCTGTACTAGCTATCTTAAATGCTATGTCTTTGAGAATATAAATGTAAAGCTTTGGAGGAAAAATACAGCTTCCTGTTTTCTCTCTCTTATCCTATGAACAGGTATACTCATGCCAACAGGAAAAATTAAGCTTTTAAAAGCTGGCTACACTGAAGTTCTCTATGCCATGGGTTCTTCAGTAAATGAATGAGACTATTTTTACTGAGGATTTACAATGTATTTCTAGAGATTTTTATAGTGTCAATTCTTCCAGCATATAAAAATGAGGTGTACAGACTAATCAGGCTTTTCAATGGCATTGGCTTTTTATAGGTCTTAAGGGAACTCATGAGCCATACTGCAATACCTATTTGAATACAAAGAAAGGATAAGATGAGGCAACTGTGAATCCTATGTGAATTGCCCAACAGTCATGTTATTGACTTCACTTAACAGACAAAGCTTGTACAAGTACACAGGATTTGCTGGAAGAAAATCAAGGAAGATTCTTTATTTGGTGCTAGATACAAGCATTAAATGAAATAGTGTAGGCCAACAGACTCATCAAAAGCCAAGACACAGGTTTTAATAAGACATTTAAATCTCTTAATGGGCTGAACAGCTAAAGCTCCACATCCAATGAAAGCTCAGATACAGGTACCTGGTGGTATTTCATGTGAAACTCCCACCCATCTTTCTTTGTAAGAATTTTACCCTGAAAACATATGTAGCCTATTTATGACTTACTGTTCAGGTGAGCTAGGTGTCAACTATAATGCTAAAGCTTGAAATATATTCCAGGGCTGATATTGGCATGATGTTTATTTTTAGAAATAAAAGACTCTCAGAGGAGCAATAGTAAACAATAGAGTTTGCACTGCTGAGAGCTATTGCTTCCAACAGTATTTCTCTAAGGAATTGCAATTTTAGAAAATTTCTTTTTAGAATGTCAGCAAGATATGCAGCATAAAAGGCTGAGATACTACAAAACATGCACACTAACTAGGTTAATGTGTATACTGTGAGAGTATACATTAAAAATGGTAAAAACATATCTAAACTCATTATAATGACACTAGTCTTTCCTTCCAGGGAGGAAGGGGACAGCTTTAAGACAATTACTGAAAGAATAAAACTGCTTTTTAAACCAGAGACACTTGACCAAAATGATCCTAAGAACCAAGTATAAAAGAGGCTTTGTATGTAAAAGGGACAGAAAGAAGTAGAAGAAAATCCCTGTGAAACCCCTGAAATTTCTATTTATAAGCAACAGTCCTCTGTTCCTTTCAACTGCTACTGTAGTAAGGGAAAGAGGTTTTGATGAGTAGCCAATAGCCCTTCCACCACTCTTAACAGTGACAGGAGAACAGCCTCCAGCTCTGCTTGTGCTGTGTCTGCTTGTGCTGTGTCAGCTTTAGTCAGTGTGCCAAGAAACCTGATTGGGTTGTGGGATGGTGTGTGGTGGCATAGACCACCCAGTACCTCATCTTTTCCCAGTGTTCCAGAACTGTTTGGGGTTTTGGAACCAACACCCTCCTCAGCTCTAGTGGACAACACATCCCAGTTAATATTGGCTATTTGAACTTGTGGAGGAGACAGCTCCATCCAACTTCCTGCTCCAGAGGACTTGCTTTTGGTAAGTATTTGCAGTTCTGAAAGCCAAACTGAACTGAGCAAGGATTAAGACAGGTAAGCTTCTCGGAAGTTCTCTGATGTTCCTGAAAATACAGTTATACTGCTTCAAAAAATACTTCACACTCTTACCAGGAAGAGAATACCATCAGGAATAATTATCAGCTCTGTAACAAATCCAATCCTAAATACAACAATCAGAGGAGTGACACAACATGAAAGTTTTTGGACCCAACAGCCTTTTTAAACCTAAACCCAGGCTTTTCAAGTACAAAGCATGCTTAATTCCATTTAATTCAGAAACAACTCAAGGTGCATACTTTTCAGATAAGCATCTATTTGAACCCAAAATGTCAGGACAAAGGGAATAAACAGAACTCTAATTTCATGAAAGATGGTATAGCTCAGTGTAGCATTCTTGCTCTGCTCTTGTGCTTTAACTTGCCTTTTCCAACTTTACTATCAGGATACAGAAGCATGGGTCATAACCACACGTTAAGAATTGATCCTGTCAACAGCTTGTTAGAATGTGGCAAACTGAGTAGGAAAAAATAAACCAACAACCTCTCACTGACAGCTGCCAGTGGTTTTATAATTCAGGTTGTAAATACAAACTATTGTGCAACAAACAAATGTGACAAAGCCTACCTCCGTTAAATTTGTTTATATGATAAAAAAATAAAATATTAAACTGCTTATAGTGCAACATTCTAATAGCATACATAAGTATACCATGCTTTGTAAATTTACTGTTACATTATTTACAGTACATTGCAATGCTTCAAACTAGAGGTGAAAGAACAAAAACAGGTAATGGAAAACATTTACATACAGGTATGAGCCTTACTATTGTCCACCAAACTATCCAGTTCACTTTGCAGACTTGTGTGTTGTGCACATTCCTGCCCCCTACCACAGGACACCTTTCTGTCAGTGGTCTGCTCTGTCTGTAGATAGTGGAAAGATGTTTTTTAAAAACTGCATAGCCTTCAAGCTTTTCTGTTTCTTCAAACACCGTTTGCAAGGACAGCTACAAAATACATAAGAACTCTATTAATTACCCATATCTGATCAATCTGAAAACTGAGCTCTTGAAGTAAGATCAATAAATTTTAATTTCTGTAGGGCCATACCAAAGCTTTAAAGCCCTTTTCTAGCAGTCTCTTAGAAGAATGGAATTGTATAAGAGGAAAGCAGTTCAAGGATACATTATTTAAAATTCTGGGCTTTAATTGGGAGCTAAGCTCCCAGGGCAGAAGAAAAAAACATCAGAATGTAGAATTATGCGCTGCCTTATTTAATGTTCCATAAAGCTTCTGCTGTGTGCACTGCTCAAGCTGATGAATGAATACAGTAAAAGTGATGCAGGAACTATGTCTACAGTGCTTATTTGATATCACTGTCCTTGTACTAGAAAAATAATGATTAATTATAGCAGAATAATTAACTACACAGGGAGAAAGGACTGTCCTAAGAGCCACTGGATACTTCAAGGAGTTATGTAAAATCCAGTGACTATTGAGAAGTGTCTTAAGGACAACTGTCTTCTAAACATAAGCAAGACTAACCACAGAACTGTTCTCAGGAGTTTGTGACCTATGTCTCTTCTCCTACAACTGCTAAAGGGAAAACTTCTTTCCTCACTTTCTCTGAACAACATCTTTGGAAGAACTTTAGAACACTGCACACCTGTTTCCTAGGCTGCAACAGCCCCAGCAGAACTACTTTAGATGACAACACTGCTTAATCAGGAAATAACTACTATTCTCTTTTTTACATTTCTGCTTATAGCAGACAGGAATCAGAATAACTTTAGGCTGATTTTAGGTAGGGGCAGAAAAGTCAGTGGAAGTTTGAAATTTAGTGTTATCTTTAATTTTTGAGTCTCAGTGTTTAAGCCTCATTTTCAGAAAAGATTTTATAATACCTTAGGACAAGATACTGTACCATACATCTTGTGAATGCTTACTTGTTTGTTCCCAATGCAAGAGAACTGAATCACTTTCTCTACAGTGCATTAGGCAGCTATTAGCCCTATAATGCATTTCAGGAATAAAGAATTTTAAAACGTTTTCCCCAGCATTACTCAGATTAAGCTAAGATTTAGAAATACTTCAGTAAGAGCTCTAGTCTTCCCAGCAGATGAAAGAAGAAAAACCAAAGATTCAAAACACCAATCCATTCCACTGTGCATTATTTCAATAGATTCTCTGTAACTTACAGGCTAACTGTGAAAAAGACTAGCACATTTATGAAATATGCTAATTTGCCCACCAACCCAAGATTTCTGTAGCCTTACCTTCTGTATCTAAAGTAAGAATTTGGGATTTTGTGTTTTGTTTCTCTAACACCCACATTCTTGAGCACTTTGTGCTTGTGCTCTGCGTGGTGATCTCAGCTGTCTCAAGGCAGCATCTCCATACTGAATACCTGAGCCCATTCTTTCTGGATCCAATTCTCCTGATGAGAAACAAAATGGTCACAAGAATATAGATTATGTGCAAATAATACATTCTAAACTAACCATTAACATTAAAAAAAAGCATAATTATATTCTGATCTATTTATGGAGAGATTATCTCAATTCTATCTGCTTTTAGGCAATTTCAAATCTGAATCATTTTCTCCTCTAATTTAACGATATGCCCTTGATCATGATGACAAAGCAATCTCAGAGTTAGGCTGCAAACAAGAAATGCATTTGCACTACCTTGAGCAAAAGAAAGGTCTAAAATGTTTTCTGTGAATACAGTTAAAAACTTCCTGCTTTCAGTGGCTCATAGGCAAAGAAAATAGTACCGTAGATACCAAGCCAAACAAAAATGGATCAATCTGATGGAAGGATTCCAAAAAGAACTGGTCCTCGGGGAAAATGATCAACCTTTCCAGTTTCTGGTATCCACTTCTACCTACTTCATACCCTCTGTCTTCAGAACTGTTCTTATGGCTGTATGGTGGTCTGGCCAAGAGAGACCTCCATGAGATCCTTATAGTCTCCATTTTTGCATGATTTGATAGATGTGTGCTGGCACAAAAAAACCAGGAGCAGTTCATAGAAAATAAGACTTAATTCTGTGGTGGTAGTGCCTCTTTAAAGCAGTCATCAAACTACAGTATTGTGAAAAACTAGCTATACTTTCTTTTTTCATTTGGGTTTTGGATTTGTTTAGGTTCTTTTTGTTTGTTTGTTTAAAATGAAAGCTGCTGTTTGGCACACTGATTTGACGCAGTAATCAGAAAATTCCTTTGAACATACAATATCATATTATTTTAATCTAAAAATTTATGTTTGGCATTAGAAACGTGTAATTAGAATCCAAGACAGACTTTTTGATATGGCCAACACTTAAAACTTTAAAGATAACAAGCAGCTAGAAAAAAGAAAAACTGGAATGCAAATTAGCTGTAATGATATCTAGCATACAGGAGCCTGTCTCCAGCAGAAACCTGCCCACTTGTGTTGAGAAGCTTCTGGTATATTTCTAGATCTGCAAAAGCAAAAATGATTTCAACTGAGAGGCAGAGAGGTCACTTCAGAGAAACAGTTGCTAGGAAACGTCCCTGAATTTTTTAGTATTACTGTTCATACTCTCTTGACTGTATTTCCTGTTACATATGAGAAGCAGAACTTAAGTTATGACTGCCCTGATGTTAGGTTTTTATTCTGGACTACAAAAACTGTCTAATGTCAGGCTTGGTATTTGTAGGGATGCAGCAACCCACAGAACACCAAACCAACACTCAGACCTGACTTAATATAAAGAGGTCTAACCTACACTCAGACCTGATTTTAAGGGAAACATCACCCACAATTCACACCACCACCCCTTTTTGGATATACACATCTCACTTAGACATCCATTCCTATTAAAGCATATGAGAAGCAGCTAGAAAACAAGTAGGTTATTTTACCAAAATGAAATTTTGGGTTTTTTGGTTTAATTCTATTAGAGGACTTTGAATGATGATATTTCCATGTGCACTTTTATTCATTTTAAGATAAAATAAAAGATTTTATAAATAAAAAGCTTAATTTACCTGATTCAATTTTATTGAGTATTTTCCTTGCACACTGTACAAAGGCCTCTTCAACATTTTCCCCCGTTAGAGCACTTGTTTCCAAGAACATCAGCTCTGCATTTGACACCAAAAAAGAATCCTCAAAACAAGTCTGGAATAGCAGGTATAGTAATTCAAAGCATGAAAGCCAGGAGCAATAAAAATATTTTTACAGAGATCTACAGTCAAAAAGCATGGTCCAGAAAACTAACTTTTGATGGCAAAACCACAAAAAACATCCTCTAAAATTTCAGGCACCCTAGAAAGCTGGAATCCTAAGATAACCTGGGCTGTGCATGCAAAACTGCACTTGAAACCAAACTTCATACAGTTTCCCATAAATGGAGGTTATATGCAAAAGCATAGCCATTAACCAGAGTTGGTAGAAAAGACTTCGATTGATAAAAGCAAAACCAGATTTTGCTGATGGGAGGACTGCAGCACAGAAGCTCAGACAAGACCGGCTTTAGCTGACACAGAATATTGTCCTCAGACTAAAAATTCTGAATACTACAGACCAGGTAATAGTTGTCTGGATCCATGCCCTGCACTGAACTCAGTTTTCAAGGAATAAAACTCACTGCTTCAAACAGCAGCACAGCCCATACAACTTTGTTCTCTACAGAGTCTTCAAGATGCTGAAAAATGGGAATTCATGTCCTTCATTTTCTCCTCAGCTATTTGGAGGCAAGGCAATACCTGAAGTTGTATTACATTTCCTACAGAATTTTTCTCCACATAGAGGGTATTATTAAAGGAGCAGCTGTGAGTGAAGAACCACTGCTAATGAGACTTAAGTAGTACATGTAGTTTTCACTGCAGGCACTGCCTCTCTGGGCCTCAGGTACTGACAGAACTCTTTTCTGTAGACAGGGTACAAAGTACAGCCTAACTGCACAAAAATGTAAATGATCTGAAGGATTATGCATCTTTGAATGCTACATGAAGGTTCTGTACTTACCATTTTCCTGTGCAAACCGGGATGCTTCTAAAAAAGTGACCTCACGATCTGCATCAAGATCCTTTTTGTTTCCACACAGTATTATCACAATATTTTGACTTGCTAACATTCTTGCGTCCGTCAACCAATTAGTAAGTGCATTGTAGGTTTCCCGGCTGTGCAGGAAATTAAACCCTTTATTAGGACACACTCACTTCTCATGAACAGATCACTGAACCAAAACTCAGACAACAAATCTGTGTTTGTGGCAAACAAAATGCTGGTAGTCAGGCAAGGCACCTACACATCTCAGTATGCCAGTGATGAACTGGGAAAAACATCAAATTCCTTCATGAAACTATTTTAAAGCTTGAGTTTTTAAAAATCAAAATAAACTAATCACAATATATTAACACACAATTATAAAATAATCACAATTATAAACACACAATTATAAATTGTAAAAATGTGTTAATGTGAAAAGCTAAAATTTTAAGCTCTTATCTAGTTCTAACCTTTTGCGCATGACATTTTGGGATAACAGAACGAGATATTGTTCCACTTGGAATTCAACTGATACTTAAATTACCAGTGGGATTGTAAGAATTTACGAGGCTTGTGCAGATGTGCTTGCTTGAACTTTCACACTGGTGTCAGGACCTACACTGCAGGCAGCCACCCTGCACACACGACTTGCCATTGTAGCAATGGTCAGGGAGAAAGCTTTCAAGCAGTAAGCCTGACAGATGACTTCAGCTGCCCTTAAGCACAGAACACAGATTTCAAAGCCTGCTGAGAGAACCCTTCACTCACAGAACAACAAGCAACAACCTAGTGAACCACCATAAACCAACCCAAAACTCATCTGACAAATATCAGTCAACGGTGGCAGGAAGAACATAAACAAGTGTAATGGTGAGGAGTTTTATTGGCTGCCTATAATATTAAAACATTGAAAGATGCAGAGATGAACAGAATTTTAGCCTGCAGTTAAATAATGTGTAGGCAGAGCTAGATTCTCCAGAGGATGACCTTCTATCCCAGCACACTCATCAGCAGTTTCCACAAGAAAGGGTGCACCACCTTGGTTAAGGGTGGCTGAAGTCTGCTCTTGTTTCTGTGGCAAGGCTTGCTGAGCCAGTGGCTGCACGTGGTCCACCATTATTAGATCAGTGACTGGGGGACCAATCCCCACAAATTTGTGTAAGCCTTTAGGATTGTTCACATCTGACATTCACGGTATCTCATGTAGCAAGTTCCAAAGCTCAAAGATGCACTGAAACAGAAGTACTTATACTTTCTTTCTTTTCTTCCTGCCCAATCTTGTTTAGAGCATTAGGTACTTGGGGAGGAACCACTGTGCATTAATTGGATCTGGTAGTCTATGAGCAAAGGAGATGCTGGCCTTTCTTACCTGGTTATATCATAGACAAGCAAAGCACCTGCAGCCCCTCTGTAGTAACTCCTTGTTACAGACCTGAAATACAATCACAAATACACACTTCTGTGGTGTCTTCACTGGTTAAAATCTGGGTTAATATAACATAATCTGTATTACGAAACAGAATTCTTATTTACATATTTAAAACAAAACATGTTTTTGGACAATGTTATCAGCTGTGCAGCAGCAGAATAATTACAACCAGGATTTTGATGAAGCACTTTGGTTAAATATAGCTGTATGAGGATTCTCAGAGTCCATTATGATCCATGTGGCGCTGAAGGTATACAAATCATCATAATACATGACCAGATACAGAACTGGAGGCTGATATCTGGCCAACACACTGAAGAGACCTCGTTAATGAAGACTATATATCACAGCCCAGCTTCATTTAGTCAGAACTATATCCAAAGGACTTGTCTGATTGAAGACATTTACCTGGATTGCTGCCCAAAACTCAGACTTCTACCATCATTCTCACCTTTGTTAATCAACCCCTCTCCCAAAACAAAGAGACTTCAGACACACACTCCATCCTCCCAAAATATATTTAAAAAATTGATGTCCTATTTGATGGTGAATGTACCCAGGAATCCATTAGATTTTTACTGAGTTTTATGCATGCCTCAGATGTAGAACACTTAAAATACAGCATTAAAAGTGCACTGATTGTTATAAGCTGACAAATTGATTGTTTTTTCTCTAAGAAACTTAAGATATCTCAGTCTTTCTAGAAATGTATTCACCCCAATGAATATGACTGATATTTTTCTTCTTTAACAAAACTGTGTATAATTATACTGTGCAATTGCTTTCATGCAGATTTTGAACAGCTTACAGCTTCCCGACATTTACTTACTCCAACCAATAGAAGGTCTCCTAAACACAGAGTTAAGTGCATACTCTTAGTTACAATAGTTAATTATGAATTTGGCTGGTGAGCAAGATTTTAGGCACCTATTCCACTCATATACCTTAACAGAAAATACCCAATGGAAGACAGGGCAGAAACTCAGACCCTGCAAGGCAACATGGCTCTACCAAAATCCATGGATCTGTGTCACTGTGTCCAGGTTGGAAGGTGAATATGAAAGCAGACAAACAATTCCACTGACCAAAAAGCTTTGCCTGCTTACAAGCAGAGATAAATAATATCCACCACTCACAGCAGCAATTGTAATAACACTTAATAAAATGGCTGAAAGTCATACCTGAACCGCTCTTGTCCTGCTGTATCCCATATCTGCAATTTGACATATTTACCACCAACATTTATGATCTTTGAACCGAATTCCACTCCTATAGTATGATTTGAGTCATCTTTGACTATGAAAAAAGAAAGAAAACAAAACTTTTTTGAAGAATATTTAGAGTGAGTAGTTTTTACAAAAACCAATTTAGATATTATCAAAAACTCCTCAGTGTTCAAATTACAAACTTCCTGAGCCATCAAATTCAGTGCAGCTCATAAGCTCACTGCCACCACACAGAAATGAATGTTCTTACAATTTTTGACCATTTAGTCAATTCAAACTTAGTAGTAAAAAGGCCTGCTTTAAATAGTTTACAGTTCACTTTAATAGGTAGTAAGATACCTTTTGTACACTTTTTTCCAACTGTGTTTTGTAATACTTTGATGCCATTTAAAATTAAAATTAATGAGAATGCACACAGTCTTGACCATGAATATGCAAGAGCCAATTCTTCTTTAATGCACAAAGTTAAGTACTTGCTTTATGTATGCTCTTGATATCACAGAATCTCAGCAATTTACAACTGCTCTTACTAGCAGCAAGGGCTTGTTTCAAGTCTACTCAGAATCAAGCCATGTTCCTTAGTACTTACACATCATTATCCTTAAATATTCCTCAAGAGATAAGGTGAATTACTGTTTGGTTGAAAAAGACAACAGTCACCGTAGATTTACAAAGGTTTCTAAAGGCATATTATTTTTGTTTCATCTTGATACCAAATGTACAATCCAACAGAATTTTTTCTTTTATGTTCATCTCTGAATAACATTCACTATTGAATCTCTATCAGTATTTATCATAGACCACAGTCCTTAACAAAGAAAACAGAGTTATTATTTATCTCAAAAGATGCTACAGGCTTTCTAAACCTACTTAAGCAATTCAGCTTTTCTTTCATTATGTTTTCTAGAAGATCCAAGTCTCTTCTATATATCCAGGGAAACTTGCAGCTGCAAATTATACATCTCACAGAAAGTAAGTCTGTATTTTCACCAACATCTTGTTATATTTATTTGAGAATAACAGATTAATGCTCCATATTAGGTTTTAGATTAAAGACAACCAGTGAGCAATAAGGATTTAAAGCACGGTTCTGAACATAATTCTTTACCAAAATCCTCACCTACACAACTAAGAGAATTAGGGGAGCTTCCTTACCAATGACAGGTACTCATGTAGGCAGAGCCTTTACCTCTAGTACAAAGCACTGGAGAATTCTTACTGTCCTTCATATGTACTTACATTTCTTTTCAATAAATTGGTGTAGCAAACAGGATTTTCCAGTTCCAGCATTTCCTATCACCAAGAACTTAAACAGGAAATCTGAAGATTGAAAGAAAAAAAATTGCTAAATTTTAGTATGGACTCACATTTTTGTTACAAGACCAAACCCACAAGCCAGCTATTCTCTTGTAGCTGTTATTTCAAAGAGAAGGGAATAGATGACAAAATTAGCAAAACAGCAATAAATCTAAAGAATTATCCAGTGTCTCCAATAGTGATGTTACACAGCAAGAACTAAGAATTCTTCTTTATGGAGAGGCAAGAAAGACAAAACAAAGCAGAAACAGCTGAATCTGAGTTCAGTTAAAATAGGCTCAACCACAGGTAAATAGTTGGCTTGTATTCCAGGAATGTGTTTTAAGAGCGTGTAAGGTATTAACTATCATCAACACAAACATATAATGATATCATTTCTCAAAATCTAAAACTCCAGAGAGGGGTGGTTGTAGTTGGGTTTGTTTTTGGGTATGGTTTTCTTTTGTTTTTAACTTACCTTAATTTGAAATTATCTATTAACAGTTTAATACTCATACTTTGATTTTAATCCTTGTATAGCTGGGACAACCACAGTATTTCTCTGCAAAATTTAGAGGGAATAAATAATTTTTATTCTGGGATGCCTAGTTTCACATTTCTTCCACATGTTAAATTAATACACATGTATTTCTGTTACCTATTTATGAGCCATTTATGTCAATGTTCATTGGTAATACACATATTCAAGATTCATGGCCCATTTCTATTGTTTCAACAGTTACATAAAAAGCTTTAATGCTACCACCACAAATCTGCTTTCAGTTTTGCTAAAGACTGAAGAAAGCTTCCCTGTCTTACAGCTCTCAAAAATGGTAAACTGATTAGAAAGCTTACAACTGCTTCCCCTAATATACTGCTACCAAGGCAATCTTTACAGCTCATACAAGATTCCCTATTTATTTTTCTACTAGCAGCAGAATTTTTATTGCACTGTTTCTCTAAGAAAGAGAATGCAAGGAAAATGACTTAGTTAGCAATATCAACAAAAATAAAAACATTAATTTTGTTAAGAGTGTTCAAAGCTGTCAAGTGGGCTACGGGGGTATTGGCCCAGGGGATGGTCAAATAAAAAGAAAAATTATGCTAAGTAAGTCAAAGAACTGATAAAATCCTCTACCAGGACCTCATTTGTGTACTTAGTTTCAAAAATTGAATTTAAGATGCACACAGATCTATGTGTTCATTCCATTTAATGAAGGAATTACTTGTTATAGTATATCAAACACTCCCTAGCAATAGTAAAAGGAACAAGCAAGTTTCTCAAAGGGTAAGAAGAAAAAGGCAGGGCTGTGAGTCCTGGAAGTGTCTACTATTCTTCATCTTCACCTGTCTTCTGGATCTTATTAATACTTAAAATCAAATAATATTTTACTAAGGATTTTTGCTTTTTTTACATTTTGTCCCCCTTGTTTCAAATGCTGTAACAGGCTTGGAATAGATTCTGAATTTTACTCTTCTCAGAAGATGGCTGTTTCTTGCTCACAAATATGACCATTTAAATGCTCAAGACTTTCTGTTTCAAAATCCTTTCATTTGTCACACCCCCACCCAGCTGCTCATACTTTCTGGATTAAAAAAAAAAGTTACAAAATGGATTTTCCTTCAGGTTGCAAAAACTTTGTTAACTCCTCTAAAGAAGGGCCCTTCATGTCATCTCAACTGCAAAACACGCTGAAGCTGAGAAGCCTTCACTCTACCAAGTCTCCACTGTTAGCATGAAATGTATCATAAATAGCCCAATGTGTTAGTTTAAGAAAAAAATCATCTCAAAGAAAGCCAAGTTTCAATTTTTATGGATCAAATATCACTGGTTAGCTGCCTTTTACACCACTTTCTATATTTAAACTACTTTGTGTGTGTGTGTGTAATCTCACTGGTTTTATCACTTTGAGAGTACCTCAAAATGCAAGATATTCTGAGACACAGACATTTAAAATAATCTGTTTCTGATTCTGACATTTTTCCAAACATAAATCTGAAATCCAACTAAAACTGGTTCTACTTTGTATCTGGTGAATGCTGTTTGTCAGATTTCCTCCTTAAAACAATTATAAAATTTATGTTTACCTTCCTTTTTCTCCAACAGAAGCTTCATGTTATTGACAGTACTACAACAGCTACTGCAAACCTAAACCAGGGAAAGACTAAAACCAAAACTCCATTCCCCCACTAATTTGCACTGTAACTGCAAGCACTGGTTGTCAGATGTGGCCTAGGAAGGCGAATTTGTGCAGCCCACAAACCCACAGTGAGCAGCAAACGGAACACACTGCTCCCTTCTGCACAGAGAGGCTGCAGGCCACCCAGGCCTTGGGACAGCCATGTCACTGCCAGACACTGATCTGGAGGAGCATCAGAACAGCAGTGTATTTTCCCCTGAGGTGTTTTAAGTTGAGCTGCTTTATATTTTGCTCTGAAAGCAACAGTGCTATATGGGGATTTTATATTAATGCCTTTAAATTGATATTATCTTTTAGCAGCACTTCATAATAGACTCCTAATTTCTATGCAGATTCTACTGTGCCAGACAAATTTAAAAGAGACTCTCCTACAAATAAATTGCTTAGATGCCAGTTCAATGCCTGCTTACTTTTTAGTAGACAAAAAATAAATTTCTATCTGACAAAATAGCAAATGGGCTTTTTAAGATGAAACTTGAAACTAGTCACAATTAACTTTTTCCACAGGATGAAGATAAGAGAAATGTGTTTTATTCCACCAAACTAAGAGAAATGTGTTTTAGTCCACTTCATAAAATGAAAATATCAGCCTTCTAACAAAAATTTTAAAAACTTTCTCCACCAAAGGCAGCAATGTTTCCAAACACATGTAGACTTTAAGACACTGTTACCTTCACAAATACAACCATGCTTCTATCCTTTTAAACTCATGTAAATTATTCAAACTAACAAAAAGCTTTTAGACTTATGTTATCAGTTTATCCATGAGCACTGGATAACATGGTTCAAGAAATATGGAATACTCTGCACATTCAATCAACTGCAAAGAAGGACAAGAAAAAGGCTTTGCCAATACTAAATGTTAAAAATACCAAGATTTAACAAACTTTAAAGTTCACAGCCCAGCCTATTAACAAATAAGGTAATACCAGGAAAGAACAGGGAGAACATTTTTCATCTTGTTATTCTGCAACTTCTTTCTTATAATGTCATTCTGTATGACAAGCAGTACCACATCAACTACATTTTTATTACTTATTTTAGCACATGATTTAGGATATGAAATGCTTTCCCTTTAAGCTGTACAGATGTATATAAAATTTAGCACAGTTTGGAAGCACAGAAATCAAATGAGATTGGGTAGACGGCTTCTTTTAGACCATCACTGCGGACTCAAACTTTATATATTCATTCTTGGCAATTTCAGCAAATGCAACTCACATTCTAGTGTTTGCACTACTTCTTAATTGCTCTAGTTTTCCTTTTTGGTGTCCTCTTCCCAGAGGAGGTAGTTCACTTCATTTAACAGCTTTTTTTATCTCCTTTTTTTTCCCCTATTGACAAAGCAGCTCAGAGCTCCAGCATTCCAGTCAGCTGCCAATGCTGTCACCCTAGAGAAACTTTTCCCTAGAGAAACTTTTCTTTTGAATTCTGTTGTTCCTCCTTCATAGAAAAGCTGAAAAGCAACATCATTCAGATGTTACAAATGCTTGCTGCCATGCTGGCTACTGAGAAGGTCTAGAAAAGTTAAAGCACTTTGCCTTCAAATAAGATCATCTTTATACAGAAGGGATTTAGGATCAAAACTGAACTCTGTGCTAAAGGGAAGAAAGGTTACAAAACATGCACTACAGAAATCATAAGGAGATGAAACACAGCATAGCATGGCTGTTTAAGGAAATAAAGCATTATAAAGAATCAGCTTACTCCCCTCTGAGAGCTACATGCATCACCTGATCCCAAACGGTGATAGGGTGCAGGAAACAAAACATTTTCTAGCACAGGCAAAAAGGAATAAAATTGCGGCTTCACCCTAAAGACGCACCAGCAGCACAAGCTGTTAAACTACATAAATGACATAATATCTTTTGTGCTTGTTTTTTTCTTTTGGAGGTGGTGATGCAGTGTGAGCTGAGGGGAAAGGAGAAGAGAGACAATTGTGGGCTTTGACTGAAGCACCAGCAAAAACAGATGGTTGGTGTGGCAACCACCCCCAGACATCCAACCTCCTCCTTTGACGGAAGTCTGCTCCAGCAGAAGAAAAGTCAAACTGCTTCTGAGATACTGTAGCTTAGTCATCAACACACAATGAGAATTAAATTGTTTCCTTCACACTGCTAATACAGTAGGGTAGGGGGGAGTCCAATATTATATCCCCAATCTGAGTTTGAAATCCTCCCAACTCCTTGCTATAGAGTAGAATTTATATTCACTCATGCTGACCCTTTGGAAACTCTCCCATTCATGGCATAGGGCAGGAGGAAAGAGTGCTCTGAAGCATTCCTACTGGCACATGCTGTCTCTAAATGAAAAGAGGAGCTATTCCCACTGCTTACTCCTTTCTCTAGCAGAAAGTTAACAAGATAAACAGGTAGATCAACCTGGCTCTATTCCAATCTGCAAAAAGAATGCTTCAGAGAGGGAAGTTCTGCTTCCTTACAAGTGAAAGAGCTATGCTCTCTAAGGAGTAAAACCAGGGTGATAAATGCAAATACCATCAGGTAAATGGTGAAGGACAGGATGTCGAGAAAAAGACAAATCAAATTGTCCAGACCAAACAGAATTATTTTCAAATGGATGGAAAGACTATACACTCTCTACCAATGACAGAGACTGGTAAACTTATGTGACCAGACTGGGATTTGTAGATGCTGATGGAAAAAACACAAGGAACTAAGGAGTGAAGAGATCTGACTTGAATCTTACACATTGCATTTATTCAATGCTAGTACAACTTCCATTCTTCTACCATTTAAAATCCAAAGGTCGCTTTGCATCTATTTATTAAGAATAAGTGACTTTCTGTCAGGCTGTCTTTACCACAAAAACATATATATTTTGCACTGGGAAGCGAGCTAAAACATGCATGTGTTGTTATATGGCAATTATCTACAGAAAGGCCATTACATCTCAGAAAACTTGAGTTAAAAGAGTTTTCCTATGAATAAGAGATCTGCTTCCAATGTTAAACGTCAAACTTCTAAAAGAATGACCCTTTTCTCCCAAAAGCAGCAGGAAAATGTTCTTTCCAAACCCAATCTCAAAATTCATGGAGTTATCTCGTATTCATGTTTGGTTTGGTTTTGGCACTTTGTATCAGAATAAATTGAATACATAAGAATTGAATAGATACTGAACATATAAATAATTGAGCAGATAAGAAAGCTAAGAACAGAAGATACACAACTGATGTAATAGATCTGCAGGAGTGAAAATACGAATTGTAAGCAAAATTTAGTGTCAAGACTGAGAAGCTGCAGAACTTTGTTTGAAAAGAAGGAAGAGACAAGAATCTAAATAATTGACAGAATGAGTTGTGAAAAGTGAGTGAACAGAAAACCTTCAAAGAAGACAGAATTTGACATGGAGGAAGAAACTGAGGGAGGAAAAATCCCAGGAGACATGAAATTAACAGTGGCTGCTAGTGGAAAGACTCCTTATTCCCTACAGATTAAGAAAAATATTGAAAAAAATAACCCCCCTTTCAACAGAAAGAGAAGTTGAAACCTCACAGCAAAATTAAAGTCCTATAAAAGACAGACAGCAAAACGTTACTGGGAAGAAAAACACCAACCCAACCACCAACCAGTTTCCTGAGCCTATCTGTATGGGATAAAAAGCTTGAGGTTACATAATTAAAATGGTAATAATTCAGGTGACAAGAAAAATCTAATTCATGACTAAGGATTTACAAGCTACAGGGATTCCAGGAGGGGGATACAGTGACCCCTAGTCTCAGTCACCAGGAGGAAACTGACCTAATACTTCTCCCATCCTCCATGGCCATTGGAACAGCTGGTCAGCAACAAACCACTCTTTGTTAGGACAGTAAGCACATGAAATCCACAGAGATCATCAAGCACAGAATCCATAATCTAATCACATGGTACTGCTAACTTTGATTTGTCAACGGGGCTGCTACATATGTGGACAGGACACTGCAAAATTAGTTACTGACTACTGTTATGGTCAGAGATTGTAGAGCCATTAGTTAAACTTTATGCCATAACTTAGCTTTTCTTCTTCTGTGTTCTCTAGAGCCTGACGCTCTCAAGCCTTCTAGCTCTGAATTTTTTGTAGCCTGTGAGTACACAGGACAAACACAGAAACTCCAAAAGGTAATATATCAAACAAGAATTAAACAAATAACAGGAACAAAGCTTCATTTCAAGGGCTTGTTTTCTCAGATACCAAAATAATACGAAACAGCTCCAGTGGTTTACTATCCCTATTCTGCATCACTGGAACAAAGCAAAAAATGTTTCAATGTTCTGGTTTAAGATACCAATCATCTATTTGGCTTACCTAGTATAATTACAGCATGAAAGGAGGAGCACCACTGAAATGCTGTCATCTCTGGTTTTCTACCAACTCTTTTGCTCAGAGACCACCATAAGCATGGCCAAAGTGTTCTAGATCCCAGGAGTACAGAGCATGAAGAACTTGTTTAAACTCAAATCTAGGTGGGCAAAGCACAGCCCTCTGGTTGCTACATGTAACTTTTACGTGTTTCTAGAACAGCTGGACAAAAGAAGCAGGGTTTGAGTACCCTAATGTTGGCACTCCAAGGGCCGCCCCACACTCTTGCCTCTTTCTACCCCTTAGTTCTGCACATTTGCTGTACACCAAAGCACTGACCAGTAGGACAGAACATCAAGCACTGATGACTACAGTATTGAAAATAAAATGACAATCAGGTCACTTGGCCTACTCCTGATGGACACCCCAACCTCCAAAACAGTTTCCAGAGTTGTTGTGTCCAATTTTGCTTTGATTATTCAATTATTCCCTATTCAATTCTGATCCTACTCTCATGGACTAGGAATATGAAACTACCACATGGCTTTAGAAAATATTTATATGTACAACAGCATCTTTATACTGGAAAATATCAAAGAACTGTATGTTATGGAAAGAGTAGAAATCTATTTAAAACAGAGATTCAAGTAAAATGATAAAGAAAATAAATTAATACCATTCAGTTGCCTCTCATCTCCTCCACCTAGCCAGCAACACCAGCTCTGCTTGCTTCTTTGACTCCCCACTTTTCTTTGATGCTTCCCAGCGGCGCACTGGACACACCCTGTCAGTGCCTGCTCTCCGACTTACTCCATCGGATGTTTTCCTACCAGTAGCAGTCAGACACCCATTCCAACACAGGGACATACGACCATACCCACTCATCTTTTTCCCCCCAACCCACTCTCACAATCAACTCTTTCTGACGCCTGCACGTCTAAGACAACAGGACCGAATCCTTCACTGACGGCAGAAGCACCCCCGTCTCCAAGGAAAGGCAGGGGCAGCTTTTCCCAGCGAACAAGCACTGCAAGTTTCCTGCTGGACTCCCCGCGCCGCAACAAGCAGCGCCCAAGCCGCTCCCTGCAGGATAACTCGGAGCGCTCCTGCCGGGCCGGCCACGGGCGGGGCAGGCGCTGGGGGCGCAGGGCAGCGGCGGGCAGAGGGGCCCGCCCGAGCCCGGGGAGCCCTCACGTCACACCGGCTTCTTCCCCGCTCCTCAGGGGGCCCTGGCCGGCCCCGGGCCCGCTCCCCCGCAGGGGAGGAGGGAGACGGAGAGGGGGATCCCCTCGCCCCGCCCCCGGATCCTACCGTAGGTCTCGGACATGGCACTCTGCGACATGCCGGGAGGGGTGACCCCCGCCGCCGCTGCTCGCTGCCCGCCCCGCCCGGGGTCGGCGCTGCCGGCGGAGGGAACCGAACAGGCCCCGCCGCCCGGGCCCGGCTCAGCCCCGCCCAGCCCCGCCCCGCCCGCGCCGCTGCCGCCGCCGCCGCGCAGGCGCGCCCGGCCCTGCGGGCGCCCCCCCCTCCCCGCGCAGGCGCGACAGCGGCCCCGCCCCCAAACACGGCGCACGTGCCCGGGGTGCTCCCGACCGCTTTCCTCACAGGGAAGGCGGCGGCTGGAATGCGCTCCCTCAGCGCCGGGGGGATGGCGGCGTCGGGAATGCGCTCCCTCGGCGCCGGGGGGATGGCGGCCCCAACGCCGGCTCCTTACCCGTGCGCAGCACCGACTCACACACGTAGGCGCTGCTCCCGCCGTTCTCCAGTTTTTATTCCAGTTGGCGCCAAGCAGGGAGCCGGGCCGTGGCCCGCGAGAGGCTGGCTCCCCGGTCACCGAAACGTTACACTATTTATACATTTTAACAAACAAAGGCGCCGGCGTTCCTTGGTTACAAGTTACAAAGCTTTTTTTAAAATTAGCTCTGAAACCCTATTTGCTCGTCATTCCTCTCCTTTCTCACGGTAATTATTCCTCAGGAGCAGTTCTGCTCTCCTTCCGAGCCTGGGGTCGGTGTTGGGTAGGTGGTCAGTGAGTCGGTGATCGTGATCTCCCACTGCCGGAATTGCCTTTCCCCCAGGCGCTGCTCAGTCCTGACTTCACTCCTGGCGGCTGTCATGTAGACATTCATCCTGGGATTGTCTTCCCTTTTCCTCGTAACAAAAGATTGGCCGAGCATACAATGTTCACAATGCAATTGCTTAATTGTAACTGCGCATTAGCTACTGATAACAGCAACAAAAAGTTGCAAAGTTTGGTTCAAATCTTCAGGGGCTAGACACCAGCGGTGCCTGGCCTGTACTACTCTTTGCTGGCTGTCTTTACTCCCCTGCCAGCCCTGGTTAGTCTGGCAGCAAAGGGCAACACAGCTCCCACCACAACAGCCTTTCCATCTATGCCATTCCTAAATAATACTTCCTGTGTATCCTCCACATTTTCCTTTCTTCCAGTCCTTAAAAAAAATCCACTTCTCTTATTTCCTCTTCTGTTATTTCTGGCTATTTTTATCTTCTTGCTCACAGCTTCCTATCCTTTCCACTTCTCCTTCATCTCCCAAGCTGTAGGAAAAACTGCCTCTGCCTATCCCAGCCACCTCCTTGCCAAGTCCTTAGCTGGTCAGAGGTCAGCTTTGAAGCTCCCGTCTCTAATCAGTGGAACAACATGTGCTGAGCCAGCACCAAGAGCCCCTCAGAGGATCTGCTGATTGTTCTTCTTGTTGTGGGTACATGCAGACAAAGAAACTTGCCACATTTTTCGAAGAACCAACTCCTTAATGAGTTCATACTGTTAACAGTAATTGGAGGTTGTATAAACAGGTCCCCAAAATCAGCACAGCCCTGATGTACAGAAGATATTGAGGCCTAAGGTGTCACATGTGAACGTTTCTCTGGGGCATTTGCTCTCCAAAATGCCGTGGAAAGCTGAAGAGCCTTTACATGAGCTGCACAGACCTCAGTATGTCACAGATGTGAGCTTTGTGTCTGAAAGCCGTCCCCCAAAATGGTACATTCTGAGGCTCAGGTTGGGCTTTAAAGAAGTTTGGTCTAACATCACCAAGTCCCTGATGTTGGTTATTTTTACTCAACCCCCCATGTCCCCACCCCCAGAAAACAAACCAAATGAATCAAAAAATGCCCCACCAAACCCAAAAAACAAACAATGTCTTAACCAAAAAATCCCCAAAGATACTGAAGTAAACCAATTTTATTAGATTACCAAAAATATGTCATGTTATATCCATGTTATATGCAAGAACCAGGAGATTTAGACCTCTTGCACTGTATAAACTTTAGGTTAAGGGGTAAATTAGTCTTGTTTTTTCATTCTGTGTATCTTGCAAGGTGACTTTGTTTTATAGAGTTTATATTTGATAAATGTGTCATTGTGTCAACACCACATTCCTTTGCTTCCAATCACTCCTGATAAGTTTACATGCTCCTATCAATAAAATACATCAAAATTGTAAAGGTTTCCATAAAAGCTATTAATTTAATATTGAAGAGGAAATTGGAGGTTGGGAAAATGTTAAAGCAAAGACAGGAGAACATGAGAGATGAATAGGATTTGATGGTTTAGAAATTTTGCCTTGAAGAATAAATTAGAACAAATAGTAAAATTCAGAAATAATAAAGACCGCACTAGGCTATAAAATATATAGCTGATACCTCAGTAATTCGAGAATGTCAGGCCTGTATGTTAATAAAGCCATTCTTTCTGAGTAACAAGCAATAAGTAGCTAGAGTTGGCCTTGTCAGCGTCTATTTTAAGTACAAAGGTGAAAAAGAACCTCCAAAGCCAAATGTTTAATTCACATGATTTCTGTTGATTACATCTGCTAGAAAATTTTGGCTTATGTAAAAAGAGATCTATTATATCAAATTGGATCTGCACATGACGTACTTCCTCAAATTACTTTCTCCACATTTACTGTGCCTAAAACTGGTTGTGGTTGTAAAATTGCTGCTCAGGAGGTCATGTTAAGGTTTTCCTAAAAGTCTAAATCTCATTTTTTGCTAGTTTTTACTGACCAGTGTACCATAATAGGAATGGAAGAGGACCCACAAGATCTCACGGGAGCCAGACTCAAGGTGGGGTATTCTGTGAAGTCTCTGCCAAAATAAAACAACAATGACTCACGGATTTGCAGATTTGGACACAGCTTTTGATGACCTAGCACTGCAAAGCACCAGTTCCTTTTGTTTTCTTTTGCCTTTCCTTTCCTTTTTTGTGTAAGGGAGCAAAGTTCAGTTTGTAACTGAAGCTGGGCTGTGCTTTTGACTCAGCGTCACTGTAGGCTGTAGTCTGGGACTGGTGATGGGATGGGCTTTTCCTTGTGGGAGTGGCAGGGATGGCTTGCTCTGGTCTGAAGGTGGCACTACAAGGCTGTGCGCAAGGCACTGCAGCAGCCGGACGCTGCTGCTGTCTCTGTCAGTTGTGGCTGTGTGGCTAGCAGTCCAGCCTGGCATCTTAGGTAAAATGGGAATGATGTATTCCACTGCTCTTCCCTGTTCCTTGCACGCTGAATACGGAAAGCAACCCAGCATACGTGGGAGCTGCTTGAACTGAAGCTGCAATGAATGTGACTCCAGCAGCCCAAATGCAATCTGAAGTCGAGTTATTGACACTCTGAGGAGCCTCTGAGATCGCCATGACCTCCTTGCACGCAGTGCCCTTGGCCAGCTGACTCCATCTGGAAACAATTGGGGTCACCTGAACATTGTCATCTTCAGCTCCCACTGGAACTGCCCTCAATCTATGAACACTTTTGTCAATGTGAGCGCGTGCAGCTCACACAGAACAACTACCAGCACTGAAATCAGCACTAGGTAGACATTGCATCACTCTCTTTCAAGTACAAAGTGACATCTATGTATTTCAAATAACAAGAAATGTAGCAGTCTTTTCCATTAGACTAGAATCTTGCTTTTAGAAGGACCTCAACCCACTTCATATGGTGTGCAGGTAGGTTGAAGTTCGGATCCTCAGGGATCTAAGGAGAATCTGTGGATCCTCAAGGGACTGAGCCCCTAGGAGGTGTAAACTGGTTCCGTCCCACTTGCCACAGCCGTGCTGAGGTGTTTACACTGGCACCCCATCGGGGAGAGGGTGACCTCCCATTGTACCAAGGCTGTCACCTGCGCACGGCCATCCCAAGGCACAACAAGGGAATGATCAAACCAGTGTGATACCAGGGAATCACCCTGCTGGGGTTACCAGGGCAGCCTATAAAGAATTATATGTACTCTGTGTTACACCACTAGAAATATCACAGTTAGACAAATATGATATATAATTGTAGTTATGTGTGGAAATTTATGGGTTGGGTGCTTCTAAAAACATGGTCTCATCCCTCCACTGCTAGCCGAGAGTGATGAGAGCTGATGAAGGAGACTGCAAAGGTACACTGGTGCTGTAATTGAACTCCTTTATCTTGTCCCATGGTGAACTCTTCCAAGAATAAATATGAAGACCACAAGCTATTCTACTGAAAGCTGGTGACAGCTCTAGAATGCATGATGTGTGCTAAACATCTGCTTTATTCTTTCACCATGCTCTCTCCACCAGTAGGTGTAGGTAGTAGGAGGCACACTGGGCAGCCTGATATTGTGAAAAGTTACCACAAGATGGGGTTAGTTCATTTTAGGATAGCTTCATGCTAAGCTCAGAGATACAAATTTGCCCTGATGTTGGAATGAATACTATGTCTTTTCTTTTCATGCCGAACCCTGCTTTAGGTGTTGTGTTCAGGCAGGCACTTTTACTAACATAAAGCTGTATAGATATGGCATATTTAGAGAAGAAATGCACAGAATAGAAAAAAACAATTAAAGCAAATAGGACTATAGGCGACAGCTTTTAAAAACAGTGATTTAATTTTTCAGGAATCAATAAAATGGAGTGAAGGGACCCAAATACTTATTTCAGCATGTCAAGGGATGCACAGGAAAATGAAGACAACAGAAATTTTGGACATGTTATTAGTGTACACACATTTTTGCCAGTGTCTAGGACAAAGGCAGATTGATTTGACATCCTTGTTTTGTGAAGTTAGCCTCATGGTGTCACCAATTAACTTCTCTGTTGGTGAAATGATGGTAATGGGGTGTAATTGGCTGCATATATTCACTTTTATCAATCGGAAATGGCTGGGGGGTTTGATATTTTTAATACCATACACTTGAACTAGAAGATTTGTTAACAGATTTCTCAGGAGCACATGAGGTCATGTTCATATTCTCCCTTTCATGCTCAAATTGGCTCTCCCTGTTCAGAACTCATATACAAGGAAAAGGTGTCTCATTTGGGTCCTGTTTCTCAAGTGAATAGCCTTGAAGACACAATGTAGCAGTCTGGATTCAATTCTGACTCTTTGGTTTCATGGGATGCAGCACCAGGAAGCAGTCAAGGCTTTCTGGGCACTGTCTGTGTCAGTGCAGAATGGGAGGTATCTCTGCAGAGGTCTTCAGCCCATCGATCACCATTGTCTGTCTGAGGACAGAGTGGATCACCTTCTCTCCAGTGGCTCTTTTTAACTGGGAGCCCAATGCAAGCTTTGAAAAACTAACACAGACACCTAAAAGTAGGAACTGTCAAACCCTATGCCAGGAAGTTTGATTTCCTCTTCCTTTCTCCAGGCCTTGCTTGTGCTGATGGAGAAATCCCAGTGATGGGGCACCAGACTGGTGGGGAAAACCCATGGAATTCCCTGAGCCTGTGCCCTTTGTCTCTCCCCTGTCTTTCTGCCTCCCCAGTGGCCCATTTTTGCCAGCATGCTCTATCAGCATCTTCTGCTTGCACCTGGTTTTGGAAGCAGTCAGGAAATGTGTTCATTCAGCTGATGTTACATAATTTTGCAGCTTTTAAGCTTGCTACTGGCAGTCATCATTCCATTGGAATTAAAATGGACAACCTTTTGTTCAGGTTTGGTGAGTAAACCAAATTTCAATATGCTTATCTTCCTCTCTTATCTGTTGCATTCCATGATACACGCAGCCTGTAGTGACATCCTTGCCTGTAAAAGCTGTTTTATTAAACAACCTAAACGGATTGTAAAACTCTTGGAATACATTTATTTTGTTCTGTGCACAGATGTGATTAGAGGGAGACCTGGTGGGACACATGTTGGCAGTGCTAAGCTATGGTCAGTGGAGAGAGCTCTCTGACTAGCAAAAGAGTTTTCTGGTCACAAGTTTCTGTGCTTTTCAGCCTCAGTGTTGTTAAAATAGGTTGTGACTGCATGTGATGCTTTCCTGATGCTGCTCTCCCTCCAGAAGGTAGTGATGTGCAGCCATGAAAGCAGCCATGCATCCTGGGTAAGGCCAGCTCCCATGTAGGAGGCCAAAGCATGTCACACTGCACATCTGTCATGGATGAAAGGAGAGCTCAGTTGCTGGAAAAGGGCTGGGAGAAGAGAAGGCAGTCATGTGTGAGGGGATGTCCCTATGGCTAAAATCTTGCTGTGGTTTTTTCTGAGCCTGGAGATGTGATCTGTGCCAAGATGGTTTAAGAAGACTAGTCTGCAGTGCAGTGGTAAGGCTTTCAGTGCTAAATATGTGATAAATTTCTCCAAAGCCACAGAATATTTCTGTTCTAAAAGCTGCAAGATCAGAATTTTCCAAGTTGCTATTATATACTTATAAAGAATTCCACAAAAGAAATCTCTTAGTAACTGATACATTTTATTGGATCAGATTTTGGGTTATTTCTTTTTTAGGCACACATGAAATTCAGAATACCAGAAGTCTAAAGTGGATTTTTATACAGAACAATTTTTGCATAAAAATAAATGTATTCACCTTGCATTTGCTAGGACAGAGGTAATTGAGCTGCTGCATGTGCATGAGGTGTGCAAGCTCCCTTGTGCTGCAAAAAGGACCACCACACACGTTCATGAGTGTTTTAAGGAAGAGTGTGTGCCTAAATATAATGGTATCTGTGTAGGAAGTGTACCAATTCCCAAAATGCAATTCTGTCTCTGGTAATGAATGCCATTTTTCATAACTATGCTTCTGCCTGGCTCACTTTCACTTGTAGATAGCCTTGTAGCTAGTTTTGCTTTGTAGCTATTCTTTTCTATGTTCTTTCTCATTTTTATGAAAAGAAACATTTGAAAATACTTGCGGCTTATGAAAAAACTTCCTTGATTTCTTGGTTTTTTAAAAAAGAAATTCTGACATGTTGATTGAAATGAATGGGCATGGATTTCCACCGTGGTGCTAGTGGCTGAATATTGCTATTGATGGCTTATATAAAATGTGTTTTATGATCTTATCCAACTTCCAGGTTGTCACTGTCACACGAAATCCATACAGATCTGTTATCACCAGTTAGAGGAGAGTTTGAAGACAAATGAGGCAGTTATTTTTCAGCTGATGTTACAGAATTTGTAAGTCTGTCTTGAGACTTGACCCTCACTGTGTTTCTCTTTCAAAGTCAGCTCAATGTTTTTGTTCCCTGTAGTCTTTCAAGTGCATTTTATCTATAGCAATGCCTACAAATGGGTACATCAGAGGCACCAGCTCCTCACAAATGACTCTTGCTGCTACAAGTGCCCCAGAAGGGCTGTACTAGTTTCTGCTGGGGTAGAGTTAATTTTCTTCACAGTGGCTGTGTTTGGGATTTGTGCTGAATGCAGGGTTGATAGTATTGAGATATTTTTGTTATTGCTGAGCAGGGCTTACACAGAGCAAAGTTCTCTACTTTTTGTGCTGAGACGCTGGTGAGGGAGCTGGGGGGTGCCTAAGAGGCTGGGAGGAGACAGGTCCAGGGCAGGTGACCCCAAATAATCAAAGTCATATTCCAGATCATATGGCATCCTGTTCAGTATATAAAGTGGGGGGAAGAAGAGGAAGGTGGGGGGATCTTTGGATTGATGGCATTTGCCTTCCCACATAACTGTTATGTGTGCTGGGGCCCTGCTCTCCTGGGGATGGCTGAACACCTGCCTGCCTGTGAGAAACAGGGACTTAATTTGTTGTTTTGTTCTGCTTGTGTGCTTTTGTGCTTTTTGCTTTCCCTATTCAACTGCCTTTATCTCAACCCATGAGTTTTCCAGCTTTTCCCCTTCCTGTTCTCTCCCCAGTCTCACTGGTTGGGGAATGAATGAGTGGCTTTGTGGTGCTTGGTGTTTGGCTGGGACCAAACCACAACAAGAGCAAATGCCTTTCTCAGCCATGAGGGCAGGTATATCCTGCAGTCCCTCCTTCTGCTTAAAATCATGTGTTTAAGCCTGATTCTTTTCTATGAATGTCCCTTTGGATCACTATGGAAATCTAATTATCCTGGAAGCAGATATAAGTGGAAGACTCAAGAGTCCAGAACTGAGCTTGTAGCTTTTCTGCAGCTGTACACCATGTGGGATCAGGGATAGTGCTTTTGTTCAGTCAGGGGCAAAGAAATTCAGAGCAGATTCCCATTAAGGCATCCCAAACCAGATACCTGCCTGCATCTACTTGGATATTTGCACATGTGCCCATCTGTCAGGACAGCAGTGAGCCCAGAACCATTGGATCCTCTTTGTAGGCACTGCTGCTGTGCCAGATGTGGTGTTTGGTACCTGACCTCTGTGACCAGAGGTGACCAAGTGACTCCTCAAAGAGCTACCACACATGTATCTGAACAATGCTTTCCATTCCTAACCCCACTTTCCCCTGATACATGGATTGCCCTGCAGTAGGCAGCTTGAAAACTCTCACAGGCCTTCCCCTTTTAAGGGACAGGTAGCATTTTACAGTAAAGCTCTTGGGCCTTTCCAAGGAAGGTCATGCCACTGTCAGTCCATAGCAACAGGAAAACAATGACTTTAAAACATAAAAGGAGAAAATCTTGTGGAGCTCAAAGCACAAATGGAACTCTTTGCTGTGTGGATGAATTGTTGCCCGAGAATATAGTTGTTCTTGTCCATAAGCAAAAGAACAGAAGAGGTTTTCTGTGCTGGAAAGTAAAGTGAAAAAGAAATGGAATGGAGCAAAATTTTAGTCATACCTGAAAATACCAATTGCAATTGATCACCATCATCCTTAAAGCTATACAGATATGTATTTGCAGGCTTCTGTCTATTAGGCCATGAAAGTTTTGTGTGTTGGTTTCAACAGTGGACAAAGTCAATTAAAACAATTCAATGTAACAGAAGCAAGGTAGGTCAGCTTCTTCTCGGAGGCCAAAGAGGATAATTTTCCAACATCACTTTGCTGATGGGCGGGGATGCCCATGCTCTACATATCACTGACTTTGCATAATGTTTTGGCTCAGGATTAAATTTTACTGCTGTTGAGACTTAGATTCTCTCTCTCAGTTCCAGAAATCAGATTTAGGTCTGCATAAGGTCCTTAAATATAAAGCTAATGCGAACAGTGTAGGACTTAATGGAAATCCTATAAATGTACCAGTGGATTTATTTCCTGAAGCAGTAACAAGGGTTAGTTGTGCAAAAGCTACAATTGATCCAGCATACCTGACTCTATATTTTGCAATGTGTCTTTCACAGCAGTGTTTAAGCACCTTGTCATCAAGGAAATTCACACTGATTAAGACAGAAGAGTGGTTTCAATCCCTCTTTTAAAGACCAATGCATAGTTTAGGATGATCTCCTAGGTGGTTTCTGCTGCGTACATATAAGAAGAGAGTCTGCATGATGGGATAAGCATACATAGTACGAGCCTGAATTGTTTCTCATGGGAGAAAACTCCACAGCTGGGATGCTTTTTACTGTGTTCTTTTTTCATCTTCTGCATCTTGTGCACAATTGGGTACCTTTCCTCTGCAGAAGGGCCCAGAATATTTTCATTAGTAGTAGTTAAAATGTCACTCCATCTGATATTGTAAAAGGAGATTTTGGGAGATTTGCCTATAGCCTGTCAATTCTAAAATTATATTGAAAGGCTTCTAACAAGATTTAAGTTCTTAGTCTGGACTTCCAGTTGTGATCTAATAGGGTAACTCAAAGGATGCTTATGGTTCATAGTGATAGGAAAAGGTCCTGCATCTGAATAAACAATTTGTAGATACTTCAAAAATTCTAGACACAAATCAGGCAGAAGTCCAGACCCAGGATATTGAAGTGTTCTCTGTTGGAGACATTAGCAAAAATTGCACTGGATCCTCTCAGATTAAAAACCCAACCAATTAACACCTCTTGCCTCTGCCAGTTTAATTTCTGATTCATCATTGGAAAATTATTAGAGAAACCTCGAGGATTCATTAAAATGTAAATATAGAGTTCTTTATATTCTTTATTGCTATCAGCAGTGGTTGTTTGCCTGGGCTATTCCAACACAGCCAGGCGGTGCTGAGCAGTTCAGAAATGTCATCATTTAGGAGGGTGTAGTGCTTCTAAATATGCTGTTTAGGCCCTGCTTTCTAGATTTTACACTGCCCCTTTCAAATTAACATCAGTCAAGGTGATTAATGTCTTGTCGCTCTACAAATGGTTTCCACAAAATATAAATCATGACCACATTTTCATATTATCTTGTCTTTGTGACTAACCAAAAGGAATTCTAGTAAACTTAAAAAACCAGCACATATTTATTTTCCCTCTTAGCCAGGAAAATGGTTTATTTTGACTTTTCTGAGTAACATACCTGCACACTTTGCATTAAAATTCACTGAGATTAGATGAATGTCTCAATTCTAAGTATTACCAACCTGTATTTCTGAAAAATTAGAATATTCCTTCAGAGTTGGAAGAATCATGGCTGGCTAATACTAAGATTACACACTGATAGGCAGCCTTTCTTTGGAATTAAATTTTAGTACATCTTCAGTGTTTGATACTGTTGGTAACAACTTCGGTCCTGTAATAGTAATCAGATTTTCTAGTGGCATGTCACTATTAATTTCTGTTATTAAAGTATTTCTATTCAATCTGTTGTTACTATTCCAGTTTAAAGCATAACTTCTGCACCCACAATACACTTAGGAGTTACTAAAAATTTTGGTGAAAACTTATAGTACTTGTTGAACCTCCTGTTGGTCTTTGCTGTATTTTAAACAAGTATGCCAATGGTACCTTTACTTGGGTCTTTTTCTTTGCCAGCTTTTTTTGGGGGATGTGTCACACACCATTGACCAGAACTTTTCTGATTAATTTTTCTTCTTATTGGTTTGTACAGTTTGTCTTTCAGTTGCCCCTCTAAACCCAGTGCATTTATATAAAATTCAAGCTGGAGAGCAATGCTTGTATCTTCCTGCTATTCACTTAAAGGAGAAGCATTGAATTAGTCCTTGTTCTTAAATATACTAGTTTCAAAATGACTGTAAATGGATGATTATGCAAAAATATTAGTGTCTCATGAACAGGTAGAAACTCCAGAATGTCACAGACAGGGTCTTCTTGTCCCAACAGCAAGAATCATGTTTGTATAAAGTAGAGGGGTTGCCGAAATGCAAATAATTCTTAAATTATGAGCTGAAACAACATGGCAGATAATAAAACTGTGTAATTATTATGTTTTAAATTATTTAAATAAGTAATAAAATTAGAAAGCGGTCTTTCATTCTTAAGTTGTAAAACTTTATAATATTATCTTAGCTATTGTCAACTAAGTAAGTGATTTATTTCCCTGTCCATTTATATTTGGCTGAATAATTATTCTAATCCCCTTTTATTATTCAGATGGTGTATTATAAATTGAATCCATTACAACTTTGTCTTTTGTGACTGAAGTATTTTACACATAAAACTTTGCTGAATAATTTTCAGGAAAGGTTCTTCTTAAACAGAAATTTATACAACAGGTTCTCCTATCTAAAATATTTTAAAATAAGTGGATTGTATAACTCAAAACCAATCTAAAATGAGAATTTGTCCAAAGAGCACCTGCTGGATATCTTGGTGGTTTTGCCTCAAACCTTTTGTAGGGTTAAAAGAAAACCTGCCCCTCAGGTTTTCCAATAATGAGGATCTTTTTCCTGTTTCAGGCTCTTTCAAGTATTTCACAATGTGTAGGCTCTTAATACATGTTCTTTGTATTTGGCAAAATGTAGGAAGCCCCTCCCTTGCCCCAGCTCATGCTGAACATGTACATTCCAAAGTCTAGATTCTTTTTTTTCCCCCTTGGTGACTTTGATCTTCACAGCAACCATTGAACAAGGCAGTTGGAGTAGATGATATTCAAAAGTCCCTTCCAACCCAAGCTATTCTACGATTCAATGAAATTAAATAAACTTAGGCTACCCACTGATTGCTTCAAGTAATCATCACAGAAATCCTTTGGGCTTCAACTTGCAAGTCCTTACAACATTCTAAACCCACATCGTTAAAAGAAAATTATTTCTTTATTTCATTCCTAACAAATTGTATAAAATTATAGTCTAGTTTCACTGCTGAAGAATAAGTTTGCAGCAATAATTCACTCTTCAGAATTTCCGCACCTCCGGGCCAAGTGGCTATAAATCACAGTGTGTAGGGGCTAGGCTGGCTGAGGCAGCTTCTGAGAGGGGCATTCTCCAACTGATACTATTTCAATTAATTAACACTGGAAACTGCATCCACAACGCTTGCTTTTAATAGCCTTAATTGGATACATGTATGTCTCACGTATTAACAACTCAGTGAAATTTAATCATTTGTGGACATTTCATACTTCAAACTACATAAACTGGTAATGTTACAAATCCTTAGCTTTCCAAGCATTCTCCCACAAAAATGTGTCAAAATAAATATTGCTTTGGCTTCTCGGGTTTAGCAGGTGTGCTCAAGTCAGATTATAGCAACTGCAATTAATTATCTCGCTCTCCCTGGACCAATACCCTGTACTTGCAGTCATTGGTTTCCTCACTGCTGTTTGAATAGTATAATTAATTTGATTCATCCTTCTGAAAAATAAGGTTAATAGAAAACAAGTAATTTACACTGGTCTTCCAGGCATCTGGCCCCTATAGTTAGAATCAGGAATCACTATTGTTATCATTATTACCCCTAAGGAAAAGTTCCTCAAATACCCCTAAAAATTTCTCCCAAATTTTTGTTCCATTCTGCCCAATGACTCAGCTATGGCCAGAAGCTGCTTTTAAAGGACAGGCTTGCCTTGTCTATTTACAAACCATACGGAACTCCCTGTGTGGATGCATATAATTATATATCTCTTCTAACAGCACTTCATTTTCAAGGAGAAAAATTGTAAGTATATTATTAACTTAGTAATCCCTCGTTAGCATCCTAATGAACTGAAAATTGTCTAATGACATTGCATTTATTAAGGCTGCTACCTCAATCTCTTGTTAAATATAAGTGTCCTAAACAGAATGTCCTTCACAAATCTGCTGGGTCTTGCTTTCTGAAATGTAAAGATATTTTTTGATTGTACATAATGAATAACTTATTCATGTGCAAATGGAGAAAAACCTTGAACTACAACCTACCTCTTCTTTCATGCAATTTTACTAATTAAGAGAAAGTTGTGAAAATCCTAGTAGTAAATTTTTCTAGCCTTTGTGAAAGCATATACAGCCCATGTATCTGTGAAATCCACAAAGTGGTTGTATTTAGTCAATGTTAGTAATTCCTCAGAAGTGAGGCTGTGGGAAAGCAGATGAAACCCGCTCCTCTAGGGTCTCCCACTCCTTGGCTGGCCAGCTGATCAATGGTGACCAGAAATCAGACTTGGAAAAAGAAAAGAAGGGGCAGCTGCCACAGTGCAGGACATAAAAAACACCTTCCACAAATAACTCAGCAATTGTCTTGAAACAGCTGTAGTGGGAAGTGTTGGTAAAAGAAAAGGCTGTGATTTTCTAGTGGCTTATTTTCTACTCTGCTGTATGAGAGATGTGTTCTTGACAGCCCAGGAGCACAGCTTTCCTCTTTGGGGACTGAGTGATGAATTGCTCTCACATGAGCCTGCCAGAGGTATTGCAGGATGCTAGCTTTGGGATACTGGGCACTCTGGGGCACTGTGAGGGATCTGAATAATCCAAGCAGATACTAGGGGCAAAGGATGGGTCATTTACAGCAAAGCAGAGGAAGAAGCCCTGTGGCTTTTGACAGATAACTGTTCCAAAGTCTGGGTGTGGGTCAGATAGGCAGAAAGGGCAAGATTCTCACTTTACAAAGTTGTTTTCTGGTGGAAGTCATATTTTCTCGATCATGGCACATGCTGAGCATCCCATCTACTGGAAGAACACAGCACCATAGTGCATCCACTACACAGACATCACCTGACACCTGCAGATCCTGCTGGCTTGAGGCCACCAGCACACCCCTGGAATGTGGGTGTTTCTGTAGCAGGACCTTTTACAGAAAAAAGTAGCAAGTGTTTTCTCATCCTCTTTCTTAGGAGAGAAGACTGTTCCTAGTTAGAAGCTGTTATTGCAACACTTCTGGTGTGTCTTGCAGATTTTGGTTCTTAGAACAACTGCATCTGTGCAGCTGGCAACATGTCACTGCTCTACCATTCTTCACCCTAGCTGAAGTTATTGGTCTGTGATAACTTCTTGCTTTGAGTATATAATAATTTTTCATGAAGTCTATTTTTGTTTCTATTCACTCCTATCTGGCATTTCTGTTGTTGTGTGTATTCTTATTTCTCACGCAAAGAAACAGAAAACATCATAGTATCTTGCAAGGAAAAATAAGTTATCTGAGTAAAGTCCGCAACAAATGTAAATGGCAGATATGTGCTGGGGGAGGACGTGGACATGTTAGGAATACCATGAATTATCCATTTCTTCTGTTTTGACCCAGGATCTCCTCTGAGGTTTCAGTTATATCAGAGCACAAATGCTTGAGGATTTGAGCTACAGTGTTCAGCTTTCTCTCATTCATTGTAATAAGAGTCCTGATTCTTTCCCGCACTGATTTTAATTCACTGCACCAGCCTTGTGCCTGAATGATACACCTGAGCGTATGGCTTTCCAAGGCTTGGAGTTCCTAAAGATGAATGGAGGATGTTTGGAAAAGATTATTGTTCCAAATGTCTTTGCACCATATGAAGATAGACTGTCCTTGTATTATCCCACCTTCTAGTGATGTAATACAAGGACTGGAGCCACTGCAGGTGGAAATTCACTGTGTAAAGTCAGAGGCAAGAAGAAGTTAATTTTTTTTTTTTTATGAGGGCCTGGGAAGTCATAGATGCTGAACAGAGAAGAGGCAAAGCCAGAATATGGGGTCACAAACACATGTCCTGGAGCAAGGCTTGGGCTGGAGTCCTGAGCCTTCCTGAGGACTCTCATCTTGAGCAGGGGGAGCATGAGTGTCTGGGAGTGACTCCTCCTCAGAGGTAGAGAGGGACACCAAAAGCCAGAGTGGGTATTTGTTCCATGTGGCGTGATGCTTTGCATGGCAGAGCTCCAGTTGAAAGTCAGGCCTCAGGCCACAATGGGACTTGTCAGACAAAAACTAAGAATAATTTTTTCCATGTCCTGTTCAATGTAGAAGGAAGACTTCCCTGTGATATGAGGAAGAAACAGAACAATGCGCTGTGGTAGCCCACAAGAGTCTCTCAAAGAGGTGTGAGGGACACGTTGGCATTTGTGTCCAGCCACATTTGTCCTGGCCAATGCAGAGCCAGTGGACCACATCCACACACACATTCACTAGAGTGCATCCTGCATTTGGATTCATGTCCAAGGAAACAGGGTTTGACCTCTAACTGCTCCAAAGGGATTTCTTCATATTCTCCCAGGCCTCTTACTCATGCCTTTTTTATTCAGTATGGCCACATACTGAAAAAAAAAGCTCTTTTAGTTAAATAAATCTCCTCCCTCCCAGTCCTCTCCCTCCTCCTGGAGTATACTGGGCCACATATTTCGGTGAACTCTGTGGAAGGGTTTTCTGTGTTTGCTTTCTGACATTCTCTGAATATAAATCCATGGATTTGTAAAATGTGCTTTTTGAATATGCACACATGCTCCTGACACCATTGTTTTGGCCAGCAGCCCTTTTCCCATGACAACATTAGGGAGCTCTCCCTCTGTGCAAATCCACTTGAACTTTGTTCACTACCCTACGTGTCAAAAGCAGGAATGTTCACTTCTGGGATGAAAAGAATGAGCTAAGACACAAGCCAGGGTAAGTATGTTGATCTGCATGAGGACACACTCTTGTGTAATTTAGGGAGAGGACAAATACTTCATTGACCTTTACTCTGATATCTGCTTATATATCTGGATTAGATTAACAGCCAATGGCTATACCTCAGCCTTGGCAAACAGCAAGTTCTGTCAGCACTGCAGATACCATTTGTTGCTTTATTTTATGGGAAGGAAGAAAGGAAGGAAGGAAGGAAGGAAGATTACCTTTTTATTATTGCTTTCAGGGATGCCTCACTGCAAAGCCTGCTTTCCTCTGCCCTGGATGTTTGGAGCTCTTATACTCAGATTTTACCCTATGGCAACATTCTGCCCTGGACAAGTTCTTGAGCATGTTGCACATTTAATGAGACTGACAGCAGTCAGCTCTAGGCTTAAAGACAGAAATAGGAGATCCTTATCTGAACTCCCATGAACTAGGGGCAGGGGGAAAGAATTTTGGTCCAGGTCATAGATGGAGCTTCCAACAAGTTCCAGCTTGGTTTCTATAAAGCTAACTTAGTCCTAGCATAAAAAGAGAAAGACATTCTTTGACTACAGCTTTGGGAATTTCACCTCTGTTGTTATCTCAGATGCTGCTATACCTAGGCCTTTATTCTATTAGCTGCAGAGAGTACAAAGCAAACCTGTCCTATGCAACCAGTTTCTCCTATCATCAATACCAGTCTGGCATGAGAAGGGTGTCTTCTTTTGAATTTCTTGGCTCAGTTAATGTAGTTTATTTCACATTTGGAAGACCTGGATGCTAAAGCTTGACATGGGAGAAATTTAATTTCAAGCTTGAACGCAAAATGTGGTATCTGGTTCAAATTTGCAGTTTGCTTTAACTTGTGCTCAGCACCATTCACTAGACTACTAAAAGGACCCTTTCTCTCAGTACTCCCCTTACTTCTACTTAGGATGAATGTGAGACAGAGTCCTAAATGCAAATGTCTCACAAATGTTGAGGCAAGTTGGACCTGGCCCCAAAGTTTTCAGAGTCTTTTTCTGAAAGAATAAAAAACTTCCCTTCAACCTACATTTTGGAGAACTTTGCATCCATTTTAGCTTGATTGACCTATTATCGTGCCCTGGTGGGGTTTCATTTCTCTACTGAGTTCTGCACAGTCTTTTTTCCAATCGGTACTTTGTATGGGTTTTGTGTCCAGGCCAAAGACCACAAACACCTTATGAGGATATCTTCATGGACTTCAGGGACAGCTCACATTAAGCTATGGCATGTGTTTCCATGTGCCTTCAATCAGGGGTTTTGGCAAAGTTGTGAAGAAATTTGGTTCTCTCTTACTAAAACCAAGAAATCTTGGATTGGTTTTGAGTCACTCCTTGCTTCCTTCTTCCTGTGCTGAAATGTTTGATAACTTAGGGATGTCCTCCCAAGCAGCAGTAACATTTCATTCAGAAACCTTTGGTAACCTGCTGACTGATATACACACACTGGCTAAAAAAAAAGCCGCACTTTTCCTGGACTCACTCCAATAGCTTTGATCTAGAAACTTAAGAAATTTGCAAATGTTTTGTAATAGGAAGGAAAAAGATATTTTACAGGATGTTTAGGAAATGTTGCCCAAAAGACCTGTTGCACACTAAGGATATATGCAATAGTAGATACATAGCAAAGGTGAGCAGAATTGCAACTGAAGAGGTAAATACACAGCACCTCTGCTTGGTACGCAGTGGCAAGGGCTGGTGGCTACCGAGTGACTGCTGGGCATAGATTTTCAATACCAGTGCAGGCTGCACAGGTTTATTTTCATAGTTGAGTCCGTAATCTCTTGGTTCCTTGAGGTGCTGCCTGCAATTCTGGACATTTTCCCATCACAGGGTGTGCCTGAGTGGGCTTGTTGTGTCCTTGTGTGTGCATGGTGCACGTGCAGGTGTATGCACAGCCTACAGAGCACCAGGGCTCACCTTGAAGCTGGGATTATCACTCTTCTCCTGTCTTTGAAAATAGGATGGCACCACAATGAGATAATAGAGAAGTTATGGTCTGATGTGAGCTTTTTCCATCTCAAAACTGGTACACAGACTACTTGAACTCATCTGTATGTATTGTCTCTCCCTCTCTGCCATGGCTTCTATTTTCTCTTCTTTTGCACAATCCAAACAAACAGTTTCATCCCCTCTCCTCCCACTTCAGCTTGCACAGTAACAGCTCTCTGGGCCTAATTGCTGGCTTTACTTCCTTCCTATCCTTGTCTCCTTCCTCTCCTTCCAGCTCAGTTTCTGCTTTAATTAATACACCTACTACCAGATGTTTCCACTGTGCAAAAGGAACTTTGGCACACCTGCACAGGAGTCCTGTCTCCTTGCAGCAGGGAAACCTGTTTGTCCAGGCAAGATATTAACTACACTTAAATATGTATGCAGCACAGGATTTCAAACACGAGTATCTGCAAGCCACCATTCTGGAAGTTAGGTTTTTGTTCTTGTTCTGCTTTTTCTGACAATCTACTGTCAAAAAGACAGCAGAGAATCACCTTCAACCACACTTACTGTTGATGCAGGAGTCTCCATCAGTCTGAGAGTGAGGGAGTTCCATCCATGGGGACCCTCTGAAAAGTGTGTGGTGACTGGAAAATGCAGCCTTCCAGGAGATGAGGTTGTCCAACATCTGATCTGGGAATTGTATAATCATCTCCCTAATTTAAGGCAGATTTTAAACAACTCTATTCAGCATTAAGATGCTGCTTTCTCCTTAATGCCCACCTTCAGGCTGTTGACAAAACTTCCAAGGCTGTTTATGTACACTTTTATTCTGGATTTGTTGCCTAGCTGGGGATGTTAGGTCTGGGACAGAGCCTGAGATTGTTTTTTTTCAATTACATCCCAATCTGCCAACTTTTCTGTGTGCTATGCAGCTCCCCCGAGCTGTCTCATGGCTCCTGCAGGTTTTATTTACCTGCATTTAGCCCACTTCTCTTTGGATGGATTTCTCTGTTCCTGTATCCCACAAGCCACTTACTGGTTATGCGCAACCAGCTGGCACTCAGGCATGGCTGCAGTCCCCAGGGCAGGGAATGAGCCAGCCAGCCAAGGAGGTGTCCCCACTGACTACTCACAGGAGCCACAGGAGCACTTCAAGGCTCACTGGGCTCCTTGCACGTCACATTTGCAGGATTGCAGGTGCCAGGCTGTCTCAGGGAGCCTGAAGAGAGGATCAAGCAGGTGACTACACAAGGTGAAGAGAGAATTATATCTCCTAAATTGAACATAAGCTGACGTTGCCCCTAGTGTTAAGAACATAAAGTGAATTTTCAATTAAAAAATAACAGCAATAATGTGGACAACAGTGCCCCTGGGAGCGAGGCTGCTCTGCTGTGTGCTGCCAGGCGAACAGCAGGGGGAAAGCACTGGGAAGCTGGCCTAGGTTGTGCTTCTTGCTAAACTGACATGAGGTGGCAGTATTTCAAAATTCAACTGCAGCACCAGCACTGCTCAAGCTCTCCACTTATATCCTCCTACCCGGTAGAGATCATCAGTAACAATCTTCTGTAAAGGGTCATCTGGTTTTCCTTAGGGTTTATTTAATAAGCCTCTTTGTGGGAATATAAATAAAATCTAAAAATATTTGATTTTGGAGTCTTCCTTTAATGTAAATACATTTGCTATCATTTCAGGTGTAAGATTATGGCAGTAGTAATGTAAGCTATTTTAATATGAGAAGGCCCATGCTGTTTTTTCTCATGTCAAATTTAGAGGGACTTAAGCTAAGATAAATAAAGCCACTCCTACAGCTCTACGATTGCCCAGTTGGAAGGCTCCAGTACAATAAAACATTGATATAACTGGCAACTTGTCTTATGATGACAATTTTCTCATATCTGCACACTAGCACGTTCTCAGAGAGCTGCTGTAACACATTTGTGTTGAGCATCCCCCTCGGTGCTGTGAGATGGCCGTGCATGGGGCATCACATTGGGGGATCCATCAGACAGCTCCGGTTCAAAGGGCCAATAGCTCCTGGTGGCCCCTTGGGGGCAGGCTGGCTTGTAGGGTGATTTTCAGGATGACTCGTAGGATAATTTATGGGGCAGTTCTTGCAATTGCAAGGCAGCATCCTTGTCAGTGTCTCCCTTTGTGACTGTACAGGAGGGACACCAGAGGCTGGCAGACCATGTCAGCACAGCGTGACAGCAGAGCCCTGCAGCAGGGGACAGGCTGTGTCATGGGGACACTGAATGTACAAGCTGTGCTCCCAGTCCCAGGGAGGTCTGAGGCTGGAGTCCACAGCACAAACCTCAACTGCTGGAACTCAAGCCTGTGTGTGCTCAGGGTTCAAAATTCGTCACCAGGTGTTACAGGGTCATGCTGGAGTCCTACATATGGCACAGTTCGCAATGAGGTGGAGTCTTAGGTGCTGAAGGACTGGCCCCCACCTTGTGATCCTTAATTTTAAAGACCCCAGCATCAAAGACATTTTCTTGAGTAACTTATCTTAGAGTAGAAATCTCCTGGTGAGAAGGACACATATGCTGACTCTGCAGAAGTTCTTTGCTGGGTAACTTAAGTAGAGGAGGGACAAAACGTCAGGGTACTGTAAGATCTCTTCTAAAATGGTCTAGGGTTGCAAATTTGAATCAAGTCTTGCTGGCTAAGGAGGCTGTTTGACTTGTAAATCAGTTTCTGTTTACAGCTGCTGGTGACAGATCCCACGCTATTAAAGATGATGTCATTTCATAGTGAAGTGTCTGTTTTTCCCATGGTAAAGATGGATCTGTCACCCCAGATCAGACTTTTGGCTCATCACATCTTGTTTTCTGCCTCCAGGGATGGACAGAGGATAGTGCTATAAAAAACAGCAGTTCACTGGCTCCTTTAAAATTCATGTATCCTGTGAAACAAGGATATTTGTCTCACCACCTGCACATGCTCAATTAATGCCCTAACACATTAAGCTTCACTGCACTTCTGGTGTCTTGCATCAAGTCAGATCTTGCTGACAGTACAAAACATACTGAATTTGTATTAATTTCCATGGAGCTGCACCACCAAAGATTTAAGAGCCTGGTTCCCCACTGGTCTCCAGTGCATATGCAGGGCTCCCCAGGAAACAGCAGCTAGGAAATTTTTATTAGAAGCCTTTGTAAGAATCACTTCTTGCAAGGTCATGAGAGTTTTCTCATAAGCATGCTGAAAAATGTGTGAAAAGCAAGAATAGCCACACATGATTTAGTCAATGGTTAATGAAACATATTTCATTGACTATTAATGCCATCACGCAGCCCCTGAAGATTCAGAGGGAAAAGACTTTTTTTTACTTCTTGTCCTTCAGATTGCAGAGACACTACAGTTACATCCTCATCCAACCACTGCGCTGAGAATTTGGGCCCTGGGAGTTCTGCTACTGTTAAAGTATTTGAATCTAACCCATGTTTCAATACACATTTAGGCTTGCTGTTGCTCCTCTCTGTAATGAAACTAGTGTTCCAGCCAGTTCTAACCATGATTAGTTACTATCCCAGTCACAAAGTAACTTATACCTAGTGCTGTGCATAAAAGACACACAGAACACCTTAGATAACTTTGAAACAAAGCGTTTATCCTCAGCAAAAGAGCAGAGAAAACCCAGATCACAACAAACTTTAAAACAGTATGCAAATAAGAGAATAAGCAAACTGAAAAAAGGGAAATGGAAGTAGCACTTCAAGGCAAAATCCTTTCAATGAGACAGCTGATATCAACACTCCATGTCTTGTGGATGTAGCCAGCTGATAAGATTATGCACTGCTGAGAAATATCATTACTCTGGAAAAGAAATAAAGATTAATGCTCAGAAATGAGGGAAAGGCTGGAAGTCTCTGGTGACTGAAAAATGAAAAACAGCATCATTTAGGCTTTGCTCGTTGTGGTTGTTAACTCTCCAGGGAGACCCGGGCTGTGCTTTGTAAGCTTTATTGCAACTGCATTGGCATTAATCATATGCCTGAAGGCAGCATGGCATGTTGTTTGGCAAATGATGTTGTGTGATGTGATGGGAAGGAAGAATTTTTAAAAATTCTTCCCCCTTTAATAATGTTCACCACGCACAGACTCGATTCTGATCTCACACTGGTTTTATATAGCGATTTTGCTGATTTATGCTGTCATGTAACAGAAAGCAAGGGCAAGATGTTGGATGATACAACGAGTCATCACTCATTTGAGAGCATCCTGTGCATTGCATTTTAATAATGCTAATGATTTTTGCTAATTGCAAAACTGAAAAAAAATGAGAAGAAATCAAAATGAAATAAAAATATTTTTCCTGAAGAAGACAAACTTGCTTGTGTCACAAGAGAACAAGGCTTTATTCATTGTTTCCTGTGTTCATGCTCTATGGTATCAGTTTACACCATTATGAAAGGAGATTTAGATCCAAGAGGTTTGTTAGAAAAAAAGGAGGCATAATTAGATGCTGTGTGTCCCAGGTCATTCCCAACAGGAAATTTGGAGGCAGCTCTTCTGCTGTCCTAGAAAGGGGAGTTTGGCCAGGCAAGCGTGGGCTGCACTGGGCCCTTGTCCTCAGTACCAGAGAGCAGTCCTTGATCTCTTTGTTTACTAATCTGGATGTGGACCTGATGGCCATAATTTAGGAACACAGCACTATCTAAACAGGAGTCACAGAGTTTTCTCTCCTGCCCCACTGTTGATGTCTTTACAAAACAAGCTGGGAAGCCGATGGATAACACTGGACAAGACTGTATTTCAGCTCTGTAGAGGCAGGATGCTGTGGTACAAGCCCAGAGTTGGAGACAGCCTAATTAACTTGAAAATTTTGATTATTCAAGGCTCATTACCGCCAACTGAGTAATACACTTCTATAGATTTTTTTTCTGGATGACAATCATTGGCATCAGCCAGGAGTCCAACAGGAAGTGGCTAAAGGTTAAGGGGTGTTACTACAATTCCTGCTTCCAAAATTTCAAGTCCAACAGCTGGAGTGGGACTGCACTGCTTTTTGCCATTGCTGTCCGCCAGCAGCAGATGATGTGTTTTGGCAAACCTCACTCTGCTGAGTAGACTAAGGCCTCTGAGACCTGCATTATGTGCAGACTCCAGAATTTTTCAGGTATTAATGTATTGTCCTTAAGACAATTCCTTAGCCCTTGAGTGCAGATATAGTTCTAACTCACAATGCAAAATTCTGCTGGTGCTGCAAAGTGACAGAGCACAGTTCTCTGCTCTTAGATGTCTAACTGCCTTAAATAATGATTTTCCAAGTAGTGGGATATGATGTCACCAGGGAACAATAATCAAATATTCTTGATGATTACCCAGGGAAGCTGTCATGAACCCTGCCCAAAGGACTAGGAGACGGAGCTGGGCCCATTCTCATGGCTCCTGAGGAAAGCATAGCCTCCCTTGACATGGAAGACCTAGGCAGAGAATAAAGTTTTTGATGAGACTGTGCAGACCAGTGTGTCAAAATCCCCATTTTTTAGTATATCCAGATTTCCAGAGCACCAGGAGCCAGGATCATGGGCACTTCTAGAGACTGCTGCTGTACTAAGCCCACTCCCAGCATACAAAACCATCTTTCCAGAATATGTAGTAGTGCTGTTGTGCTTTTTTCCAGCACCTCTATTCTATACAAAATTAACAGTACATGAAAGTAAGATAATAAATTTGTGAAGTCTGGAGTCCCTTTGGTCCTACAGTATGACCGAAGAAAACTTTGCTGCTGCACTTAGAGGGATGTTTCTATCATGTTTTAGGGAACCTTGAAGAAGTTAAAAGACACATGGTGGTGACATCCTTCATGTCCCTCCATCGGATGCTTTGGTTACAAGGAGTTCAATAATGAAGGACATTTTCAAAGATGCCAATCAGAGCAGTAGGTGTTCTGTGCCTGAGAGGAGTGAATCTGGGCCCCTTGGCATTCCATCCTCGTTAGTTGCTCTGCCAGGCTTGGCACTCCTCTTTCAGTTTGCCCTCTCTTGGAGAGGACCATCCCTGGGCACGGCTCCAGTACATCCAGCTGGCAGACAGCAGCAGGAGCAGTACCAGAACAGCAAGGGGGAGAACCCGGCTGCTGCAGGTCAGCACCAGGGAAGCCTTAGCAGGCTGGAGGGGAGGTGCAGGAGATGAAACCTCAAACTGCACCTAGATGTTCAAAGGCAAAATGGGCTAAAGCGAGACAAAGGTTAGGAGTCATCTTTTCAACAAATTCAGATAGTTTTTGCTATTCTGAACCAGAGTAATTGTGATGTGCAGATTAGAGCTCTATCAGTTGCTTCATACAGACAAAAAGGTGTGCGTATACAGCTTCAGTCTTGTGAGAAAAAGGTGATTATTGGATTTTACTTGATTGTTTTGTGCACTTGTTTGGGTTTTGTTTGGTTGAGGGTCTTTAGCTTATGGGTTATCTTTTAAAGATTTCTCCCATAAAACATAAGAACTGTGAACTTCCTCCTTGCAAGAAAGGAAAGCCCTGACTGATACATTCACAGGACTTCAAGTGAATGGGTTTTAAGAGAAGGGAAGAAACCCCTGAATATTATAAGATTCAGAGCTAAATTATGAGCACTGAAAACTTTGGAACGAATATTTTGCTCTAGGTCAGTAAACAATAAACCTTTGCTTGTCTCATCCAAGTATTATCAGTAAGTACCTGGGAGTCATAAAGAATACAGCCTGCTCCTGTGAGTCAGGATGTCTGCTAGGCACTTCTCAGGAGCATTTACCTTGCAAGTTCTTTCCAAGGAAGTGATTAACGTTGATTTCAATGTGCACAGTGGCATTGCTTTTGCTCTAACAGAACTTTATTGTTTGACACTTTGCTCACACAGATTTTCTGCTTACATGCATTTGTCCTAACAGCAAGCTGCAGACACAACAGGGGGGAGCAGCCTTCCCCTTTTTCAGCGCTCTCTGTGTATATACTGAATGAAACATAATATTCTTAATAAATAAATCATGCAGTGCAAGATATGTGGGGAGTGGGAACAAAGGAAGAAAAAGGCCTGACTGAGTTTGTCTGGCAAACTTCAGAGCATGCTGGCCTAATGTCTTTTATCATTGAAGATTCATACAGCTACTTCTCAACCCGTCATACATATGCAGGCTTGTATTTGTGGAGGTTGCAAAGAAAATCCTTTCAAGTGTAAACAGCATATAAACTCCTTGCTGTCTAAGAATGTCTCTCAGAGGTGCAAGCTGCCTCTGTGCTCACTGCCAGAAAAATAACTCTGAATATTAGCACTTACACATGGCCAGAAGTATGGCTATCTCTAACAAGTGCATGCTAGCTGTACCTCTCAGTTCTGGTCCTGTCACAAAGTGTCACATCTACTGGACCTGAAACAGCCATAGGCCCTCTCTGAGGGGAAAAACCTCTTGAAAAACAATGTAGGTACTTTCCTGGCTGTGCATTTGTTTTTCAGAAGTGCTGAGAGTCCACAATGCAGGGAGCCTTCTCTTCTGGGCACAGCAAAGTGAGGGTGCTCAGAAGGTTTTTGCTTCCACACTGACAGCAGCCAAATGCAGAATGTGCTGCAGGCCAGGGGACAGGGAGCAGCTGTGCCATGGCATGCTGCTCTCTCAGTGCCACTGTCACTGGCCCAGGGCCCCTTGGAGTGAGCTCCAGCTGGAGCAGCAGGTTCTCAGCACCCCCAGGTGTCCTGGCAGCTCGGTGGGCGTGGGTGGCACTTGCTGCTAAAGTGGTGCCAGGCATCATTTCAGAACAGGTCTTTCACAGAGACACTTTTGACATTTCCATGCTGTAGCTTTCACCATGTGCATCAGTTGAGCCTGAGAGTATGATTTTGGGAAAAGGATCAATATGATCTAAAAAGCATGAAAACAAAACCTTTAGGACAGCTGATTGTTGTTCTGCTGATGTGCAATTTCATCAACTAGTGACAGCAAAATACTGTTCCACATTAAATGTGGATGGCTTGGAGAAGATTATGTTCTTATTGCCCCACAGAAACCAATAATAAAATTCCTGATCCTTTTTCTCTCAAGAAATTCTTTTGGGCTAGACCCAAAACTCTCCTGCTGCTGGTTATTGAACATGAAGAGGAGGCTGGTGTTTGTAGTGTTTTCTTGTGGGCTCTGCACTGATATCCAAAGTGTTTCTGTGTCCAGACTTCCCATGCCATTGTTTCACAATTGTCCACCTGCTCCTGGTGGGTTAAACAATGTTCTTCCTATCACTCCTCCAAGTGTTTGGGATTTCTGATGAAAGAGGGAGCAGCAATGTCCATTACTGTTACAAGAGTGACATTTTTACATTTGCTGGCATTTCCTTCTCTTTGCCAGTATCCCAGAGCCAAGTCAAACAGCCCCACCTCCTCTTGCCATTCTTGCTGCTGACAGCTCTTCCCAGTTCACCTTGTGGTCACGCATTTCCAGGCAGTGCTGTGCCTCAGCTTTGTGGGACAGTCTCACTCAGTCCCTGTTACAGGAGCCAGCTCTCCTGCCTTGAGCCCGGGTTGTGTGGCCCCTACACTCCCCTTTCTCATGGTGGCTGTGTCTGAGACTTCACCCCTGCAGTGGAAGAAGCACTGAGGATGTTTGTAGTCTCACAGACACGTTTTTCAGAACATGCCTCCCCTGTCACTCAGCTGGAGAGAGCAGGGTCCCTGGGCAGGATAGTGCAGCAAAGCTCATCTGAGAGACCCTTCAGTGATGTCTGCTTCTCCTTCCCTGCAACTTCTGAGCTGCCTACCCTTTCTCCCATCACAGTGATGGGAGCAGGCTTCCCCAGCCACATGTCAAAGTCTCTGCAGCATAACCTGGGGATTTGCACCCTGGCTTCCAGCAACCCAGCTGGATAAATCTGGAACATGCACTTCTGTTGGTATCCTGTAATGAAATGGTTTCACAGCCTCACCAAAATGGGTGTGCTGCACAGAGGGAAAACTCCCAAATACCCCAAGTCTCCCAGCTTCCTTCACCATCCATCTGCTATCTTTTTTTTTTTTTTTTTTGCAAAAATGAGAATGTTTGCTATAAATGAGAATGTAGCCTTTGAAGCTGAATGTAAAAGAGTAATTTCCCATTAGATCCTGGAAGAACTTTGCATAGGAGGAACAAAAAGGCACTATATTAGATGTGTAAATAGTTATATGATTCTGATTTATGTTGAAAACGCACTTATAGCTACAGGAACTATAAAAGACAGTCTGAAGTGCTTTCCTGTCTTTCATGAGAGGAAGTGTTTCACAACAAAAATAAAATATATATACTTGCTTTATTTCATTGTTAATTTTCTAGAGAAGGGAGGAATGTGACATAAGACATTGTGCAAAAGAATCAAATTTATGCAGATTTAGTGGTTGCCCAGAATTGTATTTTGTGCCACATGAAGGCTTATTTTCTTCAGGGCAGTATTTTTCTTTTTAAATTTAAAAATATTGTATTGTAAGAAACATCTATAGAAAGGCATATCTGTATAGGGCATTTAACCTCCATTGAAGCTCACAGAAATGTCTGAGGACTGACAGCAGACTGTTGATCATGACCTTTTCTTCCCCCAGGTCTTAATTTCTCCTTCTCTGAAAAACAGACCAGAAGAGAAATAAAATTATGAGTGTGAGGAAAGCTACTTAGAAGGAAACTTGGCCATTTGTGCAACAAGGATGGAAGTCAGTCATACCAGAGCACCAACACACAGCCGTGTCATTGCCAGCCTTTGGTGACACAGTGGTGTGTGACATCCAAAGAAGGGTAATGCAGGACAAGAAACTTCTATGAGAGCTGGCAGCAGGAAAGGCTACAGCTGCTGGGAAACAGGGATGCAGAGGTAGCCCAGACTCCAAATGACAAAGTCCTGGAGAAAAATCTGGGAATGAGAAAGGAAAGGAAAGGTTAAATCCTTGAAATGGTCTGGAAAGCAGGCGTGTGTGCTATCACAAGGGCTGAGCCCCACAGCTGCCCTGAGCTGTGGGTCTGGCAGGCAGTGCAGCCTCTGCTGTTTGCAGGAGGGATGAAAAAATACCAGGAGGGAAGGTGGTGAAGAGGAGGTTCAGGGGTCCACTGGTGTCAGCTGGTACCAGCAAGAAGATGTCAGAAGTTAGTGTGAAACTAAGCTGCCGGAGGGCTGGGTATATTTGCCTTTGGTTAAAATCTCAGGTGGCAGCTTTGCAGCTTCAGACCAAATCCTGTTCCCTGCTGAGGCCACAGGCACAGCTCCCTCTGACTTCACCAGCACCCAAGAGTTCACTGCAAGGGGGAGGGAGCAGAGTGCTTGGCTGATGAAAAATGGAAGTGCTGAATAGTGCCGGAGGAGTGTCTCTCACCCTCCCTGCTGTTTTCCCCTCTGCCCTGGAGCTCCAGCTGGAGTTGCTCCTGGCTGAGTCGGTGCAAGGTGCTCTCTGGTGTCAGGCTCTGGGAGTCACTGCCTGCTGTGTGACCTCAGCCTGCAGGGAGGGAAGGGCCCTGGGGGAGAAGGAGCAAACACAGCTTGAATATTAAGTCAAAGTGACGAATGTGTATTTGCTCTCTGGCAAAAGCCACAAGCCCCAGAGCCATCTCTAAGGCTTTCCCTTGAGCAAACCACAAAAATGGCTCAGAAAACTTTATTTGGCTGTGCTCTTACCTTAGGATTTGACATGTTAGCTCATGTTCAGTCACTTGGTCCATATGCTGCAAATGGTCAGCAGTGCCATGACTGTGGCATTTTGACAGGGCAGAACAGCATCTCTTCTCACCCACTTACAGGATCTAGTCATTAAAAGTCTGTATTTTCTGCCTGAGTGTCAGAAAAGGCTTTGAATGTCGATTAGTCCTGTCTAAAAAGACAGTATTGCTTTTCTATCTTTAATCTCAGGAAGAAAGGGAACAATTACATGGTCCAAGGTCTTAAATAATAGCCTGTAACTCAGACTGCCTTCTCAGTGATTGCAGCTCATGTCATGACCCTTGAGAAATAATCTCAAACACCTCTTTGACACCAGTGGTCCAATTTGAAGAGAAACAGGCTACCCATTTAATTTTTTACATCTCTTTCTATAATATTATTAATTTATTGCCTTTTTTTTTAAATTAAAAAGCACATACTCTCTTCTGGATTCTTGAAAATGTAACAACACAAAGTAAAGGCCTGAAGAACCCCTTGCCAAAATACTCTAGCGTCATGAAAAGTTCACATCCACCATGGCAACTCCTTTCAGGGAGAGAGGGAGAAGGGCACTCCTTGCTGTTGCAATGCTGGGCAGGGATTACAATCAGTCAGCCAATGCACCAAGTCCTAACCAGACTTAGTAGAGGAGCTGGTTGAGATCATGCAGGGGAGCCAGTCATGGTAAAGTCACTGCTGCAAAAGGAACTGTCCACAGAGCAGAAGCTTCATCAGAAGTAACTCAGCAAGCAGTGACTGCAGACAGCTGGTGCTTTGCGCACCTTCCCTGCACATGAGTCTGCTTCCTGAGCAGTGATCTGCTCTTTCACATGCAGACGCTGCTCATGGGAGAATAGAAGAGATTTTTGTTATTTAGAGCAGTGCCTGTTCAGTCCCTTACACCTTAATTACTTTCTACAGAGACTGTATTGCAGCCCTTTAAAGTATTTTGAGCACTATAATTGTTTAGAGGCGTGATTACATCTGGTACCTTGGCCAGGAAATGCTGGATTTTTTCCTATTTTCCCTTGGATAAATCTGTGAGTCTTGATTTCCTTGTTTATATGAATGAGACATTCAGTAAATGGGTACATGCATAAGAAATTTGTGTCCCTATTCAACTCTGTGTCTAAACAACTAAAACTTGTGTAACAACCATAAACAATCACTTAATCTAATGCTGCAAGTTTTCTTTCTGTCTCTCTGTTTCTGTATCAGTGTATTTATGGATGCTGCATCTTTCCTGCCAGCCCTTCAAAGCCTGGGAATTGTGTCTCCTCCTATCTGCCAAAAAGCACCTACAGTGTTTTAGAACCTAGTGCCAATAAATAAATCAAATAACAGCATCAGAGATCTGGGACTCCACAACTGTTTTTATCTTTGAGTGAATGGTGTGGGGTGGAGAAAGCAGCTGAGCTTGCAGCTGCAAAGAGTGAATCCCTTTATTTACCCACTGAACATCTAAAACAAGGGTGATGGAGAGCAGACTTCTCCCATTGCCCCATGCAGACTGGGACAAACCTCTTCCAGCAACAGTTCAGTCTCCCTGCTCTGTCTTTGGTGTTGTGCCAGCTGTGACAGTGGCTTTTTGTGATAGCAGCTTCTTATCACTGAAAACTGGGCATGAAAGGGTCTCTCTCCCAAAGGTCAACAAACAGATGTGCATAAAAAGGAAACCCTACAAATGTTTGAGTAGTTCCTGATGTTTAATTGGACCCAAGGGCTGCACTGTTGGTGTCAAGCACATGTTCCCTTTCCTATAGCAGCACAAGAAGATTAACTATGAGAGGGCCACATGTAGCACCCTGACTGAAACAGGGCAACATGATTAATGTTCAGGCTGTGCTTATTAAGCAGAGAATCATGGAATCATTTAGGCTGGAATAGATATTCAAGATTATCTAGCACAGCCATTATGCATGTTCACCGTTAAACAACATCCACATGCCCCTGGAACAGTTTCAGGGATGGTGATTCCACTGCTTCCCTGGGCAGTCTGTTCCAATTCTTGACCGTGCTTTCAGGGAAGGAATTTTTCCTAATACCCAGGCTAGACCTCCCTGATGCAACTTGAGGCTATTTCCTCTTGTCCTACCATTTGTGACTTTGGAGAACAACCCCCACCTGGTTACATCCTCCTTCCAGGAGCTATAGAGAGTATTAAAGTCCACTATGATTCTCCTTTTCTCCAGGCTAAACACCTACAGCTACCTCAACCACTCCTCATAGGTTGGCTCCTGATGACAAATCTGATCTTGCAACTCTCTACATCTTTAAAAGTGACATATTCTCTGTTAAACTAACTCAGCTTTCTACTGTGATTGAATCTTTTCTTCATGTAATTCAGTCACAAGGCGCTTTTAAACATAGGAGCCTGACATGAACTTTCTCTGTTTTGAATCCTGCAAGATAAAAACCAGGCCTGGCTCCCATCCCGAGCCCTGGGGAAGCCACTGGTGACCAGCCACCAGAGGTGTCACCAATCCAGCTGGATTTAAATTCACCACGACTCTCTGGGCCCAGCCATTCAGTCAATTTTCTACCCAGCAAAGTGTGCACCCTTTCACCCTTTCAAGCCATAAGCATCCAGTTTCTCTGGGAGAATGCTGGCCTGGATACACAGTGACCTGGATGTAACCACGAGCTCAGTAAACCCCACAGTCACAGGGGCTGTAGCTGGAGGTGTTGCCTGCATGGATTGAGTGCATTCTTCACATGTCCCCAAAGTGCCTGACCCAGGCAGCTCACAGCCAGGATATGGGGCTGGCTGTGCCTCTGCCTTGGCCCAGGAATTCTGTGCTCTGCAGGATGTGAGCTGGTGTGTAAAGCCATTTCCATAACCTTCAGAGCAGAGTTACTCTCTATGCCTTGCTCAGCTAGGTGATGCCTCCTCTGCCTGTAATGCTTTTGGCAAAGTAACCTTGCTAAATCCAAGAGATCCCTGATCCAGCCTCTCCGCTCGGCACGGGATGTCCTTGTCAAGCTCAAGCAGCATTATGCCACAATACCTCCAAGTGTATGAGTGTTTCACTGCACAGGGAGAGACTGCACAGGGAGTTCAGACCTTGCTGCCAGCCAGCACAGCAATAAAATCGAGGCCAAGCAAACAGAAAAGGGGCTGAAACAGGACTAAATTTAATTGAATAAGAGCATTTCACAAAGAAAACCAGAATTATTTTAGTAAATTAGATGAAAGAACAGACACCTATAAATAAAAAAGAAAATTGCTGGAGAGCTGTTCTTTCCAGAAGGAATGAAATTTTCCCTTTTGCCCTCTGGTAATCAATGGCAAAGCCACAGCATATTTCACTAGGAATAGCAAAGCATGCCTGCAGACTTCCCGAGAGACAACAATAACCTTTAACAATTTGCGCTGGAGCAGCAGAGAAGGTCACCTGCTCTCTATGCATGCTGGGGGTAATGTGAGGGTAGGTCAGGTACAGGTCACAGTTTTCTGTTTAAACAGACACAGGAATCCCTGTACCCTGCAAAACTTGTGGAGAAAAAAGAGCCCAAATATTGTACCTGTTATGCCAGATCATGGGTGCAAGTGAGTAAGTGCAAGTATTGTCTTGCTTTTTCAGCTCTATGGTCTTCACCCCAAAGCCTGATTTTGTGGATGCTGGGAATTTCCTCCATTTGAGCTGTACTCCAAACTCACCAACATCAACAGGATTTTGAGGTTAAATTAAATTTTGAATGAAAGTGCTTTCTATCACACACTCCTTCTGGTTTCCCCCTTCTGTTTAAAATGCCAGGGAAATCAGTAACCAAAGCTAAGGTAACAAAAGACTGAAGTTTACCATTCTTGAAGGATTTGCAACCCCTCTGAGAAGACTGGATGGAGTTGTGCTGTATCTCTACTCCATATTAACATATCTCACAGGTGCATATCATGCTATCTGACTATGGGACCATATGGGACTCCACCTCCTCAGGCTTAACAAATTTATTCACAGAAAAATACATATTATGTGCAGGATTGCCTTTTTCTGAAATAAAACTCCATAGAAAGAGGATTGTGCATTTCTAAAGTTTCTTTTTTGAATGATGTTTAATATCCTATTTTGCTAGTGAGGAAGGTACATTTCACCAGTTTAGCTTCTGATGACAAATCTGATCTTGCAACTCTACATCTTTAAAAGTGTCAGCTTCTCTGTCAAACTAACTCAGCTTTCTACTGTGATTGAATATTTTTTTTCATGTTATTCAGCCACATGGCCTTTTTAAACATAGGAGCCTAACATAGACCTTCTCTGATAAATTTTGTTGCCACTATAGCCTCATACTTTTTGGTCATATTCTTATCCAACATAAAGGCTGGGTTTGTATTTTTCCTTCCCCACATTTTAAATGCACACCTTTTATTGTGAAGCGGTGGTGTTTGTTTTTGTTTGGTTTTTTTTTGGTTTTTTTTTTTTTTTTTTTTTTTTTTTTTTTTTTGTGTTAGTTTTTTGTTTGGTTTGTTGTTTTGGTTTTTTTTGTTTGTTTGTTTTGGTGAAAATTAGATGTCTTTCTTTAAGCAAGAATGCATAAAGAGGGTGGGGGACATTGGTATGAGTGCTCTTGTTCACTTTGGCTCCCCAGTGAGGCTAAGGCCTGACAGAGTGAGGGTCCCTGCCCATGGGGCTCTGGCTCCTTGCCTGGGGCTGATCTAGCTGGGCCATTGCAACCAGCCTGCTGCTCCTTCTGTCTGGCTGCTGAGCACACACTCTGCTTATGGGACAGCACCAGACCTCCATACATTGAGGGTTTCTGGGGAGTCATCTCCATTTACCTCTTAAAAAACACAAAGGAGCTGAAATTAGAACCAAATCCTTTAAGACATACAGAACCCTCAATCTTTAACTTAAGGAAGAACATGATTCGATTAAAATGTTAGGGATCACATTCTCAAAGCCATGGAAATTTAGGTTTTACTAGCCCAGAGCAAACAATTTTCTGGTGACCCTCTCCCTACCTCCCAGCTGAAGATAGTTTTGCTTCTAGCAAAATAATTAAAGGATTTTTATTTTGTTGTTTTTGATGCCAAAAGCATGTTACCAAAGGGCTGTACTGGACAGTTGAAGGCCACCTCTGTGAGGATACACAAGATCCCCCATAAAATGTTTGGCTCTCAAAATGAAGGAACAAGGTACGCTTGTAAGTGCAGCAGCAGCTCATACTTGGCATTTTTGCAGCTCTTTTTACAGGAGTTGGTCAGTATTGAGGAGAATTGTCTAGGAGACACAGAGTAGCAGAATTACTGGGTTGGCTCCATGTTCCTGGATGGGGGACAGAACGGGAACTCAACAAAGAGTTCCTGTCAAGTTTGTTTTCCAGTTTAATGGTGAATAAAAGACTCCCACTGCAAACCGTAAGAACTTGAGAATGTGGGAACAGAAGCAGGGAAAAATATAATACTTTTTGTGCTTCAGGGACTAGCTGTAGCCCAAGAAATTTAAAGACGCATAAAGTCAATGTGCATGTGTCTAGTACACTTTTTGTTTCTCTGCCAATCTACGTGAAGGGACACTTCAGGCCCCCAACTCTCTTTGGGTCCAATTAGGCAGCAGTAATTTACTTGTTGCCACTGCTGTCACTTTCATTTTGATGCTTGTTTAAACAAATTCCTTTAAAAAAGGGCAGTGATTAGTTACCCAAGCCTGAAGTTTTAGTGCTTTTGCTTTATGACAAAATATTCAAATATCGAGCTCTGACCTGACTTGGCACTCCACACAGTGATGAACTGAAGTACATGCACTCATCTGTAGAACTGAAAACATTTATTAAAGAAGGGGTCCAGGCAACATGCTGTACTCTAGCAAGGTCAGGGAGCTGTGACAAAAGGGAGCATCTTCCACTGGAGCTGACACAGCACTGTCCTTGCTCAATGCTGCAAGAGGACACTGGCCAGAAGGTGCAGAAAGTACTGAAAGAAATAGTTTTTACTGCTCCTATATTCTCTGAACATGTTTGCTATGGCCAATACCTGCAGGTACTGATGGTAGTAGCAGTCTGTGGCTTTAGTATTTAAAATTAATACTATTTCCTTTAATTTATTGGTGCTGCTTTTCAGAACTGAGCACCCTGATGAGTTAGTTAGGACCAGGTTTTGACGGCAGCCTGGGCTGACCATTTGTCATCTCAGGTTGCTGTTATTAACTGGTGTGTTCCCCCACTGAAGTGGATCTAGGCACCTCACAGCTGAGTCAGTGTGTACTTTCAGAAAGCACCCAGCAAGATGAAATCTCGTTCCTCTCCAAGGGAGGCACTGGGATGAGGTGGTACAGGGTACACAACAGATGACAACTACAGGATTCCCACAGCCCGCTTCCCGGTGGCTGACCACACCACTCTCCGTGCTCTTTGATGTGAGATGCTCCAGCTGGCATCCCGGGCTATGACTGCACTCAGCTCTATGCTCCTGCTGTGCTCACATACCTGTGTGGTTACCTGTGCTGGAGGAGGAGCAGAAGCCTCACATGCCAACTCCTCAGCAAGATGTCTAACTATGGTGTCATCTTTCCACCCCTGAGCCTTGCCTCTGGACACTGACAGTGTCTGAAACCCAGGTCCCCAAGTCCCATGTACGAAACGATGCTGTCCATGTGCTATGAACAGAAGGGACAGGATGATTAATCAGTGGATGAGCTGCATTCATGGTAACACATCATACATAAAGGGCAAAAAGAGAAACCTGTCAGACATAAAAGAAAATACTTCCCAAGTGACTTTTATTAACTGAAAGTGCCAACAAGCTTTTAAACAGAGTCACCTCGCTCTAATGCCTTTGCTGCAGCCTTTCATGCTGGCTGACACTGTCCTGGACTATCCCTTAGGTGTCTAGTCATATTATAAGAACTCTGAAATTAGGTTATTCAGGGTGTCCCCAATTATCTCTGTTACTCTTTACCATTAGAGCAGCTCTGGGAGCTCTACAAAAATAGAACCAGGAGAAAAAAATAATTGGGAGCAAATTAACAATGGAAGATGCAGCTTTGTCCTTCAAGGCAACCAACTAAAGGTTTCTGTTTTCTCTTTGCATTTTGATTTGCTTCCCTTTATCTTGTCCCGCTATCTAAACAGAAGATGCAGACAGGAAACAAACAACAAACAGGAAAGCTTTTTTTTCTTTGTGGTACACAATGCCTTTAAGTCTGCTTTGGCTACTTTTCTCATTTAATACACGTCTCAGGTTATTGAGGATGGCCTTCTATTCCCTGTGCTACAGGGGTTTAAAATCTAGGCCTGAACGTGGGATCCTTCTCTGTTATAAATGCTCCTGGATATGCCACCATGCAAATTTTATTAAGTTTGTGAGTTTATGTAAGGTTTGTCTTTGCCTGTCTGGTTTGGGCAGTGCATATGGTTTATGTCAGCATTTGTAAGGTTATCACAAAGGTTATCTTAGCTAAATTATGGCCCTTTGTTTATCCATGTGGTTAGTTATGGTGCAAACAGCTGCACTGTCAGTAAAATCTTTCTGCTGCCCTCAACCCTGACCCGGAGGTACCAGACTCTGAGAGGTTACATGGCTTCATATGAAAGTTGCTTTGAAGGGGCTGTGAATTAAAGCTGACACTTTACCTGAAATACCTGCCCCCAAATCAGCTGTGAAAAATCAGGTAACCAGCAGAAGATGCCAATATGTCTTTGTCTAGCAGCTCATTGTGGTCAGTGAAGCTTCTCCTTGCCCTGGGAACTCAGGCATAACATGTCCTAAAAACAAGAAAAACTGCAGTTGCAAGGGGATATCTGGAAGCACTTCAGGAAGGTGGGGGGAAAAGCCATTCAATATATGAACATGGTCTGGGCCTCTTGATGGTAGGGGACTGCCTGCTGCTCCAGCCATCCGGAAATCATGGTGCAGGGGTCTTTTTTCTTGTTGCCATGAAATACCTGACATCTCTCCCTTCTGATCTCCCTCTCTGTCCACACTTGAGTGTGAAATAGCAAAGTTCATGTTTGCCAATCAGCACATTCAACAGCCTCTTTACATGCATTCTGCCAAAGATGGGAGGCTTGTGATCCCACTCAAGATCCCACTTGAGGCAGAATTTCTTTTGTTCTTGCTTCTGAAATTATCCTAAAATCATCTGCTAGATGAATCATCAGCTCCTTTTTTCCCTGACCCATTGCATATCACCCTGCATTTTTCAGGGAGAATTCAGTTTCACATCTAGAATTTCTGACTTGGACTCACTGTTTCAGTCTATTTATGAGGCTTTGTCTGATCTGGACTGTGCTAGTGGGCCCCAAGCAATAAAATCAGTGAAGTAAAGTGGTGCTAATCTGCTGTGCCTCCCAAATCTGGCTCTCTTGAGTCTGTGAGCGTGTGCCTGTGTGTCTGTCTGCCTAACTAAACAAGTGCATGTATGTGTGTAATCTAGCCGAAAAGAGGATCTAATTAGAGCTAACCAAATACTGGAAGTAATTTTTCTTTGAATAAATTATTCAATGCATTTTGTCTTTGTTCATCTCATAAATTATTCAGCTAATAGTATTTGAATGGTGCTAGAGCTCATAGGATACTGCAGAAATGATCAGTCAGATAGCATATTCAGTAAGGAAGAACAACATTTGCTAAATAATGAATTTGGCAAATAACACTCATCCAGCCCTGTGCTTAATCGATGTAATGAGGAAGGCAGACAGCACATGGCACTTGTGGATAGCTTGGCAAGTGCATGAGGAGCTGATCCTTTCAGCTCTGCCTCCTTCTGCCCCAGCACGGAGAGATGTACAGAGTTTCCTGTTGGTACTGATGTGAGTGCCCCAGCTGGGCACCCCACACTTGCACACACATTCCCACAGCCAGAGGCAGATATCCCAGATATCCAAGTCTCAGCTGCTGGGCTGGGCTACCCAAGTGAGCCTCTTGGCTGGCAAACCTCTTGCCAGCTCCTCACTTACTTTCTTGTGTGTAGATAGTTTTGGGTGTCGGGCAGAAGCTCTACCAGTGCAGAATGCCAGCACTTTTCCCACTCCTTTGCGCTTGAATTATGTGGCAGCAAGGACCATTGTCTTGAACCAGCATAAATGAAAGGAAAAATAAAAAAATTAAAAAATAACTGTTAATAAAAAAATGTTAATTAAAAAAAACAACAACCCACTCTCTTTTACTAGACAGGAAGATTGCAGACTTACAAATAATTTCTTGGAAAAGGAGAAGTATCTTATTTGCTGGAGGACCTGATTTCAGGACATGAATGAATACATTTTTGGGGTAATTTTATGCCAGACATTAGGAAGGCATGTTACATATTTCCTAATTTTTGTCTTTTTTGTTTCCTTTCACCATCCTTGCTCTTTCCTTTTTATGAAAATAAACCCCAAACAAATCCAAACTCTTCCTTTCCACATGACATTCCTTTTTGTGCAGCCTTTCATCTGAAAGAACTGTTTTTCTTGGAACTGTCGAGCTAAGCCTTTGAAAAAATTAGATGTCATTGGCTGTGTGAAATGTCTTCCTTCTTTTCAAAGACAAACCTCAAGGATATCTTGTTTAGAGACTTCACATCTGCTTTATTTAATAGTACCCAGGGCCACACTATCCAAATTAGATTTTTATTGTATTTTCATGGTAGTATTATTAATAGAAAAATAGAAATAATCTCAAAAATCAATGCAGAGTGTCAGACACTTTACATAGTTGCTTATTTCTGAAATAGGCCATTGGCAGGGACCTTTTGTAGGCTCAGGTACTGCTTTTTGTGGTAGGATCTGTCACATTCTTTCCAACCATTGCACACATATACAAATGCATTCTGCATACACTTACATTCCCATGACAGCTCAGCAGCCTGCCAGTGTTTGAAATTATTTTGACTTTATTTATAAGGAAAGTTAAGAGAGGGAATTTTCAAGGCTAGGCCTTTTCTGTGTTTAGTGTTGCAGCAGAAGGAACCTGAGCAGTGAACAGATGCTTAGGTACAGAAGTCAACTAAATAAAACAGGTTGTCCAGAGAAGCTGTGGATCCTTCATATGTGGAAATGTTCAAGGCCAGGTTGGATGGAGCTCTGAGCAACCTGGTCTAGTGGGAGATGTCCATGTCCCCATGGCAGCAGGAGTGGGAACCAGATGACCTTGAAGGTCCATTTCAACCCTATCCATGCTATGATTACATGATAAAAACTACCCACTGATTTCTCAGTCGCTGAAGAGGTTTTGCTGGATTTTTCTATTTCCATCTGCAGGGAAGATGTTGTTCCCTCACAGTGACGCCAGTTTGGCTCAAGGCTTTTTAGCAGTGTGAGCCAGCGTGGATGCTGCCATTCCTGGTGGTGAGGCCTGCAGGCCACCAGTGCCATTGCTGCTGTTCAACCTCAGCCAAACTGGTTTTAGTCCCAAGTCATCGTAGTTACTCATGATGAAAGTTTGTGGAAATGCAGTTTTGCAGCTAAAATTAGTTTGTAATCAATTTTATGCAGTGTTAATCACTCATGTTAATAAGCCCCTCCAGTCATGTTTAAATCAAGCTGTAAGACCTGAACCAGCACAACAAAAGGCTCCATAAAATCAGTCTAAGTTATCCCCCCATAGTGACTAATTATGTTAATTAATTCAAAGCCTGATTAAACAAAATTATGCTGAAACAGAATAATCTCCATGAGTCTTCAGAAATGCTTCTTTTATAAATATGGAATGAGTCATTTACTGACGTGGAAATTTGGGGTTTGTACATGTGTTTTGTTTTGGTTTTTAATTTAATCTAAAATGTGCCTATTTCATTTCTGATTTTATAACAAAGCCCTGTGGCCTCAGGGCTTGCCTGTCACCTGTTGTGGTGATGGCTGGTTTGGTCCTGAAAAAGCACTTGGCTGCCCCAGCTTTCCCTCACAGGAGTGACTGAGCAGAAATTTCTGAAAACAGGGAGCACCAGAGATGACTCTAAGCAAAACCTCAAGCCTGAAATTCCCTTCTATTTCGGAAACATTGGCTAAGGCATCTTGACCATTGAGGCTTGGTCATCCAAGCTTAAAAATAAACACCCTTGTCTACCAGGAATCTACCCAGCCATTTTTAACTCACTGCAGTGAAAATGAAACAACCTGATGTTTGGATGTTGCCAAGGAGCTCTGTGAGGCTCTCCCAGCCCAGGCCAGTGCAGTTTGCCATGGCACCACTGGCACCATTCCTGTTGCAGTGTGATTTGCCACTCTGTGATCCAGCCTGTGGGGAAGCCCTGCTCTGTTAATTGCTGTACTCAACTGTTATTATAAAATAATAAAATTCTCTGCTGGGCAGGCTCTGTGCCCCACCTTGCCCACATCCCAGGAACCCGTGTCAGCCCCAGCAACGCTGCCATCCATGCTGGGCTCCAGTTGCCCACAGCTCTCCTCTCCCAGTCACAGACCCTGGGAGGTGCCCCATGCCCATGGCTGGGGCTGCCCTGGTGTGTCCAGCTGGCCGGCTCCTGTCCATGCCATATGTGCCAAGCTCTCTCCTAAGGGACACCCACAGGGAGCTCCCCTGGCTTCACAGCATCCTGAGAGCCCTGGGAGGAAAACACCCCTCATTTGAGCAACTCCTGGCTGCACAGGTGTGCCACTGACAGCCTTATTTCAGTGGCTGAGGAGGTTTTATTCCTTTCAACAAGGGTGATGAGTTTGTTCCAGCCCATGGGTAATTGGGCTTTAGCAGGGGGGTGACCAAAATTGACAGACTGGTGCTTGGAGCTAGAATTAACTATTTCAGAAAGTCAAGGTTCAGCTGAGAGAAATGAAAGTACTGAGGAGAAAAATGAAAATACTAAGATGCAGTGTTCAACATCAAATGATTAAAAACCAGTGAGCAATATTGTAACTAAATAGCAGAAATAATTGAGTGTTAGTAATCAATCTGATTATGATTTATATCCTCTGAAGTCCTCTGAACAGAATATTATTCTTTTTACTCATAAGTCTCTGTGTCTGAACATTTTAAACTCCAGAAGATGTGAAAAGACCTCAAATGCTGGATCAGAGGTGAGGTGAAAGCCATGTAGAAATATTCTCTTCTCTCTGATTTACAACAAGTGGAAAAACCAAGAGAGAGACTTCGAGAAATAGTAACTGAGAGGCATGAAATTCAGGAAGCTGCTTATGGTAGTGAAAGATATCAGGAAAAAAAGATCACTAAAACCAAAACAGTTTGGTCCTAGGGAGAGAAGACAACCTCTGGTGATGGGATATGTTATTAGGTAGGATGAGGAAATCATCAGTGATGGGAAGAGATGGATGTGTTGTTGAATAAATATTTCTGTTTTGCAGTTGGAAATAAATAATTTATATCCTTGTTTTAAATGAGAAAGTAGTTTCCATTAGTAAGCAGAGTGACTGCTGAAATACTTTTAAGACATTAAAAAAAAAAATTGTATTCATACCTTCAGGGAAGGTACAGGCCAAGACTATAAAGGACCTAGCTGCAGGGGTCACAGGGCCCATTGGTATCAATGCTGAGCAATTTCCAGTACCTTTACAAAGGCTACCTTTATCCAGCAGCCCCAAAAAGAGGAATGGATGAGTTGTGTTTCTCGGTGCTGCTTAGCCTGACATTTGGCTGGAGAGAAAGAATGGAAAATCTGATATGTGATTCAGGTGATAGGAACAGAGGAAGCAGGGGAGTATAATTCATACCTCTCAACATGTGTGAAACCCAAACAGAAAAGTGTATACTTTTAGTGTCCATGCTTTAAAATTAATGTTTTAAAAATTGGGGTGTGCAGAAAGCAGCTAGAAAATGTTTCATAGGCTGGAGGAAATGCCTTGCAGGAAGAAACTCAGAGGTTAGCTTGTCAGAAAAGAGATGGAATGGTGGCTGAATTAAAATTTATAAGTAAATTCACAGGGCTAAAATGGCAGACCCTAAAGGCTTACTTATCCTGGCAGTTCAAGACAAAATGAGAAGCAATGGCTGGGAATCAAAGCCAGAGCAATGCATCTGACAGAAGGCTCAGGTTTTTAAAGGGACTGATGAATGTGATGGATTCTCCACGTTTTGATGGCTCCAGATCAAGGCTGAACTGTCTTTTAAATATGCAAGCTCTTGGGTTCAGTGCAGGGAAAAGTGGTTAAAATGAAATGACCTGTGATACATATGCAAGGTGCCAGACTGAATGGTCTGTGTGACAGTCCCTTCTGGCCTTAACTTGTAGGCCATGCAAACCTGAGAGAAAAATCTGGTCTTGTATAGGTTTTATAGATAAACATATTAATATTTTTCTTTTTTATTTCCTATGCAAATAAAGGCAGCAGGGGTGTGCAGTGCTCCTGGCCAGCTGGGTGAGCTCTGGAGGCTCGATGTGACCCACCACACACACAGCCCATGCCCAGGGAGTCCTGTGCTCTTACAGGCACAGGAGGCCTGACTCTGCATATTAACTGCCCTAAACTGTCTTCAGGGAGTAATTCATGGATAAAACATTGAATCCACCCCATAATCCCTGTGGGTCTCCTGGGAAGGAAGGGCAGCTAGGGACAGGTTTCAGTTTGATTAAGCTGTCATAGCAGAGCCTTTTGCCCCCAAGTAACTCCTTGTTCATTGCGACCTCTTGTCTGGATAAGAAATGGTTTAAAGACACCCCACAAGTTGCACTGCAGCATAAGAATCTGCCCCAATATCAAATCCAAAGCATCTCAAGCACCTTGATGCCTGTGAACATCCATCAGACATTTCTTTTGACAGTAGAAAAAGGAGAAGAAGAAGGAACAATGACTCCCATGCATGCATCCAGTACCAGGCAGGGGGAGAGCAGATGATGGTGAGGGGCAGTGCAGACCCAGAGGGCCACATCCTGACACAGGCATTTTGTGGTCTGGAGGAAGCTGCAGAAGGCACAGTATGTCACCACAGCCCCCTGGATATCACAGTCACTCAGGCATGCAGGTAGAGTAATGCTCAGTGTCCTGTTGTTACACACATAGTGTATTGTCAAGGTTTGTCTGCTCCCACACGAGAGACTAAAAAGAAATGCTTTAGCAGCCTTTTGAGACATTCTGCACTGTCAAAAAAGTAAAAAGTTTCCCTGCAAACTTGTATGTTGTTGTTGCACAGCTCTGTGAAATACATTGCATGGTAAAAAGCCTGAGAGGGAAGATTATGCAAAATGAATAAGTGAGCAGAGGTGACAAATTCCTCCAATTGACAGTTGGTAAAAGAGGTTAATTGCAAAAGGATTTTATGTGTGTTAAGCAAAGTGCTCCATCCTTTGCAGTTTGCTGTTGCTACTGCAGTTAAAGTACTGCAGTTTTTTCCAATGTAATCCCATGCTCTGTTTTTTGCTCCCATGTGAAACATTTTCCTCAGCCTGAATTCTTTGCCTTTTTGAATCTCTTTATTATCACTTTACAAACCACATTCAGAGGTTCTTCTGGGTACAGTGTTACAAATATTGTTTATTACCATTGTACTGTGCTAGAAAATATATATCATTCTACTGTACGAAAATATATTGAACTATTAGAGATATTCTTATAGAATTCTAGGAATATTCACTTTCTCAACCATATTCCAACTACAATCTTGCTAGAGGCAAAATGCAGATTTTATGGAGAGAAGTAATCTTCTCACAGCCTTTTTTGCTTAATCATCCCCCAGTTCTACTCTGTTTTGCACCTCTTGCAGCCATTTACACCTGACTGAAGAGAAAGTGAAGTAAGTGTAAAATACCACCCACTTTGCATGGGTGGAAATTACTGCATATAATGGGGAAGGCAGTGAAGGAATCAGGGACAAGGAGGGAGGTATCAGCCGTGTATAGTTAACCTAAAGACCCTCACACCAAGATGTGCAGATGTGAAAGTGCTGGCAGAGGCTTCTGGAGAAACAGTTGTTGAGACTGCGGGACTCAATCTGTGCTCATGCAATTATGACCTGTCCCATTTCACCTCTGCGGTACTAATTCTTTACTGGTTTACTGAATTCTCAGCCTGCAATGGACAACTATGATTTTATTATAATTTCACAATCATATTTTTTTCCCAGCAGTTTTGATTCTGAGCATGAAAATTATGTTTGAGGTACACTTTCAAGTTCTGCATCCTGGAAAGTTCCTTAGCCTTGATCCAAAGATGTGAACTGACCTACTTGCTTGCTGGTAACATAATCAATGATTCTTGTTCTTCAGCACAAATTCTTCTTTTTCTTCACATTGTGGTGTTTGCAGTTTTCCAGATTCTGGCAATCAGATTTTGTTAGGCTTTTGTTGGCTTCACGTAAGAATTATCCCCACTTCAGTCTGAGGTGTTATTGTAGCCTAAACCTACTGTAATTCTGTAGTAAATAATGCCCGTGGAGCAAGAAAGGATGTGTCTATCACACTAATATTTTTTTCTTCTGTCAGTCATATGCCATGTTAATGTTCCCTTCACATGCTGTTTATATGTGGCCACTTTTTTACAACATACCACCACTAATGCTAGAGGGAAGAATAAGAGAGTGCACCCATTATATAACTTGTTTAATTCCTCACTGAAGAGCTTGACATAATTTGGAATGACTGCAGGTCTGTTGTTGTAATTAGAATTTGTTCTCTAGCCCTAGGCTTTTCCCCTTTAGGGGGGTTGATTGGAGTCCTGGGAGGCCTCACTTCTCAGCATGCTATTTCCTGAAGCCTCTTTCATCCCTGCTGCTAAGTGTGCACTGAGTGACTTGGAGGGTAAAGCACAAAGCTTTGCAGGCTCACAAATAAGTGATTTGTGCCAAGGACCAAACCAAGCTTTCTATAGGCAATGGAGCTGCCAGCATTTTCTGCCACGAAGTGTCATATCATCTTCTGATGTACATTGTGGCAAACCTCTGGGCAAATACGATGGGAACAAGAGAGGCAGCCGAGGAAAACAGAAGATATTACAAGGAAGACACAGCTTTCAGATGTCTGCAGGGAGAGCTTTCTGTCTATGCAGAGATTTTCTCAGACTCTTTTTTTTTAGGGTTCACTGGAGCAAATCCATTGGGTCAGAATGCTGCCAGAATTACCATCAGCCTGTCATGGTCAGCTGCACCTGGACTGGGGGAGAGGAGAGGGGGGAGAAGGCTGGAGTGTGGGCCTGATACCATCTCTTGGGCACATTACAAGTGCAAGTCACCCAGTTAGTCACCTCTTAGAGGAACAGGGCTTTTTGCACTACACTTGAACTTGAGAAACCATCTTTTAATAGAGTTTTGTTTTGGGCTGGGAGACACTGAGGCGAATTCTCAGCTGCTGCAAATTAGCACCGCTGCATGGTCTTCTGTTACACCAGCTGTGGGCTAGGCCCTTGTCAGAGTTTATTTACAGCAATGGGCATGCTCTTTGAGAGCAGTTACATTGCTGGGATAGGCAGCAGAGTGACAAAAGATGTGCCAGTGTCCTATGGCCTCTCTTCCCTGCTGGAGTACACACAGGTGGTGCAGGTGTCCATATCTGAATCACCAGGTGCCTCTGCATGCCGTGGTCAGAATCACACAGCTGCAAACCCCTTTGTCCCAGGGACATCAGGGAGTCCAAATGTTGTCACATGTGCATGCAGCAAGCCCCCCACAGTGTGGCATGCATGCCCAGGTGCTTGCAACACAGGCTTATGCACGTCCAGATTCCTATGCCCACTCAACCTGGATCTAGAAAGCCTTTCAGCTCCATAGGTTCCTCTGAAATTAGAGAGGAGAAGCAATTGCAATGGGCCCTCCAGGATGCCTCAATCCAACCCAAAACTACTTCAGGCTTTTCAAAATATTCTGTGGCTGAATACCTCAGCCTTTCTCTGCGTGTCTCCTTTCCCTCTTTCACAAACACAGGCAGAACTTTTTGGCAACTATAAAAATCCCTCCACCCAGCCCCAGGAAATCTAGAGTCTGTGGGCCTGGAATGTGCCTTATTGATCTGTCAAGGCATTATATCTGACCACTAGATTCACATGTACTCTGCTGAGATTAGCTAAATCGCTCTGTTAATAGGTAATTTCAGACCCAAGTGTCCAAAGATAACAGGAAAAGTTCAGAAAACTGAGTTTAGCTAACTGATCTGTGACTGCTGAGAGCTTGTAAAGCTTTTAAAATGGGCTGTGAGTGAAAGCAATTGGTGAGGAGCTGAGGCAGCCCAGGTCTCTCAGGATACAATCCTTACACCTCTTTACAGTTGATGATGTGTCACTCACTGCAGTAACCTGGTATTATTTGCTTGGCTTTTTTTCTTTGACCGAAGGCAGGGGGTAAGTCCATCACCAACTGTCCCGTACTTCCATGTGAAATTGCTGGATAAAGATGCATGAGGGGCTGCAGGGCTGAGCAAAATAACTTCACTTCCTGTGGTGAAGCCTGTAGGCTGAATTTCAGGGAATGACTGACATTTCCAGCAGCTCTCTGAGATCTCCGGGGATCCCTGGAAGCAGAAGCCTGCAGAGCCATATGCCTCTCCAGGAAGTGGCCCAGGTCATGGTCTGTTAAAGAGAGAACCATTGTCCATTGTGATTACCTACACTCTCAGCTGCACTTTGGAAACTGGCAGGAGAGAAAATGTCAAGCATGAGTGCTGATGGGGAAACAGATGCCTCTCTCCATTTAAATATAAGTTCATGGTCCCTCTGGGAGAACAACACATGAATCTCTCAGCAACACTAGCATCCAGAGATGGACCTTGGACTAGGACCTGAGCAGGACCTCCTGAGGATGGAGAAGAGCAGCAGAAAACCCAGCCAGCCTCAGGGTTAGGCACTCCATGAGCTCCCCCAGGCCAGGATGACTGACTGTATGGTGCTGGCAAGCTGTGCCTGTGCAACAGTGGAAAGGTGTGCCCACAGCTGTGCATGAGCTACCTGGGAGTCACAGCACGGCAGAGTTTAGAGATAGCCAAGCATCAATGAGCTCCTGCATGGGTTTTGCAGCTGGCTTGGAGCCTTGTTGCCAGGTATGGCAGTGCCTGAGCTACCTAATTTCACTCTGATGACATTTGGGTTTTGCCTTTTTTTTCTATGTTCTCTGTATTCTTCACACATATACTTGTAACTCTGTCACCTATTGTATTAGTAGCTAGTTTCCCCAGTACTTTTCCATGGCCTTTCCTTAAGCAGAAAAACAAAATACATTTCAGGGTTCCATGCCCTGGGAAGTCCAAGGCCCTGTACTATCTTTGTTCTTCCTGGGAACCAAGGCTGAAAGCAACTCTTGGAGATACATTCTCATGGACAAAGCGGGGGGATCCAGAGAAGGGCCTTGACCTGGTGGGGAATTGCATCACCCCTTGTCTTCCTAATCAGTGCCTTTTATCAATTATGCTAATTTCCTAAAATCTATAAAAATGAGCTCACCCCTGGGGGTAGTGGGCTTTTGAGGACATCTTTCCATAACTGACTCTGAAGGCCTTCAAATAAAGATCTCATTTCATATTACCTCCTTACAAAAATTATCTTGAGTTTCATTTCCAGGTTGGGAAAAAGGCAACAACCCCAGCTGAGGATGCGTGTACAAAATACAGTGATGCCTTTTGGACACACCCCACTACATGGGCCGGGTGCTGCAGTGCCCATGCTGCAAATCTCTCCTCTGGGGTGAAATAGGAGGCAAATGCCCTTGATTACATCATAGATTCATAGGTCCAAAGAATTTGTCAAGCCTAAACTGAAGTCCAGGGTTGTATAGCTCCATCTGCCCTTTTATTCTCCAGGGAATCTGTTTGCCTCTAACTCACTGACTCTGAAAAGCTTCCAAAACATATTTCTTGGCACTGCTTGGATCTTCCCACCAGAAGGTCATTATCTTTTCATAAGAATAAAGGGAGGCACAAAACTCCCTAATTCCTTGGCAAATAAACAGGCCCCCGTCAGACATGAACTCTTTCTAAGACCAGAAAGAAAGGCAAAGAGAAAGTTGTTAAAGATTTTTTTTTCATCAACTTACAGGACTATTTGTCCCCCAGGTCTCCTTTCCTCATCAGCAGAAGCTCAGAATAGAGGCTAAAGCAAAGGAGAAGTTTGTCTAAGTGGGAGGATGGTCTTTACATTGTCCTGTCTTGTGCATCTTGTTCATGCTCCTGGGGTCAGGCTGACCTCTGCAATTGCCTCTTTAGGTCAAATGGGGAGGTACCACTGGACACTGGGTTTTCCCCTTTACTCTTTGTAATGTGAGGCCTGGCCAATTTCTAAAGCTCATCTGGGAGTTTTACAGCAGGCTTTACTGAGGACACTGGGGCTGCCTGTGATTGCTACTGCTCTCTTCCTGTGGCACACAAAAGCTGTGGCTTTTGTTCTCTGTTGTTGGTCTCAAGCTTGTTACAGAGCCCTGGGGAGCATTTTGTGGCCACAGGCTGTGGGGTGGATGCTCTGGAAACCTGTCAGAACTAACCAGCTTCCTGTGGTTGTGGTAGAGTGAGCTTGTCCTGGGACCTTTCTAATTCCAGCTTTGCTGTCTGGTGTGGTTCCTGCTATAATGCAGACCACAGCATTTCAGCCAGTAATTCCCAGCAAAAGGAATTACTCTTTGCTCTAGCAGCAATCCTGGCGAGCCCTGGCACAAGGATTCAAGTGAGTGCTCTCTTGCACCATGTATTTTTGCTTCTTCCCTTATTCATTAAGAAGATGAGAAGCACTGGGTGATGGAGATCAGCCTTTCTCCCACTGCCTAGAGGAAAGCAAGGTAGAAGCAAAGCCCTCTTGGGCAAGGGGAGAGGGCTGCCCTGTGCCAAAGGATTGGTGGGGCTGTTCAGTACAGCTGGTCCCAAATGTTGTAGGTGGGATCCTGGACAGGATATTTATGCCATCATTGCATGCAAGTCTTCTAGGAACTTGGGCCAGGTGCTGACACCCAGTTTTCCTCCCTGCTGGGAGCTCTGTAGAATTCCTCATCTGCATGAGGCACAGGAGCCTGTTGTAGGTGTGGCATATTTTGCACCCACCAGTTCATCTGTGCTTCCTCCTTTCTAGCCTTCCCCAGGAACAGAGGACTTAGAAAGAGAGACGTGAATCCCTGCCAAGCAGAGATCCAGCAAGTGCTATTTAATGCCTCACTATACCCGCCCTAGCCTTCCTTCCTCCTCTGCTCTTCAGTTCCTGCTCGCTGTGAAGGCGTGGAGGTTATGCAGGCTGCCATCCCACACAGTTCATCCCTGCAATCCTCTCTGATGTACTGACAGGATCTGACATCCTCCTGCTGAGGGCTTGCCCCTGTGGGCAGCAGAAGTGTAAAGGAGCAGCATCTGGTGGGGTTCAGACAGGAACTGGCAACATCAAAATGCAAGGGAATTCAGAGTTAGGCATCTGCAGCTCTGATTTTAACTCTCCCTAGAAGGTGTTGCTACATGAGCTGGAACCTGCTGACTGAATGAGAGGATAGGAACATTTGCCCACTGTTGTGTGAACAGAAAATAGGTAAGAATTGAGAGAAATAATAGACAAGGAAAAGCTGAATACTTTTTATATACTTTTTTTTTTTCACATTTGACCCTTCAGCTGTCTTTGTGTCACTCCGATTGTCTTGTGTGATTGTTAGGTGTGTTTTTATGAGAAAAGTTTGCATCATTGTTTGCATCATTGTCTGAAATAGCCTAAATAAACGCTGCTAAAAGCTTGCCATTGTCCAGTTAAACAATAAAAAAGCCCAGATGGTTGAAAAACGATCTGTACTTACATAGACTTAAAGATGAGGCCTTATTCTGCAGAATCAAGTTCTGTTCCCAATAAACCCAAGAGTTTTTAGGAGTCAGTGTGTTACTCCACATATCTGCTTTTTTTGAGAACAGATTATTTCACTGTCGGTCCTTTCAGGAAAGGTGCTGGAGGAAGGTGATCTGTTCTCCACTTTCTCATAGTGGTTTCTGTCATCTCCATCAGAGATAGCAGTGCTACTGACACAGGCTGACAACCAAGGTATCTACACAGCTTTGGTCAGGCAAGATTTGTGGAGACCAATGGCTCTTGGAACTTGCTAGACCAGGTAGTGAAGAGGTGTCAGAAAAGACACTTTGGCGATGGCTCCCTGCCAGCACTGCATTGCTTTTGCAGGCATGTGGGTGCTCCAGGGACCTCACACCCTCACACCTGTGTCAGCAGAAAGGACACACAGCCACATGGCCAACCTGTTGCCTCTGGTTCCACGTGGGCTCCATCTCCATGTGTGTGGCCTCTGGTAATCAGGAAATCTTGTTCCTTGTTGCTTTTGTAGGCATGTGCATTGCCTCTCATGGCACCACAGCCTGGCAAAAGCCCTCCAGAAAATGGAGGTGAATGGAGACATGAACCCCTTGTGCTGCCAAAATCACATCCTAGTGTCGCAATGTAGTTTTGCTGATTTCTTTTCTGGAGTGGTTGCAGATGCTGAAAAACAATGAGATGCTCTCTTTGGGGAGCTGCCTACAGGATTCCCACAAAGGAAGTGGAGCGGGAGGCAGAATGGCAGTCAATAAACCTGCACACAGAGCACCTAGACATAAACACTCGATGTGTCCTCTGGTTAATTCAATAGAAACACTCCTGTATGGGCTCACATGTGACCCACACCAAATCCAGGAGAGCAGGGAATGCACAGCTCTGGAATCAGAACTTGTGGATGCCCCACTTTGGGAGACTGTGTAATAGCAGCAGCCTGGGGACCCAGACAGTTCTGAGCAATTGCTGTGTGCTGGCTGTGCTCCCAGTAAAAGGATTAGCTACAACAAAATGACACTAGACTTATTAATTAAATTAAGATCCTTTCATAGTTTTGGGGCAGGGTTTTCCAAAGTGCTCAGCCTTGCCCTAACTGTGCTCCCACCAAGGGTAGCCAGGAGCTGTACTGGCATTTTCAAGCAGAGCAAAAGCCTTCAGAGAACTTACCTTCATCCTGAAAGCCTTTAGCAGATATCATGTGAAAATGCAGTGGATTTTGGATTCCAATGCAACTCATGGAATATCTGCAGCTGCACAGGCTCTATCTGCTTCCCTACATGAAGCAAAGTCAGTTTTGGGGCACACCTGGACAGGAGAAACCTAGGAAACAGCAGAGGACTTGGGGTGCCCCAGAGATAGCTGGTGCTCCATGAATGGGAGATAAGAGAGATGCTCCAGTTTTATGATATGCTGCATACAAAATGTTCTAAGGGTTTGTATGACATTAAAGATCTTTTCATGCCTGCATCCTGTCCCTATTCCAGTTTGCTTAATCCTGTCCTGCCTTTTTGAAATGTCACCTGCCATCTCAGTCAATGCACAGGCCCTCCTCACTTCCTATCCCAAATTGTTCCAGAGCCTTGCTATCCCCTGGTAAAGTGACACTGCAGTTTGTACTAAAGATGTGGAGTACCTTCCTTCCCTGTCATTTCTTCCATGAGCAAAAGGTCAAAGCTATCACTTCTGTGACTGGGTAGGAGGGATAGTTGTGAGTTGAGTCATCCCACAGGCACAGGGTGTCCTATAGATCCACTATTGTCTCGGAAGAGCGGTGAAATCCAGGCCAGTAACCTCACCCCATGCAGCTTTTCCAGTGCTGCTGATATTTAAGACAAATGATCATTATTTCAGAAAAGAGGAGGTGATACCTACCCCCTCTGTTTATCAGGAAAGCTTGCATTAAAAAGCCAGAGGCAACTGGGAATTTTTTACTGAACTGGGAGCAGCTTTTTCAAAATTACAGCTGAATTTTTCTCTGCCCTGCCTGCCATGTCATGGCACCCCATTGTATTAATTGGTTTCCAGGGTCGAATCTGGCCTGGCAGCCTTCACACAAAGGCTATGGAGAAAACTGAGCTGCCCCCTTTTTTAAGACTCTCACAATACAGGATCTTGATGAAGTTAACAGCTGGCAAATGCAGAACGTGGAAAAGGAAATACTACTTCAGGCAGCACGGTCATTGTAACCCTTGGAATTCAGGGCTGCGGGAGGCTCTTGCACAGAAATGTTTTTTCAAGGACAGCAGCCCAACAAATGTGACAATCAGTAACAAAAGCTCAGAGAGGAAAGCAAGACCCAGCAGGGAACAGGGAGGAATTGCCTTTCAAGCATGGCACTGAGTGACCAGACAGGTAATTTGGGAGGTTGTCTTTCTATAAGTATTCAGCAAATCTCTGAGAATGGGAGGCACTGCAAAATTGTCATTTTATAGTTTTGTACAAGGCATCTGGTCAAAATCTGGAGAGCTTTAGTTTCCAGAGCCAAAAAGAGAACATAGGCCAATTTCTGATCCTTTTAATGTTCTGATAGAGATTTCCATCACACATGCAACGAATCCTACTGGCTCAAACCCCCTGACAGTGAATGTCCTCATATTTTAGGTTTTATCAGCTGAATATGCAACTAAATATCTAAATAGTAAAACAAATCTTATGTGGTTACATTTCTTTTCATGCATTTGTCTCTCAGGCTTGTCCCTTCCCACAAGAAACTTCGAGCCCACTGACTAAAGTGTCCAAAGTTTAGACAGGGTAGAGATCAATTACATTCCTATCATTTTAAGGGAAAATGTTTGTTTAATAGAAGGTGTTTGTTCAGAAGGCAGTGAGTGTCCTATGGCATACTTAGAATCAGTGCCTTTGGTGAAGAAAAACCTGCGGTGTGATTTCGATATTATCTGTGCAGTTCTGGCCGCTGGCTGGGTGTGGTCAGGGTCCACCTGGCCCACATGCAGTGTGGGATTGAGCCGGGCTCTGTTGCCCTAGGGCCTCTCAGTTCTTAGTGTACATGCAAGCTGCTGCACAGGGGCTTGAGCTCAGTGCTTGAGTGTGGAGGGGGAATTGAAGCATTTTGGATGTGGGAGAGATCAAAGAGGGGTTGAGGAGGGGTTGCTGCAGTGAAAAAGCATGGCCACAAGGCATTAACCTGTGGGAAACTGGATTATTTCGCTGCTCAGAGTGACTTGCTTTGTTTTCTGGATAACACAACTCTCAAAAATGTTTCCTGTGCAGGGTGGTTTGTTTCCTAACATGTATATAACTTTTGATACCGAAGAGGAATTTGTGTGAGTGCCATAATCTTTGCTCTTTGCAGTATTATATTTAATCACAACGGCCTGATATAGATGGCAGATGTGAGGAATTAATGGGACACCATTTCAGCTCACTGGTAATTTCAGTTGCTGTTACTTCACCTGTTCAAGTGCCCTTTTGTTGTACAGTTTAATTCTGATTTTAAAGATGCTTCCCATCTATAATACATCGATTTCAGTAAAATTATCCCTGTGTTACACCAGGGACTCAGGCTCAGTATTTAGGCCATTCACTTTAAACTCATCTCAATAGAAACCGTGTAAAAATTCCACTGAGTGTGTGGATTCTTGCCTTGGGTCAGTGGTTGTTGGCTACACACAAAGTAGGCAGGGGGCCTCAACTTTCTGAGTAGGGAGCATTTTGTGTTCACCATAGGTAGATGCCAATAACAGGTCATGGCAGGCAGAAGTCAGAATCAGATCTGATGCCTTTACTAAATGCATGATTGCTATTTTACAGGAAGCATCACACAACACTATACCAAGAAAAAGAAGCATGCATTGAGCATCCAGAACCTTAGATGACTTATTTTTTGGAACTCAGTCACCGAGTTATATGCTGCTGTCTTGGGTAAGGGCACAGTGGTATTCCTAGAAGTGCTTTGGGATCATTAGTCCCGCTGGGATATGCGCATAACTGAGTTAAGTGCACAACCAGCTTGGAGCTCTTGGTAGGCAGGTATCAGTGCTAAGATGCGCGATGGATGGGAAGAATGATGCGCAGAACTCCATGATATCAGAAGGCTAATTAATTACTTTATTATACTATATTATATTATAACTATATTACACTACATTACATTAACAAGAACTATCACACTAACTCCAAAACCAATGGTTCTCTGCTTGAGAGTCCCGACACACACACGTGGATCCGATTGGTCAATTAATCCAAAACACCATCACCAGAATCCAATCAAGCAATCACCTTGGGTAAACAATCTCCAGAACACATTCCACATGGGCACAAACACAGGAGCAGCAAATGAGATAAGAATTGTTTTGATCATTCTTTTCTCTGCTTCTCTCACAGCTTCTCTCAGGAGAATCCTGAGAAAGCTAAATCTCTCTCTCTTCAGAGGGCATGTGAATACCACAGGCAGGTACTTGAGAAGTCATGGCTCACTAGGACTCTGCTGTTTCTTGGAAACTGCAAAGAGATGGAACATGCAAGCTTAAAGACAGGGTATTTCAGTTGCTCTCACTGCAAAATCTACATATGAATATTTATTTCTTGCCTGAAAAGGGGAATGGAGCTGGGTTTTGGATGTGCCACTGTCACATAACACAGTGGGACTTAGAGAAAGGTTAGTTAGTCCATGTGCACAGCAGGGTCCTGTGAGCAGTGTGCCCCATTTTGTTATATCTTGCTTTTCTGCAGGATTGTTTTGGTCCAAGCACAGGTCTGCACTGGCATAGCCATACCTCCTGCTTGGGGACGTGGTGTCACCTTCCTGAGAGCATTTGAGGGAGGGAGGGGAGGATAAAGGCAGCCCTTTGAGCCCCTAAGGTATTGCTGTTGGCTGCGGATCATGCCACTTGTCTAAGAGACAACAAAAGTAATGCATACAGCACTTAACTGCCTTAAACACAGCTCATATTGAGTGCTCTGCTGATCATCCCAGCAGCACGAGATTTGCCAGGTAGCCTGCAATTGTATAAAATTTAGTTTTTTGTAGAAACCAGAGAAAAATGCGTAATTACTCACAGAATGTGGTCATAATTGCCTTCACTAACAAGTAAGGGCAGAAACAGTCGCCTTTAGCTCTACTTTAAAAGGACAAAGCAAAGAGCACTTGGCTGGAGGAATTTCCCATAAAGAAGAGGTGTTTGGCATTTGACAGGGTAATTGAATGTTTAGAGGAACAGGCTGACATGAAAATACACTTTCTTTTGTGTGGCTCAGGAAGACCAATCTTTGTCAACAGCCTAAGACACAGGATGCAGGACTGTCAGGAGCTGGGCAAATAATGTGGTGTACGCCAAGTTCTCATTTGGATTTTGGGTGCCACAGCTTTCCAAGAGACTGTGATGTCTACCTAGAGTTGCCTGACAAAATGTCCAGGGGACAGGACGCATGGCTTTTTAAGTCTTTTTAATTCCTGAAGTCACTTTGCACGATGTTCCCTCCCAGCCTGCCTCCATTATGTCCTATCCAATAGTCTGGTCTGAGTGGCTTAGTGCTGCTGAGCAATGGGATGTTCTGTGTCCTTTCCTTCACATGATCTCTAAAGGGCCTTGCAATTCATTGTGCAGCCACCCTGGCTGTTAGTAGAGCACAGGGTGAAAGAAGCACGTGGGACAGGAGAAGGGGACTTCTGCTATCAAGACAGACATGGAGCTGTCAGAGGAGACCTCCCTCAGGCCACTAAGGGAGTGGTGGAGCTGGCCTCTTCAGGACATGTCTGTCCCCTTCAGGCAAAAAAAAAGTTTTGAAATGGGGGGCTTTTAAATCATGGTCTTGCCCCAATCCCTGCTCCCCTTCTCTCTCAGTGCCCTGCAGCATTCACATTCTCTGAAAAATCCCTTTGCCCAGGATTTTTCTCCTGGGAAGCTGAGAAGCCTCAGAGAAAAAGGAAAACAATTATTATTATTTCATTTGCTTCTCCTGTGTTGTGCTCACATGTGGAATGTATTTGGAGATTGTTTACTCACAGGTGATTGTTTCATTGGATTCTGGTGTGTTTTGACTCAATGGCCAATTGAGGCCAAGCTGTGTCGGGACTCTGGAAAGAGTCACCAGTTTTCATTATTATCTTTTTAGCCCTCTGTAGGTATCCTTTCTGTATTCTTCAGTCTAGTATTCTTTACTATATTATAGTATCATAAAATAATAAATTAGCCTTCTGAGAACATGGAGTCAGATTCATCATTCCTTCTTGCCGTGAGGGTCCCTGCAAATACCATAGTGTCCCTTCGTCTCATATCCTATGGACTGAGGATACAGCTTTTAGATAAAACACCCCAAATTTGTCTCTTTGCAGAAGGTCTTTCAGATGTTCCCTCTCCTCACAGCTCAGCCAGTTCAGAGTACTTACATAAAGGGTCTGCTAGCTGTGGAGTGAGGTTATTTCTTCCCATCTTTGTTTTGCTTTGAATTTTGCATGGACCGGGACTGTATTGTCAACCCATTAATTGTCACAAAGTTAATGGCTTGGATCTACAGGCCACAGGCTTAAATTTCTGGGAATGAGATTTACTGCAGACTATCACATGAGGATACTGTGACAATCTAGTTGAGGTTTAAGAAGAGCAATCCTATTAGCTTGAATTGCCGATAGGGATCAAAGCTCTCTTTCCTCTTACACAAATGCCTTGGAAGCAAACTGATCACTGTCCAGGTCTATCAGACCATGAAACTAGATTAGCAAACTGGGGCCTCTGTGACCAAATGACAGAGCAGCTGAAGCTGCTGTGCATAGAGGAAGAGAGAGAATTGGGGAGATTATGCAAATACGTGGCAAATAACGCAATTTATAGGATATAATTAAATAAAAGCGAAGGTACAACAGCACTACCAGCTGAGTACAAACTCGCTTCCACTGTAGCAAAGGACACATTCAATGTCATGGCCAAGAGAACCACCTCAGGGATGAACAGCAAACAAAAATTTATCTTCATAACTATAAGCTTGTTTAAAGTGCCTGGACACCTTTTTGTGGTGCACAAGGAGAAGAATGTAGACCCTTTTCTCCAGGTATGTGCCATACACACTTTGAAGCAGCTGGCCTTTTTATTAGAGTTAAGGAAATAAACTGAGCTGGAGAGCAGAGAAAGAATGGTGATTGATGGTGATATGGTTGGTACTAGCCACATCACTAATACGACTTTAGTGGTCTGAGGCATTGTTAGGTTTATGGGAACAGGGCTTTCTGGTGCTGTGCAAGCAAAAAAACCCCATGGGTTCTGTGCCAACAAATATTCTTGTCTAGTCCCACACCCCTTGAAGGATGTTCAGGCTGATAGCTGGCTGTGGCTTATGTAGAAAAAATGACAACTTGCATCCTCTTGGAGTGGGACAGGTATCTGGCATTCAGTTCTCCTGCCCCTGACTTAAAACTGATTTACAAAAAATCCTAATACAGAATTTAGTCCTATGGCAAGTTATGTGTATCATTAGGAGCCAAAGCCCTGTGTCTCCTCTCGGGGGAAAAGTCTGGGGCAAATTGTCCTGTGGGCCCCTTTACCTCCTGAGATTGCAGCAGGTCATAAGTTTGGCAAAGACCTAACAGGCTTCAGTAGTCAGCTAGCGCCACTTTGTCCCTCTGTGGATCAGACTAGGTCTGGAAGTGGGGATTAGCTAATAAAGTAATGCCATTTTTGGCTAAGTGTCCATGTTGACAGGTAGTGTTTGGGTATCTATGTATAATTAGCCAAATGATGTGCATTTAGTTTGTTGGGTAGATGCTCTGAGGTTAAAACCAACCCTGAACAGCTTGTATTGATAAGTAGGATAGTCCTGGTAAGTACCAGCAGAGTATTCTCAAGATTCAGCAAGGCTGAAGTTTGCCCTGTGCTGCTCATTATTCCTCCTTGCAAACTTACCATAGACTACTGATTTTGATAAAAACTTTAACTCTTCTTATTCTTTCAAATGCACTGTCATTGCATTGAAACATACAGAATATGCTTTAAAATGGCTGAAAAGTCTTCAACAGTTTTGGGCCCTTGAATCAGCCGAGCAGTATGACTGACAGATCACAGGCATTTCTCCTTGGCAAGACGTTTTGCTTGATAATTCACCAGGGCTGGAATTTCCTTCTCGCACAGGTCTGCCCACAGCCCAGCCTTGCAGCCCAGCATGTGCTGTTAGCAAAGGGAACTTTGCTCCTCATTTTGCTTCTGCCCTTTGATGTTTCTTACTCTGAGCCAAGAATATGAACTTTTTGGTACACGCAGAAATGGGGGAGGTACTCCAAGGAAACTATACGTAAAAGTTGGCAGCCAAGACAACCATATGTAGAATTAATAGTCAATACCTTATTGATTACATCTTATATGACAAAACTCCAAATAGAGTTACTAAGATTTTCCAGTACAGTAGTTGTTAGACTGTTTTTCTTTCCCCTTTTTTGTTTTGATTTGCTTCTGATCTAATCGTGACTGGAAGTAAGCCTTATTCACAGCACTGGCAGCAATTCCTGCCCACAAGTTTTGGGAAGTTCACTCTGTAATCTCAATATGGATGTGCCATTGATGGTCTTGTCTTGAAATGAATCTGAACTGGAACCCAAAATCTGAATGCCACGTTACTGCATTAAGAGCAGGTTTTGATTTTGATGCTAATCCAAATCTGTATTTCCGGACTTGACGAGAAAAAAAAAACAGTAGTAGTAAATAGTATCTTAAAAAAACAGGAACAGTAACAGCATCAATAAAAGCAATAAAACCAATCATATCCACACATTAGAGCTCCTATGCTCATAAAGAATGCATTTATGAGTGCTTTTATGAGTGCTTCATCTAAAATTGTTGCACATGAACTTTTGATGTGCAACACAACAACAGCAGGATTCCAGTGAAATCTTTAGGGGAAAAGCAAAAAATAACATCAAATAGTGTCACAATTGAAACAGAGGGGAATGTTCAAGCAATGTATAATTAACCCAGCTGGAATTTGGGCAGGATATCCAGGTTAACACCTCATTCAGTCAGTGGGCTGTGTAGTAAATTGTTGAATATTGTTGTTTAAAAGTCAAATAATTGACTGAGCTCTTTTCATGTGTAGAATATACAAGAAGGTCAACTGCCTTTTTAACATCTGGTAGCAGAACCCTGGTGATTTACCTGCACTCTGGTGATTGTAGATAGCCAAATGATGGATGACTTTGCCTGGAAAGCTCACTCTGTTAACTCATACAAGCCCACAAGGAGCCTGATAACTCTGCTTTGTGGAAACATTAAAGGCTTTGTCTGTAGCTTGTGTAGATTGACAAAGCACCATAGATGTCAGTGGGACTCTGCTGATTTATATGTGCTTTGGACATATCTCTAAACCAGAAGGCCATTCATTACTTTTTCTTGCTTGAAGGAAAAAAAAAAAAGGGGAAATAAGAAAAATAGAAAGTACCTTCATTAATTACTTACTTATTAGAAAACATTTTACTTGGATTTTCAAATTGCCATTCAAACCAAATCTAGGATTTGGACATAGCCTGGATGAGGAGAAGACTGGATGAGATGATGCCACACTTACATTAATTGCTTTGCTGCCTGACACTGGTGTCTGTAGGAAAGCCAACAGAAAAATTACAGAAACAGCAAGCAGAGCTGTAGATGGTCTCGAGGATCAGAGAACTGATTAGGGGGTAAATTTTCCCTCAGTCTAATGAACCCATGCATTAAAAGAAAGACTGCCTGCATCTCCCTATCCTTTTTTGGTTTCCTACATCTCATGCCAGTTGAAGCACAGCCTAACCCACACCAATTGTGCTGATCCTGTGGAGCTGACCTTCCCCTCTTATAGAAGTCTCTCTTTAATCAGCATACCTGTACTCTGAGAGACTCTGAGTGCATCGCATTGACTGACAAAAACTAGTTTTTCAGTCTTGCTGGCAAGATAAAGCTAATATGGTTAGGGAAAAGGAAGGTAAGTTCACTCTGTTTTCTGCCTTATCAGCAAAACTGTCAGCCTGCAGTCACAGCGTGGCAGCTGATGGAAACTGAAGACAGGAAGGGTATGGCATTGCCTAATTTCTTCCCTATCCATAGGCTGAACCTGTAGGAGTGGCAGTTAGAAAATTCACCTTATGGCTTAAAACATTTGCTTCAGTTTCATGCCAGGCTTTAGTAAGCACAACACTCAGCTGTAGTTCTCCACTGCGGCTGACTTGGAGGCAGTGTGGAGGGGATGAGGGTCCAGCAGACCAAGGGCAATGGCTTTACTGCACAATCCCCCTGGATTACTCCTGTTTTCCACATATCTCAGGATGACCAGAGGATGCTCAGCCTCCACTGATTTACTGTCTTGGCAGATATCAAGCAGAGCACAAACTATGCTATGTTGCAAGGAAGCTAACAGCGGATGAATGAGGGCAATGTTTGCAGTCATGACTTTCCTTTACAAACACTGAATCATGCTGTTGTGAAACCAGGAGCGAGTGATGAATGACTCACTGTTGGCAGCACACACTGCCCTATCAGTAGGCTCTGTTCAGGGGATGTGGGGGCTGCTGTTTGATATCATCTCTGAGCTCCCAGCTCCCAGCATGCTAATGAGTAATGCACACTGTGGCCTGTATTGATCAGTGATTTGGTTATTCACGAGGCTCTGCACAAAAACACAAAAACATTGCTGGAAGTCCTGTTATTCTCCATCACAAAGATGTTGCTTTGGGAATGTTTAAAAACATCTCTCTTATTTGACTGTGATGTTTTCAGCTCGAATCTCTTTATTTTGAGGAATTTTTTTCAGTATGAATGCTTTGTAATAATAAAATGCAAAACTTCATTAGTAAGGGACAGAAGAAACATGTTTAGATGATTCAAAGAAATGAGAGTGAGATAGAAATCCTTGGGCCAGTGGTTCAAAGTCAGTGCCTGGTGGCTATGAGGTAGGGGACACATCCCCTGCTTGGGTGCAGGTGATTATACCATATGACCCAATGCAGAGGCTGGAGTAGACCTGCCTGTTTGTAGTGCTGGAAATTAATTAATTGCCAGACTCAAAAAATAGAGAGGGAAAAATGTTCTTTTCAGTGAAAGGGCATCAAGTTGCTTCCTGTTTCTAAGCTATGGCACTGACTGACTTCCCAAAGTCTCCCTTCAGGATGTGAGGAAAGGGTGTGCATCTTGAGATAGACAGGGTTGAGAACAGTGTTACAGGATGGTCTCCATACCTAACTTGAGATGATAAACCAGCGCTGCATCCAGTTTTTACTGAGACTCAGCACAAGGGCTGAAGTCCCAGAAACTTTACAGCGTGATGTGTCCTCTCAAGGTGAAAGGAGGTGTTCACAGATGAACAATGAAGCATAGGGAAGGTTGGCCTGCCTCTGCCAGCTGTCTGGGATCAAACAGGAGACTTCAGTCACCAGGTGCTGCTGTTGGGTCTGTAAGCACCAGATCCCAAGCTCACTGCAAGGCTCCCCACTACATTAGGCAGACTACAAACCAGGCTGTCAAACAGACTGAATGGAATTTGAAAGATGGGAGATAAGAGCTCTTCCCAGGACAGGGCAGGAACAGACGGCCTGGTTTGCTTCACAGCAAAGTCCTGCACTTATAAAAGGTTCAGTACTTGCACCAAGGATGGGCAAAGCAAACACACAGGAGTACCTTTATGCAGAGTCAGAGGTTAGAGTATCATTGCAGACCAAGAGGTAGGGATGTGACAGTCCTGTCTTTCCATTAAATAGCTGCAAGTTGGTTAAAGAGGGACAAGCTTCACTTTTCAACACATAATGTAGCTTAATTAATCAAAGAGAAGACGTAGGCATTCAAGCTCTGAAGCAGTTTTTCTCTGACAACTGTCCCCTCCCTGTGAGTCTGTGTCATGTGGTAGTATAAGTGCGGGCTAAACTGCACTTAAGACTGAGTAAACAATACGATTTCAAAAGCAATTGGGAAAAGGAGGATGGAAATTGAAAGAAGCCCAAAAATATTTTCTGAATCCCCACCCCAATCACACTGCGGGAGGAACTTGACATTGCCATAAATAAAAATGCACATTAAAACCCTTTCCATAGTTTCTGCAGAGCATTCTCACGGGGCCCAAGATCCCTGTTGATAGCCAAGAATGTATTACACTGAAGGATCACAGGTTCTGGAAAGTCCTATCAAATTTTATGGAACATGATAACATTCCTGCCAGCTTTATGAACCATCACTTCAAGGCTCTGAGGAGTGGTACATCCACTACTGAAATATATGGATGGTGCATGCAACCTTGCAGGAGAGATAAAACCCTGCAGCAATCCTGTGGTGTTAGCCAAGCTAAACTATGTTCCATCTCCAACAACCACACACCAACACTCACTCCTGACATGTTCCTATAAATATTCTGAGCCTCTACAGAAACCTACTGGCTTCAGCCCCAGCCTGCTCTGTAGGGTTTTCCTGAAAGGCTTTATGGCTTTACTAATAAGGTAAACCCCAGATTAACCCCCATTCTCAGATTTTTCCTTTGAAAAGCCCCCACAATCAGCTTGGGAAAGCAGGCAGCAAAAGAATGGCTATCTCAAACCTCCACACTGCCCAGAGGCCTGTGCCCAAGCCATGGGCTGTTTGTTTTCCTCAGGAACCTGGAGGCTCTGGGAAGGGGAACTTTGGCACGGAGCTGTTTTGGGAAGAGGTGGATGAATGTGGTTGTGAAGCCAGGCAGCTGAGGAGGGGAAGCAGGACCAGACAAAGGCAGATGCCTGAGCAAGCACAGTGTGTGGCCCTGGGAAGAGCCCAGGAGAGGGGACATTTGGGTGGGGGGCTTGGCCAAAACAGCAGGGGAAGTTGGGAACAGAGAAACCCTCTCTTGTGACTTGACTCCTGCTGTGTAACACAGGACTTTGTTTCTCCTTTGTAAATAAACAAAGCTGCTTGCAAGAAACTACCTAAGCCCTGTACCGACTTTTCTTCCTGACTGGAACTACCTACAAGACTGGGGATTTTAGACAGCCCCATGGGTGGAAAAGGAACATCAGGGTTTTGTGTAGACAGACAAGCCAGTAATACATTAAAGACATGTATTTAAGGGATGTATGGCAGAAGTGAACAGAAGACATGGATGGCAGGGGTGGGGGGGGAGGTACTATTTGGTAGAATTCATGAGATCCTCTTCCTTCTTGAAGAAATGGTATCTGATGGAAATAAATTCAAACAGGATTTTTCCCAGTTTCAGTTCCTGACTGTAAGTACAGGCAAATTCTTCTGCTGCCTCATTTTTTTTTGTGTGTGTGTATGCACCAAATTAATGGGGAAGTGTTTGTGTTTCTTTAAGTAGCTAGGAGGTGTGTTCCACTGGCTTCCTTAATCCAGGTACCTTGTTATCTTAATTAAAAACCAAAATCAGCTTTGATCTCCCTACAACTTCATTGCATAACCAGCTTCATTTACTATTGTTTAAGCTCAGTTTGCTTTCCATGATGAAAAGAATTTGTATTTCACACTGAGCAGGAAGCCCTACTTAAATGTTTCCTGGTTTTGATCTCCTTAAAGGGAATTAAATTATGTTCCTGGTTAAAAAAATGCATGGCAAACAGATTACTGAGTGACCAGGTTTGCCAAACCATGAGCCAACAGAGCAGCAGGCTGCACACATGGAGGGTGAAGTTGCTCCACTTTCTTGCTTTAAATGTAAAAGGGACTGTTGAGATGGTTCCAATCTGGTTTTTGACCCCCTTTTGTTGCAATTTTGTGCTGCCTTTCCAGACTGGCTCCTCACATCAGTTGAACTGGACCTTTTCACCTTCTCACCCCGTTCCCTTGCACAGGGAACACAAGCAGGGTTAGGGACAACTGCTCTGGCCACTAGATGGGGTGTGGGAAACTGCAACCGCAACCACCCCTTCGTTCTTCCTGACAAAACAATTCCCAGGGGACTCTTTTTACTCCTCTGCTTGCACTGAAGCTGTTGGGAACTACCAGGCTGGAGTAGCCCAAGAGCTGTTGTTGGTTTCTGCATCCCCAGCTTTTATCTGGTGCGTACCCTGAGCCTCTGCAGCGCTGCCATGCCTGGGAGCTGTGCTGCAGAGCTCTGATGTGGCCAGAAGGGATGTCCCATCCCTTGCTGTCCTCCTGCATGTGCAGAGCACCAGGCTCTGTTGGCTGCCGTGCCTTGGTGGCACAGCCAGGTTCCTGACAAAATCTGTGGTAAAACAATCCGCTGCTTTCTGCAGTAGTCTGAAGGGAGCAAGTGAGTTTGCCCCTGATGACGCAGGGAAAAGCTTTCTAGGTTGCTGAGTGGCATTTTAGATCATTTAAGAACATTGATCTTTGCCCTGCTCTCCAAACATACTCCAGACTGTATCCCGGAGCTTATGTTTCATTTAGCGTGGGATCTGGGGAGATTTACTTGTTGCCAGGTAGCCACACTCACAGCACGGCAAAGCCCAGTAGAGCAAATGGGACTAACATATTTTCTCACTATGCATACTATATAAATCCAAGCACTCAGCTGCCTGTTTTGGACAGCAGAGGGGATCGAATTGCTTTCATTCTCTTCCCTCTTTGCCCTGAGGCAGGTAAGAATCAGCTTTTGTGACTCTGGGAGATGCCTCTGGTTTCCTGCTGCTCCCTGGCAAGAGCTTTTGGCATTTGTGGGGGTGACCCAGGAAACGCTGGTGCAGGGGGAAGGGAAACTGAACTCTCAGGGTCTGTTGTGTTCTTGCTTCTCGTCTTACCACTCAAAGGAAGCAGGAAAGAAAATGTTGACACATTTTCCCCACCAGTTGCCCCACATAAAAACAGTTATCTGCTTAAATGGTTACAGAGAGGCTGAAATTTGCAATGGGTTGTCTCCAAGTTAATCCTCTGTGTCTCCATCAACCGGTGTCACAGGAGTTAACAAGAAGCCAGAAAGAGATGGCAGGTAAAATTTAGCCGCTTAAAATGGAAGTCAAACAAACGTCTCTTTTGAGTGTGTTATAATTTTACAGGGTTTGCTTCCTTTATACTCTCCCCTGCTTAGTATGTGATAATCTGTGCCTGCTGCTCTTTTATCCCATCAGCAGCTCAGCCCTCACAGTTTTCCCTGAAAGGACTTTGTTTATGCCTGCACATTTTATTATCTCTTTCTTCCCTACAAACCCCCCATTTCCATGCTGTCTAACATGCAGCTCGAGCAGCAGCACTCCTGAAGTGGCTCTGGCAGGTGGGAGCCCTTGGAGATGCTCCAGGTCACGCAGTGAACCTCCTGAGATGTACTGGTGCCTGACTGAGCTTTAGGGGGCCAACAAAGCCCCAGACCCATTTACAGAGCAACTTCTTCCTTAAATCACTGCTTGATATTGCAGGCTGTTTACAATTAATAGGGAGTAACAAGGTCTTGGGTGACCGTGGGCAGTGTCCAGGGCATCGGCTAGTCCTGTTTTAGCCCTCGATTTTGGCTGGTGTGGCTGCTCCCTGCCTTATTCTAGTGACACCCTGCAAGTCCTAAGGCCCCATGCAATTGCCCTGAGAGCTTATCCCTGAAACCAGCCCTAAGCACAATTTGGAGTAGGACTGGGCCCTTAGGGGCAAACACTTGGCTACTGTCACCCTCCTGTGATGAATTTAGATGATGTGACTGCATGCTTTAATCTCGTGACAGGAGTAGAGTCCAGCATGCCTGAAAGAGTGAATTTTTTGGCTAAATGGGGCAGGAAAGGCAAGAGCACATACAGCAATTATGTCTGCCTGTACAGCCTACACAGATGCTATGGGCCAGCTGGACAGGGCTGCACACAAATAAGAAAAGTGCACAGATATCTACCTGGCTCACAGACCCAGACAAGTATCTGCACGTACGAGCCCATGTGTGTACAGCAGACCGGTTCCAAGCCAAACACAAATTATTCCACCAACTCCAATGGGACACAATTTGTTTGTGCAGTTTCAGAGGCCAGTCTGAAAACTTGGAAAGAATATTTTCCAGGCATTTGACCAGTTTCTGGGTAATCTGAAAAATGGTATCTTTTACAGAGATTTATATAGCTATGGACACACCCTCACATATGCACACGTATGTGTCTGATTGCTTTTAGCTGGCTTTTTTATTTGTTTTACCCCCATTTTACTCTAATTGTTAACTCACTCTGGAATGTGGGGATTAAGAGAAGTTAACCTGAGTTTCTCAGAGTGGAGTTTTTGGCCAACAAAATGAATAGAAGCCATTTTTGGGGAAGGGAGGATGTATTTTTCTTCCTACATACACTTAGCATCAGCAGTCTTTAGTTCTACTTAAATGTAAAGGAAACATTAGCAAGGAGGGAAGTGCCTTGCATTTTTTTGAAGTCTATTATTAAAATATAACAAAAATCAGACAAAAGTTTGCATTGCAACCCACTGAAAGATCCATGTCTTCTGGAGTGTTCTTGGCAGGAAAGAATAATTTCTTCCATATGCTTGGGGTAACTCCACTGTGCAAGGGCTGCTGAAATGGTGGCTCACATTCTTCATGTTTGTTTTCTTGTGGGGTGGCAAATTGCCCTGCACCTGGAGGCAGCTCACAGCACTGTCACTTGGGGGCTGGAGCATGTGGCTGGTGCCAGCAACCCTCCTGTTGCCACCTAAACTGTAGATTGAAAGGGCATCCAAGTGGCTGCTTGCAGGGTGCAAGGCAGGCATCCTCACTCCCCACAAGGGTCCTGTGCCTGGGGTTGGCAGTGTGTGTGTGTGCTTGGGTGGGATGCTCTTGGTGCTGTGCATATCAGGTTTTTCTCCTCACCCTAATCTGGCTGGCCTCTGCTCTCTGGTAATGGAAAACAGCAGAGATCCTTTGAAGCAGGGCAGATTTTCATCAGCAAGGAGGCTGCCCTCCAAAGGTAATGTGGCAAAAATCAAATAATGTGGCAGCCATCAAAGGGTCCCTTTGGGCACGTGGCTTACCTTGCTCACCTCACCTGCAGTTATCAAAGCAAGCAGGACATGACTGTACTGTGCACTCCTGTTGGAAATACCAGAATAAAATCAAGGCTTCTGGAGACCGCTCCTCAAAAGGGAGATTTGAAAGAACTTGTGTGCTCCCTTCCAGATGATTTTATCTCTGACTCACCACATGAAAACGCAAGATACCATCGGAAAGAATCCTTCCTTCTCTCTATGTGCTGTTTGCTTGTTTGTTTCTATGTGAATGGGGTTAGGTTAGGGTTAGGGTTGGCCTGGTAACAGAGGCCACTGTGCTCCACAGTGTCCCCTCCCCTTGCCCAAGTGCACAAAAAAGGTAAATTTAGCTCTTTGCTCATCCTTCTATTCACGTGTTAGCACTAACACAATAATCTTGACTCAAAAGCTGAGATCTTAAAAAAATTGATTGTAGGAAGAAAGCACATCTTAATGGATTGACCAGTGGCTTAGAGGTCAGGCATTGAACTTCTATCTGTGGCTGCTCATGGCTGACAGCTACCACCCTCTGACATGACTTTTGGGAGCTGATAAAGCCCTGCTGAGCATGGCAGCACCTGGGCACGGTGTTGAACACAGGGCAGCCTGCTGCCCGTGACTGATGAGCCACAGCCAGAGCCCAGCGAAGATCTCTGCCAGGACAGGCAGTGGTTTGAGCTAAAGCAGTGAAAATAGGAAGGGAGTAGCATATGAGAAATAGCTTTAAAAAATGGAACAGCTTTAAATACCTCTCACCAGGGGCTTGATTAAGTAAAATAATTAAATATATTGGGTGAGTTCAAATCAATAAAAATACTGGGAAGGGTGTGTTCCCTTCCCCCTCATTTTTGTGTTAATTTCCCTCTTTTTCATTTCCCCAGCTCTGTCTGGCAGAGTGAAAAAGCAGATAAGTGACACAAGGAGAAAAAGAAGGCACAAAGGATGCAGAATAAGAATTTTTTAGTAGGAGAAAGCACCTAAAAACTGAGGAGAGAGAATTTATCCAGAATTTGTTGTTTTAAAATAAGCACCGTTTTTAATGGGGAAAAAAAAGAAAAGGAAAAAACCCCACTCATATCAAATAGTTGTAGCCACAAAATGAGATAGCAGAGCTGTGGTTTGGCTTCGCTAAATGCCTTTTATGCCCAGAAGCACATTCCTGGGGGTGACAAGGAGGGATTCTTGGCCCAGAGGCATTTGAAGGCACCTGAGGAAGTCAGAGCTGGTGGGGGGGTAGTTGCTGGGTTCACAAGAAGTTGTGAACACTGAGGCTTTCATACCTGCACCAAGGGCTTCAGGCATGCACTCAGCAGGACTGCAGGAACTCGTGGGATGCCGTTCTTAACGCAGAGCCATAACATAACACTCACTGCAGGCAGCATTTGCACGTGAATAGCGGGATAGGTCTGTGACCCCTCTCCTGGGAGGTAACCAGCAGTGCTAAATGCCTGCATCCCCTTGGAGGATGGAGAGGATTTGGTGACCTCCTCCGGGCAGAATGACAGATAACCTCCTTCAGCCCAAGGAGAGCCGCTGCTAAGTCTTACTGTCGCAGCACGCCACCGAGCCATCGGCAGCCCATCCTGCTGACAGCAGAGCTACACAATGGCCAGTTCATTACTGCAGCACAAACGTCTCACAAAAGCTAGAGCCAAATAAATTAAAGCGTTAGGATCTCATTTTCTACAGCATTAACACTATGATGAATGTGAAATCTAATCCCTGCTGGCATCATCAATACCAAAGACGACAGTGCTGTGTGTCAAGAGGTGTTGTCAGAATCCCTCAGGAATTGTATGCAGTGATCAGAAAACCTTGTGTCTCTTTCCCCCTCCTCACCAGCTGTCTCTGCTTACAGGAGGCCACCACGTTTCCCACCAGTGAAGGACCAACAGTACAATGGCAGGCACATGCTGAAGATGGAAGCAAAAGTTTTTCTTCAAAATTATGTTGGGAGTGAGCTGTTACTTGGAAGCAGAGAGAGAAGCTCGTGTTAGAATAGCTGCTCCAAGAACAGTAACTGTGCCTGGATGAATTTACAATAGCCACTTTAACTGGTGCCAGGAAGACACTGAACTTCCAGTGAGTCATTTTTCCACAGCCGTGAGTAGGTTAGGATGAACTTCAGGTATGTCCTTTGTTTTTTGTGATATAACAACCACAGCAAAGCTTTTAATCCCTCCAGTTTTATCTACAGGGTGTAGCTATGCCCATCTTTCTTGGGTGGTTTTACTTAAAACGTTCTGTATTCTGCACAGGAAAGGCTAAGAGATGTTATCTGGAAGAGCATTGGGTTTGGGTTTTCTGTTTCTCAACACCTTCATACCCAAATTTCACTCTGGTCTAAGAAAAAGCCTTGTAATTGACAAGGAGTAGGGACACTGGACAGCTTCAAGGAGTTGGAACCTGCAGAACTGTAGATGCTCCAGAGCCTTGTGGCCAGGTCTGCTGTATGTATCAAAGCCATCTTGCACACTTTTCTCCATTTGAAGAAGAAACTTGTCTCAAGGTGCACCCCAATTTCCTTTTCTTCCTTTTGCTTTTTGAACCTTACTTTTTATTCCTGTCCTACTCCTTCTCTTTTCTTTCTCTGTCAGGAACACAAAGTTTCGGGCAACACTTGATTTGTTGGGTATTGTCCAGGTGGTGTGGACCACCACCACCTGATAGCTTTGGAAGTATCTGTCCCTGTTTGCTCTTATCTTTCTGGTACATCCTCTGGGCTTCGCTAAATCTTACCAAAACCTCTGCAGGGATGGGGGAGTAGAAAAGCCCCTGAAACTTTGGAAGTGTGTCAAAATGATTCAAAGTTGTGCTTTAATACCCAAACAGTACTGCCTAACTCAGCATAATAGTTTGCAAACTCTGACAAGTAGACCTTTATGGTAGCAAAAATCCCACTGCTTTTGCCAAAACTAGGAGGTCTCATCTCATGTCAGGTCTTCCTGTCATGTGCTCTAAGAAATAGGAACTGTCAAACTGGCTTAGATAAGTAAGAACTACTTTTAAACTGAAGCTTTGTTGTGGCCCAAAGAGCTTTTCCTAATTAGCTTTCATTGCTGTTAACTTTTATTGCTTTTTCTGGTTTCATACACCTGTGGCTTTGCTGTGCATCCCGAGGGATAAGGATCAAACTATCAGCAGCAGGGTGCTGCTTGCTGCTATTCAGGCTTGCCCCAACAAAGGTTGGAAGGAAACTTTTTGATAAAAACACATTTTTGGTGTAGTTCTTGTGCCTGTGGTTTAGCCTTTGGGCTTGGGTGTGACCTTCTGGGCGGAGCTCCTAGACTTTTGGGGTCTAGGAGTGCACACCAGCCACTGGAGACCATCAGCACTAAGTGAGGATGAAGAGAGAATCTGCAACTCCCTCTTTCTGCCCTGGTTTGCCCATATTTGGTGGCCTATCTCCATCTGATCTGTACATTCCTGGTGGCACACCTCCCTGAAAAGGCATACATACCTTGCTTTGTTTGAGGAGGATCCTCCTTCCTTACAGAGAGCAGCGTCTGCAGCCTGGTAGAGGGGAGACACATGCTGTTCTTTCCCCTCCACCCTGCTTGGGCCATTCCTGGGCTTCTGCCATGGCCCAGGAGGAAAGGGCATGATGTGCTCTGCCAGCACAGGGGCCAGGCTGCTGGCAGCCAGCACTGGCAGCCGAAGGCAAGGCGTCACATCGTCGCAGGGACTGTAAATACACCACACATCTTTTTGCTCTTGTGTCATAATCACAATGTCCCTATAATGTAGTTTGTTTAACTGGATGACTTCAGTGCTAAAAATAAGTGGATCTTGCTGTTTCCAGGACAACCACTATCCCAACGGCTTATCTCGGCACCTCTCCACTGTCAAAAAGATGTTCTAAACAGAGCTGGCCATGAATATTAAAAATGAAGCATGCACACAGTAAAGCATTCCCTGGGAAGAGCCCCATGTTTTAATGCTATATGTTATGCTAATAGGACAGTTGCCTCTCAGAGAAGTGCTTAATTCAAAAGTGGCACAGTATGGGGTGAGATTGAAGTAAGCAGGAATATAATGTGTATTTCTTTCTTTCTTCCTTTTTTTTTTTTTCTTTTTAATTCAATCTCTCTCTGGTGCTTAGAGTGGCTCACCAGGCAGCACTTTCTCTCTCTAGCCCAGAAATCCATAAATTGAAACCTTGCATGTGTGTTCTGAGCCCACCCAGTGAGATGGCTGCAGGGGGACAGAGAGCTGCTGCCTGGCAGGTGGCACCTGGTGGCAGGGACAGCCTCTGAGGCACGAGGGTGCTGGTGCCTCTTCTACTGAGCCAGGGAAGGAACAGCTTGCACTAACCCTGCCTGGCTTTTGTGAAACCGAAATTCAGCTGCTCTTCCCAACAGGAGTAGACATGAATTGCTCATTTGGAAGAGTCAGGGAGATTGTAGGAAGCCTCCTAGCTAGAAAATGGTTGCATTATTACGTGGCTGCATCCCTCCAGCTTTTTATTCTCTATTCCCTTTTTCTTCCTCCTTCTCTCTCAAACAAAGAAAAAAGCCTTGAAGAAAAAATCAGAAGAAGCCTTAGGAAATCAAAGGGGTCATTTTTAACCTCTGTATCTGGACAAAAAGGAGGAGATAATTTAGCCAGTAGGACTGGTTTTCAAGAACAAGCTGAGTGGAGCAGTAGAGCTACTGCCTACTGAGCAGAAGAACTCTTGCAAGAACTGGTCAGACCCGTGTCCAGATCATAGGTTTTGACTGAAGCAATTGGTTCACCATTAATCAAACTGTTTGATTCCATGATTACAAAGAAATGTTCAGTGTTACTGATGCAATACAGCAAAGTCTTATACAAAGACAGCCACGTCAGCAAATGCAGCCTCATTTCCTCCAATAGTATTTACTGAAAGAAAATAGTAAATTAGTTTAAAAATATTGCCCATTTATTTATCTCGTCATTTATATTTTTATCAAAACTTTCTACTTAATTTCTACTTAATTTCTACAAATGTGAAGGCACATTTGTGCAGTAACTGGCATGAGGGCAGTGAGCTAGACCCTCAGATGTTATACACTGACTAGGCTTCACTGTCCAGAATTTAATTTTAATCAGATGAGGATCAGGCCTGTTGTTAGGAGACCTTCTGAAAGCCATCAGTTGTTTATGAGAGCTGACAGCAAACACAACAGTTCAATCCTTATGCACTGAACCTAGAAATTTTCAAGGTGACTGACTTGGCTGCAGGACAGCTGCCATTTTATGAAGTTTGTCCAGAAGGCTTCAGAAAAGAAGTGAATCCTGAGCTCCCACTGAGACTTATTGTCTACTTCTTAATATTTTGTTGTTTTTATTTTTGCTCTCAAAACTTATTCTTACTCCCTATGGATATTTAATTTTCTTCAGGAAAACAGTGTAGCAAAAATTCATCATGCCCTCCTTTGGTCTGAAAATATGGACTGTGAATCTCATATAAACAAAGTGATTGAATTTTTCTGATGCATTTCAGATTTGTAGTTCTAGCCCTAACCAAAGCTCAAAAAGTGAAGGTATGTGAAAAATAATGTTACCTGGATGCTTTAAAATGTCAGAAAAGGCAAATTCCAGGGAGGTGCAAAGTCCTCTGGAGGTAATGCATATCTCAGCTCACTGAAAATATCTTACCTTGGCAGGTTGTGTCATGTTAGAGTAAATAATGCTGAAATGCATTAAAGAATCTGAAGACTGGATCTGTGTTCAATAAGGAAGATCTGTATCACACCACTATTCCCTTTAATCTGCCTTGCTGTATTAGAGGGCAATTCTTCTGAAAACCTCAGAAATGTATGCCTGGGCACCCTAAAATTCCACAGTACTGGGGAGAGGTTCTTGAAGGGAGATACTTGGTATAGCCCAGGCTGAGAGGGAGATGAACTTCATGCTCTGAAGCATCATTCCATGGGATTTGTGGCAGGGTGGGGGGGGAATAAGAGAATTGCAGACACTGACATGTCATAGGTGAACGATGGTAGGAGGGTACAACTTTGGGCACAAAAATTTTTAGTATGCAGACAAAAATTTCTGGTGCAATGTCCATTGTTTTCAGTGAACTTCTCTCACCTCAGAATAAGGGAGAGTTTGACACTCTGGTTCTACTGCAGCAGCAGGACCTTGACAAGAAGAGGTATGTGCATATGCACACACACACATGTATACAAAGATATGTATGAATATTTCTATATGAGTACAGAGGGGATCCCTCTCACAGCAACCCTGTGAGAGCCAGTCAGCTTCAGGAGGGACCAAGCAAATATGAAAAAAGAAGGAAGAAGAAGACAAGGAGGAGATAAAATTGCATCTCATTCTGCCCCTTCTGCCTCTTGCTGGGATTCAGAGAGATTTGAGACAGCCCATGTTCCTCCATCACTGAGTGAGCGCCCTGTCCCCTCAGCTGAGATATTAGTAAAGTCAACTCACTTTTTTGGAATTAAGGAAAGAAATACAGATGTTGAGTTGAACCGACAGCCCTTCAGGAAGCCTTAAAACCCCCCAACTTTCTTTAAAAGGGAAACAAGGTTTGCAATTAGTGAACTACAGCAGGTTTAAGCATTCAATTGCTATTAATGCAATTATAGTTAAGTTTGTGATAGCTCTAGTGTCTTCTTGAAAACTCAGACCTCCATTTCATTAGGCCATTCAGTGCTTTTTAAATATTGCTTCTAGCACTTAGGAAACATGAACTGTGTATTGAAAATCCTGCAGATATGGCTCATATTCTCTGAAGTGTGACTGTACATGTGTCTGGAGTAGGACTTGGAAGGTATTTGAGAAACCTTTAGGTATGTCCTGGAGAGTGTATAGCTTGGTGCAGCAGAGCAGCAGCTTCAGCAAAGGAACTGTAGTGACTCTGCTGTGCAAATCAATGCTTACATATAAATAAATACTGGGTTAATGCATCTGACAGGAGCAGTGGATAATAACAAGACCAGCTTTATACTGCTGTCTCCAGTGCTTGTGCTGCAAGAAGACACAGCACCTTCCATATGGCAGACACTTTAAAAGTACAGTGATTTAACAGGTTCTATTGTTTCCATCTAAATCCTCTTCTCGAGGGTAAGGAGTGACCCTTTGAATCTTTCAGCTGCAAATAGCAAAGAGCAAATCAGTGTCCACCTCAGGCTGCAGCCTTTACCCCCTAGCCAGGCAGCACTTTGAGTCCTTTCCATACAGTCACTTGATCCCACAAAAACCATAGGAAATGAAAGACTCTATGACGTGAGACTAGCTGGCCTCAAGTGTTCCCGTGGGTTTGGTGATTCAGGCAGAAAGACAGACGGACAGAAAATAGTGAGCTTTGACATCAATTGCATGAAATATTGTGTGCAACAGCCTTATTTCTCTTATTTCTTTGTCAGTAAAAAAGGTAGAGTGTTTTGAGTCTTCTGATGGTTAGGCCATGCCCACCATCCACTACTTCTTCCCACTTGTCCTTTAAAGCAAACTAAGGTCACAGAAGTACTCTCAATGGGTGGTTAATATTTGGGCCTAGGGCATCAGTGCATTTGGGGTGTGGATCCTCACTGTGTTGCTGACATGATTTATTGTATTTACTGTTCAGATTGAAATGCCAAAACCATCCATCAAGCTGTACAAAAAGGCCATTCCATCCCTTCTCTCTCCAAATCATGTCTGGAGAGGTGTTTTTGGCCAAGTATGCCAAGCAACACACTGCTTAGCTGAAAAAAATGGGATTCCATACACAGAAAAAAGGTTCATTGAGATGACAGCACATACATCATAAATAATAAGTCACTTTTCCTACAAAATGCAAAAGAAATTCCAGATAAGCTTATTTTGTTCTATTAATCTCAGTTGAATTCTGCAATTATTTTCCTGTAGTAAGTTCAATCATTTTTAATATCTTTACTTGTGCAACATTTTATCTTAATGCAGTCAGTCAGATAGGTAGAAAGAACGATTGATTTTTTTCTCTTTCTATATTGAATACTAAGTAGAGGCATAAATGGACAAAATCATCATCAAAATAGAGACACAAACAGTATTTTCCTAGCTAAGTGCAAAGAGAAGCCAGCATATCTGTATTTCAAACGAGGCAGGGAAATTACTGTGGAAGACCTGCTCTAATTGTTGTTCCTGGGAAAGGGCAAAATGGAAATTGCTGGTTTGTTATTCAAGTGCATCACCTAGCACAGCAGGATCTTGTTCCTCTCAGAAATTCTCAAAGGCAACCAAGCAAATAAATATTCTTTGCCATTTCTATCCATTTTCCTGGATCTTCTATCCAAAGGCTTTTGAGGACTGCATCCTGACTGTGTAGCTGAAACATCCTTTAGGGAGGGTGCTGCAGGTGTCCAGTGCCCTGAACATCTGGACTGGGAGGTGGGCAGGATGTGGAGCAGCTGTAACTGATGAGTTTCAGCTGGGTACCTGTGGTGAGAGGTGGCCTAGCCAGCCTGGCTGCTCCTGTTGGGGCTGTGTAGTCAGGAACAGTAGATGTAAGGAGTGTGCTTTCTTTCTGCTGCAGATCTGCTCACCCAGTAATGATTATTCATCCTATCCTTCTGACTTAATTTTTTTTTCTTGATTAGAACAGTTTTCAAATCCAGAGCAGCATCAAAGTCTCTGGCAAAGAGACTTTTGAGAGACAAAATTCCTCAGCTTTAATTAGAACTTCTGTGTGCAGTGTGGTGTAAGTATACACAGGTAAAACACCTCCAAATACAGCATACTACCTGCTGTGAGGTTAAAGGGGCAGATTGCTAACAAAATTTTGTGATCATATTCTAATAAAAGAAATAAGTTCTTTAGAAGTTCCAAAGCACATGAAGCAGTTGCACGGTGAAATCTGAAGGCTACCCATCTGAAATGCATTAATGCCTTGTGCCCTACCATGCATGGCAGCTACCTGGCCATTGTGCCTCAGGAGCCAGCACTGCCAGCTTCCCAATAGGAGTCAAGTTCTATCCAAGCAGGCAGGATAACATAGCCATGATGGCACAGCCTTATGACAACAACACCATGAGTGGTGAGGGGGAGCATCTCATTTTCTCCCCCTCCCTGAGTCTGCGAAGATGAAGAGGGATGTGGATATGGATACGCAATGATCCCATTTTGTCTTGGCAGCTGCACCTTGCTGTCAGGGTCATCACACTGGAAAAGGACCATGGACAAGCAGGAACTGGGAGTCACACTGAAGACATGCAGGTCCTTAATGGTGTGGTGAGTGGGCTAACAATCTGTTAAAAATCTGGCATACCTCTTTTATGCTTGGTCCTGGAGCTGGGGAACCAGAGTGTGCATTTAGGCTGCTGTCACAGCCCATGGAGATGTAGTGTGGTGAGGTAACAGCAATGTATGGGGAAAGCCATCCTTGAGAAACTGCTTAAAAATATGCCCTGAGATCAGAAGAAAGTCCCTAAGTCTTGCTTGAAAGCCTGGGCTTCACTGCTGAGGAACATTTATGAGTTCATATCCAGGGCTGTGGTGGTGACCCTCCTGCACGTGCTGTCTCTGTTAAAAGGGAGCTATGAAGGGGAAAACTAGTGGTGTGCTGTGCCATTCCAAGGGATGTGTGAGACTGCACTTACTCACAAGAGGTGCAGATGAAAATGGAGGGTATGGACATGCCTGTGGTGTGTTGAGGCCTATTGGCAATCGAGTTTCCAAACACAGGTTTCCAGATGTCTGCAAGTTCTGGTATGTGAGCTGTAAACCAAAGGTACAATAGTGGATGAGGTGTCTGCTCTCAGTGCAAATATTTTTCCTACTTGCATTGTGCCAGGATGCTTTACTGGCTTTAATCATCACGAGGTAGAAAGCTGGTGAGTAAAATCTTTTCACTATATAGGTTTGCCTGAAATTGAAAGAAAAGAAAATGTAGCAGACCAAAACCATTTAATCTGGAGCAAAGTTAAGAGAACAAGTTAACGAAAGAAAGGCAGTTGTTTAAAGGTGTGAAACTGCTGAAGAGAGCCAAGATACAAGGGGTTATCCATAGATGTGGCCAATTTAAACCAGACAAGCTGGTGACTCGGGGAGGTTCCACCTCCAGTGTCATTCATAAACCCAGCCTGTCCCTGGGCAGCCACTCAGCTTTGATTGCATCCTGTTGAACTTGGCCTTGGGATGAATAACTCTTCCAAAATCTGGCTTTTTGGGTAGGCATCACACCTTAAAACATCTGATCCTCTTTTATAAGTGCAAAGCGCTCTGATTTCTTTGTGCTGCCTGCCAGCATCATTGGGTTTGGGTTGGTCCTAGCAGGGACAGGGATGTTTCTCGCTGGCACAGAATGATAGATCCACAAGTGACTGAACTGACAGACTTGGACAAAAGTTCCAGAAGGGTTTCTCTCCTTCTTTGCAGCATGCAGGCTTTAGCTGGCATCTGGAAGACAGTGGCAGAAGTCTCCTAAAAAACCACGGATGGGAGTCCAATTTCAGAACTGAGATCCAGATGCCAAGGCCTTGAAGGCTTGTGTCAGGTGATATCCTTGGGAAAGGTGTTTTGCAGTGTTTTGGTGGCTGTATAGAACAAGTGGTGTCAAATGTCATCAGCACCTGAGAAGTTGTTTTCCCTCCCAAGATTATGTGATAAAAATGAAGCTGTTTTGTTTTCAGTGATATTTTCCATTAATTTAATGAGGAGAGGTTCTATTAATAGCAAACCAAAAAGCACTTTCTGGAGATCAGCACCAACACTGTGCTACTCCCAGAGTTTGCAAACAGTTTTGAGCTTTTCCAATTTTTAAACTAAGCCGAGAAAAACAAGAATGAACTTAAGATAGCAAGTTTGAAACCTACATGGGATGTTACCATTTTGTGAGCAGTTTATCACCTCCTCAGGGTGGCTGCTCATGCTCCTGGATATCCATATCTGAGCAAAATCCAGTGATGCCTCAGGCTGCAGGTGCTGAGCCACAGCCCTTGGGGTGGACCATTGCCACCCAACTGCCTCTGAGCGCTGGTGGCACGGCTGCTGCAGCTCTGTCAGGTAGGTAACAGCTTAGCTTTAAAGTTGTCTTAGCCCTCTGCTACATGAGTTAATTTATATTGCCATGGCAGTGGGAGGAATAATCCTTGATTCACACTGATCTTGGCTCTAGAAACACCCACTGGCTTGATTTATATCCACATGGTGGCAAGGCAGAGGGGTGCTTGAGGTGACCTTCAAGGCAGCCTTGCCTGCTGAAGGCAAGTCCTGTGCAGGTTCCTGCTCCTTCCTCTGCCTTCATGAGGACAGCCAGAGGCTGAAAAATGGCTTAGGAGCAATATTCCTTCCTTGGGAGTCTGACCAAGCTTTCCTGGCTGAAGTCAGGTGCAAAAATCCCATTTGCTGTGAGATGAGCAGCTGAGAGCCACCACTGCAGAAATGCTCTGGACTGTGAATCACCACTAGTCGCTTCTCAGTGCACTTGTGGAGTGAGAAACACTGACAGCCCCTGTGCCTCATTCTCAAGTGAGAGCTGGGAGGTTGCTTGCACATGATGCTGTCATTCTGGGGGGGTCAGCACCGTGCAGGGTCCATCCTGGCTCAAAACTAAACCTGTGAAGGGTGACATCATGCAGGAGGCACTTTGAAACGGTATTATTAAGCTAATCATGGTAGAGGAGGAGCCCTTGAGGCTCAGCTGATAAGGTAAAGAGCACATTCCACTGTGGTAGATGAAAAGCCCTTCAGCCACCTTCGGCTTGGTGTCACGGATTTGCATGCTGGAAATGGCACAACACAGATCAAGTACAGCCACCCCCAGGGTCTGGACTCTGCTGTCTCCCTGCCCTGGAGCAACCTGGTATTTACATTAGCACCAGACAGCTGTAGAAAGTGCAGAAAAACCCAGTACCATGCTGGGGACTGCTGAGGAAACCACTGCCACAAACCGAGGCACCCTTGCTCTGGGGAAGGGTGTGAATGCCACCCAGCCCTGCCCTGAAGCCCAGCTTGCCTGTGCTGGTTCCTGGTTTGGGCTGCAGTCTGCATGTAATTCCCCTCTTCCACCCTTCTTCCATGATGATTACCAGATGCCTCTTTCCACTGCTTCTCAGAGTAGGTGCTGCTCTTCTCCAGGAGGTCCCATCTACTACAGGGCATTCTTGTAGGTGGAAAGCTTGAGGGCAGCAGCCCTTCCTCTGTGTCACCTTCAGATGTCACAGGCCATGAGATTTTCAGCCACGGTGCTCAGGAGCTGAGGACCAAGAAGGGTTGATGGCTCAGGTGCTCTGGAAAACAGGTCCCCACATCACCAATGCTGGCATCTGCCCTTCAGGAGAGGAGGGACCCCTGCAGAGGATCCTGCCATGGGCAAGACAATGAAAGGGCAGCAATGTCTGGGAGGCAGAAGTTCAGATCTCAATAATCAAACTAAAAGAAAACAAGCAAATAAGAAAATGTTGCTTTGGCTTCAGCCAGGAACCCAGGACAGTAAACAGAAGAGGCTGGAAAGCCAATATATTCTACCCTGGGGGAACTGACTTTGAGCCAAAGAGGAAAGAAAAGAATATAAAATAAAGAGCAAAGATGAAAGCCATATACAGCAAGCACAAACTGCCACGGCCATGATTGGCAGTTTACATATTACATTTTATAGCATTCCTCTTCTCCTCCCTCCATATTTTCTTTCTCCCCATTTCTCTGCAGACAGCTCATACACACGCCTCACGCTGCACAAATAAGTGCTCTGCTCCTCCCTCACATCCTGCTCAGACTTTACACCAGCCCTTCCCAAGTTCACAGACCACCCCACCATCCTGGCTGCATGCAGAAGAGACAGCAGGTCAAGGCCTGAGTTGTCACAAGTCCACTGAAAAGATTTCCTGTCACGTGCAAATAAACCCAGCTCGTCTCCTCTGGTCTATTTGGTTTTTACTGAATCCGGTCAAATCACGATTTCCCCTGTCTCTTACAATAAACAATCAGCCCGTGTCAACTTGATTACGAGCTGCTGATGCAGCATTGTTGAATCCAAGCCCTGAGTGTATGTTTTGGCAAAAACAGCGCTATTTTCAGCTAGGCGTGCAAGGTGGCTTGCCAAGAGGCTCAGCTTTCCCAGCAGACCCAAGGTGGGTTGGAGGCAGGGCTCCCACTGCCTGCCTGGGCAGCAGCACCAGGGGCCAGGTCTGCACTGCTCAGCATTCCTGGCAGGGCCTGCACCACCTTGCTGCTCCTCTGGAATGGATCCAGAGCAGGATCCCAGCAGCATCAGGTACACTGGGCAGGGAGAGCACAAAGAAATCCTGTGCCAGTTCTGACCACTCTGAGGGCAACCACTTGGCATGTCAGCTCCCAAGGAGGTTTGCTTTACCTGTATGAAATTCATAGAACCCGTTTATCTCTGTGTCCAGTGTATGTTCCTGGTGTAGGAGCTTTGAGAGCCCTCAGCTGTGCAGAAGCTGAGGGGCAGGATTTATGCTGTCTCCACACTAGGGCAGGTACCCTCCAAGTCAGCTTGTTTACACTCAGAAACACAGCCTTCACGTCATTCCTCTCTTTAAAGGGTATTTCTTTCTTTCCAGGGCAATGGTGTATCCCTATCCTCAATTTTCCTCTGGGACCATTCATGTTTTTGGTGTTTATTTTTCCTGTTGCTGCTTTCTTTTGGATGCTCTATTTCCCATGAATTCAGTGGCCATATAGGCCAGGTGTGTGAAACAAAACAGTGAAGGCACAGTCACAAAAGTGAAGTGTAACACAATTTGGTCAAAGTGACTTCTGACTCCTCTCACGATATCCTTCTTGCAGAAGTCCGTTTTCCCCATGTGGAATGACAAACTTTCTCCCTACTAATGTTGACAGCATGCAGATTCACAAGCTGACATGCTTATTTTTCCTAACCAAATCCCCCCGCCCTTTTTTTTTGCCAGCAGCGATGCTGTAGCAGCACAGCCCCTCAGGCGGTTGGCAGTGGGCAGAGCTGGCAGCTGGTGGGTGTGGGCAGTGGCAGACCCCGCTGGTGAAGAGGTGCCACCCTTGGCAGAGCAGTGCAGGGCTGGCCATGCACGTGTGTACCTGCACACGAGCACCTGGCTGTGCCTGCGTCTCCTCTCGCTGAATTCCAGAGCTGTTACGTGTCCTGTGGAGAGAAGGAGCTATTTATGCCACAGGCATAAATAAATCCACGGAGCATTTGCAGTAACACAGGTTGCTCAGGGCCTGAGCTCAATCCCACTCTGGACAGGGACAAACTCTGCCTTTGGTGGGAGGTGGGTAGGGGCCATGGTGCAGGGCTGCTGCTGGGAAGGACACAGGGGCAAACATACAGGCAAGGTGTCTGTTGTCTCCTTATTAAGTGGTAAGCTGTGTTATTTGCTTGTGACTACTGGCACAAGCCAGGGGGATGTATTTCTGCCTCCTCATTACACAAGAACTTGAACCAGTGAATGTTTACATATAGTTGAGACAAACTCACCATTCTTTTGTGCAGGCTTGACTCAATAGAAAACAGTGGCGTATTGGGTCATGAAAGACATGTGGTGCGATTACCAAAATGATTTTTTTTAAAAATGTAGTTGGTATATGTTCAAATACATATACATTGTTATCCCATGTCTCAAAGGAGGGGATGGTATCATTTATCAAGGTGGATGGTCTTTATCAAGGGCAGCAGGATGCCACCAAGTATCACCTGCACAGAGCTTACATGACTTGGTAGCTGGTGTTCTTCAGAAATACCTGGTGCAATTTATTCACTGGTCTTTAGATACATATGATGTAGGCATTCAACAGATGAGTTAGAGCTGGGGAGAGAAACAGGCATTTCTGTGTATGGGTTACCCCAAATATAAGGCAAGTGAATTGTACTTTCCTGGTATCCTCTTCTTACTCTTGACTCTGAAGTGACCCCCAAGCTCACGTTCAGACATAGCACTGCCAATTTGAAAATGTGCATGGCACAATTTTATTCCTGGTCTTTCCTGGAAAACGTTGATGAGCATAAACTTGTGACGTACAAAATCTCCTTCATTTTTCAAACCTGCCCTTTTTTTCCACCTCTTTGTTGCCTGAGTGACACTATTGTGTTCTGGCTGATTCACCACTCCCCTGGCTATTTCCCAGCATGAAATTGCTCTCAGCGAGTGATGAATGAGTGCTCTGCCTTAACTCTGCTGGAGCAAAGGGCACAGCTACCATACACTCCAAAACTTTCAGAGTATGATGGATTTGAGCTTTTACAGAAATCTTTATTACCTCACCTTCCTTACCCTTGGAACTGAACTTCTCATGGGCAGTTTTCAATTCAACTTACTTTCTTAAGAAGAACAAAAAAGGTGGCAAGTCCAGGATGATTCTGTTACAGTGATTTTAAGTTAATGTAAAACCCAGCAGTGAGGTGAAATGGGCTGCTCAGCCAGGAAGAGCATTGGCACATTGCTGGACAAGCAGGAAAGGCAGTGGCATTCAGACTGCTTTCAGTGCAGCTGTAGGACTGCACCCATGGCAAAAGTTGTTTTGGAAACAAGCTGTCTTTACAACTCCCATGTTTTGCTCATCACTGGAACTTGGTATACAAAATCTGTCATGCTTTTTTAAAAACAAACAAAATTTTAAAAAGAAAAAAAAAAGAGACTGGTCTTGTTTTCTGTTGTTGTAATAATAACAGAACCTAGTAAAACAAAGGAAAAAAAATCCTCTGGTATTTAGTGACAACAGCTTCTCAACAAAATCTGGATGAGATTGTTGCTCTTCAAAGTTCAAAGGCAGGGCTGGGGTAGGTGGAAAGCAAGTGAAGAAGGCAGCTGTAGAGGAAATCATGACCAGGCTAAAGCTTTTGAAGATGTCAGATCAGTTCTTGGCACAGCTGCTGATTTTGTATGAGACTATGGCCCTCATCTGTAAAGGTGAAAAAAATTTTGAAGTTCTTTAGGGTCTGATGTCAGAAGCAGTCCTATGTGTGTTTGCCTGGGGGAAATGAGGCCCTGGAGAAAGCTCCTGTGGTTGAGGGTGGGTGCACAGTGCTTATGCTGTTACACTAGCCAGCAGAAAGCTGCTCATGTTCTCCAAAATGCATTTACACAGGCTTTGCATGGCACATGTCTAAAAATATGGGTGCAATATTGCCTTTCACCCTCCAAAAATGAAGTGCAAAGGTCATTCATGTGTGGGACTGGATTTCAATAGCCACAAGCACCCAGAGTTTGGGTTCACTGCAGTAGAAGTGAGAAAGGAGAGGAGCTTGAAGCACAAAGGGGCAAGGAATGAGCAACTATGAATCCAAAGGCAGACAACACACTAACATTATAGCAGGAATGTGTTACCAAAGCCCTGAAACCCAGTCTCGACTGGTAGCTGGGGCCAGACACCGAGGACAGGCTGATCCTCCTGGCCATGCTGTGGAGTTAATGGTGCCCTTGCTGCAGGATTCAGCACAGAGGTGTGGGGCTGAGGGAGGATGCCAACACCATGGGAGGCAGCTGTGCTGGAGCACTGCTGGTGTGAGCACACAGCGGCCCCGGAGCCAAGGCTTTCTCGCTGCACCAAAGTGCCTCTGCTGCAACAAGGTGTCTGTGGATCCTCAGCAGAAATTTTGTGTCCAGCACTGGCAAGACAAAATATCACAGAGGATTAAGCTGTCACGCTGCTCATTTATTTTCATACTCACAATGGCTATCTTGAACAAACCCCATCCTGTTTAGGCTCAGGAGCTGTGCTGCTCATTCTCTGCATTAAAACTAGATAAACTGAGGAAGTGTCTAGCCTTCCATTTAGCTAAGAGCTGAGCTTCTGGACAATGCATCAGCTGCTAGCACATTCTCAGCTGCACTAGTGGATTTGTCAAAGCATATATTCAGCAAAGGGTTCAAGAGTTAGCCCTACTGCCTCAGCCTTGGAGTACGGGGAAGTTTCACCCCCAAACTCATTGCGCTGCCTCCTGGAAGTCACCTATCATTGATGCAAAGATATTATCTTGGGTCTTCATTCAACGCTGTTCAAAACTCTTGGTCAAGAAATCATAGAATCGTGGAATGGTATGGTTTGGTTTGGACCTCACAGACCATCTAGAACCACCCCCTGCTCCCATGGGCAGGGACACTTTCCACTAGACCAGATTGCTCAGGACCTCATACAACCTGTTCTTGAATGCTTCTAGGGGCAGGTCAAGCATCACTTCTGTGGGCAACCTGTTCCAGTACATCACCATCTTCTGAATAAAAAATTTATTCCTATTATCTAATCTAAATCTTTCCTCTTTTAGCTTAAAATTATTTCCTCTTGTCCTAACCCTATGTGCTGTTATAAAAAAGTTCCTCTCTTCCTCAAGCAGCTTTCTTGTAGACTTGTCATCACATGACAGGGCTTTATGCTTGGCTGTCCAGTGTTTACAGCTTCCAAGAGTCTGGATATTCTACAAATCAAGTTTCTGTGTGAGAATGACACCTTTTGGCTCCCAGCTGTGGCTGTCCTCAAGTGCTGCTCAATGATGGATGTGGAGAAGTAGCTGAGTGATGAGTAACCAAAGTAGAGTTGGCAACTTAGATGGGTTTAGGTGAGTTAATGCACTAGTAATGCACTGTCAGGCCCAGACATATTAATATTGAAGTTCCTTGAAATACCTTACATGCTTGGCTCCCTCCCCAGCCAGTGGTGTGAATACCAACCACTAGGGACAGAGTTACAGACTGATTTTGTCACCCCGACCTTGGTTTCCTAAACAACTGCCTGGTCTCCAGGAATTGGCCTCCAGGGTTTGCTAGGGAAGGGAAGGAGCATCTAAATCGTACCCAGCCTTGCTACTCCTGCTTGCTCAGATCTTGTTAATTGTCTCTCTTTGTAATCAACATCCTTGTTTAAACAAAGTCCGGGAAGGAAAAAATGGTAAAAAGACCTGTTTAACAAAGACCACTGATGGACTAGCTAAGCATCCTTCGCTTAAAAGCTAGTCATGAAATGAACAAACAAGGTGAGAACAACAATCTGATTCTCACGCAAATTTTTGCCCGGAGAGAGGAGTGCATGAGCACGAAATCCATTATCGGCTAATGGTCGTTTGCATACCCTGGGCTATCTCAAAGCACCTCAGAAACATCAGCGCAAAGCATTTTGCTAATCAGGACTGGTCCTTTCCACCCTTTCCTGTGCAGGTGAGCGGTATTTTCGCTAAGAAAGGGAAACTGCACCTTACAGCCTCTATCGAATCACAGCCTCTAGAGGGGAGCACCAAATGCTCTCACAGCCACACAGTGCTTGAGAGGAGCAAGGAGAGTAGCAAATGGCTTGCTAGAGATCATCCAGGGAAACAGCAGAAAGGTTTGAAATAGTTAACCAATGTCATGTCACCCTCTCAAATGTCTCTCAAAGCTGGTTTAAGGGAATCTCCTGAAGAATTCACATGGTTTATTTGCTTAGTCTGAGATAGCAGGGTGGTACAGCTTCATGGCTCCTCCTTCATGGCAACTCTTCTCCTTCCCTTCATCCCTGTCTGTAGGTTCAGGGATGAAAAGAAGTGGGAGTGGCACACTAAAATCCCAGACTTTGCATTGGGCAGGTTTTTCATAGGTCTGCTCCTGATGTAGAGCCCTGTGCCTGAATGTTCCCTTTTTCTCCCACAGATGACATCCTCTGGTGTCATGAAGGGGCTTTTCTGCCTTTGTGGTGGCAGTGGCGGGCACTGGCTGGATCCAGCTCTGAGGGAAGCATGTGCTGGCTCAGAGCTGCCCATTCTGAGCCACGGTGCCCTTGGCCAGCATCACCCTGCTGCACTTCCCTCTGAATCTCAATGAGCACCTTGGGATGTCAGGGGCAGATGGGATACACTGATTACTTGGATCCTTCCTATTTTGGGACATGACAAGCAGTTCATTTTCCCCCTCTCCTTTCATGTTCACACAATGCTTTACACTGATCTCCCCTGCACACATTTATCTGCCAGGCAGGGTAATAGAGCAGCACCCAGGGAGTCTCCCAGGCTTTTGTGGGGTTTGGTATTGCTGAGCTGTGGATGCAGGGAGAGGCAGCTTGTGTAGCTAATCCTACGATACAATAACCAGTCCTTCGTGGTGGATGTCAAATTTACTAAATGCATGATTGTTTATTGTTTGCCTGTGTAATGATGTGCATGGGACTTGGGCCAATTTCGAAATATTAATAAACATGACAGCATTTCAGTAATGCAGCAGACAGAATCCTCCCATTGCTCCCAGGAACACCAAGACAACATGTTCATAGACGGAATGAAAGGGAGTTCTCTTCTGAAATTAAAAAAGGGCTTTCTATTATCTAAGCTAAATAGCAAAATATTTCACTAGGTTATTCACACTGGCACACTCTCGCTGCAGGTGGGTTCATTAGCTTCTCTCTGATGTAGCAAAATTAGATCAGTGTAGGGGACAAGGAAGCTGCTGACATTAGCCTGTGCTGCCACTGAAAGGACTGCTTGTCTGTGAGGAGCAATGGGCTGGTGATTTACAGGGCATTTAGCTCAGGCAAAACTGAGCAGTCCATTTTATCTCAGCCTTTTCTCCCTTAGGGACCTGGAGCCTTTTGGCTGTGGCTGTTTTATTGCTCTAGGCCCCCTGTGTGGTGGTACACCTGTGTTGCCAACATATCAGAGGGGGATATTCAACAGTAACCACACGTGAATGTTTATTTCCCAAAATCAGGCTATTTGACCTGCACCAGACAAGCTCCCTCCTGCCCTTCCAGCTTGAGTCTGCGACATCACAACTTTTTGGTAATGGCCTATTAATCACCTACTGCCTGATGCTGTGAATTCTGTCTGGTTTCCTCCAGGATACTTCATCATCTGCAAGCAGGACTTGGACCAGGCAGGGATGCCTCCATCCAAGCTCCTCCAGATGCCGGTGCTCCAAGCTTTGCCAGAACTGCATGATTTCTGTGCGTGCCATTAGACTGGGATGATGAACAGCTTGGCTGTGAGCACATGGAGTGCAAACCCTGGTGAAACCTGGCTTGGGGCCCTGGCAAGAGAGCATCTTACTGCTGTGCAGAGCTGCCATCTGGCAGGTTGGACCTGGTGTCCTCACCACTCCAGCCTCCCAAGCCAGTGGCTTTTTTGTTTCCTTCTAAATGAAAACAAATGTTAACTTCAGCCCATGGATGATGCAGCCCATGGCTACTGACAACATCTCTTTGTTCAGGGGTTACTGGGATGAAGGAGATAAACTGCACAGCACAGTACCCAAAAATAGCCCCAGTGGGTCAGCAATGTGGTCTTCTAAGGAAATGCAAGGAAGAAAATGATCCCACCTCAGGGAGCAACCAGGCAACCAGGCTGCAGTTTGTGGTGCAAAGCACACTACAAAGTGCTCTGTGTAGTGGGTGCAAGGTGAGGCACAGTCTGTTTGTCCCTCTGGCACTGCCTGCTGCTTCCCAGGAGCCATGCGCGATCCCACTGGTGCATTCTGAAGGAAAGGGGCTGCTGTGCTCTCTACTGCTCCACCTGCAAGACTTGCACTTTGAGGACCTTCGTGTGGTATTAATGTGATGCACCTATTTCTTATTTCTTGTTTTGTCTGACTTCATGGGGAAAAAACCCAAGGAGAATCCAGGTAGGTACAACTTGACAAAATTTGGATGGGGTTTGTTTAATTGTAGTGACCAATTTTCCCCATTGCCAGTGGTGTGTCTTCATATGTTCCTTCTCCACCTCCTTCTTACAAGTTGGTTAAAACTTGTGCCCAGGAGCACCCTCCAGCTGTGCCATAGGATGATTAGAGCAGAAAAGAAGAATATTTGAGCCTGAACCCAAATTTCTGATAAGAAGATCAACTGCCCCTTCTGGCTCCCCTTGTTCATTCCCCTTCAAGACACAAGAACAGTCCTGGATGTTATAAATTAAGAAGACCACAGAAGCTGCTTTTGCAGCTGAGGGTAGAGAACCCAGGCAAAGTTCACACATGGGTTTTTGGAGGGATCACATTGAAGCTGGGCAGTGCCAGGGGCAGTGGCTGTGGTACATGCCTTGCAGACTGCTGTGGCATTGAGTGACTTTACCGATTGCAACTCCTTGAAAAATGTTGCCAGAAGAAGAAAGGATCTTTCCTTTTCCACCCCGGCACTAACGAAGCTTTCAGGGAGTCACTTTCCAGTGTGGAGAGTGCCATTTTCCTCCAGCAGTTTGCTGCAGGGATTTATCAGCTTTTTGGTTGTCCTGACACAACCACATCTGCCCCTTCAACACTCTCACCAAGGGCCCATTAGCCCTTTTCTGGTACCATCACCTCACAGGTTCACACTGTCCTGCTTTTCCATGAGGAAGGCAAAACTCAGGCTATGAGAATTCAGGCTACAGGTCCATACACAGTAGGCATAGCTGTCTTCCTTGCTTCTTCTACGACATGCTTTTTTAATTTTATTGAAGAGCATTTTGTCTGAATGACTTTAACTTCCTAATTGTCTTCATTGTCTGCGATCATCAAACTCCCCTCAGTTCCCTGCCTGTCCCACAGTCATCTGCAAATTCTGTCAGTAGCAATAGCTGTTCTTTCCAGATCACTGGAGGAAGATGCTGCAAAGTGTCAGGTCTAGAAGAGGTCCCCAGGGAGCCCCACCAGAAGTGCTCCTGTGTGCGCCACTTCCATAGGTGCCTGTCAGCCATCCAGCCCCTCAACTGTTTTATGTTGCCATAGGTTCATTCTCCCCCAAAAGTGCTGTGTAGAGCCTGGTGGTGCCTCACCCAGGGATTGCCTCCAGGCAGCTACAAGTATCAGTCACTTTTTGTAAAACCAACAGAAAATGAAATGAGACCTGTTTTCCACGAAACATTGTTAACTGGCACTGATGCTCTCTCTTTTTGTTGTTGTACTTGAATCCTGTGTCATCTTCTCTGTTGTTTGGTCTGGGATTCATGTCAGATATTTCCACCTTGTCTTTTTCAAAACCTTGGCATACACTTAGACTTTTTCCAGTCCACTGGAAATTTCCTGGCACCCCTGGGGTTATTAAAAATGGATGCCAACAAGCTAAACACTTCCCAGACAGTTCTTTAAGGACTTCAGGGTATAAGTTTTCTGCACTTTGAAATTTAAAATTGTTTGTCCCAAACAGCTGTTTTCTGTCATTCTTCTCAGTGATGCACTGGAGAGCACTTTATCATCCTTATGTCATCTCAACATATCATCTAGTTCTTTTCAAGTGCAGAACAAAAATATTAATCAAACTGTTCTGCATTGTCATTAGCTGTTTCACCAGCTCCATCTAGAAAAGAGCTAATATTGTTGTAACAACTCATTTTTCATTTCTTAATGGATATCTTTATGGGAATTGTTGAATTTATGTATCTGCATGACAATTGGCTGAATGCTTCCTGACTTTTGAATATGCGTAATCAACATTGTCTTTTAGATACATCATTCAGATATATAATTTGCAAAACATAAATTATTCAGGATGTTGCTCAGCCACACAAATGAGTTTTCTTGTCTGGGTCATTCATCTCACCTAGCTGAGGGCTAAGGCACAAGAGATGCTGCTCTTTTCACTTTTGCTAAGACCAAGTTAATTGAAATATAAAATATCCGTCCCCACACAGCAATGCTGCCTACAGAAAGGGGATGCAGCCTGATCAGAGAGATGAGGGATTATCCTCAGGTTCAGGAAACACAGATTTTGTTGCTGGCTCTGTTACTGAGTCTCTTCATGCAAGTCATTTACCAGCCCACACCCAACTCTCCTGCCCAGTACCTGAGACTCAGTAGCGCTTCACCTCCTCTAGGAACTGTTCAGAGTCTATGGAGAAGCATATCTTCCCTGAAAGAAGCCTTCTGCCATCAGGGGGATTTAGAAAAGTATTAAATGGACAGGAGTAGCGCTTGTTTTGTTCTTCTTTGGTTGCCATTTACCTGGCCATTTACATTTGGAACATCTCGTTTAATAGTGATTTACTTTTGACTCGATATTTCTGGAAAAGCTAGGACTTCAGGGAAGAAAACAGAATCAATACTTCTTGATCTTTTAATAAACTCTGCCCCCAGAGAGTGAGGTTTAGACCTTCACAATTTCTAGTCTCTTCTCCCTGCGAGTGAGTGGAGTAGGTGGAGAGGAAAGCTGAAACCAGGAGGGATCTGTATCCAATATGTGATTTGTTCTTTGTGGAAAGACCAGCTTTGGTTCAGACTGCTCCAGCTGGTAAAACTTTCACTCTGTAAATTCAGTGTGAAACCAAATGTGTTTCTTGAAACAGACCCTTGGAGGACTTTCAAAGATACCGGTAGGTCAGATGTATCCAATTAGTAAGGGCCTGTGACAGCAGGCGAGAGCCCTGAGGGGCAGGGTGGGGAATCTTCCCAGAACATCTTGCCTGCACCAGGCTGAACTTCACTGAGGTCACCCCATGGGCTAGAGCACAGGGAGTTCATGGTGGGGTTTTGGTGGCAGAGCCTTCTTTGAGCAGGGCTCACATGGGCAGTCATGTCATAGGCTGTCACCCCCGCATCTGTGTCTACCTGCACACCTTTGTGTACAGTTAGGAAATGGAAATGGAAGAACATTTCTACTCCTAATACTTTAATGTTTCTGTCTCTGCTGGCTGCTGTTTTGTAAGCATGGCCTATCACAAGATTTTTCAGCTTGACTTCTCTTTAACCACACTCTATCACCTGGGAAGGTTTTATCCCGTGTAGTATATCTCACCTTTTTCAGGAAAACTCAAAAGCAGGTTTAGAGTCCCTGCAGCCTATGAGTTCAGGACCCTGCCTTGGAGCCCAGTACTTCTGGGGGAATAGCCCTCATACTTGGCTATAAGTATAATTTTTCTCTAAATCTTGGCTCTTTGGATCAGCTGTCACTACAATGCAAGGACAGTCCAGACTTACTCTGAGTGTTGCTCACGTGCAAGGGCTTGAAACATGACTTCTATTCATTGCTTACAGCCTCCATGCTGGATTACTCCCTGGGTAAACTAACCAGGGGGAAGTTTCTCACAGAGACAGCACCCAGGGCCTTTCCCCTGAGAGGGTCTTGAGGCATTTCACAACTCACACATGTACAGCTCTGCTGTGGAGAGGCAAGGGGGACCCCAGGGCCCTGCACAGCAGAAGGGTGTGCAGCTGACTGGGCAGCTGGGCACAGCTCCTCCTGCTGTCACAGAGCTTGGGAACCCCACACAGAAGCAGAGACAGGCTTGGTTGGTAATGCCCCAAATGAGAACTAATGAGAGGGAAGATGGCCTTGGTTTAGGGGGTGAGACAGAGCTCTCAAGCAGTGTTGCTTTCCAATATTACTATGGGCAATCCCCAGCCATTTTCCAAGTTGAAAAAGGGAAAAAGAACACATCCTTAGTGACACCTGAGGGATGCTGGGGTGCTAGATATGGTATGAAAAGACCTAGCCCTCTAAAGTGGGAATTAGGTTGAAAACTACATCAGAAACAAAATCATCCTCATTTACTATCTACGTTTATTTATCTGAACCTCATCTTTGCCAGGTGCCAAGTGTTCAATTACAAAAAATCACTGGCCAGGTAATTCCTCAGTCCTGTTCATAAGCAGCACTCAGGTGCTGGGGAACAGGGATGTACCTGAGCTGCCAGCAGGACTACTTTAACAGCAATAATAGTTTTGCAACAGCTGCTAGTGACACAGGAACTACTCCAGATGTGGGGTGTTTATGAGCTGATTTATGACCTAGAGTAGGATCACAGGAGCTATCTATGCTATGGGTAAGGATGCAGAGGATGATGGCTGCCTCCAGCTTTGGCCCCTGCAGATGCACCTCACTTCACAGACTTCTGCCAGCATAGGACAGGAGAGGGAATCAAAGTGCAGGAGCCCTTGAGGAAAGGATGAACAAGGCTTTGCATTTTAGATGGGCTTTAGATTGGAAAAATAATAAAATCCAAGCATTTTAATAGAAAGATCAGCTCTAACATTGGTAATCTAGACAGACAGCAGTGGGATGAAGAGAGACATAGGGAATGTTTGATGTAAAATCAAGGTCGTGCCCTGAAAATCAGACACAGACGTGGAGAGAGGTATGTGAACCATTAAAGTGAAAGGAAACCCGAGATTGCTGTTCCACCAGCTGCCAAAGACACCACGCTCTGCTTGTGCACGCTGGAGCCTACTCTCCTCCACACTTGGCAGAGTGGCAGATGCCTCATTGTGGTACCATCAGAGGAGAGCAAACCCAGAGGATAAACCAGAAGTGACCTAGGAACATACCTTAAAAATTCCTTTCTATTCATTAATCTGACTGAGGAGAGAGGAAGGGAAAGTCCTGGCCCAGGAGACAGGGGGCTGGAGCCCTCTGCTCACTTGCTGAGCTGACACAGAGAGTTTCTTTCTAGAATTAAGGAGGAAGTTTTTCACAGAAAGAGTGATCAAATACTGGAATCATCTACCCAGGGAGGTGGTGGAGTCACCATCCCTTGATATGTTTAAAAAAAGACTGGATCTGGCACTTGGTGCCATGATCTAGTTGAGGTGTTACAACATGGGTTGGACTCGATGATCTTAAACGTCTCTTCCAACCTAGAAATTCTGTGATCTGTGATTTCCTGCTCAGAGGCATCAGTGAGCAAGAAGGAGCTGCTCTGTCCTTATGTGTGACCAGGCAGCAGTGTCTTGGCAAATGCTGCAGAAATCCATTGTGGTTCTTTTTGGGAGTACCAAGGTGCTGCAGAGAGACCAGCAGACTCTTTAAATGCAAGTTTGTACATTCCTGGAGGAGCATTCTGCTTCTTCTCATTTGATTATGCCCAGGCTGAATCTGAGAGACCCTGAAGCTGATAGCTTTTTTACTGCTGGTTTTCACCGTGTGCTGTAACCTTCATTATCCTTGAAAGATCTGTTGTTGCAGCACCGGCCTTCACTGAGCTTTCTGCTCTCAACTCCCAGCATGGGAAACTGACTCCTCAGCGCCCTGGTCCAGCCTCCCACTGCCTCTGCTCCCATGAGTGAGGGTGACAGGCTCCTGACAAGGACAAAGCAGACACTCAGGAGGGCACCTTGTACCCACCAGGCACTTGCAACTGCATCTGGCCTGGAGCCCCCACTGCAAGGACAGCAGTAGATGCTCTGGGAGAGAGGCACAGGCTACCCATGAAGAGAAAGCCAGGCCTGTTTGTGTTTACACTGCTGCAGGGATCACCCAGTGCTGCTTCTAGACTGGAAGCTGTGCAATCAGCAGCAGCATGGCTGAGCCTGGGCACAGCTGGGGCTCTGGCCTTGTGCCGCTGCCTCCTGCAGCTCTGTGCTCCCTGACAGGACGATGGACTGTCACCACATCCTCACAGCACATGGGCTTACCCAGTCCCAAGCAGCTGGAGTGGAACAAGGTTTCCATGCCCATCTTCCAGATCAGAAAATCCAAATCCATGTGCCAAAGGACAGAGCATGGGAGTGGTGGCATTCAGGCACCACAGTGCCATCAGACACAGAGGAGGTACTCTTAAAACACTGAGCAACTTGTAGAGTGTTATAAGGGCTGGAGAACCACTCCACACCAGCTGGGAACTTGCAGACACAGTCTTTGGCATGTCTTGGCTGGAACAGATTCTTTGGTACCAGGGCTGGGGGCAGGAAGGGATCAGGTGGGGAAGGTACCACCCTTGCACCTTTTTAACTTCCTAAGTTCCTCATCTTTCACTGTGTCCCCATGTGTCACTGAGGGCTGCTGCCTGCCTACAGCCTGAGGAAGTCTCCTCCATGGGAAGGCAGCCAGCAGCACTGCCTGCAGCAGAAGGACAGACTTTTCCAAGGAGCACCAGTATAAGGTTTCTCCTTCTTTGTACTTGGTCATCTAAACAACGGCTCTGATTAAAACCAGGAGCTGTTGTACACTCAGCCGTGTGTGGACATCAGCCCAGCTATTTGGTCAACAAAATAAAAATTAAGATACTTAACTCTGAGCATCTGTTTTCTTGCTTTGTTCTTTTTTTAAAATTTTGGCTGAGTCCCTGTGAGATTGGACCATTTTCCTGACGGATCAGCACAACAAGATGCCTCAAAGGTTTCTAAAGATTGGTTCTTTTACTTGATGATGGCCCAGAAGGCCACTGGGGATGTAGAGTCAGCATCCACCCTTTTTGGGAAAAGGAGAGGGTGGAAGGGGAGAGGCCATGGTTCTGATTTGCTTGGCTTGGCGCTCAGGCTGGCCGAGCTGTGCCTTATGCTGCAGCCACATGATTTGTGTAGCTGTGACACACAGCCATAAATCAATCCAGTTGGGCTAGAAAAGTTCACGAACCCGTACTGAACTTTTGGGCGAACGTGGGTTGAGTTTCAGGCTCATAACGAAATCTGAAACCAGGCAGGCTTCAGAAGGATTTGCGTTTCATTGCAACCCTTTTGTACAGTTCTGCTAGAAAGGTGGTGGTCAGGAAAGTGCTGGGTTTGGTTAAGAAAAAAGGTGTTAGCATGAGAGCCTTTAAATAGAGCAAGGCTGATTTTATGGAATAGTCCTACTAACAGTTAGTGGAAAATTATTACCTCTTGTACAGCCAGGACTTATCTTCATTTCACTTATTTTCATTTCACATGTCCGGCATGGCTAAAACACCTGCTGGGAAGATCCATTCCAGCATATTTTCCAGATTTTCAGAGAGGTTTCATATCTCTTAAATCTATTAAATGGTGGTGATCTGTTTGAAAACTTTTTTGCTTTAAAGACGAACAAAAATACCTCATTTTATAGGCATGGAAGTTTCTCAAAAACATCTTAATGCAATGCTAGCAAAAGGTTTCAAAGAGTATCATTTTCAGACAGCTCAAAAATAATCTGTATTCCTCCCCTAAATGTGAATGCAGAAATGAAGCCAGAAAGGGCTTGCTTGTCAGGTTCACTATTGCTTTTCTGGCTGAGGGAGGTCAGGTTCTCCTGCTACACCTCCCAAGATGGCAGATATACTCAGTGGATTAGTCTGAGTTCAGATTTTGAATAAGCCTTTGCAGTGTTGCTTATTGCAAGCGGGCGGGGGATGATAATCTGGAGATTTTAAGATAAAAAGATTTCAGGTCCAGTTTATTTGCCCTTTTCTATTTGAACCTTCAGGTTTCATATTTGCAACCTTTTCCTTCCCAGTGTGCAGGAGTGAGAAAGCTGAGATCCTTAAGCACTCATGGGGCTATTCAGCCAATTTCTCAGGAGAACAGTAGAAAACACCACAGCTCTTTCAGAAAAAAACTCAAGAATTGGCATCCACGCCTCCAGGTGACTGATTCCACTGAGCTTTGTTTTTCACCCCTTCACAGTGCAAATTAGTAGAAGCCTTGTTATACTTTACATTTTGTATTTCAAATAAACATATTGCATACTAAGAAACTGCTATGGTTATTTGGTCCAGTGTTTTCACTGTTTAGGATGACTCTTGCTTTTGGATTAAATTGACCCTGGAAGAGATCCCAGATTAAGAAAAACAAAATAAAAGCATGGGATTTCAGTCAGTTTAAACACCAGAGCATACACAAGAAATACTGAAGCGTAACCAGCACTTTGTGGAGATCTGTGTCTCTCATGAAGCAAATTGTGCTGTGCAAAAACTGACCTATGTGAAAAACGACCTAAAAGGTCCAATGTTCTCCTTATTGATGACATGATTGTGGTGATTCAGAAGAAAGGGCTAAAAAAGGGAGGACAGTGAAGTGCCTTTCTCAGGAAGGAATATTGTGACTCTCAGATTCTGAGCAGTGATTTTTATTTGGCCTGGGCAAAATTCAGTTTGGAAGTTAAAGGGAATGATGAACTGAAAATCTCTGAGCTATGTACAGCTGTCCCAGGAAAACAAATGCTCCAGCCTAACTTCTGCATCCATGGAGATGGATACACCTTGTGTAGGCTGCTGGGGGACTGGACCCCCAGGATCAAGAGCAGTATCTTGGAGTGCTCTGGACCTTGCTGGACCATATCTGTATTCTTGAAAATCATCCTTTCCATGAGAGAGTCCTATGGGCTCCCTCTCTGACCTCTGCCTAGTGCATGTAAGTCCTGAGGGTGTAAGATAAATCACACTGGGCTTAAAGACTTACAGCTGAGTTTGGAAACTAATTTGTGGCTTTAAAATATGAGGTCTCAAATATGAGAACTATTTTCCTTTGTCAGAGCAGTGGATTCAAATCCTTCCATGCCAGAGGGACCCCAGGAGTAAGTATCATAGCAGTGGTCCCTGCTGGGGAATAATTAGCATTGACTCCATGGCTGCAGAAGGCTGATCAGTCACTTCATTGTTACTATACTATATTATACTATTAACAAAAACCCATCACCCTTGCCAGACAGTCATGACACACACGTGGATCCAATTGGTCAATGAATCCAAAACACCATCACTAGAGTCCAATTAAGAAATCACCCTTTAGTAAACAAATCCCCATAACACATTCCACACGTGCACAATAACAGGTGCAGCAAGTGGAGATAAGAATTGTTTCTCATTCTTTTCTCTGAGCTTTCTCACAGCTTCCCAGGAAAATCCTGGGAGAGAGCTATGTCTCTTCTCTGTTCAGAGGATTTGTGATTACCACAAGTAAGAATGGGAGAGAAGGCAAAGAAATGAGACCGGGCTTGATAGATAATATATGGCAGAAAGACAGTGCAGTTCCTTAAAAAGGACAGGGTTCATGAATTCTTAATGTCAGGGGACGAGGGACCAAGAAAAGCTGGAGAAAAGTCATCAGATGGAGAATATTTCAGCTAGATATAAGGAAAACTTTTCTTGTTGAGCCCAGAAATTACAAGTTGCTAAGAGCGCCATGGAGTTGGAGTGGGCTCAGAAACTAACAGAGAGCTCTGCTGGCACAATATCAGTGCTGTTGGCTCCTGATCCAGCTCACTGTGGGCCACACCATAACTGCATTCAGGACTCCCCTAGGACCTACAGCTGCAGTGACAACTCGAGGGGACAATACATGGTATCAAAAAATCTGCAAGCCATTGAAACATTGGAGATCTGCTGGAGTACAGATGAAGCCATTCTGCTGCTGAGGAAATTTTGCAAAGGCTGCCACAAAGCCAGTGGTGTTACAGAATTGATCACAGAAGGGTTAAGGTTGGAACAGACCTTAGCAAGTTGTATTGTCCAATGCCTCTGCTAATGCAGGGCTCTGTTCTACAGCAGGTTGCCCAGGACCATGGCCAAACGGCTTTTGAATATTTCCAAGTATGGAGACTTTGCTATCTTCCTGGGCAACCTGTACATCAGGCTATCAAATAGGCTTCCTGCCTTTCATGCACTCTGTGCACACCTTATTCTTGGACAAGTTCTGCATGTAAGAGATCAGCACGTACTTCAAGCAAGGCCAAAGCAGATGACTCACTGGATGCAACTTTCATCCCAAAGCATCTGTGTTTCAGCACAGCAGCATGGCTAGGAGCTGCTACCCTAAATCACCACTTTTCAGACTTGAAGTTTTCCAGGTGGAGACGATTATTTAATTTTCTTCTACTCATGAAGGAGGCAGAGCTGTGTCTTTGACATTCAGGTGTGCTCCACTTCATCAGAAGGATAGGAAGCACCCTTTCAAACATGCTTCCATTGGGAAAAGCTTAATATGGAGAATATTGCTCCCAGGGAGCTATAAGGCTGAGAACTGTGCCATGAGGAGCTGTAAGAGTTGTTCTTTTGCTTGGGTAAAGTCTTGATGGAGAGTAAACACCCATTTGTGCCATACCTGATTGCAGCAGGAACAAGAAAAGGATGGAGGTAAATCCTGCATTTCACAATGGAAGAGTTTCTGCTCCTCAAAATTCAGAGTCCTGTGTGCATGGGACTTTCTGAATGTGTGCATGTGTGGTCCACAGCTCTTTGTTATATACTGTGATTTTCCCCACTCCTCTACAGAGATAAGTAGGTAGGAGGCAGCTGTTTGGATAAGTCAGCAACAGGCGATAAGATTATAACAAAGCCATTGGACGGCAGTGGAAACTTTCTATGCCACACGCAGGGCTTTTATCAGGGGTCTAAAAATTGTCTTTGTTTCATTTTAAGGGCTTAACTTAGCTCATCCTCAAAGCAAAATGGCCTCATCCTTCCTGTCATCTTCCAAGATAGAGGAAGTGGTGAGATGTGTGTGTGTGTTCCCTGTCAGTTGATATCACTTTACACCAGAGCCTGGAAACAGGCTTTTAAATCAGCATTTTGTGTTTCCTTTCCTTGTTTCCCTCTGCTTTGGTGACTTTGGCAAAAAGAGCCTCCGTTTCCTCCTTTGCTCTGATTAAACAAACTGGAGGATTCAGAGATGGTGTGAAATGAGACAAGCCTGATGGGACCCAGGAGCAGCCTTTCCTGTCCCCGTAAAACCCCAGGGCAGGCAGTGCTCACATCCCCTGCCTTGGTGCCAGGGAAATTGCACATGTATACTCCATGTGTAACCTAAAAAGCCTGGAAATCACTGGGCAGCTACTGAGGTGATAACTGAGCCCATGCTTGAGGACTGGCTTGTAACTGCTTAGCTCTCAGCCACTGCAAAAGCAGAGAGGCTTTGAGCACAGCTGTGTCAGCTCAGCAGAGAAGGTGAATCAAGAGAACTAGTGCCAGAAAACTGATTGATGGAAGAAATCTTTTAGCTGGGCCTTTCAGAATCTGGAGATGTGCATGGAGGGATTGGCTTGGTAAAATCAGTGTGTGACCTGCACAGGAGTTGGGTACAGTCTGGAAGTCCTATGCACTGCTGTACAAGTGATGAGCACTTCTGCCCTGTCATAGAGATCATAGAGCAGCTGGCAATATATAATGTGTAGCATTTCTTTAAAAACATCAAGTATCAAAACAAAGCAGTAGCTTGAAGCTTCACACTGTTCCTCTGGCCCTAGGGCCCAACACATCTCTTAGAGTTCCAAGCTGCCTTGCAAGGCCAATCTCTGTCCCAGAAGAATTTGCAGAGTATATGGACAAGACACAAAAAGAATGGGAGAAAAAGGGCTAAGGGCTCATATTTATCGGTCAAGGGGACAGAAGAAGGAGAGGAACTTAGATGTGTTCCTGATTTACTTCACATGTGTCCTTGCTTTTCAGCAACCAGGGGTTTTACAGCCATGTCCATAGCCCATGCCAGACACAGGCTCTTCCTCTGCCACCAGGACAGTCACTGTGAGGTTCTTCAGGAATGTTGCTGCATGTTAAATCCTCATCCTGTCTCAGTACCCATGACATTGCAAGCATAGACAGGCTGTTTTAACCTGATTTAACCAGGTCAAGGAAGAAATGTGCAGCAGAACAACCTTACTCCCTGCCCACTGATTACCCAGTGCTTAACAGCTTGCAGCTTGCTGAAAACCATGTGTGAAAAGAGCTATGCCAAATAAAATCTACCCGGCACTAAATGCAAATTTTTGTGAGCAAGAAGTAAATCAAACAACTGAAAAAGCTGGAGAAATGTCTAGATCACTTGGGTGGGTTTATGTACTTAAGAAAGTGTTGGCTTATGTGTTTGTTAGCAACACACCAGCCTCAGAAACAAATACTTTAAATCTTCGGATATGACTTTTGTCTGGGAATGAAAACATGAAACAAAGAGTGCATCTCACTGAAAACCTCAATTCCAAGCCCTGAATAACCCAGTAATAGTCTCCAGATCACTTTAAAGTTCTAAGAACTTTTCTGCTTGATATTTCCTCATGCTTATTGGACATGTAATGAAAAAGGTGATTTATAACACAATCCTTATATATACAACCTTTCTTCTAGAAAACAATCATTGTTTGTGCAGTGCTGGTAGAAGCATCTCAGTTGTGAAGTAGTTTTAACTGCAGGAAAGAGAGATGTTGACTCCATTAAAAACCTTTCTTTATTTTAGTTCCCTAGCAAAAGGTCACTAAAGACACACTGAACAAAGGCAGGAGAAGACATTCCTTTTCCTACTGTTGATGGCCCTTGAGCTGCCAGTGGAGAGGAAAGAGGCTCTGACTTGCTCAAGTGGAAGAAGGTGCCCTCACCAACACCAGGGTGAGTGGCCCGCAGCCCCATGGAAGCTCTGCACTTCCTTCACTGACATGCAAGATTTTGTCCTTACATTTTGGTGGGAAAAGTGCTTATAATTTGTCCTAACAAGCCAGAAGGAGACTTCTATGTAAGACAACCCTCAGGGACTACTGAGGAGACCTGGGAGTTCCAGCAGGATGCAGCATTAGGAAAACAGGCAATGAGGGAGCGTCAGGACACTAGTGATCTTTGTGGGCTTCTTGCTCTCTGAGATATCTAGTCCAGGCCAGCCTGGGGCCTCCCTGGACATACCTGCAGAGTCCACATGACTCATTTTAACCAGCAAAATTGCACTGCCCACATCTTCTTAGAGAAAGGAGCACTGACGAGGACAGATTTCTCACTGCTGTAAAAATGACCCTACATGGGAACTTCTGCAGAAATGCATACATGTACACATCTGCATGTGTATAAACTAAAATGATTTAAACTGCTTACAGATATGTCTAAGTGCCAAGAAGTGATTTTGGAGTTCAAAAGCAGTGTGCTGAGAGGATGTGGAGAGCACACGCTAGTCTTAAAAAGAAGGAAGTTCCTGTCTTGCTCTTTTAAATCAACTATTTTTTTTTTGCATTTATGACTATCATTTAGTAGTTTCTGAATGGGCTTTGGCCAAGCAATTCTGTGTGTAAAAATCAGTATTTTTAGTTATGAAGCACAGAGATCGTGGTATTCACATTTTTTGGATCCTCTCTCCTGAGGTATAACTATTGAATCTCTATTAAATGCAGTTGAAATAAGCACAACTCTACCATTACTTTCAGTAAGGTCAAGGCTGGGTCCATCACATTCAGAGATCCATTAAGCCTTTTATGTGCTGGCCAGGCCTTAGAAAATTGGCCTAGAGTTCTTGTTGCTCATTCCTTCTGGCTGCTGTTAATCAATTAATATTGAAATTGCAGAGTCAAATGGAGACTGGATATTAATATAGAGCGTGCACTGCTTCCCTGCAGGAATTCATGTAAAAGCTGTCATTAGCATCATGCATATACATGAGTCCAAGAGAAAGCTATTAACTTATGTATTCATCCAAGCAGGCTCAGTAAGTGCTTTACCATCAACAATCTTGCTGCACTTGAAATTAAATATGTGTGTCAAGGTTAGCACTTCCTGGGCTGAAAAACTGAACCAGAAGAATATTAACAGATGTTAGCAATATGTGTGTGTGGGAGGAGAAGATCACACCTGAGTCTAGTCCGTACTGAACAATATTTGGAGCCTGGAGCTAACAATCTAGAAAAAAACCCACTTTTAAGGAGCACAGGCAGAGTTTGTCTTCTCTGATGATGCCTTTCCCCTCTCAGTATTCCCAAATGCACTTTCTGACAGAGTGTTTAAACACTGACTGTGTTAGGTCTGACCTGGGGCACCCAGGAACCTGCAAGGACTCTTGCAGCAAAACATCTAAAGAAATGTCTCTGATTGATGCAGAATTGCCTGTTGTCTCCACCTCCCACTGCAACCCATTACCTGGGGATAGAACAACAATTCCTGCTCCCTCTCCCTGAGACAATCCTCTGGTTAGAAGCAAAAATATTGAAACTATGTTCAAGGCAGCTGGTTTAAGTTGGCTTTAGTTTCCAAAGACATATTATTTTCTTAAAACACAATCATTAGCTGTTGCACAAAATTATTAACAGAATAGGTAATGGATGTTCCTATTCAGGAAAATGCAAAATTTAAGCTCTGCTGGAGAAAAGAGCTTACTCTGGTCTGAGATCAGATTTCCAGCTGTAAAAGAGAAAGCTCTGTCCAGAAGTGCACACAGGACTTACCAATTGGCAGAAATCCACTGTGATCCCACATGGCAGACCCCTTGCTGTCTGAGGGTGTGTGCACAGGAATCAGGGAAACAAGCAGTCACATTTGTAAAAGGGCCAAGGAGGGGAAATGCTATGTAAGAGCTGGGAATTGGCAAACACGACTCTTGTTTAAGAAAATAAAATAAAATAGACTAATAAGACAATCTGGGAAGCAATATGGCCAGTGAGTTGGACATTTGTTCTGGTGAAAATGCTTGGAAGCCATTTCAATGGATATAGTAAGAGAAGGGCGACCAAACCCCAGCTAGATTAGAGGAAGCCAGCACAGACTGAGGCACAGAAGGATTGTGTCATGCTTAACTACTCTTCAGGAATCCTTTGAAGATACCGCTGCCATGACAGATAAGGGCAATTTAGTGGGTAGCAGAATATTTTGATTTTCCAGAAGCATTTGACAGTTTTCCATACAGTAGATTAATGGCTTTTGTACAAAGACATTAAAGGGAAGATAAAACAGTGACTGGAATGGAAAAAGAGCTTAAAAATAGGAGACAAAGGTTGGCAGAGGATGGAAGGAAGCATTTCTGACTGTTTCTAAAACTGACATCACTTCTATTTATAGTGGGCCCAATGATATTTATATTGCAGCCAGTGGTAGTTTGCCACTGAGATCAGATTTGCAGGAAGACAATTAAAATGGGTGGTGCCCTGCTTTGATCTATGTACCTGTTCAGAACAGCCTAAAAATGGGACAGTAAATCACCTTGCTGTATGAGCTGCAGACAGAAGACCTCTGGAAGTGCTGCTGCCTTCACTTGGAGGGTCTGGCACAGGAGTGAGTTCCCCCAGTCAAACCTGTGCAGAGGGGTCTGAGCAAGCAGCACTGCCTGCAGCCGGGCAGAGTGAATATTCCAATCCAAACCATTGCCTTACTCATTGGGCCAAAAGTATTTCCCTGAAAAGTGCTATAGGAACACCTGGAAGCAAGGCTGAAGCATCCTGTTTGAGGAAGCAAAGCTGCTTTTCCAAATCACAGAATCACAGAATAGAATCACAGGGTAAGCTGAGCTGGAAGGGACCCTCAAGGATCATTGAGTCCATCTCCTAGCCCTGCACAGGATGTCACCAAGAGTCACACCACGTGCCTGAGAGCATTGCCCAAACACTTGTACTCTGTCAGGCTGCTGCTGTGACCACTTCCCTGGGGAGCCTATTCCAGCACCCAACCACTCTCTGGGTGAAGAATATTAGGTTTAGGTTGGATATTTTTCTAATATCCAGCCTAAACCTCCCATGACACAGCTTCAGGCCATTCCCTCAGGTCCTGTCACTGGTCACCACAGAACAGAGATCAGTGCCTGGCCCTCCTCTTCCCCTCACAAGGAAGCTGTAACTGCAGTGAGGTCTCCCCTCAGCCTCCTCTTCTCCAGGCTGAACAGACCAAATGTCCTCAGCAGCTCCTCACAGAGCTTCCCATCTATTCTTAATGCTGCAGGCTTGTACAGCAGTATCCTTAGCCTGTACCTGCAGCAGGATTAGGCCTCCTCCCTGTTGGGAGCATTGAGCCCTAAGAGTGACCAAAGTGCCAGCGGGATCTGCTGGAGGTCCAACAGGTCAAGTTTGAGAGACAGCCTGTGAGTTGCAGATCCCCAAAGCACTGCACATATTGCTCAGCAATGGTAAATGTCTCAAGTCATTTCAGTCCTAGACTTAGAACGATAGGACAGCCTCCAGGCACCTGTCATTAAACCATAGCCTGCTCATCACAGGTAGAACAGAGATTAGCCATCAGTGAAATCCTTTGGTAGCCTGCACTATGTAATGCCTAGAGGTGATGAAGGGCGAAGGACAGAGGAAAGCTGAGGTCCTGGCTCCATTGGTTCCAAAACTCAGGGTTATCTCAAAGGAAACAGGATTTGAAGTGTCAAAACTCTTCCCTAGGCACTGCAGACAACTCTTTGTATGTGTCACTGTCCCCATGTCAAGCTCCAGGAGTTGCCCCTGTTGATGTGCATTGGCAGTGGGAGTTAAAAGAGGCTCCATGAACAAGCAGCTGAAGGCACAGAAGGCCACAACCAGAGAAAGGTTGTGCCAAAATTACCACCTCATGAAGGTTTTCTGCTAGCCCTGCTCTCACTAAAACTAGGGTGGGTCAGGCTTGATGCCTCTGAAGCTGTCGAATGGGTCAATAAAGTCAAAACCTATGAATTCAAATTTGGTACTTGTCTTCAAGGTCAGTAGAGTCATGTTTGTTCAGCAGAAGGACATACAGATTTTCCTGCTTTTCCAGTTGGATATGGACTCTGGAGTTGTGTGCTACCTCCCTCTTAGGTAGAAGTGTCTTTCATGTAACCTGATATCTTCTTCAAGGACATTTTCTTGGTCAGACCCATAGACCTAGGCCTATATAAGACATCTTAAAAGTGGTCAACTCATCTCTGCTGAGTATCTCTAAATTTGTGTTTGCACTCAATATATTTGCATTTGCACTCAAGCTATGGTAATTTTTGGACACAGGGCACATCAGACAGTATATCACTAAACTATTTTTTTCCCCCACAAGCTTTCAGTATGTCTCAGTCCTAAAAGAAGCAGTCTGCAAAATAGAAAAGCGTTTAGATAACTTTGCCTGAATACTTTCTATCTCTTTTCAATTTTGCCTCTAGCGCTTTATCCTGGCTTTCAGAGTGGGGATAAAAATACAGGAAAAAATATATCATGTTTGAATGCCTGTGGGGAAAACAAACAGCATTTGAAACATGTTGTTTTAAAATATAACTTCCTACCTGTAGTCTTTGTTTTTTCTGGAAGTGTCTAGAATCCTTGATAGCGCTTGAGTTCTTAAAAACTCTTTAAAAACTTACTCAGTGGAAATAAATCAAGATAAGGAATACATATGGTAACAATACCATCTCCTGCTTGGTTTCAATTTGTTCCAGCTGTTTGCACGATGGGGAATTGCAAGGCCAGGAGCACTGTGTTCATGACCATGTTACTGGAAGTGGGGGACAGACCACTTGGGCAGCTCACTACCTCCGTGCCAGCAGGTAAGGTAACAGAGAAGTCAGCAGTCACCTTGTGGCAATCAAAAGAGTTTCTTAAGTATAACAGGGGAAAATCCAGCTCCTCCAACTCCTTGAGGGCGCCATAAGAAAAGGTCATGATCAGCAAACAAAAAGAAAATAATATCTGGGTGTTCAAAGTCTGCCTGAAGTTTGATTTCTCTGCCAGAAAACCCAGCGCTAAAGTTTAAGATAACATTTAGAGGGAAACAGATGTACTTGGGTTGTTTATCTGAAATAACTCCTCATACCTCATAGCCCAGCTTTGTAAAATCTTTTTCTAAGTTGAACATTTAATGTGGTCACTCCTTACAGCAGTAATCATTAGTGATGCACAGACAACCATCCCAAGGGAGATGTACTTTATAGTCCTGGTTGTAACTGAGAGTAAAAAAAGCTGTAGAAGTGTATGAGCTTAAATACACCATGTTGAATTCCTTATTAAATCATGGTATTAAATTCTTACACAGTGCTTTCTCTTGCTGCTAGAACTCTGCAAATGTCCTATCCCTTCCCTCAGTGATACTACCCAAAACAGAAACAACACCTGCTGTGTAATCCATAGAAATATAAGGGCACTACAGCCAATAGCTACAGCTTAAATAAATGACTGAGGATATGACTGTGCTCATTCCTTCCCTTATTTCCCTGTAGCCCAGTTGTCATGGGAGGAGAGGAGTGTGTGTGGCACTCAGATGTACCAGCAGCTTTCATCAATGGAGCAGAATGTTTGGCACCTGAGGTTATCACCTGCTGATGTCTTTCTGGGATTGGCCAGGTGTGAAAAATTGTATTTAAACATGCTTTTAACAACCTCACCCACTGCCCTGTGTTTCCTATCTCAGAAGTCCTTCAGGCTGCTGAAGTTAAATAAAGAATAAAGTTAAAACCAGGGTTAGCTCTGCTGAAATTAATTGTGAGATTAGCAGAAGCAAGGCCTAAGGTGGAGCAATTTTTGTGTTACAAAACCAGGAGTGAGCACACAACTAACATCACAGCCTGGGGGGAACGGTAGCAGAGGCCAGGGTTCAATGGAATTAGCACCAGAACAGTCAACAGCCCTGGCATCTGAATTTCACACCCTCTTCCTTGCTCCTGCAAAGTGAGGGAATCCTTTTTCCAAAGCTCCTCTACCCAATATCCCCATATTGCTGCATCACCCATCTGTGGTGAGGGGAATTTGTGTGCAGCTGCTGCTCCTGAATCCCCCTTGGAGAGGGGCAAGGGAGATCTTTTTGCTCTAATTACAACTTGTTTTCCCTGGGAGCCTGGGCAGAATAGTGGGGAGCTTTGATGGGGAGGTGGATATCATGACAAATTTGGGGTGCTGAGCTCTCCTGGGCAGTGATACTACAAGGCCAGCAGGATGTGTAGGCCTATCCCTGCTGTTGCCAGTGAGCACAAGGCCAGCGTGTTACTTTCCCTCCTTGCTGCCCTTTTCTACCTGCTATACTGTAGCTACCCAACCTAATCCATGGGATCTTCCAGGCTGATGTTCTCCTTCCCAAGGTGTTTGCATTGTATAAGAGGCATTTTTGCAATCTGGCACTGCTGTGGTATGGATGCTCCATTGGATCCTCAGAATTTTCTATCCCTCTCTTGGCTTAAGTGCTGCATTCACACTTGTAAAATAAATTTGAAAACAGTGTTGCAAACCCTTAAGGCTGGCCTTGAAAATTCCTGCAAATTTCGCATGGGAGAACAAATAAATTATATAAATTTTTTAATAAGTTCAAAGTGTAGAAAGGTTGTGATTTTTTATCTGCCACTGGGCACCAGGGACTGTAGAACCTTGTGGCCGAGGGCTGGGGTGCAGGAGTGGGTCTGCAGTGTTGGTGGCATCAGAGGAATCCTTAAACAAGCTTCAGATGGAAGAACTGAGATCAGGTATACTGTGCAGGGAAATCTGTGCTCCCTACACGTTTTTAGGTTTTTGAACAAAAATTAAGGATAATGAACAAAGGTTTTAGGGGGGCTATAACCATGAGTCCTGTGCCTGGTCTGCTGTTTCATGTACGTAGAACACAGTGGTCTAAAGAGATGGCCTAAAGAGACCTGGCCAATCCTCTAAGCTAAATCTCTAGTTCCAGGTAAAAATAACATTTGTCAGATCCAAGTAACACACGAACTTGCAGGGACTGGAAATAATGCTTCTTATTCCTGTGTTGTAAGGAGCCCTTGATGGGTGAATACAGAGAAGGGCACTCTGCATCCAGCTGGGCTCCCTGCCTACAGCATGGTGTGAGTCCTCACTAACACAGTCTCAGGGTCACCAAGACAATCTCAGGGCTCGCTAGCACTGTCTCAGAGCTCACTAAGGGTCTCTGAGAGAAGCTGTGATGGCATCCTCTGGGCAGCCCAATTAGAGGCATCACCAAAGAGAGGCCTGCACAAACTCTGCTGCAGCTGCAGGACAAGCCCCTCCTCCCCATGCCCTCTGTGCTCAAGGCAAGATCAAGACAGTCCTCAGCCAAGGAAGCAAGGATGTCCCGAAAAAACACTCGACATTTTATTTGTTTGTGTGACCATAATTGTTGGATCTCTTCTTTATCAACTGCTGTCTGAAGTTCAGGAGACCCTGGCTTTTATCTTTGTTTTTCTCTGCAGCTGTGAACTATGATAAACATGATAAAGTGATGAGCTAACATGTGGGGCTAGGTCTTATGGAAAACTGGCATTTTTCCTCGTTCCTGTAGGAGACAGCAAAAGTGCATGGTCCTTCCTTAAATGTGCTACTGCAGCCTGAGAGCATCATCTTGAGCAGTCTCTCTCCTCACGGGGCAATTGCCTTTCCTGGGATGCTGCTGCTCACATTCCACAGCACCAGCATACACATGCTCTAAAGCAACAAGGTATAAAAATACTTTGAAAGCTGGCCAAGGAAGATGGCCAAGAGCTGTGAGGAGGAGAAAGCTTTGAACAGTGCTGTAACTGAAGCAAGGTCTCCACCTTCTCAGAGGAAAAGGGGTCTTGGAGCCACCTGAGGAAGGGAACAGGCTCTCAGTGGTGCACAGCAGCACCCGGCAAGCAACCCTGCCCTGTTCCTCACACCCAGTGCTTTCCAGAGCTGCCTCATTATCTCATTTCAAGAGTAAAATCTGATTAGATTTAAAAAACAATCAGTAAAATTGAAAACATTCAGATTTTCCATGTGCAGGAGAGCAAACCCTTGGGTTTCAGTGTTACTGGATGGAGAATACAACTGCAGCTGGCTGGGATTTCCCCTCCCACCAGGACAGGAGCAGGCTGTGGACCTTTTCTGGAGCTTGCCTGGGCCCTGCTGCAGGAAGCCTGCATTCATGGACACTTTTTGTCCACAGTGACCATGAGGTTATCAGTGACCCATCACAACTCCTCAGCTGAAGCTTTTGGCTGTGCTCCTGCATTACTGAAGTCAGCAAGAACAACGCAACCCATTCACGCAGGAACAGAATTTGGCCTGACAGAAGCAAACAGAAAAGCTGAGACAATGAGCCCTCTCAATTGCTCAGAAATAATCTTCCAGCTGATGGGCCTAAAACTGTATTTACAGAAAAGGCCAAGCTGATTTTCCATAACTCTCCTGCAAGGCAGGCCTCTTTCCTCTGCTTGTCTTATAAAAGCAGAGAAGCCAGCACTCACAGCACTGCTAATTTAAAATAAATCAACAGATTGGAGGCATCTTTCCAAATAGACAACTGTGTTTATTAGTACAAGATACTGGTAAAAGCAATATGTAATGAAGATTTCCTCATTTCTTTGTTTTATGTTTATTATAGCCGCTCCTCTGTTGCAACAAATAAAATTGACATGAGGATTATTAGAGTCAAAGGCAGACTTGGATTTTTTTTAATGTGCTTGGGGTAACTAACACAACAGACAGCACTGCAGCAGGAACTGCAAAGGGAGTAGTTGTTTCATGTTACAAGGCAGACCAACACAAATTTATGTGGGTAGTTTCCTGGGAACTGATCCAAGAAGAACTTCAGATGTCACCATCCCCAGCTCCACAATGCTGAAGCTTCACTGTCTATTCTCAGGCCATAATCTCCAGCCTCAAATTAGGTTCTTAGCATGGACAGAAACAGGATGCAAAGTGGGATGCCACAACTCAATAGTGAGCACTGCAAATCACAGCCTTAATGGAAATGAGCCCCCAAAAGTCTCTATTTAGGCACTGAAAATAGAAAACACAGATTAGCAAGCACTTAAAATATATATGAATAAATGTTTATAAATTGTTTTCTCATCAAGAGATGCTGATCAACCTTGTACTTCTGGAAAAGTGATCAGGGAGAGTATGAGAAATATATTCTGTAGAACTTTCTGACATGAATAAAGGGCTAAAGTATATAAGCCTTTTCCAGGGTTTTAGTAATCAGCTCAGGTTAACAGCTTGAAGCAAAATAACCCATCTGGTTGTTATTCTGTGGTAAATACCCCGGGGCAGCATGTATTGGTTTGTTAGTAAGCAGTGGAAGTGCAGAATCAGAAGGCTGATTTAAAAAATTCTACATTTTGATTAATTGGAACATTTTGTTAATTACATGCTGCATGAAAATATGAATCTGAATATAGGCAAAATAAAGGCCCCCCACAACATGCATTTATCCTCTGCAAGAAATAAAGCACGAAGAACTGCCAGTACTGAACCTCAGCCGTGTGTGCATACTGCAATGCTGCCAAAGGCAGCAGTGTGAAAATCTGCAAGACCCACATTTGTCCCTGGTGTTATTCAGCTCATTCTGGTGGAGACACAGCTGGGATAAGTTAGTCTCAATAGGGACTGACAGACAGAGCTGCCTGTCAAGAGCAAAATCAGTGTTCTGCTCCCAGGAGAAGAGCAGACACCAGCCCACAGCACGGGAGTTGGTAATGCTCTGTTTCTTCCATGTGAAAGTGCAAACCATTCCAAACAACTGGCTGACCCACAGAGCTTCATATCCAGCTGTAGGGTGGTTTCCATCCTTAACACTATCTGGCTATATTTCCCCACCTAGAAAACAAGAATAGGAACTTAAGTGGCCAACAAGGAATATGAGAATGGGGCAAGAGTGGTGATATTCCCCTGAATACACTTTTCCCTCCTCTATGTGCATTTGTAGTTTTATTTCTCCCAATAATACTTGTCTTTGCATTTCATAGTCTTTGGCAGATTTTAAAGGAAAGCAAATCCTTTGTGAAAGCACATCTCTTCTGGTGCTTTCTCCTTACACAGACTGCCATGGTTCCTGCCTTATGGTCCCAGCTCCCTAGCAACAGATGCAAGATGCCAGTTTTATCTCTCCTCCAGGTTTCATGGAGATTTAAGCTCTTGATCCCACACATGTACATGCATTTGACTGCCTGATCTTTCTGCACAGTCCTAACAACCCATGCCTGTTGCTTCCATGGAAAAGATGATGAACCACCAGGGACAAAGCCTCAGAGCTGCTTTGAACTGGTACATCCTCACAGTTTCTTCAGTACTTGGATAATTTACTCAGAGAGCCAGTGAAGCTTATGCTTTGCAGGCCTATGCTGGCACATGGTTCCAGCCTTGAAGTCATCCACCCCAAATTCCTGCTGTAGCACAAATAAATTGGACTATGAATTTCTAATGCACCTGTCATGTAGCATGGAGATACCATGACATTTGTGTCAGTAGGAGACATCAAACCTTTCCAATGTGTCTCTGTTGTGTTCTGCACTGGGATGAGCTAGCAAATGTCAGAGCTAGGACATGGTGTAGTTTCAAGTATTTATTGCTTGTAGTGGGGCATTCTGCAGGGTACTCAGAAAATTTGACTTGGTGCTGTAGCAGTCCCTGGCAGAGAGGCAGCAGGAGCAGTAAGGCTTATCTGAAGGGAAGTCAGATATTACACAGCCCAATAGGCTGGGTTTCTCAGAAAATGTGTTGTTGTTTAGCTGATTGCCATCTTGGAGAGGGAGAGAGTGCAAAAAAAGGACAGAAGTGTGTGGGAAAGAAAACAGGGTTGATATCAGACATTTGGTATGAGATCTAGCTCTGTGCTTGACTAACTTCATCTGTGTGCTGCTGGGAGTTTGGGTAAAGCTGACATGGATTTGAATGAAGAAATTTGGACAAGGGGATGAAATGAAGTGCAAAAGAAATATAGGCTGAATTTCAAGACCTAATGTTTAAGTGTGAGGGAATTTTTTAAAATAAAGATGTCAAAAAAGAACAAAATGTCCTATTTTTTCCAGCATCCGTGTGCAGTCAGACAATATGCTAAGGAAGGTGCTGCCTCTCCCCCTGCCTTGCCCATGCCCATAAGCACCCCAGAGTCAAATCTCAGGGAGAAGTGAGTTCATGCACGTGCACTGCAGATGCTGATGGTCACACAACAGGGCCAGGCAGATGGGCAAGGAGGCTGGGGCTTTGCTGGGTGAAGCCTGGGCCAGCTCACCTAGAAGTGACCAGATCCATGCTGCCTTGCACTGGGCCACAGCCTCTGTATAAAACAGTGTAAAACAGACCCAGCCCAAGGAATTCAGATCACTCTCACCTAGAGCAAGATACTGTGCAAAGAGCACATCCTCCTCTATCAGGAGCTCAGCTTCTACATGCAGCATCGGGTCTGAAATCAAAGATGGATCTTAACACAAGGAGGCAGGTGCCAGCTCTAGATGTCTGTGCCACTCAGGCAATTAACTGACAAATACAAACCAGATCTCCACATTTCAAAGCTCATTTGCATTGCTCCTGAGACAGCCTGTCGGAAAAAGATGCAATTAGGTTGAAGCCGACAAGATTTATGCATGGGGTGGGGGGGAAAAGAGAACAAAAAACAAATCTGTTGAACACCCCGGGAGAGTGGCAGCACTGGCATGAGCATCCTTTGCAGGAGGGCAGACAGCAGGGCTATAGCAGCCAGGAGAGAGGCACAGGGCTGCTTCCTCACACCTCCAAAGTCAGCAGGGAGGGATGCTCACAGCGATGAGCACTGAAATGTCACCGGCAGCCTTGGTGGGAGGCTGCTGCTGGCACTTCAGCTGCTACATAGCCAGCCCAAGCTGCCATCCACCCTCCGGCCACATGAGCCAGGCTGTGTGCACAGCTCAGCTGATCCTCTGCCCCTTGTAGAGTTCAGCTTCTGCTCATCATGGATGTTGCGCGCGGGCATGAGGATCCTGAAGATGTAGCCCTCCAGACAACATTCCTGCTCTGAATAGGAAGGCTGTCATTCCAGGACCATGCACAAGCTCAGCAGCCATCACAATAAATGACTCTGCAGATCAGACATCTGAGATATACCTCCCTCAAATTTGCTTAACTAGCTGAAACAGGAAGATGCCAAAATCTTTAAGGCTCTCTTCCCTGCAAAATGGGAAGACTCAAAGTATATGGCATACCTCTTCTTTAAGAGTAAAATCATTACTGTAAAATCAGCTGTTTAGCATTCCACACCAAGAAGAATTGGAGTTATTGTGAGATTCATACTTGAGAAAATAAAAAATAAAGCTTTGTCTTGAAAACTACACTTAAATCTGCTCTGTGGTAAAAAGACTGAAATAATTACATTATTAAAATATTTTAATGGTAGTTGGAGATTGCTCAGTTGGCAGGGAAAAACACATTCCCTCTTCCCAGTTTTTTCTTTTGGCACCACTCTGACAGGAGCTAATGGTGTCTGAGCAGCTCACTTTTGAGTCTGGTCCTTTATTTGCCACTGGGCAGACATTTCAGCAAGCTGTTAATAAAAAGCACTCCTGTTTTCACTCTTCAGGCAGGATGGAACTGGGGCAGCCCTGGAACTGTGCCCTGCTGCCACAGACAAGCCCAAAGCTAACCATACAACTATATTTTAACCCAGATAGTTGTTCAGGAGGACTCTTGGCAGCTTTGCCTGAGTCTCCACAGACAATATATTTGCATGTGAGTTAGCAGTAGACAAAGACAAGAGATCACTCTTGCCTTTGTCCTGCTGGCTCCACTCAACAGGGGTTGCATGGCCTAGGGCTTGCAGCCTAGACTGTGAGCTGTTGATTCCTAGCCATCTCCCCCATTACACTCACAACTTTCTAAATCTTTCTGACATCCTCTCTAATGCTACCAGTTAACAGTTGCAACCAACCCAGTCATTCCTGGTAAGAATACCTTCAGTTGTGCTGTTTGCAGACAGAGACCCAGAGCTGCAGAGGTGAGCTGGGCGCCCCAGCTCTGGCAGCAGCACCCAGGACTTTTGTTTAATGCTCTCTTCATTTCCCAGTAAGTCTCAGTATTTAAATGGCCTTTGATTGCCTCTGTGGATGGAGGTGCTCTTTCCATGGACCTGTCTGCTCGGAGCCCATCACCACACACACAGCCGGGGGTTATCCTCCCCTCCACACGCACCACCTCACACAGTGACTTCAACAGTTTGACTCACAATCTAGACAATTTATCTACAAGAATTTGATTTGCTTTTTTATTGCCAGCCACTTTCACTAGATCCTCTTGCAATTCCTGACAGTCTGCCTTCATCTTAATACCCTGAACAACTTGGTACTGCCAACAAATGCTAACTCAAGGCTCCCCTCCCTCTCCAGATCATTTATGAACACATCAAAGAAGCCAGACTTGGCACAGATTATTAGCACAGGTAAAAGACCTGCATGGCTCCTTTGATGACTTCCCTCCATTGACAAAAATGACCATTTACTTTCATTTGTCATTATCTATCATTTAGCCAACTATTTGGGTTGATGAGGATCCTACCTCTTGTTCCCTGGTTACTTAGTTTTCAGAAAATCTTTATGAGAAGTCTGTAGGAATACCAAAGAGACGATGTCACTGACATCACACATTAACTGATCTCACCAAAATGCCCTGAGAGGCTTGTTAGGCAAAACTTCCCTCTCAGAAGCCAGGGTGAACCTTTATCACCTGCCTGGTTTTGTTCAGATGTCCACTAACATTATCCTGTACCACAGTCTGGGGTAATCTGCCTGGCACAAATGTAAGAGTTGTCATTCTTTAGATTGCTTCACACTCTTCAGCCCTTTTACATATGATTACAGCTACATTTGCCTCCCTCCAGTCTTTAAATGCCAGTCAAACAGTGCTAATTGTTACCTAATTTTTTAATAAAATTCTGTGTTAGATTTCATTTAATATTAATTACCTTTAGAATTTCAGACCTCTGATTCTACAATTAAGATTTTTCAGGATGGAGAGGAGACTTATACAGGTGTGGGATTTCAGAAAGGACTCAGTTTTACCCAGGAGCATGAATTAATTATCAATTCACATGGTAAGCATACATATGGCTTATTTGCCTAGCCACACAAGTTGTTAGGCATCCAATTTGCATACAGCAGGACTTTGCTTGCACAGATGCTGTCAAGCATGAGCTAACACATTCATTTACTGAAAAATCCATCTTGCTATATTTCATTGTTAAGTACAGAGTGCCTTATGCATAGTTTATCTTGTACTCTATTTATATCTCTTGTCCTCACTACTCTGTTTTTTTCCCCCAAAATAATTCTGCATTTGGAATGGTTATGTTGATGACATGTTGAAGTCTTGAAAGTAAAATTGACTCATTCACACTGAAACCAGTGGAATATTTGACAGAGATTTCAGAGATGCCAGAATTTCATCCAGATCTGCTCATTACTCCTGCTAGTAGTAAGAGTAGTAAAATACCTTCCCTTCCAACCATGCTCCAAGGATAAGTGCTGCCAGCTCTGGAGAGTTCCTGGGGATCAGTGAAGGAGCTCTGCGCTAGAATGCTGAAAGCAATGGCAAAAACTCACTCAATGGTGACAGAACCGGTATACAAAATCCAGAGACAAAAGAAAGAAGCTTTAAAACTCTATGAGGTCTTTGGGCAAAAGCACAACAAACCCAGAAAGTATTTCATGGGTGCTGGTGAGCTCAACAGACTGATGAGAAAGCCAAAATCAGCACTACTGAAATGTTGGTGCTTACAGAGTGGATCTTGACATAACTTTAGGGGAAGGTCCTGTTCTAAAAGAGACAAGACTAGGATGTGACAGATGTAGATAGAGACCATATCTGTGTTCTCAGTAATGTCCGTGGGGGAAGTGTTCTCCAGACATAAGATTCCAGCAAGTAGAAAATATCTGAGCAACGTGTAAAACACTCCTGGTAATATTGGAGAGTAGAAACAAACAACAACAAAAAAATTTGACCTCTGCCTTTATGTACTTTCTACCAAATGTTTCTGTCAATAACTTTGGTTTTTGCACATGACCAGTACAGCAAGACTTTGCTGGATATTGTGTACTGCAGATCAGACAGGATGTGAGATGTGTGACAGAGATCTCAGAGACTGAGAGACATCTCTGACAACCCCAGCCACCATTCACTCAGATTTGGTCAACAGTGAAGTGGTGCTGAAGAAATCCAGCCCTGATGACATTCTTTCCTCCCTCCTTTGCGATCTAGATTTTTTTTTTTAAGCATAGAAAATGTACTTTTTCCAGTTCAGTCTAGATACTTGGTCTCTTATGGTTGCCTTTAGATGGAACTGATTTTCATGCTAGGTTTGACTAAGAAGGGTAAGCATTTCAAAGCAGGAAGATCAAAGAAAGCATCCATAACTGTGGCTTTCTGTAAGCCAAAGTATAGATTGGTTGCCAAAAATTAAGATGGAAGAATCAGAGCTAAATGCCCAGGTGCCAGTTTATGAGTTCTGTGAGAAGTTAAGAGTCTACTTAAGTTTCCCCATTAAAAATAAAGACCCAAGCTTCCCAAAACAAATTTCCTTTATTTGTGTCCCAGACAAGCAAATAAAGGGAAGCATGTGGGATATTGTGAAATAAATCTCATGTTCTGCATAAGAGTGAGTTTATTTTTATTAGCTATTCTTCATGTAAACTGTTGCCTTTCAGGCGCCTCACCTCAGACATTCCTGGCAGGCATGGCTCACAGTGCTGGCCTCTGATTTATTCATGAAATCCATTCTGTGATAGCAGAATTATTTTCCATGGGGAATTGTCATGCATTTGGAGATGGGACAGAGGGCTCTGAAATTTCACCTTAGGCATCCTGTCACTGCCCAGCATCAGGCTGCAGTCCAGTCATGTCATCCCAAAAAGAGCTGCATGCCCATTGTAACATCCAAAGCAAATTTATCTTGGATACCACACCATAGCTATCAATCAAATTGATCTGAATAAAAGTCTGCTCTCATATTTCCATTAATATGGTCAGTTAAAATAAATTCTTGCAGTTTGATTAATTCTAAGCTTTCTTTCCATGTAAATTCACAGTTAATTAAGTGGTAATGTGTCCTTCTGCAGTCTCCTTTGGGAAGAACTGAGTGCTGTGGGCCGGCGGAGAAGAGGCATCTGTGACACTAAAATTCTTGTATATAGCCACTGTGAAAGCAGGCCCAACACACTGAACAAGCTCAAAAACTGGACCAGATTGACTCAGGGGAAAGAGGGACATTTCTGTGAGATGCAGACACTTTTTTCTGCGCTGGCTTTGACCCAAACAGGCAGCTGAAGGAAGGACCTGAGCAGAGAGCATCTCCTGCTAGAGCCTCTGCCTCTCCTAAGAGCTCATCCAGCTGCCATAGGGTAACCATTTCTGATCAAATCTTCCCAGGCACAGACACTTAATTAGTTTATTTGCAGAGAGAGATTGAAGTTTCAGAAGACTCAGGATCCATTTATTTCCTTCCTCCTTACATTTCACTCACACCTGTCTTTCTTCCCAAGCTGCAGGCAGGATCTGGAGCAGAGTGCCAGCCCAACATGGACATGCGCCCAGGGTGGAGAGAAACTTTAGAAACTTTTGATTAGCCAGGCAGACATTTCATTTACAGACAGCAGTTGAGCATCATCCAGGAAAATGAGTTAATTGAAACATAATTAACTGCATGTCAGCAGAGCAAGCTGAATTAGTCTGTTGAGGAAATTAACAGGCACACAGATTCAATAGGGCTTCTGAAGAGCCTGAAGAAGTCAAATAAAGGGACACAACAACCAACTCACATTTCTAATTAGAGAAGAAAGTATGAATGAAGCAGCACTAAGTTCTCCCAAATCTCACTCACCTTTCACATGCCCTTTCACAAAAGGATTTCTATGTGTGGGAACCTTTCAGGCACATCTAGAACTTGTTTAATCCAAAAGTCAAACCGTGTTGGCAAGTTAGCTCAAGTCACTTTTTGGGCAGAGGGGCGGCAGTTTCTGAGCAGTCAGTCATGCACTCGAAGTAATGCCGTGGGAGTTAGGAGATCAGCCATGCAGAAAAGCCAGTGAGCTCTGCACGGCAGCTCATCAAAGGATACTCCGAACACTGGGCAGTCAATCCTGATGCTGAAATCCAGGCTCAAGTTTCAGTTTCAAGTAAATTCCAAGTTTGCAAGTGGGGATATTTTCTCACAGGTAGCAGTAAGCCTCTTCACTCCGCCTTCACGCTCCCAGGTCAGTTTTTTGCCTTGGGTAATTAAACCCAGTGTGAGGCTGAGGGACTGTACAATAGGGCACACCCTGGAAAATACCTGCATGGCTGCCGGAGCTTGTGTCTTCCCCAGCCTCCCACCTGCATTCAATTCTAAACCCCAGAGCTGCCACCCTACTTTGGGCATTTCTGCAATCTGGGTTCTACTGACCTGGGACCCCTTTGCCTCCAGGGATTTCAGCCCTCCTTTGTCAAGGAGGTGGCATGGGGAGCCCCAACTCTGAGTCCTGTGTGTTTGCCTAGGAATTAAACGCTTTCCTGCTTCAAAGGTAAACACAAGTGTACTCTTTCTGTCAGCTCTGGTGGATACTAGAGATGTCTTCAGGGCCAGAGATTTTTCTCAGACAAAATCTCATAATTCCCTGTATATTCCAAGTGCTTCAAGAACTGTAACATGGCCCTTTACATGCTCAAGCCCTCACTTTCCATACAAATATAAGCAAAGACCCAAAACTTCCCCAGAGCCCTCCCTGGCTGCAAAACTCTGACTTCACAGCCATGTGTGAATGGCCAGGTGAACTTCAGTTGCCTTCCTCGCTTTTATTCATAAAATCATGTTTGCTATTACTTCTGATAAGAAAAGAAAAATCAACTTTGCAAACATAACTGGAAAGCAGCACTCTGTTTTTCTGACATGTTTTGCCACAGTCTCAGGTTTAAACCAGACCCTGATGGCCATGCTTGTTATTCTCCTGTGGGCAATGAGGAAGCAGTTTCTCAAGCTAGAGATGTAAACTGGAGTGATTCATTGAGCTGTACATGCCTCCTGTGCTTTTCCTGGCCAATTTAGGTAAATACAGTATCGGAAATCGGGTTCTCCATGAACAATTGTGACAATTACTGCTAAGAGCCCCATCACTTTTTACTTCATTTAATATTCTCTGTAATTATGTTAGTCATAAAGAAAGTCATTCGGTATTAATGTGGATGTCACATGCCCTTTCACAGAAACCTCAGCAATAATTAATGCTCCATTAACACCTTAAGTGTCTTGTTATTATTTATTCATTTAGTATTAAAATTGATAAGGCTGTCTTAGGGAGGAAGGAGTCAAGATATATTGTATTAAATCCTTTTGTTTTTATGAGTGTATGACCACACTGTTCCTGCAAGAGCCATGGGACATTGGTTTAGTGACAAATGCCAGTGAGTCTGTAGCCTTAGCTATACTCTGCTCCCTGCCTGTGGCTGTGCTACAAATAGCTCAAGCTCAAACAGGAGATATGCAAGACGCTTCAGGAAAACACCAGAGGAAAATCAGGAGATGATGTCTGGCAAGCCTTTTGGCAGAGAGACTGAAGACCCAGGAAAGTTTCATTCTGTTCCCATCTCTATCACACGTCCAGATGTCTGTGTACAAGCCATGCAGGGTGAGTCCTCACCCTGTGTCAGAAGGTCAGGCCCTCAGCTCAACAGAGAGCACGAGGTGTCTTTTGTTTTCTTGTTCTTTGTGGCCAGAGACCCAACACGAAATATTTTGTTCAAGCATAATACGATTTTTTCACTTTTTTTGATCCACCAAGAAAAAAATTGTTTTTCTAGAATCTGTAGGATCTTCTCTGTGTTTTGATTTTCCCTTTAGCTGCTGGAAAAAATCAACCATTGTCTGGGTCCAAACCTGGTTACTGCATTTGAATTAAGCATCTCATGGTCTCCTTCAGAGCCTAATGGATTATCCTTGGCAGGTGGCAAGTGTGACCTACCCAGGGTCACAGAAAAGGAAATCTGTGGCTGCTGGCAGAGAAGCTCCCTCTGAAAACTGTGGTAAATTTGAGTTGAGGATTCAGGTCTTCCACACCCCACCCCTGAGTATCACTAATGGTCTCATCCCTCCTGCCCAGCTGTCTCAAACTCGAAGGCTGCTGCCAGCTCTGCATCCAGAGCAGGGTCTGGGTGTTTCCCTGCTTCTATAACGGCTGTAACTGATTTTCCAGCTATAACCAACATCAACAACTCTATTAACAAGAGACATCCGGGCAAACAGCAATTCCCCTTATGGCTGAGTGTATTATAGGCTGGAGTTTCCCAGCTGAGTCTGGCCTGAATGTATCCTTCTCACACCACAACTCCAAAGACCTTTTTCTTTCTTTCAAAAGCAACAGGGAGCTCTGCATGCTGCATGACCCCCAGTCCCCAATTAAACTATCCCACAGCTGTTACTGACTTCCAGAAGTGGATCTGTCAGAAGCATGGTAATTGTGTTGAGATCTACCACCAAAGAAAAGAAAACCCAGCAGTGTCTAACGAGACAGACTTTTGTTTGACACTCTCTCCCATCCCACACACCTACATATATATATATATATATATCTGTATGTATTTCCATACACACAGGATAGCTTTATAGTAATTATGTCATGTCACTCACTGCAAAGCCTCAGTTACATTAGCCAGAGCCATATGTTTTTTGCACATGCTGAAATGTCATATATTTATGCTGCTTTTATAGTTTTCCTTCCTTGCAGGAACAGGATTTTCTGCCTCCTTTTTTTCCTACATTTTCTTTCCCTTCCTCTCTGTATCACCTGCTAAAGCTGCTTCTTTAAAAGAAGCAGCTCAAGCAAAAGGGGTGCTCCTTGCACTGCTGCCAAGACACGCTGCCCAGCCCTTGGATTTGGGGACATTTCTAGCAAGAACTGGGGGCTCACCTTATGTATTTCTATCCAAAATGTGCACTACTGACACTCATCATGTGCCCCAGCTGCCTGACCGTGGCACGTGACTTCTGTGGCTTGGCAGGGGATAGCTTGGCAGATAGGCCAGGCAGTTCATCACTACCCACCACAGGAACTCTCCATGCTGCTTTTCCTTTTATCCTAGATATTGCACTGAGATTGCTCCTATTAAAAAAAAAGCCCCAAAAAAACACCAAATACAGCAAGGTGCATACAAATTGCAAATAAAAAGTTAATGGTGGCATCCTTCAGCACTCCATGGAGAGTAAAGGGCCATTAGCCTCATTAAGGCAAGGAAAATAATTTTTTGTGCTCCCATTTTCCTCTTTACTGCAGCGAGTCTTCATGAGTGCACACACATATCTGTGCCTTGGGAGCCTTGCCTTGAATTATGGCTTCTCATTACAAGGAAAAGGCGTCAGCTTCAGGTTCAGCTTTCCTTGCAAAGTGTTTTGCTGCCTTTCCTCCACAAAGGAGGCCCCTTTCTAATTCATCCTGCATCTTTACAACCAGAGACAGCACAAGGAACCTGGATCTGAACTCCTCACGTTCTGGGTCTGATCCTCTTGGGCCCTCCCAGACATTAAATTCTCGACTATACTCCTCTATTCAGGGTATAATTCTCAAAATCAGTAACTCCTTCCTCTCCATTTCCACTTCATGGGTTATACTTACCCTCAGCACAGTAAACCCACATGATTTGGCTCCTCCATCACTGCATGATTTTCTGTGGAGATGAGTGCTTTCATTTTTGCAGCTTCCTTCCTTCTCAAAATAGTGGGCTGGATTTTCTTGTCAGTCATCTACTTGTAGTAAAATCAAAGATATTTCACTGAACCACGTGGACATGGTTTTCACTGACTCTGTGTGCTGGTCCCCAGTCTATGTCAGTGTAATAGAGATTAAAAGCAGGCCAGGATGGCCAGTGACCATTGACACTGATGGTCCTGCATTGTGTCATGGTAAGGTCAGGACAGTCCTTATCTTTCTGCTTTGATGTGAAGCACTGAGGATACACATGAGTTACCCCAGTTTGGGTCTGGGTTTGGATCTGAGTCTGAATTTTCTGTCAGAAAATCAGGATTCAGACCTAGATGGGGCTCTGTCATATCAATTGCAGAGGAAGTTGTGAAATGTGGAGGAACTGAACACAAATCAAGAAGTAGGGAAGGTGGCATTCATCTGAAAGAATTTTATATTTAACACAAAGACTATGGGATGATGTAAGATAGTTCAACACCTAGCTGGTGAATATTTCATTGACTGAAGACTCACAATTGATTAATCCCTACCAAATTTGTTTCTCTTTTACAAAGCAACAGCAAGTACAGATACTTGAGGAGTCTGCTTTGCTTATAAGCCTTACAATGGATCTTTCAAACTGTCTGCTCCTGTTCCTGATTCAGCCAGCATTTAAACATAAACTGGATTGAATTTGCACAAGTAAAACCCAATTTTGCTGACATTTTAATCCCCACCTCGTCTCTACCCCCCCAAAAAAAAAACAAAAAAAAAAAGAGAGAGAGACCCTGAGAGATACCTAACCTACTTGCAAGCCAGGAATTAATACTGTTGTGCCATTGATCTGATTTCCCACATCCTCTTCCTGAGGAATCAGTCCCTATGTAGAAGCTGATGGATAATGGCTCTGAATTTCTGAGTGAAGCTCCCTACCTGTGAAAAACAGCTGCTGACAGAGTTTGACTATCAGGAAGCCAGCAGACAGATGTTTTGGGTAAGGAGTCATGGCATGAAAACGAAAGGATCACTGCTAGGGCATCTGTTACCCATCTCAGAAAAAGGAAGAAGGAAACATTACTGAACCATTTGTACAGGAGCTCAGGAGCTCCTGGGGACATTAATTATCCCTACATCTGCTGGGTATGATGTTCCTCAATCCTAAACCAAAAGCATTCTTTTATTCCAGATAGGACCATTTTATTGAGTAATAAATAAAAAAAAAGAGGGAAATTATTTTTGATCGAATGATACAGAGGGAGGGAAAAGCCTAAATATTTTAGGAAGATAGGTGGGTCTGAAATGTTGACCACAGCTTTCTTGAACTGGGTCCATATAGGACAGTTCTGGGAGTGCACAATACCGCAAAGGGGGTGGAAAGTGAAAGTGCACATGGGTGAGAGTCAACAGGGGAAGCAAGACAAGCATTTTTTCTGTTTATGCTCTATTCATTTTACATCATAAACTGTCCTCAAACAAATTGCAATCTTTTTAAAATGAATTGGCTACCTGAGATGTCTTGCTAAGTAATTTGAGCAGCTAAACCAAACCCTTATGCAACATAAGTCACTGAAATGAAATGACACAAAGAAATATGTAACTCAGATTGTGCATTGCTGTTCCTTGATCCAGTGAGTGCAATGTGTGTCGTACCAGAGAAGGGGTGTCTGAACCCATTTTAACAGGGATGCAACTTTTTTTTTTAATGCTTCTTAAAGGGTTCCTAAAATGCACTTTTTGAATCTTTTTTTTTTTAATCCCTTTTTTCTGTCAGTAATTGGGCTAACTGTAGCATATTTACAGTTGAGTGCCACAAATGAGTTCCAAAGTCAGATCTGCCTCTAAATACAGGCATAACCTCAATGCCACATGGGAAAGGAGAAAGCTACAAGCTCTGTCTGGTGTGCAGCATCTATGTGGGAATTGCCCAGCCCTGTGTAGTGTGTGTCAATACAATAAGCAGTCAAGCTCGCTTCACTGCACACTCAAACATGTGCCTTCTCTCAGCTCTGCTGCTGTACAAAGAGAGGGAGTAGCCAAATCCAAGCAGGGGTTACTCTGTGAGGACTTCAGGCATGAAAGGTTAGAAAACCTGCACAGGGAAAAGAGAGATGCTTCAGGGTGAAACAGAGAAGTGCAAATTAAGAGACACAAGCCTCAAACTGGGGTCTAATGGCAAAGTAGCTGTGCGCTACATTTGTTCAGCGAAGCAGCTGGAGACATCAGGCACCCTGCAGAAGACAAAAAAAAGAGTTAAGGAAAATAAGATCTGGCTTTACAGATACTGGGAAAACCAAAGTATCTAGAAGAAACAGTGAAGAAGGAAATTTCAGGAGAATAAAATATGACAGAAACAGCGAGCTGCTTCTTTAAAGGGCCAGAAGTACAAGTGCAGAGACCTTGTCAAACCTGTGCCTGAGTATGCTCTTTCAAAGATGTTGAATCCTCTTTCTAACCCATCCCAAAGGCTGTGTGTGTTTTACTCGTACTTCTGGCCCATTAGACTCCTGTGGTAAGACCTTCACTCTGTGGAGGACTCAACTAATACTCAGCCTTACCAAGGCTGAGCAAGTCAAGGATGGAGAATTAGGCATGCAACAATGCTTAACTTCCCTACAATGAGTACAGAGCATTTATTTCTGTTAATTAGATCCTCCTCCACGCATAATCAATCCTTGCTTGCATGGGAAGGCGCTGAAGGGCACGAGCTGACAGACATCACCAGGTGAGCGTGCCTGGGGAGCTGCCTTGCAGGCCACTTGTGAGCATGGCACTGAACTCCCACAGAAATGAAAGGCACACGCGCACTGCTGAGTGCTGAGCTTCAACCATGCCTCATATCCAACCGCACAGCAGTGTTTGAGGCATGAATAAAAGTCTACATCTTAGCAAAGTGCTCTTCTAACCGAACGGGCAAGACTGTGTTAGCACCTCTGGGCATATCTGGCATATCCTTCTCGGAGAAAAACATTGCAGTGGGTGGTCTTGGGCATGGCTTTCCTTGGGTCTGACTTGCATGAAGCTTTTATATTTATTTGCAATGTTCTTTACATATTTATTCAAAAGTCTAATGATATTTAAATGAAAAATCTCATGCTGATTAAAAGCAGGTAGGGGAATAGCTGGGAAAATGAAATGCACCATACATAATCAGATCCAGATGACATGCAGCCCAGGGTTTTGAGGGATTGAAGCTAATGAATATAGTGAACCTCTGTTAATTAGATTTGAACAGCCATGGCAAGGGAGAGGAGGGGGAGAAATGCAAACATGGTATAGATCTTAAAAGGGGGAATAAACAAGAAGGGAAGAGAGAGTTATCTTAACACAGGCTCATAAAAAGCCCACATCACTGACTATAACCCCCAGAGGGGAGGACTGCAAAGTGTTTCTTCAGCTTTTCCTTTCAAACTTTCCATCATCTTTTCACTCCCCATTTCCACAGTTGTGTAGTTATGTTCTTTTTTGTTTCCTCTCCTCCCCTTCCTCTGCATCCCACCTCCTGATTTTGTCCACATCCCCCATTTTACTCCCTAGGAGATCTTTAGGTTTTTTTCAGGGTGAAGAGCCCTTCCCAGACCATTCTTGATTCCCTTCCAAGGTGCAACCTCTCCATCCCGCTCTACAATTAAGGTGTAGTTACCTTAATTGTAGAGCTCCTTATTGTCCCTTTCATCCTCAACAGCACTAGGTTTACCCTTTAATTCAGGCTAAGTACTTAAAGATGTGCATTTCTTTAACATGTGACTGGTCCTGCGAAAACTAGTGGAGTAACTGGGGTGTTAAGAACCGGGGGGTTTTTGGCCTGCCCAGAACAGAAGCTCAAGCATTAATTTCTTTTCACTGCCAAACTGACTTTGTCCCAAATGCTGCTGTTGTGTTCAGGCCCATGTGCTCACCTGCACACAAACCCAGGCTCCTGTCACGCCTGCCCTAGCAGACACCCCTCTGTAGCCAGGCTGAGCAGCCACCTTCACACCTCCCTGTGCTGCACAGGGAAGCCTGGCTTTGCTTCATGCCCCTGCCCAGCACATGGGCTTGGCAGGGCTGGCTGCCCCAGGGCTGGTGGGCTGAGGGCATCTGGGGCTCCTGGCTGCTCTCCACCCCGAGCTGATTGAGTAAAGGGCCTTTGTGCAGCCCAGTTTCCTGAGTGCACTGACAATAGCCCCCTTCAAGGTGCCACACAGCCCGAGGTTAGGAGCCATGACCTGGTGTGTGACCAAGTGAACCCACTCCTCTCTGTCCCAGGGCACCCACGCAAGGAGGAAAAGGGAACAAATGAGTTACAGTTTGCTGAGGGATTTGGTGGGTTTGGGAGGTTGATATGCTGCACACTGAGCCTCACTGAGCAGGTCTTTGGATGAATTCCTCGCATTGCTTTAGAATTAGAGTGGAAACTCACCAAAATGTTGCTGCTTGCTACATCCAGGCAACCCCCTGAACATTGTCAGCATCCTGTATGTGAAGGCATTGAAGGAATAGGATGGAACTTTTCCTTTTTATTTGGTCTGGATAATGGATTCTTTTCAATTAGTCAAAGAATCAGCATCACTATTTGAATTGTAGATTTTTACACTGAGTGCAAAGTCTTTAATGTCTTTGCAATGGAGTTTATATATAGAGCGTTAACAGAGCTGTCTGTTAGGCAACAATTCCACTGGAGAAGGAGAAAACGAGTCTGGATGGTGATAAAAGCAGTACTTCTATTTTTCTCTGGATGTCTTCACTAAAGAGTGAAAGTGTCTTTTGGGATCTGTTATTTAGATTATAATCTGAATTACTTCTTGTAAGAGTACTGACTTTGCGGACTAGAAAGATCTGGCTAGCACTGAAAAAATAAATTCCCTTTGGGACACTTAACACAACCCCTTTTTCTCCCCAAAGCTAGAAAAATCTTTTAAAGTTATTTTAGTAACATTAGGAACCTAGAGCAGACTTTGCAGAAGTTTTGAAGATGAGAGCAACATCTCCTTGCAGCACAGTTCGCTACTGATGGTTCAAAATTATTTGCTGGATCAGGAATATTTCCCTCCCTGGCAGGTGTTGATTGAGGCTGTAGGCTTCACATTTGTGTCTAGCACAGTGCAACTCAGTTTGTTGTGTTTGAGGCAATCAGATGTTAAAAGGCAATTTGGAGAAAATTGCATATAGCTTCAGATGTCATTCAAAAAAGATGGGGTAGTGGCATCTGTTTCTCATAACCTTTGAAACATTACATACGTTTCAGAATGATACTGTTTCTTTAGAAGTAAACCACATAATTTCTGGATTTTTAAAATTAAACATAGTACCTTTAATTTAGGATATTGTTATTCTAAAAAAGACAATGCTAACCTTTTTAGACCCTTCTCTGCAGTGTAAGTTATTGTTGGCAAGGTCATGTTTGGTCGCTTTGTCTGATCCAGGAGAGTATTTCATGAATTACCTTATAATTTTAAGTGGTGACTAGACCTTTGTGCTCTAGATAATGTCCCAAAAACAATTTATCCAAGGCACTTGACAAAGAAAGGAAAAATTGCCCACTTTTCCCATCAAACATAATTACCATTCACCACATCTAAATGAAGCGCTTGTTGCATCTCTACTGGAGAACCAAAAGCCACTATGAATAGGTTTACTTCTCCATTAACTGAAAACTGGTGCAGGGAAGACAGGGGAAATGGGCTTTCTAATTAACCCTCTTAGTGCTCTGACAGAAAACTGAATAGATCTGAAACTTCTGCTGTGGTGGAATTTTCTCTTTTTTTCATGAATGACAAAAGCCACGAGGCAAGCCTCTTGCCCCTGTGGCTGTAACACAGGGTCTGGCAGTGGGCTAGAACCATGACACGAGGGCAGGAAGGCAGGCCAACCCAGAGCAGGGCTCTGCAAGTTTATTCAATTAGGTACTAAGCGTTTGGAACAAGGTTTCATCTGCCAACAGCTGTATACAATCACTTGTGGTTTTGAGGCCAGGGTAATTGGCATGTTATGAGCTTTTGCCTCAGCTTTTGGCATCTGCCTGAAAGCCACATGGAAAGGGGGAAGGCTCTGTGTGGGGCTCAGCCAGGAACCCTCCCCGAGAGTACAATCTCAGGAGCCATCAGTGAACAAACTTCACCCAGGTCTCATGGACACGGGGCAGACACTGCCCACCAGCGCTCCTAGCAAGCCCTGGTGAGTGGGAGAGAGTCCTTGCTAGGCTGTATGCTACCAGAGCCAAGATTGCTTCACGTGCATGGATTTATGCTTTTAACTAGAGATGACTGTTTTCAGGAAATTGACTGAAGCTGCTGGTTAATTGGAAGCAGCGAGGGAATTTTATTTTCCATTGTGTGCTTCAGTCCTCAGTGATCCAGCACTCAGCACTAAGCTGTTACAGCTCAGAAGCTGCCACCAACCTTTGTCCAATGGTGGCATGACATCCCTGGCCTCCCTCTGAACAGTCCATGCTCTGTCTTCCATATCCTGTTTCCTTTCAGGGTATACTAGGAACTGCCATGCCCTGCTCCTTGTATCCTCTTCCCCCAATCCACTTTTTTTTTTCCTTTTTTTTTTTTTTCCTTTCACCAGTGCATCACCTCTTTGCTACAGGATGCTCTTTGGGGAAGCAAGAACCATTTGCTACACATTTGTGCAGTGCCCAGCACAGCAGGCCAACACTTTTTGGCACCATTGCAACAGATATTAAATGCTAATAGCAGGGTGGTGGAGCCATGCTTCACCATGAGTATCACTAGATAGGATCACACTACCACTTTTATTATCACCCATTACTTCCTTTTAAAGGGGAGTCAGACTTGAATGGCTCCTCTGGCTCACACTGTCATAACCAACATCATGTCTTGGTTTCTTAATTGTTTACACCTTCAAGAGCAATCCTGAATCCTGTAGAGAAGCTCCCAACTGATATCTAATTAGTAAGTCCAGAGCAGGAGAGCCAAAATATGCAGTGCTACTCTGTATTAGTGTTCTTTAGTTACAATAATGGGCTGCTTTTCCCCCATGGTGCTCAGGGCTCTTTACAAAGAAAAAGGAGCATTGTTATTGCCATTTAAGGGCTGAAAAAGCTAAAGTGCAATGAAGAAACATGCCTTGCCCACAGTTAGACAGCAAAGAAGAGTCCAATTCTTCATACTTGCCTTGTCATCAGGACCCCATACAAACCTACAAAAAGCTGTGTCATATCCACGCCCCTAAGTGAGAACTCAGTGCAGCTACTTAATAACAACAAAAAGTATAATTTATCCCATATATGTCCAAGAATAAATGCCAGTTGTTCTGGCAGGCACTCACATGCTGTTTGGTTGGGGTGAGTCTGTTCTTAACAGATGCTCAGCTGCTTGTTAACGGGATGGAGAGATGCAAATGAAAGTCTACAGGCTTCACAACAAGCAAACTTTGTCCCTTGATCACAGCACAGTGCCTCCTGGTCTTGACAGTTGCAGTTTTATAGAGGGTCAGGTGGACAACAGATGTTCACCTGCTTAACTACAGTAGCAGTAAAACTCTTGAAAACAACCTCTGAACTAAAAGACCCATCTATTCTTGCTGCTTTGCAGTCGGAAAGGAGCCCTTCAGATGTATATGTCTGTACATCCCATCTAATTTCCTCTCAGAGAGCTCAAGCAGTGGAGCCTCCATTCATTCCTTGGCCATATAATTTCTCTCTGTGGTAAGACCCTGCTCTTCTGATGTGACTTTCCTCCCCCACCCCACATGGCTAATTTAACTTTTCCCTTCCTCATCAGCATGGATGCAATATGCACGCTGAAATGTCATCACTCCCCCTCACAATCACACTGTTGTGCTTGCTCATCTGGGGTCCATCTGTGGGGTGATGGTAATGGAGTCCTATTATGCTGGAGAGTAGGAGGATGGAGGGATGAAAAGCATGGGAATCCTGGCTATTGCACAGAGCTGATCGCACCCTGTTTATTGGGTTCAGTGCTGAGGCAGCTGTGTGAAGCTCCATACCCTGTGTTACACACAATGACATCTCCCAGCATGGCCTCACACTCTTGTCCAGTGGAAATGCTATGCATCTTTTGTTCACCTTTGCTGCTGTTTGCTTTGGTGACTCTGGGTAAAACATCAGGAACTTTGGAATTTAGCATTCAGAGTCCCTGTGCCATGTCAAGAAAAAACAGGAGGAAGCAAACATCCATGTTGATCCATGTTAATTTTCTGTGCTTTGAAACTCAGGGAAGGAATCTAAGCTAATAGGACCAATGATTTTCTCCAGAGCTTTTATACTGTGTGTGGGTCTGCTGCTACAATAACACCATGGAGCTGATACCTACAAAACTATCATTTTTAGTGAATCTATATGAACAGAGACTGGCTTTGATGCTCAAAGCTAATGTTAGGCAGCACATAGACACATGTGGGATGTGAGCTGGGATTTTGTGGTCACACTTTCTTCTGAAGCATCTGTCTGAAGCCCAGTGAGAGGCTGACTACTATGAGCCCTGAGGGAGATGTGCAGTGATGTTTGCAAAGCTTCCCACAGCAGAGATGCAGGCCATGGGTGAGGCAGAAAGGGCCACATGGGAAAAAGATACTGCTGTCTGTAGTAAGACAAAACCCAAGTCTAGAAAAAAGAAGAGTTAAGAAGGAGTTTATCCTCTGTATACTTCATATGTAGCCTGAATTTTGTGCTGCTTGGAGGAGAATGCCAAATACAATTCATAGCCTCCAAGGGAGGAAATTCAGTTTAAAAATGAAAAGAGCTAGACATCTGTCTCCTCTGAAATCAGTAGGATTTATGCATCCCAATCTCTTTCTCATGCTAAGACTTTCATCCCACACAGAGCACTCAGCTATGCTTTTATGACCAGGTTTCCTTCCTTGCAAAATCAACCCCTCCTTTTCATATCCATTGTTAATGGGGATCAAAACCAGCCTGTAATCCAGAAAAGGCAGGCTTAGTTCTTGCCTTCTACATCTTTGTTTAGCCCTCTGACAGGGCTCATGAGAAAGCCCAGGCTGCAGCCTTAGCTCAGGGCTAAGTGAATAAAGGTCACCATGCTCCAGGATGGAGGTTCGTTGTCACACAGTGATACAGAGATGGCCAGCTAAGCTGGAGGTGGTTTGAAGAGAAGTTACTGCACTCAGTTGTGCTCACCTTCACAGACACTAATGTCACAGTCTTGCTCTTGCCTGCAGAGAGCATTTGACTCATGTTGAGTGGTGAGAGCAGGATCTTACCCATGGTGCTCCTGTGGAAATGCCTTTTACATGCTGAGAGGAAAAAGGACACAAGGGGTCACCTCAGCTGTTAGGGCTGAGGTCTTCAATAAGCCATCGGATGATTTCCTTGAGTATGAGCTGGTTAAGCAGGAAAAGCAGATGAAAGAAATAGTGAGCAAGTGCCGTCGTCTTGGCAAAATCATCCAAGAATTGGTAATTCATTAGATTCTTTGTGAATTCCTTTGTTTTAGTTTTACTCGTGCCATTATTATTCTCCTATCACTGAACAACCTCTGGAAAAGCACAATTAAATTAAGAAAGAAACCCCACCAGATAACAGGGAGGAACTGCTAGAAATAGGATCCCAGCTGCCATCTACTTCCTTATAAAACCAATGAGATCTGCTCTTCCTCCATCCTGCATTGAAGAGCTTGTGGAGTTGAGGACGTTTTCCACGCCTAAAAGGACATTCTGTGTTTGGACTGTGTATCCCCTTTTCCTCATCCCTCCTAATCTTTCTTTTTCTTGCTTTGTTTTAACTTCTTGTAGACAAGAATGCTGGCATCAAGAATATGAAGTCTCAAATGGATTGAATATGAGCTTCAAGAATGGAAATACAGAGGTATTGCAGACCTCAAGTCCACTGAGATAGCAGGTTGAGTTATGGAGACATTCAATTTTTGGGCTATAATAGTAAATTGATAAATCTTTACACTGGATTATGTGCTGGCATTAGAACTGTTGTCAAAACCTAGCACACAGGAGTTCTCAAATTATTCCCTGATGAAAAGATTGGGTACCAGGATTTGAACTAAATGAGGTACTTATTTTGCCCAACATTTAGTTTAAACCATGAACTCACTGCCAAACAAAGCTGCAAAGGCAAATGCTTAAGCAGGCTCAGTATTTTTTGCTGCTGAAGTTGTGAAATGCTGGCTCATTGGCAGTGGTTAAAAAGGATAGGACAGATGGTCAAAAGGAAGAGTCAGTACACAGAGAACCCTGGGCAGGCTGGAAGGTTGGGACAGCTAGGGAAGCATGAAGAATTGGACTCTCATTTTCTGGAAATATTCATTACTGGATGTGACAGGGCCCTGGATAGCTCAACCTAGGCTCTGCTTTACATAGACCAGATGGTCCCCAAGAGCAGGGACCCAGCCCAGACTTTCTGAGATTCTATGGATTCAAGCCTGAAACCAAATAGTCAGGCCAAGGAGAGGATTCTTCTTCCTTTGTCTTTGCTTTCATTTTTCTAGGTACCTGCTGCTGTCCATTGGTAGAAATGGCATGCTAAGCTGGGTGAATCCAACATGAAACTGCATCCATTTTTGTATTCTCATGATTCCTGTGCTGTAAAACCCCGTTTTGCTTTCCAAGGAGGATGCTGTAAGTGCGAAGTTCACATCAGAGATAGGGCAATCTTTTGACACAGCCATGCAGTCACTGGGATAAGCTATATTATTCCAATGAGTTGTTAGCTGTTGCCCAGAAAAAACCAAAAACCCAAAAAAACCAGAAGGCATCTGGGAATAAGAAGGAAGCAAGGGATGCATGTCCTGAACATGACTGCTTCCATCAATAAAGCTGTCTCTTGCATGTGTGCATACCTGTACAGCATGCACTGCTGAGTTAGAGAGGAGAGCTTAGCAAACAGCAGTGCTCGCAAACCTCCGGCCCCCAAGGACCATCTCCAATCAATCTAAAATGATGGTGGGTTCACTGGAGTGCCTTGTGACTTTACATGCAGCCGAGACAGCAGCTCTCTCTCTAATGGCAATGGCAGCGTGTGGGCAGGGAAAGGAGGCAGCAGAGCGGACGGATGGATGGTGCAAGTGGATCAGCACTGCCCACACTGCATGGATGGAGCCATCCACAGTGGCCCTCAGGCCACAGCAAGACAGGCCCTCAGCAGCCAGCACCACCCTCGCTTTGTTGATGCCAAGGGATCCGCACTGAGCTGGAGGTGCAGCCTTCTCTTACATTGCCTTTATTACAGCTCCTGCAGTGGGTGGCAGCCTGGGCTCTCAGTCTGCTTCATGTTGAGGCCTTTGTCCTCAGCTGGGCAGTGTTTGAAACAGGGATGTGCTGGGTTTGTTTCTGGACCAAACAAAAGCCTGCTCCAGCAAATGCCACTGTGGCTTACAGGCTTTCATCTCAGGACCTACCTGTTCTGTCAGCTCTGCTTGCAAAACCTGCATAACTCTTTGTGTTTGTTCTCAAAACAAGCATTCAAATACACTCTTTTGTATTTTTCTTTCCATAAGAAAACCAGAGCAGAAGAAGCCTGTGTGAACAAGCCAGGGGGAGCACCCTTAGCTGTGGGAGGCCAACAACGACAGGGGCACCACTTTCAGATTTCCTCACAGCTCTGCAGCAAATAAAGGGGAGCAAAACAGCAAATCCAATGGGGAAAGAGTCACTGGTGGGGTTTGCTTTATGAAAAAATGCTGTCCTTTTGTCCTGTAGATGTTGGTCATGGTGAAGCCAGGCAGGGACCCATCTGTGTGCTTTCTCCCACTCTCTCATGGCCTCACTTCTCTAAGCCTCTACAAAGTTCCTCTACAAAGTGCAGAAGTCAGCACAGGTGTGACCAGGTAGCTTCTTTATGAAGCTAAGGGTGGAAGGATGTCTGGGTTTCTGAGAACCTTCCTCGAGTCTCTTGGGTTGCATGGAGCCTGCCAAGATGCCAAGATTACCCTAAACACACAGGAAAAACTTCTTGTTACAAAAGTCCAAGAGGGTTCCCACAGAGTCTGTGTGAGGCCCTGCTCTGAGCAGGACAGCTTGAACTCATCAGGGTCATCAGGTCCTAGCCCTGCGTGCACAGCCACTAGGAGATGTAACTAGTGGTCTGCCTTGTACAGCCCATGCCTTGTGCTGTCTGTCTGTATTCTCTAACCTCTTTGAACTGTCTTTTAAAATGTCTAAACAGTGCTCAAAGTGGGACTCTCACAGGATTACCATCCAAATTATAATTATACCCAGACACAATATTAAAGCTGAAGGGCCAAATACTCGAAAGTTAGGAAACAATAAAATTTCTATTGCCTCTGTATTTTAATGCAAATCCTTCCCTCAGCAGCTGCTGTGGTTTCAGTGCAGTCTGTTTGCTGTGAGTGGGAGAACCCAGGGGCACGTTTTCTGGGTGTCCTCAGTAACTCCCTGCAGCTCCCATGAGGAGTCAAACACAGGGCTGGCTGAATGTGGAGGTATCTGCCTTTGTCCCTCCTGTGCACCCTGCAGCTGTGGGAGCACAGTGCTGGATGGCCAGGGTGGTGGAGGAGCTGGTGGATGAAAAATACCTCAACAGGAGCTAATGGTTTTTTTCCAGCCCAGATTGCTTCTGTGCAAAGCCTGGAAGGGTGGTACAGGAGTGAGGATGAGAGTGAGGATTAGGAAAGAAGGACTTAATGCTGGCTTTGCTCCAAACAAAACATACTTCCGACTTGGGCAAACAGCAGTGCTCGCGTGACACTCTCTTGGAACCTCGTTTACCCTTCACAACTTCTGAGCCAGTGTTTTTTAATCCAAGTTACCGAGCATGTTGAGTAAGGATGGAGGCAGGAGGGGATCTAGCAAAGAGAAGCAAGGTCATGGTTCTGAGCGACTGAGAGCTGCCCTGCATAATGAAGTTCTTCCTGATCACCTTGGATATATTAAACACATCACTCTGTCCAAGTGTTTTGAAGGCAGTCGCTGCTTTTCTTCCTTGTTTTTTGAGGGCTTTTAAGTCCTTGTTTCAAACCAGAAGCGCAGCCACAGTGTGCCTGGAGCTGTGGGCTCTGTGGTTTTGGAGACGCTAACCCTAGGCGTAACCCTGACCCTAACCCTAGGCAGGAAAAGCAGCCTTGACTTGTAGAAGTAGTGCCAGTAGATTTTTTCAATACAGCCACGAATCTTCAGACTTCTCAGATATGGCTAACCTATTTCACCAAAAATTCAGTCTCGGGCAATCCCCAGGAATGCCAGCTTTCAACCCACATGTTGAAGTGTTGGAAACACGGATAAATTCCTTAAATCAGGCTCCTGGAATGGAAAGCATTTGGCAAGCTTGTAAGAGGTGAAAGCAATCCACAACACTTGAGAATAGAGCTTGTCTCTATAAATACTAAGAAGGAGTGGCTGTTATCTAAAAAAGTCTGAGCATGAAGGAAAAATGTCCTCCACAGTATTTGTATATGCTTGCAGAAACTGGCACACAGCTGGAACTGGTGTACAAAATGCCTCTCTGAGGCTAATGAGAGGCATTTTGTACACCCATTACAAAATGCCTCTGCTTTAATATGAAAGTGGCTGGGCTTCCACATGCAGTGTGGACAGCTGTATTGCTCCAGCTCTCCTCTTCCAGGTAAAAAGGTGCAGAGGTGCAGTACCTGAGGTGTGTAATTCCATTTGCAGAAGTGATTCAGGCAGTCACACCCCCACAGCATAGATTCAAAATCTGGGTGACTAGGGTTCTACATCACTGTGATGGGTCTGGTTCTTCTACTTCACCTCTCAGCTGGAGCTCTTAAAGTGATGTAAGTAACCATGATAAATCTGACTTTATTTACAAACTTGGGGAAAATTTAGTTCTGGTGTGTTTGTTCTAAAGGAGATATACCCAGCAATGATGAAAAACACTCTCTCAGTTTAAGCGCTCCACTATTGGTTCCTGCAGCTGAGGATGTTTGCCCTGAACATCCCTTTCTGTGGCTGATGGCAACACTGAAAAGGAATAACTCTTTCCTTAAACATTTGGGAGGGAATTGATGGGAAGAGAAAAGACACAGATCACATCAGCTGTAACCAGCAAAGTCCCTTTTTCTTTGAGAGCCTCCCTGGCACCAGGGCTAGAAAGCCTTGTGTTCAGCTGAAGGTCTTCTCTCACTTTGGTTAACCAGCCTGGTGGAAAGACAGGCTTACAGAAAAAATGGTTCTGGAGACTCAGGGTAAGAGACTCCCCTGCTGCATGAAGACTGCATTTTAGGGTGATGCTTTCCAGCTGGTAGGGATTTTCTTGAAGATGATTTTGACTACACGAAAAAGTCTTGCTTTTAAATTTTAAAATTGCCTTTTATGCACTCTCTTTTTTGTTGCCTTTCTTTTCTTCCTTTCCTTCTAGCCTTTGGGGTTTTTTTCTTCCACATCAAATTCACCACATCCTTGAAGTGGGAGGAGAGAAATTAAAAGAAAATATTTAATACCTCAAGTGTTTTTAAACCATCAGCAACTGATAGAAGCCTGAAGAGGTCATCCCTGGAAATAATCCAGCTGGTGAACTCCTTATAGATGTCACCTTTCCAAGAGAAGTGCCATTTCCTCATGAGGTGGGTGTACTTATTTATTGAATCATTAAAGCTGTTTTCTTTCAGACAGCCTTTAAATATCTTCCCTGGAGATTTGTCAGGCTGGGTAGCAAGCCAAGTGGAACCCCCTAAAGTTAAGAGCTCAGCTCTGTTGGACATAAACCACTTAACATTTCAAAGATGACAAAAGTGGTACATATCCAATTTGTTTCCAGTAGGAAAGAAATAACTGGTGAGTAGCACACTGAGCCCATCACAATGGACAAGCCATGCCATGGTGACTCCCCTTCTTCAGGCAAGAGCAGAGCCCTGCTCTGTGTTGTATCTACAAGCTGTGATTATGGACCCTTCACTCTGTTTGCAATGGCTCCAGAGAGGCCAAGACTGATGCTCCAAAATCCCATGCTCTATTGCTCCCATGGGCTCTTACTGCTGCTGCTTTCCATTACTGCTGCAAACCTCCCCCCTGCCCTGCTCACAGGGCTTGAATTTTGGTGTTATGTATCTTGAATGTGGTTGTCCAGAGCTCAAAGGGTGGTGCTGTTCATGATTCACCGTCCTCAGGCCAGGTGACAGCAGAGTCACACCTGGCACAGGTTCTTCCTCTTCTGAGATACTCAGACTGCTTTCATCCAGGGATGCCACCATGGGTTTTGAAATTTGCTTTCCATGGACCTTCAGCTGGATTAAACTCAGTTGCTGCTGAATTAGCAGAGTGCAATACAGAGGGTCAGCTGCAAAGTTTATTGGGAGACAGAAGAGTCCCTGGATTTCAGCAGGTCACAGATCCAGCGTTTAGGAGGGAGCTCAGCAAATTGTGTACCTTGGCTCTCCCTGTGATGAGGAACAACAGTGATCATCCTTGATTGAAGCCAAATGCTTTAGGATCTCACAGTCCCAAGGGCAAATGATGACTTTGTTTGGTTTAATGTCTGGTCCAGCATTCGGTGCAAGATATTTGGTCTGTTCTGAAGGGCTGCCAGCTTGCCTGGAGCATTATTCCTGCAGCACCTTTCATATAGCAGTGGAGTTTCTCCAGATTTGGGCTTGTGAAGGGCAAATCCAGATCTGATGCCTCAAGACGGTAAAAAGCCCATTGCCACTTCCATCTCTGAGGCCTGACGTTCCCTCTCAGCAGGTCGAGACAATAAAAGAAACCCTTTATTTGGCAATCCCAAATTGCCCGGCTGCTTTCCTCACAGGATGGGACACAGCAATGCAGAGAAGCTGGCTGAAAAAACCTGAAAGAGGGAAGAAGGGAAGCAGCTCCCACACTGGCAAACCAAACCAGCATGCCAGATCCTTGCAAAAGAACTGCTCAGAAAAGCAGGGGAAGAGGCACACAGAGAGACAAGAATAAAACGTGGCAGTCCTTGCAGACAGAGGGTGAGGTAATAAGGATGATGATGATGATGATGATGATGATGATGATGATAATAATAATAATAATAATAATAATAATAATAATAATAATAATGATAATGATAATGATAATGATAATAATAATAATAATCTGTTTGGTCTCTGTTTCTTCTGGCCTTCAGGGGCTCATTTTGCAAATGGTTATTTGTATAGCTGGAGCTGCCGCCTCACAGCTTACACTGCTCAGGCTTACGTTCTGCTTCTCTCTCTGCCAGCAGCCTGGGTTTGCAAGTGTTCATGACTCAGCAGTAGTTACATGACCTTGAAGGTGAGCTGGAGCTGCAAGGATCCTTCCTAGGGGCCAGGTCCAATGCTGGTTGCCTCCAGTAGAAGTCAGCTCTCTTGCAGGATCGAGCAAGGGCTGCACCTTCCTGGGGAGAACCAAGGAAGACTTAGGCTTGAGCAAAAGCCCAGTGGCCACCCAAGTAAAACTGAGCCACCACATAGGCACTAAAGAGAGGCCGCATCTGTGTTCAGTCAACCCTGCTGGTGCTTCCAGACTGGTGGAAGAGTCCAAAAGGGCTGAGGTGGCCACAGATTAGACATGCACCCAGAGCACTTTGTGAGTGCAGAAATTCCAGTGAGTTGCCCTCAAACAGGCAAGCACAGCAGTGGCAAACAAGGGGCAGCAGTGACCCTGTGCTGCTGCAGGCACGTGCTCCTTGGGAGGGAATCCCCACTGAGGTGTGTGACCTTGTATCTTGGTTTGAAAAGACAGGTGTCTGCTAAGGAAGGCAGGAGCCTCCTGTGAAATGGAAAAATGTAACCTCCCTCTGAATTATTATGATGTTGAAACTGAGAAGCTCTCAGGCTAAGATATGGGAATAACAGTTCGTTACTAGGAAAATTAAAATCAAATGCAATAGTACAAACAAACAGAATAACAAAAAAAACCACTGACAGAGTAAGAATACAACTTGAGGCCCTGTGGGTCAGGGTGTTGGTAGCAGTCTGATTGAATGGTGGCTGCAGTCCTCCCAGAGTGACAGATCTGGTTCTGTTGAAGCAGTGAGCCTGTAGAGGGGTGTAGTTTCCCTCTGAAGGTCCAGTGGTGGTGTAGATGGGCCTGATCTTCCTCTGGGAACCCAGTGGGAAAAGGCTGTCTCTGGTCTTCCAAATCTCAGATTATATCCAGGTAGGAATGCTTGTCTCCTCCCCGTAGACAGAGCATCTCACAATGGGAGGATGTAATTTTATCAGTCATGCAAGGACACTCAACGGCCCACTAACAGAAAATATCCCCTGGAGGGAGGATTCGTTGTGGAAGAGGATTAAATTAACAGGACCAAATTAACAGAGGATAACTGCCCCACCTTTAGCAGATGGCAATTGAATACACACCCAGCTGAACCTGAGACACCTTGGTAAAGAGGCAGCCTGTAACAACTGGGTGTTTCTGCAGAGCAAGGCTCCTCTCTCCCCTGCTTCTGTCTAGAAACAGAAAAATAGAGATGGGGCAACAGCTGGAAAAGATCCTGGGGTTGGTGTTAGAAAGCCCTCTGGAATGACAGGGAAGGGATTTGGGTGGGGCACTTGCCTGGCCTGGCACCACCATCCTGTCCAAGGGCACTTTGCAGATTGAGATGGATTGGCAGGACCTTGGGCAAGGGATACCTGAGTGCAGCCAGACCGTGAGCCTCTGCCATGCTGGGGCTCCAGTGCAGATCTGCTGGTCTGTGCACACCAGGGAACCTCTGCATCAGTTTAAGGTGGGAGATGAGGCAGAAATTTCAGCCTTGCGTCTTACAGCAGCTTCTTACAGCTCTCTGAAGAAGAGTTCAGCCTCTGTCTTGAATCAGTCAAATAAGAGCAGTGAAATTCTTGGCCAACAGTTTCAGTGACAAACTGTGGTTGGTTTCCATGTAACTTGCACATTAAAAGATACCAATAATAGTAAATATGTAAGTGGTAAGACAGAAACAATGCTCTGTCTGCATTTAAGCCCTCCTGTGCAATGGGCTCTGGCAGGGTGTTGCAATACCTTTTTGAATCCCTCCTCCACTCAAACAAAATCTGAGTAAGACTTGTTTTCCCAGTCATTTGTGTATATTTATTGTGATTTTGTATAAATAAATCCATTAGTTTGCAAGGCATAGAAATGCTTTCCCAAACTCGGGCTTTTAAAAGAATGCAAAACACACATTAAAAATTAATCCTTGTGGTTTTTCCTGTGCCCACCTCTTTTGGAAAAAAAAATCTATCTAACTACAAAGCATTTTATTTTGAAATAAAGAAATCAATAACTACAAATATTCAGGCTTTTCCCACAACCCAACTTTCTTCTCATAAAGGGTTTAAACGACTGAATACTGTGTGCTTTCCACAAAATAGTGGGATTTTAGTAAGACCATTAATAGACATTTAACTTTAACAAGAGCCACTATAAACATTTCTCTGAAATTCACCAGGGAACCGGGATTTTATCACTTTAGGAGCACTGCTTGGCTCTGTGGTATGCTATGATGCTGGATAATGATCTAATAGGCCTCACTGACAACAAGCTGGCACTCTGCCATGGGCATGAGAAACCGCCCTCCAGCCTGGAGCATGAGAAAACCGGCAAATAATGCCTCCTGATTTCCCAGCTAATAGAACAGCATGGAGCAATGTGGCTGCAGCCATCTCGTGCAAATAAGGCATGAAGTAAAGTGCCTGAAGCTGGACACTACTACTGATTTTGTCACTCTGATCACTCAGAAATGTAACTGGGGGGTTGCTTCTCTGTTCCACCTGCACAAGGAATGAAGGTTCACCTCTCATTCATTTAAAATACTGGTTCAATACTGCTTTTTGGCTGTCCTTTGATTAGTAGTATTTCCTATTTGAAAAAAAACTAACAGAAGTCTGAAGTAATGTTATAGGTACTGACATTTTCTTCTTAATTTTTTTTAGGTAATGATTTCTGTGACATTCTTCATGAAGAAGGGATATTTCAATTTACTTTTATTCCACTTTTATTTGGAGACATTTCATTCAGCTCATGAAGGTATTTTCTTTCATAGTAGATGAAAAGAGGAAGAACAGTATTAACTGAATTTGTCATCATTTTACCCTTGCTCTCAGGTCTGTAATGCTCTGTGAGACTTACTTGTCTTCATTCCCAGGGCTTCTGATAGAAATTTCCCTTTGAAAGTGGGTCATGTCAGTAGTGACTTTCTTGCTTGTCACTTGCAGTTTCTCATTTAAATCAAAACAACAAAGAAGAATTTTTGCTTGAAAGTTGTCAAGAAAAATACAAATTCTCCTTAATCTGTTACAAAGGCACTCTGCTAGTTTTGCAGGCTTTGGAGTCCTGCTTTTCCAGGCTGGCCCCATAACAACAAACTCTCTTTTCTAGTCAAGAGAAACAGCAGGAACCTGGCTCCAGCCTCACCAACCCTGGTAGTAGAACCAAGCAAAACCATAGTCTGACCTGTGAATGTAGGCAGCCAGCTCTACAAACACAAAAGAGGAAGACAGTTTTTGTTGAAGAATGATCATTCTGATTGCTTGCAGCACACCCTTTCCATATGGTTTGGGGTTTTTTCCTAATGGTGCTAACAATAGCATCATGTAAGTATTTTTTATATTAAGTTTTTTGTAAATTTAATAAAATGAAAGGGAAAAAAGAAAGCAAACCAATAAAAATTAAGAAAAACAATTAGGAAAATAGGAAGAAGAGATATGAATAGAGGTATTTATCTGGGAGCTGGAAAAAGAGGGAGATAATTGACAGTCTTCATTTACTAATAAAGTAAGATTTCTGATTATGAAACAAGAAACCTTTGGTTATTTTAGCACAGATGTAATTTTAATGGCTAAAAGCATCCGTTTTCATTTTGTCTCACATTATTTGAGGCTAAAATTTAACAAATTCAGTCAAAATACTTCTCTAGCCAGTGGGCAAACACCCACCAGATGAGTTTTGCCAGTGACAGTGCCACATGCATTAAGCTTACAGGGGACAGACTAGTCCTAATCAGTCACTCAACATCTCTGAGCTTGTCTTTTCCACCTGAGAGAATACAATAAGGCTTTCACTCTTCTCTTACATCACTTCACAGTGACTTTTCAATCACTAACCCACCTGGGTATTTTTTTAATTTTAATAAATAATAAGGATCAGAATAAGCAAGCATGTAAGGTTTCAAGTAAATATTTAAAAGGCCAGTGCTGTGGCTTCTGCAGACTATAGCCACTTTCCAAAGTCCTTTAATGACAGTTTTCATTCACAGAAGATAAGCATGAGAATATATATGACATTGCCCTGACTGCTTAAGAAAATCTCTGTGTTGATTCCTCGGTAGACCTGAGATTTTTATCATTCAAGCTTAAGAAACTGATAGGAAGGCTCCTACAGCAACAGCCTCCCACCCACCCACCCACCCACCTACTTGGCACTTAAACAGTAATAGGTCCTTTGCTGATAAGTGGTAATCTTCCTCTCCTCATAGCATCTCTGCCAGACCTCATCATTGGAGCACACAGGTGCTTATTTTGAATGAAAAAAAAAAAAAAGAAAAAGAAGAAGCAGAAAATGGAATTTATTAAACACTTTCTTCCTGGGCCTCAAATGAGAAGTGTACCTCAGAAGGCAACAGTTATGGAAAATCTGATGGATAAGAGGAAATTTCCCTCCCCCACAACCCTTGCAGCACTTTGCACTCTGCAGCACAGAGAGTGCAGCCTGGGCTAAAAGCCTTGTGCTCACCAGATCCCTGGCACAATCCCCATGGCCCCTGGGGGGCAGTTTTGCCCAGGAATGCAAGAACTCACCCTGGCGGCGTTAGAGCATCCCCACTGCCCCTAGAGTTTGGTTATGGAGCTGCCTTTGCTGGGCCTCAGCTCGCCGTGGCAGACAAAATGTCCTGCTGGGAAGAGCAAGCTAAGAGTAGCTCCCTTGAGGGCCATGTGAGGTCTGGAGATCATTATGAAGACATCAGATGGAAGTGTTTTAGAAATGTGACTGTCCCAGAGCCGTGGGTGAGCGACAGGAGCCCTGTGGCTCCTGGAACGATGGCACTGTGGGTGTTGCACGGTTTCCTGACATCCCACACGCAGCGTGCGAGTCCTGTGGGGTGGGGAACATTTTCAGCTCACAGCCACGGGCAGCAGCAGCAGCGACACAGACAACAAACCAACCGAATAACAGGGATCTTCAATGAGATTTTCTGTGGTTAAATTTTTTGTGGTCCAACAAAATTTGGAGAAAAAGAGAATGAAATATCAGATCAGTCAGGTTGTCCCAGGGCATCTGATGCCACCACAAGCTATTTCAGCTTTGCTAGCATAATTTTATTGTCAAGCACAGCATGATGTTAGGCATGTACATATGTAACACTGGGGCCTCCTGTTCCCAGGTTCATTCCTCCATTAACCAGTGAAATCATTCATATGTTAAGAGAGAAAAAGGAGATATTAAGGATTATTAAGGATTAGAGGTGGACTGAAGCAAAATTTAAGCTCAAACCCTCAAGCCTGCAGTTCAAATCTTTCTCTCTTCCTGGTCAAATCTGAGCACCTTGGGTTCTGACAACTGCAGTATCTGGCTGCACACCCTCACTGTAAAATTTGGGAGGATTGTAGCTGCATGGTGTGCTCCTGTCTGGAAAGAAATATCCACCCAGGCTTCTAGTGGAGGCTTTTTCCCTGGTATAAAATCTATTTGACTATTTAAGACACCCAAGCACACTTATTTTCTTGAAGTGCTTCTCAGCTGTCCCACCAGCAGAGAGGGAGGCTGTAATTTTGGGCAGCAGCTCATCAGATTCCCAGCTATCACCTACCAATTAATCTACCACAGACATCTCACTTGCAGCCGTGCTTCCAGAAAAGGGCTGCCACTTTTTCTGCCTTTTTGTTATACCTCCCTGAGGAGCAATCTAACCTGACAAAGGATTTTTCAGGCCCACCAACAGCATATTTAGTGGGGATATATGAACCAGTAACCTCAGCTATATTCCCAAATTTATCTTCAGAGCTAAAGGTTTGGGTAGTTTGATTGCATAACATCCCTGTCCCTGTCTGCCCTTCTGTACAGAAGGCAAGAAGATGAACAAGCAGCACCATCTCTGTTCGACTCTGGAGCCAAAACCAGGACAGCAAAACTCCCCCCAGACACCCAGAGCACAGCTGTCTGTAGGAAAGTAGCTGAGGAGTGCAGGTCTGTAGCAGCTGCACCAGAGAAGATGGAAGGGTTGCCAGAGAGGTCCTGGGAGAGCTTGAGGGGAAGCATGGTGCTGTGGAGAGGAATGAGAGTTGCCAGGAAGGGCAGGAGGAGGAACTTGCCTTGCCTTGCTGCAGGGGACAGTGGTGGGAAGAGCAGCAGGGGTGGCTGCAGGGACACTCTGGGATCAGCAGGGGAAATCCAGGAGCCACTGCTCTGCTGTGCCACTTGTGATGCCGAGGAAACCCTCCAGTCCTGCCAATGCAGATGTTGTGCTGGAGCAGCAAATACCCCCACAGCAGCTGGAGTCCAGTGTGTCCTCCCACCAGAGCCAGTGCTAACCTGTGGGCTCCCAGCCCTCCTCCAGCCAGGCTCCCTCTCTGCTGCCACAGCAAGCCCATTGTCCTGTGCAGCTGCTGCCAGGCAGGCCATCCTGTTAAGGACATCCCCATCCCGAGTGCTTTGGGATCAGGATGCCCCCCTGAGATCAAGATGCCCCAGCCAGTGCCCTTGCATAGGAGACCTGAAATCCTGCAGCAAGCACAGCCTGCTGTGTGAAGGAGAGCTGTTAACTCACTGCTCATTTATAATCAGGAAGACATATGTTCACCAGTGTCACACTGAATGAAGCACGAGGAGCCGTCAGGGTCCATGCAGCCACCCCCTGCCTGCTTTGCCAGCTGGGGGATGCCAGACACAGTGTGCTGCTGGGCAGGGATGCAGAATGAGATCCTGAGGAGGATGCAGAATAAGGAGCTGCTGAGTGGAGACCTCATTTCTGATCACTGGGGAGTTTCATGCTCCATCGGTACCACAACCTCGTGCACAGATGAAATATTATGTGGTGCAAGAGCCCCTTCATCATATAAATGAAGGCAAGGAGGCTTGAACAAAGCCCTTTCTGTACTCCTGCCCGACAGCCCTGCTGCTTCACAGGGTGAATGCCACAAACTAAACTTCATGACTGAAGCCTTTTGCTAAAAGGTGAATTTCATGCTTTTCCCAGGCTGGCTGTGGGCTCGTTCGTGGGGCAGTCAGAGAGCTAACCTTTCCCTGTTAATCTGTTCTCCATCTTAATAAGGGTACGACAAAGCAGAAGCACTCTTGGACTTAAAACCAAGAGTACATTAAAAGGCAGAGTATAAACTGCCTTTCTGCAGAGGCAGCGAGCATCCAGCACTGATAATGGTATTGAGAGTGGGGATTAAGCAGCAAAGCTCTGAGGGAGCCAGCATATGGCAGCCCATTGACCTATCCCATATGCAGCAACTATTGTTCCCTCCCCAGTGTCCCACAGCAGCCTACTCCTGCTTTTTTTTTGTGGCACGAGGGCCAGGGCCAAGGCTGGGATCTGCTAAAACTTGACATTTACACATGAATTGTGCAACACTGCTGCACAGAGAGCCAGGGTGACCCGTGGCACTAAGCAGTGTCTCGGTAATGAGGCTCAGCAGAAAAAAAAAGACTCACAGTAGCATTGGGGAAGTTGCTCTGGGTATGCTGGTGGAGAGGACCTTACAGCAGCACTTCCTGACTTCATGCTTTCTTGAGCAGGACAGGGTGGGGTAGGATCTGATTTAAGTGCTGAAATGCTGGGGCTTTGGCATGATTGGCAGAGATTGTAGGAAGTTAATTTCCAGACCTGAAGGCTTTTTCGCTGAGCGGAAAAATACAAAAATCTTTACCTTACAAAAAATGGAGAGCACCTTCTGGTATGAGCTTGCCCTCAGCTCTGAGAACCAACCATAGTTGTTTCTTTGGCTCCTGGTTGAATGGTGAGAGGATCAATTGGAATCATTATTACAATCACACAGGAGAAGATGGTGGCTGCAAAGCCTGAACCAGACCCTCCCCCAGGACCTGCTGGGCTGGAGTGTCTGAGGTGGGGCTGTCAGCTCTCACTCCTTGCCAGGAGTCACTGACTGGGTCCCACCTCGCTCGGGCACTGCTGCAGGGTCCTGGGCTGGGCCTGACCACAGGGCTCAGCCCTGCTCCTCCTCTGCCTCTCCAAAGCATACAGCCCTCTCCCTTTGCCACCACAGCTCAAACCCCTCACTGATGACACTGTCCAGGGAGCTGCACCTCCCTCCTGATGGTGCCATGGGCTGCCGCAGGCAGGGGATAGAGCTACAGCTGTTTCAGCTGCCCCTTCAAATTACCAGGGCTCCCCACAGGCACCAAATGGCAGGAACTTGAGGTGACAGCATCAGAGCAACAAAATCCAAACAGAGATGGACCCCATGAGCAGGCACATCCCTTTCTTTAGGGGGCTATTTGCTCCTGCTCAGCTGACTGGTAGCAAGAGACCTCATAGGCAGAACTGGATTCCACATAATCCTCTATGAAAAATACATTAATATGTCCCACTGCTTGTAGTTGTTCCTGGCAGCTTTCACGATGCAGGACCACCAAAGGACTCCCAGATTAATTTAAATGATACAACTATTTTTAAATCCTACAAGCCATTATTCCCAAACATGTTTTTTAGCCAGAACTCTACACATTTATTTGATTTCTATCTAAAGCCATAAACTATGCCTTGCTCATTGATGAGATTTCAAAATTCTTGAGCCAAGTTTGAGCTACTAGGCATTTTAAGAGCTTTTGGAGCATGGTTTTTATTTGGAGCCATCTTTGACTGAATTTTTCAGACAGCCTTTCATCACATACTGGGAGCCCCACTTTCCCCCTGCTGCTCTCACAACTGTTAAGCCAAAATTGCCGCAAGTACAAGGTTGTGCACACCAAGGAAAGAAAAGATGTCCTCCTGTCATAAGATAATGTTAGTCATCATGACCTGAGTTATTCTGTGAGTCACTGAATATTAGGATAACAAGTTCCCTATGCTTGTGGCTAAGCACAGAAGTGGGCTTCCAGGGTGGATGAGCAATGTTCATTTTCAGAAATATTCGAAATACGACTGGACACTACCCTAGGCAACCTTGTCTCATTGGCCCTGCTTTGAGCAGCTTCATCAGCTGCAGGTTGAATCCCATGCTGCAAAGGCTTCTTTCCCAAGGGAGACAGAGAGCACAGGGATGGCTCTTGCACGAAGCTCACACAGCATCACATGCACTACACAAGCCCTGTTTGGGGGCAGAACGTGCTGGCTTGGCCAATACTCACAAGGTCATACAGCTTAAGCTGGAGCTCATACACGTCCCTTCTGTGCCCAGCCTGCCAGAGCTTTGCCTGCAGTGTTCAGTGTGGTTATGGTTTTCCTTGCTGAGGTCAAAGTGCAATGTAGGAATAGAAACATGATGGGATTCTCTTAGTGAATTCCTGATGGAATTGGCTTAGAAAATTTTGGAAGAAGCAAGAAGAAGCATGTAGCAATCACTGTGTTGTTTTCTATTCTGTCTGCCTCAAAACTATCCTCTCACTGTGAGTCACATTCTATGCCTGCCTAACCCATAATCCCTCACTTTAATTGTCTGACCTGCCTTTCCACCCCTTAACTTCCAAAAAGAAATTATACCTGATTAAATCCAAATTGGTCCCCAGCCTCCAGGCCACTTTGTGGGGTGAAGTGGCAGAGAGAGGCTATTCCTGCTGCCCACAATGCTGTACAGGGCTGGCAGTGATGCTCAGGTACCACTGAGGATCGGCAGCACTGACACCACAGCAAGGGAAGGGTCTGCACTGCACAACAGCAGGTGCTGCAGGCATCGGGAGCCACCAGCAATGAGCACAGGATGCAAATGAGAACAAGGAAACCTGATAAAACCAGTGGGAAAGAGACTCAGCTTCACGGAAAGACAGTCACAAACTATGGCCAGTGAAATGCTCTCCTTCAAATCCTGGGGCTGCAAACAAGGCAGAGGCTGCTGAGGCTCCCCCAGTGCTGCGCTTGCCGGCTGGGCTGAGTGCTGGGAGCAAAGCCTTTATGTGATTTATCCATTACATACTGAATTAAGGCAGGGGCCAGGCTGTCCTGTGAGCACCGAGGACCTGTCAGCAGCTGAATGGGAGCATTGTGCATCAGCTGCTGCTGTCAGAAACCGGGGCCGCAGTCAGCAGCCGTCTGCAACAGCTCTTTTCTGGCAGGGAGTGCTTCAGTTGCTCACTCCCTTGGTGGCACGCAGACCCTTTTATCTTCGTCCTCCCCTTGCAGGGAGGGCTTTTCACCAGGGTCTGTGTTGCAGGAGGCAGGGGTGAAAGAGACTTCTTAATGGGAAAGAGGCAAGATCCCATCAGCAGAACAAGAGCAAGCAGGGCAGGGCACTTGCTACGCGGCCTTAGAGAATGAGTGTGAAGGCAAGAAAAACAAACCAGTGTTACAAATCCAGGCCTTTGGAGGGGTCACATAAAGGTTTGGAAAACAACTGATCCCTTGAAAACTTTTTCTTTAGAAACAGCTGGGCTGAAGTTGCCATGTTTCTTTGGTTTTTGAATATTGGGACAGCAGATGGACATGCTCGAGCCTCCAAATCATGATACTGGAGGTGGACTTGATGAGGAGAAGCTCCATGGTTTTGCCCTTTTTTCACCACAGTTAATTCAGATGATTCTTGTCAAGCCTGATGTGCACCATGAGGGGGACAAGAAGAACCAGATCCTTGGGGACTCTTTGCTGGTGTCTCCTCTGTAGCTGGGTTGGTACAACAGGCTGCACTAGAAAGGGAAGAGCACTGCCTGGAAAAAGAGATTAGTGGGGAGCCTTTATTCTTGCTGTAACTCCTTTGAACTACCAGGAGTCACACCCCAGATTAGTTTGGTTCAGTTTTTTTACTTGACCATCATTAGAAAGGAAGGTTGCTCAGGTTTGAGACACTGCACAGAGACACAAAGGCACTGCATCCTTTGTAATGCAAATGTGTTTTCTGCTTCAATAGGCTTCGGAGAATGATGGACAAAAAAACATTGTACAGAGATGTCTGTGGCTTCACTCTTATTCTTCTCTGATGTGCAACTTCAAAAGAAGGCATTTTAATTTGACAGATGGACATTTAATCATAAATAGTAATGTACACTGGTTCTTAAGTCAAAAGCACATGGCACCTCTGCACCTGTAGCCGCTCTCCCTAACAAAGGAAGCCTCCCCTCTTCCAGATCATCCAGCCCATATCTTTTTCCATCTCCCCAGAAAACATGCCCAGATTCACCCAGCAGAGCCCTGCATGTGTCTGTCACTGTTTGCATGGCAGGCTGCAGGGTGGTGAGAGATGTGGCTATTGGTGTGGGGTCCACTCCAGCAGCTTTGAAACTGCCCTGAAAACTGCTTGAACACATCTTGCCTCCTAATTGCTACAGATGGAGGAGGAAATGCTACTTTGAGTGTTAGGTGAAAGGCTTGTCCTGCGTGGAAATACTATGATCTCCAGGCTACAGCTGGTTTTAGCCTGCTTCCCTAAATAAACACGGTTTATAGGATCAGGCTTTGTGAGTTCATCTGCCACTATCTACTGCCAATAGCTTTTCAACTCATTGGCCAACCATTTTGACAGGACACTGGAGTTTTAAAAGCTGTCATTTTTCTTCCAGGTTATGCAAATTAACTATGAAGCAATGGACAAAAGTCCTGCCAGTGTTTCCCCAGATGAAAGGCTGATAAACTGAGCTCTAATAGACATCAGATAACTGTGCTAGGAAGGATGGAATGGAAAAGATGAAAGAGACTGTGAGGCAGACAACTGCAATTACTCCCTGAACTGCTACAAACGCCTTCCCTTATGACTTGCCTCTACAAGAAAGTATTAGAAAAAAATTTCATCTCTCCCCACCACAGGCCCAAAAATAGTGTCCAAGTGTTCAAAAAAGCACCCATGCTGCCTAATAAACTGGCTGGGGGCAGCATCCCAGAAGCCACTGGATGCTGAGAACTCTGGAGGGCTCACCCTGTACAGGGAGTGGAGCTTCCCTGAAACTCTGCTTGAGTGAGGAGGGAGCAGAAACACCCCGGGATGAGCAGTGCAAAACAGCCTGGGGGCACTTGTCCCTGGCCAGCCACAGCACCTCACCGTGCTCTAATGGCCCTGTGGTGGTGCAGGCTCTGTGGGAATACAAAGTGGTATGGGGACACTTTAGGAATTGCAAGGTTTGGCTTGCTCTGAAGTTTTGGAGAGATTAATTTTTCATTTGGAGCACTTGCCTGCTAGTCATGGTCATTCCACAGGGAGAGCAGTGAAAGCCCTGGCCCTCCACTCCACTCACCAGAGGAAACCTGCTCACTCTACAGAGGAAAAGAAACCACAGAGTGATGCCAAATACAGGGACCTTCAGACCCATTGTTTCCCACAGCTCTGCTCAGTGCCCCTGCAAAGAAATAACTCAGTTTCCTTCCTCTTCAGAGCCTTTATTCCTTCTCTTTGTAGGACACGAGCATCAGAAGTCACACAGGCACTGCCTCAGTAGCAGTGTTGGGACAGTGGTGGGGATGAGGGCACCTCAGCCCTGGCCTTACAGACTTGATGGAAAAAGAGAACACAAAATACTGTGCTCTGTCTTTCCCTTCTAGCACACTCCCCTGTGTTTTCTGTCGCTAAAAACTAGAAATGCAGTGTATTTTCACCCACTGCTGTGGAAATGTTTAAACAGAGCATCACTACCAGACCATGGGATAGAAAATGTTGTCTGGCATGGGATAGAAATTGTGTCTGGCATGCAGAGACCACAAGCCAGTGTTTGCTTATGTCCACCTGGCCAGGGCCTCTGCTGTGGCTTGTCTCACATTTGAATAACGAGGCTCCCTGAGGCAGAGACAACCTTCCAAGGTTGTGCTTGGCACAATGGAGCTGCAGTTGGGTGTTAGGACAATAATAGAGAATATAGCGATGCTGAGTTGACTCAAACATGACAAACAGAAGAAGAATGCAACTAAGACAGGGTCTGTGTGCAGCATCAAGGAAAAAAAAAAGGGGCTATTCCATATCAAGATCTGCCCAGACCTGTACATGTGGGCTGTGCTCCTGTCCTTCCCTTCAGAAGTCATTCAGCCTCTGAGAGTTTCCACAGATGGACAACATACACTTTTATAAGGATGAATTTACAGCCAAGTGGTGAGGCAGTGACAACCAGAGAAATTTAGGCTGTGGACTGGGAAGGATGTGTGAGGCCAGCTTCAACCTAGAGCTGAGATTCATTTTGGAAGGCACTAAAAACCACATGATTTGTGCTTACAAGAAGCCTTGTTTCTGGTTTTAAAGGATTTAATTCAAGTCTGGGTCATGTTTTCTAGGCAGTCTGGAGATATTCCAGGGGATTCAATTTGTGATATTAGTGCTCACTTAATACTGGGGGTATGTGTCCAGCAGACAGGAAGCACCCTGTAACATGTCGGGTCTGTGTTTAGAAACAGACTGAGGAGATTTAAAAATTCTGTGGATTTGCCTGCTTTTGAAGTCGAATCAACTTGAGCCAAAAAACTTTGAATGCAATCTGTAAAATCATTTCAGGGCTTTGTATTACTGTCATGAGCTTAAGGGAAGCCCAGAAATAGCTCTTCCTCAAAGTGACAGGCTGCTGCAGGCAGGCTTTGGCTCCAAAAAGGTCCTAACCAAGCACGTACGCTTCTGTAACTGTAGGAGAAATTCAGATTTGCCTCCTGATGGAGACTCCATTCAACAGGGTCTGGCAATCCTTGTAAACTATTCCTGGGGTGACACTTGCAGCACTGCTTCTCCTCCTTACCCTTCTGCTGCCCCAAGGGGGAAAACACCACTTTACCTGTTCCCTCTGCGATGTGAACACCTTTACAGCAGGAGTGGCAGATTGGTGACAAATAGGTGGAGCACCATGCCCACATGCCTGATGCTTCACCACTGCACATTTACTCCTCTCACTGCTGATCCAAGCCCTGGCACCATGTGGCCAGTGGGGACACAAGCCATGGGGCTCTGCTGGGCAAGGGACACTGGGACTCATGGCAAAGCCAGCTTGAGGGCAAGGGGCTGCAGAGGTGATTTTAACTTGTCCTGGTGGTCTTTTGAGCTGAGCTCCTCCACAAGAGGAAAGGCCCTTAGCACAGCTGCCATATTCCTGTACTAGAATGAGGGATCGTAGTGACCTTCCCCAGCTTTCCTTGTACGTGCTGCAGCCCACATGCCTCCCTCTGCCTGGTGACACCACCATCCTTCAGGTCACCAGCAGAGATGGGGAATTGCAGCAGTGCTCTTGCACAGCTGGGCAATGGCACTGAGGGCCACTTACACCCCACTAGCCCCTCTGGGCTGGACAAAAAAAAAGGAGGTTCTTTGTTGTTTCCCTTTCTGTTTTGTGTCACAAACATTATATTGCACGGCTATACATTCAGACTCTTATATTGAGGGTTGTGGAGAGGAGCAGTGGGAATGGCACAAGAGCAGGAGGGGAGGAGGGTCCCCCAGCAATGCAGCACACAACGTGGTCCTCATCATCCAGCTCCCTCTCATCTCCCTTTCTCCTTCTCTTTCTCACACATGCACAGAGAGGTTAATATTTGGTTTAAAAAAAAAAAGCAGAGTAATTTAAAACACACACTTTGCAGCAAACCAGTGTTCAGTGTAAACAAAGCATTAAACTGAAAAGATCCATATGCACTCGTTATCAGTTATTGCATTTTTTTTAAAGAAGGAAATCTAATACATTTAAAATAAACCCATAGCATGAAACAAAATAAACTATGGTCTTGGTTAGTTTGGTTTGATTTTTTAATTTAATGAGGAAAAGAGCTCTCTGATAAAGTAATCCTTTCAGAAGGAAAGTCCCATGCAATGGTGAACATGTCAGCCACATGTCGAGGGAAGATTAAAGCCTAGCCAGACTCTCTTTCCCACAGTTTTTGAAGCCTTGCAATATTTCTGTGCTTAGGATAGCCCAGAAGATCCTTCTGGACCAGACCCCCCCACAGCTCTTTGCAAAGAAGCCCTGTAAAAACGACTGACACATCCACAGCACTTTGGAGTGGAGGAGTCCTGGTACAAACTATGCACAGACAGACTTCAGGGTTTGGGTACAACAAAATTTTATAGCGAATTTTATGAAGGAACCAACGGCTGCTAACATCATAAATCCTGCCAAGAGTGGGAGGAAGAGATTTACCTTTCAAAGTCTGATCTGACCATTTTTCATTTTAAAAGTTCCTTAATGATATGGCTGGCACCAGCATGTTACCCACATCCCTTTCATCCAGTGCCACAACCTGCTTAGGAGAGGAGAGAATCACATATGTAGATTAGTTAGCAGTCATAGATAAATTAGGAAATTCTCCACTTATTTTTTACAAACCTGTCTTCTGTTTAGCGTTAGTTCAGGTATTTCATGCCCTGATGTGGAGCCTCCTGGCTAGGCCTGCTTTAGGAAAAGCAGCCTTACCGCAGAGCAGCTCATTGTCAGGCCACGGCACCAGCACTGGACAGTGGAGCAGCTGCAACCCGGGCTCCTCAACTTCTGATGCTGGAATTGCATCCAGCAGGGTGCCTGGGGGCACTGACTGAGCCAAGCTGCTGGCAGGCTGCACTGCTGCTCCATTTGTCAGAGCTTCCAACCCATGGCACACGCTGGCTTTTCAGCAGGAACCAACCAGGAGGCACGATGGAAAGCACAGCACGGTGTAACCCACAGAGCATCACAGTTCTGGGCTCTTCAGGGGGGGGCACACCCATCCCAGAGGTCATCTACTGATGATCAAAGAAACCCCTTCAAACCCACTGTTTTGTAGCTCATATATATTGGGCAGCAGGAAGAGAAGTGACCCTTTATACCCAGCAGCAGTAGCCTGGCATCCAAACCCAACTCCCAGCATTTGATTTATGGTTTTAATTCTGCATTTACAGTTGCATAAAGTCCAGGCTGAAATCTCAAAATATGCTAGCTTGCTCTGATTAGCAGTATTTTTTGCTTTCTAGTGAGAGGAAAAGGACTAACTGACAAACCATAAAGTTCAGACTCAATTCTTGCCTGCCTTGGAGTTCAGCTGTGCTTCTGCTTGTGGCAGACTCTTGCATAGGTGTTGCACAGGTCCTTCTCATAGCTGAGGTGCAGGGAGTGGGGGAGATGTCCTCTGCTCTGAGAGTAGCCAGGGAAGGCTGAGGGTGCAGCCCAGTGCTGCTCTGCCAGAATGGGTCACCTGGGAGTGTTTGTGATGTGATGCAGTTCAGAAAGCAATGGGCATATGGAGCACAGAGCTATGGATAGGGGAACATGCATGGATACACATACAGACACAAACACAGAGGCAGTTCTGACACACTAGAAACCAAAAAGGTGGGAAGTCTTTAGGATATAGAAGGAGTCAGGATGGAGCAGATTTTTAAGCCAGATGAGCTATCCAGTCCATCACATCACATCAGCCTTCAAATATCACTGTTTAATTTTATGAGTCACAGTCAGAGGCAGCCACGTCAACTGTGTTTCGTGGAAAATGGGAGCAGTGAGGAAGATTGAAAGCAGGGAAGTGGAAGGTTTCAATATTGTTACGGAGTTAAATGTTTTGATTTCTCAGGAACAGCATTTTAATGTGACTGCTTTTTAAGGGTTATTATCTCCACTGTAACATGTCATTAACTAAAAGGCAAAAATTGACACAAAATGCTTCAGTCAAACTAAAATGTTTTTTGACATATTTCATGGAGAACTGTGGGGAATTTTTTTGCTTGAGTTTTTTTTTTTACCTGTCATTACTACCTGAAACAAATGGAAATGCTGAAGTCCTGAACCCCAGGTGAAGTGAAGCATCTTTCCCTTTCCCAACACTCTGGTGTCCATGGAGCTCTGCAAACCTCTGGAGCAAGGAAAGCAATAACTGGGGAGGTAACAGGAGATGTCCCAGTCTGATGGCTTGATGGAGGTGAGTGGGAAGGGAAAGGGAGCCCACTCGAGACTGAGGGCCAGGGCAAAGGAATCCTGTTCTTGCCTTCACTGTAGGCAGCTGCCCATCCCTCTGTGCCTGCCCCTGCCTGCAGAGGCAGAAAGAACACTGTTTCCATGATTGAGGGCCTCAGGAGGCATCAGTGAAGGGCTACAGAATAAACCAGCTGGGAAAGTTTTGTCCCTGCCTCCAGACACCAATTCTGTAACACTGCTGCAAAAAGCAGCAGTAAGAGTGGGACTTTCTGATTTAATATCATGGGGCAAAGGTTTGCCTCTGCTCCCAGCCCAGAAAACACTTTTACAGAGCATTGGTGGAAGTGGGCAAAGCTTCTGCTTCTGCTGCCTGGAAATCTTGTGTGTGAACACAAGGAGGGAGTGGAAACACAGACTCCCACTCCGTGCAATAGAGGGTAGTTCCCCCTTGCCCTGGTGACTGTAGGGCTGCCTGGCCCTGTGAGATTGATGTGTTCTTTCTCATGGCTCGAGGAAGTGTATAATCCCATCCTGAAAGAAAGCGGTTTCTTATGGAAAGTATAAAGATCCCCACCCTGGATTTTGCATGTGGCTGAAATGGTTGTCCTGACAGATGCTAGCAACTAGCCATGGAGAGGAAGCCTGCCACAGGGGCCAAGGGCTGTGGAAGCTACCCTGGAACTCTGGAGTACGTGGACCATGTCAGTAATTCTGGATTAGACCTGGAGCAAGGCTGGGGCAGGCAGAGGGAATCTGCCCCTCTGACACCCCAAAGTAAAATCTGAGAAAGGACTGTCCAGCCAACACCCCCAGTTCTCCTCCTCCCCTTCTGACCCACAGGCTGCCCTTGGGGCAGGACCTCAGGGGCATGATTAGAAACCCTGCAGGCTGAGGGCTTGCGCATCCCATGCTGGTGAGGGCATTTCTGCTCAGGTGTCTTCACTGGTTTTGTCTGGGGTGTGAGAGCTCCATAAACCCCAAATGTGGAGCTCTTCCCCAGCTCCTGCCTTGTCTTCCTTTTTAGAGGGCAAAGGAGGAAAGAGGAGAGTCTGAGCCTCCTGACTTTATGGTTTCAGGCTATTCTGCCAAAACTGGGTGTTCTTGTGTCCTTTGAAAAGAGTGTTCTTTAAAACAGGGTGTCCTCATGTCCAGTTCTGGAAATCGTGGCCTTTTTAAAATAATAAAAGCAAAGAAAGACATCATTTCATCATTTTTTGGGCAGAGGGAGTATTTCCTGGCTTGCATCCCCCGTGCAGTACGCCCAGCTCGCAGGCTATTAAAGGAATTTAGATTTGTCTCTTCCCTGGTCAATGGTTTCAAAGCTACAAGGAGGGTTTCATCATCCCTGTGGGGAGGCAGATCACCCAGCCCAAGGCAGAATTTCCCCTGGAAAAGACAGAAATTACAGTCATCCTATGAAGTTCACCAGGGACATAATTACTAATAATTATTTTAAATGGAAGATGTTGGATACTCCTGTGATGGGAAAAGGCATCAAGAGAGAAAGGGAAAGAAAACACAATAAGCCTGGGAGAGACAGAGATTTCCCAGCAGGGCTATTTGAAGGGATCTGGAAATCCCCTCTCAGCTTCCCTCAGCTAGGAAAGGAAGTGGGACAGATTGAGGGACCAGTCCCTGACAGCTCTGCTGTGCTGTTAAATCTTTCTGTCTCCCTGCTTTATTTGCACGCTAACTCTGGTCTGAGGCAGAGATCACAGCCCAAGTTATCTTTAGTGCTTGTCACATCATTCAAAACTTTTCTTCCCCCCCCCCCCCAACTTAGCTGCAAATTCTGAACAAAGGAGGGCACTTTCAGATGGAAATGCTCACTTCACCTGCAGAAGGTAACCCTCATCTCCTCTGCCATTTGAATTAGTCTCACCAAAGCCCTGCAGAGGAATATGCCTGCAGGTGCACTGTGGAGGGGGGTGCAGGTACAGGAGCATCCTTGTGTCTCTCTCTTCACTGAATGGGAACTTTCCTCTTTTTATGGACCCATTTGCAGGTGCTAGCTGCATTAGCATAGCCCCAGCAGGAGATTTCATCAGGAACAGTAGTAATAAGAGAAGGAGTAATGGGTTCAAACTGAAGAGTGGAAATTTAGGTCAGATACACAGAAAAAACTTTACTGTGAGGGTGGTGAGGCACTGGCACAGGTTGCTCAGGGAAGCTGTGGATGCCCCATCCCTGGAAGGGTACAAGGTCAGGTTGGACAGGGCATTGAGCAGCCTGGGCTTGTGGAAGGTGTCCCTGCTCATGGCAAAAGGGTTAGAACTAGGTGATCTTCTAGGGCCCTTCCAACCCAAACCATTTCATTATTCTATGCTATGATTTGTCATCTTCAAGAACATTAAATGTTTTAAGGATTGCATAAAAATAATGGTCATGAGGTATTTGGCATGTAATTAGCATGGATTCCACAATAATTAATTAAACTTTAGCTAAAGGGTAAGTTAAAGGTCTAAAGTAAAAGGGACTTAGCTGTATGCTTCATTCCCACCAGGAGTGTGAGAACCTCTGAAAACCACTGAGGAAAATAAGGGAGGAATATTCCTCCCCCACATGTGCACTTAACTTTGATATGTGTATGGGCCTCCCAAAAGAAAGAAGGATGATATTGCAGCAGGATTTGGGGCTGGGAAATGCAAGCTGCAAAATTCGGGTGCTAATGATTCCCAAGGATCCCAGCTGAAGGAATGCTCATGACAGGCAGTGACACAGAGTTTGACTGTGGGTCGTCCATGAAACAAACGTTCAGGTCTGAATTACAAACCTTGTCTCTAACAACAGGGGCAGAGGAGAGCCAATTTCACCTCATTAACATTTACTTAATGAAAGATGGTAACCAAATAAGTGCACTTTCAGGAGTAATTCAGGGCACCTTCTTGTTCACATGCATTCCACTACAAATCACCTGCCAGAGCTGTGCTTGGTGGATCATAACTGAACGTGTCACATGGATTTCTAGAAGCCTTATCCCTGGAAAGGGACAACTGTGAAATGCAAGCAGAAAGTCTGGCTGTAGAACTGTCAGAAAACCCCCATACAATAAAGCTTTAAGAATTAATCCAGCAGGATGTTACACATTCAGATCCAGTGTTGAAAACATTAACCCTACAGAGGGTTACGGACAGTGACAGGCAAAAGCTGCCAAGAAGGATTTTGTTGAAGTCTCTGATTGAAGCAGAAACTAAAGCTAGTTTCAGATGCCATTTGAAAACAAGAATTGGAAGTAGGAAACAGACACTTGTCCTAGGACCTTCATTACACAGGCCCAGCTTTGAGGTTTGTACTTATTTTAAACACACCCATAGCTTTTTTGCTTTCAGATCTTTTCAATGAGTGTGTTCTGACATAGACACAATGCAATCTGATGATAAAAACATGGTGCCAAAATAATTTGCAGCATATAAAAAGCTTTGTTATCATATAAAAAAGAACCTATGAATATCTGGGAGGTAGAAAAATAGTATTATTATTCCTTTGCTAAAATTATGTACAGCCTTATCTTGGACATTTTTGGAGGATTGTTTGTATCTAGAAAGAAGACAGCTGTTTCTGAAGGAAGTTTATTTCTGAAGGGTAATGGAGAATTGTAACTGAACTTGCTTTGCTGCTTGTGGGAGTTCTTAGAACATGGGAATATGAAGCAGCTCCCAAAGACTGTAACTCTGACAGTTGTAAAATGATTGCTTTTGAGAGTAACCAGGTAAAGGCAACAAGTGGACTATCTGTGCCATCTTGTTTCTCTGCTACCCACCTATTCTTGTGCCTCTCATTATATATTCCTGAAAAGGCAAGGCTGAGAAATTGTCCTGGAAAGAGTGCATTGTAATAAGACATAGCTTTTGCTTGTTCTAGCACTTGGAAATTGTGTTTTGATTTATTATGTGTGGTTTGGCAAATCTGTTTTTGCAAGCTGCAGGCAATTGTCTGTAGAAACCATGCCCTGAACACAATGAGAACAGAGGCCTCTGATGGGCTCCTTGGAGACCACTGTGAATGGAGCCAGTAAAAGAGAATGCCAAAGGAAACATTTGTATTGCAGTCCAGGAGGAACCAGACCTTGGTTTTATCAGTCTCCTCAGTCTTCCATGATGGAAACCTCTAAATGTGCTCATCATTAAGTCAAGGTAAATGCACTCTGTATCCCCACTCCCGAAAATACAGACTGTGTGCTGGCAGATCTACAGCCCTGGGCTGTCAGCATCCTTGATACATGGCTCAGCCTTTCTCCAGGGGAAAGGAGACCTCATGCCAGCTGCACAGTAGCTCATGCTGCACATGAGCAGTGCCCAGGAGGGCAGTGACTTGGTGCCTCTCACACTGACATCACAGGGGACTGGAAATCATCACCTGATGAATTCTGCTAAAACAGTCTCAGCCTCATCATGCACAGCAAGTATTCATGGGCCCTACAGCCATCCCCACTCCTGGCACCATTTCTGCTTGCCCAGTGATTCTGGACCAGTGAAGGCAACAGCCCTGGCTGGGGGCTCAGGAAATGCATACAATGCTTTTTGATTTGCTGCCTCTCTGGAAATTATTGGAGAGTGTATGAGCAGAGCAGCCCATGTGCACCAGCAAGCCAGGCATGAGCAAACCCCACATCCCCACATTAGAAATTATGTGGATGGATAGTTTTTCCCAAGCTCCAGCTAGCCCCAGAGAGCAGGACCTGCCATGGCACAGCATATTTATGGAAGGGTAAAATTCCTCTCTCTGCAGGTCAAGGCCCATGCAACATTCAAATCCCACTGAAGTGTATCCTGATCAAAGTCCCTGTGACAGCATTTCAGCTTGCTGTGGGAGATACACTGAGAAAAGCCATGCACCAAGTTTCACACTGAGATGCTCACTGATGATGATGCTGACACAGGAATCTGTCCTGGATCCTAGCAGGTTCCAGGGTGATTATTCCCTTGGGTGAGGTTGCTCACGTGTTTATGTGGGAATGGGGTCTTTGGCTGGTGCCACTCAGCAGAGTTTTTCTCACAGACTTGACTAGGATTTTACTCCTAAATCTCCTTAATGATACCAATACACTCCTACATTCTGTTTTTCAGGGCTAAGCAGAGCAAAAAATGAAGGGGCAAGGAAGCCACAAATGCAGGAGGCTCAGCAAGGCACTTCAGGCACTGGACTACAATCCTAAGTAGCAGCAATGACTTTTTCAGCTCCTCTATTTCCTATTCTCATAGTTAAAGACTGTGGTTGTACTTTTTAGCTAAGAAATTACTGATTTTTCTACAGAGCCACCAGCTGAACTGAGTCTCAGCAGTCCCTGTGAAGTGCACTAAATGTGAGGTCATCCTTAGCATCACCAGTCCCTGGGAATGTCTGGGTGCTTGATGTTACCAATGGTTCTGAGCACAAAGCTGTGCCCTGCTATGTGAGCAAAACCAAGAAGAAAGATTGTGCTCAAAGTGTGCATCAGCCTCCACTTGAGTGCTTATCCACATCATTACCACTGCCCAACAGCAGGATCATTGCAAGCAAAAGGTCTTTGTGACACGTCCAAAAGAAAAAGAGGTGCTTGTAAGCAGACCAATGAGCCTTCCGAAAAGTTGGGAAAATGCCACAGAAATGTTGTCTGAAGCACACAGGTGCTGAAGTCCCTTTTGCAGAAAGCCCCTGTGTAGGTGAGTAACTTCACCTGTAGAAGCAGAGCTGTTGCTGAGCAGACACATTCTCCAAAGCCAGTGCCCTGTGCGAGGTGTGGGCTGTGTGAGGCTGAGGGAGGAAGCTGCTCACACGCCCCCGGCAATCTGTCATCCCCGGGTTCAGGCTGCTGTGAACAAGTGCCAGCACCACGCACATTTAATTAACCTTTCTGCAAGTTGTAAGATGAGCCATCGCTGTTCGCCACGAGATTTATTTTCAGTGCCGCACGACGGCAATGGAAAATAGACACTGCAATTCAACAGGAAAGGGAGCAAATATGGGCAACATAGTTCCATTAGGGAAGCTGGTTTAGCACAATGCAGAGCTCTGATTCTTTTACAGTCTCCTCTAGCAAATTCATTCTGTTTCTCATACATCAAGGCTCCTGGAAAGTCCTTGTGTCATATTCATTTCTCCTTAGCACACGTGGGAAATGCTCCCAGGGCCCACGAAACAGAACTGCAGCGTCAGAGATTGGCAGATGTTCCGCCTGCACCATATGGCACCTTCCCCACTGCTCCCCGTGGAGCGGCTCCTCGCACTGAAAGTCAATGTTTTCCCCACACATGGGAAAGCCAAATGGAGAGGCTATAAAAGGAAAAAAGGAAGAACAAAACACCAACAAATCCGAGCAAACTGGTCTGAAAAACCATCCCGTAAAGAGAGTGAGTAGACTTGGCTAACATTGGGCATGCCAGCATAAAAAGCTGAGTGCACACTCTCCGGTGTGCACTGTGAATTTAAAGCACGAATTAGGAGTACATTAGATGATATGCTAAGTTGTATCCCAGCCACATACTATTGTCAGCTTCTACTCCAGCATTCAGGCACTTAACCACAGAGGGCTCTGGAGAAATGGCTTTTTATAGCTGTCTGTGTTTTGTCAGAAGTATGGAATATTGTCAGCACAGCTTGCAAGTATCATTACTGGGAAACAAAGAGTGTTTCTACAGCATCTTTCATTTAAATTCACCCAGTACACCTTTCATTTCAATCCACCCAATGCAGTAAGGATTAATGCATTTGAAGTGGTAAAAAAAAATAAACAGGAAACAAATGAATTAAGGTAATATAAGATTTTCTAAGTCCTCAGCCTGTGTGACCTAACTATGTCTGTCAATCATATAGACATGTTCAAAAAGAATTTCTAAGACAGCAATGTCAATAAGACATCTATGGTAAATCCTGTTTGACCTTTCTGGGGGCAATGTACCCAGCTCCCAGCTCCTGCTGTGCAAGCCTTCCCCAGGAGACATATCCAGCCTTGCTTTGCCCATCGCTTTGGGCCATGCTCTAACAGCTTTTCCTAAATGTATTCCTACTGCTAGAAATAGCCCTCTAGGGCAGGATGCAAAGAGCATCAGCTCCAGTCAGAGCTACAAGCTGAGCGTAAAAAGCAGCTCAAACCATTTCCTCAGCTCCTGGGTTTTCCTTTGAGAATGTGCCATCCACAAACTGATCTAATCACCAATCAGCCCAAACTTGCTGAAGCAGAGAAATTTGGCTAGGAACAGAAGACACAGGGCTGTCTGAAAGCCTGTGGAGCTGCAACTGTGCCATATGACGTGGAATTGTGATGTGGGATTTTTTTGGGGAGGTGGTAAAGCCCTTCAGACCCCAAGAAGCTTTGGACCTGATGAGATCACAGGTGCTTCATACATCTCCTGAAAATATGGCAAAATAACCATTAAGGAAAACAATCCAAATTGAAAGCTGCACCTGTACACAGTAAAGTATACATATACATGGTTCTCCAGCCCATGCGAATAGAAAATCCACTGAGGTTCACTGCATATATAGACTCTGATCACCAGATCCTTTTTGTGTGGGCACCTTTTTTTTACACAGGACGTCACATAGACTTCAGAGGGACAAGTTGTGCAAGCTTGAGATAGTGCCCCATTGCTGCTATCGTGAACAAGTCAAAGGCAGCAAATAACATTTTGAGGCCAACTTTTGGGCATCCCAGGCTGAATTGAAATGCCTGAATTGTCTCATCTCACATTTTCACTGTTGTCAGCCTCCAGCCTCCACGGCAGAGCCAACAGAGTGGCTCTGGTGCAAAAGCAGAGTGATAGCCAAGCCCCCAGGCCCCCCACGCACACGCTATCGGAGGGAACTGGTACCAGGCTCTGCTGTGTAAACAACCAGGGCAAAGGAGAAGGAGGTGGTGGTGGGGTTAAATATCTGCTCTCTTTTACAAGACCACCTACAAAATGTTGCAAAGACCCCGCAACAAAAATAATCTGCCACGATTCCAGTGTTAGGCAAAATATAAACAATTTAAGTGCTCTGTTAAAGAGAACATCTGGGGAGCTGAGAGCTGCACAGATGTTTTCACAAGTTGTTTTTTAAGGAAAAGTAACCCTGCTAAGTTTTCTGCCTCTTCCATCTTGTCTCTCTCGACTGTGTTTATCAAGCCAAGATATAAACACATTAAAAAACCTTTAGAGGGCCAGCTCATGCTGTATTATTAATTTGCAATTGACTGAAGGTTGACAGCTGGCTTCGGTTTGACCCCGGTTCTTTGAAAGTCATTCCACACAAATAATTAACCAGTTTGTATGTTGGTTGGATTTAACATTCATAAATACACACACACACACACACACACACACACATACACATATATGTATACACACACACACACACACACATGCACGTATGGATGAAGCAGTTTGCTAGAATTGACCATCAGACTTTGCACTGGGATCACACAGGCTGGCCTCCTCTCAGTCAGGAGAGTGGTCACAGCTTTGGGAGTCCTTGAGGAAGGCCAGTACTGGATAGAAGAATCTCTAGGCAAGGAAGGTTTATTGCTCAGGGAAGTACAAGGGGTATACTGAAGGCAGTTTTTAATTTAGCATCAAGCTCCTGCAGAAGGGAAAGAAGTTAGGTTTCTTAGATTAAAAAAGTACAATTAGAATTTTTAGAAAATAATTTGATTTTTCTTAATTCTGTAAAAAACTCCAAACAACCAACTGTGATTTAAATATAAAAAGTAAATTTGAAAGACTAATTGGAGGAGCAATTTTACCTACTCCTTGAAATGCATGAGAAAATAAATTTGCCCTCTGGGTGATGAGGAAGCAGAGCAATTCAACAAAGCAGTAATCTTACAGCAGAATAAGTATTTGATCCCTTTAAATGCTGGTATTTTCCAGAGAGGGGGCTGGAGATGCTTATTGCACTCAGCTAATAAAAAATAATGCACTGGAAGAACCTGAGGTGTTGAAAGAGGAGATGCTGAAGCAAGTTAATAAACTCAGTACTGTGTGTCACTGGGCCCAGATGGTAAATACCAACAGGACCTGGGTGAATAGCTGGAAACCTCATAAAGCCCTGCCCTTCACTAAACCCAATTTGTGTCTTGGAGGATTGGCAAGCAATGGAGGCTGTGCCCATGTCTTCAAGCCAGCCCATGTGTCCAGCTAGGGAAAGTCTGGCCCAGTGGGCTCTACCTCAGACCAGCTTATCCAGTTGGGTGCAGTTGGGTCTCTTTTGGAAGACCAAGATTTTCCAACCAGGTCACTGAGCCAGCCAGCGGCATGGCAGCCATGGATGGTAGAAAAGCTGCTCACAGACAGTGTAGGGTCAGAGTGGTGGTCTCATTGGCCCCACCATCTCACCAGCAGAGTGAGGGAAAACAGGGAATTACCCTTGCCAAGCCAGAGGTGCAGTCAAGACCTCAGGGTTGGTGGCTGTATTGGGCACAGGATACAACCAGGGACATGGTCACATCCATGGGATAATGGGACCCCAAACAAATGTGAAAATTCCTGGCAGTGACACTGGCCAGACTGACAGATGGGAAAATCAAGAGAAGGGTAAAGAAATACAAATATGAAAAGCGTTTGAGATGCTTTATGGTATTTCACTACTGTTGATGCAAAAGTGCTACAAGAAACGTTATCAAGAGGTTCTTCTGTTTTGTTTAATGGGGATTTGTATTATAGAATCATAGAATATCCTGAGTTGGAAGAGATGCATAAGGATCACTGAGTCCAATGCCTGGCTCTGCACAGCATCATCCCCAAGAGTCACACCAAATGCCTGAGAGGATTACCCAAATCAGTTTTGAACCTCTGTCAGGCTGGTGCTGTGACCACTTCCCTGGGGAGCCTTTTCTAGTGCCCAGCCACTTTCTGGGTGAAGAACCTTTCCCTGATATCCAGCCTAAACCTCCCCTGATATGCCATCATGATATTCTCTAAGGTCCTCTCCCTGGTCACCAGACATTTCTGGTTTTTTCCTTTTATAGTACTGTTCCAAAAAACAAAGAGTGATCAGGCCATCACTGTTGTGCCATCTGGTGAAACCTGGGAGGTAGTGTGGAAGAAAAAGGAAGAGCGCAGGATTATGAATAGTGAAACATGGAAAACTGCAACAAATAAACTTGCAGTAAGCAAGACAGCATCTAGCTGTTCACTACATTATCTCTCTACCCCTCTTTGGTTGAGAGCTTTCTAGGATATCAGCTTGGTGAGGATTTTTAGGGGAAGGGAGAAGCCTTCACTGAGTGGCCAACTTGAATAAATCTGATTTTGGCATGTGTCCCCCCGAGTGGGTGTTGCACAGCCAGGCTGTACCCATTGTGCACTCACCTGCACAATGGACACCTGGAACAGAAGATGCAGTGGGACATGGACAGGAACCTCCATGGTAGAATCTTCCCAGCATAAGTTACGTTTAAACACAGCCCTCAAAACAAACCCCTTGTTGTTATATGCCACAGAGTGCCTGAGGCCTGAGGACTGCACTCCTGCCTGCTGGGCAGAAGGTAAAGGAAGCCCCAAAACTGCTTTGCTGCTCTTTGATAAACAATTTGTCAGAGCAGGAAGGGACCTCTAAAACCTGGGTATTTCTCTCTTGCTTTTTTTCCTATCTCAAAATCCAGTGCAATCACAGTGAATTAGAGATTGCAGGACATTCCTCCCAAAGCAGCAACCAAGAATCGATTCAATTTGCAATCTGAAAAGAAAAATATCCCTTTCTCTCAAATTCAGGCACAGGAAGAAAATATTGAATTCTGCTTTGCTGACTGTAGCAGGAAAAAGAACGATCTCAATCTCTCTCTCTCCCCTTTGTTATTTTATTCTGAGGTGGGTTATGCAGTTTTGTCCTGGTGCAAAGCAAAGCAGGATCAGAGGCAAAACCAGTAAGATTTATTTACGGTGGTGAAGATCATCTATCCCCAGAGACATCGAGCAGTGGGACCTTGGGTTGGCTGAGACCTGTGGCCCTCCTGGCTGTTTCAGACCACATTCGCTGTCTTTCCCAAGTCACATCTTTGAGTAAACCCTCAAAAATTCCAAGACAACGTTAAAGAAATCCACACAATTTGATCAGGTTTCAGCAGGCATCTTGGACTTGTTCTGTGAATGTTCAAAGAAGTCACTGAATGACCCAGGTCTCCTTGTTAGCAGGGTCCTTTGCACATTTTATGTGGCTGGGTTTGCTTGAATTCATCTTTTCTATCAGCCTTGTGTAGAGAGGTCAGGTCTTAGTATCACTGACCGTGGACAGTTACATGGGGTTTTTTTACAGTTTTACAGAACATGGATGGATTCAGTTCAGTTTAGTTTTGCACCAGGGGCAGGGATGGGGAATTTGCAGAAGCCCCACTGAATTGAGTTCTGAGGTTTTGGATCTGGCAATTGAGGGACAGACCTACCCAAGCGCATCCAATGGAGCAATACCTTTTCCACCCGAGGGATCACGGTGTGCTTGGTCTGGGCCACATGCTATCATGATGGGTGATGATTTCTTCCTTTCTGCCCCCAGCTTTAGGGTGGCTCCAGCCAGCCTCTGAATTTCTGTGTCCCTGGGGCTTATGGGAAGATGCAAAGAAATGTATTTCTCTCTTTAAATTGCAGCCATCCACAGAAAGGGACAGTGCAATTGTTTGTGCCATGCCGAGTACAAAAAGGGCCCAGAGCTGAGGGCTGGTGCTGGGGGCTGCTGCCACCACGGCAACAACAACCAGTGGCAACAAACAATGGCCTTTGTCTGCTAACAACAGCCTGGGATGGGGCAAGCAGCTCGGCTTCTTGTCTCACTTCATTTGGGGAACACAGAGCAAAAGAGATCCTTTTGAGGGGGGTGGGGAGGACAAAATTACTTGGGAGATAAAGTGATTCAAAATGCTCAGTGTTGCTCCCTCATTCTGCTTTTTAATGGTGTAGGTTAACTGGTAGGGAAACTGAATTCCCATTAGAGCCCTCAGTTTATTGCTTTCAGGCAGCTCTGTCCTTCACTTCCCAAAAAGTAGGTGCCTCTTCTAGCCTGGAGCATGCCCCTGAGCCAATTTGTAGCTTGGCTCAAGGTGAATTCTTCAGGTAACTTTGCCAGTGCAGCAGACTCTCAGGCCACCAGCTCTGGATGTGTTGGAATGTTCATGGAAGGTGACAGGTGAAACTTTGCTAAAAATCGTCTTTAAAATCCATTTGCACTCCCAAGTCTATTGGACATCATGGCTCTGACCCCAGGGAGGCTGCATGATGGGTGAGATGGGAGGCAATAACTAACAGAGGAGAAAGGTGACATTTGCACTAATATCCTACCAGCACTAATGTGGGCAATGCCACAGCCCTCTGGTAGCACAGTTACCTGATTTGCATAATAATCTGTGTGCTCCCCACTCCACCAGAATCATTTATTGCTTAATTGGGTGTAGTAAAAATGGAGGTATCAGCATGATGCATCATTAGTCTTCCAGCCACTTACTCCCTGTGGTGCCAGTCACAGCCCCCACTGTCCTGCAAGGAGAAAACACCAGTGTGAAAGCGTTCCATGTTCCATGGGGATTCAAGCCAATCCAGTCAGAGTGACTGGGCTTCAGTGGAAGGGGGTAAACAAGAGAGCAACCTGAATCTTTGCTCAAAACTCATCCCTGATATCAGGTTTGATTCCTCCTCTCCTTTTTATACAGCTTGTGCTTGTACTTTGCTTCTTCTACACCCCTTGTAGGGCTAATTAGATGGTCACTAGAAAATATAAAATAGTTTCTCTAACAAGCTTCTTGCCAGCTCTTCCCACTCTATTTTCTTGACTATGGAGAGGCAGACAGCTTTCCTCATAAGCAGACCTCCTAAAGCCAGGAGTCAGTTCAGATCCTGGTTGTGCCCAGTACTTTCTCTACAACCTTAAGAAATCCTTTAAGCCCATCTCTAACCCATGGAAGCTGCAAAGTTTTACCATGTTCCTTCTAATAAAGAGCCATGAAATCTACAGATGGAAGCTGCTGGGGATGTATAACTTTGAGGTCAGTCCAGCCTAGACTGGGGGAAAGCTTGCAATCTCTTTCTCCAAAAGGAAAGTAATCCATGCTATTGTTTTTTTGGATTCATCTTTCTTTTTAAAACACAACCACAAAACTTCATGTGAATTTGAACCTAATCCTCCAAAGCCCCCATGTTTGCACAGCTGAGCAGAGACCCCACTGAAGATTAGTGGTGTGTTTCAGGCAGAAAACGAGCACTGACCAGGGGCTTGTCTCACCCATGAAAAACACCTGCTCCTTTGAGGTTCCCCTGCCTGCTGTGAGAAGAGGGGTAGGCAGCAACTCCAACTTGAAAACCACAAGTCAGGAAAGCTTTTTTCTGCTTTTGTAGCTGATTTTCACATGTGTTGTATATTACAAAGGATATGAGTTTGGTGTTTTCTTGTTCCTGATATGAAGTGAAATTTTTATGTATTATTTTTATTGGACTCAGCAGATCCCCAGTTTTCTGCCACGGTCCTGTTGTGTTAGTCACAGTACAAGACAGAGCTCAAGAGCTTATTGTGACCACAGGAGGAATGAATGGAGGATACCACTTTGATTTCAGCATGGGTTTTAATGCCCTGCTAAGGAGCTCCATTAAGATTTGTAGCTGGGAAAGCCTCACACATGAGGCTTAGCCTAACTAAAAGGAGAGGTAGTCTGATGCAGTCCAGGAACTGTTTTTCATTATATTTTCAGAAGGTGCCATGTCAAAGAAAAGCAGCGACTTCAGGCAGTGCCTGACAAGCAACTCTGGGGCAAAGATGTGCTAAAAGAGCCAGGTCAGAGTTCTTAAATTATTAAAACCATCTTTTGCTGCTGTAATTTCAGAATCCAGCCTGCTCTCATGAGCTTGGGCCCTTTGCATACTCACTGCCCTGTGGGCTTTGGGGTTTAAGGGCTATGAGGGCTGTGCTGCTGGGACAGAAGGGTTTGCCCACAGGGACTGCGAGAAATAAAGAAGTGGGATAACTCTGTTATTTGAGCTAAGAGAGGAGGGAGAATTCCCTAATGCTCACAAAAAAGATAAAAGTTTCAGCTGCTCTTTTCAGTGATAAGCAGATGCTGTTTCCTTCAGCAGGAAATGCCTGCAAAGTGCTTGGGAGGGCAGGTGACTGTCGAGGCTGCCAAACAGGACCAGGGGTTTAGGGAACCTGCTTGGGAGGGAGGCACTTTTTTTTTTTTTTTCCCCACGTACAGTTTCTTGATTTTATTTTGGGTGTTCAGAGAGTTTAGTCACTGGCTGTTACTGCAGTGATCTGTGATCAGCTGGTGCATCTCCAGCCTCCTGGGAAAGGATTTCTAATGAGGATGGAAGCCCCGGGGCTACGATGTGAAACAGAGACTGCTGTAGCACAGAAGAGTAGATAAGATCAATAGGAAATGCAGATTTGCAACATGTTGGAAATATGACAGATTCCACACACACCCTGGGGAAAAGATTTTTAAATCTTTTAAAGGAGTGGCAGAAAGACTACGTCTCATATAAATATATATATTCATATATGTAGGTATGTGCACAGGAATAAGAAGGAATCTGCCATCTCACCTCTAAAATATTTGCTGAGGATTGTGGAAATCTTTACTAGGTTGGTCCAACTAAATCAACTCTGTTTTACTGCAGAAGACTTACTGGTACTGACCCCACCCAAAAAAAGCCATGATAAGGAGTGGGAAGCAGTTCACAGCAGAGCACTGCTGCAGAACCCACCACAGCCAGCACGGCAGCTCTCTGCAGGGCTGCATCCCAGCTCCATCCCTGGGCCAGCTGCAGCTGTTGTGGCTCCCAGGGGCTGCTGGATCAGCCAGAGAAAAGCATTTGGGTCTTCCCTGTCACTTTTACTTCCCCAGCATATTACAGAGTGCTTTGCAAGCCAGAAGTTGTAGGGCGAAATATCAAAGTATGAACAAAAAGTGAGGTGCAATCTTTTATCAGGCAGGATAAATGACTCCTGAAAGCATTCACTGAAGGATGCTGTAAAGCTGCCACCTGTAAAATTCAGATCAGTAGGTATAAAATCATCCCTAAAATTCAGCCACATATTACTCAAGCTGATGGAGTGAAAACTGAAGTGAAAATCCTGTTTTACAGAAATGGACTGACTATGTCATTGTGATAGTCTCTCCTGGGCTGTTAGATCTGAAGTCTAATGCTGTAATGTACCAGAAGCACCTGAGGAGTAATTCAGGTGTGGGCCTCTTATCACCTGGTGTATCAGCATCTGCTTTCTGGCTGCCTGCTGTGTTAAAGGTGCAAGAAACACCACTACTTGATCTACTTGAAATTTAAAGTCATGTACATGCATTTTGTCACCTCCTGCAATGAGTTCATTCCTGCTGGTAGGGAAGGTGCATTCTGCCCCAGTGCTGAGTGCAAGAAATAACTGTTACCCATAAATGCCTCATTAGAAAGGTGTCCCCTTCTCACCAGAGCTCCATAGGAGGGACTCCTGAGCTTCTCTAAACTCTCACCTGACTGCAGTTCCAGTGCATTGCCATGTGCATGAGAAGAGGTGATTATCAGTTTGGAGATACTCCTCTGAAAAACCTGTTTCAGGGAAAGTCACTGTCATTGACTCACTGAGATCATCAGAGCATGCCCCTATGGAAGTGCTGGTTTTGGTATGAGAGGGCTGGAGCAAATGACTTTGCATTTTTCCCTGATGTGAGCTGCAGATAACCTGGTACATCCCAAGGCAGGTGACCATCTTTCCACTCCCTCATCAAGTGGGTACCTCCGTGGTGACACACCCAGTGACCACACATTGCTGGGTGGAGAGCCCATACTGCCCTCACTCTAGCGGAGGTCAGAGTGTTAGCCTGGATAACCCAGTGGGAAGGATATGAGCTGTACATCACAGCCACCTTTGCCTGCAAGGAAAGGCTGGAGCAGCTCAGCTCTGTCAGGAGCCCAACCCCCTTCAGTGTTTGGTTTGGGGTTGGAAAGGTTGGTTCTGCAATGAGCAGCAGCTGACGTCATTGCCATGATTAGGTTATTACTAGCAAAGGAACTAATGACTTGTCCTGTAACGCACATAAGCAGCTCCAGCGTGGGGAGAAGTGCTGCCAGCTCGCCTGGCCGGGCTCTCTGCTCCCGGAACTGAAACCAGCATTCCCAGCAATGCTGGGCTCCCCCCGGCTCCCAGCCAGCCCCCCGAGCAAGCGGGGCGCTCACGCCTGGTGAGCGCTGTACACGTCTATCACGTTTCCCAGCAGGAGCTGCAGGGATGTGTCCTGCATCCCTGCAAGTCGAATACTAACTGCAGCAGACAGTGCATTTGTAGCTAAAAATACCTCCGAGCAATTTGCCTGAGAAAGGAGCCTGTTCTCCCTGGCTGGCAGCCAGGTGACTTTCCTCGATCACCACAGCTCAAGCTGTTGTGAGCAGTCCTTATGTAAAACCATTTCAAACATCAAAGCGTGGTAACATTACCGGCAGAGTTGAAACCCCTGAAAAATGGAAGCTCTGGATGCTAAATCCTGGCACAGTGAAAAAAGGCCAAACCACATTCTTTTATTGAGATGATGAAAGTGTGACCACCAGCCCAACTTTACACATTTATGGTGCAATCTCATACTGCAATCTCTGCTCTTTGAGAATGTCTGTGACTGAGGAAATAGCAAGTGAAATCTCTGCTCTTTCATCAGATTACTGTATGGTCATCGCTTGTCTCCTATATAGGTAATAATTACAGTACATGGCACTTTGGCAGAACTTTCTATCCTGGAATTTCAAAGCACTTCAATTAAGCTTCCTAACACAGCTGAGAAGCAGGGCCAGGAGTACACTTTCTCAGTTAATCATTAATGAATTTGGAGAACACCATATATAGAGGTTAAAAATAACATTTTGTGAATATAATACATGATCTTAATAATACAGGTAGAAACAATCTTATTCACTGCTGAGCAAAGACCCAACATTAGAACAAGTGTGAGGCTGCCTTCTACAACCCCACTGTTTGCCACCTCTCCAAAGCAATGGAACTGTAGCTGCATAAGCACCTAAGAATGAGGGAACATTTGCTACTTATATCAGCTTTCAGGCACAGAGAGAAAGCGCTTTTTACCTGTTTTTTTTTTTAATCTGTTTTTTACCTGCAAGACACCTCCAGTGAGTCCCATTGACTGTTGCTCCCCTGTTCTTCCATGCCTGCCTGGCATGGAAGGCAGAGGTGGGCAGTGCTGGGGCAAGAGAGAGCGGCCCTAGAAAGCTGGATGGCTCAAGATCCTTTGAGACTTTCTGACTCTCAGAGGACTTCAGCTAATGTGTGAAGGCAAAGAAGCCAGGACAGATTGTATTGACAGTGCAGTGCTGCCAGCTCGCATCATAAGTTGTAGCCCGTTTTCCTCCAAGCTCTGTTTTTCCAGGAGTGGGTTATCCAAGTCTCTCCTCACATGTAGAAAGAGCAGCACAGATTTAACTCATGCTAAAAAATAAGAAGCATGGAAATCACACACTCCTAGTACCTCCAAGACCAGAAAGGCAATTGAAAGGACACCTTGCTGGGTGATTTTCAAGCTCGTGTTGTGATGGTTTAGGAATGTGACTTACATGGTTTTAAATACATGGCATTGGCAGTCCAACATTCATTATCAAGATGAAGGTAGATTTAATGTGCAAATTGATTCACAAAAGCACTGAAACTATTTTTCTTTATCTTGACCTCAGTCCCTATGCAGATATAAATCCTCAGCTGTGAATCTATGGTACTTAATGTTCTTCCTTAATTGGGCTGGAGCTTATCTCCTTCTGCAAGAGCAGCATCCAGGGTGCAGTGGTTTGCATTTGTCTCAAGAAAAAATACCAGCATGGGAAGCAGTGAGCTGAGGGACTGAGTAAGTGTACTCTTGGTGGAGTGAGTTAATGTTTGATGGACAGGTGGTGGAGTAGGCTAATATTTGAACATCTGGAGATTTAACTTCAAACACACGCTGGGATTTGAGTCTGCTCTGATCTGCTATGGCCGTTTGCCACGTCAAAGGATTTCTACACAGCTAAGCAGACTCCAGCCAGGCTGCCAGTCTCTCTAGCCATCCCCACCTGCCTTGTAGAGGGCAGCATGTACCTGGTGACCTCACAGTCCTGCCCCAAACCCCAGGGGATTGTCCCAGGGCTGCTGTGACAGAAGAATTGACTTCAACATGCGAGAAAGGGGCAGATTCAGCAATGCTGGGAATGAGCTGGGGGGCCCTGGAGGTTCTGCTTCAGTGCCCTATTTTGAAAGTATTGGGTTTCTCTGGCTGTAGAAGGCAGTTTGAAATAACAGTTCAGATGCATTCTCCAAGGAAGGAATTAGCAGAGCTGCATGGGAAAGGCTGCAAAGTGCTAGGCAGTGTTGCTCAGAGTAGAAAAGACTTTGGGATGACAGTACACTGTTTTTCTCACTGTTTTTTGAGGAAAAAAGAGATGCTTTTATACAAAGATTTATAGGTACAATGTTCTCCCTGAATTTGCACTTGTTTGATCTATATTTCTTGGCTTCAGCACAAAGCCAATCTAGCTTATTCCACTTTCTGCACTCCATCTCTCTAGCTTTGATGAGCTTCAGTCAGAACCAGCAACCAAAGCTCCAGCTCACAGATATCTGTTTTCTCAGCCCAAATGATCATAAAAACAGGTACATGTCTTCTGGGCTTTAGCCTCTTCTGGCCAGTCTGTACTAGGAGAGCATGCCAGCTCACCAGCTCCTTACTCCTTGTATGGAGAGAGCCACAGGATGTGCAGAGCTTTACTGGAGGGGCCTCTAGTGCAGCTTTAGCAGGGAATACTGATGGAAAAGAGTCCATAAAAAAAACGTAATGGGGGGCAGTTTGCGCTGGGGTGAAAAGGATGGGTTTGGGGTTTTTTTCTGTTTTTATGGTGATGCTGCACTTAAATGTGGCTTACTTAGAGAGCAGCATATGACCCATGCGTACCTTGTCACATCCAGTAGATCTCATGTGAAAAGCTGAAAGCTCTCAATAGCAGCTGGGCCCCAGGGACCATCACAAGGCTGAGCTGCATGAATTAAATGACCAAGAGCAAAGCTCACAACTTCCCTGACAGAGCCAGAACTCTGCCAAGAGTGTGGGGCTGCCACAATCCTCTCCTTCTCTTTCAGCACCCACGGGACCAGAACTTCCCAATATAACTGTCAATGCTCCAGCAGCTCCAGAGAAACTACAATAGTTTGAACGCCAACACCACGTCTGGCCCTTTGTCTTAAATCTCCCACCCAGACTTGATTTTACAGACTGTCCAGGTCGTGACAGAGTCCTCATCTATCATAGTCAGGTTACTTCCCTCCTATCCTAAATCAAACAAGCCAAACTGAGGGCAGCTCCTTTGTGGAAGGCTTTCTTGGCTGGTTTTCCCCTCTTCCCTCCCTAATTGTTCGTTAATGTACGTAAATGATTTAACCAAATAGAGGCTAGAGTTTCCCATAGGAAGGGAAGTTTGTTGGAGGAGGGGACAATCCACAGATGGATTTACCTATATCAGATTCTGGGTAAATATTTATTCTCCTTTCCCTTTTGTGCACCCTTCTCAGCCACAGGAACAACAACAGATCCTCGCCAACCACAGGGCAGCAGGGAAATATTGTTATTCCCATTTTACAAGTACACAAGTAGGGCAAAGGTGACTTAATCTCAATCTCGGGAGTCTGTGGTGCTTTTACCGCTGGTTCTGGGGAACTTTGAACAGGAGCAGCTGGAGTGAGCAGCTGGAGTAAACAGGCAGCGCCAGCCTGGCGGTGGGCAGGAGCTGAGCTCTGGGGCTGCATCTCCAGGCATCCCAGGGAGTGCCACCATCCTCCCTCAGAGGGCTCCACCACCAGTGACCTGGGTCCTGGTCCCTCTCTGGAGACTGACTTCAGCGCCTCTGACCTACCTTGTGCAGGGGCTAGGAAGTTTCATTAATTCCCATTTGTAAAGCAGATTTAGAGTGCTGCCTACTATGAATTCTTTGCAGCAAGAGCTGTGGCATTTAGCAAGATAAAGTGAGCAGAACACTACCATGCCTTATTTTTTTTTCTGGCCTTTTTTCTGGGTATTTTTGCAATAGGGAAAAATTAATGTTAGATTTTATTACAACACAACAGAGTACAGCCACCCTTATTTCCCGGAATAATAACAGTCACAATGCATTATGTTAGGTTAGTCAGTAGTTCTCACTAATCCACAAGACATGCACTGTTGACCTCTGAGGTAATTCTGGATCATACTCAAGCCAAATAAAGGCAGATTTGTGGTTGCAGGTGAGAGATCCTCTAAAAAACCATAAATGTAACCACAACGTCTTCTGGTTTGATCTGAACTCAGCCTGGCCTTCATCGGTTTTTCTGGTGCTAGTCCAGAAGTAAGACAGATTAATGATTTGAAGGCATTACACTAGGATGTGATGTAACTCAGCACAGAGTGCTGGCCTTGGGAAGATAGTTTGCAGTAAGTACCCAAGGCAGCAAACCATGAACCACCCCTCCTGCATGGCATCTTGCTCCTTGGAGGATGTAACAGGCTTGACTGGAGTAATTCATGGCATGAATGTGTCCAGTGATTACAGGGGCAAAAGAATATGCCCTTCTACATGGCAGAAAATGCCCATGTGAAATGTTACACCTCATCTTCTGCCTCCTGAATGGGCAGAATAATGGTTTGTGTCTTTGGTAGATGATAAAAAAACTCAAGGGAGAGAGAAGTGAGCCTGTGAGGGTGGTAGCAGTGCCCATGCCCGTGCCATGACATGGAATGCTGCAAACCCAGAGAGCAGCTTGAAGCTCAGGCATCCCTATGGCCTGGGGTCTGCGCAGTGTCTTCTGTCATCTCCTCAGCCCCTGCTCTTTGGGCTCATCAGATATATATACCAGGAGTCCACTTACCCACACTGTAATCCCTTCCCTGAGCAAGGTCTGAACCCCTGTGCTAATCCTAAACCTTTAGAGAAAATATTGCCCGGCCTATTATGACTGAAGGCCTGCTTGAGCTCTAATAAATCAGTGATGCTCCAGTGGAGTAACACAAAGCTTGAGGGGGTGCTGGGTGGGTAAATGTATATAAAAGGCAGTCCTGATCTTCCTTTAGCAGCCATTAATTATGGCCAGAGATGGGAATAGGAAACAGCAGTCATTCTGGGGTACTGCTGTTTGCAACTCATTCAGGGTCAGGCTGAAACCTGAATACAGAGAGGAGAGAGCGCTGTGTAGTGGACTGGGGAAATACATGAAGCTTAAAAACAATTTCCCCTTGAAATTAAGGGTTAATGCTTTGCCGGTTTAAGCCTTTGGTCTATGAAGTGGTATTAGTATGGTGAGGCATAAGCCCCATCATTGTACAGGAGATTCACAGGGAGAGAACACATAGGGGTACATCAGTAAACATGCCAGCCCTTCAGGGCAGCAGATTGGCACCAGCCCGGCAGCACCTCACCTCCTCCACTAGAAGAGGCACTTGGGTTAAACAGCAGTCAGCAGGGACTTTGTTATGGAAAGCAGGTTTCCTGGCACTGCAGACGGGGCAAATTATCTGGAGTGGACCAGGGTGCTGAGCTGAGGGGGCTGTTGGGTCAGGGAGCAGGGAGGCAGTGAGGAGTTGGGCTGCCCTGCAGCTGATTGTGCAAAGAAAAAGCTTGGGAAATCTCGGGAAAGATCTTTTTCTATTTATTAAACAGCTTGCAGAGAAGCTTAGTCAGCGCTTGAATAGCAACTTGACACCAGCAACACTGCGACTGTAATTATTAATAGGGAAAGAGAGGTGAGCAGTGTGGTGGGTTTGAAAATGCCTTGTACAAAACTGCTTTCCACTCAGCGGTCAAACCATAGCCCCTGCTTCATTTAAGCAACAGCTCCTGGTGTATTTCCTCCCTCAAAAAATTTTCTTCTTAACATGGACTAAGCCGAAGAACCTTCACTGCCCAGTGGGAACAAGCCAGGAGCACAGGTACAGGCTGTCCTGAGGTCTGGGTGGCAGGTCCTTGCTGTGCCATGATGGTTTCCTGGCACACTGCCCTCCTGCACCAGGGTCACTGTGCTCCCGCCGGCACTGAAACAAAGCTCTGCAATGGCAGAGGCAGGCAGACATCCAGCCCCAAACCCTGGGGTTACCCTGTGATTACTTTTCCTGACGTTCATTCAGGCTAGCCTCAGAGGGTCATCTGGCCACTTTTGTACTGGAAAATTTGTCATCAATTCAAGACAGCTTGGTACTTTTTCTGGCATGGAGGAATTTGTGTCCCCCCCTCTGCTCACTAAACTTTCACACTGGTGCCATTTGGTGCAACTCCACTGTGGCTGGAGTGGTTCCATTGCCTCTGGACCTCCTTCATGACCATTTCTGCATTTGCACAGCATGGGACACCAGAGCTGAGTCAGTTGCTTGGGAGAATTTGGAGCCTGAAACCTCCTGAGGTCTTCTAGCAGATTTATGCTTAAAATATCTCTGGGCTAAGAAGGTGTTAGGCCCTCTCAGAAGTGCTCTCTCTCCCATCTGCTTTTTCACGTAAAAACTAGAGGTGCCAAAATCTGCTGAGAGGACTGTGGAGGAAAGGCCAGGAAAGATGCTTGCAGCTATCCCTCAGGCTCCAGCACAGATGATGTTTCACAGATGTGCAGTCATGAGTAGAGTCATAAACATTTTAAGACACACCTGCCAGATAGTTCTGCAGTTTTCTAGTGAGAATAAACCTTCTGTAAATACCAAGGGGGAAAAAATCAGGAAGATCCTCATTTTATGGGTGGATCCAGCAAATTTTCTTTCTCTCTCTGTGATGAGCACAGACTGTCATCTCCACCCTCTCCAACAAACTCACTAACATTTATTTAGTTATGTAAAGCATGAATTATGAGAATATAAAAAGTATGTTTCTGTCACACACATGCTTTTTTTTGTCAATGTCTCTTCTTATCACACAAATAGGAGTTAAAACAGACTGCCATGCTCTAATTTGCCCACTTTTAACTCTCATTATGGCGCCCACACCCTTTGTTCTGTGAGTTATGCTGGATTTGCCTTACACTCTGTGGTAGGACTGTCAGCATGAGTGGCTCAGCCCGGCGTCCCTCAGCCCCAGACACACAGACACACTGCTCATTCATTCCCACAAGGAGAAAGAGCAGTGAGGGGGCTGCCAACAGGCCATGGGATGGCTCCCATCTCTTTGCAGTGCCAGTGGCCCATCCCAACAAGGTTCCCACACGCCCACCTCACATCTCCACTCCATGCAAATCCCTCTCTAATGCCTGTACCCTGGTGCCTCACTTCCCTGGAGCTGTACGCTGAACTGTGGGAGCATTTGGGTGACCTAGGGTTTTAAGGAGGCGGAGGTCTGCCTCTGACAGCTCTCCTTGTCATAACGTGATGGACGGAGGGCTCCTTCTCCTGGCATAATCCCCAAAAACTCAGTCCACCTGTGCTTTTAATCACAGCAGAGTAACCATCACAGTAGTGTTGGCTGCAGGGAATAGGACTCTTTAATCTTCCTGGGTTTTATTTGCTCATCCCTGAAACAGGGGCAGTCCCTGCCAGGAGCATCCTCCTGGAGCCCTTCCCCTGGGCAAGCTCACAAGCCTGTCTGTGGGGATTTAAGTGTCACCACCGAGGTCTCCTGACGACTAAATACCTTTCATTATAACATCAGCAAAAAAGCCCAGAGATGCTTTAACCACAGCTGAAGTGGCTTACAACCTGCTGGGCAGAGAAATGGGAAAATGTAACATATAATGGGAAAATGCAGGGTTTGCTGCAGTAGGGCAGTGCAAGCACTGTAATTAAAAATAGTTTGGTACAGCTACATCAGTTATGGAAGTAAATGAAAAACCTTTTATCTCCCTAACCTCTGTTCTTCCTAGAGTTAGTGTAGCTACACAGGAATCCATGTGGTGCTGCTTATACAATTTTTCTCCATCAAGGAACAGGTTTGGACTATACTAGAAGGACAATCTGGATTTTATTTGCTTAGAATGGAGCTGTATATTCACTGGGATAGACCAGCCAGTCTTTTCACCCACAGACAAGCTCTAAAACTCCTGGTCTCACATTGCTAAAGGGAATAACATATATCCTCTCCCTTCTCATGTGCAAGGCCATGCTGCAAGGAGGAGGATGAGGAAAAAAGGGGCTATGAACTGTTTCCAGCACCAGGCACCCAGTTTGAGGTTAAAGACTTTCCCTTCTACAGTTGACAGTTTGTTTGTTCACCTTTTTACTGTGTCCTGGCAAGTACTTAATGCTCTGTTCTCCAAGGGGTGCCCTTCAGGGAGGCTTAGAGATCATCCAGCCTTTGCTGTCAGCCTGACCTGCTGCAGTCCTGCCAGCTGTGCCCATCCAGGCTGTAGCTCCCTTCCCAGTGGGGCTCAGAGACACAAAGTGTGAGTGCCCAGTTGCTCCTCACCTCCTGCTGGGGGAGAGGAGCTAACCCAGCAGCTGCTGCCCCAATGCCCTGGGCAAAGGGAGGCAGAGTGCTTAAGGGAAACTCATGTGCCATGCTGGAGGTGACAACAGTGGGTCTGCACTCCTGTGGGCAGCATCCCCCTGTGCCATCTCCCACTGGTCCACGTGGTCTCGAGCAGAGGGTGAAGCCCTTTGAGCCACTGTGTCCTTTCTCCCGCCAGGGGTGACCTCAGGGTGGCCTGGTGCTGCAGGGGTGCACACTCCCAGTGCTCAGCCTGGCTCAGAGGCAGCCCCCACAATGGCCCTGTTCTGGCAAGGAAGCAGTGTCTAGACACAGATTAGGCAAACAGCTAAAGCACAAGACCAGACGCTGAAAAAATCAAAAGGGAAAAAGAGCTCCCCAGCTCTGTCCACCACTGATTCCTGGGAGATTTGGGGAAAGGAACTTCTTTAGGTCTTTGTCTTCCTCACCTGTCTAGTATGGGATAATATTTCCCTTTCTGGCAAGGTTATGGTCAGAGCTAATTAGCATTTGAAAAGTGCTTTGAAATGGAAGATGCATTTGGAAAACTGAAGTATTATTACTGTGATTGAGTGAGTGGCTCTCAGGATAGGGAAGCATTTCACTTCTTTTTGCCTGTGGGTGGAATAGCCTGGATAATACTGGGATTCCTTCAGATTTACTAATTATCCAAGCATCTAGTGTGTATCAGGTATCTAAAATAGAACTCAGTTTGGATATTTATGCCATTAAATATTGGATTGCAAGTTAATGAAATCCAAGCTACGTTGTTCAAACAAATAAATCACGTGACACTGGGGCTCTTCCCCTACTGGCACCAGATCTCCTGGCACAGCTACTGAAGGACGGGCATTTAAAATCTGTTTTCCATGACTCCTCATACAGGATTTTAAAATGCACTCCAGGTTTTCAGTAAAACCTCTTGCAAGAGTCTCCAGCAAGCAAAGTGCAGGTCCTGAAATATGTACATTAAAAAAAAATCAAATTAATGAGCTTTATTTGGTCAGGCCATAATTCTGCAGGATATTTTAAAGTACTCGTTTGTAGTCTTGTGATTAATCCCAGTGAAGAGTGGAACTCTTTCCGGTCAGAATCAGTCCAGATGCTTAAATACTCTGATGAATAGAACTTCCAATTATTATTTCATCACTCACATGCTCTTGTCCTGTATTTTAAAGACTTCCCGTGTATTGTCTTCCCCTGGGCGCTAATGTGAATTGAGTCTAGGCTGGAAAAAGACCCCCTCTACTATCCATGGAGTGCATATTAGTCTATAAAAATGGGTCACCATTCCAAGAAACCTCCAGTAACTTCAAAAAAAAAAGAGAAAAAAAAAAAAGGAAAGAAAATTATAAGGGACACATTTTCAAAACTTTAGTACTCTGAGTTGTGGGGTTGGCAGTTCTTAGTTTCATGTCTCCCATTAACTTCTGCTGAAATGATCTGTCCACCTATGCAGCTGTGGCATCACATTCTGAAAATGCTCTCCAAAAGAGAGTGGATTTTGCTTTGTTTTGGAAGCAGAGTCAAGTTCCTGTGTAGACAGGGGCTGGGATTGATACAAAGCTCACTCATCCTGAGCCCAGCTCATTTTGATTCTGTGGAGCTGAGTGGTACTCCCCCAGGTGACTCCTGCATGTACACAGGGCAAATTGTGCATATTTTATGTGAATACGGATGTGATGCCAGTATCTAGCAGTTCTCACTTGGAGAGAAGGGTCCAGATTAAATCAATCTACTAATCCAGACCCAGGAGTTTCTTTTCTTTGACTGAGCCATAGGAAATCAGCCACCAGGCAGTCTTTAAGGGATCAGCAGGCTCCACCTCATTTAAGAGAGGCATTGAACATGCGATCATCAGGAGATATTCAGACAGGTTACCTAACTGCAGGTGGCCTCATTGGCTGGGTGTGTGTCTTTTTGAGCCTTGGGACAAGGTCCCCACTATAACCAACATGGGTGAAGCCGCACGTTTTGCAGCCACCAGCCCTCAGCCCCAGTCTGTACAACCTGCGCTTGTGCAGAGCCGCAATGCAGAAGCCAGCAGGAGGATTTGGCCAGGGTTAGTGTGGTGGTCTAGAGGGTCACTACCCCATATTTCCATCCCTGAGATGATTGCAAAGGGACCTTCAAAGGCAAGGCCAGAGGTATGGCTGTGCAGCCAAGGGAAGGTGAAAGCCATGGGCACAGTGCCATGGCTACCTGCAGTAGCTGCTGCTCTCATGGGTTAGGTCATGGCACAGGTGATGGGAGGCTCCTTAGCTGGCTGAGCTGCTTGTCCTAACAGCCTGTGGCTGCCCATGGGCATTCACCACAGAACAATGCACAAGATGGCAAGTCCAGCTTGGGACACTCATCTTCTCAGCCCCTAAGCTTTTGTCTGTCTTCATCTCCTTTCCCCACTAATTCTCTTCTGAAGGATTTGCAGGGAGTTAGCAGAGATGTCTGCTGAACTGTATCTAGATTGGTGGCAGGAGAGACACTCTGTCCTGTATGAGTAGGAGGAAATGCCATCACCTGTCTGCAGCAGAGCAATGAGGTCTAAAGGGCAAAAATCAATGTTACCTGCTGTGAATTGTAGCCTGGAAGGTGCCCAGGCTAGCAGTGGCCAGCTCCCGTGTTGGCTCTGCTGTGGGAAGGCATCTGCACCATCCCAAATCTGCTTGGAGCAGCTAGCACAGCACAGGGACACCACAAGGTTCCCATCTCAAATATCATCGATGAAACCTCTCTTTTTTATTTTTCTTTCTGTTGTCTGATGTTGGATCTGAGCCCCTGAGAAATGTCCTCTCTGCCTAACCCCGCTGCAGTGCTGAATTGGATGGAAAGTGATGTGAACACCGAAGCAAAATGAATGGCTTCCTGGGACAGCTCCATCCCTGCTTAACTCAGCCTCTCATCTTAGGGACACACGCCTCCCATTTCATCCTCAAAGGCAAGGATAGGTAGTCCCAGTGTAAAACCATTGCTCCTCCATTCCTCTGACTCATGGTTTGGGCTGTGCATGCCAGAGTGTGCTTTCTTCCTTCTCCTTACAAAGCTTGCTTGCATTAGCAGTGACAGGAGCACAAGTCTGTGCAGCCCATGGAAGGCCCAGCTGCTCACTGTTAATGTTTAATGACAGCACTGCAAGCTGGGGATATTCTCAGACTCCATTTCAGCTGGTCAGGCTTCATTCAAACTCTTTTCAGCAAACACTGTAAATCTACAGAGCAAGTTACTGAGGAGAATTCATCCAGATTTAGGGGAGACTTAGAGAAAACTTGGTGTCATTTAGGGTGTCCAAAGGCTTTTCTGCATCCAGACTCATTATTTTTCACATATGCAAAACTCACTGTCTCTAGCTGTGGAGGCTGTGCAGGAATTAATGTTCATGCAAAGTCCACACCAAGGGTGGGTGCCAAACGGGACACAGACACCTTCCCTGTCCCTCCCAGAGAGGCTGCTACTCTGTCAACACAGTCCTGCACAAAAAGTAGTGTCAGATGGTTTCCTAGAGTAAATTAATGCAGCTTCATTATGTTAGGCCAACTGGTATCAGCAGAGAATTCCCACAGCTAATTTTTAACCTTCTCCAATTTCTCTTTGGCTCATGAAACCATTTCCTGCCCTGGTCCTTCTGACAGTCCTCTGGTTCTCCTTCGAGCATCTATCCAGAGGAGAGATAAAGTTAGACATGAAGTATGATCTTAAATTCTGCTACTTATATGCCAGGAGGAACAGTGGGTCAGAACGGCTCAGTCAGAGATTCAGACCCTTAGACCAAACTCTGCTTTCATTCTTACTGTGAGTCTAGAGGTGTTACAGCTCATGAGGAACATGATGCCTCCACTCTCTACTCCCAGCTTAACCAAGGGCTGATCCAAGATGCACATATTTTCTGTAGTTATTATTCCAACACACATCCAATAAAGACAATTGTAATTGAGATCCACTGTGTGGGAATTTTGAAGTACATTGGCAAGTGCATATACAAGTATTTGGCTATAATTGCCTTGCTGTTCAATGAGGACCTTGAAAGACTTTGAAAAGGTCATTGCTTTGACTTCACAAAGAAGGTGAGCTTTAGGAAAGCATGTGTGCATACAGAATATTGGTGGGTTTGCCACAGGGAGTAACTAGGTGGATGTGGATGTGCATACTGCGAAGGGGCCAGACCAGTGCATTCCAGGTGCAAAGACAAAATGGGAAAAAGGCTGTCTGAGCCAAAAAGACAAGTTTCAAGCCTTTCCTCCTTTCTACCTTCTCTCCTCAAAACCCTGAAGACTATTAAATGTCTGCAGAGGTCTGTTCCATCCCCATCTGGGGATGGGGCTGAACAGTGACAATCTGAATATGAGAGGAAAATCTCAGGGCAGTGAAAAACCCCATCCTGGCAGGCTGCCTGCAGCTGCAAGTGCTTCTGGCTCCATGTTGCTCAGAAAGCCAGAACCTGTGTTGTGCTCCTCATCATCACTAACAGGGCAGGCTGGTCATCCCCATATCCCCTGCCAAGCTCTTTCCCCATCACTGGAAGCATCAGGTGTGGAGCTGCACATGCCCAAAACCGTGCTGGACTATTACAGAATCAAGCTGTGACTGGAGATTGCTTGCTCTGCGGCTCTGGGACATGCTGGGGGCATGCAAGGTGGTCTCGTCCCGGCCTTCTATGGAGAGCCCGCAGCAAGCTGCAAAGGTGGATTTCTGTCTTCCTGGAGACCAACACTGTGAAAGCCTGAGATTCTTTGGACAGAGCTCATAGGATCAAGGCTGTACATAGTGACAATTTTAGGTCACAGCTAGGGAGAGATGAGAAATCATAGTGGAGAAGGCAGGAACTGGCCGGGGTTGGGCAGTGGGAGGCTGGCACTCTGGGACAGCTACTGTGGATGATGGCCTTAAGGCTCACTTCTGGCCCCAAATGAAAGTGTTGGTCTCTGCCAAAGATACAGAAGATGTACCCAAAATGTGCTGCTACTCCAAGTCTTCTTTTTCCTTCCCTCAATCCTGTCTGAATAACTAGGTGGATGTGGAATGACACACTGTTAAAGTAGGAGTGTTGTCAGAGGCCACTGTAAGTAACCATAATAATCTGTAAGGCAATATGCAGCTCTGATGTGCAAATGGGATTTAGGGAAGCCTCGGTAACAGGATAACACAGGCAGCGCTTAAGCTGAGTTTCAAACTGAACATAACGTTTCATTTGGCAAATGTCTGGGTTTGAACTTTTTTAAGCCTTCAGGGCTTTAGGAAGAGAATGTCAATCTCCTGAAGAATAAATCCTTAATATTTTGGGCTTTCATTTAGGAAGAGGAAAAGAGGTCTAAGTAGAGAAGAAGCCAAAAGAAATATCTGATTTCATTGCTTTCATCATATACCACTACATATAATTTCTTTTCTCTCAGAAACCAGGGATATATCTTCTCTAAATATTTACCTACTTTCCTTCTAAAAACACGTCTGCACATCACCATGCTGATTTGTGCAGTAGAAATACCAGCCTTACTTTTGATCTAATACATTTAACACACCCAGACTTTAATAGCAGGCAAATAAAACCAGGGTCTAATAGTGTGAGGTCAGGATAGCTTCCATCATCTACTGGGAATATATTCCAGCCACTGCTCTGCACCAAGACAGTCACACCAGTGCCACACCACACTGCACCATGGGCCTTGCAGCAGAACTGGGGACAAGCAGGCTTGGAAGCAGGCATGGAATTTTGACTACAGGAAATCCTTCAGCCTTATGGCTCATTAATATCTTCCTGAAATGGAACCACATCTGGCAGCTCTGTCTCTCTTGCCTCCATGTTCACCCCTCAGTCAACTCAGACAAGCAGAGGCTGTGCTGTCTCCATCCCTGGGGGCTTTCAAGCCCCAGCTGGATCAAGCCCTGAGCAACCTGGCCTGACCTCAAAGCTGGCCTGGTTTTGAGCAGGGCTTGGTCTAAAGAGTCCACAGGTGACCCTTCCAACCAGAATTATTCTGTGATCCCATGATCCTAGCCCAGAGATGCCCTTCTTAACTTCTTGAAGGGCTTCATTCAGCTCTGTACCTAGCAACAACTACTAGGCTTTGTACTCCAGGCATTTTCTACCTCAGTATCAGAAACTAAAAGGGCAACTATGTCAGAGACATTTCTTCCTCCCCTCTCTTTCCCAGGCAGGGAGTACTGATCTCTCCATCCTAGAATGGAAATAGGCACACTCAGGTGCCATAAGATGGTTTTCATTGGGGAAGTGAAAAAAGTCAAGGTTAATGGATCATTGCAAGGCTCAGGATGATTCAGTCTAGTCTGATCAGTACTGTGGGTGGCCCTTGCCCTATCTCACTTGAAACTGAACAGGGATCCTTGTTCAAAAGGACACTTTCAGATTGTGACCACAAATCCTGGTGCACACCCCACTTGTTTTCATAATCACTGATCACCTCAGCAAACTTCCTGCTGCCCTGGGCAAGCAAAGTGTTAAAATATTTCTTTCAATTTTCTGACCCTTTTCTGTTCCTCAAGTAGTATCTATCTTGCTGTGCATGATACTGTACAGGTTGTCTGAGAGCCTCAGTCTTTCAGCATATGTGGCACCACCTGCCAATGAAGTAGAGGAAGAGGGCTTGGAAGCTGTAGCTCTCTTCCCAGTGCTGCCATTGCCTGGTTTTGTGTGGGCTCACCTACAGCAGTCCTTCTCTCTGCTTCCCTCTGTAACAGGTGGGAACAAGTAGCAACCCCACAGTGACATGAGGGTGTGAACATCTCATGCCCTTAGCTGGGAAGTGCAAGAGACAAGCAAAGCATTCTTTATTATAACAGCCCCATCTCCTAATCTTCTCTGAGAGTACAAATCCAGGATTGCTAAACTTCCTGCCTTTCCTGCATCCCCTGCAGCACTCTGCCTATGTTCTCTTGGAGTTTTTCTACTCCACTTGGCTCCTTTCTGTAGCAGTCAGAGCTGCACACCAAAAGCAGCCCCCCCAAGCCAGGTGCTGCACCTTGCTAACCTGTACTTTTCTTCACTAGGCCCTCTTTCAGAAACTTTGGCAAATACCGAACATTTATCTGCCTAAGCGTTCTGGCCTTTCTGCCTTTGAGCACCCAGAGAGGGGCTGGGCACCGGCACAGGCTCCCCAGGGAAGTGGTCACAGCACCAAGCCTGACAGAATTCAAGAAGCATTTGGACAATGCTCTCAGACACAGGGTGTGACTCCTGGGGGTTGTTCTGTGCAGGGCTGGAAAATGGACTCGATTCTCCTGTGGGTCTTCTTCAATTCAGCATATTCTGTGATTCTGTGTGAAACAGCCAATGAAGTTCCAGAGCAGATGCCCCACAGACAGGCTGGGGCTGTGCTACTGAACAGGCTGTGCTGCCCGCTCTGCCCTTTGAGCTCAGTTAACAACACTTCATTTCTGAAGGGAAGATGCAACAAAGACTTCCTCGACCATGTAGTTAACATAGAAGAAGCTTTTCAGGAGCAGTAGGAAAACATGGAAAATCCCATGTTTTCAGTTTTTTCCTTGGGATCTAAGAACCTGTTCATTTAGCTCTTTGTTATAAATGGGGCTTGAGTTCTCCTGGGAAATTTGCCTGCGGTCTCTTCCCAGACTTCGCAGTAGAATTGTCTGAAATGTCTTTGCGTGTGAGTGACATCTACACGTGAGCCAGACACCCTGGGCTCAGTTCAAAGAGATAAACAGGCATTTACAGGAAACAATTCATCTTCTCCTGTGGTAGATACCTAAAATAGCCCACAGCAATCACAAAATTATTGCTTCCCTCCACAAACTATAAATTTATTCTGGAAAAGCAGCCCAGCCCTTGACTTGTGCTGGAGGATTTGGTTGCTTGGTGCTTTTTGAGCAGCTCCACCTTACTTTAAACATTTACACAGGCAGGCAGGTATATATATATATATATATATATATGTGTGTGTGTGTGTGTGTGTGTGTGTGTGTGTGCAGGAGCCTGTAGGAGCCAGATGCCCTTCCAGCATGTCTCCTGAACACCAGGGAAAGGATTCACTGTCCTGTTACCAATGCAATGAGGGTCACTACTTTTGGAGTACTGGATTAATTTCTCTCCATTGCACTCCCCCGTTTATATCCTAAATGTTGATATGATTGGTCCATGCTGGAATAATTGAAATGCAAGAATGAGGCCCACAGTGCTACACAACAAATGATTACTGAAATACTAATTTATTTTCTTAGAAAGAAAAATTGACTTTATTACTAAGAAAATAAATGATCTGAGTTTCATGGCAGCATGGCAACTGCCAGAGCAATGTGTAGGGGCATCATTCCTGTTCTGCAGATAACCACCCCAACCAGGAAAGGTGTGCAAGATGTCACGTTACAACTGTTACATCATCAGGGAAAAATCTCAATGGCTGATCATTGCCTGAGGGAGATGTCAGTCTTCCCAGCTGCTGTGCTAAGAGAAGCTGTACAGGAATTAACTCTTTCCTAGGTGATGAGCACTGCTAGATTTTACCAGTATTAGTTCCACCTTGTTTGTCTAAAATGAATCGTTGTTCTCTTACTTTCCATTTTTGTCTTTCACTCAAGTCACAAACAGTGTGACTTTGCAGTGACAGCTATCACACCTGCTGTGTGACTGAGGACACTTTTTCTTCCACCTCACTATCATATTTCTGCTGGACACTGGTTGTTCACCACACCACCATTCCCACAGAGGATGACAAATGTTGCTTGCTGAACACAACCCAGGCAGCCTCCCTGTTGTCTGGAGAGCAGCCCATTGTCCAGCATGAAGAAATACTCCCTGCACATCAACAAAATTACCCATCTCATCATGATAACCAAGGCAGCAGGAAATACCTAAGGCTTTACCTGAAAGACATTCTGGGGAATGCAATTTTACCCACTCAGAGATCATACTCTCTGCCTCATTACTGCTGATGTTAAGGGGCCAGTGCTGTGGAAATCAATTCCCTCTGCAGCCCCATGCCTGGGGAGGGCAGACCCTTCCTAGTGACAAATTTCCTCCTTGTCCAGAGAAGATGGAAGGGATAATGCCTTTCTACAGACTCCAGACAATGTCCAGCTCCATAAAAATACCATTCCTATGTCAAAAGAACTATGGATATTTCCTTTTCCTCCTTGATGTTTTGTCATAGGGATGCTCTTCTCAGTCCTCAGCAGGTGGCATGCAGGCTGCTCTTCCCACTGGACTGCTGTGGTTTGTGCCTGGACACTGGAGTCCAAACAATCCCTGCTATTAGTACAGGCTCTATCCTGTTAAATGTTCACCCTAATGCCCCGGGCCAGGCTCACGCTGAGCAGGAGGAGGCATCCTGTATGACAGAAGTGCCTTTAATCTCCTCTCTCCCACCTGCATTTGTCCTTGATTGTTTTGCAATCCCTCTTGCTCTCTCAGTCAGGTAGGACACAAATTTCTAAGTACTATCCTTCATTTTACTACTTTTTCCCCTGATTCAGAACTTTGCTGCTACATCTCTTGGTCTCTCCAGACCCTCCAAGCTATTTCATGGGCAATATAGTCTACCTCCCCATGCACATACACTACTGAGTTTCTTTTTAAGTTATATTAGACTGTGGTCTATAGCCAGAAACCCATCAGTTCCCAGTTACCCACTTTGACACTGGTATGTTTTTTCCTCTTGTTTACACTGAGAGGCCTAGAAAAGTAAGTGTGCTTACTTCCTCTGAAGGTCTTCCTCTCTTTTGTGCTCTTAATCACTTCCCTTCCTCTACACAAGTTCTTGAAGAAACCTCCCCTATATCACCTTGATTTTCCTTTTTGTGCATTCACTTTCTAATTCTCTTCTCAGCACTCTCATGCCTGCCTCCTCTCAAGTCCTCAGCTGCTATCTCCTTCCAAGCTGTGCTGTGCTGCAGTCACTGAGCAGAGTCTGGAGGGGCTGATTTCCTTTCCATGATCATGGACCAGAGCTCACATTTTGGTTCCTGTTCCCCTTTCCTTTCCTTTCCTTTCCTTTCCTTTCCTTTCCTTTCCTTTCCTTTCCTTTCCTTTCCTTTCCTTTCCTTTCCTTTCCTTTCCTTTCCTTTCCTTTCCTTTCCTTTCCTTTCCTTTCCTTTCCTTTTCCTTTTCCTTTCCTTTTCCTTTCCCCTTTCCTTTCCTTTCCTTTCCCCTTTCCCCTTTCCCCTTTCCCTTTCCCCTTTCCCTTTCCCCTTTCCCCTTTCCCCTTTCCCCTTTCCCCTTTCCCCTTTCCCCTTTCCCCTTTCCCCTTTCCTTCTCTCAATTGCTACCATTTCATTCCCTTTGATGCTGCGTGTGCTCCAAACAAGTGGCTCACTTTCCTCCAGAGGCACTGAAGCCCTGCCCAGCACAAAGTACATACTGTGCTACCCCTGAATGTCTCAATTCAAGAAGCTTTGAGCTCCCATTGTTTGCAGTTCACAGAGTTCACCTGCATTTTATTCTGCTCATCTATTAAAGAAAACAAAGTGGAGATGGGGGAGAAGGGGAAGTAGGGCTGTAAAAGCAGAGGTCGGTCAGAGAGCCCTCATGCTCCTGGTACCAGTTGTGGGCCAATCAATCAGTCTCAAACAGCTCACTGGAGGATAACTGCCCAACTTACCCAAATTTATTTTCTTTAATAACAGGATCCTCCTGTGACCCTGCAGTTATTGCTGACACAAAGCAAGGCCTGCTTGAGCCTGATATCTGCTCCCTTGCTCCCTGCTGTGTGCAGAGCCACGGAGCCATCGTCCCCTTGTTTTCTGCCGACAGCAGCTTTAAATCACTGACAGCCACCCCTGTCTGTGGGGCCTGGGAGAGGCTTTCCTGCGCAGGTCACTCACTTGTGACTCGTGTGTGCTCACCCTGCGCGCTCAGGCTGGGTGAAACAAAGATCACCGTGCGTGGGGAAGGATGTCTGCTTGATGTTTGTGTGCTCAGCTCTGCGAGGATTGTGAGCACTGAGCAGGTGATGGAGGGAATGGATGGGCACAGACACTGAGCTGCAAAGAAAACATTAATGTAAAATCTCCAAGCTCATGGTTTGGCCAAATGGCATTGCTAGCCAGGAAACTGGTGTGCCCCAGGCAGGCAAACATTGAGATTACACAAAGGGAAATGGAAACTTTGGGATTACAGGCCAGGTCTCCATCGTGGGCAGAGTCTCAGGACATGATATCCCATGAAATGCATTTATTGGAGCCTGTGATCCTTCTTTGGGGGTGTTCAAAATCCTTGTGAGAAACATGAAAGAATGTTTTTTGGAACTCTGAGAGAGGAATCCTGCTCAGCCCTCCAGGTTCAACTATAGGGCAGGTTTTAGAAGGCAAATGAAAGTTCTTTAAAGGGTAAATGAAGGTTTCTTAGAGCTGTCATAAAACCCACATTGGCCTTTGTGTTAGAAACGAAAAACTTATCAAATGAAACCAGCCTTTTTCAAAGAAAAGCTGTATTTTTTCTAAGGCTCAAGGACTAGTTACAAGAGGAAATTTCTTCACTGTGCTTGTACTGGAGAGCAGATTCTTGGAAAGGAAAACCCACTCTAAAACTAGGAATGGCCCCACAAGGCAAAGTTTCAATCCAAACCCTTGCACGGTCCAAGAGAGGACGTGCACTCCCGGGAGGGAAGGACAGGGTGAACCCTTGCCCTGCCAAGGTTAGGCAGGACCAGGAGTGAGGAGGCAGACAGGAAAAGCTGGAGTATAGGGAAGGAAGGTCCCTGGAGGTGCTGTGTAAGCCTGTAGAGAGGGAGCCCCTGTGGTCTACAGGTATTTCAGGTATTTCCAGGTGAGGCAATGCCCTCCTTTTCTCCTGGCCTGTGTGGACAGGGTGTGTGCAGCACACCCTGGGGATTCCTGGACCACTTAGTGCTGCAGGGACTGGGTGTAGCTGGGGCAGCACCTGGAGCAGGGAGCTTAGAACTGGTAAAAGTCCTCTGTGCAGCTGTAACCCAGGGATCGAGGCAATTTGGGGCTTGGCACGTGCTGCTGATAGCCTGTCCTGAACAGGATGGGGGTCTTTTTGCAGGACACATGAGCAAGCAGGGCTGCAGGAGTCTCACTCACCCAGAGGGGCTGCTGCTGCTCACCCAGCGCTCTGTGAGCAGAGACCCGTGGTCTGTCCATGGGGTTGTCCTATCAGTCTGTCACATATGGAATAGTTCATGGACTTCAAGCTAAAAGTTGGCACAGGCTGTGGACAAATGTGGTTTTTTCCAGCCATTATCATGTTTGTGCTTGGATGCAAGCCAAAATGCATAAACCTTCCTGAGGACATTAATTGTCTTCTGATTGCCTGTCCCTCGTTATGGGGGGGTGTGGGGCTGTTTGGTTTTCATAGGTTTGCTTAGTCCCCTAATCTTACAGGAAAATTATCTGGCATGAATTCTGCAAGTCAGAATGGCAAAAGTATAATTAATTCCCTGTGTGAAGTGAAAAATAGCCAATTTTCCACAGCACCGGCTTGAATATCAACAAGTCATGGAAATAATATGCAAAAGAAGCAGACAAAATTTATACACACACACCAGATACACAGATTTTTTAATGGGGCAGCAGGGCTTTATATGGATAAAAATGTTAATACACACGTGAAGAGCTCTTCATTCCTGGTATGTATTCAGCTGAAAGAGTGGAACAGCCTTTAAAGACAGCCTTCTTTTCTGATCAATACAGGGAATTTGTTGAAAATGTATGCTCATGTCATTTTTTTCCATAGACACTATAATTTTGCAGGCAGATCCCTCACAGATATCTCAACATAAAAGTGTTAAGGAGTTTTCCCTAACCAGGGATAGGGATTTAAAAGTAAAATACTTCTGAAGCCCAAGCCCACTCCTTTCACTGCCTGAGGCTTTCTCTCCCTACAGCAGACTCTGTGCTTATGTGCTGTTTTCCTTCCCACCTCATGTTCGCTCCCACCTTACTGAGCCCTTGGACCATTACAAAACTATTTGCACAATCTGCACCCGACTTTAACAGAGTTAGAGAATGAAATCCTAACAGAGGTTTTTGTTCCTCTTTGATGCCTCAAAACACATAGTGGCCATCACAGTCTGCCTGGCCTGGAGACTTGCTGGATAATGGGAATACCTTGAAGCCTGTTAAAACAGTCCCTAAGGTTAATCTTGACCCTTTGACCACTGGTTGCTCTGCATGGCTGATAACTTGATTTGAAGAGGATCCAAAGGAAAACCCAAGCTGCTGGCATGCTGGGGAAGCCACGCTGCACAGCTTCTCATAAAGTGTTGAAAAACACCTCTTGAGTCTCCATCCGTTGTTTTGCTACAGGTGAGTTGCAAAGCAAAGAAGAAAAGCAAGTTATGCTCAGATAGCATCAAATACAAGTTATTAGCTGGGTCCTCGTGAATACCTGGAACAGATGTTGCAGACACATGTATCACCCCTCTGTAACCCTCTTGACACTTCCTGTTACATTCTGGGACAGTGAGGAAATTAAGTATCGCCACTGATGTCACAAAAGTTAGCATGTACAAACAGTAAACAGAAATGGCTTCCCCCCCCCCACTGTACTTAGAATAATGACTGTATATTGCAGGTGTAGGGTAAATACTGGCAAATGTGAATTCTTGGGTGCAACCACCCCACTACATATTACAGTGACAGTTTTGATGTTCACAATGTCATTTTCTGTGTCACCGCAAACCAACAATTTCAAATGAAAAGATCTAAAAAAGAGGCTGTGTACTCACTAACCATTTTTCTTTACCTGTATATAGCCTTATTAGTGGGAATAACAGCAGGAGAAATCCATCTTCTTCTTTCACCCATTTCTATTTACACTTCACTCACTCCAGAACTTCCTCATGACCACAGGGACTAGTTCACATCTCTCCTTACTGAACAATTCTTAGCAAAAGGCCATGATAGCTCCTTGTGTATGTAAAACATAGCAGAAATATTAAACCAAAGATCAAAGGCGGTTCTGTTCCTCAGATATTTTCCCTGACCCTTTAAACTGGCTGGGTGCAGAATGAATAATAAGGACCAGACTCTGCCATCAATTACACCAAGTTAAATCCAGAGCAGGCTGTTGTAAATCAAGTTATTTTAGAGTTACACAATGTGTAACCGGGAGCAGATCTGGGACCTGAGTCTGCAGGCCAAAGCACCAGACTGCAAAGGGAAAATCCCACCTCTGTCCCTCTTTGTTTCACCTAAACTCTCCTTCTCTTCACGCAAGCAGTCCCATCTGCCTGCTTAGAAAAGCACACAAAGCTAAGGCCTTTCTAAGCTATCCAGAAAGAGCTTAGAAATCCCACCTCTGACCACCGCCAAATGGATCACAGATAAATCAGGTCTTTATTTGTGTCAAAATGCAGCCCAAAAGGACCAAACAACATCTAATTTTTATTAGCAGCTACAAAAAAGTGGAGGCATGAATTGCCTGGGTGCAAAGCTTGCTGGGGGAGAAGTAAAACCAAAAGACTTCAAGTGTTGAGTAAAAAGTGTCTGGAAGCATATTTATTCAATAAATTCTGTCTCTTCTTTTTCTCTTCATATTGCATGATGCTTCTCCACCTCACATAAGCCTAATGCTTTAATCCTGCTAAATATTTGCAAATTGGCACCACATTGGATCAAGACAATAGAGGGGGAAAAGCAAAGTGATGCAGGTCATGATATACGTCTTATTACAGAGATAGCATTTCACAAGATTAAAGAGGATTTTCTAGGCAATGGAGACAAATCCAGCACCAGCTTTATTGAGCAAATGTTGCAGATGCTTCACCCGTTAACATGTGGCAGTGCAAACAAAGGAGATTATCTCCTTTTCCAAATGAGCACCATCAATGCCACCATTCCATTTATTACACATTTTCCCACTTAAGTGTTCACTTTTGAGAGGAGACCTGTGGGGGGGCAATGAACAGTCTGAAGCAGAAGCTCCAGCCTACTTGCAGCATCCAGGGAAATTATCAATCTGTAATATTGATCTTGGGAATAAAACCACCATCCAAAATAGAAAAAGAGAAACGGGGGAAAAAAGAGCAATGCCAAGCCCTTCCATCATGGGGATTTTATGAGTAATATGTCCTGAGGACCTCCACTCTGGTCAACCCAGGGAGACAAAGCTGTTTGTAAACACCATAATGTGGTATATTTTTGTCACTTTTATTCCTAATCATCAGAAACAAAAGTGCCTGGGTGAGAAATACAGAGTGTTAGAGGAAAATTAATTGGAACCTGTGCAGCAACTGCTGTCCTCCAGTGGAAACATGCCTCTGATGCTGATAAGTTGGACTGCAGAACAAATGGGGGTTGTGTTAAACCAGGACCCTAGGATCTAGTACTTCCTAGCCTCAAACACCTTTTTACCCTGTTCATTACAGAAATGACAACATCAGGACTGTGAAGAGCCCCAGCAGTCCCAGGGCACTGCTTGGTTGCAGCCCAGACCCTGCCCAGTGCCACTTCCATTTCTTCCACCACACTCTCCTCTGTGGCGTTCTGCATCCAAAGCATGGGTCAATATTTCAAGCCTCATAAATGTTGAGACCCCAACTGTACAGAAAAGTGACAAAAAGGACCCATAAGAAAGCTGCTGGGACAAGTGGATTCACTTTGAACTGTGGCAGATCAATGAGGATCTGGGGCTATTTCCTGGTCAGCCAGTCCTGGTTCACGCCACAAAACTTTACTGGCAAATGCAGTCTCCAGTCAGAACCACCTGGTTTCAATTAGGATGGATTTGTGGCACTTTAAAGGGGTTTAGTGACTGCTTTAGCTGACCCTTCAGATGAAGAACTCCAAAAATCTGGCCTGGATCCCTAACAATAACGGTGCTTATCAAGGCATCCTTCCATCATCAGGCTTTCCAACTGCCTCCTGTCTGTTATTTCTCATCAGTATTTTGATGGTTTTGTTCCCAAAAGCATTGAATGCAACAGTTGCTTCTCTGGATTCACAAAGGTAAAATGCCTGATCACATCCCTAGGCTGCTGTCTGCATCCTGACAGTAAGCTCCTAGTGCAAAAAGGGGAAGTTTCACCTCTTTAAAAATCAGGTTAGAATCCAACTTGCTGCTTTTGCATTTTCCTGCTAAAGGCAGCAGCTATAATAATATCATTCTCCATTGTTCCCTGGTCTAGAGCAACAGTATATCAAGTGTGCCCGTTGCCTGAAGTCAAGCAACAGCAGCTGTGTATTGCTGAAAATCTGGGATCACAATCTCCCAGAAAATTAGGGATATTTTGAAATTACTAGGCCAAATCTGCTCTCTGGGTCACCAGCATAAATGTCATATTTGCACAAGTGCCAAATTTTTGATGGGAACATTTTCAATGTAATTTTTACAAAATGTAATGAGCATCCATTCTAACTGGGCATAAAATATTTGTCCAATGAGTCAAAATAAGTTTAAGTTATACTTTGAAGAAGGACAAGAAGACCTCTTTCTCAAAGAACTTCAACAAAAGAACATTATTTTGTACTGCTGCTCTGCCTCCCACCTCAGGCACCACAAAAAATTTGTGGCCTCTTAAAGGCAAAGTGCAACTGGAGATTAATGCAATCAGACTTGGAATAATGATAAAGGAACTTGATTTCCACAGGGTCAGCGATCAGTGAAACCATTGAACAATCCCTGGTGAGCTACCCACCAAAGTGGCAAAGACTTTTGTCACACCTGCAAGTCTTGGCTGAAGGTACCGGAGCCCCATAGTACTGTGGTGCAGCAGGAAATTTTCACTATCTCTGCCCTCCTAATGGAGGGCATGATGCAGAAAGCAGTCATTTGACTTTCAGATTTGTCAAGATCATAGATCCATTAAAATTCTGGATCAGAAGCATCCCTGGGCAGTTTCTCCTTGCTGGTAGCACTCTCACAACAGACTATTTCCCATATGTTCACACTGAGGGTAGATATTACAATAAAGAGTAACATAATGGACCACATGGACAATATGGTCTGCTGGGAAAGTGCCAGTCTGTCTTCTCTGACAGGAAATGCTTCTGGAAAGCTGCTGCTGTTCTATGGGGTAAAAGCATTTTTGGGAATAAGGGAGGTCTCAGGGACAGGATGGCTGGATTTACAGAAAATTTTGGATAAGGTTCAACATCAAAACGTGTTGAAACCACCAGTAAAATATTGGGCAGTACCAGGAAGAGTGCTGAAGAACAAAACATGGGATTATAGACTTTGCCTGCAGCTCTGCTCTCTGCCCTTCAGGATTAGGATAGTGGGGCTAGGGTAGACCCAAAGGGACAGCAGACAAAATCACTGAGAGGATGGAGAAACTCTTCTTTGAGGGAATGTTATACAAAAGCTGTGACTCATCAGCTGAGGAGGAAAGAAGCAAACACAATGGTGGTTTACAAAACAGAGAAGGCAGTTGGTCGAGTCACTGTGACATTTTCCTGGTCATCTGGCCACCTGCTTACCTGTAAACTGCTCTTCACCACCTCCTACAATGCTGGAGCTAGAGATGATGAGATGGAATGAACGGGGGCTCTGTTTTAAACAAATAAAAGCAAATATGTTTTTACAAAATACTTCTGTACACCCAGAGGTGTTGGACCTCTGGGCCTGGCTGTCCTGGGCAACAACACATGCAGCAACAGCCACATCTGTGAGGGAGAAGGCAAATCCATGAGTAACAGCTCCATGCAATACTGAAAGGATGAGGGAGGGATGTACCCATGACTACCTCATTCACTTGCAGGCTTGAGTCAGATGCTAGAAAATTGATTGATTTAAACTTTGTAACCCCGAGGTTTGCCATCACTTCGCATTTTCTTCTTAAATCCCTGCATATCTTCTCAGGTGTCTGCAGCCCAGGTTTTGGCCTCCTTCTGGGTTACCCAGCCTAGATAAACATACGTGCTGTTAAAGCTGTTTCCAGGAACTCCTTCCTCTCCCTGCAATCTCTTATCTCCCGGAGGAGAGTGTCAGAGGGTACTTCAAAGCCCTTTGAAAATGGCCAGGGCTCTGCCTGTAGCCCAGCAGATACAGGCGCCCTCAGCCCGAGAAGTCAACAGCCGCCCCTGCATTCGAAGCAGCCTTATCACCACCACAACAGCCAGCCGCAGGAGAGACTTTACCCCTCACTATCGCCACCCAATCTTCTTCAGTCTTTGCTCTGCAGCACGCTGCCAGCATGTCCCCAGATTCACCCAGGTGGCTTGTGGAAGATTACGCGAAAACAAGCAGAAAATAAAAGGAGTGTTTTTTCTCAGCCCTGAGGAACGGGGGAGCCTGGAGCCTGCTGAGCTTGTAATTAAAATGTGGAAAGGCCATGACAGAGCCCAAAAGATGGAAGAATGGGACACAGGCAGCAGAAAAATGCTGACCACCAGGCTCTGGGTGGTCAGCAGGAGGTTTTGAATTAAAAATAAGAAAATTGCCTAGGGGAATGCAGGGGAGGGGCGGCTGTGGAAAGAGAGGGTGATGGAGCAGGGGCTATAGTCCAAGCACTGCCCTCAGATAAATCTTGTTCAGCATTCCTCTACTGTAAAACTGTGAAGTGTAGTGAGGCAGAGGAGAATGGTACAGCTGTTTTATGGTGCTATTATCCCTGCTGAACCACGGAGGACCAAGTGCCTGCCAGGACAAATGGCAGGACACCATGCATGCAGTTCTCACTCCATCAGCAACTTGAAAATGGAAATGCCAAATATCAAAAGTCACATTTTCGTTCTGAAGTTGTTTTTTGCTACTGTTAACAAGCATCTCAGGGGCTGGTATCACTGGAACAGGCTGCCCAGGGAAGTAGTGGAGTCACCATTGCTGGAGTGATGTAAAAGATGTGCAGATGTGGCACTTAGGGACATGGTTTAGTGGTAGATGCGGCGGTGCTGGGTTAATGGTTAGACTTGATTTTAAAGGTCTTTTCCAACTCTAAGTGACTCTGTGACCAGGCCAGGTGGCCATGGAGAGCCCAGGGCACACACATGGCCAGGGATGTTCCGTGATAGGAAAAGTAGCAGCTGTCTGGACAAGGACCATGCTTTATCCCATGCCATATTTATCACATCTATATTAACCCAAATTGGACAATTGGACATTGCTGCTAAAATTACCCTTCCAGAGAAAAGGGCTTTAGAAAATTTGAGTTACCTGAATGAGTTGTGGATCAGGAGTGAGAAACATCAGATAGGTATGTGGGAGATTCATCCCAGGGGTCCACAGAGACTATTAAAAGTCTGAGCAGCAGGAGAGGATCAGTATTCCTCCCTCCCAGTGAAGCCAGGGGGAAAGTGCCACAGAGAGGCTATGTGGTTATAAGTGTACCTGCAGTGCCAGAAGCTCAATAGGGATCCCTGCCTGAGTCTTTTTCAGGCTACATAAAGTTTTCCAGGTCTGCAAGTCTGCTGAACTGGGTGAAATGATTCCTCCTTTGCCTCCAAATATTATCAGGATCCAACCAAAATGCACAGACTTAGGGAACAAGGGATACCTGGGGACATTCTCCAGCACTAGAGTCTGAATCAGTGTCTAACACAGGTCTCCTTCAGCCAGGAGAGCTCCTCAGATTGGAACAGTCCCTTGCAGATCAGCAGGGCTGCCCTTCACGCTTCCTTCTCTAGACACATTTCCCTTGCTGAATAAAAAGCTGCTCCAAGCTGAGGTTTTATGCCTTTTTTCATACACATCACTGATCTATTCATCCTGTTAAAACTGTGGAGAAATAAATCAGCAGTGCTAAAGAATACTCTGCCTCAGATGGTAAAATTCATTGGATTACACAACTGCTTGCTCCCCAGGTTATACATAGAGGACTGCACTAACTGGGTAATGAACAAGCCCCAACCATTATATCTTCCTGCTGGCTGCCAGCAATGTGGGAAGCTGAGGCTTCAGAAGGTCTCATTGGATCTTGGGGCCCTGCTGCTGGCCTGAAACCCATCCTGCTCTTTCAAAAACATTAAATAGACTGGGACAGTCAAGCTGATTGATGCCAGAGGTCCACCTCATCCCACATCCTGTCTCTAGTCAGCACAGATGCTTAAGGAGAGAATGTAAGAACCAAGCAAATGCTGAGTGATTTTTCCCTATTGTGTACAGTGATTTTTCCTCTCAGCTTCCAGCTATCCACAGCTTTGAGACTTCCCAAAGAAAAGGCTGTATTTTAATACCTAACAGCCCTCCTTGGGGCTGTTCATTTCCTCATGCATTACTCTAATTGTGCTTTTAATCTCCTTATGACTAAAGTAGGTAAAAGTAGTGTCTATCACTCCCCCTTGTCCTGGAGTCCCCTTGCCAGCTCTCCTGGGGTTTATAATGTCTCACTCTTTCCTGAGCAGTTTTTTTCCTCTCTCCTCACCTCGTTCCATGCCAGGGTAATACTAAAGGCAGAAGTTGAGATCTCTTTTGTACAAACCCCAGAGCACATAAATTACTAGAGCTCAAAAAGGTTGCTCAGTTGTAGGGGCACTCAGATGCTTCAGCAAGGTTCAGTGTTTAGGCAGGATACATTAGGTCAGCTCCATGAGGTCATACAAAAACCCTGTCTCCTGCAGCAGCGCCCCCCTCTCTGTGGTCAGTAACTGGTGCCTAGAAAGAAAATAAAAAGCAAAGTAAGAGTGTGGTGAAGTGTCCTTACAGACACCTTGTAAGGACAAACTGTCACATTTGTCAATGTCTCAGCTCTAGTCAACCTTCAGTCCCACCCTAGAAGTATCTCCAACCCACTAAACACAGGGAGGGGGAATGGTATAAGTGCCTTTTTTCTCCATTAACAATAAATTTTTTAAAAAGTGTATTTTGCCTAGCAGTTTATTTTCATATAAAAGTTTGTCTCTTGGGAACTTCCATCCATCACAACCCATCAGCTATTTCAGCATTTCTGGGAAGCCTTAAGTACAGTGGGCTTACTTCAGTATGCCCTTATCAGCTTCAGCTGCCAGCCCATCCAGTATCTGAAGCAGGGCAGCTGAGGGAGCCTTTTGATCACAGCAGCACACCCAGGCACAAAGTCACCCTGGGGTAAAGGATGACCTGAACTGCCTTAGCCTTGTCCAGATGCCGGGATGCACAAGACAGAAGCCTGCCTCAGCAGAAAATCAATGCTCCACAGGTAGCAGAGGGATTTTTGTGCCAGGATTTGGCAAGAGCAGGTTCTGGACTCTAAGCTAGCACAGCCCCTTCTACTGCAAAGTCAGCACACAAATGTGGGGTGCCTTGGTCTCCAGCCAGCACACCCCAACTCCACTCCCTGCAGCACAGGAACCCCATGGAAGCAATCCCTGAAGGCATCACCAAGGGCACTGGTGACTCAACACCAGCATCCCCAGTAAGGAGCCTGCTGGCAGACTGGGCTCTGGGGCAGGGCCACTGTGCTGCAGGCACCACCAGGTGAACCAGCCTCCCAGCACTGCCCAGCCTGGCACTTGAAAAGAGGAGAAGACAAGGCTTTGTTCCAGTGAGGAATCAACCATGAGAAAGAGGAACTGTGCATTGACCTGACTTTGTGCAGGTTGTGTGCATTCCCATGGTTGAAAATGCCTTGGCCTTATAACCCGAGACAGATGGCACAGGAGGGCAACCTGGTATGCCACCCCCAGCATGCCTGCTCCTCTCAGCTCCTAGAAAAACGGAGTGGGGACAGTTCACAAACTTTGGCTGGTCCAGAGCAAAGCTCCCTCTCTGGAGCAGTTTTGGAGCAGGACACTGGATCTGTGGGAATGCCTGGAGGTCTAAATGTTGATCCCCACTCAGCTAATAATGGCACTGAAGGGTGGAAGGCTTCTGTGCCACAGCCATCCAGCTCCTGGGCACAAACAATCTCAAACCTCACTCACCTTGGCCCTGGCATGAGGGATGGGACCCATGGCAAGACCCATGGTGTCAAAATGGAGAAGGCTCTGCTTTTCCAAAAATGCCCTCTGGCTGCCCCAGAACACATATGGCTCAACATGCAGTAGGAAAACGCCCCAGTTATGCTGTGCTTGCTGCCACTCACCCCACTTTCGGGGCCAGGCACAATGAGCTTGTCCACGCCTCACAGGGCCACAGCAAGATGCTGTGCTGGCAGGGAGACAGAAAGCTGGCCATTGTACCCTTCCCACCCAGCCCAGTCCCCTGGGGATGGGGCAGTGCAGAAAAAGGCTGTATTTTCTGGGCAGAGGCCTTTTGCTGGGGCACTGAGAGCACAGTTCCAGTATTTTGCTGGATATTAGCCCAGTGCATGGCCAAGGGACTGCCCTCCAGCCTCCTCAAGCAGGCAGCAGAGGCAGACACATACGCAGGTCAGAATTTATTTCCAAATACCTCATTTATATCATTCTCACATGAAATATTTCTTTTGGAATATAGCCTACACTTAGAAAACAGAAGAGAGTTTTTTATAAGGCACATCAGATTATAGACTACATAGAGGCATCTCCCCCTCATTTATGCTTGTAAAATACTGGTAATTTTAGAAGTAAGATTTCTAAAACCTAGACCCTGTGTAGCCCCACGTAGAGCAGTATCCATAGAGTTATTAGACCTCAGTTTACACACACCTAGTAAAGGGCTATAACAAGTTGTATATAAATCACATCTTCAGAAACAGTCACAGCTGGCTACATTCAAAAGTAATGCTACTCCAGACTATGAAACAGGCTGCTTATAAAGTATAACCTACTGCTTCCAGTTCAGCATGATACCAAGCAGTATGATCTTGCAGAGGAAATTTTGTTATTTTTGTAAATGGAAGCTGCTCAGTTTCAAGCCTGTCTCCTCCTCAAACCCACATTTTTGAGCGACCGAGACTGCTTTTCACACGGAAGCAAAGCACCCAGGAGAAATCTAGCTTTGTTTTTCTCCAAGATGTTGGCGCGACTGCATATCTGAAATCCCATCAAAGCATTTGAGTAAGAAATATAAAGGCTCAGATGTTAACTTCAGGACTAGTAAACATTAAACCGTTACCAACCAGATGCAACCAAGTCAAATGCATCCAGTTTCTGTGCTTTGGAAACTGTTTTTCCAGGCTCTTCCAGGGCAGAAGCCAACATATTTTATTGAATTAGGTTCTAGGTAAAGATTTCCATCTCATTTGCAAGTTTTCAGTAATGGAACATTACCCATTCTGCACTCATTCTTCTGTAGAGAAGGAAAAAATACTGTCTGTGGAGCCTATGCCAATAGCCCAGAATCCATTTACATAGTGTCATTTTCCTTAATGGGCCAAGAGGTAAACTGTGGTCAGCTTTATCAACTCAAACGGCCCCCACAGTTCTTTGCATCAGACATTGATTCATTTCTGATAAAAAAAGGTTCTGGCCTTCTGTCACTACAGTTTAGTTTAAGAATAAGGAAAAGGTCACTTCAAGGCTAGGGCCAAAGGGAACAAAACAAAAGTATAATTTGATCTTGAACTATCTAGAGGAGAAGAAAAAGTAATTGTGGCCATAAAAAAGGCAGACAGACAGCACAAACTAAATGTCCTCTGCAGAACAGGTTTAAATACTGATCCTTGCAGAGAGTCACATTATCATTTGGGTCTCTTGAACTCACTAGAACTGCAATTAGGCTTAGAGTTCAGTAGGAACCAGATCCAATCAAAGAACAGGTCACACTCAGCTCTATGTTGATCCCTCAGCTACATTTCAGGCACATTTCAATTAATCTGTTGGACTGATCTGGGAAAAAAAAAGGATTATCAGTTATATTTTAGGAATGGCCTGGGACAATTTCACGACTATGAGCTTGGACAAGATTCAACCACAAGTGACTGTTGCTTTTAGAAGGGAAACATTAACTTGGTTGGAAACAGCATCATGAAGAGGACGCAGCAGCCTCAGTTTTTGGAGTCCAGTTTGTTATAAATCTCATTCTGCCTGATTTGTTATTTGTTCAGCAGCCTTAAAAGGTAAAATGGGGCATCCTGGAATTCTTGGCTGTAGACTTAAAACCAGATGCGATTTATATGGTGCTGCACAGGTACTTGTTACATCACTTAAAAAAAAAAATTAAAACCCCAACACAACAGTATTTACATTCCTTTGAGCTGAAATAGATGAACTGTCATCATGTCTGCAAAAACACAGAGGAAATTGCCACTGCTCGAGGTAGCGAGTTAAAAGCTTGGTCATGTTTTTGGGCTTCCACTCGGCTTCCTGGAAAAGGCAGGGGAAGGAGGACAGAAAGGACTTTCTGAAAGTCAGGAGGTAACAAATGAGATGTCAGCTCCATAAGGGATTAGGTTCCCTCACCACAAGCTGAAGGTATACCCATGACCTTTTTAACCATGGCATTTGCGTATAGATTACACCTCTTGCATACCCTTTTAAAAGTGATCCCTAAGAGCACTGGCTTGGGAAGACACAAAGAGAGCAGGAGTGGGGTTTTAAAGCTACAAATGTCAGTTAGGAGGCACAGTGTTATTTTTCCCTTTGATCGTCCATGTACAGAGCTCTACATTTCCACCGTTGCTGGTGCGTTCCTCCTGCAAAGCCCTGGCAGTGAAGGCCTCTGTTGTGCTCCGCCCCATCACATACACCTTACAACAGAAGAAGTTGAATCCTTTGGACAAATCCTTCTATGCTCACAGACACATGGTACTTTTTTTTTCCTTAACGAGAAGGTCGGGTCACAAAACTGGGTGCCAGACCTGATATATAGCAATCATTTAACTAAGAATCCTTCTGCAATCCTCAAAAGGGCAACTGAGTCATTCAGTAGCAACATATACACATACATACAGATCTACACTATACACTCAAGACGACACAAATTCATATTTCAGCTAATATAGCCTCTATTGATTTCCTCAGAGCAGCACTCAGGTCCTTGCAGCCCCTATACAAAACAGCAGTATTTTTTCCACCAGGATTTGGAGAGGTTTTTCATCTTGTCTGGAGTCCTACACTTGGATTTCTTTGGTTGCTGCTGGGTATCCGAGTACTGAATGCCAGCCACGATGGCTGCATCAAAGACCTCCTTGAGGTTTTTCTGAGTCAAAGCGGAGCACTCAATGTAAGATGCGGCTTTTATTTCCTCAGCACAGAGCTTTGCAGCCTCCTCCGAGACTGGCTTTTCTTTGCACTTGTCCAGCTCGATGAGGACTTTGACATCCTCCCGGAGGTCTGACTGTGTCCCAACCAGGATAATGGGTGCCTTGGGGCAGTGGCAGCGAATTTCAGGAACCCACTTCTCACTCACGTTCTGGAAGGACGAAGGGCTCACCACGCTGAAGCACAGCAGGAAGATGTCCGTGTTGGTGTAGCACAGAGGCCTGAGCTTGTCGAATTCATCCTGCACAGAACAAAATTGTGTTAGCACTCCGCAGAAAGAGCAGCTCCAGCCTGCCCTGAGCCTCAGTGAAGCTGAGGACCACCTGCCACTGCCATCTTGACAGGCACCCAAAATGAGCACCCAGGCCACTCAGCAAGGTGTGACCCAAGCAGAAGCCACCTGTACCCTGCCTGATGTCTCGTGGCTGCCAGCCAGCGGGCACCCTGCCACCATCAGGCACACAGGACAAAGGTGGTGGCTTCCCCACGTACCTGAGAATTTCCAACTAATGCTGCAGGTTATTTCAAGTGCTTAAATATTTCCTCTGCTCTTTGTACACAGGCCCTGTGCCCTACTTCAGCAGAAAAGCCAGGCTGTGGGAAGCTGTTAAGGCACAGAAAGGCACAAACTGAAGAGGGAGAGAGCACTTTCTCCAGACCCACCTCTGACAGGGTGAGTCAGTGAGCAGCTCTGAGGAGGAGCACCCTGTACCTCAAAGCTGTTCTGCTGACAGATCCGGGCAAGGGCAAAGCAGATATGCAGCAGCATGTGTACCTTTCTGGGTACCTTTCCTGGAGTTGGCTTTTAAACTGGTAACTACTTAGCAACATCCTCTGGGATATGGGAATAATTTCCCTGCCATTGTGCCCAGGGATTTAAATCTGATGGGAGCAATAATGACTTACAATGTGCAGGCTTAACATGCCAATGGCATAGAGTAAGAGCTTTACCTTTCCCTCCCACCCATGCCACATCAAACAAACTGCACACGGGCCTCCCAGCACTACCCTTCTGGTTTTTTTTTTTTTGGTTTTTTTTTCTTTTAGTGAAAACTCCAGCAAAGCAAGGCCTTTTTTCAGCTTCAGGACGAAGCCACAAGAAAGTCAAACACCTCATGGTAACAAAGGTGTGCTGATCCTCAGGGAAGAATGCAGCTAGAAGCAAGGGCTACTCCAGGCAGGCTTTTATGCTGACAGCAGAATAAAACCAGGGTAGCAGCCTGAACAGGTAGGAATTTGCCTCAGCGGCAGTGACATTTAATTAAAATGGACCATGTTCTCAAACGCTTGGAATTGAAAAGGCACAGAAACATAAAGCTGAATATATCTCTCAGTTTACTGATGAATTGCGAGTTGCATGTTAATTTTTGAGATGTGAAATTTTGCTTTAAAGCCTCTGGAGGCCCAGGATATGCAGTTTAAAGCCCCCTGGAAGCCTCAGGAATCTTGTTCTGCTCCAATGAATTTTTTGCAGCAGTATCTCTGAGAGAGACAGACATTTATAAAACACCAGTCAAAAAAGTCAGATTCATTAGCTCTCTCGATTCTCAGACTGAGCCTCAGAAGAAACCAAGCTCTCACCACTTGGCTCAAGAAAAACCCCACATTTACTGAGAGATGCTGCTCTGCACAACAGGGCTGTTTGCAGAAAGTCACCTTGCCATGTAATTGCCTCTTCTTGCTACATGTGAAACCTCAAAAGGGCTCAATTCAATGGGTTTGGAAGCAAACCCTAGATCTGAAGGGTTTTTACTAAGATGAAACAGTTCCCTTTATATCCTAAGTACACTTCTGCCATTTCAATGGTAGGTACATGGCCTGCAGGGATTCTACACCTCTTTGGGCTAGTGATGCTGAAACAGAATTTCCCGCTGCCTGGAGTGCTTTTTTTAGCTCTAGATTTTGGCAGCCATCTCCCAGCAGCAGTTCTATGAAAGTATCCGGCCAGGAATCTTTTTACTCAGGACAATTTCTGTCAGTTTAGATAACCCCTTCATTTTAAAGGCAGTAACTTTACTCATTCCAGCTGCACTTGGGCCACCAGAGCAAACACCTTGACCATTAAGGGCAGGAAAGGCAAGGAGTGACAGGACCTGTTCATCCCTCCTGCAGCTTGCAGCTGCATTTCCACAGGCACTGCATGTCCACAGGCTGTCACCTGATGGCAATTTCACCTGCCATGCTCTGCATATGAACATGCACAGCCAAGACTGTTGCAGTACCGCCCCATCTCTTCAGTAGGACACAAAATCATGGGACAGTTCTGCTGTTTGACTTCACATCACTACCTGCAGAAGGCTGTTTCTAGGATTTTAGCTCTGCTTTGTAGGGCACACTGCTGTCTACTACTGCATAGCCCTTAAAACCCCATTCCTAACTAGGGCACCCAGTTATTACTCATCTAAATAGGTTTGTATGTTAAGACCACTGAGATTTTTCAGCGTGGTTTTGGTGAAGGCATAGACCTAGATCCACAAAGCTGCACAGGACTCTAACTCCCACTGCCTTCAAATGAGCAGTGAGGTAGCAAAATATTTTTGGCTAGTTTTGGTTATCCAGCCTCGACCCCTGGCAAGCAGTGTTGCACACTGCTCAGGGTGGTACAAGCCTGGGTCTTTCAGAAAATCTGAGGCAGCAAGACATGGGGTTTTTTTATGTATCAGGCCAAGCAGGAGATGAGAGGCATCAGCTACCCTCATCCCTTCAGGGTGCAGATTACAGCAAACCTCAGCTCTGCAACAGCAGCACTTTCTAAATGGGTGGGAATGGCGAATATGAAGCCTCCACGACAACACCCAATAGTAGTTTTTTCTCCCTCCAGCTTCTGTCCCTTCAAAAACACAGACTCTATCTCTGGACACCTACAGCTGTGGTTGCTTTGCATGCATATATGCCAAACACCCTAATTCTTAAACCCGCAGTTATTTAGCAAAAATAAAGACAATGACAACCACTCAAAGAGAAAACCAGGTGGCCGTTGAATCCCAATATGTTCAGCCTTTCCAGTCAGGCTACACAGAGCAGCAGCTTGAGCCAGCAGAGCAGCAGCCGGCGCCCAGCCCCTATATGGAGAAACAGTACGTCCCCCACCCTTCAACAGACAGGCAGAGCAGTGAGTCAAGCAGCAGTGAAAATGACAGCAGATAATAACATGATCAAACACTGGGAATACTTTCAAATCCATGAAGTCATTTGCAGGACTACTTTGCGCAACAGCAACAACTTCTCCCCTCCCGCTGTCACTTAAATCAAGTAACTGGCTCCACTAACCTGACCAGCTGTGTCACAGAGCTGAAGTCTCACCGGCTTCCCATCGACAGACACAACAGCTTTTGGAGAGAAAGGAGGGAGGGGGGAAAACTATGGTGAATTCAACTTTACATGTTTTCCAATAAAGAAAAAAAGTCTTTAAAAGGAAGATTTACCACCCCTCAGCTCTAATAGCCTTTTCTTCAATTATTTTAGATTTCACAACTTAGCAGAGCTGGAAGGGAGTCAGTGCTTTCCGATTCATTTTACTACAAGAGAGTCCTCCGCAGGCAGCGCGGAGAGCGAGCCCGGCAGTCTCGGATGGTCTCCTGCTAGAGGGGTTTAGCTTTATTTCTCCATACACATTCAGCACGCCCGGGACACGAAAAGCCCCCGCTGAACCGCAGAGAAACCCCTGCACTTCCCCCTTTGTAAGGGCGAGACAAGGCGAGGATTTAAACCTGCGCTTCAGGCGCTTCCGATGTCCCCCAGAGCGCTAAGCTCTCCACCGGAGGGTTCCCAATTAAAGCCCGCTGCCAGCCTGGCTCCGTTACACCGGAGACCGGCCGGTGCTGCTGGCTGCGATGGCAGCCTGACAAGCTCGGTCCTGCTCCGTGGAGTCCTGCTCCCCATGAATCCATAATGAAATCACCGAACCTGGACATCGCGCCCCCTCCGGGCACGGCAGCCACGGCCCCGGGAGCGGCACGCTCCCCAGGACGGCAGAACCCCCTCCCGCCGCCCCGGTTCCGCGGTCACTTACCGGAGAAGTTGTCGAAGGCGGTGGGGATGTACTCGGTGGGGTACCCGTTCGTGGTGTAGCTCACCACCAGGCTGGTCTTCCCCACCGCGCCGTCCCCCACCAGAACGCACTTGATGCTGCGCCGCGGCTCGGAACCCGCTCCGGCCCCGGCTCCGGCCACGGCCCCGGACCCCGCCGCCCGGCAGCGGCCGCCCAGCGCCGCTCCCAGCGCCGCCGCCGCCCGCCCGCTGCGCACCCTGCGCGGGGGCACCGGCGGCACCTCGCAGCCGCCCGGCGGCACCGGCTTGCTGATGTATCCCGCCTCGCCCTCCTGCTGCGGCGGCATCCGCGCGGCCACGCAGAGCCCCGCGGCCCGGGGACGGCGCGCTGCCCGGGGCCGCCGACCGGGGGGCGGCGGGGCGCGGTGGCGGCGGTGGCGGGCGAGCGGTGCGGGGCCCCGGCGGGCCGGCAGGAGCGGCGCGACCGCCGCGAAGCCAGCCCCGGCGGCGCTGGCGGTTCCCGGTCGCGGGCGGTGGCGGCGGCTCCCGGCGCGGCGGCGGCTCCCGGCGGCTCTGCTACCGCCGCGCCCCGCGCGCCAGAGTCCCGGCCGCCGGCCCCGCGCCGCCGCGTGACATCGCCGGCGCGGGGAGGAGCCGGCGCCGCGCGGCACAGCCCGCCACGGCACGGCAGGGCCGCCAGGCGGCGCCGCAGCTCCCCGCCTTGCACTCACCGACGGCCGCGCGCGGGCACGGGGGCGGGCCCCGCCGCGCGGCCGCGCCCCTCATTGGCCCGCTCGCCCCGCCGCGCAGCGCCATTGGCCGGGTCCGACGGAGGGGGCGGTGCCACCCGGCCCGTTGGGGCTCGCGGCCGGCCTTGCCCGCGGAGCCGCCGTGAGGGCCCGCCCGGCGCGGCCCGCAGCGCGTGGATCGCTGAGGGGAGCAGGGCGGGAGAGCCCTGGAGTTTCCATGGGTTCTCTCGGCGTATTTGCCGTGGAAGCCGCTGAGTGGGCTCCCACATGCACACTTGGGGAGGGGTAAACTGGGCTGTGTGCCCTAGGAAAGGGGGCTTCTCATTTTCAATAATTTAGCCATGGAAAGTTTTGCAGTAAAACACGGAAAATGAAAGGCTGATGAATAGCCTGCCCCTGTTCTCAATTGGAAACGTCATTAATGCATTTCTTACGGGAACCTTAAAAGCACCATAAAAACGCGAACCACACCACCTGGAGAATCTGGGGTGCCTCATTTGGCAGGCAGCAAGTGCATATATCTGAACTTACCCAAATCGGTATTGAGAAGTCTATGGCAGAGCTGTGATTTCAGTTTACCATTTTTAGCACCCCTGAGCTGCCAGTGAGTCCTGAAGCGCTGCTTCCCCATTTCCCTCAATGAAGTGGAAACCCATGTGAGGCAGTGCGTGCTACAGCTGCCCATCATCCCATCCGTATTTCCATGGTCACTGCAGCTAACATCTTCCTGCTCCTTTAAACCCTGGAGCAGTGTGGCCTAACCACCAAAGGCCCTGCCAAGGCTCACGTCTCTTGGAAAAAAGCATCCTGTACAGCTGATCTTTTCTTAAGTGCCCTGGCCTCTTCCATGGGAAGAGTCACTGGCTCTCCATTGTGCCATGGCTCTTTTACACATAGACATTTTGGACATTCCAAAGCAGCGCCAAAGCCAAGGTCCTGCCAGGATGAAAACAGCTGCAAAACCCCCACGTTGGATACACTGTGTGTGCGGTTGAAGGTGTAGGAAAAAACATTCCCTGGAGCCCCATGCCAGCTCAGCAGCATCTGCTCCCTGCAGGGAGCACAGCCAGGCAGGGATGGAGCACAGCAACCAGCAGAGTGTAGAGGCTCAGTGTGACCCTCATGCTCAAGACCCATAGGGGCCATTGACCCTCCTGTGGGACATCCCAGTCCTGCAGAATTACCTTCCCTTAAATGAACAAGGATGGGGCTGTCACATATGGCATTAGGCCCAGAGAGAGCCATCACAGGGCACCCGGCTACAGCCAAACCCAGCTTCCCATTGGGTGCTTTCACACATTTATCCCTCTGTGATGAAGCCTGTGAGAGCTCACCCAGAGAGCTGAGCTCTGCCAAGGTAGAAGGACTGGAGCAGGAACCTGCCTGCACTCAGGCTTATACTAAAATAACTGAAATGGCTTAATTCATACCTTTGATTATTTTGGTACAAGTCCTCGTGGGGAAGCCAAAGTTAGAACAAAAGCCTTCTATTTTAATTTGGTGTAATTATAGCCTGTCTACCTAGAAAAGCTGAATTGCTTTAGTAATACTACTGCAGCTAATTCCCTAGAGTATGCATGCAGTTGTGCCGGGATAATGTTAATTTGGCTTATTCTCGTGGGAAAAGGGAAAAACATTATGTGTGCATTGCAGGTTGCTTTGCAAACAGCTGCAGCTGGTTGAAAGGTTACGGCCATGGCAGCTTGCTGCCGCACTTTTTCATGGGTTTGCTGCCTCCATAACAGAGCCATACAGCAAGCGTGCTCCACGGCCACCTGGTTGCAAAATCAGAGCATTTAATTAAGTGTTAGGTGCCTTCAGCCCAGCAGGTGTTCCCCTGAAAGGCCTGAGATTCCTGTGTGGCTGCTGTGCTGTGATGGTGAGGGAGCTCAGAGCTGTCTGTGGTGTGGTAACATCTTGAATGGCGATGCTGTTTCAACAGTATAAGCTCAGTATTAGTGATGCAGGTGACAAATCACATCCCTGACCAAAGTCAGGTACTAACCCCAGTAACCAAAATTGCCATAGGTTCTCTTTTTCCTTAAAGTCAGACAAAAGGAAAATTGATTAATTGCACAGAGGCTTGTGTCCCTTCTTCTGAATTGAAAACAAGTTGCTTTTCAGTGAAACTCTGAAGGTAGTCAGGATCTGCTTAAAACAAGGAATATCTTTAGTAATTTCTGGTGAACTGCATGGAGTATGGAGACTAGATACTGTTATTTCTGGTGCATTTTCTCCCTACTGCTCTGTGCAGGGGGCAGAGCCACATTTGCCACCCAGTGTCTCATTTTCTCATTTTTATTCTGTATTGTTCCCAGTGTATGCCTAGCTGTGAGTCTGCACAAGACAAGGCATTGCTGGTGAGAGGCATGCACATTGGGAAGAGGTACAGCTTTTCAGGATCCAGTTCCCTCAGAGTTCATTCTTCAGGCTCTGAGCAGCACCCAAGAAAGTTGTCTCCTGCACACATGAGCTTTGATAGAAAGGCCCGTTGTGCCTGAGAAGTGGGCCTGTCAAGAGGAGTCTCCATCTCCAAGTCAAGATTTGTGTTACCCTTCTGCCAGAGCCCAGCAGCTGGTAGTTTTCCATCTCCTGAAATCCAGAGGAACTTTCCACCTCAGGAAACAAGAAATTGGAGAAAAGTCAATAGACCAGACTAGCTTCATACCACATTTATGCAAGGAAAGAAATAAAAGGAGCACTATAATTATATTTTAACTACCTTTTATTCTCAGCAGCATCCCATAAATCAGGTACCTTGTTAGTACTGTGGAACAGTGTATGATGCTGGAAGTCAGCACGCAGTAAGTATGCTGACAGTAAAGACTGCAAAGACTGTAAGCTGGTTGGCTTTGGCCATCTTGGGCAGTGTGTCCTGACATGATGAAGTCATGACAGCAGATGAATTTATGTCCATTCTGTCCAGTTTTGGCAAAGAGAAGGTGAGCAGATGTACTGCAATCTCTGACACCACACTAGGATGTGGCCCAACTGGGGGCACAAGGATATGCAAGCCACGCCACTCCTTACTAGCAATGGCAAATGGCAAATTCGTGTCCTGGATCAATGCCATGATGAGAACTCATTAAGATGCACAACCACAAGGAAACCTCCTGTAGGTGGGAGATGAGAGGGCGGGCAATATGCACGGGTGACAACCCATTTGAACAGCACTGAAAGATGATGTGAGAAATCTCCTCATGCAATGATGCAAGCAAAGAATGCCACTTGAACATTTTTAAACACCTTCAGCAGACAAGTACAGCTGATGCATTGAGCTAAGTAGCCTGCAGTGGGATAGCTGTAAGAGTCTGCATTGTTTCTGTGCTCAGGGAGGGGGGCGTGAGTGGATTCAGAGCTGCATGGTTGCCCTATACTGTAATGTACCCTGCTCAGTACAGTAGCCTTTTGTGTAAGAGGATGAGCTAACCGGTTGTTTTGCAGACGGGGGGCCCGTTTGCACCACAGCAGCAAGTCAGAGCAGCTCCTGGGCAGCCCTGGTGGCAGTGGGCTGAGGGGGCAGTGATGAGGGATGCTGTATCAGATAGCCCCTGTTTCCGAGCTTTTGGCCTCAATCCTATCACAGGCACACATCTTACAGGTTGAACCCAATTGTTTTCAGAGCTCTAAGCTGGGGGATAAACAGGCTTAACTCCCCATAGGTCAACAGGGTGGCTGTTGTCTGTCTCAGGGCTGAATCTGAGGCATTATCAGCCAGTTCACAGAAAAGCTTTTGCTCTATCCTACATGCTTGTGTTAGTCAAATGTTATTCTTCAAGAAAAATGACAGAGAGAGGAAATTTTTTTATCAGGATGTGAAGTAGGTCATTGTTATACGCTGGCTTATCATTTTCCCTATGATACAAAAAATATGAACGGGATGCTGGCCTTGGAGAATGAAAGCTTTCTTTTTTTTTCTTTTCTTGCAGAAACTTGAAAAGCTTGACAGGGAGAGGCAGCATGCTCTGAAGATGATGTGCTACTTGTTCAGGGGCAGGGTATGGCCGCTCTGCAGGACTGTCACCAAGATATTGATCTTTGTCAAGAAGAGCAACCCCAAGATCTGGAAAAAATATCCGTCTGTGATGACTCCATTCATTTTTCAAAGAGTTGGATCCCAGTGACCCAACTGAGCCGATCATTGGCAGGCGAATTGGTGAGAAAAGAAAGGGGAAGAATAGGAAGGGAGGGAGAGAGCAAGGAAAGGATAGCAACCCAGGAAAGAAAAGGCAGCTTTTATAAAGGGCTGCTCTGACCTGCTCTGACTCTAGAGAAGTGCCTTTGAGGCTGTTCTATGAGATCTGTGAGGGGAAAGGGCTAGAGAAGTACAAAATACTGCTACTTTTACATTTGATTTGTAGTTTTAAAAAAATATGTATTTGCCAGAGCTTTTTTTAGTAACATTTTCATGCCCTATGTATGGATTTCAGGATAGTTTTCACTACCTGGGGAATGGTATCAGTAAGTAGCACACATTATTAACACAATAAACCCTCACCACCCTGCCAGCTAAATTCTGATTGAATTTAGGACAGGGTACCAAAAACTCACAGACAAAACCTGTTGTTGAGATAAACCTGGAAGAAACCCTCACAAAACCAAAACAAAGCACAATAGCTTCAAGGCTCCCAAATTCCTAGTTAATTCAGAAAACAAATTAACCCTAGCCTCCTATCTGCAGTCCCTCTGCAGGAGAACCACAGTGGGAGGTGAGCCCTTTATCTCACTTTCAAAATCCTCTTCAGCTGATCTGGGGTCACACTTGCTGAAAAGCACTGCATGTCCTGATTTTGTGTGACAGTCACCAATTTGCTGGCTTGTTGTGTAAGCCCCTCACTGCCTTAGGGCTGCCCCACACCCCTCTGGGCTCACCAGAGCTGGGGGCTCTTCCCAGGGCACTCCCTGCTGGCTCAGTGGACCCAGCAGGTCACCTGGGCACTGCTGGAGACACACTGGATAAGACCTAGGTGGTGGCAGATAAATGTCTTGGTATGAAAAATAACAGAGATACCAGCTTTGCCAAACATCTGACTGATGGAACAGCCCCTGCCCTGGAGTATATTGGATTTCACTGCCCTTCTGCTCACTGGGATTTATAACTATTCTTTTGTTTCTGCCACAGGAGCCCCTTTTTCAGAGATGGGGAGGGAGAAAGTCCAAGAACTAAGCTGGAGGAGAAGAAAACATGCTTGGATAATGTGCTGAACATTGGTGGGAGAGATGGAGGAGAGAGCTGAGCAGCGAAAAGACAGCTCAGTTTGGACACATCTCTGAGAAGCCAGAGCAGAGCTGCCTGCACTGGAAATGGGTGTGGTATCTGCAGCACAGGTACTCTTTGCCAGACTGCCTGTCAGCCAGCAGGTGAATCCCCTTATTAGTTTTCCTTAGCTGGCACAACCCAACTAGTTCCCCAGGTGGACTCCCAATACAGCTGTCAAAATCCTAGTCTGCCATGCTTCTGTTCTTTAAGGGTTCTTTCCAGCAGCTGGTAAAACTTTCCTTTCTCCTATGCGTTCCCTTCGCTGTTAGAGCAGACTAGTGAGTAACACCTCTCACTGGGCCATACACATCCTTGTATGAGGGGTCAAACCAGCTTCCTAATGGGACCCTTCACTCTTGTTAACAATGCTGGGACGTGAGGCGAGCAGAGAGATCTGTCTGCTCTGCAGGGATGCTCCCATTCCTGCTTCTGCACCCTCCCACCACAGAAAGCTTGGCCCAGCCAAGACTTCTGTGCTGATCTGCCTTTGCAGATAGTTTGTACCATGCATTTTTTGTTGGTTACTCTGAAAGTCTGAAAAACAACAACTGGTCTTAGTGTTATCTCTTTTGGAGCCAGCCGCTTCCTCTTGGTATCAAACTTGGAAGAACCTCATAGCCACTGCTGAAAAGCCTTTTCCCTTTCCGCATTTAAAGATCTTTTCCAAAAGCAGTTGATAGGATGTCCTTGGTGGGGATTGAAAGGCTTGGAACAAGCAATGCAAGTGTTGCTTTTATTGAAAGTGAGCAGGATGTTCTTCTCTGATAGTTGTCTGACTATGAGGGTAGGAATTGCAGGAAAGCATCCACAGCTCCAGGGCAGCTTGGCAGAGGAGGAAAGTCATGGCTTTTTCTGTGCTGCATGGTAACAAAGAAGGCAAGAAAACAAAGAACAGGATTCACTTAGTGTGGAGCAAACCCTGCCATCCAAAACAGCACTGTCCTGGCTTGGGTGTATGTGGAGGCTCCCAGGTTCTCCAGCTTAGCTGAGCCAGCCATGTCCATCCCACATCCCTGCTGCTGGCAGCCACAGCTGGGGAGGAGCAGGCACTTCTCAACACACCATGCTCCACCCCAGAGTCTGCTTTGGTAGAGAACTGTGAGCAGGTTTGGTATACTGGAAAGCAGTTATACAGACATTATATTTCTCTTTTCAGGGACAGAATGAAAACTTCCTATTCCCAAGTCTTCAGGACAGCACTTTTCAACCATAATAGGTATACATAATCAGACATACAAGCCAGGCACAGTATAAGGTTTTCTTTCCCTTTCAAGCATCCCATCTCTTCCTGCGACTCCCTCCCTAGCATACAAGTCTGGGCCCAAGAAATTGCAAGTCTAGTTCATTGGAGCTGGATTTTGAAACAAAGAGTTGCCAAAACAGTTCTACCAGCATGGCTCTGCAAGGCAAACTCTTCCAGAATGGTTTACTTTCCCAAAGTAGTGTTTTCACCAGTCTGGTTTAAAGCAGTTTTCTGAACAGAATGAAATTCCAAGGACTCCTTTGCTGGATAACCTTGAAGGTTAGTGTCCTTTCTTAGCTGGGGAGGGAGCAGACAGAATTCATATGCCAAAACCCAAAACTGTACAGGAAAACTTCTGTTGAGCACAAACTGGGCCTCAGTTTGTCAGTGTTTGAGAAGGTACTTTGTAGATGTCTTGAAGTCCTCAGACTAAAGATGTGAACGAGGGCATTTCTGGTAGATAATGTGATCCTGGCTTCAAACCTGTTTCTTCTGCTGCTTTACAGGTCTCCATATCTTTGACAGAGAGAGTTAGAGCAAGAGGGATGAAAATGCTGAACCTCTCCCAGCTCTGGTAGTTGTGGAGAAGCAACCTAGGGGCTTTGAGCACCAGCCTCTGTTAGCTGTAAATGCAAACCACTGAAAAGCACCAGAACTTTCCCACTGAAGTAAAGGCATCGGGACCAGGAGATTAATGGGTTGCCAGCTGTGTCGGCATGATAAGCCAAGCAAAAACCTAGACTCTTTGGAAAATGGATTGAGACCTCAGCAGGAACACATGGCAAATCAGCCAGAAGCCACACATGGAAAACTGAGCAAGGCAGCGTGGGCAAACATTCCTTATCTTCACTTTACGTCAATAGAAATGGCATTGTAAAAGAGGCAGCAAAGTATTGGCTGGAGAGGAGGAGGGAAAAGTCCACAAACTTTCTTGGCCGCACATGTAGGTTTTAAAATGCCACTGTTTTCCTCAGAGACTTGTCATTGAAAACAAGCATCCAGCAAAAACCACCCAGCAAGTTCTTCCAGAAGGCTTGTTTGCTTGTTGTGGTGGGTTTAGCTGAGCTGTGCTGGCAGGAATCTGCCTGCCACTGCTGTTGTGCTCCAGAGGCGGTCCGGAAAGTACGACCTCTTAAACCAGTCTAAAGCACAGCTGTGATAATTACACCATCTACTATGATTTGCCACAAAATAGGACTCAGGGGAGAGGCAGACCTCAGAAGTCTGGGCTTTCTACAAGGTGATGTTGTCTGCAGCCATGTCCCTGTTTCCCACAGCTCCTGCTTTTACAGCAGCCTGGCCCAATTACCTTCATTGGCCTTTTCTTTGCTTTCTGGTTTTATTATTTTTGTTAAGGCTAATTAACAGAAGAGTGGATGAGTCCCAGATTTTGTGGTGGTGGTGGTGGTACTTTTCATTTTGCTGAGTTTTCCTTTTGCTTTTAAGCAATTGTATGTAAGAAAATAATCTTTCCTACCAGAGGCAATAGTGAGAAAGAAGAAAACTCAGCAAGGAGAATAACAATTAAGGTAAAGCCATGAGTAGGTTTTGCCTCCTCCTCCCTCAGTTTTGCAGCCGCACCCTGAGTGGGTAATGGGCCCTGACTGCAACTGTGCTGTCAGTGCCCTGGAGCAGGGAAAGGCACAAATATTCCCTCCACACAGGTGTGCAGGTGTCAGTGGGAGGTGAGCTGGGAGAAAAAGCAGGCTGGGATAAACACAGCTGAAGCCTCACAACCTGGATCCATATGGCCCCTGGATCCATCCCCTGCCCTGCAGAGCCTCGGGCTGGCCGCTGGCCGGAGCAAAGCTCATTGCTGGGTTATGGGCAGGGCTGGGCTTACTGCACCTGGCTGTCTTAGGGCAGGGCCACCCACCTCACACTGGTGGAGAGTTGCAAATCCCCACTCCAGGTGCACAGGGCTCTGCAGGGACTTTAGCTTAATGCCTGGAAGCTGGCTCTGGAAACATGAAGGTGCTCCGTCAAAAGGTTCTGTTGATCAGGTATCAAAGTAATGATATCACTCATAAAAATAATCTCAAAAGAGGATTGTTGGTAAAACAGTATTTTCGTATAATGCCACAATTAATGAACACAGATTCTCTGTATTTGCAGTCCCTGACACCATAGTGATGGACATGATTCAAGAACAGATACAGGTGACCCAGTAGCTGAGTGACTGAGCATCTCCCTCTTAACACACACATGGGGAAATAAATGGAAAAGTTGGAATGGGGAAAATGGAAAATCCATGGTGCTGATTGCTTTCTGTTTTTCTCAGGAGAGGAACTTCAGGCAATGTTTCTGTGAAGCCTGAGCAGCTTCTACTCCTTCTGACCCCACCAATTTCCTCTGCACAAACTATCCATATGGATTTGATGTGTGGCCTCTGAGAGGCCCTGAGGCCTCCTATGTCTCACTAAGTCAAAACGTATGGGGTAGAGAAGCCATGTCCCTGCCTAAGCTTCTGCAAGTCCCTCAGGGTCAAGTTAAGTGCAAGTCTGATCCTGTTCTCTGAACCTGGCTTGCCTGGTGCATGCTTTAATCTGCCTAGCCTCACCAGGCTGGGTTTCATCTCAGCTGCAGAGCTCAAAAGGAGGTGACCCCTGTATTGTCCCATGGAGTCCTGGGCAGCTCAACATCCCCACCAGGCCAGGGGCACATCTCCATGGCTGGCTCACCCTCACCAGCTTCAAGCCCTGGGGCTGGGGCAGGAGCTTAAGAAACAAGAGGGCTGTGGGACTTGAAGGCTTCACTGGAGTCATGTACCCCTTTTAGTGTTTCTGGGAGTCTCCTTCTGCCCTCAGACCCAGGGGCTTTACAGGGCTTCCCTGCTCCACAGGGATGCCAGGGTGAGTCAATCCATTAAAAGCTGCACACTGCTGAGATACAAAGTCTACAGCCACATGAGATAATAGAGCAGGGAGTCTTTTCCACTCCCAAGACCTACTGGCATTCCCAGCTATGCCCAGGGAGACAAGCTCCTGTCCCCCAGAGCGGGAGGGCTGTGCCCAAACCACCTGCTGAGAACCATCGTGGCTCCTGAAACATGCCTGGGTGTTGGCTGCAGGTGTATTTGCTTGGTCTGGGACAAACTCCTGCAAGGACAGTGCCAACCATTTAACTGTATGGGCAACTGCCTGGGCCTGTGCCCTGCCTCCTCTTTATTAATTTATTAGTACCTTGCTGCTAGCCTGCACTTGTACAGACAGAGAGCTTGCCATGAGCAAGGACAATGAAGTGCCTGTGAGGGGAAAGTTAAAAGCACTGTACTTGTTTTGTAAGAAAAAGGTGCATTCTCCTCTGCAGTTCAGTCTCTTTGGTCACTGCAGAGCTGGGTTTGGTCGATGCAGGTAGTGTGATTTTTTGTGCAGTGCCTGCCAGAGGGAGCCTCGCTGGCCACGCATAACTGCCACCCCAGCAGATGCTGCTGCTGCTGTTATGAACAGTACTGCAGCCAGGTTTAAGACAGGGATGTAATGCTCTAAGTGGCCAGCTTACCAAAGAGAACAAAGAAATTATTATAGGGCCAGGGAAAAAATAAGGGGGAAAAAAAAGCTAAAACAAAACAAAGAGCCATTGACAAGAGACACAAATTAGCTGGGTCTCGAGTGTCCTTCCCCATCTGATAAAACAAAAATGTTCAGAGCAACAATTAACAAAAAATATATGAGGGGTAGAATATCTCTGTTTAGCTCCAGGTACTGACTACTGTACAGGGCTCTATTTTTTTGTTGTTCCCATGCCTTGGGTTGTCTTGGGTCTTGGTTAATGTAGAGCTCGTTGTGGGGGGTGCAGCCCCCATGGGTTTGAAAGCTGCCTTTTGCAAAGAAAGGGAAGCCCTCCTGAAGGGCAATAAAGGAGCAAAGTGGGCTCAGAGGATACAGGAGTGTGCTTTGGCTGCTTCTAGGGAAATACTGCTAGAGGTAGAAATTAGCCCTGGAAAAGCACTCAAAACTCAAAACTAGAGGCAAATCCAGCAGGTGTTTAGGGTTGGGAAGACAGTGCTGAATAAAAGCAATGCAACAGAAAAGGATGGCTGTGGAGAGTGCTGCTCCTGGGCTGCTCTGGGGTTCATTGGTTGTTGTTGGCTCACTGGCCGGCACTGAGGTGAGGGAAGCGTGGGCTCTCCATGCAATAGGGCCTTATGGGGAGCTGAACACTTCACTTTTGCCACAGCAAAGGGAAAAGAAATAATCCATTCTCCACAGTACGTGAAGCAAGGGATGAGCTCAAACTGCAGCATGGAAAGCTCAATACAGATGGTAGAACATACTTTCCAGAGGTGTGGGCAATTGCATATTGCAGTTGCCTCCAGGGACTGAGGCATCTCCAGCAAGGTGAAACACTCAGGGCTGTCAGGAATGGTTAGGGACAGCCCATTTTGTTTCTAGGTAGCTGGGATGCAGTGATGTTTCCTGACAATTGCTCTTCCAAGCATACCTTTGTAAAACAATGCAAAGACTGCCAAGTGCTATGGTTCCATGGTGATTTTCACTGACAACAGAAAGAAAACCAGAGAGAGCCTAGGATATATTTCAGTGCTCTTGCTCCCTCACTGCAACATTTGTTTGTGTATGTGGAAGTAGATGCACCAGTTCCATTCACTTTTTCTCCATTCACTTCACTGATCAGCTCCTTTTGTCATGTGGATCACCAGTGTGTCCCTGAAGAGCAGCCTGAAAACCACATGAGCAGATATCCTCATGGGAGCCCTTTTGGGTCCCTTCCTTGTGTGTGCCCAGCTGACCAGTGCCAGGCACTGCCCCAGGCGATCACTTGTCTCTGTGGGGAGGCACACATGGATGTTGGGTTCTGAGCAAAGCCCTGCCTGTCTTGTACTGCTGCCACTGCCTGCAAGAAGACATAATCAAGACCTGTCAGATGTACAGCTGAGAAAGATCACAGAAACAAGAAATGACACTTGTTTCTTACAGTCTTGTGTTTGAAAGAAGAAGTTGTTCTTAGCTATATCGTTTACCTATATCACACCATCTCTCTGTAGTTTCACTGGAAAAATCTCCATTTGGTTTGCAGTGGTTCCTCTTTCCTTCCCTGCTGGATTGACAGGCTCAGCAGGTACCCTCGAAATTGCTGTAAATTCCTTTGACTTTGCACAGCAGCTAGTGGCATCATGGATTATTCAGTCAACATTAACCCAACAACCTTATTGCCATAGCATGAAGCCGAAGGGGAAAGCCCTATCTTTGTTAGTAAATAATTAAAATTTCTTTTGTCAATAAATGGAGGAAGTATGAATTGAAGATGAAGAAATAAAAACTTTTTTTTCCCCAAAGCAGTGGGAACTGGATTCTGCAAACTCCTATGCAGTTTGCTTTCCTGTTAACCGAAGCGTAAATGTTCTTGCGTTCAAGGCCTCTCTCCCCTGACTGGAGCTCTTCTGCATGGCTAGTCCTTCACAAGCTAAGTGACAATAATAAATTGTCCTACTTAAGCAAGGGACCCATTTCACCTCCTCACCACACTCATTAAAAAATGGCAATGCTAAATACACTTAAAGATCAAAGGCCTGGTATGCAAAACAGGTCCTGTGCAGCAAACTGATGGGCTCCTTAGGGTTTTGTCGCTATGGTACTACTGCCTTGACAAGTTAAAATATCCCTTGTCAGCCTCTGTGGGAGCCTAGACAGAGAGGGAACCCTCAAAAAATAACTGAATACTGTCTTTGACTACAGTCACTGAGTGGTTAATTTTTTTTAAAGCTTTAATCATCTTTGACTTCAGGTTTGGCTATTAACCCCACCAACTGATCATTAACTCTACTGACTGAATGACTGATTTCCAGAGGATTGGTCCAAAGAAGGATTGGTTTTTAGGTGTTTTTTTTTTTTCCTGAAGGACTTTAATATCTCAGACCAGCAGACAGACAAGCTATTGAATCCCCTGTAAGACTCGGGCTGAGGAGGGAGGTATTGCAGGTTATCTGCATAGAAACACACTGCTCAGAGCTGATAAACTCACTGACACTCTATCCTGCTTTCCAATTTAACTCAAGCCTTGCTAAGCAGTAGGAGTAACCTGACTGAATTGTTGAGGGTCACAGCTTGAGGTCTTCAATCAACATTCCCAGCTTAATCAACGGGACTTTGGCAAGCCTAAAATGCAAATCAGGATATTTCTGGTATTTACCCTGGTGCTTGTCCTTTTCCTTCCAGAAAAGGACTGGTGCTTGTCCTTTTCCTTCCAGAACAGCTGGTTAAGGATAAATATAATATTGATGCAGAAATGATCAAATGTCATTTGGACTTCTTTTTTTGAGCCCTTTTGTCTTTAAAATACCTACAGTTGAAATTTTCTAAAGGAAATTTTGCTGTTTAGAGAAATGATCTGCTAATAAATGAAAGGAACATTTTTTTTTTCATTTATAAACTATTCTGACTCACAGTCCATATCCTGAGCCACAAGACCATCCCGCCTTCCTGACTTGAGATCCCTAAGACCTAAGAAGCTGATTCTGACTCAGCAGAGAAGGGCTGGGATTGGACTGTGTTTGCTGTGTGTATCTTTCTTCCATACATGACACAGATAGAAATAAATTAGGAAAAAGCCTCTTGTACACTGGCCCTGATTTCTCCCTGGGAACCACTGGGGTCTTGATTGCCCCCTGTGGTATGAGAATGAATTAAGCTCAGATTTATAAATAGCAGCCTAACCACTCCTGTGCTGACAGGCACAAATGTCAGGAAATATGTAGTTAGTTACACTGGCGCTGCATCTTTTAACTTTAATTTAAGTACTTCTTTCATACCAGGGGAAGCAGAATAACACATCTGGAACTAAAAGATTCCTGCTAGACTTTTCACCTAACTATTTCCAGGTTTCTTCCAGATAGGAGTTTTCAGCAAAATGTTGTCTAATTGAAAAATTCTGTTTCCCTAAAACTATTGTTTTTCTTATGAGACCTACAAAAGAAAACATACCCAATATATCTCTCAAACAAAACTAATAAGGAAAAAATTATGAATATCAAAGCATCCCTTTTTCTGTTGTTGACATGTAGAATAATATTTTCTTTATTCAAATGTCTTCTATAATTTAAATAATTTTACTTTTAAGTAATAATAATAAAAAAATCTTGAAAGCACTGAAATTTAATATTACCATTGATTCAAATGGTGTTTTTTATTGCTTGCCTGCAAATATTTTCCACTGCCTTGTTTTCTATCCCATTTTGTGATTTGACTTTTTCCATTTCAAGCACCTTCTCTCAGCTGAAAATGGTAACCAGATATTTTGTGCCTGAATAAAAAATAGGATGAAATCCCAGCTAAGACAGCCCACATGTGCCTCTGGAATACATTCACAGAGGAGCAGCACACCTGTGCTATGGCTTTGGATATAATAGCAAGGTTTTGCTATAAGTCAGCCAGGTGAGGAGTGCTCCACCAGACTGACCCTGCTACCACCCTCCTGTATGGAGCTGCTAGCATGAGGTTCAGCAGGACCACAAAGTGGACAGGACTACTCAAAAACCGGGGGAGAATGATTTTTCTGCATACATTTATTGAATTCTCCCATTGCAGAAGTGCAATCGTGTTGATTCACAGTTGGCAGGATGAACGCCCCAGTGTAACAAAAGCAACAGGTTTTCCAGTGTTCATTTCCAGTGCTAAAATCCCTCTGAAAAATCTGTTCCTTGCAAAGGGGGGGACTGTTCCTGGTGGAGCAAAGCTCACAGTGAAGTACCAGCTGTAGTATTGGAGCCAAGAAGTTGCAGAGGCAGCTGCTGCCTGCTTTTCCCGTGTTGCCTGCCTGCCTCCAGCCCTGCAGAGTGCTGGGACCAGGAGTGCATCAGTAGTGCTGGCTGCATCCACACACGTGTAAAGCTGCCTCCTCAGGCTCAGGCTGTGGCAAGATCATATTAGAAATATTTATCCAGCTTCCAGGAAAGAAATAGCACCGCTGTCAATAGAGTTCATAGCAGGGCCTCTGGCAAAAACCTCAGTATATAACTACAGCCACCTCCAGTCACAGCTGTCGCTGTGCCTGAGGGCAGAAGC